>NC_091729.1:18759049-20009049 GCF_030179895.1 Drosophila kikkawai | reverse complement strand
CATTAGGCGCCGCTAAATAATTTATACGGCACAACACGACAACAGACACACACACAGCACAGCACAGCACAGCACAGCCAGCGGAGAGGAAAAGCGAGCAGAGGGGCAGGGGAAATTCGATCTTGTCTCGTTCGTTTGTGGCATTAGTGTCATAATTTATTTCCATATTGAGTTTACGGCTCGCATTGGGGCAGTTGCTGCAGCTTGTGCACTTTATGGAGCTGCAACATGCACAGCACGAAAGCTGAAAACGGAATACTGAAAGCTGAAAACTGAACACTGAGCACTGAAAACTGAAAAATCGAAAAGCCGAAAACTGAAAAACGAAACGGAATGGCAGTCAGAATGAAACGCGTTTTGCGGCGCCGCGGCTTGAAAACCAAATTGTAACCAAATGCGGTGGCTCGCACTGCAGGCAGGGACGGAACGGGACGGTCGGTCACTTGAATTGAAACCGCAGCGGCGGCAAAAACCACACGCCATCAGTTCACCTTCTGTTGCGCCCCCTGCCTCTGCCCCTCCTGTCCCCTGTCCTTTGTCCAGCACCCCTCCTGGAGTCTCCCCCTTCGATCCGCAGGCATGTTAAATGCAACCGAAGCAACGAAGCGTGCAAATCATGTTAGCCCCTGCCACGGCTGCTAAAACCCCCGCCAACCTCTCTTGCACTGGAAAAATAATTACCTTAAAATGTATCTTTTTAAATTATTTCTTAGAAATGGTTTTTGTACTTTTTAAACTGGAAAATTATGAGATACCAAATTATCTAGCTTTCAAAATAAGTTTAAAATGAGGAAGAAATTAAATAAATTAAAGATAGAAAATTGTTTAAAGTTTATAAAACATTTTCTTCTTTTAAAATTTGTATATTTTATTTTATTAAAGTATTAATTAAGCTTAAGCTCAAAGCTATTGGTTTGGCTATGTATTTTTTGAATTTGAATTTTATTCAAACATAAATTTTCTCAGTGCACTTTTACCCGTCTCTCCAGCCCCTGCAGTGAGCACTCTACATTTCCCCCTCGCGCTGCACGCTTTGCAATGCAAACGACCGCAGGGGTCCATATCCCAATGCCATAAAAGGTCGCCCTCTGTCTGCTGCTGGCTACCGCTGGATGAGGGATGAGACAAGGTGAGGAGAGAGGCAAGATGGGAGGAGGAGGAGGAGAAGGAGCAGGAGGCAGTGAAGTGCCCCTGATGGTTGGCGGTGGTGGCTTCAGTTGGGTTGAGTTCGGATCAGTTCGCTTCGGTGGTGGCAATTGCGTGGACAACGTGACGCACAATGTGCACACGGACACACAGCACGGCTCAGCACAGTCCAGACTTCGTTGAGCTCAAGTGGTTTTATTTTTCATATCAGGGCGCTGTAGATTATCGGAATAGTTTTCCTTTTGACGCTTTAATCAAAGAGATAGAAAATGGATGTTGAATGAAGCGGAAAATATATGTAAACGAGTTATTGGATATCCATAAAGTAATTTTATTTAATTTATCATGATTCAAGGCCCTCTATATATCAGGGATTATTAGTTTATAAAGATATCTAAAGATTACAAAGCTGTTCGAGTATAGCCAGTTGGTATTCACATTGTTAAATGTATTATTTTAAAGAGACAACCGATATCTTCACTCCTAAAAAACTACTTTAAGTTAATGTAATATTATTTTTAGTTTCCTTTCAATTATTTGCTTTAATAAAAAGGAATCAAGCTATTTAGAGCTCTCTCTCTTACGAAACATATGCCTCGATATATATATTATTCATGGCATTGTTGGCTATTTCTATTCTGTTGCTTGCACTACAAATTTGTCTAGGTGTGAATTCATTATTTGTGCGACACTTTTTGGGTGTGAAAGATAAGATGAGGTAATCAAGGCACACAAGCCAATATATTATTCACAAGAAACAGATATCACTGCAAACCCAAGTCTTATTGTATCAAATACACACACAATTCACTTGAAAGGGTTTCCCCCAGCAGCAGCTAACCCAAATTTGTCAATTAGGTTTCGTATTTATATATATGAATTCTCCCCAATTCTGTTCAGTCCCAGATATTTCAATTAAGTCACACTCTACAAAATGCCGGGCAGTCGAGCGTGTGACGCTGTGGCGCCGAATTCATAAAGCCCCCAAAAGCCTTTCGCCACGATGTGACATATTATTAAGCATTTAAGGCACTCAAGTGTGAAATTACAAAAAAAAAAAAAAAAGAGAGATACGAAAAAGTGTAGTAAATGTTTGGCTAATAAACAAGGGAGAGCGGTGGATCGAAGGAGCGGGGAAATTGAAATTAAACTGTCCAAAGAGCGGCACGAAAAGTAAATGGAAAATTTGTCATTTATAATGAATGCGTGGCTAATATCAATAATAAATGAATGATACACACACACACAGCTCAACCTGCGTCCCACTCTACTGTGTCTGTTGTTTTGTGTTGTTTTATTTCATTTCTGCTGTGGGGGTGTGGGATATATGAGGATGACTGGGAGTGTATCGAGACAAAAAAGCCAATTTAATGGCCATAATTTTGTTGTTGCCGCTCTGCGGCTGCCGTGTTGTCTGCGACACAAAATCAAATTTAGTGACATGAAAGCACGTCATGAAACGAAACGAAACCAAAGCAAGGCAAAAGCAAGCCAAACCGAACGAAGCGAATGAAACGACAAGCGAACAAGTTAACAAGAGCAAACACACACATACTATATACACTGAATAAAAATGCGGTGGGAGGGTGTGGGGGTGAGGGTGTGAGGGCGAGGAGGGGTTCGCCACACAGATCTGTGGAAGGGCGGAACGGAATATTTTTGAACGTATGACAAAGACCACCCGCAAAGGCACACAGAGAGAAATGGAAATCGATTTTTCATACACTTTTGTAAGATTCATGTTTATTTTAAACTGTAGTTGTGCTTGTTTAAAGTGCTTACTATATATAATAATAATAAAATTTCTTCGTGTATATGCTACAAGAGAAGAAGTAAAGTGAGATACAAAAATTAACTTAAAAGCCTTTAGTTTTCATTTAAAATTATAATATAATTAATTATATTATATATTTTCTAACAGTGTGAGTGGAAGGAGAAGAAGCTCAGAGGCGTTGGACCGTCAAAGGGGAGGCGGTTTTCGAAAGGGGGGCCCAGCAGTGGCAGACGTGTGGCACATTAAAAACCGCACACGAAAAAAAAAACCGAAGAAAAAATTACTTTTTGCTCGTATTTTGTTTTGTTTTCTGTTTTGGGGAAACGAGTTCACTGCGCTTCAAATGGCATACATGTCGTTTATTTGTTGTTTTCCCCTCTGCCTTGCCCCACACCCTTAGCTTTGCTCACTTTTCGCCACAGAATAATTAACAGCAAAAAGACCGTTTTACACCATTGTTAGGTCTCATATTAATTATGAAAATTATGTAAATTTAAGCCTATTACGAGTTTGTTCAAAAATAAAATGATAAGCCATCTTTAATTATTTTCTAATTGCATTTTATTATTTGAATTATGTTTATTGTAATGCCATTATGATAACCAATTCCTCTTGAGTGCTAACAAGGCTGTAAAAAAAAATATATAAAATCCTCTCTGCAACATATAAAATGCATATGTAAATCGCATTAATAATTGTTTTTGTTTTTGTGGCCTCATAGAAGCGGAAGAGATTTTTTTCAATTTAAGCTCTTGAAATTGAGGCAAACATATGGCATTAAGTATATGTAAATGTTTTATTTATAACCAGAAAATGCCGATTTTTTTGTGAACTCGTATATTTAAGCTGTGCAGCGTTCCATAAACTGTGCATAAATCATATCTCTGTTAAATGCAATTTAAAAATTCGGCAAAAAATAAAGGGGAGGCATTGTAAAATGCCGAACGAATATCTATTGAAGCCGCGCGGACAACAAATTCAATTTGTTTGGCCATGCATGCATAACCAGCTAAAAGTCTAGCCAATATTGTGCATAAATAAAATAGGAAAAACGTATTATTTGCATAATTAATTTCAAGCGGTGGCAAACAGCGCACAACATGGCGTATGAGTGATGTTGGAGTGCATAAATCAGGCAGGAAAAACGCAGTGACACACCCGCCTGCGTCTCTTTTATATACAGTATTTCTTTTTATTTTATTTTTCGGAGCAAACAAATCGATTGTGTCATAAAGTAGACTTTTTTGGACTGTCCACATTGTTTGTTTGCCTACTGTTTCTTTTAGTTATTTTTCCATACAAGTACAAACAGAGATATATGTGCATATATATATATTTATTAACACTTCATAGGGAAACAACCACAGCAACTGGCTATTGTTATAGCAACCAATTTGCATATGCAAATTGATTTTTCCACACTCAACTTGTCGACTGAACTTGTACAGAACCGTACTAAGCTGATCTCTAAGACGTTATTAAGTGGCGCCGGAACACGCCCCTCCTTTTACTCCAAAGCTCAACTAGCACACTATAGCATGACCGTATTTAATTAATTATTTTAATTGCAGCGAATAATGGCGGCACTTAATCAATAATATGAGTTGTTGCTCTCTCGCTGCTTAGACTACTTAATGACGGGCACTTTGTTCACTCCCCAGACATTTGGTCACCGTGCAATTTGCATAAATTAACAAAGCCAACCAACCGCACTATTCCGCTTTTGCCCCACGCGATGCCTCCCGCCGGTTTGCTATTCGCAATTTTGCTTTTTCTATTCATAGAGCGTTTCTCCCACCTGGCGAAAAACATTTGCGGTTGTGTGCCAAAATCGTTGTCAGTAGTCAGAACTTTTAAGAAGGGAAAGAAAGTAGTTAATTTAGTTAATATTTAAAAAGTATTAATAGTATTTAAATATAAATTTATTTAATCCACGCCAGCATATATTTTGCAGCTGTTTTGATTATGTCAAGGAATATTCATCTACACATTTGCTACCAAGCATATATTAACTATTATTTAAATAAATTGTTTAATAATAGTAGAAAGAAACTAATAAAAGGGAATCCAGCCAAAATGCCCCAAGTGGTGCCAACATAATTTACCCAACGCCGCATTGCCACGGTCCCAAATAAAAAGGTTCGACCTCACTTGGACTCGGACTTGGAGTCTCTCGAGTGGCTTCCAATTGCCAAATCGGCTTTAGAGAGCAACTATGTATATTTCTGTATGAGTATAGAAGGGGGTTTCTTTTTATTTTTTCCTCTGGGGGACCCCGTTTCAAGTGGCTGCTGCTGCTGCTGCCCGTCGTCTGCGCTCTATAATTAAATTGCCAAAGTGCTGGCAGCAGTTTTGGGTTTATTTTTTGGCACTTGGTGTTGCTCAATTTAGCAGCAACGACGACGACGGCAAACAACAACAATTGAACTGTGCCGCCCACAATTATTGTCAGCTACAATTTGCATTCGTTGGCATAATTTAGCAGAGCAAAAAAAAAATACAAGGTACGAGGCAGGAGCTACGTATTTCTTTTGTGCATGCAAACTGTTTGGTTATTTCTGGGTATATTTACGGGGCGCAATCGGGGCGTGGCCGTTGTCAAATGCAAACAATTAGATAAATTGCTTTATTTGAAGCAATTCAAATGAACCAAAGCGAACCGAAGCCAAGGCACGTTTATTAACCTTTTGAACTCATTTGAGGCGAAACTCATCAATTCAATGAGCGGCGGCGAATACCATACAGCCCCAGCCAGCGAAAGAAGATGAATCTCTCTCGGCTTGGACTCTCTGCCTTAGGGGAATCGAGTAAAAAAAAAATAAAAAATAAAAACTGTAGAACGACGAAACGTTGAAATCTGTGGAAACTTTTTGATTTTTTGTGTAGTATATGCCTTGTGAACACCCTGGAATTTATAAGAGAGGTTTTGGGTATATTTAAACTATTAGAAAAGTCTCATTTAGAACACTGAGATTGCTGATTACTAAAACTATATTATTTATAGTAATAAAATTAAGTTTTGTATTATTGTAAAAAAGGTTTATTTAACACCGGACAAATTAGTATCACTTAATTAGTAAAACAAACCACTTTGCTATTAAGTTCTTATATTTTGTTTACAAATTAAGCAACAAATTGTTTAGGCAATTGCTTGTTTACTCAATTGTTTGTATATTTGGCCTTACATTGTAAAAGTTTAATAACTAATGAGGTATAATTATACAAATTAAGACTCAATTAGTAGATGGTGTTTACCCTTTTCAAATAATATATATATTTGTTTAAGATTTTTTCCAGCCTTGATTAAAGTTAATTTTGTATGCAAATTATATATAATTATGGATATAGTGTGAGGCTATTAAGTTTTTATTTATTTGATAGTTAATAAATGAAACAAAAGATGTTTTTAGTTTATTTTCTAGGAAGGCATTTAAATTTATAATAGGTTGATCTTTAAAGTGTTTAAAAAGAGAGTATTTCCAACTTCGTTATTAGCATTTACATCCAACATTCTGCCAGATATTTTCATGTTGTTTTGTTATATCAAGTCGATGAAGCCCAACCCAACCCAACTCAACTCAGAGTCGCTCGTCTCGTCTCGACTCCAACTCAGACCCCAGCTCTTATTTTAGCCTCAACTTGGAAACTCCAACTCCGTCTCCAACTCCAACTTGGGCTCCAACTCTGGACGACGACAGCGGCTTGTGTGTGTGAGCTGCGGCTCTTTTGCTGTGCCTTTCGCTGCCATCGTCATCAGCCAGAGCCTCATCACGATGTTGGGAGTGGGTCTTTGGACTCCAAGGGGGCAGGCAGCTTGGAGGGACACGGACAAAGAGAGGAGGAACTACAGCCGGGGACAGGCAAATGGGCGGCAGTTTGAAACATTTTTCATTCGACTGCCTCTGCTGCTGCTGCTGCTGGGGCCTCCGCTTTCCCCCTCACTGACAATGGGGGGAAAAACCGCAAGTTTTATTATTTTTTCGCCGTCTCTCTTTTGGTTTGTTCAACTCTTAAATATTTTTTGTGCTGCCGCTTCTGTGGCTCCTCCTCGTTCTTATTTTATTTCCGGTCATTAAAAGTCAATCTCGAGAGGTCTCGTAAATGACATTGTCGCCGCTTTCAGTCGGCTAATTGAAGCTACTTGAGGGGCAATCCCTCCGGGGGGGAAATACTACTCACTCTGTGCACTCTCCGTTCTCCGTTGAGTGGGAAGGCGCCAAACGGGGTTCCATTTAATTAAGTTATTCGAGGCTGTTTTGCCTCCACTAATCTTCGTTGGTTGCCTGCTTGCTTCCATGGGTCCAAAACATGACTGGCCATTCCTCTGTGATTGATGGCCAACAGAAGAGGCAGAAACAGTTAGTTGTTCTGGGCCTTGGGTGACGTGGAAGTGTGATTAGAAAGTTGCCACTCGGTTTAACCTCTGACAAATAAAAAAAAACAAGTACTTGGGAATCTTGAAAAGATTAGTATAAGTATTTCTTGAGAGGAAATATTTTTGAAATAGTGATAATAATTATGATTTAATATACATAGTAATTAAGTGGAAGTAACAACTGAATAAATATATTTTTTAATATACCTTTTAACTCTAGTTTTAGAAGGTAACCATCTATTTACTTTCTGAATCTTAAATTCTAAACCCAAAAAGTAGCCAAGACCAGAAGCATCTCAAAAAACCAGTTCTATAAAACATTTTTACTAGCTACTAAATCTGCTTCTTTTTTTTATGGACTTTTGTGTGGAAGAAATTGTAGTTTTTTGTTTGTTTTTTCGGTTTGTGGCAGATTAAGTTGCATTGAAGCAGCTCTTGGCTATCGGCTTTTACTATGTGCCTCTTGACAGATTTGCAATTGTGTTGCCAATCACGGATTGCTGTTGTTGGCTTTGCACATTTGTCGCATAATCCATGATGTTGCCGCTGGCATCGCCTCACCCTCACCCCTTCCTCCCAGCTCCCTGGCCTAACTCGCCCATTCAATTGTCATTGCGAATGTCAATAAATTATTTATGCGTCACATTAATTGCCTCTGCGTGAATGTGTGTACATGTCTGTGGTTGCGCTGTGGTTCAGGCTCCCCGTCTGCCTTCCTCCCCACCTCTGAGCCTCTCAGTTCCCTTTGGTTTTTTTTTCTCGCTGCATATTTTGTGACATTAAATTGAATTTTATTGTTTTAAATTGCGCATTTATAGGATATATGCGAAGAATAAACAAACAATTTGGAATCTCTGTTGTTGAATTTATTTTAATGCTCTTTCCTCTATTTCTCTATTTGCAGGTGAGTGCCAATTAGCCTGAAAAGAGATGCGAAAACAGCAAATGAAGTTCGAGTAAGTTCACTTTTTCACGCTGGATGGCAGTTATTGCTGCTCCTCCTGCGGCGGAGGGCAATTTTTAATTAAAAAACTTTTGCAATTAAAATTATTTTCGCTTGCAAAACTTGGTGGGGTTTGAGCACCGAACGGAGCAGAGCAGGGCAGAGTAGAGCAACTAAAATGGCAAAAATTGTACACCAACTAATATGCATAATTATTTTGTGAGGGTGTATATACACACACATCTATATATACACAGAAAGAAAGGATTAAAAATAACGATTCATATAAAATAAAAACATTCTTTCAACTCAATTTTATTATATTTATAAAGTTCTAAGAAATTGTGGATATCAAACACAATTAAGAAAGCTACCTTTAGGTATTTTAGACAAGATTTCTGTTCTGTGCATTCATGGGTGTGTGGGTGAACTGTATAATGTACTAAAACTAAATTATGTGGCTTTGTTTTGACCCTTTTTGACACCACAAAAGTGCTGGGAAAACTTTTCTATGTTGTTGCAATTTCTCGTTTTACCCATTATTCCCGAACCAGAGAAGAGTATGCAAGACTCACAGAAACCAGTTGATATTGGTTGTTGGAAATCAAATTATCTTAGATTCATTAGGGGGTATCAGAGAGTGCAATGTGTTGGCAATTTCGTTGCCACTTACTTGTCTCTGGTTTATGTTTGGCTTTAATGAAAGCAAACTAACAAAGCCACACATATATACTATATATGCGTAGTATTTTCCCCCCATCAGTCAAAAACATAAAACTTTCAAAACCACAACTCGCACACACAACCCACACGCCCACATCGACACATGGCTTGGTTGGATACACAAACAGAACCGCAAAACTCTGCAAAAACCAAAACCGTAAATAAAAATAAAAATATACGGAAAATGTTTCCCCATTTCTTTTATTTATTTTTTGTTCTCTATTTGCGGTCATTTTCCATTCCAAAGAATTTGTAATGAAATTCTGTGAACTTTCAACCAAAAGTTTGGCTTGCTTGTCTTCAAATTATTTGAAATGTACAAATTTGTGAGAGTTTAAGATGTTGTCAATGCAAATTTGTACATTTTAAAATATTCAAATAACATATTATTAAGATGATTGAAAATCTGCTAGACATAAGAAGGCTTAATTGAAATAATAGGTACATTGAGATTGAATATAAAGATTCATCGATATAAATCAAAGCGGTTCCTTAGTTGGGTTCTCTCTGAGGCCAATAAAAACAACCTCTAACTGCTGACTGTTTTACTTGGCCAACATAAAGTTTTGACACCATTGGCATACGCAAATAATTCGTTGATCTTTCAAAGCAAAAGTCATAAAAATTCAAATAAAAGAAAAATAAACTGAATACGAAATTTCGTGGAGGGGAAGTCACCCCCGAAGCGCACGCTCTTTGCCTCTGCCTTCTTCCTTTTTTTTTTTACCATAAAATTTATGACAGTTCGCACATTTCGAATACAAAAATGAAATACACTCCAAAATAAGAAACAAACCGACATATGCACGTACACACAGATACAGAGAGTCGGATAAAACTGTCAGAATTACGTGTGAAAAATGTGTGCCCAACCAAAAATAAAAGCAAAGTCAAAATAAAAATAAAACGAAAACAAAAATCCAAGGGAAAAAAATCGTAAAAAATCAGACAGCGAGTAATTTCAATGGAAATGTTTGAGTGTCGGACAAGTCAAAGCAAAACAGCCCCACCCTCAACACGCCCGCCGGCGGCTAAATGCAAACACACTTTTAATTAATAAACAAACAAGTTAATTTGTTTTATTATTTCCCCCCCGAATGGAACGAGGCGAATTTTTAAGAGATTCTCGAGCACTTGAAAATCGATTTAACTTTGTGGCTAAGAGCATCAACACTCGCCCCCTAACGCGCCTATATAATTAATGGTCACCAATACTGAGCTTTGTATGTCGACAGCCGCAAGATGAACAATTTCTAAAAATATCATAAATTTTAAATAGTTTTCAAGCAGAAAGTGAACCAGAAATAAGCCCTGAACATGGGTTACCCTAACATACATATTTTTTTAAGAGATTATGATAAGCTACAGATTAATCTGTACAGGAAAATGTTTCAGTTTTTTGTACAGACTTAACAAACTAAATTTAAGACGTTAACTTATTATGTGGTAAATAATTTTCTAACAATTTTTTTAGTTAGTAACTTATAAACACTCTCTCAGCTGATACACCTCAACAAAGTACTTGAATTTTGAGTGCAGGGTATTTCTCATTTGCTGACATGTTCAATGCGGCGTATGCGTAATATTTTTTGTTTTCATTTCTCGTTGTTGGTGCTGCCTCTGCCGCTGCTGAAAAATTGCTCAGGCAAATAAATATTCAGCTAGGCGCTTCGAGGCAATAAATGTTTTCTGTTTTGTTGAATTTATCATAGCCATATATACTATAGGGAGATGGATCTATTGTGTACACACCGATATGAATATTGAACATTTATATACATATACATATATCCGTACATGTATATATACATATATTTTTTTGACTTATTGCATTTCGAGGCCGAGCGCCGAGAGAAATATATTTTTAAATAAAATTATAATTTTATTACTACGAAATGCGGCGAGAAATTGTTTTGTGCTTTTGCGTGTTTGCCAAAAGACTCGCATTTTATTGTGTTGTTCGTTGGCCTTTTTAATTTATTTAAATTTAAATCTATTTTGCCATCTGATGTCTTCTGATAAAAAATGTATTTATATATTTGTTCTGCCGTCCGATTGTTTGGCTGAAGACAAAAAGTGCGACGAGGCAGGCAAACTTGAACAATAAATTAAAATCACATGAAAAATCTGTGTTGTGTTTGCTCTCTCTCTGTGTCTCTGTCTGTGTGTTTTTAGTTGCTTCCTCAGTCCGAAATTCCGAGCATTGTTCGCCTGTGGCACATTTGCATACCACACTTGACACTTGTCTGCGGGGGCGGTATTTGGTGGGCGTGGCCCCGCCCCGCCGCGCCACGCTACGCCAAAACATTTGTAGTTTATTTTATCTATCTATATATCTGCGTTCCATGGCAATGTGACGTGATGTTGTTCTCGGAAGGAAGCAGCAGCAAGCATCATCATTATCATCATCAAAATGAGGCAAGTTTCTCAAGGAAGCAACCAAACTTTTGACAAGCCAAACATTTATCAATGCCAGCACAATTTGTTTGACTCTTTCTTTTTTTTTTGCGCGGGCTGTGCCCATAGGATTTCGGGAGGGAAATAAAGGAGGGCTTAGGATCTATACATATAAGATGCGTAACGCAAAACAAAACTTCTGTTGACATTTTAAAAGCAAAGTTTTCTTCATTTATTATTTGGGGATATTGTATACCATTGTGGGTTTCTTCTTTCCTGGAATTGCCTCAACTTTTATGCCAAAGTTTCTTGGCAAATTTCACCAATTTTGTGAATTGTTTTATATATGTATGTGTTGATTTGTCAGATAGAGATACAATTTGATGGATGAACTCTATACAAGTGAAACAAGTGATATATATTATATGTATAATCCTTAATAAAATGCTTAAACTATTTAATTTAGTGGAAGTAGTTTTACAAGCCCTGCTCATAACGATTTGAATCTTTTTTCTACATATTGGAATACGCTTTTTTTTGTATTGACAATTGAAGCATATTATTGCCAATAAGAGAAAACTTTCGGAAACAGCTGAATCTGAAAGAAACGTAAAATTGAGTGGGTGGCAAAAATTGCAAGCAGTAAACTTTTTCATAAGACAAATGGCAGCAGGAATATATGTATAGCTAGGCGAGTGTACGTAGCACAGTAATACCCTGTACTTACTAAAAGATGTCTTAAACTTTTGTTTTAATTTCCAGGTTGTAGCTGCAGTTATTTAATTGCAGCGCTGGAAAGAATGGCTTGCCAGAGACTACTATATATATATAGTATAGTTTTAAGTGTTTTCCTTGCCATCCGGGGCATCCAAGTGGTCGATGCTGGGTCTTCTAAGTTTTTTGCCAACCCCTTTTTCTTTCCTCGCTTTCTCGTTATTATTTTCCTCTTTGCACGAAAAACTTTTCCCCTGAGTTCACTTAACTACTTCCTTCTGCCTGGCAACACAAACTGAAGCGCACTTCAATTCAATTTCGTATGCCAACTTGGACTATCCTCAGCTACGGGCTCTTTCCCTGGCATGTTCCCTGCATTTCCCATTTCCCACCCATTTTCCTATCTATCCCCCCCCCCCACACACCCCTTTAACTTAAGCCTTTTCGAGTGAAATCAGTGCAAAAGTACGACGAAGGAGTGGGCGGCGGCAGTGCAGTGCAGTGGAATGGTTTTCCATGGATGCAGGAAAATTTCTGTCAGTTTCTCTCTTGTGTTTTACACAGTTGCCCTTTTCTCCCATTTCCCCATTTCTCCCTTCTCCCTGATGATGGGGAATTCCTTTCCACTTGGCAATTTCCCTTCAAGTTATCCAAATGTTGGCACACAGCCCAAGCGGTGACATTGTTGACTCTGTCTGCATTTGTCGCAGTGTAGCGGGGCAACAACAAGCACCCACTCTCTACTCTGCTCCTTTCTTTTGGAGGTGGAAGAACTTTGCTTTCCACCCCGAGATGTGTTGCTGCTTAATTTGATTTTCACAAGTTGCCAACGACAATTGTTGTTGTCGCTGCTGCTGCTGCTTGATTTACATATATATTTAATCGTGGCTGCAGCTGAAACGGCAGCAAAAGTTTTGCTCGTGGGCGTCAACTGATTCGAAAGTGGCAGCAGTGGCCAAAAGTAAAAGGCAACTCTGTTTCCCAGCTTTCCACTTCTCCCCCTTGCTGCCCTCTTGCGGGAGAGCCAACTCCAACTAGACCTTCATTATGGAACCCGAAAACTTGCAAAACTTCTGACTAGGAATACTTTGTCATAGCACTCGTGTGTGTCTTAGATGAACACAGGGAAAACAACGGGAGGGAATTGGTTGGGAAATGTATTTATATACACGACAGTTTTCTATTTGAACAAGTTTTTGGGCAAAAACTAACCAAGAAGCAACAAGGTAAAGATAAACTTCAAATATTTAACTTTGCCACAACTCTTCTCTCTACAATTTATGCAAAAATAACCACAAATGTATAAGATAGTTACAAGATCAAAGCAAATAATATAGGATTAATAGGGTTCAACATGCTTCTTGAACTGAAAATTTGAATTTTAATATATATTTCTGTTGAAAATTTGATAAAAATTAATAAAATAATGTTAAAATGTCATAAATCAATTTAATTTGTTGGAATTTTTCCTAAGGGATTTAAAAGCAATTAAAAGCAATTAGCTTAAAGTCAAAAATGTTGTGTTGGAATTTTACACTAGGGCTTTTCACAGAATTTGATAGAGTAAATGTATTTATAATAAAAATTCTCTAGAGAGCAGGACTGGTTTCTCGTTAAATATGTATAGATTGTGTTAGATAAGTTTTCCGAGTTTTAAAACTATTTGTTCAATGTCAAAGGTTTGTAATTGTCATTCAACTGAAAAAAAAATAATTATAAAATAAAATTTGAATTGAATTCCTAGAAATGATCAGTACTGAGAGCAAGACATATAAATACTAAATTCTTTATAATTTCAAAGGGAATTAATCTTTTAATGGTGCGAAAGCTACAAAAGTTAGAGTAGGGAAAAGTTTATAACAATCCCGGAAACTACCTCGAAAAAAAAGGAAGAGGAACAAGTGAACTTTGCGAGTACTTTTCACCGAGTGTTTTGTATCTGCATTAACACAAGGAGCATACATACACTTATCAACTCTCTCACACTTGCATGGGCCACAAGGAGACAAAGGATCTGTATGCATTATCCAAAGGACTTTTGCATAAAAGCTCCATTTATCCGCGCGTCTCTCCCGACTGAAAATCCCTGTTGAGACAGCCAGCAGACAAACAGGCGTATGTGTGTTCGCCGCTGTTGAATTATTCAGCTTAGTTCAGTTTGCTTTTAATTAACAAAATGCTAATACCGAATTACGTAGACCTGCAGAAAAAAAACACGACGCAAACTTTTGCACAGTTGGCAATTTAATCTATTAGGAGTCAAATCTCTTTGAGATACAGAGTAAGGGAAATAAATAAACTCAACTGAACTAAACTAAAGTATCAAATTTGGGACTGGGAAAATGTCCCATTCCGTTTCTCCTTATGTTGAGTTCCATTTATTCCCTTTTTACCCCCTTTGAAAATTGCTTTCAGCTAATTTGCGCCAAACATGCAATGGATATAATATATATGTACATACAGGGGCGTATGTATGCTTGAATTTCCTCGCCTTGGGGGTTGTTTGGCTTTCGGATCTATATGAGTGATGGAAAACCACAGAAAAGGGTTAAAAGGGGGTGATGGTGAATGGGAAGTAAGTTATAACTGAAATAACAATAAAAATAACATTTGTTTCGGGCTCGAGCTGCTAAGGAAGTTGGGCACGTGCTTTGGTTTTTATCGCCAGTGGAGTGAGAGGGAGAGAGACAGGGTAAGAGAGGTTTTCCTTGTAGGGTTGCGGGTGTTCGGTTCACAAAGGGCAAAGGGGGAGGTAGGGGTCAAACACAATTGTCGGCACTCGTCACGTTTCATTTTGTGCGTTCACGCGTGCACACACTCCACGTGCTTGAAAAATATTTCATTTTATTTCGCCCCCCTCCACCCGACTCCGCCACTGGCAAAAGTTAAATCATAACTTCAAGTTGCCATTTAATAGGAGGGCATTTTTTTACGGCTAAGCAAACATATGACTTATTTACTTAACGCTGCAGGAAAGGGTATAAAAATGCTAACAAATGTAACGTTTGCATTGAACACTGCAAATATTTTGTTTTAGCTTTTTGGGTGGCTAAGCAAACATCAATATTTGTACAAAAACTAATAACTTTTATAGTTGCTATACTTTCCCAGGGAACACTTTATGCAAGTACAAAAGTTTTGTATTTATTGAAGTAAAGTTTTTTAAATGGGAATGAGTTGGGAAATTTATCATTTAAGTTTAAATTTGAGTTTTATGGCTAATTCGCAATCGTCGAAGTCGAATGGTTTAATCAACATTGATCAAAAAGCTATTTTAAGTCCTAAAGCACACAAATATATTTCTTACAAAGTAATGAAACAATAATTTTTCAAATATAAAATATATTAATTTCCCAGTTTGTGGCTAAATTTGTACTTGGGAATTCAAAGACAATCTCTGTAGCTTCCCAGCAACAAATCCTTTACATGTACATTAAACAATAAATTTGTTTTCTTTTCAAACTTAAAGCATAAATTAAATTAAGTACATTTTTGTAGGTTGATGGTCGCAACCAAGAAAAAATTTGTCATATGCCATAGCACAGCGGCAATGTCCACAAATCGAAAAGTGAGAGAGACAGGGGAGAGAGGACCGAGGAGAATGGTAGAAACAACAGCGCACACGCCCATCTAAACAAAAGCCGGCTCCCTGCCCTTTCCCCTTCTCTTCCCTTTGGCCTGTGGACAAAAACAGAAGCAACAAAAACAATAATAAAGCCAACAGCAACGCTTTGTCGTTGTTGTTGTCACTGCGACAAAATAAACGTCAGGGTGGGATTTTCCCCTAAAAGGATATAAGGGGTGCCGGCGGTGGTGCGGGTTTGGGTTTCAGTTTGAGTTCGAGTCTGAGTTTGGGGTTCGTGTCCTCACACAGGAAGCGTCACACAAGCTGGCAGGATATTTTATATTTGTGCGCCATGTGTGTGTGCGCCAGGGACAGCCATTGTAAATTCCAGCTGCCTTTTCCTCCTTTCCAAACGGATATGCCATGTACGAGCAGCGGCAGCAGGGAAAAAAACACAGGGATTTTATGTGAGTTTGTGTGTATGTGTATATACATGTCCTGGAGGCAGAGCGCACAGGATATGCCCTGCCTGTGGTTTGCCCTTTTTCCCACTCGCTGCCCCCGTCGGCACACGGTACGTATACGTAATGCCTGATAAAATGCGAAATGCGCGAATAAAACGAGGCTCCGAGTGTATATGTGTGTGTGAGTTTTGTGCGGCAAGTCAAGCGGCAAATCAGCTTTAATGGGTGGCACTTTTAGCCAACTTTAATTATGTGAGTGGTTGTGTGTGTGTGAGTGTGTGCATATTGCAAATTAACAATAAACAATTTTTAATTCAATTTCGATGGAGGTGAAGAGGCGAACCAACATTCGTTGGGTCAAACTCGTGGAAACTCGTCATTAATTTAAATGCCACGCCCCATGGTGGTCTTCTCCTCCTCGTTGCTCGTTTCATTTTTGTGGAGTCGGTTTGGGGGGTGGCATTCGGGATTGAGGGTAGTATCCCCGGCTGTCCCCTTGTGTCAGTCCTTGTTGTTCCAACTCAATTAATTTTCTCCCTTGTCGCTTTTGTTGCTTTTAGGTACTTTGCTGCCTCTATTAGACATATACGCCGCCGCGCCACGCCGCCGCCGCCGCCGATTTTTGCCTTATTTGACGCGCCGCCGCGAAATTATAAAAATAACGGCGCGCCGCGGCGCGCCGCTGGTGCGGCATCGGCGCAGCTTCAGCGCGGCCTTCAGTGTCATTGTTCTTTATAAAACTTAAAAAAAAAAAAATAACTCATTAAAATGGCCTTTTTGCCTTATTTGACGCGCCGCCGCCGCCGGTTCTTTCTGACTACTACGCCGCCGCCGCCGAGTCATTTTGACCTCTACGCCGCCGCCGATGCCTTTAACCATCGGCGTAAACCTCTAGCCTCTATATGGTCCTGCTGCTGCTGTTGTTGCTTTAATTAGTGCGCCCTTTTTGCTCATTTCGATGTTTTTTTCCATCTTCTTCTTCTGCTGCTGCTTTGCTCCTCGGCCTAATGACACAACCGAAATCATTTCCTCCACTTTCTCATTTTCCTTTTCCAGCTAAGCTAATTGACATATGATCATAATGACGCTGATAATCAGCGAGGCAATGGCGATGATGATGATGATTATAATGGCGATGAGGGTGTGAATGTTGCAACCTGTATTTACCAGTTAATGATAGACCCGTAACTTAGTCGCCCCTTGGCACAGCCATACATGAAATTAACTTGAACTTGAACTGGCTAAGTGGAAATTTATTCAAGGGTTAAAGGTAATTGATTAGAGTGTGAGGGAAAATTTCTGATAAATAAATTAGGTTAGGAGTCAAAGAAACATAAAAATTAAATAACTCCTAAAAACTCTTTAAACATTATTAAATTATGTTTAAAATTCTTTAATTGACAGCTGTACCTCGTTTTTAAGTCATTTTAAACATTTTTTACCGGTATTTCGTTGCATTTAAATCTGTTGTTGTACCAATTTAGCAATTGGCAGCTTGTTTCGTCTCACTTTTTGCAAAATCGCCTGCCAAACACGCCTCCCCAGAAACACCCATCTCTGGCATTTTTTCTTTTTTTTTTTTCTCAAAAGCTCGAGCGTACCTCGCACGCGATTTTAATGACACGGCACTTAAAATTTAATCGAGCAAACTGCATTGCAAGAGGACCGAACCGTATATAAACACATTTCGTCTCTTCCTCCCATGGCTTCCATCGCTTTTGCATTGATTATTGTTTTCGTGCATATTTCATTTGCTGGCTGATTTTTCATGTTGTATTTTTTTTCTGTTGCTGCTGCTGCTCCTGCTTTTATTTCTGCTACGTTAATTGCACACAATGCAAGCAGGCTGACCATTATGTGATGGGAGACTTTCCGCTGTTTTCATTTAGATACCCTGTACTTAAAGAGGAAAGATATATCATTTGAATTACCATTTAGTCAACTAAAATTAACAAATATTAGATTTTGAAAATGAGTGAGATAAAAAAATATGTCTACTAATGTTTCTTGAAAATTAAGAGCGTTTAATATGAGCTTAAAAATATTCTTAAAAAATTATAAGCATTATATAAAACGAAATGACTTCAAATTTTAAATTGAAATTTATGCTCAAAATCAACAAGGGCACTCAACTTGTGTTTTTCTGTCTACTCTCAAGACATAACTTTGGGCTCTTCTACTTTTATTTTATTAATCACAGAGTATGTTAAAGGCGAGTCCTCATCAATATTTATTTTCCTGTCCGCTTGCACTTAGTAGTTGCTGCTCTTGTAGCCGACATGGTGGTTACTGTGTGTGGTGAGGAGGACATTGGCCAACGGAAAAAAGGTGGAAACTTTGGCACGCAATGGGCGAAAACCACAGGAGATCGCCCCTCTGGCACGCAGGATGCCAAAGGGGCGTGGCATTCTGCCCACAAATTGAGGTGATACTCACAACCAAAGCGTCCAACACAAGTTCGGTTGGATAAATACAAAAAAAATATATATATAACATAAAAGATAAAGAAAAAATTAAACAAAATAAAAAGAAAAACGGAATTTTTCCTGCATTTGGCGCCTATTGTTTGAACAACATTTGCATTGATGATTTACAACAACAGGAATTTCATTTAACAAATTTATTGTTGTTTTTGCTGCTACTGCTGCTGCTGCTGTTGCATTTCATGCATCGTGAAGCATGAAACAGCTCGCGAACAGCAACACGAAAATTAACAGGAAAAAAATACAATACGTTCGTACGAACGTATATAGAAAAAGAAAAACAGAGGGGAAAAGCGGCGCCCAGGGCGACGGCATTCATAAATTTCAATTGTGCGCTTTTCCTTTGTGGATTGTGTTTATTGAAATGCTTGACATTAATTAACAGCAAATAAATAAAATTACGCCCCGGTCGTGAATGGACTCTTGCAATATTGTACAAGAATGTGTCGCAAAATGATTTTTACTCTATCAGGCACAAATGATAATTACTCTCCTCAACATCATCATCATCATTATCATCATGGTTAAGGGGCTTGCCAAAAAACGTTTCTCGTAAATCTTTCATTTCTCGTCGGTGGGAAATTGGCAAAGATCCCAAAAAGAGAGATGTGCTCAAAAAATTTGGTCACCCCTTTGACAAGCTTACCCCATTGAAGGACGGAAGAATTATGTATATATCTGAACATATATTAGAGCATTTAAAATTTTTTCCCATTTATAATATTCAAAACGCCAGCAGCTATTTAACTTTTGATCCGCCGGCATTTTGTCAGTAAATCTTTGGAGAATTTTCGTTATTATTTCCCCCGGATTACGTGATTATGGCAAAAAATTTGGTTTAGCCGAGTTGTTGATTTTCCACCCACGTTGTTCGCACCGCAGCAAATCGCTTTTGATCTTCCCAGCGGGAAGCTGACGATTGAAAAGCGCTTTTCCCCACAGAAGCAAATGAATTTTATTTCGGATTTTCCGCTGCTTGTTTGCTTTTTTTTATTTATTTCGGCACAGCAAATAAAAATTTCCATCTCATTCGATTATTTATTTATTGCCAAACACACAAAGCAAACGACAGGAACAGAATAAAATGTGAGGAAAAACAAAAGCAGAAGCGGAAGCTTGTGCCGTATACATATTTTCCACCCATTAGAATTTTAATGGAGCCGCCTAATGAAATGCGGAATATTCCCACAGTATATTTAATTAATTCCCCGATCGCACCTCCATCTTTTTTTTTCTCTCGAATCCCTTGGCACTTGCCATTAAGGCTAATCGAACTAATCGAAGCGAATCATTTGTCAATCAATTGCTAAAGGGGTGTTGGCTGGGCCATAAAGAGTCGGGGCAAGGGTAGCAGGCGGCACAGGTGTGGTGGGTCTCCAACCTGATAATGATAGGTCTGGCTTATTGAGTTTCAATTACTGCCGCTTCCACGCCAGCTTTCGAACCTGCCCTAACAAGCACCCCTGTATACGGTGTGGAAAAGCAGTTGGCGATGGAAACGTGACTCACGAGTAGGATCTTTAATGTTTAGAATATTATAAAAAGGGTATACTAAATATACTTAAATTAGGAAGGAATACTTATGTTGAGAACTAAATCAAATATTAAAAATACAAAAATATATTTAAAACCAATAAATATTATGCGAAAAAAAACAAATTGGAATCACTTCCGAGAGATCCACTTATAAAGACTCAAATCCATCCAGACTTTAGGCTTAATCTGTTATTGATTAGTTTTCAGTGTAAACCTTCATAATTTCAATTTTCCAAAAACTATTTAAAGTACATTTATAATCCCACGTTTTATCAAAGATTTATATCGTATTTTTTTACACGATTGGGTAACCAAATGCCGAACGGATCTCACTGAAGATAATTTGCAAGTGTCAAACCGAAATGCGCAAAGTAAGCCAGTCACGTTTTGTGTGTGGCAATCACGCACGCACACACCGCTGGGCCCAGGTAGTGGATTCCTTTTACATATCTGATAGCCGGCGACTGGACACAGACACACACCGACACACAACACACAACAATCCCCATAGCCACATCCCACCAAGCGAGGAGCTTGGGCCGGTGCGGTGGCTGCTGCTGCTGCTGCTTGCCCATTCATTGCCATGTTTGCCCACGTCGTCGCCAGTCGTAAAATGCAAATTGCATGCAATCAACGCGTTTTTCGTTTAATTATTATGAGAAATTTTTTTTTTTTGCCCTGGCACGGAACGTGCCAAGTGCCATTCGCATACATGCAACAACAACAACAACAACAACAACGAGGCAGCGGCAAAAACAACTTGATCCGCCCGGCGGATTTCAGATACAGTACTACGGGTATTATCGGCCTTTGTCTGGGCCGCCCGGGGGCTGCCATTTTCAATTAAATTACCAGGCATTGGGCGCAAATTGTGCTGCTCTCACTCACTCTCTCTCAATGTCTGTGTCTCTGCCACTGACTAATCATTGTTTATCTATATGGGTACACTGGAAACTAAGCAGGGTATTGATTCTCATTTTTAAACAAATTCTACAGAAGAAACAGATACTATTTTAATACTATTAATTAAAATATTAGAAAAGTCTCTCTTATATGTTTTAAGTCTTTGTTGTCCAATTTAGTCCTTAAAATTCCCAAGTTCCAATTCAGCAATAAACAGCTTCAGCTTGATCATGATTAATAATGATGTATTTTTTCCTCGAAAGACTTTATATATACTATATATATTCTTTCCTCCCTTTTATTTCTCAGTGCACATATTTGTGCGAAATAAAAATCCACTCTAATTAATTTACATTATTTATTGGCTTTGAAATACAACACTTTACTACACACACTGGCTAAAGGGAATTGAGTTATGCGGCAATTTGTTGGGTAAATTCGCAAAATCGGGCCAATTGCGGGCTGCTAATTAATTTAATGCTCCCCGTGGTGTGTGGGCCACGTGATCTACATACAAGGCGAACAAAATTGTAAATTGCGCGAACATTAACTTAAATTAAGACTTCATTCAAAAATTGACACAATCGTTTTATTTTATTTTTATTTTCTCGCCTGCTTGCTTTTGCTGACTTTGCTTTAATTTAGCGTACTTTTTTGGTCAAGAGACATTGAACCCAAAAGTATGCGAAGGTATATATTTTATTTTGTTTGCTTCTGTTCAAGTTAAAGGCGTGGGCGTGGGTCGAGAATGAAATGCAAAAGTTGGCTAAATAAATGAGTGGAAAAATATGTTAATTGGAACATTGACAGCTAAGTGATTTTTACTTTTCGTTCATTCGCAAGGTGCTCTAATTTCAGTCTACGCAGCAGAAAAATAAATTCCAAGTAAAGCACCAGCAACAAAATCATTATTTTATTTTCGTAAAGCGTTAACAAATATTTGAAAAGGAAATACATTTATTGAACCAGAGACCGATCAATGGACATAAATAAAAGCAGTTTGAAAAACTATTTCAGCCAAATCCGGGCATAACACCCAGGCAACTCTCCCGTAGTAGAGCAGGAAAATCGCCAAGTATTCACCATAAAGAGACATCCTCAACTTGGTTTCGGAATTCTCATACTTCGGTACGTGACTGGGAGTTGTAAGTAATGCTGCGAAGTAGGAAGGAGTGGTGGAACAGCACGCACACACTCCGGTGGAGAATAATATTTGAATTGCAAAATGGAGTGGACAAAACACAAATATAATTTGTGCAGTATATGCAAAATTGATTAGATTGGGTGCGGTTTTGCTTGGAACAATGTTCGCTTTATGGAAAATTGAAATTAGTCGACTTCATCCCCCCACAAAAACAGACACACACACACACTACCGTGTATCCTTGTATCCTTGTATCCTGACACATTAAATGGCATGCAAAATTGAATTATCGAGTGGGTGAATTTTGAGCAGGGGGCCGACACGGATGCATACCAATCGAGATAAGCGAGGTCAGACACAATGGACGCTAGGTGTTTGTAAACTCCGATTTTGGCCAGTTGAAACAATTCCATGTCGATTGCAGGGCGTAATTAAATCGAGGAAGATCCCACAGGGAATAAATGTATGTAGAGAGAGAGAGCGAGAGAATCGTAATAGAATTGCCCTGGGCATGTGCTTGTTGTATCTCTGTATCCGTGAGGATTTACGAGCCAAGCCAAACCAAGCCAAGCCAACCATTCACAGCAGCAACCGACAATGGAAATTGCAATCCGGCTGCCAGTGTCCTGTCCTGTCGCTCCTGACGACAGTCCTGTGGCAAACTGCTTATGTATGCACATATGCAAGTCAAATAAACGTAATAATAAAATTGTTGCATACCACTCGCCCTGAATGCGGCAAGTTCGAAAAATATGATATGCAAATGAGAAAGGGGCAGGGAGTGAGAATACCAACGATAAGGGTGTGTGCCATCTATACAAATGCATATACATATATCTGATATACGCATGAGGGTTTAACCACACAATAGCAGACGGTAAATTACAAGGGAACATAAATGTCATATCCCTTTCAACTTTGAGGCATTAATAAGTCTTGTTACATCAGAAATCTATAAAGCTTTTAAAGAAAAATACATACATATACATTGCTAAATTGAATTTGTTAGTCATATAAGTTGGAGTTTAGAAGTATGCCTCTTTTCAAACTTACGCCCAAGTAATTCAATGTAACCCCATTTAAATGTTATATTACGGGTAACCCAACCAATCTATGGTTAACCCTAAGACAACAATTTATCCGACAGATTGCAGGTTTGATTTTTTCACTGATTGGCTTTACAGTCCCCTCTATGGCATTATTTCAGCCATAACTTTTTGTATGCATCTTCACTAACCGTGATTGAGGGGGGGAAAACACTTCAATTAGGGTTCTTTATTTGTGGGCGTTCACTGTACGTACCTGAGTTCTGTTAATCACTACCCGGGACTGGGAGTGCGGAGGGGCAAACAAAGCGCTAAAATAACAATTTAACAACTTGTTCAAGACGAGCGAGCAACTCTGCCTCCACCTGTCAACCCTCTTACCTTTTTCAAGCCATTCCCTTCTCTCCCTCCTCTCTGGTACCATCCCCTCACCCTCTGGTAACCGCTCAGGCTCGTTATTGTCATTACCATTATATGAATGTATGCATGAACAATGCCCTGGTAATTATTGTTTTGGGGACAGACGGAGGCGATTGCGTGACTGGAGCACATTTGTTTTGTTTACGGAAAGTAATTGCAAAAGTTGTTTCAATTTTGCCCAACAGCGATAGCGGCAGGCCATCATCAGCCGGCGAGGGCTAACAATCGCTACCCGAAAGAGTCCGGGAGCCCAGAGTGCTCCGAAACTCGGGGAACGGGAGCAGGCAAACAATGCATAATTGGCATCAGCTTAATGCTTTAAGTTGGCAAGTGCCGGTGGCGAAAAAAAAAAAACAAAATGCTAAATGCAGAATGCGACCAGAGCAAACCCATAGCCACCCAGCAGAAAACAGCATCAAAAACGCATTTACCCTATCCGACGCCGCCTCCGCCCTTGCGCTGGGCGAAAAGTTTTTAGTTCAACAAAAACTACACAAAATAAATGCATATATATACATATATAGATATATGTATGGTTTGTGTGTATAAAAAATTGTAAAATAGTGATGGGGGCGTGCGGGAGTGGCCAACGGGTCTTTTTTTTGTGCCATTTTCTTCGTTGCTTTGTTGAAATTACAATTTTCTTTTGCTGTGCTCTCTTTTTCGGCATTTTTTTTTTTCGCCGTGCTGCACATCCGGCGCAAAAAGTGCATGAAAAGCGCAGAAATGGCACAACTACTATATATCTTCTTACTCTTTTTTTTATTACTTTTTTTTCACTTTGTGTTGAGGAAAAAGCAGAAGAGGAGCGCAGAACAAGTCGGACAGTCGGACGGGCAGTCAGTCATTTGAACATTTCAGCCATTCAGTCAGCTGCTAGTCAGCAGCGAGTCATTCGCATGTTATCCACAACTGGGTTAGGGTGATCCAGGGGTTAAAACTAGGAAATATTTAAAGATATAAAGATATTCTAGAATATGATACTTACTTTACTTTTCCTTAAAGTTTAAACTCTTAGTTAAGGATATTTGGCAAGCCTTTACAAAGTCTCTTTTCCTATAAACTTGACGAATTTTGCAAAAAATGAACGGTCACATTGCATTCATCCTTTAAAATAGTGTAACCAACAGAAAAAATATGCAGTGAAGTCATTGTCGACATTAAAACAAATAATCCCAAATAAGAATTTGTAATTCAATTTTTAATTGAAATAAAGAAAACTAAATTCTTCAGACCCACTTCATATATAGAATTTAATCTGTAAAATAAAAGAAACAAAAAAAAAAAAATATATTATAAAAGCTGACTCACCCTGCTAGCAACCATTTCAGTTTATTCCCAGTCGCCTCTCTTGTCTTCTGAATTTCCCTGGTATAAACTGCACACGAACGAAAAACGGGAAATATGTTTTTTTGCCAGCATTTTGGCCAAAAATGTTTGTGAATTATTTAAGGAGAAACCAAAGCATCCCAAACTAAACAAAGTGAGTGGATGGATGAGGAGGAGGAGAGAGCCGGAAGATGAAGCTGGGGCACTTAAAATTCAACTTGGTAAATGAATTTAAGGCAGAATTTTTGCGAGTCGGCAGATATTTTCCGCTTTCCCACAATTCATTTTCATCAGAACCCATAAACGTGGTCTAGTTCCTCTTGTTTCTCCCTAGTTGGGAATTTGTGTTTATTGTGTGTGTACATCATTTTGTTGGTTTTCAATTGCAAATTAAATGCAAACAATTTATATTGAAAAGGGATTGTATATTTGTGTTATTATAATAATTGTATTTCTTGAATTTCAATTGAAATTAATTAAATAATATTATTTCTCTCATTGCAGGTTGGTATTCCGACACGTTAACTATTGTTTTTTATTGAGTAAGTAATAAAAGGGAATGATTTGTATTCTATATATGTAATAAAAAGCCTAGTTGAACATAATAAAATAGTTTATTTGTGTAAAGCAGCCACAAAGTTTAATTATAAATGAGATTAAAGTCTTTTTTGAATAATTTAATATTAAATTACATTTATTTTTCTGTTAGTTATTTATTTTTACCTCATTAACGATTGTTTTAAACCCCATGAATACCTTGTTGAAATGATACTTTCTCCCCGAAAAAGAATGGGCTTCAGAGTGAGTCATTGAGATAAATAGCTAAAGCATTTGGCAAATTGAAATCAAATCGATAACGAATCAAATTGAAGTCTCTCTGGGGAAACCAAATGCGAAAACACGAATCAAACTTTGACTGTGCGTTTGGGTTTGGGTTTGAGTTTGGTGAAAAAAAGAAAGATAGATAGAAAATCCGAAAGTGCGCCAAATGCAACTAAGCGATACATAATACCGAAAAGAAAAAGAAATCCCCACCAAACTCCGCCGATGCCTGCCAGATAAAAGATGATTGAATGCAACTGGCTGGCGCTGACTCCGACTCCGACTTCCCCCCCAAAATCCCCTAAAACCCGCTACCTTCTTGTCTGATTAACATAAATCGTGCTGGCTGCTGCTGCTGCCTGGCTATATCTTATTTCGATTTTTTTTTGCCTTTGGTTTGTTTTGTTTTTTGCTCAAATGAACTACGGGCTTATGCAAAGCTCAGATGGCGAGCCAACAGCAGCAGCAGCAGCAGGAATTGAATGGAAGCGAGCTGAAAAAATAAAAAATAAATAAAAACGAAAGGCAGCAGTGAAATAAAATTCAAATGGGGAAGGAGGAAGGCAGGAGCAGCAGCAGCAGGAGCAACACATCAGTGCCTGCCTGCTGACTTTTATTGCAATCGCAGGTCTCGAATTCAACGGAGCTCTGACTCTGGAACCAAGGGGCCCCCAAACTTAACCCATTTTCAGCCAAGCTGGGTAAAATGTGGCAGTTTGGGGGAAAAAATTACACATTTAATCCGCCAACTGGCGTTAAATATCCTTGCTGACTCAAGTTTCATTACCTTTAAAGCTTAAAGCCGGATATTCAAACAATTTATGGCATTAAATTGCTTTAAAGTTTGAAAAAAAGAGGAAAAACTATTCATTTTATAAAAGAACACGAATTTTTCTTTTAATAAATATATTTAAAAAGTAGATATATTTAGTTAGTTGGAGTAACTTGTCTTAAAATGTCAATTATATCTCTTAGGTTGATATTCCCTTTATTTCAACATAATTAAAGTTAAATTTTTCATTTTACAATATTAAATATCTAAAAAATCATTTTAAAATACTAAGACTTTTCTGAAAACAAAATAGTAAACTAAAACTACTTGTAATGACTTTCCTCTAACGTTGTAAGCCACAGATCAGACATTATGTAAACATGACATGTTTCCGCCCAAAACTATAAGTAAAAACCAATTTGGCCGGCAACAATCTAGACTTTCTTTGTTCCGAAAATCGAATATTTTTAAAGGCAATCAAAAATCGATACCAGAGACGACGGGTTAAACTTGGAAGCCCTGGCTTTTCAGCTGCTGGCTGATGAGCATGAGAATGATGTTGCTGTCGAGGCTCCTCTGGCTTTCTTCCTTTCGGTTCTTGCTTTTTTATTTTATTTTTATTTGTATCTTTTTTGTTCGCTTTTGTTTCCCTCACTTCGCTTCGGTTTGAACTTCATTGTTGGCTCGCTTAAAATTCCAAACAGCAAATTGCAACTGCCAACAATTTCGAGGCTATCAGTGGCATAGCATCAGGCAGCCACGTCGCTGGTGGCTCTGGCTCTGGCTCCTGCTGCTGCTGTTGCTCCTGCTCCTCGTGCTGCTGCTGGTGATGCTGCTGCTTCCACTGGCAGTAATTTTATGCAAGATGCTATCTCAACACACCTCAACACGCCTGCCTCTGCAGAGGGGCAGAGAAATGCATGTAAGCCATTTCACTGGGTTCTGCTTCTGGCCAATGCTGCCACTGCTGTTGCTGATGCTGCTGCTGTTGCAAGTATGACAAACAGCCTGCTGCCGTCTTTTGAATGGAATTCAATTCCCAGGCAGCAACCCTAGACGTCTCTCACATCTCGTGCCTTTTGTCTGCCTTTTATCTGCTGATGTTGCTGCTGCTGCTCCCCGGCACAGCAGCAATACTTGTTTAGCTTGTTTGCCGCTGCTGCTGCCGCTGCAGTTATTGCCATTGTATCTTGATGCCTTTCAAGTGCCAATTGTGCGACCGCCCCGAACCTATTTTTATTTTTTTGTATTTTTTGCAAGACAAACTCATTGCTTATTTAATTTAAGGTGGGAACTTTAGCGTGTTTCCCCCTACCTTTGCGTTTTGTCACGAGCGAATTTATTCAAATTGAGTTGATAATAGTTGCCACTGCCGTTTGAGTGTTAATTGTTGTCGTCGTCGTCGTCGGCACCCTCAGAGGAGATTGCTGCTGTGTATTTAATAAATATTTGCTCAGCAACAAAAGCAACTGTCAAAGTTAATCAACAATGAGAACGGCATTGCTGCTCTTTTCTGCCTTTTTTTTTTGCTCTTTTATTGCCAACTAAGACTTGTCCGGCGTAATTCACGATTTCCGGCTGTAATTGAAAAGATACGGCAGACAAGTTGCAGCAGCAACATTTAGCCAGCGACAGAAACAGAGTCGCCGCGGCGCAGTGCATTAATTATTCATGAGTTGTCGCGCACAGCCAACCAAACAGGCGACATTGCTACAGCAACAGCTACAGCAGCAGCAACATCAGCATTAGCTGCAACAGCAACAGCTACGTCAGCTCAGCTCAGCGACAGCGGCAACATAATTATTCATGCGCGCTTATCGCCAGTAAGGTAGGCAACACCATTTTAACCACAAGCGGATTATAATTATCAACAGTTGCCATCAGAACTGACAGACAGTCGGACGGACAGTTGCTACTACTTGGAGGCGCAGCAGCAACATGTTGCTGGCAGTAGTGCATAATGCATTGCCGATGATCGTGGTGATGATGATGATGCAGCCAAAAGGCGCAACAACGAATATAATTACACGGTTAAAGCAGCAGCAAACACAGCAGCAACAACGGGACAGAAAGACAGACAGCTGCTTTAATTGATGTTGATTGCTATCAACAACAACACACACTCTGCCTCCGAGTTCTTTGCGTTTCGTTTCGGGGTCTATCTCGAGTTGGAATTCTTTTCATTGCCCTCTTTTGTCAGAGGTGGAAACCTTTCAGAAACAACAACAAAAAATAAATAAAATAACGAGGAAAAAAATGAGGAACAATGGAAAACCAAAGTTTGATTGCATGTCAGCGTGGCATTAGGAGCAATCTTGGCCCCAACAACAGAATTAGCATTACTAAAGTGTGCTCGGATAATGACTAAATCGGAACGGAACAGTGATAAATACTACGCCCATGCTATAAAATTTAAGCACCTGATCATGCAAGGACTGAAAATAAACGGAAAGTGAGTTAAAGTAACAAATGGGAAGGGAAATTTTCTTAGCAATTAGAGTTCTAACTCTACGAACTCTATGATTCCCAACAAGTTTTAGCCAAGCAAAAGCATGCTAGATGCTTTGATTGATTAAAATTGTTAAAATCCGCCTTATTATAATTAAATCTATAAGTACCAATGGGGTTTCATTAAATTTAATTACTAATATCTTTTATATCTATATCTTTAATAATAAATCTTAATGCCTCACAAAGCAACGTAAAACTTTATGAAAAGCATTAATGTTCATACATATCCACATTCAACAATTAAAAGCACTAAATACGTTCAAGTAAGAAAAAAAAACATTAAATTGAAATTACTCGACAAGCTGTTTAATTTACTTCTTTTTCTGGCCTTAACATTTACGCTTACTTTTGGACTCCCAAAAAATATTATGGGTCATAAATCCGATTTATAATTTAGCCTAGTGGCCACGCTGATGCTGATGCTGCTGCCGCTAATGTTCGTACATATATTTTATGCTTTAATATACACATTTATTTTCCGGACCATTTGGGTTTATTGCCCTTTTCGGTAGTTAAGCGATTCGGCGGTAATTGAAACTTGGGGCGATTGTCAAGGCAACTTGTAAACGGCGCTTTTGCGACAATTTTATTTTATTTGTCCCTTTACTGTTCTCTGTTGCTCCCTGTTTTTTTCGCCGGCTCAGCAGAAGTGACGCAGAGGAGAGGTCCTGTGATGAATCAATCAACATTTAATTTGCCACGGGTCCCTGTAAGCATTTAAATTTTAATTAACATTTGAGTTGTGCTGCAAAAAGAGCATCTCCTCTCTCATTCCTGCTTTTTGCACTTATCCCGTAAAAATCTCCATGTTCTCCACTCTCGGGCGGCCATCTCTTTCGTTCGCTCTCGGTGCCTCTCTTTCGCTTGGAGTTGTGGGGGAGAAAGAGAGCGAGAGAGAGAGCAGTGGCAGCCATGTTTGTTGTATGGCGCTCAATCATTAAAGCCTGGCTGTGTGAGCGGGACAGCAACAGGCTGCTACAACTTTTGGCGCATGTTGAGCTGCGCATGCAAAAAGGAATAAAAAAAAAAAGGAAAAGGAAGAGGAAAAGGAAGGTGGTGGGATGGGATGGGGACACAGGAGGATAAAGGAAGCAGGAGGTGAAGCTGGGGAATGGGAAACTTTGCGACGCCTGCTGGCTTTTAGTTTGCCTTTTAAATGTTTAAACGATTAAGTCGAATTTTAATTTGGCCGCAAAGCATAACACGACTCGACTTCTTTGCTTGTGTGCGTGTGTATGTGAATGTGTGTGTTTTGGCCCCTGGGTGCGGACCGAAAACTAACAGAAATGTAAAGCAGGCAATAAAGTGGCAACACGCTGACTTTGCCCATAAACTAACTAACCGAATCAGTTTGGGGGCGTCTCTTTCAGCTCTTAGTTTTGCTTTTGTTTCTGTCTCAGTGTCTTTGCCCCCTTCGTTAGTTGCTGTCCATTTGGAGATGGAAGTGTAAACGATAAATGATAAACGATAAGCCGACATGCAAATCTGTGGGGGCAAATGATCTATTGCCGAGTTTCCTGCGCGGGAAATAGATCATCGGAATGGATGCTAATGTCAAGGATTTCATTAATTGATGAACAATGGACGCATAAAGTGACTCTTAATGATGGAAAAAGTATATCTTATACAACAAATTTTTTTTAATTTTAGGAATCAATTTTATAAAAAATATTTTAAAAATAACGAGAATAATTATTTATCTTTTTTTTTCATTAGGAAAAATATAATGTTTTGTATATATAGATTTTCTTGAATTTGCTTACGGAATTCCTTCTTTTTTAGTATATTGTTTCTCATTTGAAACAAATATTTACTATTTTCCCATAACACAAAACAATCACCGTTTAAGAGATCTCCCCAAAATGTTTGCACACTTGATAATACATACATATTTACTAATTTGGTCTTCTCTACAATCAAAAACAAATAAAAACACTTGATGAATACAAATATATGGAGACAATGCGGTCTTAAAGATTCAATATAAATATGTATAAACGAACTAAAGGCTATTTGTAAAGATGGATACATCAGAGAAATGCAAACAAACACTATTGAGATGTCAGTAATGTCAGGTGTATTTGCACCTTAATAAAAGATAAAAACAGATTTTTAACGTTTCTTATTTTTGAACAATAAAAAAGTTTTCAACTTAACTAAAATCGGAGAGAATTTCTGTTGTTTGAGATAAATAACGTTAGTTGGCAGTTACTGAAATATGAAACGTTTTCAACAGGGGAATTAATGTTCCTTTTTTTTACACCTCTGTGAATACATTTTCTTCCCCAAACCCGTGTTGTTCGTCTGTCTCGAGGGAGGCTAAGTAAATGAATGGAATGGAAAACGAGTCTCTGGCTTTTTTGGTCCAAATGAGAAGATGACTCGGCTTCTCTCTGGACCTTGCCTCGCCGTGTACGGCTCCCGCTGCTGACACTCATTAATGTTTAAAGTGTTTTATGATATGCATAATTGCTTGTACAGATAATAAAGTTTTCTGCCCGACCAGTGGCCACCCCCGCTTAGCTTTCTGGCCCCTGGGGTCATTTGTCCATTCACTTAATTAAAATGCAAATGGAAATTCTTCAAATGGCTTGCAGTGCTGAGAAAATGTACCGAGGGAAAGAGAAACTTTGCATATCTCAATGGCCCTGATGGTGACAGGTTCCCTTTTCTCGACTTTTGTTGTCTTTCCCTGTTTGTACAGAGGAAAATGTAACAAAAAACTACATGAATATTAAAATGTGAATTCAGATATTGTAAATGACGGTTAATTAAATAAAAAATAAACTATAGACGAACACGTTTTACTTCAAAACAAAGAAATAACATCCCATTAAAATCGTATGCCGTTACGCATCTTATTCTTTATACTGTCTTTGTTGTGAAGTTGTGCTGCTTACTATAAAAGCGATTGATATACTAAGATATAATTATACGGAAAAAAGAAACAATTTTCTTTTATATATGTATACACTTATTTTTAATCGATTCAGAAACTTTATTATCATCTGATCTTATCGCCTTGCATTTTTTTCCGTGTACTTCTGCTATTTACGGAAGTTTTTCCTGTTTGCATTGTCTTTCTTGGTGCTACCGAGTTTACGACGCGTGAACGGCAACAGCAACTCATCCACAAAAGAAGAGGCGACAAAATTAGAGGGGTTCGGACCGGAGCTGCCCTCCGAAAACGATCTTCGATGCTTCTCCATCGTCGGCTTCTGGCTGGTTCTTTTTTTTATCATTTCGTTTTTTATTGTACAAGCGTTTCCAGTGAATTTTTTGATGATATCTTTGAATGTTAACATTCACAAAAGCGTAAAAATTGTTGCCCCTCTTTTTCAGCCTTCGCCAGTTTCGCCCTTCCTTCTCCTTCTCCCTAACCCTGATGGTATTAGTTTATATATCGGCTTTATGAGGCACTTTTTACTGCTCAACCTCTGCTCTGGACCCTTTTCCATGTGTGTGTCTCTGTTGGCTTGAGTATTAAGTGAAATTCTTTTGTGTCGACAAGCGAAAATAAAATTCACACACTGCCGAACGTGCCTTAGTAAAATGGGAAGGACAGGGGGAATAAACACTGAAAGAATCCTAGGTGTGATTATCTTGTTTTATATTATTATAATAAAAGCAATTTAAGGTATTAAACTTAAGGAAACTTCTAGCTGGACAGAACCACTTGGATATTTTAAACAATCTAAGAAAATAGATACTTCGGTTCCCATAAATCATTATAATATTGCCAAAATTAAACTATATCAATTAATCGGGATAAAAAATTAATAAATCGCCGAGTCATTGACAGTAAAAATAAACATTTACACAGTAAAATAGTAAGACTTCTCCTGATTTTCCCACAAGTACAATATTTTATTTACCGTGTAAAGTGAGGAAGATGGGACGACCGAGTCACACAATGGTTTTTTTTTAGAGGGAAGGACCAAGGGTTTGGAGGGTTAACTGGCAACTGGGACTTGATGATGATGCCGCTCCCTCTCACCTTCCCTCTTCGTTTCTTACCTTCTCGTTTTTACCTGGCGGGCACACACAATCTCTCACAATAACAACGAAAATCGGAGGGTAAAAATATAAAAAAAGGTGCAAAAGCAACAACAAAGGAACCGAAAACGAGCGACTGACGGAGTGAGAACAGCAACAACAACAACAATAACAACAAAAGCGGCAGCAAAAACACCAACAACAATAAGGTTGAAACCAGCAACAACAGCGAAATACACCCAATGACAAGCTGCTCGGCAATTTGACATAATTTATACGTCAAATTACTGCAAATTGATGCTAAATGGCTTCAAATTGAATTGACTGGCGCAGAAGAGGCAACAACAACACCAACAACAACAACAAGTTGTATGTGAAAAAACTCAACAGCAACAACAACAAGCTTGAGAAAAGAAGAAAGAAAAGTAAAATAAAAACAAGATGTAGCGCCCTGGCGGCGAAAATGGCAACAAAAACAACTGTTAAAAAAACCTTAGGCATCTCACTAATATAGCCAGAGTTAGTGTAGATGTTGTTGTAGTTTCTGGTGTTGTTGAAGTTGCTGGTGTTGTTGAAGTTGCTGGTGTTTTTGATGTTTTTATTGCTGTTGTGACTTCTGTCCTTTGTACTGTGCTTTCTATAGTTGCTATTCTATACTAGAGATTTTAGATTATTCTTAAAGTATATTTTTCACTGAACAAAACTCTTTTATACCTAAATTAAACCAATATATATTAATAAATATTTTAAATTTGAAAATATTCATGAAAATAAATCCAACACAAAACGTTGAACACAACCAAGTTACGCGATCCCGTTTAAAAGTAATCACAAATAAGCCTTATTAATCTTTTAAGACATCTTGCTATAAGTCCTCTCGCATAATTAATAAATTTGTATACCAGAGCCACTTAGCAAGCTCTTAAAATATGCACAGTTCATGAAACCTGTCTGAAATAATCTCCTTAATTTTCCACTAATTCCGAATTTTCCCCTCTCTCTTTCGTTGCAGGTAAGAATTCTAAATGTTGGCCTATAGCAGCGGTAACTGGTAACTGTGCTAAGCCGGGCGAATAACTGAAAACAGCTCAATTGACGGCACACACCCACTCAACGCCTTTCACACCTCGCTCGAACAAATAAACACTGCTGATAATAGTAGTGAGGCGAAAACGAAGCGAGGAAAAATAATGTAGGTAAAAGGAAAAAAATCAATTTCAGCGCGAAAAAAGAAAGCCATGAAATGTGCAATCGCCACAAAAAAAAAAAGCAGAAAAAAACTGCAACTGTCAACGGGACACAAAAAACTTTGTTGTTTACAATTTGGCGTCGTTGTTGTTGTTGCTGTTGCCTTTTGGCTTGCAGCGCTTGCAAAATATTGAATTCAATTTAAAGCGCAAGGGGCGTTCATAAATCTCCGACAATTGTTGTTGGCGGAGCAAGAGAGGATCGGGTATTGTGAGTGGGGGAGAAGTAGAAAGGTGCACAGTAAAAATTTCTATTTATTATTCATTTATATTTTAATACTTGAAATACATTTTTCATGATAATATTCACTATTGTGACTACAAACATGGTCTTAAAATTTAAATTTCTACGAATTATTTGATTATTTTTTCCATGATGAATAATATAATAATTAATATTGAGGATGTCTTGCCTTGTCTTTGAAATAATCTTTTGCCACTGTGCACTTCAGGGCAGGCAGGGAAACGGTGAAAGAGTTAAAGTCGGATTATGGTCATGCACTTACTCCCGATGCCAAAACCTTCCCTTCCACTCATTGTCCGCCGTCTCATCCGCTCAACTCATTTATTCCTTTTGATTGCCGTCGTGCGAGGGAGATGGATGGGAGGGGAGATCGTAAACTGTCAGCGCAATTAAAATAAATTGAAACTGAACTTTTGTGTATACAGTGAGAAAATACCACAAGAAGAGACGTACAAATATTAAATGTTAAATATTTTCGTATGAAAATTCTTTTTTAACAATTTAAAATGCATTTTGGTTTAGGGTTATAAAGAAAACTATTTTGATGCCTAAATATTTTTAGAAGAAGGTCCTTAGTCTTTAATTTAATTAGTTAAAAATTAAGAAGTAAGATTTTTAGGACAAATATATTCTGGATGGATCAGTACATACAATTTCTCTTGAAACTTAATTTGGAATTTATCAATATATTTTTAACATTAAATAACTTTCACAATATTATCTTATTTGATTTAATGATGAAAGTTTTTACATTTTTCTGCGTGCTGAAATAAAATTTTCCGCAACTTTTCCCGCCCAGCAGCTGTCGCATAATTCATCAACTATTTAGGCGGCAGTAAAAGGAAAATTGAAGAAAAATTTGCGTGTGTGTCGCAAAAAGTTTTTCATTTTTAGCATCATGATTGTTTGGAGGGATGAGCGCAGAGAGGAGGAATTGCTGGCAGAAAGATTTAGAAGATGGAGCAGCAGAGCAGGAACTTTTGCCTGGTAGCCGGGGCCAGAAAACGTTTGCCTGCCATGGCCATGGGCAACTAAATGAACGTTCCACCGTACTCGGTCCTCCATCCTCTGTCCGTTGTCCGTACCTTGCTGTCCGTTCCGTCCAATGTCTAACCCGTCTCTTTCCCTTAGCCATGCCCCGTCTCATTCTGTGCGGTTACCTTCCTTCGCTGCTCGTATCTCAAATTGTTCAACTTCATCAGCAAAAAGTAAGGGAAAAGATGCTGCCGCTGCCGGTGATTGTGAATGTGGATGTGGCTCTGCATGTGGCTGTGGATGTGCTGCCAAATCACACCAAGTCAGGCTACCCCTTGTCCCCTATTCCCAATGCCCAACCCCCTACCCCGTTCTCCTCACTCCCCAAGTCGATTGTCATGAGTCTGAGCCGAGACTCTTTGCTTTTGTCCTTTTTGTTCTCCAGCAGCAGCATCGGTGGAATATAAGACCCCGAGGACCCAGAGCACTTGAGCCCGGTGCCCGAGTTGAGGAAGTCAAGGGAGATAAGGGAAGGGGCTAAGCAGGCGGAGTTAAGCGGATGCATAATACGGAAAAATGTCTTGAAAACAAGAAGGGAATAATGCTACACTTCTCAGATTGGAAGCTTGGGATACACTTCAATTTAGAGTAGAGTAAAAACTATTATTTTTCTTGGATTAAATAAGTATTTCTATAATTGAAAGGTAATTTAAAGATATTTTCTTATTTATTGCAATTATTAGGATTTTCTTGTTTAAAGTTTTAAAATCAATGCAGTCACTTAGAGCTGCAAAGAAAAATCAATAAAAAGTAAAGTGGGAGTACATTTGTAGCAGAATCAATCCAGATCCCTAGCTTGTCCAGTCAAAATTTCAGCCCCCGGCGCTCCCGAGAAATGGCTCTCGTTCAGATAGATGAGTGCGATTTCCACGCCCATCGCGACGCCCAGCAGATGGTGGACACGTGCCAGGACTTTGCAGACCACCTGATCGTGGCCGAGTTCCTACCACACAGCCGCTGGGTGGCCTACATCAATATTCGCACCCTGGAGCAGGTCATCTATTGCGTGGAACTCAGTCTTAACGGCTATCGGATCGTGGCCTATGACTTTGATAATGTGGCCGATGAGGTGGCAAACTGTGACACCGTCTACCCCTCCGCTCACCAGCTCCTTGCTGCAATAAGTCCACTGTATGCGGAGATATATGGGTTTGGGCGAGTTCCCCTAAAGAATATCGGAAGATAGATGGGAGCTGCTGCTGGGGGCGTGGCAGGTGCAAAAATTTGTCTGCTAATTGCTAATTGCCGCCCCGAAAAGTGATAATTAAACGTTTTGCGCAGGTAAATGACTTGATTGCCATAATAAAGCCTGCAGCTTTGGGTTGTATTTGGACTTGTATTTCGTACCGGGGTCTCTCCTTTGATTAATTGCTGCCAAGTGAGCGCAGCGGACAAGAGGGCGAAGCAGGACGGAGCAGGTTGCCAGGTTGATTGACTCAACTTGGCACTCTCCGGACCTTTTGTAGCGAAAAAAGTTAACAAGTTTTTGTGCCGTTCCACTTGACTGCCGCCGTCGAAGGAGGCGAATGAAGATGCAGACGGTTTGAGCTCCCAGCTCTCTGCTTCCAACTTCGAACACCCAGCCCAATCCAACTTGGTTTCCCGCCACCACCTTGGAGCCCCCGTTCCTATTTCCCCCTTTTTGGCCGGGTACCAAGCCAAGCCAAGCCAACTAAGGTTTTTATCTAGTTGAGTCCATCTAGTCGCATGGCCGTCCGTCCCACGGGTGTCTGCCGTGGACAACTCACAGCCGCAGATGCCAATACACAGATGCACAAACGCAGATACAGTGGGACGTCCCTAGACTTAACTCATAAGAAATGAAATCATTAAAAAAAAGAATGACAATTTGTGGAGTATTAATCTATAGAATTTACCTTATCTCTCTCTCTTCAAAACGTTGCCTGCAAAGTACAAGCAATAATCCTATAATTATACGTGTTGAGCTGAGTTGTCTGTTCTATCGAAGCTACACTGTAGTCGAGCGAACGCATTTGCTTTGGCGTCCGTATCGGCCATGTCTATCTGAGTTGGCTCTCCACTTGTCTATGCTCGTATATTTGTCCATTGAAGCATGCAATTGATTGCTGCAACGGCAACAGCAGCAGCAGCAGCATTATCCCCTTCCCTGGTGGAAACTCAGCCCCTCCTCTGCCGCCCCTGCTCTCCCCTCAGCCTGCTGCGCTTTAATTGCCTTTTCATTGCAGCCCGTCGGCCTTTTGACTCAGACCTCCTCTGCCTGAGTGTGTGTGTGTAATTTGTGGTGGTTGTTCTCTGTTAATGCATTACATGAATTTTAACAAGCTTTGCATTCTGACTGACTATCTTCTATCCCCCCCCTTGGAAGTCCCCCTTCTTGTTTGTTTATTACAGCCGCATCTCTGTGGATGCAGACATAATTTAACCTTTGCCTGCCTCATTTTAATGCTGTTCATTTCGCAAATTTTCAATCAATGGCTGTATCTTGGTTCGCCTGAAATTTAACTACAATTTAGCATTGAAAATTTGTCAATATTTTGTATTTTGTTCAATGGGATCACGGAAATTATAAAATGCTTTAAGATACCAGTTTAAATAACTTTATTTATATTGAAATCATTAAAAGTCGAATAAAACCGAAGCTATATTTTATAACTAGTTCCATTTGGCTTTTATTATTTAATTGACTTCAATCGTTTCCAGTGAACTCGTTAAAAAGTGATGATCATAAAGTGTAGGGTATAAAAAACGTGAGATAATTGGTCAGGTTATTTTGGGGATATTTGGGAACATTTTTGATATTGTATGCGTTAAATTATACCGAATTTCATCATATGGCTATAACAAGACGTATTATCAGTGGTTTATCTATCCGGTTATCTAAATAATTGGCTTCCCATGTTGATTCGCTGAACTAGTTAATCAATTAAGCTTATTTCTGCAAATTATATACAGAGAAAAAAATGTATATTAACTAAAGAAATGTTTGCCTTATTTGGGGGATGACTTAGATCTCGAGGCCCCATGTTGGGTGCCATTACTGCTAGAATTTTCGTGGAAATATAATCTTTCTGCTCATTGCCAAAGGTTACATTTAAGCTGATATTAAAGAATTTTCGCTGTGTATCATTTCTTCCCTTTCCATTTTCATGGAACTGAAACTTTTTCGTGTTAGCTCAACTAATTGGCTGCGTTTTTGGTTAATTAGCGCACCAGCAGCAGCAACACTGGCAACCACCGACCACGGCAACCATATAACTATAGCTGTTCGCTGTCTGATGTTAGCTGTTCGCTGTTCACTGTTCACTGTTCACTGCTTGCTGAAAATGAAATCTCTTTGCTGTCGCACACGCGCTTTTATTGGCACTCAAATTGGCAGCTAAACTTTGGCAGCAACAGCAACAACAACAACGATGCTATCAATGCAGCCATCGAGCGACAGTCTGGCGCAACAGCAACACCAACACTAACACTAACAACCATCGACCGACGACAACTATTTTGTCTGCATTAAAACGTTGTAATTATTTTATGCCAGATAACAATTTGATATTGTCAATGCCGCAAAATGTTCAAGCCAAACTGATGAGACAGGCACGGCGAGATTCCGGAGGAGGAAGGCGGCATGGGACTGGGAATCGTGTGAGTTAGATGGATGGTGGCTAAATGCAAATCGCTTGCTGCTGCTGCTGTTGCCATATGCTAATCAGGGTGAGCCGAGTTTCGTTGCAGCAAATTAATTGGCTTTTAAAGCCTTGTTTGATCGCCATCTCGTTTGTAATGCAAAATAAACATTTTTACATTCAGTTAATCCATTCGATCGTAACTCAATCATGTGCTTAGAGATTTAATTTTTTGTGATATATTATATCAATCGACGAAAGATAATAAACTATTGGTGATTTAATGAGTAAAATAATAATAAACCTTCTTTTGTGGGATTTTTTCAAAGGGAGGTTTTATTAACAGCTATTAAAACGTAAATTGAAAGCTATAAAAACACTTGTGTTACTCGCATTTAAAGCTGTTGAATTCCACATGATAACGCTTTAAAATAAAGCTCCTCAAAGATCTGTGACTTCATTGCACTGCCGTTTAGTTTGCAGCGATTTCCATGCGAATCTGGTTCACTCTAAACTGCTGTTTTCCCCCAGACAGCAACCGAAGCATACTAAAAATGGGGAAAACACAGCAGCAGCAGCGGTCACAAATATAGGGGCCGAAGGGGTGGCGGCAGGCGGCTGTCATCAGTTGACAGCCAGCAGCAGCGTCGCCTTCGTCGTTGTAGCTTTTAACAATTTGCAATAAATTAGCCGAGGCAACTGTGCAGAGTTTTCACTTGAAGTGCAACTCGAAATGTATTTTCAAAGGGGGGAAAAACGAGGGGGGAATTGCACAGTAAAAAATATTAGCAAGTCAAAATATAAATCATAATTTATACCAATTTTTTGAGAAAAACTGTCAAAAAGTTTAATTTTCAATTATTTTTCGTACAAAAAACAATAGTTTAGTGGCATGTTTGTATTCTATTTATGGGCATTTTTAGCTGTGCAGGCGACACTTTGTGTAATTTTCCCCTGGTGTTCCCCACAATGTCTCCCTGTGTCTCTACTTCTCTGCAACACTTTTTTACCACAACAGTTTCCAAACATGTCTTGCCAATTTCACACTCCAACTGCCTGCCTGCCTGCCAGGCCGACGTCAGCTGGCTCTAAGCGATTTCTACCTGGCCTGGCCAGTCTCATTTGTTGGTCCCTGACTTAAGCGGACTTTATGACGATCTCGTCGCAGCTGGAATTCGGTTCGCACCTTGGGAATGTCCCAAAGCAAAAAGAAAGAGCCATAGACAAGGGCTGAATTCTTCGATTTAATTTTCCAGAATTCAGAACATTTTTAATGTGACCTGAATAATCGCGGTAATATTTTGCTGAACAGTTGGCAGGGCGGTGATGATGGCTTGTACCTTATAGAAGCCTTCCACCAACACTTCCGGCAATCCATCGCCTTTGATACCGCAGCGGGTGAAATTGAAAGTGCCCTTCGGCCAGGGCGGTACATATCCGGAGTCATACCTTGGCAAGTCGGTACAATCGCCCAGATTGGCCATCAGCAGGTCCTTGTAAAAGGTGTCGATGTACTCGATAAAGGTTTGCTGTGGAATGGACCAAGGAGTCAGCTTGTAATCAGCCTCGCTGCCGGAATGACTTCTTAGAATCTGCATTTCAACCTGATAAATGTTTCTGAATTATTAGGGATATTTGAATTGAATTGAATGATTAATTTCCATACTTACCAGAACGCTATCATCGAGATCAATGTTCCAGAAAAAGGTGCCTGAGAAAAAGAATTCTCCACGGCCAACGCGTTCGATTCTCATATCCAGGTCCATGGCACTAGGGTTGGTAGTCTCGCCGCCTATTGAGAGGGGTTTACACTCCCAGTTTTGCTTTAGAAATATTGAAAACTTTTAATGATTTTTATTGAGGAACAAAATAATGTGAAGGACATCTTTTCAGTCTTACCCTCCCAGCACAACCATCGCACAGATTAACTAAAACGAATACGGAGAGAAGCAAATGCACGTTAAGGGAATACATTTCTAGGTCAATTGTTGATTTTGGTTGCAGTTTGCAATATTTTATAGTAGCTGGGTCACGTTTATACTCTAATATTACTTCCGGCACGACAACATTGTTAAGATTTTAACATTTAAAAAAATGTTTACAATATTTTTACCAGTAATGGCACCGGATCAGGTAAATCATGTCAGTTTAATCTGAAGTTTGTCATCTACAAAGGCTTGTAAACATTGCAGATCTACATGATCTGTTGCTGAAAAATACAAGCTCGTCAATGTCTGAAAACATTTATTATAATTAGTTAGCAATTCAAATTATTTCTTTAAACATCATAATTTTACCCAATCTGCTAGTAATTGTTAATTTCAATATAAACAATTTTATAGACAAGATGTTAAGCAGAATATTCTGCTTTCGTGTAAAATGTGATAAAGCAAACACAAAATATAATTCCATAAAATTGGCTTTTAATTGTTAATTTTAATTTAATAAATTTCTTTGTCAACAAGAATGTTCTTCTTTCGTGTGAAATGTAAAACAAAAAAACAAAAATTAGAATAATAATCAATTTATTTTACCAATTATGGCCACTTGACATACAACAAAATATTCCAATAAAAATATTCTAGCGAAATGCTTTACAATTTTAAAAGGAGTTACTGTGTTTTTCCTTTTTGGGCCAAAAATCTTGATTAAAGACCCTTGTGTGAGACCCTTATGATCAGGGTGAAGCCCCATTCGACTTCACCGGTGGTTTTGTAAACGATTTTGTAGTAGCCTTCGGGTGCGATTTCCGGTAATCCCTCGCCATTGGCCACACACTTGTCCAGTTTGTAGACTCCACGTGGCCAGGGGGGAACAAAGTCACCATCGAATTTAGGTAAATTGGAGCAGTGGCCCACGTTCTTAATGAACGCATCCCGGTAAAAGCCGTTGATGTAGTCGACGTAGGGCTGCTGGGGAACAGACCAGGGCATCAGTTTGTAGTCGCTCTCATCACCGGATGTGCAGTGATATGCATCTCCTTCCACCTGTCCAACGAAAGGGTTATTATTATTATTGGGATATTATTATTAAAAAGGATCTACCATGGTGGTATTGTCCACATCGTAATTCCAATCCAAAGTCATAGAGAAGGCAAACTCCGCACGTCCCAGACGATCGACCTTTGTCTGAATCTTCAGGAGCTTCTCATCGGAGGTAAAGGATTTCAGAGAAATTGGCTCGTATTCCCAATTGCGCTGTCATAAATAGAAAATGTCCAAATAAATCTTAATATCCTGACTGTAAAAGTAAGCAAGCTGGCAATCCTGGCTTACTCCTGCATTACAGCTGGGGATCAGAAGGAGTCCCAACCGAAGTCCGGCGAAAGAAAGCAGCAGCGAGTAGCGGTTAAACATTTGTTCAAAATTAAACTTAATTAACCTCTCGATCGGTGGATGTTTATATAGCAGAATGTGGGTTAGTTAGCACGACATGATTACGTCTGCTGCTTGTAAACTTATAGAATAATGTATTGAAATTGCTAAATATTTTTCCAGCGCATGTCAATTAATTAGCGTGCCAAAAACTAGTACAAATTGTCTAGAATTTATGAAGATTTCATAGGTTTTTTTTTTTTTTTTAGGAAAACTATGTGATCGAAAAATCATTTTCGGAGCTACACTCTTTCATTTAACATTTTGCATGCTAATATTGGATATTAAAAGTAAAAAATTTAACGACATTGAGTTTATGAATGGCTGCATATGAGAAAATTATCAATATATCAATATATATGTATATATTAGTTTTATAAATCCACATTATGACCACTCTTAAGCATCCTTTATAGTCTGCCAAAGCGGTCCGACTTAAGGCAGAGCTGATCACTGATCAAAATCTACTGGAAGAATTGTTTTAAAATTTGGCACATAACTTCTTTAACCAATTATTTACTTTTAATTTTATTATCATTTTTATTTAAAAAAGTATCTTAATTTTTAGTTAAAAATCAAGACTTCCAATTTTGATAAAAAATCTGGAAAAAATTTAAAAAATAAAACGCCACGTGAGTACATGTTACATTTTCAATTTATTAGATGTTCAATATTTTTCACCACAATTTGGTTGTTACTTTTAAAACTAATGTAAATCCCCATGTGGGCTGGTCTGTTCCGCTGAAATTAAAAGTTAACTTGTAGAATCCGGGCGGGGCAATCTCCGGCAGTCCATCGCCTTCGCCAAGCACGCATTTATCTATCACATAGGTCTGAACTGGCCAAGGCGGCTGGAATTTGCCCTTGATTTGCGGTATATTCGAACAGTGGCTTAAAGTCCTCATGACCACGTCCTTGTAGTAGTGGTCTAGGTAATCATAAAAGGGTTGCTTTGGAATTGCCCATGGGAGCAGTTTGTAATCGGCTTCGTCTCCCGAAGAGCTTCTATAGACATACGCCTCCACCTGTAAAAGATTTCAATTTATATTAAAGCTTATTAAAGATTTCTCACTCATAAGAAAAATATAAACAATTTCCTCACCATGGTCGATTCATCCGTAGTGTATTTCCATTCGCAATTGGCAGATATGGCAAAATCTCCTCGTCGTATGCGAACAATCTTGGCCTCGATCTTCAATTGGCTGGGATCTGAGGTGAAGGTCTTGAGCGATATAGGTTCATAGTCCCATTTCCGCTGTTAATAAAAAATTAAATTTTTTATTTAATTATAATAAATTACTACACATACCGATGCTCTACAGCTTTGCATCAGCAGGACTCCCAAAAGAACTCTGGCGAACAAGCAGAGAGAATACATTTGGCCAGTTGTAGACTTTATTGATATTGACAAAGGTCGGTTGATATTTATATACTCGTTTATAGACAGCATTGTTGCACGGCATAATGTACGACAATGTTAAATTTACAATGATAATTGCTTGCATGCTTTGAGATTTTAATAAATAACAAGTAGCTTACTTGCATAAATCGTATTAATTATACTTTATCGCTCATAATTAGCATTTCAAACATTGTGTGAGTAAAAATGATAAGAGAGTTGATTTCCTGTTTGTCTCCCTTTGATAAACCAATTTAAAAACGGATTTAGAATTATATTCTATATGCATTTCATGTATTAATTAAAACATTTTTGTTGTTAATTTAAAAATTGCAACGAATCCCCATGAGGGCTGGTCTGTTCCGGTGAAATTACAAATGATCTTGTAGAATCCGGGTGGGGCCACCTCTGGCAGTCCCTCGCCTTCGCCAAGCACGCATTTATCTATCACATAGGTCTGAACTGGCCAAGGCGGCTGGAATTTGCCTTCAAATTGCGGTATATTGGAACAGTGCTTAAAATTCTTCATGATCACGTCCTTGTAGTAGCTGTCGAGGTAATCATAAAAGGGTTGCTTCGGTATAGACCATGGTAGGAGCTTGTAATCGGCTTCGGCTCCCGAAGAGCTCCTATAAACAACCGCCTCTATCTGGAAAAGGTTGCGGTTTATATTAAAGATTTCTCACTCATAATATAAAAGAATATAAACCGTGGTCGATTCATCCGTAGGGTATTTCCACTCGACATTGGCAGATATGGCAAAATCTCCTCTACCTATGCGATCAATCTTGGCCTCGACCTTCAATTGGCTAGGATCCGAGGTGGTGCTGGTGAGCGATATGGGTTCATAGTCCCATTTGCGCTATTTAAATTAAAAATAAAAAGAATATAATTTTATCAGAGAAAAATTACTTTACATACCGCTCTGCAGCTGTGAATCAACAGGACACCTAAAAAAACTCCGGTGAACAAGCAGCGAGAATACATTTGGCGGGTTATACCAGAGACTTGATTGATATTGGCAACTGTAGGTTGATATTTATACTGTTTTAAAGGCTGCTTTGTTGCGCAATATTATTATCGGATTATGTGTAACAATGTAAAGCAATGTAAAATTTTCAATGTTAATTGCTTGCATGCTTTCAGATTTTATTATATAACAATGCTTATTTATTGGTGGGTTAATTATATTCTTACGTTTTTAATTATAAATCCACTTGCAAACTTTGAATTTATGTAAGTGGATATTGCAAAGGGAGTCAATTGTCTAAGTGGTGGAATATGAGAAAGGATAAATATGTGATAAATATAAAATAAATAGATATATGTTAATAATGAGAAAAAAAATCGATTTTTACTTATTAAGGGTATGCTGAAACTTCAGGAATACTGTACAAGTTTCGCCCTGTAATAAATCTATTTAAAAATTATATTAAAAAAAATAATTACACAACTTATATTTTTTATACATTCAATTTATTAAATCTTTAATATATTATTTGTCTTTAACAAAAAAAGGTTTAAAAAAAATATTCTTCTTTCTTAATGAATTAAAACAATTTGGGTTTCAGTCTAAAGACTGCAGTAAAACTCCATGAGGGTTGGTTTTTACCAAAACACTTAAATACAATTTTGTAGAATCCCGGCGGACAAATTTCCGGCAGCCTATCGTCATCTCCAAGCGCACATTTTTCTGCCACATAGTTCATCTTTGGAAACGGCGGCTGGAAATCGCCCTCAAAATATGGGAAATTTGAACACTTTTTAAAAACTCTCATTGTTACTTCCTTGTAGTATGTGTTGAGGTGCTCATGAAAAGTTTGCCTCGGAATTGCCCATGGTAGGAGTTTGTAGTCGGCTTCGGCTCCCGAAGAGCTTCTGTAGACCAAACATTCTACCTAGAAAAGTTATTTAATAACAAGGAAATATTTAAAATTAAGTAAATTCCAACATAAAAAAGTAATTAGTTCTACTTACCATGGTCTCTTCAGTCGTAGTGTAATTAAACATGGCAGTGGCAGATATCGCAAACTCTCCTCGTCCTATGCGATCGATCTTGGTCTTAATCAAAATCTTGCTTGGATCCGTGGTGGTGCTCGATAGCGACATAGGTTCGTAGTCCCATTTGCGCTATTTAAAATAAACACATACAATATTTAATCAGAGAAAAATTACTTCACATACCGCTGCTTCACAGCTATGCATCAACAGGACTCCCAAAAAAACTCTGGCTAACAAGCAGCGAGAATCCATTTTGCCGGTTAAAGACTTGATTGACTTTGACAACTGTCGGTTGATATTTATACTGGTTTATAGAGTGTCATGTGGCACGAAAGTATTATATAACAACTATATTAAAATGTTATGCATTAATAAAATCTCAAATATCAGTGCATACATGCGTGCTCGGGGATTTTACTATTAAACATCTGGTTAACATACAAATATTGCATTAAAGAGGATTAATTTCACGTGACATAGGAAATAGTATTAGCTTCCGTTACACTGGTTTAATCATATCTTTTAATTGAAAATATTCATATAATATTGGTGCGTGGAAAATAAAAGCATATTCAAAGCAATCATATGTGAGTTTAAACTAATATTTCAATTCAAAAACGTTTACATTTCTTGGAAATACAAAATACCCCCTAGAACAATTTATTCGTCAACTTGAATATAGCCGTGAAACCCCAAGTTGGTTGATCTGGTCCAGATTTAGTAAATATGATCTTGTAGAATCCGGGCGGTGCTATTTCGGGGAGTCCATCGCCATCGCTCTTACATTTGATGAGCTTATAGGTGCCTTGTGGGAAAGGAGGTTGAAATTTTCCCTGAAATTGCGGCAAATTTGTGCAGTGACCTAAGTTCTTGATGATCACATCCTTGTAATAGGTGTTGAGGTATTCGTAGAAGGGCTGCTTGGGAATCGACCAAGGGAGCAGCTTGTAGTCACTCTCGTCCCCCGAACTACTGCGATAAGCCGAGGCCTCAACCTGTGACATAGTTCAAAGTATTTTATGATCAGGTATAGGATGTGTCTTCGTTTACCCACCATTGTGTTTTCTGTAGCATCATATTTCCAATCGATGGTGCCCGATAATGCAAAGTCTCCACGCCCCAAACGATCGATTTTGACCTCAAAACTCAACCTGCTGGGATCCGAAGTAGTGGTTATAAATGATATAGGCTCGTAGTCCCATTTACGCTAAAAAATGAACAATTAGGCGGGATCAACTTTACTTGGTTTAGCTAACTCACAGCTGCCTCGATGAATGGGATTGCAAAAATCAGAATCCAGGCTCCGATCAAGGATAGCATCTTCCCCGTTTTCCTCCTATAGAATCTGTTTAGTGCTTGATGATTGCTCATATATATATTCGTTTTGAAGTAATTGGGTTTCCCTATCTCACGGATTTATCGTGTTTGAAAATCATTAAAAAATCTATATTTCGGACAATCAGCCTAACATTGCCGCTAAGCAATTATTGTGAATACTAACAAGCACCTGATTTTGGCTTACGATAAAAGAACATAAACATTGGGTGGAGATAGCTAAATACAGAACACAAATTTGTACATATGAACAAGTTTTTCGTGTTTTTAATTTAACAAGGATTGTGCTCATAGTTTTCACGGTATACAGATTTTGTATTTATGTATTTATATATTACTATTATTTATTTTAGGATATATTCTTAATGTGTTATACCACAATCGGTAATATACATAATTTATATATTTCTTCCCTTTATACCAAAATTTCTTTGATGCCGTTTATATTTTTTAATAATTTTCTACACTCTACATATAAATTTGCAAACATATAATAGTTATATTGTATAGGGAACTGATTGTATTCAACGTCGTGATCACATTAATTTGGTGGAAATCTTTACGACTAAAACGAATCCCCAGTCCACCGGATTCGTTACGGTGAAGTTGACCCTGTAGAAGCCCTCGGGCACCATCTCCGGAAAGCCATCGCTGTCGGCCACGCACTTGTCCAGCGTGTACACCTGCTGCGGCCATACCCCGTCGAACTCGTCCTCAAACTGGATCAGATTCGAACACTTGCCCAGGTTAGGTATTACCAAGTCCTTGTAGTGAGTGTTCATGAAATCCGCAAAAGGTTGCTTTGGAATAGTTAACGGGATCTGCTTGTAGTCGCTTTCAGCACCGGAGCTGCTTCGATGGGCCACTGCCTCCACCTGAGAAATTGTTATAATTAAAAATTTAAGTTAAAGCAGCTCCGTCTCACGCAATAACTTACCATGGTATTGCTGTCCGGTGTGTATTTAAAATCAATTGTGCCCCCAATCGCAAACTCACCCCGTGCCACTCTTTCGACCTTCGCAACGAACTTCAACTTACTCTCGTCCGAAGAATAAGTATCGATGGACAAGGGTTCATAGTCCCATTTGCGCTGCGGGTGCAAACGATAAGGCTTCACTCGTATCCTGGTAAAAAAAAAAGCGACTACATACCTTGGCACCGCAGTTTCCTACGATCAGAATGATCAGGAATAGTCCTCCGGAAATCAACAGCAACGAATAGGATGACATCTTGTCAAAATTGTGACCAAATGAAGATAGTTTGTGGCTTATATAGCGCGAATTGCATTGCATTCGTTCTCCCTGAATGTTGTCAGCCTGTTTAGACCATTATCTGGTTGTCATTAATAGGTTATTATAAAAAGCACGCTATGAAAAAATACTATTTTATAATATTTGTTGATTTGAATGTAAACTATAATTTGAAGTGAGATATCATTTTTAAAATCATTAGTTGGCTCTAAAGTTTCCAATATTTATAATATATATATTTCCTTCACCTTGTATCTAAATTTATTTGATGCAGTTCGGTTTTTTTTAATATTTTTCTACACTCTACATACATATATCATTGCAATCATGTAACAGTCATATTGTATTGGGAAATTATAGTCTTCCAGGTCGTAATCACATCATTTTGTTGGAAATCTTGACTATTAACACGAATCCCCAGTCCACGGGGTTCGTTAAGGTGAAGTTGATCCTGTAGAAGCCCTCTGTCACCATTTCCGGAAAGCCATCGCTGTCGGCCACGCACTTGTCCAGAGTGTACACCTTCTGAGGCCACACCCCGTCGAACTTGCCCTCAAACTTTATCAGATTCGAACATTCGGCCACGTTAGGTATTATCACGTCCTTGTAGTGACTGTTCATGAAATCCGGAAAAGGTTGCTTCGGGATGTTGAACGGAATCAGCTTGTAGTCCCTTTCAGCTCCAGAGCTGCTTCGATGGGCCACTGCCTCCACCTGAACAATTTTTATATATTTAAATTTAAGTTAAAGCAGCTTTGTCAAACGCAATAACTCACCATGGTATTGCTGTCCGGTGTGTATTTAAAATCAATTGTGCCCCCAATCGCAAACTCACCCCGTGCCACTCTTTCGACCTTCGCAACGAACTTCAACTTACTCTCGTCCGAAGAATAAGTATCGATGGACAAGGGTTCATAGTCCCATTTGCGCTGCGGGTGCAAACGATAAGGCTTCACTCGTATCCTGGTAAAAAAAAAAGAGACTACATACCTTGGCACCGCAGTTTCCTACGATCAGAATGATCAGGAATAGTCCTCCGGTAATTAACAGCAACGAATTGGATGACATCTTGTCGAAATTGTGACCAATGAAAATAGATGGTGGCTTATATAGCGCAAATTTCATTGCATTCGGTTTCCCCAAGTGTTGTCAGCGTGTTTAGACCATTATCTGGTTGTCATTTACAGGTTATAAAAACCGCGATATGAAAATGATTATTTTATAATATTTGTTGATTTTAATGTTAACTAGAATTTAAAGTAAGATATCGTTTTTAAAATCATTAGTTTGTTAAAAATTTTCTTATCAAGGATTGTGTTCATAGTTTGCACGGTATACATATATATTATATTTTTTTTTTTTAATTTTTATTATTATTTATTTTAGGATATTTTCAACAATCGATAATATATGTAATTTATAAATTTCCATCCCCTTATTTAACCTTTTTGTGATGCAGTTTTTATTTTTTCAATAATTTTCTACACTCAACATACATCATTGCAAATGTATAATAACAATATTGTATTGGGAAATGATATTATTCCAAGTACTGATCACATTAGTTTGTTGAAAATCTTCACTATTAACACGAATCCCCAGTCCACGGGATTCGTTACGGTGAAGTTGATCCTATAGAAGCCCTCGGGCACCATCTCCGGAAAGCCATCGCTGTCGGCCACGCACTTGTCCAGAGTGTACACCTTCTGAGGCCACACCCCGTCGAACTTGCCCTCAAACTTTATCAGATTCGAACATTCAGCCAGGTTAGGTATTATCACGTCCTTGTAGTGAACGGAATCAGCTTGTAGTCCCTTTCAGCTCCAGAGCTGCTTCGATGGGCCACTGCCTCCACCTGAAAATTTTATATATTACAATTTAAGTTAAAGCAGCTTTGCCGAACGCAATAACTCACCATGGTATTGCTGTCCGGTGTGTATTTAAAATCAATTGTGCCCCCAATCGCAAACTCACCCCGCGCCACTCTTTCGATCTTCGCAACGAACTTCAACTTACTCTCGTCCGAAGAATATGTATTGATGGACAAGGGCTCATAGTCCCATTTGCGCTGCGGATGCAAACGAAAAGGCTTCACTCGTATCCTGGTAAAAAAAAAAGGGACTACTTACCTTGGCACTGCAGTTTTCTGCAACCAGAATGATCAGGAATAGTCCTCCGGTAATCGACAGCAACGAATTGGATGACATCTTGTCATTGTGAAATGAAATATAGTTTGTGGCTTATATAGAGCCAATTTCATTGCATTCGTTCTTCTTAAATGTTTTTAAGAGTGTTAGACCATTATCTAGGTGTCATTAATAGGTTATTATAAAAAACACGCTAAATGCACGCAAAATACTATTTTATAATATTCGTTGCTTTTATAGTAAACTATAATTGGAAGTGAGATATAATTTCTAAAATCATTAGTTGGCTTTAAAGTTTCCTTAACAAGGATTGTGCTCAAAGGTAGCACGGTACAGATCGACTTTATTTGTATTTATTTATTAATACTATTTATTATACCCTTGCAGGGTATTATAATTTCCGACCCTATAAAGTATATATATTCTTGATCAGCATCAACAGCCGAGTCGATCTAGCCATGTCCGTCTTTCCGTCCGTTCGTTCGCCCTTCTGTCCGTTTCTACGCAAACTAGTCCCTCAGTTTCAAAGCTATCAGAATGAAACTTTGCATACTGTCTTCTATATACTCTCACTGCCCTATATGTTGGAACGGGCCGGATCGGACGACTATATCATATAGCTCCCATTCCAATGATCGATAAAGTTTTGAAAAAAAAAATTATATCTTGGCTGTTTTTCAATATTTTTGCATATTTTTTGAGATATAGCCATTTATTTATATTATTCTAGAATTTTGGTAAGAATTTTATGAAAAACGGACCAACGGAAAAACTTATAGCTGCCATAGGAACGATCAGGAAATTAATAGGAAAAAATATTTTAACTTCGGAGCTTTTCAACGTATTTTCATCTACTCTGAGATTTGAGCTTTTTTAATTATTTTAGAATTTTGGTATACATTTCATAAAAATCGGACAACTATATCATATAGCTGCCATAGAAGCGATCGGTAGATGTAGAGAAAATGTTGAGCTGGGAATGCAAAACTGTAACTGTCAAACTGTAAGCAAAATAAGTATAGGAAAGATGTAATGAAATAATATCTGCAAGGGTATACAAACTTCGGCGTGCCGAAGTTGGCTTCCTTTCTTGTTTTATAATATATTCTTAATGTGTTATCTATAATATATATAATATATAAAATTTGTATATTTCCTTCCCCCTATAGAAAAATTTCTTTGATGCAGTTTTTATTTTGTCAATATTTTTCTACATTCTACATATATCATTGTAAACATATAATAGTCATATTGCATAGGGAAATGATCGTATTCCAAGTCGTGATCACATTAGTTTGGTAAAAACCTTTACGACTAACACGAATCCCCATTCCACGGGATTCCTTACGGTGAAGTTGATTCTATAGAAGCCCTCGGGTATTATCTCCGGAAAGCCGTCGCAGTTGGTCACGCACTTGTCCAGCTTGTACACTTTCTGAGGCCACACCCCGTCGAACTGGCCATCAAACTGGATCAGATTCGAGCATTTGCCCAGATTGGGCATTACTACGTTCTTGTAGTGAGTGTTCATGAAATCCGTCCAAGGTTGCTTCGGGACATTAAACGGGATCAGCTTGTAGTCGCTTTCAGCACCGGAGCTGCTTCGATGGGCCACTGCCTCCACCTGAAAAATTTTTATATATTTAAATTTAAGTTAAAGCAGCTCCGTCGCACGCAATTACTCACCACGGTATCACTTTGCGGTGGGTATTTAAAATCAAGTGTAGCCCCTAACGCAAACTCACCCCGCGCCACTCTTTCGACCTTCGTAACGAGCTTCAACTTACTCTCATCCGAAGAATATCCATTGATTGACAAGGGCTCATAGTCCCACATGCGCTGCGGGTTCAAACGATAAGGATTCACTCGTATCCAGGTAAAAAGGGACTACATACCTTGGCACTGCAATTTCCAGCGATCAGAATGAACAGCAATATTCCTCCGGTAATCAACAGCAACGAATAGGATGACATCTTGTCGAAATTGTGACCAATGAAAATATATGGTGGCTTATATAGCGCAAATTTCATTGCATTCGGTTTCCCCAAGTGTTGTCAGCATGTTTAGACCATTATCTGGTTGTCATTTACAGGTTATAAAAACCGCGATATGAAAATTATTATTTTATAATATTTGTTGATTTTAATGTTAACTAGAATTTAAAGTATGATATCGTTTTTAAAATCATTAGTTTGATTAAAAATTTCCTTAACAAGGATTGTGTTTATAGTTTGCACGGTATACATATATATTATATTTTTTTTTTTAATTTTTATTATTATTTATTTTAGGATATTTTCAACAATCGATAATATATGTAATTTATAAATTTCCATCCCCTTATTTAACCTTTTTGTGATGCAGTTTTTATTTTTTCAATAATTTTCTACACTCAACATACATCATTGCAAATGTATAATAACAATATTGTATTGGGAAATTATATTATTCCAAGTACTGATCACATTAGTTTGTTGAAAATCTTCACTATTAACACGAATCCCCAGTCCACGGGATTCGTTACGGTGAAGTTGATCCTATAGAAGCCCTCGGGCACCATCTCCGGAAAGCCATCGCTGTCGGCCACGCACTTGTCCAGAGTGTACACCTTCTGAGGCCACACCCCGTCGAACTTGCCCTCAAACTGAATCAGATTTGAACATTTGGCCAGGTTACGTATTACCAAGTCCTTGTAGTGACTGTTCATGTAATCCGGAAAAGGTTGCTTCGCGATGGTGAACGGAATCAGTTTATAGTCGCTTTCAGCACCGGAGATGCTTCGATGGGCCACTGCCTCCACCTGACAAATTGTTATATTAAAATTTAAGTTAAATCAGCTCTGTAACTCACCATCGTATTGCTGTCCGGTGTGTACTTAAAATCAATTGTGCCCCCAATCGCAAACTCACCCCGCGCCACTCTTTCGATCTTCGCAACGAACTTCAACTTACTCTCGTCCGAAGAATATGTATTGATGGACAAGGGCTCATAGTCCCATTTACGCTGCGGGTTCAAACGATAAGGCTTCCCTCGTATCAAGGTAAAAAAAAAGGGGACTACATACCTTGGCACTGCAGTGTTCTGCGATCAGAATGATCAGGAATAGTCCTCCTGTAATCGACAGCAACGAATTGGATGACATCTTGTCATTGTGAAATGAAATATAGTTTTTGGCTTATATAGAGCCAATTTCATTGCATTCGTTCTTCCTAAATGTTTTGAAGAGTGTTAGACCATTATCTAGGTGTCAATAATAGGGTATTATAAACAGCACGCTATGATAAATACTATTTTTAAAATATTTTTCGATTTTAATCAAAACTATAATTTGAAGTAAAATATCGTTTTTAAAAATCCTTAGTTTGTTTTAATGTTTCCTCAAAATCCCATCCCATTGTATGTTATAGCACCCAAGTTGTGACCTATAAAGGGATTAAAAAGATAAAGATCGATGGCAATAGATTCCTTTGTGAACAATCGACCCTTCTTCTGCTCGTTTGTAACTCATTAGAGCCAAGATCCACAGAAGAGAAAAATCGTAATTGAGGACAGCAAATTGCTGGTGACACGAACAAAAGATCTGTTGAGGGAATGAAGTCATAAAATCCATAGCACTATCAATGGACCGAAAGGGGACGCAACACAGACACACACATCGGATCTCAAGTGATCAATATATTGGAAAAGCAATTGAATGTGTCTACTACCCCCGGGATCGGGATCTCCACTCCCTCCTTATGGGTCTTGGCTCGAGCACGAGTGTTTCCCAGCCAAGGCTCGTTTTCAAACCGTTGCCTAAGTGGCATGATCGCCACTTGAGAGCGGCCAGCATCTTCTGTGGTGGTGTGGCATGCCACAAACATAAGAAAAAGAAATAATAATAAAAAAAACAAGGGGGAAAATAAAGGCAAGAAAAACGAAAAGGGAATCCGCTGCACTTAATTTAATTGAACGCCGAGCCGCCGCCGTTGCTGCGAGCGTGTTGAGCCTAAACAGCCGCCGCCAACGCAATCAAATCGCGTTGTGTTGTTCTGTGGGCATGAGTTGTGCTTGGGGAAAATCAAATTATCGCGATTCGAGCCGAATCAGAACGGATCGAGGGAAGAGTTATTAGCGAAGCTCAATGTCTGCATGCATTTTTTGTATATTTTTTTTACTATAAACAATAACGTTTAAAATCATAGTAAAAGAATCTTAAAAGGTTTTTTTTCCATATATCTAGCACCTGGTTTTGGATTCTTTAATTTTCTTTTGAATCAAAAACTGGCTTATTACTTAATAATATTTCCTAATAATAAATATATTTTCTGTAGAAGTTAAGGTACTAATTTTTTGCTCAGAACTGTATCTGCGTGTGTGTCTGCTTTTGGAGTTTAGTATTTCTCTCTTTTTTTTCCGCTTGGCGGCTGCTGCTGCGGTTACGATCCATTCTGGATCAAAAACGCTAATAAAAGCGCACTGGCAACTCCCCGGAGGCGTTCATTTAGCAACCGCAGAGGATCAATCTTGTACAACAACAACAAAAACAATCTTGTGAAACAACAAAAAAAAAACCCAAGATGATGAGGATGATGACGATGATGGCGATGAATCCAAGCGATCTGAACGGCGGCCAATGTTTCCGACGATGTTGCCGTAAATCTTCGACTCTACTGCCCCTTGTTCTTTCTCTGCATCATCTCGGCTTCTTCATCATCTTGGCCATTTCTTGTTTTCTCGCTAAAGTTTTGGTATCTGTAGAGTTGGTAACATGGCCTTTTTGTGAGCCTATTTTGGGGATAAAGAGATACCTTTTGCAAACTGACAATAATAGAACATGAGTAAAATATTGGGGTTTAGGCTTTTAAAAGTTGGACATGGCTAGAATGATTCGCCTGTTGATGCCGATCAAGAGTATAAATACTTTATAGGGTCCTTCAATGCGTTATGTCAACTCCTGACTAGTATTATAATAATATATAGTAATATATAATATAGTATTATATACAGATATTTAATGAAAAATATAAACTTAATCCATTTAAGCAGATTGACAATATGTAGCTAGTTTCGTGTTCTGCATTTGGTATCACTGGCGGCTGCCGTTCTTCAGGTTTCCGCTGGGTTGGGTACTGCCTGATGTTTAGTACGTGCGGACAGGGACTTTGGCCATAACAAGCAGACACTGTCAGTTCCCCTCTGCCACTCTCCTGCACTCCACCGAGAAGAAAAGTATCTTTTTGTTCGTACATCGAAGAGTGCAGTGCTTGAGTGGAGTATCGAGAGCTGGCCACAAACCCAATTTAAAACACGACTTGAACGATGACCGGCGCTGTCTTTGTGGCTATACTCCGCCAGTTGCCTCTACCTGGTAAACTGCTGTTCAGTCTGCACACCGCACACTCTTCACTCCCTGCCTTTTGTCTGCAGCTCCAAGTTGACTTGGGACCTCGGTCGAGTTCAGTGGAATGTCGATCGAACGAGGCAGGAGTGAAGTAGCGGCGAGGGGTTATTAGTAATTTATTGATTTGTCTAAATTATGGTGTGTTTCAATCTTCGTGTTTGTTGGCGGCGGTGGCGGCGTCTGTGAAAAGCATCCAGTGGATGGGTTTTATTTATTTTTTTTTTTTTGTTTTTTTTTTTCGGGGCTTAACCCCTTGTTGGCACGTTAATGCCACATGCCACTGCCACACTCGCTTTGCCACCCACATGGCCGTTGGTCCACTGAAGTGTGTGGAGTGCGTAATAGCGGATTAAATGGTGTCCGAGTGAAGGGGCTCTGCAGCTCAGCAGCTCAGCGGCAAATAAAAGATGATTGCCATGGGAACTGTTGTCTGTTGTCTGGCCGGGGCTTAAAATACGCATTTGGATGAGATTAAATACGGCTGTAAAAATACGCAATGTGTGGGCAGCTTTTATTGTCGAACCGAGCACAGTCAACAACTCAATTAATTAAGTTTCAGTATTCAGCATTCAACATTCAGTATGAAAATGCGAACATAACTCGGCTGACACAAACAAAAACAAACAAGCTCGCAAAATACAAAAAAAACAAGAAAGAAAGCTAACTTCGGCACGCCGAAGTTTGTATACCCTTGCAGATATTATTTCATTACATTTTACCTATACTTATTATGTTTACAGTTTGACAGTTACAGTTTTGCATTCCCAGCTTTACATTTTGTATACATCTACCGATCGGTTTATATGGCAGCTATATGATATAGTTGTCCGATTTTTTTGAAATTTATACCAAAATTCTAGAATAATAAAATAAGCTTATATCCCGGAGTAGATGAAAATACGTTGAAAAACAAAGAATATATAATTTTTTTTCTATTAATTTCCCGATCGTTCCTATGGCAGCTATATGATATAGTCGTCCGATTTTCATAAAATTTTTACCAAAATTCAAAAATAATATAAAATGGTCATATCTAAAAAATGGTGCCAAAATGTTGAAAAACAACAAAGTTATAATTTTTTTTCTAAAAATATATCGAACATTTGTATGGCAGCTATATGATATAGTCGTCCGATCCGGCCCGTTCCGACATATATAGCAGTGAGAGTATATAGAAGACTATATGCAAAGTTTCATTGAGATAGCTTTAAAACTGAGGGACTAGTTTGCGTAGAAACGGACAGACGGACAGACGGACGGACAGACGGACAGACGGACAGACGGACGGACAGACGGACATGGCTAGATCGACTCGGCTGTTGATGCTGATCAAGAATATATATACTTTATAGGGTCGGAAACGTCTCCTTCACTGCGTTGCAAACTTCTGACTGAAATTATAATACCCTGCAAGGGTATAAAAATACAGAATAAAATAAATCCAACGCCGGCCCACACACAAAAAGCGTGTTTTGTCGTCTGTGCCACTTAATTATCATAAAATGTTAAGCACATGCAAATTTAATTGTTGTAGCTGCTTTTAACTCGAACGAAGCAGCAGCGGAAAAAACTGAATGAATCAACAGAGATTCATGCAAACCAATCAATCAATTAAATGACATAGGAGAGCATAAAACCTGTCGAATAAGGTAGAATTATAGAATGACAATATACGACATTTCCCTTTCATGCAATTTGTGAACACGTGGGTGTTGTTGATGATCATGATATGGCATTTAATGCAGGAAAATTATATAGGTTGCACAAAGTGCATTCAACGCAAACATTTGCTGTTACTGTACAGATTTATTTAATAATTATTAATAATTAAAAAATATATATATATTTTCGACAACAGATTTAGCAGGCTATAGCACTGTTTCGGGTTCAGCGTTTCACCGAATTCGTATTTGGTATTTTTAAGCGCAATCTCTTCTATGTATAACTTTTATTATTTTTTAATAAAAATCTATAAAACAACATGATTACTTGGTTTTCTGAATTATTACCATCATAAGCGTTCATAGGCATTCTATTAAGCTCACAAAAGTATAAAGCTAAGCCTATTAGCCGACATCTGTGCTGTCCATTTGTTCTGGAATTAATGTTCATTTGCATGGAAATAAAATAAGTGCTAAGTAGTTAGCTGACAATAATGACGTCAACGTGTTAGCTTGGGGTTTGGGCAAAGACGTGTACAAGCTCTCGTAGAATCGTAGAATCGCAGAATCGGAACCTCATAGAACCGTAGAATTCCCAGAGGCAACGTCGACGCTGACGTTATCTTATCGCGAATCGGAACGACGACTGCTACTGTGCTCGAGCACACGCACATGTTTAAATCATATTCCATATTCGGCGGCTCTTGAGATCGGTAGGGGGCTTGAGTAGAACGGGCAGAGAGACCACCGGTTTCATCGTTATCGGTATCAGTAAATTGTGCAAAAGTGCTTTAATTACCAGGTCGTTAAGGTGCCGTATCCCCTCCACCTCCGCCTACCCGAGCTCGTATATAGTATGATCCAAACGAGTGCATGTAAATCACAGTGCCTCCATGCTTTATAGTTAACCTCAAACACGCCGATTGGGGCGATCGCAGATAAGGGGCAATTGAATTGAGCACTTGACAGAGTGAGCGACAAGTCTCTAATCTCGCGCCGCACTCGATCGAGTGGGCCATTACACCATATAGTATATTATAGCAAAAATTCTAGTATATATCCCCCGGATCCCGGATTGCAACCAGCTTACTGATCACGAATATTATCTCCTTTTCTATTTGCAGTTTTGAAAATGAACCATTTGGCCCGAGGGCCGAGGCCCTGTGTCTCCCTGCGTTGTTGCCTGGATAACTCGACAAGCCACACGAGGCAGCAGCAGTCCCTTCGATTGACACACAGCAGCGACCTCAGCATCGGCATTCGCGACTGCAATTGCAACATCATCCGCACCAGGAGCACCGTGTCCGCCGGCTGCCCGTTCCTAGGCACTACTGGTAGTACTTTGGGCCGCCCGCGCAGTGCGGCCGCCCGATCGTTTGCGTCTGCATGGAGTCAATGAGACGTAACGAGGCGAACACTAGCCACCACCCGAATAAGGTAAGCGATTGTCACACCTTCTATCTAACAACATCCCACGTCGGCCCTGTCCGCTCGACTTGTCACTAGAGTTGCCAACTCAGCCAGAGGCTTGAATATCCATTCCATGGGAATACCCAAAAGATACAGATACATATAGTACAGATATATCAGAAAAGATACTTTTTTAGATACTCAAGAGTTTTCGTTTCAAGTTTTATAGTTCTTTTGGCCGAAATATCTTAAAGGAGATTTTCACTTTGTAAAATTAATAATAAGCTTTGAATTATTAGGACAGTGGATCATAATTAATGTATCTGAGAATGTATAATGTATCTATAAAATGTAATAATAGAAACTTTAGAATTTTTTCTTCTCAGAAACTTGTATTCTAAAAAAAAAAAAAAAGATTCCCCGAAATACTTTAATAGCATTCCTAAGAATAATAAGAATGACTTTATAGATTGTATATTGTGCTTAGTGCGCTATTTTTAGTCACCCTTGCCTAGGGTTTATGACTTAAGTGGGATGTTTAATAGTTGGCAACACTGTTCATCCTGCCCACCACTCCCGTTTGCCACCCCCTGTGCGCTGATACCTCGTTTTTAGTGGGCGATAAGAGCGTAATTATTTTATTGTCATCATTTCGGGCCACTCGAGTGCCGCCTCTTGTTGTCCGCTTTTTTTCGGCTGCTTTCTCAAGTGGCCACTAGACTTTTGCAGTGTGCGATAAGCGAAAGAAGCGATAAGAGCTGGCCGGTGAACTACATTCCCTACTCTGTTTGTTATTGCTTTATTGGGACAGTAGCTTAAACGTGTGGCGGTAACTGATTTATTAGTTAAAGTGAAAATCGAGATCGGCGAACAATTAAAGTTGTCACAGGCTCCCATTAATTTACAAGTCTTTCGTTGCCCAACACTGAACGCGTTTGTTTATTTGCCTTCGTCTCTCTGCCGCCTCTCATCCGCTCTCCCGCTCTCTGGCCTGTGAGTGTGTGTGTTTGTGTGTGCCGTTTTCGGTGGTTGCTCTCTGCCTCTTTTTCTTCTTTTTTTTTTTTTTTTGGTTTTCGGTTCAGTCTCATCTGCCAAACGAAAAAGGACGCCGAGGAAGGCTCGCGCAAAATAGTCCAGGAATATTAGTTGCTTTATTTATTTATTGTTTTCGTTTTGTTCGGTTTTAATTTGTTTAATAAACGCGCATAATTATTAGCTAAATATGGTTATGGAATGGAAAAGAAGTTGGCAAAGGTAAAGCGAAAGCGGCGGAAGAAATTACAATTTCTATTTGAGTTTTCTTGCCTTACTCCTCACACGCACACTCGCTCACGAACTCCGTCTACGTTCACACACACATATGCGACTGCAACTTATTTTGTTGGATTTCTTCGTCTTTTTGTGCATTCGCAGGTGGCCCTGAATAGCAGCAACGTAGCAACGGAAAGCAATATTAAGAATAATAAATTGTTAGCTAATTTAAGTGCGGCAGGAGCAGCTACAGCTACAACAACGGCAACAACAACAACGGCAGGAGCAGCAGCAGCAACAACAAACGCAAACGCGGCGACAACAGCGAATCAAGCGCTGAATTTCAATAACAAAACGAAGGCAACAGCAACAACACAAGCGGCGAATAATCAGAGGAGCCACAACAACAACAATTCTAGTGCGATCAAGAAGCACACGAACACGAGTAAGTAACGGCAAATCTCACGCCTTTCTATCTCTTTCCACCAACAACGGGCGCAGTCAGGCTTGCTTTCGGGAGGGGTATGTTTTTTTATTGAATAAATTAATGGAATTACGTGAAAGAGGGTGGCCGTCTTAAACTAATCCGCAAAGGTAAAGAAAATAAAACAAGGGTCGTTAAAAATCCAAGTTTATTCAAGAAATATCCCCTACTGCTTACGCCAATGCCCCCTATTAAAGTGGAGTCTTACTCAGCAAGCAGAAAAAAAAAACAAAAAAGATCTCATCTGTGATCCCTCTCTCTTGCTTCCCTCTTTCTGTCTCCACAGAATTATCGGGTAAGAGTCCCGCTTGCAACTCCTCATCTTCCTCGCTGTCTTCGTCGAGCAGCTCGAACTCGAGCGAGTCGAAGGACACGAACTTCGAGTACGAGGACGAGTGGAACATTGGCGGCATACCAGAGCTGCTGGACGACCTAGACGCGGACATCGAGAAGTCGGCGGCGCATTCTTCGGGTGGTGGCAACCAGGCTACCGCGCTAAATGCCAAGCAGGCAACCACAGGCTCATCCACTTCCTCCTCATCATCCTCGACACCCAAGGGCGGCGCTTCATCTTCGTCATCCTCAGCGGCAGCGTCTGGCACATCGTCATCGCACAAATCGCACAAGACCACATTGCACAGCAATTTGTCGGCCACCTCGCCAACCACAATTAAGTTCACACGCCAGCCGGTGGCCAGTGGTGGAGCCAACGCCTCCTCCTCAAGCGGTCCCACCTCCAACAGCGGTGCGAACGCAGTGGCCAAGGGATCTTCGTCTTCGTCCTCCTCATCGTCCTCTTCCTCGGGGAAACATCATCACCACCACCACCATCACTCCAACTCGAGCGGCGGCGGCAGCAGCAGCAGCAATTCCAAGGGCTACAAGTCCGCATTGGTGGCTCAACTGAACAGTCCGAGTCCGCTGAACAGCAGCAGCAGCTCGAAATCCCACAGCGGATTGGGCGGTGGTAGCGGGAACGGGAACGGAGCCGGTAACGGCAACGGAAACGGAAACAACGGAGCAGCGGGAGCTGGAGCTGGCAGCACATTGTCATCCTCGACATTTGCCGGCTTCTCCAAGGGAGGCAGCTTAGTGTCCTCTTCATCTTCGCCAGCAGGAGCGGGAGCAGCTACAACGGCTGGCAGTGGTCAGCAGGGCACCAAATTCTCCGCTGGCGGTATGTCCTCGCAAACGGGCAGCGGCAGCGGCGGCAACAACACAAGCAACAACAGCAACAATAACAGCAGTGGGATTGGAAGCGGCATCGGAGGCAGCAATAGCAGCAGCAGCTCCGGCAACAGCACAGGCAGCAGCGGGAGCAACAACAACACCAGCGCAGGTGGGCCGCCGAGTTCGCAAGGCGGCAACAGCGGAAGCGGTAGCGGCAGCAGCTCCAGCTCCTCCAGTGGCAAATCGAGTGCAAAGATGTCCATAGACCACCAGGCCACGCTCGACAAAGGACTCAAAATGAAGATCAAGCGCACCAAGCCGGGCACCAAGAGCTCGGAGGCCAAGCACGAGATTGTGAAGGCCACCGACCAGCAGCAGAACGGAGCCCTGGGCGCCGGATCTAATAACTCGGCCAACGAGGACGGCAGCTCGGGCTCCGGTTCCAGTTCCACCAACTCGTCTTCCTTGGCGGGCAGCAATTCGTCGAGCAACGCCAGCAGCGGAAGCTCCTCCAGCGGCAGCGGCAGTTCGTCGGGGAGCAGCAAAAAGCACCTAAACAATGCCAGTGCCGGCAGCGGCTCATCCTCGTCAGGTGGAGGAGGCGGCGGCGGAGGAGGAAGCCAAAGCAATGCCGGTGGTCATGCCAGCGGAGGAGGATCCTCCAGCGGCAGTCAGTCCACGCCGCAGGGCACCAAACGCGGCAGCTCTGGACATCGGCGCGAGAAGACCAAGGACAAGAACGCACATTCCAATCGCATGTCCGTGGACAAATCGGCGGCGGCGGCCTCGGCAGCCGGTGAGAAGGATACGCCTGAGAAAGGCTCGGGAGCGGGCGCCGGCGGATCGCCGTGCTCATGCAACGGTGAGGTTGGACCACCATGCTCCCATCATGCCTGCATCCGGCGCGCCGCCCATATGTCCAACTCCGGCGGTAACTCGAATTCCAGTGGCGGAACTAGCCAAAACAGTAGTGGATCCTCCTCCATGTCGGCAGTTCCGCCTGGCGTGTTCACACCCTCAGCAGGCTCACCATCGGCGGGTTCACCCTCGGCCGTGGTCCCAGCGGCTGCCTCCCTTCTGGCAGCCGCCGGAGCAGCCTCTTCTTCCGCCACGCAACATGCCAACAGTAGTGGTGCTGGCGGATCAGGAGGGGCTGCCAATGCTCCAGGACCCCCGGGCAAGGATGCCTCTGGCAGCATTAAAATCTCCTCGCACATTGCCGCCCAACTAGCAGCGGCCGCCGCCTCCAATAGCTACAGTGGGAGTGGCGCCAACTCGAATCAGGGCCAGAACAGCTCATCCGGCGGCAGTGGAGTGGACGGCAAGACGACGGCTGCGGCGCAGGCCAAGCTAATGGCACCCGGCATGATCTCAGCCACCATGCACCACACGATCTCGGTGCCGGCGGGCAGCGCAGGAACAGGAGCCGACGAGGACACCAAATCGCCACCCGCCAAAAGGGCCAAGCATGAGGCTGGCAACAGTACGGCCAGCGGACAGGGCGCAGGCGGAGGTAACAAGGAGATGGTGGACATCTGCATTGGCACCTCGGTGGGCACCATCACCGAACCAGACTGCCTAGGACCGTGCGAGCCGGGCACTTCGGTCACCCTCGAAGGCATCGTGTGGCATGAGACCGAAGGCGGCGTTCTTGTGGTCAACGTGACGTGGCGGGGCAAGACCTATGTGGGCACCCTGCTCGATTGCACCCGCCACGACTGGGCTCCTCCAAGGTGAGTTGGTGGGGCTGGGGCTTGAGTCAATCTTTTCAAACTGCTTCCGAACCCAAAAAAACAATTGTGTAGAGTTTAGATAAATGAATAAAGATGCCTTTCAATATTAAGTTGCAAGTTGATTTTTTTTATTTCGATTTATCTCCTCCTTTACCCTTTGATTTTTGCGGGGGAAGAGTTTGAAAAGATCAGATAGTAATGGGAGAATTCTTTGAGAATATATTGCTAACCACACGCCCTCTCCTACCCTTGCAGATTCTGTGATTCACCAACTGAAGAATTAGATTCTCGTACTCCAAAGGGACGCGGCAAGCGCGGACGCAGTGCAGGCCTCACGCCTGACCTGAGCAACTTCACCGAGACCCGAAGTTCGGTTAGTACTACTTACCTGTCTGAGAGAACTGCCTGAGTCCAAACTAATTCGATTTAATTCCATGCAGATTTACTTCTCCCATGCTCAGGTTCACTCGAAGCTGCGCAATGGTGCCACCAAGGGACGCGGTGCTACACGCAGTGCCTCTGGCAATGTGGCGGCAAGCAACAGCAACAGCAGCTCGTCGGGCAATGGAGGCGCCGGCGGCGGCGGGGCCACGCCCAGCACGTCACCAACGGCGTTTTTGCCACCGCGACCCGAGAAGCGCAAGTCCAAGGACGAAGCGCCCTCGCCGCTTAACGGTGACGCTGCTGATGGAGGAGCGTCTGGCGCTGGTGGTGGCATTGCTGGAGCCGGCGGTGTAAACATGGTGAACGCCAGTGGCATACCCATCTCGGCCAGCGGCGGTGGCCTGGCTACGCAGCCGCAGAGCCTGCTCAATCCGGTGACCGGCCTCAATGTGCAGATCAGCACCAAGAAATGTAAGACTGCCTCGCCCTGCGCGATCTCCCCGGTGCTGCTCGAGTGTCCCGAGCAGGACTGCAGCAAGAAGTACAAGCACGCCAATGGGCTGCGCTACCATCAGTCGCATGCCCATGGAGCGGGCGGTGGTGCCAGTTCAATGGACGAGGATTCCATGCAGGCGCCCGAGGAGCCGGCGACGCCGCCCTCACCAGGCGTGGCTGCGGGATCATCTGGGGCTCCGGCAGTTTCAACAGCAGTGCCAGCCACAGCGACGCCGACAGTGGCAGTAACCTCGATGGCGCCCACCTCCATTTCCAATCCCGTTACCAATGGCAGTGCACCCACAACTGCAGCAACTGGATCAGCACCTGCGACTGCGTCTAGCAACACCTCATCCTTACCAGAGACGGCATCCCCGCCGGCAATAGCTGTGCCTCCGCCAGCAACTCCACCGGCAGCACCTTCCATCTGCACGACGCCCGCAACTGGTGCCTCCGAGCAGTCTCCATCATCGGGAATGCCGCTGGGCAATCTTCCACTGGCTGGAGCAGTTCCGAATCCCACGACACAGCAGCAGCAACAGCCGCCCAACCAGCAGCAGTTGCTCACCCCAGGAGGCGGTGCAGCAAGCAACCAGCAGCAGCAGCAACAACCTGTGGCCGGAGGCAGCATCACAGCTGGCATCTCGGGACAGGCCTTGTCGCAGCATCAGCAACAGCTAATGGGTGGCTTGCCAGCCATGTTGTCGGAGCAGCAGCAGCAGGCCTTGCTGCAGCAGGGAGCACGTAAGTTTCCTTGTTATATTATTCTAAAACCAAAACTAAGTTGTCTCTTTCTATATATCTTCTCCAGTTAAAGCGGGAGTCCTTCGGTTTGGACCACCGGATGCAGCTTCTTTACAGCAGCAGCAGCCTGGCCCGGCTCCTTTAAATCCACAGACGCAACAGTCGCCTCCAAGGCCGCCTAGTCACGTCCAGGACACGCAGCAAACGCCAGCGAGTTACGCACAGCAAGCTGGCATAAAGACCTCGCCTGGTTTCGGCTCGGTGGGAGTGGGAGTGGGCGTAGGAGTAGGAAATGTGGGCAGTAAGCAAAAGAAAAACCGAAAGTCTCCCGGTCCCGGGGACTTTGAAGGGCGTGTATCACGCGAGGATGTGCAGAGCCCGGCCTACAGTGATATCTCCGACGACTCAACGCCCGTGGCCGAGCAGGAGCTGCTGGACAAGTCGGTCAGTCAAGCAGCGGCGGCGGTTAAGCACATCGAGTTGATGGGCAAGAAGCCACCCGAAGTCGGTGTGGGAGTGGGTGTTCCACCAGCCCCGGCACCCAACATGTATGTGCCAGGCATGTACCAATTCTACCCCGCACAGCAGACGGGACCACCGCCGCCGCAACAACAGGCCCAGCAGCCGCAGTACTTGGTGCAATCGGAGCCAGGCAAGCCACCAGGCTTGCCGCCTGCCCTCACCCAACAGCAGCAGTTGCAGCCTGGAGCCCCGCCGCCTACCTCACAGCCTCAGAGCCACTTGCTGGGCCCGCCCAGTCAGCAGTCGGTGGCTGCCCACCTGGCGGACTACAAGAACAAGGATCCTCCGCTGGACCTGATGACAAAGCCACAGCAGCAGCCGGGTCAGCAGCAGCCGCCCTCGCATCAGCAGCAGGGCCAGCAGTCGGGGCCGGAGAACAATGGCAAGGAGGGCGGAGGACCGCCCACCTCGCAGCCGGGTTCCCAGCAGCAGCAGCCGCCGCCGGTTAACCTCAGTGCAGTGGCTGGTCCGCCGCCAGGTGCCCTGCCGCCCGGTCTGGGTGGAATCTCGGCTTTGGGAGCAGCAGGTCTGGGTGGTCCCGGGCCGGGCAAAGGCATGCCCCACTTTTATCCCTTCAAGTGAGTCCACAAATCGACTTTAACTTCCACTTTATCTAAGTAAACCTTCTCTTTTAGCTTCATACCGCCTGCTTATCCGTACAACGTGGACCCTAACTTTGGGCCTGTGTCCATTGTGGCCTCGGAGGAGGCTGCCAAACTAAGTGGACATCCCGGTCTGCCGCCGAGTTCGCAGGCACAACAGCTGTCGGGTATAAGCATTAAGGAAGAGCGTCTCAAGGAGAGCCCCAGCCCACACGACCAGCCCAAGCATATGCCCCAGCCACAGGTGAGTCTCTCAAGGATTAGCAGCTTTGTTATATTCCCAAGATAACTTGGAATTGTCATTTTAGTTATTGGCCAATAAGCTGATCAAGCAAGAGCCCATGACCAAGCAGGAGATTAAGCAGGAGCCCAACTCGAACCCGAGCCAGCAGCATCCACCACCTTCCCAACAGCCGGCTCCGCAACCCCAGCAGCAGCAGCCGCCGCCGCCTCCACAGCCCCAGCAGCCACACGCTTTGCATCCCAAGGATCTACAGGCACTGGGTGCCTATCCCGCCATCTATCAGCGTCACTCCATGAATCTGGCTGCGGTGCAACAGGCGCGCGATGAGGAGCTGAGAAGGTAATTGTAGACTAGGATTATTTCGGAATTTATTTTACATAATTCGATTTATTACAGGTACTACATGTTCACGGGTCGACAGAACCAGGCAGCTGCGGCTGCTGCTGCGGCAGCTCAGAATGCAGCCAGTGGAGGCGGTCCTGGTGGACTTCCGCCGCATCCTGGCATGATGCATAAGGATGAGCCCGGCTTGGGCAACCCGCAATCTCAACAGCAGCAGCAGCAACAACAGCAGCAGCAGCAGATGCAAATTGCACAGCAGCAACAGCAGGCGATACAGCAGCATCATCAGCACCTGCAGCAGCAACACCAGCAGCAGCAACAACAACAACAGCAGCAACAACAGCAGCAGCAGCAAAAGTTGAAGCAGTCGCAGGCGGCAAGTGCGGCGGCCAACAATAAGGCCACCAATTTGACAAAGGATTCCCCTAAGCAAAAGACAGGCGGCGATGATGAGCAGCAGCAGCTGAAAGTGAAACAAGAGGGGCAAAAGCCAACGATGGAGACCCAAGGTCCGCCACCACCACCCACGTCGCAGTACTTTTTGCATCCCTCGTACATCTCGCCCACGCCCTTTGGCTTCGATCCCAATCATCCTATGTACCGCAACGTGCTAATGTCGGCCGCCGGCCCATACAACACGGCACCGTATCACCTGCCCATTCCGCGCTACCACGCCCCCGAAGATCTCTCGCGAAATACGGGCACCAAGGCTTTGGATGCCTTGCATCATGCGGCCAGCCAGTACTACACCACCCATAAGATCCATGAGCTCAGCGAACGGGCCCTCAAGTCGCCCACCAGCGGCAGCGGCCCCGTCAAGGTGAGCGTCAGCAGTCCCAGTATCATTGGTCCACCCCAACCAGGCGGCGGACCCACGAGCAGCGGCCCAGGATCCGGACCAGTTTCCGGCGTCCTCGGTCCCGGCAGCGGCGGCGGTCCAAGCCAGCAGCCCGGCTCGACTCCTGGGTCTGCGGGCGGTGTGCCGCTGAACCTACAGCCACCACCCGGAGGAATGGGCCCGGCGCCCGGCAGCAAGCCGGATCTCTCCGGCCCCAAGGGACATGGCGGAGTGCCAACCGGCTCTTCGCTGGATGGCCACAAGCAGTCGATGGCCGGCGGTCCGCCGCCGCAAGGACCATCGGGCAATGGAGCCATCGGCGGCGGCGGCGGCGGAGTAGGAGGCGCTGCCGGCAATGGGGCAACAGGAGGCGGTGCAGGTGCCGCCGACTCGCGCAGCCCGCCACCGCAGCGCCATGTGCACACGCACCATCATACGCATGTCGGCCTTGGCTATCCCATGTACCCGGCGCCCTACGGAGGTGAGTAGTAGCTGGCAGAGTCTCTAAATATTTAATTCGTCTCAAGTCTCCTTGGTGTATACATTTTTAAAATATTTTTTTAATCAAAAAATTAAGCTTCAAAGAATCAAGATTGTTTATATTTTTTAATAGAAATAAAAGAAATTATAAAAATGTATATAGAAATATGACTATTGATCTTTAGAGGAAGGATATCAGTTTTTAAAGACTGTAAATCTTAATTTTAAATTATTTATGCACCTAAAACCCTATTATATACAAGATAAATGTATAAATATAAATACTAATCTGACTTTTTCTTAATCTACCCTAGCTGCTGTCTTGGCTAGCCAGCAGGCGGCTGCTGTAGCTGTGATAAATCCGTTTCCGCCGGGTCCGTCGAAATGAGAACCACTGAATGGCAGCAACGAGAAGAAGGCGTACAATGTGAAGAACAACTAGCCTGGCCCGGACGAGGAGTGCAGCAGAGGTAGGAGGCTGTGGCAACCCGGTCTCTTTCCAACGTCAGAACCCTTCGCAGTCTCGGCTGCCCCTAAAGTCTAGACAGACAACACACACACACAGAATCGACTATTTATATGCATAAGTATTTTTTTGTATGTTTCGTTCAACGTGGTTAACTATAACTAGCCTAAGGTATCACTACTATTACCACATACAACCTATACATATATAAATATATATAGCATAACTATACCTATAGCGACGTTTTTCCTAAGTGTATTTTATATTTATAACATACGAGAGAGGCGTAAACTAGACATATACGCCGCCGCGCCACGCCGCCGCCGCCGCCGATTTTTGCCTTATTTGACGCGCCGCCGCCAAATTATGAAAATAACGGCGCGCCGCGGCGCGCCGCTGGTGCGGCATCGGCGCAGCTTCAGCGCGGCCTTCAGTGTCATTGTTCTTTATAAAACTTAAAAAAAAAAAAATAACTCATTAAAATGGCCTTTTTGCCTTATTTGACGCGCCGCCGCCGCCGGTTCTTTCTGACTACTACGCCGCCGCCGCCGAGTCATTTTGACCTCTACGCCGCCGCCGATGCCTTTAACCATCGGCGTAAACCTCTAGCGTAAACCGAACATGAACAAAACAGATAACAAAGCAAACAAATCCAATAATGATTTCTCTTTGTAAAAAACAAACATTTGACGAATGGAAACTAAATCGAAATCCAAGTGATTCTGATTATATATATATGATTAAATAATGCAAGTAGGATTTAGCATTTAGACTGTGTATTAATTATCCCCATCTGTGTTGCGGATGGAGCTGCGCGAGATTTGCATCTAAAAGACAAATTGGGCGCGCCGCCCATTCGATCTTATAAATATATATACATATATCTTTATCTACATATATCTACATGTGTGTACTACTCGTATCCGTAGTTTCTATGTGCTAAGTTCGAGGACAATGACGATTTTTCGGCCAGCTGCCGCACACTAATTTAAATTGTTTCTAAGCAACTAACTTTGTACTTTAAATATTTATACCCATATGCATATAGCAACGAGATATGTGTAATTAAACGATTATCTATGTGAATGTGGGTGTGTAGTAGTGTTCACTAGCCGCTTCATAGACTCTACACGCGTGATTTATGGCACTTAATGTTCTTTAGCCTAAGTCCTGTTCCCCCCCTCCCCCCACCCATCCCTAACAATTCTTCTTTAGGATTTATAAATAAAAACCAAGTATTGATTGTAAATAAATACCTTAAAGCAAGTCTTTTGTATTGTAAATTAGTTCCCCGTCGATTCAGGTCCTTTAGCCTGCTCTGCAAGTTCATGTTATAAACATTAATGCATCATACATATACACACACATATATATATATATATATATATAGTGTATAATGCAAATTACCGCGTAATAGCAATTTGAATTATGTCTTCATGTGTAGATCAGAAACAGAGCGTGTGTTTTCCTTAGAGTCGCTAGGTTTTTCAACATTCTCAATGCAATTTGTAATCAAATCATATAGACAAAACAATCGATTTAAACGGATACCACAACAAACACAATTAACAATTAATTAAATTAAACGGGGTTTAACAAATTACCATCATGGCTTATGTATGGAATGGTACAAGCAGAGTTTTATACTAAATAAATGTATTTTAGAGAGCTACACAAGCAAACACAAACAAACAAACAAACAAGGGGAAGCAGCGCATTGAATTGAATTCGAAACAATGAAATTGTATCTAAGCAAAGAGTGTAATCGACAAAACCGGCTAACTATAGCTAAAATCATGCATACAAAATATGAAAATATGGAAGAATATGAACAAAAACACATAATTAGCGGCTAAGAAATTTCAACAAAATATAGTACACATATTTAAAGTATACAGAAAAATTATAATAAAAAAAAAAAAACAAAAACAGCTTTAGATGTGAATAAAAAACTATGTAATTAAATCAATGATTGTCTTTGGAGTTTTTTCTGTCATCGGGGGTTTTTGGGATAAAAAAACTTTCCATTTAAGCTACATTTTGAAGAGATAAAACTCTTTCTAGGTATAAAAACCTTCGTTTTTATACCCTTGCAGGAATATTATAATTTCAGTCAGATGTTTGCAACGCAGTGAAGGAGACGTTTCCGACCCTATAAACCATATATATTCTTGATCAGCATCAACAGGGGAATCTTTCTGGATATGTCAGGAAGAAATCGATTTTTTGGCCATTTTTGCAAAATGTTATAAGGGGTTAGTTACATCATTAAAATTTTTGATTTTGAAAAAAAATGGAATTTTAAAAATTTATAAATGAAGTATGCAGATTTATTAACTGTAGAAAATCTTGCACAGAACAGTTTTCCGATTTAAAATTAATGCTCTTTTGGCCGAGTTATGATATTTTTAATTTAAAAAAAAATCAAGAAGTTTTTTAATATAAAATAATATTTTTCTAAGTCAAGGAATCATTTCCGACCCCATAAACCATATATATTCTTGATCAGCATCAACAGGGGAAATTTTCTAGATATGTCAGGAAGAAATCGATTTTTTGGCCATTTTTGCGAAATTTGATAAGGGGTTACATCATTAAAATGAGCAAAAATGGCCATAAATTTTGATTTCTTAACATTTTAAATTTGGTATGCAGTTTTTTTAAATGAATAAAAACTAACACAAAACTGCTTTCCGAATCGAAATTAATGCATTTTTGGCTTAGTTATGATATATTTTAATTGTTACCTGCAAGGGTATACAAACTTTGGCTGGCCAAAGTTAGCTATCTTTCTTGTTATATATGATTTTCTTAAGCTCTGCTTAATGAATGAATTTGTCTATTTAGACCTTCGGGATGTACTTTAAAATAATATATACTAGTAATCCTAAGAGATGTTAGACCAAAACTTTTACATTTCCAAGGATCACTAGCTTATCCATGTAAAAAAATGAGATTATAACATTTTCACTTAATATTCCTTTACTATTGGAAACATAAGAAAACGCACAACTTTACATTAGTCTTTTAAGCAAAGTTAAGTCTTTTTTAATATCATAAGTTAGATTAGTTAGTTATAGTTTTTCCTAAGCTATTTGGTTAAGCACTGCCCAGGGGAATGATGAAGCTCATGTAGTCTGCTGTTGCGCCCCAGGCCGTGCGATTTGTCTGGAATATGACGATCCAAGCACTGAGGACTATGAGCCAGAATATTGTCCCCACCGCGGAGTATATAACAACTACGGAGGAGTCAAGATATTAGCGGATAAATACAGGTACAAAGTATAGTATAGTTACATCTCTTAATCTGGTTCTGCTCCGGATACGGGGGCTTGCGGAAGGCCTCCTGGAAGAACCAGCACACATTGATGGCCCAGACAAAGGGCAGAAAGGCAAAGCCGGCTGGGGTAGAAGGAATTAGTAGTGATTCATTAACGTACAATTTAAAGCATCTTACCAAAGAAATATGTTCGACAAAGCTGCAGTTTTCGCGGATTTGGTGCTTTTGAGATGTCCATAATTAATCTTTTGTGTGGCAGAAGTGTGTGGGCGTTCTTTTGTTCAGCGAAGACCTATCCTCAATTGTGGCTTTGATTATTATACACAAATAAACTGCATTTATATTTTATTGTTGCTAAAAATTTATGTTTTAGGGATGGGTAATTGTTTTTTTTCTGGCTACTATCGATAGATTTAAACTATCGATTATAGGGAACAACAAAACTGTGATTTTCAAGTCACAGTTTAAATTGTGGAAAACAGATGCCAAGATACAAAGTGGATTTCTAGCATAAAAATAGCCCAAAAAAGAGTTATTTTAAAACTATCCCAATTGTTCTGGCATAAATAAAGCAATTTTATTAAATAAATAACCGTTAAACGTGACTGTGATTAAGTGTTGTAAAACACCCAAAGAGTTATCGATAGCCTGCATCTCCCATCACTAACAAGCACACCGCGAAAAAGCGACGCCGCAATTTCAATTTCAACGATTTGTGAAAAGTGCAAAAAATCTGAAACAATGGCCGACGTGGACGACTTAGATGCCCTGTCCAATGCAGAGCTGCGGGCCAAGATGCTCGCCCAGGGGCTACCCAACATTCCGGTAACGGATAGCAGCCGCAAGGTGCTGGTGAAACGTCTGCGCGCCTCGATTGGCGGCCAGGCGTCGCCGGCGGCAGCAGCCAGTCCGAAGAAGAGCAACAGGCGGGAGACCCTGGCGCCGTCTGCCGCTCCCGCAGCGGCCTCCACGCCAGTGGACAAGCTCGATGGCAACAAGGTAGCTCCAGCCACCAAGGCACGACGCACAATTACGGCCGCAGAGGCGAAGGAGGCTGAGCGACGCCGCCCTGAGGAGCCGGTGGCCAGAAAGCCCACATCCACCACATCTGCTGCTCCAGCCATACAGACTCGTCGTACCTCCACTTCATCGTCAACTGTCTCCGAGAAGAAGGAGGTTGAGCGCCCGGCTAAGAAGCCTGAACCGATTGCCGAGGAACCTGCAGCATCCAAACGCACTAACTATCATGAAAATACCCTGGAGGTTAACTCTCTGATTGTCCTGGAGTCCGACGAGGAGGAGGATGAGCAGCTGGCCCAGGCTGCCGATCTCGTAGAGCAGCAATACGCCGCCAGGGAGAAGCTGTCGAAGCCTACGAGCAGCGTCAGCAGCACTTACGATTACCACCGCAAACCGTCGTCTACGCTAGTTGATCCCCCACGCCGCCCGGCCTACGAAGCCTCTGCTGTGGATCCCCCACGACGCCCGGTCTATGACGCCCCTAAAGTGGATCTACCACGCCGCCAGGCCTATGAGGCCTCTGCAGCTCCATCTATTCCGGCTGCCAAAACACAGACCAGTTCCTACGATTTCCTGAGCAACCGCCCGGGGCGCTACAGCAGCTATGTGCGTTCGCCTGCCCAGAGCTATGTGACGGCCGAGGCTCCCGCCACATCGAGCTATCCGCGCACCTATGCCAACGAGCTGAGCGATGACAACGAAGCGGAGGATGCCCAGTACGAGAGCGACTTTACCCGGAATCTGGCGCGATTGAGAGCGGAGAGGATCGGGGATCGCAGCAGCCCCTACAGCCGTCGCACTGTGGCTACTGGAAGTGTGGGCTACGAGCCGCTTCCCAGACGCTCTCTGCGCCCGGATGACAACAGCGTGTCGGTGGCCTTTGGCCGCTGGGTGAACAGCCTGGAGCAGAAGTACCGCATCAAGTCTAAGCTGTTCATACTATTCGTCGTCCTATTGCTAATCGGCGTCTATAGCATATTTTTCTAGAAGATTATCATCACATGTTTTATTCTGAATCTCCTCGATAGTTCGTATTGTCTGTTTAAATTGTTTTGTACACATTGTAAGCCTTGTTTCGATGTAACTTGTGCTCAAGATCGCCCAGCGTTAAGTCTGAATGTTATCCGTATTCCAATAAAGCCCATTTGCAGGGAAATGCCCCAGACGATCAGTTGTTTAGATGTCTTTTTCCCCAAACGGCATTCGATGCACTCCACTTGCAGCAGGTGTTTGTCCGGATCGGATCAAGGAACGACAGCGACAGCGGCAGCTAATGATGGAAAAGCATCTGGAATGCGTGTACAACACTTGTCGGAATGACTGTGACCAAATGGAGGCGCAATGACAACAAGCCTGCCTTCCGCTCCCTCCGCCCCTAAGTACTTGCTTCGATTCGTTGAAGAAATCCCTGCCTTGCCAACAGAATTAATAAGAATTTTACAAGTCCGCCGGTGAATGTGCGTTATTTTTAAATCCTAGCCTAGGTTCGGGGCTGGGCTCTTTAATTTTATTAACTGGAAATCGCACTTGCGCGTATTTCTTCATTTTCTTAAGGAAATTTCGCGCCATATTTAGTGGCAACAAGCGCGACCGGATCCGGGATCTCTCTCTCTGCTCTGCCTTGCATGCCTGCTATAAGTTATGAAAATTGCAACAGCAGTTGCTCTGGGGAAATGCCAGAGCAGCAGTTGCCGCCGGCTGCCATGTCGCCGCCGCCGATGATGAATTCCACAAATGCATGGAACAGCCAGTTGGCCCGGCCAGGCGGCAGATTCCTTGAAAAACAAAGCCATGGCCCATACAATATATCGTGTGGCTAATAAATACGCCGCGCATTGCTAGTTGCTCTTAATGAAATTAACTTCCAGGAATTACCTACATGGCAGCAGCGATGCAGACGACAACGGCCGCAACTTTGACGGAGCAACAACAGCCCCAGCAGCCGGTGGAGCCGGAGGAGCAGCAGCAACACCCGGGGCCCAACAAGCCATCGGCCATGGAAATTAAATGGAAGCCTGCAAAAAGTTTCACGCACTCGACTCGTTAATAGAGTCGTCGCAGCAGCACCCACAGCAAAGACCCAGGCAGACCCTGCCCCTGCCAGCTTCCCATCTTCAGTTGCAGCCCAAGTGTGACATTCATGGAAACGACTCCAAGAGGAATATGATTTTATGGCCAAAGCCGAAACTTTTGTCTACATCACGTTCGCGTCGCAAAGGGACCTGAGAGTGGGAGTGGGAGTGGAGCTGCTGCTGCAGCAGGTCCAGTCCAGCAGGCCAATGACTTCCTCGTTGCTGTGAGCCAATTAAAGACCCTGGTCGTTGTGGTCGCTGCTGAAATCATTTGTAATGCAACGTTTGGAATAATTCACGCGCAAATTGCTCGAGACTCGCGAAAAATATTGCAACATTCCACTGCAAATTTTACGATTATGCGTTTGCAACACAACAGCAACAGCAACTGTTGCTGTTGCACTGCTGTTGCTGCAGTAAACTGGCCGCCAGCAGCAGCACATTCGCTCGTAGGCGCTCACATCACATCACATCACATCAAATCAAATCAAATGTAAGCGGAGCTCGGCCACTCCAAGGAGACATTCGTTGCCAGCCACCAGTGTGCTCCAGATAGATAAATCAGCCAGCTAATTGTTGCAACCTGACCGGTCTCTGGTCCCGGCTGCCTGGGAGCGTGAACTCCGCTCGAAAGGATTCCAAACCGAACTGTCTCCCAAATTGCTTGTGTTTAAATTCCTAATCGAATTATGCTTTCCTCCAGATAATTAATCGTAAGGGATGGCAGTTTTATGCAAAGACCCAAAGATCAAAGTTGAACATCGCAGCATCGCCTCTGTTTGGAGTTTGGACATTTTAATTCCGTAAATAATGACAGTTTGCATCTAAACAGACAGCCTGTGTGGTGTGTCTGCCCACTCTATAAGATCTAAGAGAAATCATTTATTTATTTGTATAAACATATATTTTTTTGAACGCGGTAGCAGTTAAAGGTTAGGGTATTTCTGACCTATGGAGGTTTTTGAGTCATAAGTTATTTAAAATAGAAACAATAACGAAAGCTAGCTTCGGGAAGCCAGAATCTGTATACTGTTGCAGTTATCCATAGGATCATGGCATCGAATCAAAAATCGATCATAACTAAGCCAAAAAAGCATCAATTTCAATTCCAAAAGTTTTTCTATTTTAGTTATTTCTGGGATAACAAATCTGCAAACTGAATTTAACATTTTGAGAACACTAATTTTTTTTTCAGATTTTTGATAATTTTAACGATGTAACCCCTTATAAAATTTTGAAAAATATTGAAAAATTTAATTTCGTTCCAAAACGACTTTTAGGACTCGCCTGTTTTTGCTGATCAAGAATATATGTGATTTATGAGGTCGGAAATGACTCGTTCATTAGTCTCAGGATTACAGCTACCCTTCTTAAGCTGTTAAACATTTTCTTAAAAACATTCAGCCTAGTTTAGGCTGTGAAATAATTATTTCTCTTTGCTTTTACAGGGTACCAAACCCCCTTATACATGTCTGCCCCTCAGCTAGTGTCTTTTGGGGCTGACTACTCGTTGTCAAGTTGTGGACCACAGCGACCAATCAGTGTCAGCTGTAAGTGTCTTTTTAGTGGCCCAAAGTGATGAGCTAATCAACCTGACCTGACCAGTCCCCCAGTCGCAGTCGCAGTCGTAGTCGGAGTCCCACAGTTGTGGCCCCAACTCAGACCGTGCGGTGTGTGCCTATGTTAATAACATTATTTATGTATCTTGTATTTCGGTTTATTCTCGTGTGTTTTGTGTATTGTTTTGTTTGATTTAACAGGAATTGGAATTAGAAATGAAGCGAAACAAAGCTGGCATAGGTCGTCGCCTCCCTCCACTTTGTTTGTGTTTCAGGTGTCAATCGCATTAGACGGAAATCAGTTTTGTTTTTTATTGTACGAATTTATCGCGTTTCGAGACTCATTTGGGTTTGGTTACCATTTCGGTTCGAATGGCCGCTTCCCTGGCGAATGCTGGTTGGTTTTTATGTTAAATTAAACATTTCAAATTGGCCGCAAGATAATTTGTTGTACGGTGGGATCGGTTTTAGGTGGTGGTGTGTGGTCTCCGTGATCCGAGCGGGCATCAAATAAATTATAAACCCATTTAAATTAAACTGAATAGTTGACTGCGTTCGACGTTCGTTGCCAGAGTCTTTTGTTTGGTTTTTTTTTTGGGGGCAGCCCAGGAACTAGTGCCAGCTGCAGAGACAGAACTGGTCGGCCATAACAATAAAATCAGCAACACTCGCCACTCGCGACATTCCCCTCGACCAAATATGGAATTTATAATTAATTTTTATGTCCATGGGATGCAATTAGGACAGCGGGAACGGGGCGATCGAGGAGCCAGCCAGGAGGAAAACCGGGGACCCTGGATGTTGGATGCCAGTTGCCAGTTGCCAGATGCAAATGAAATCAAGTCATGCCTATAATCGGATTTGTTGCTTCTCGTATATTAAGTTGTCACCGTTTCTATGTGTTGAACATAAACACAATTTGTGCTTAATCCACCGTGGCCCGGGACCGGACTCTGCACCATCAATTATGACATTTTGTTGCTGTTTTGTCACCGCTGCTGCCACTGCCGATGACGATGCCGGGAAGCTGCAACTGGGGATCCGATTTCGCTGACCACACGCCGACGGGGGGAACGGTACCCTCACTTTGGACTGCCATCAATCATGGGTCTCCTTAGGAATCAAACGTTCTGCGGTTGCCGGTTGGTGGTTACCACGTGCAATCAATTGCCATGCATGCCGTCCATGTGCGATTGCCCACTGAGCACCACTTAGCCAAAGTACCGGGCCAGTATCTAGATGTTACGACAGGCACCCACAATTCGGGGCCAGCTGCGTTTCTTTTTTTTTTTCGGGCGGGGCTGCCGCACGATCCCCATGCCCGATCCGGCGCAAATTAGGCGCGAAAATATGCAGCAAAGTGAGACAAACAAGCCGAGAGCCGCTAAAAGCCTCGCGAAAACTAAAAGACTACAGCAAAAACAAAAAAAAAAAAAAGGAGAAAAAACATGCCGCTGGTCAGTTAATGGTGTTAAAATTTGGTACAGCGATTGCATCTATGGCTATACAAATTGCCCCAGCGACAGCACTCGAGCAACATGGCAGTAGCAACAGCCGCAGCGGCAACATGGCCAACAGACTCGAACTTAGGCTGAGACTGAGGAGTCGTTTTGTCAACACGGAGCATGCTTAGCCGCGTTTTCCCAGGGGACACTTAACGCGGCTGCTTAACGTCTAAATCTGTCGTCAAGGCGCGCTCAAAAGGCTAAAATGTGTTTGCCGAAGAGGCGAGATGTGGCCATTGGACTCCATTGCCATCGCCAGTTCCAGCTACAGCTTCAGCTCCAGCTCTAGCTCCAGCAAGTGGCCAGCGACGAGGCAGCAATTTGTATGCAACTTTATGTTTGCCCACTCGCACCCTGCCTCGTAGCCTAACCTAACCTAACCCATCGAGGAGAGGCGCGGAGCTGACGAGCTGCTCCTGCTGCCCTCGCCGGCCATTCCATGCCCCAAGGGTATACAGACACTGGAAGAACACAGTAGGGATTAGATGGCTACAGTTTTGTAAACAGTATTTTTGGATTTTCCTCACTATACAATTTTTATATGATAACTAAGGAACCTAAACTTGAATTTGCATCCTTGAAATATCTATTAATAAATCTAGAAAATGCCAAAGCCTTTACCTATATATTTCTTCAAGTGGAGCCTTCTCTGAGACTTCCTCCTGCCTTTGTTTGGGCCTCCTTGTTGACCAGTCTCCAACTGCCTGGCCTGGCTGCAGTGCGTTGAACGAGTTAAAGTCGGAGCAGCGGCAAAATTTATGAACCGCAGCCGGTGAGGCAGGGAAAAGGGGTACAGGAATGGGTATGGAGGAGACCTGGATGTGGACAACGATGCGTTCGCATGTAAACATTCTGAGATGGCGACTGGCGGAGAAGGGGGCAAGAATTTATATGCAACATAATCAGCATAAATGCCGCATGCGCCATCAAAATGTTGCGACCAATGGCATGACCATCACCTCCTGGGTGGGTGCCAATGCCAACTGCTGTCCGAGTATAGTGTCCCGCATCCCGTGTCCAGTGGCCAGTGATCAGTGTCCCGTGTCCCGTGTTCCTTGTGCCCGTCCGGCTAATTTGGGCAATTTGCAAATTGAGAAATTGCAAATAATTTACAATTTGGCCAAAGTAAGTGCAAAGTGGCCCGGATGACGGCGAGTGCGCGAAATTCGATGCAACCGCAATGCAATGCGAAAGCGAAAGGGCGAACAAGAAAGCTCAGTGAGTTGGTTTTGCGCTTCAGCGGTTACAGAGAGCGTTTTTCCCTTTTGGAAATGCCGACAACTTTCATCCATTTCCCAGCCACCCACAGTTAAGGCCATCGCATGACTGCCCCCGTAATTTGAGATGACAAAACGCATTTCAAATGATCGTGGCAGTGCGGTTTCGGGGAGAAAGGCAGGTCTCGCAAATTGTGACGACCCAAATGAGACAGCGACGAGTTAATTAAGTTTTCGCAGGGAAAGGAGACACACAGAACGAGAGAGTGGTAAAGGGCCCAAAAGCTGACAGGGCTGAGCTGCAATTGTGCCAACTCGTGTGACAGTTGCCCAAAACAAATTGTTGGCCATTTAATGGACCCCAAAGAACGAGTCCACACGAAGCGAAACGAATCGAAACGGGTTGAAGACAATGCAAGGCCTCCTTGCATGCGGCTACCTCAGCATCTCCATCTTCTGGCTTGACAAATTCCTCGAAGTTGTTACCATATAAATTTCTGCATTTTTGGCTTTGCTCTGCTTTTATTTTCCTGCGTCCGGACGGGGCAAGTAGCGGCGGAGATGACTCAGCCTGCCAGCTTTTTATTGATCGTTGGGCAGGGACAGCAGAAACTCAGGCGAGTGTGTTAGCCAGGAGCGGATTTTGGGCGCCAAATAATATAAGGATTTATATATTTCTGATATTTTAAAACAGTTAAAAAAATTCAATGATATTTATTCGAGCTTTCTCTATTTGAAAAATAATTGTATAGAATTTTTAAAATTGTTTAACCTTTTGTTTTTAGAAGATTTTACTTCTTATTAAATTTTAAAAATAATATTAACTAAGCACAAGTGGAATCCCCTCCTGATCAGGTCTCCTGCCAACTGCCTGGCAGTTCTGGCCCCGATTTTCGAGCCACTTTCGGCAGCTCGAGTGCAGGCAGACTCGTAATTAGGCGCATTACATGTGTTTCTGACATTTTTGGAGTCCGGTGACTGGTGGCTTGAGGATCGAGGATCCCGGATGCCTGCTTGGCAGATTCTCCCCCAAATGCAGTTGCTCCGCTCTCTTATGCAAATGAGCGCTCCCCTGCTCGCCTTTTGTTATGAAGACAAATGGAAGTCACGCCCAGGTCTAAGCGCAAAGTAAACACTTGCCAAATGACCATAATTACGAGTTGAACTTAATTTATAACGAATGCACATAACTTTGGCCGCGAATCTGAATGCGGGCTTTAGCTCGAGCTTAGAATAAATTATGAATAATCCACGATAATAACCGGCAATTAATTTTTAACGCTGATTTGTGCGAGTTTTATGCTCTGGCAATGAAAAGAGCGCAAGAGCAGAAAGGCAGCGACAAGCCCAAAACCAGAATATCAATTTAGCGGAGCGGAGTGGAGTCGCAGTCCCAGTGCCGAGTCCGACTGCTTAATGTATTCCCCATCAGGGGGAATTGCAGCGCCAACACATCGTATGTCATGGCGGGGAATCCGGGTGGATGAGGACGAGGGCTGCCGGGAGGCGAAGCGACGAAATGAGGGACAACGACAAATCGACAAATATGCAAAGGAGGGGCACAAGAGGGGGGCCTTATCGCATTTATTTATGCATATGCAGTGATTTGGCCCCAAAATCACAGTCGAAAAAGAGGGAAACAACAAAAAATAGCAGCGCATAAAACAAAAGACTCAGAGCACAAACTTGTTTCGCTGGCCATCGCGGATTGCAGGATGTAGGGCCCGAAAAGTGGCACAAAACAGGAGGGGCACACTGGATCAGGGGGATCTGGGGGCTCGGGTGGACGATGACCATGGCGATGCATCACCAATGCCGAGGCACGCTTATCAGTAACCTACACTTAAAGTTAATGCATGCCCGCCAGGACCAACCAGCAAAGATGCCGATGCAGTGTGTGCTCTCTGCCGCTGCACTCAGCAAAATTTTCCCTGCACGCAAACACCCCTAATGTAAGCAAATTAAGGTTAATGTTGTTTAATTACAAGTTCAATGTCCCAAAATGAAAACAAGTCCTTTCATATTTTTGATATAGATATTTACTAGAGGGGTGTACATATTTGTTTCAATTATAGACATCATTTGGCGTATAAAATTAACTTAAATGAGTGCTAAGGTGTTAATTATTATTAATTAGTTATTATTTATCCTTGTATATTTTAGTATAGTATTGTATATTGCCAGAATTTTAGTTTAAAGGAAAGACAAGCAGTATATCTACATTTAACGGGGGTTAAAATATATCTTAAGCTATGGAATTTAGGTGTATAATTTTAATTATTATAAGAAGTATGCTGAAATGCTTTTATAGTGGAGCAATCAAACAACTGGGTGCTCATTTCTTTAGAAATAAATTATAATATATATGGAATTCGCATTTTACTTAAATATTTAACAAAGTATACATGAATTAAGAATTTACTGCAACTGCATAAACTTTTATCTTATTTCCTTAAATTTCATTTTAAACTTTTTAAGAAAAATCCCTTTTTTAAACCAATTTTCCTTAGTGCATCTCTCCTTGTTATCAGTGCTGGGCCTGGGCTTTTAGCAAACGCCGACGCAGGCCGCTGGGCAAGATCGGCGGATGCAGGCGATGTCAAAAGGCAGGCAGAAATAAAATCGAAAATGAATGCGACTGGCCAGATAAGCCGGCGAATGACACAGAGCGACAAGTTGACAAACGGTGGCCAAAGAGGGGGGAGCAGGCGAAAGGCAAAGAATGTATACTCATTGGGGTCAACGGAAAAGTAAGACCGGAAAAAGAAGAAAAACAAGGGTCCGGCCAAAGGGGAAGCCACTCGAAGGCATTCGACTTCTGACCAAACTCGAATGCAAATCGATGCGGCAATAAAACTATTAAGCCATTAGTAAGCCAAACACGAGTACAATGCCAGAAAACAAACACGTGCAGCATCAGTTGCAGCAGCAGCAGCAGCAGGAGTTGCAACAGCAACAAGCAATTAATGCAAATGTGGAGAGCAGCCGGCAGCCAAATCGAGCAGGAGGCAGGCAAGGCACATCGAGATCAAGACAGCAGACGTATCCGAGTGCCGGGAGAATGTTGGGTCTCCTGCCGCAGTAACCGCAACTGCAGCAAGCACAGCAACATCCAGTGATGCAGCAGCAACACCAGCAACACCACAAGCAACAGCAACATTGTCTGCAAGCCTGACAATACATGCCGAGGTGCAAACTAATTGAAATCATTACACTAGTAAAAATGTTAATTCAATTAAAATGCGCGCAACAGCAACGGCAACCGCAGTTGCCGCAACTCGCGCTGTTAGTGACCCACAAGAGGCTGTTGCTGGTTGCTGGTTGCCAGTGCTGCTGCTCCTGCAGCATCTCCTAAGAAAGATATCATCGCAACACACTGCCTGGCCGGAGCTGCTCCTCCCACAGCACCTCTCCTGCGGCCACCACCCCCTTTGGGTACATCAGCAACATGTTGTTAGGTCAGCAACGGCAGCAGCAGCAACATCAGAAGCAGCAGCAGCAGGAACAGCATCAGCGAACACGAACAACTCTAGGCCATTGGCAGTGCGGCATGCAAATGGAAGCTGAGCAGCGTCGTTCAAGCTCTTGGAAGCTGGGAGCCGGAACCAGTCCAAGCCCGAATGCTTCTATTACTAGGAGCATTGGGAATTTACTTGGCTGCACTGACAAATAAAGATAAAGAATTCTGGTAAATATAGTTAAATTGATTAAAAAAGTAAAACGAAAATGTATATAAAATCACATAAAATAATATATAATCTAAATATTAAATTCCTAAATTTCCCCTTTAAATTTCAGTAATTTATTCAGAGATGGCTTTAGATGGCGAACTTGTCCCTTAGTTTCTATGTGTCTAAGACCACATTACATATGCAAATTTTAGGCCAGGAGTTGGCTGGCGCTTCTCCACTCGATTTGGGATTTGCCTAGCTCTTTCCACAGCAAAAGGGCTTGGGATTGCGATCGTTATTCGAATCGGATTCGAAATTGGAATCTCTCCAAGCTGATTCTGGGAAGAGTGCAGCCGAGTCGCATTTCCGGTTGGACAAGTAGCTCCATAACAAATGGCCCGACTGAGAAATGTTTGCCAAGTTGTTTATACTGCCAATAAAAGGCAATAAGTTAATTTCACACACACACTCTGGGATACAAAGTGGAGTTGGAGTTGGAGTTGAAGTGTAGTTGGAGCTTTCTAACCGTTTTACGGGGGAAGTTTGTTGCATTGGCCATAAATGAAATCGAGTCCATAAGCAGGCAGGCAGCCAGGCAGCCAGGCTGCAACTGTCTCTCCACCGAGGTGTGAAAATGCTGGCCCCTATTTGGAGCAGCTTAACACATTCGATATTATAACTATTATTAATGCATTTGCATTTTTATGGGCCGATCGATGCTCTCGATCTTGATGCACGGCGCCCAACGGAAGCTCCTCCAGATAAGGCAGGAAACTGACTCCGCTCCGCTCCGGCTGAGTGAATGCTCAGGCATATTCATCACGGAATCACGTCGTAAATGGAGCCCCATTAACGATAAACAAATTCTGTAACAGGGCTGCACTCTGAGATCCATTCCCAGAGAACCATTCCCCCCCAAAGCCATTCATCCAGCAATAAAATGACATATAAAAAAACACTTAAAATATTTTCAATGAGCGATTTTAATGGGCTTTCTGGCGGTGGTCCCGGCGGATCACCGGATCACTTGGGCTCGCTGGGCAAATGGCGGCTGCCTTAATGCAAATGACGGGAACTGGGCAAACCAAACTACTGGTGTCGATATAACAATAAAACGCCCCACGGCACGCCCTTCAAGACCAGCACTTTGGCCCCACCGATCTCCTGGATCTCTTGGATGGGTCGGAGTCGGACTCGGATTAAATGAATGCCAGCGCGGAGCCGCCGAATCGGCGAAACAAAACAAAACTGCCAAAAAAAAAAGGCAACCGAAAACGCTGCCAGAACAGGCAATCCTCCGCCGCGAGAAGAGGAAACTGATCTGACAGATCTGATTGTAAGCATGCAACAAAAATGTGAGTCGTTCCTCGCCCAATCCCAGTCCCAGTCCCAGTCCCGATTCCCTGCCGGCTCCAACCTCCAACCTCCATCTCCGACTCCGTCATGTTTTGTGGGCTCGCGTCGGGCTTAAGCTTGTGCAATTTAGTGATCAATCATAGCGGGATGCGAGCAACGGAGCAGAATTCAATTTTAGTGCGAATGGCAGTTTGTTCTTCGGAGTCCTCTCCCTGTGTTACTGTTGCTGCTGCAACATCAGCGTACAGCAGCAACATTCTGAGGCGGCGGCAACTGCGGCTTCCACATGCGACTCCAGAAGGTGGAAGCCATAAATCTTGGCAACATGAGAAATGACTTTACCATTTGCCATGATGAGCAGCCCAGCCAGCCAGCCAGCCAGAAGTTGGAGTCGCAGGGAGAAATGTAGGAAAAAGCTTAACCCATACAGCCTCGAATGTTTGCATACGGCAACTCTAATTTTGAGGGATTTGCGTAAATTGTAAAAACGTCCGCAGGGATTTGAGTCAATCAGCATTTTCGATGGCAATTAGTTGGACGAAGAATTCAATTCTCAGACCCAAAAGATGTAACCGGCCGCCATGGAAACGAAGATGCTAAAGTTTAGAGATGGGTAAGGAGAGTCACGAAGTAGACTATAAATTAAAGATATATTTAATAAAGTTAATTTTGAAAATTATTCTAATATATTTCAGCTGCTTTGTAATTAGTGTTATTGTTATTTTATTGCCAAGTTATATTATAATTAAATCTAAAAACATTTTAAATACAAGGTCACTAAGAACTCACCCAGTCTTCGGTAGTTCCTGCCAGATCTCTGCTCTGTTTTGGCCATCACTGATCTCGCATCATCCGCAGCCGCTCCTCCATACCGATCTTCATCTTCATCTCCATCGCCATCTCCATCTCTCCATCTCCATCTCTCCATCTGGACCGTGCGCAGGTCATTGGCGAGGTGTCTCCTGCTGCGAATTAATCGTTTTCGATGCTGACTGCGGCCACTCACTTGCTGTCCGGCTCTTTGGCTGCCCTGCTCTTGACTCCCCGCTCCCTGCTTGCCGCTCCCAAAGAGCCAGCTCCCATGGCTGATTAATATTTTGCCAGTTCAGGAGTTGGAGCCAAGTCGAATCCGAATCCGAATGCGAAGCCGTTGCCCGTTTGGCATCTTGTTAGCAAGTGGCCCGTCGTCTCCTTGCCTGGATGCACTTTTGCATATTTCGTTTGTTTGTTACCCGAGTGCCTTCGTCGTGTGACCAACCGACCTGCTCCTCCTGGCTCCTTGCTCCAGAGCTGCTGCTGCTGCCCCCCTGCGTGGAGTGTATTACGAGCATTGCCGCAAAAGTCCAAGTTCAAAGCCATATTTGAGTTGGGAAAAAATCAATAAAAAGATCGCAAGCTGCGATGGCACATGCGTGTTATTTCCATCCAGCCGAAACGAAGCCGAACCGAGCCGATCCTGGCCTTTCTCATAATGAAATTATTGCCAAGTGATTGAAATCTATTTATGCTAATTTACGTGTGCGCGGGCCAAAGGAGCAGAAGCAGGAGGAAGCCTAGATCTGCTCCGGGTAGAACTGTTCCAAGGTTGTGCCGATTGCAACACACATTTCCGCATTTCTGCAGCTGCAACAAATGTAATTTTTTTTTTTTTGGGCGTACCGCCCACCAAAGTGCAGATATACTGGACTACAACAACGACTCAGCTCGGACCCGATCTTGATTAGAAGTGTTTGTGGCTTGCTTGGAGCTTGGAACGCTGAGTCTCGAGCCGAAGCCGTTGACAATTTTCAATTAAAATGAGTTGGGGTTATGTGTCCGTCTGTCTGAATGTGTGGGCGGATTAACACACACACTCACAGACACACGGTAACGCCTAAGCCCATGACTGACACTGTCCCCCCTCATGACTCCACTGTGAATAGATATTTAAGCTCCAAATTGTCATGCGGCTTATGTGTAAAGTTTGTTTCGCTCTTGACATTTATTTGGCCGGGCTTTCCGGACCCATTGATGCAGATCGGAGCTAGCTAGGGGGGTTTTAAGGGTTCTAAATTTCAGTTGGAATTATTTGGTTAAGTAATATGTAATTCATGAGGGAAATAATTGAAGAAATTATGGTTTTATATGAAAGGAAACTAAATAAAATTTGTTTTGGTACTTAAATTTATTTAAGAAATAAATAGTATTAATAAAGCTTTAATTTGATATATAGTACGAACATTACCTGCATTTGACAACTTAAATGTATGCTCGTTACACATCTTATTGTTATATTGCCTTTGGCAACACCAACAAGCATTATCAACATGTTTCTGGCAACATTTGGATAGCTTAGCAACATGTTCTTGGGCACTCCATTTTTTTTATTATTTTAATAAATATTAAAAATATAAATATTTGTTAAAGTTGTTTAATAAATATGGTTTGCATTAATTACGATTCCAATAAGCTTTCTTTCTAGTATCTTCCAACTCTTCAAACCCCCCTCGCCCGTGTCAAATACCTTCAATTGTGCCTTAATTTTTGAGGGCTTGGCCATTAAAGTCGGCATCCCCTGGTCGAGCACTGGATTAGAGAGCGAGGTGGAGATACGCGCGAGTAGGGGATTGCCTTATCCAATTAGCTGAAACATTTCAGATCGCCAGTACAACGAGCGATGTTGCCACATAAAATGCTAAAATTACAACAGCCGCCTGCAACAGAATCAGAAAATAGCAACAGCAACGGTAATGCTAATGCAGGCGACAAAGAAATCCGAGTCCCGATTTCATTGCAGTTAAACTCCGGGCGAAAGGGGGAACTCAGAACTCAGAACTGAGAACTGAGATTCAGGAAACAGAGAACAGGTTCTCCCAGCCACGTACTCTCGGCGTATTTTGTGGATATATTTTATTGTCTTTTGATGTGCTTTAAAATCCCGGAGCCAGCGAGGCAGAGGATCGATAAAATTTATCGATGCTGGTCTAGGAGGGACGGGACCCAGGCGGGAACAGGTTCCCAGGTTCCACCTCCAGCTCGGAGACAGGGCCCGGCATGGCGACAATTTTAAGTGCGAAATTAAAAGTAAAACAAGCGATTAACATAAATTTTCAGCAAAGCGCTTTAAATGCTGGAGGGAGAGCTCTGAAGATGCAGATGCAGATACTTACAGATGGAGAAGGAGTTGCAGATGAAGATGCTGATGCTGATGCAGAGCCAGATGAAGACATTGTCGATTGCCGGGGCTCGTTAATGAAAACTAATGCAATTTATTGAATATTATTATTTAATAATGTCACAATCTTATCGCGAGGTGAAAGGAAGTGCCGTTGCTGGACAGGCTCCTTAATGAACTGCCCCCGGGGCCGAGGGCAATTAAAGAGTCGGAGCTCGCTGGGTGAGGAAATAAAGGATCGAGCGAGTGGCAGTTCATCCACTTGTTAGTCGGGACAAGACGGGCCACACCACTGACCCAAATCCATGCGGACTCCCCACGTCCAGCTCACTCACTCACCCATCCATCCATCCATACCCACATCTACAGGCACAGGCACAGCCACGACCACATCCACTCCCTATGTGGTCGGGGCCAGAAATGCATTATTTATGTACGTTTGCCCGAAAGTCGGCAATTTGGCATCATGACATGGTCCAGCGTCCGAGTTCGGGCCCAGGAACTGGGCTCTCCGATGATGCACGCCTGTCAGCCGCCTGCCAGTCACCGGAGAAATGAGAAAGGGCCCGACTCCGTCTCCTGGCCTGCCAGTTTCCCAGTTCCCTGCTCGAAGCTCGATGCTCGGTTCTGGTTAGCGTTTTTGCCTTTCCTGTTTGTTTTAGCGCCTGTTGTGACAGCCGTCTGCCAGCTTTTTGGCACTTGAAAGTCGGGGGACTGACACGGCTGATAAACCGAAGCACACTCATTACGCACTGATCATGATCGCGGCCTGTCAATAGTCGCAGCGATCTAGCCTCAGTGGAGGGTTCTTCTTAGAGAGGGGAATCCCGTTGAGGTGGAGCAACTCGGGTTAGAGGAGATTCTGCAGAGATTATGTGTCAGCAAGGTGCTTTTGAGTGAGTGGCCTTGGAAAAGTAATTCCTCTTAGTGAGAGGTAGGTGCTTGTTATAGTCTTTTAAAAGCTTTAGAGATAAAATTAAAATAAATTAAAAGAAGGTGTATTTTCCTTTATAGATAGTTCCTTCAGAATATATATTCCTTTTCAAATTATATAGCCTATATTTCTTAATCGAATAGCATCATATAAACTAGTTATCAAGTCATCACTGACCCATCATCATTACTAGAATTGCTCTCCACTTAGGGTACTTGAGAGGCTCAACCAAGCAGTGTGGCGCAACCTCAGTGATCAGTGATCTTTAACCAATCGATGGATGGACCAAAATGGTGTCACAGCATCAGCCACAAGACCAAAGAGAACTAGAACCGAGACTGCCACTACAATTGCTGACCAAACTTGGTCCGGACACTTGCAAACTGTAAATGTTGTGCGAGAGTTGAGACCCAGATTGATGGCCAATGTCAACCGATGGCGATGAACGATTCCCGGGTTCTCACAACTCGTCGTGGGCTAATTACGTTCTAGATGTTCTAGACGTTACACAGGGGCGAGAGGCGGAGGGCAGGGCTCGTCGCAATTGAAAACATGAATCCATATTCAATTCCCCCAGCTCGAGAAGCTCAAGAACCTCGAGGCTCGCAGCCAGTCTCCCAGCAATTTATTTGGCCGGGCTAATGAAGTCATTTGGCGGCGGGGCCGCAGGTTCAACGTGATTTGCCTTTGATTAGCATTGTGGCCCAATAAATTGTCTGTCAATCGCGCCGTGCCGTTTAGTCTTGGCTCTGGCCGAGGCTCTGTTTAATGGCCAACCATTTGCTTTAGCCACGGCAAACATTTGTTTGGTGTTCGCTGAGGCTGAAACTGAGGCTTAGGCCCTCGATCTGGATTGCCATTGCAATTGGCGATTGTTCACGCCATGGCCAGATCGTATCTGGCGACTCAATCACAATTCAGAACGGACTCTGGGATGACGCACTGGATGGGGACAAAATCGGAGAGAAAATAGGTCTACTTTGAGAGGGAAATCATTAAAAGGTGAGTTAGAGTGTGTAAAAAAATTCTTAGATATTTTTTAACCTTTTCTTGGAAATGTTTATGGGTTTTAATTCCCTTTTAATTAAAGTTCAATAATATATTTCTCATAGTGTAATTACGTATAACTGTTCCTGTTCGACTGTTTGGGTTCGATAACCCTACCTCCGCACGGAGACCACATTTGTATTTGTATCTTTCGCCGGCATCTGTGGGATTATGTAAAACCCCCGGTCAAACCCCCTTCATCTAAGCTCCCCGCTTCCCGGTACCAGTTCCATTTCCATTTCCAGCCTTGTGCATTGTTGTTTCGGTATGGCCCACGCAATTGATTTGATTTTTGTGACACAATTGAATTATTTATTGGATTAATGCCCATACAGAAAGCGAGCAGGGAGCTTAAAGCTGGTAGACACTTGGCTCCGATCACGGCGGAAGTCGCTCCACTCCGGTCTCTCGCTCAACGGATGCCATCCACAATATGCAAAACAAAGACCCGGGAATGCTATTCACCAAAGGTCGGACATAGACGGCCCCCTGGGATGCCGGATCCCAGGCACTTGGCAATTTGTTACGATAAGACAAAAGTGTCAAGAGCCGTGCATACGCACAACAAGGCTGTCAATTAAGGCGAGAAGAGCCGTTAACAATAGGTAGGAATCGAGAAGAAACCGAGCTTGATTTATGCCGGGATCCCAGACAACCTGTTGCTCCACCCACGATTGATACATCCCAAAGGTAAGGGTTTATTTGATACCCTATAAGGTAGGTTCCCTTTTAAATGAAGTAACTAAAGGGGATTATTTTTAGGTTGCTACAGATTTTGATGGAGATGGAATGGTATTAGTTGACACTCTCTAACGAGAGCCCTTTAAGAAAATAACAAGTGCTAAGAAGGCCAAGTAATGCTCTATTTTTGGTGGTTAAAAAAGGGTATTAAGTCAGCATAATAAACTGGAAAAATATGTTTTCAAAATCTTTATTGAACACATAAAGTTCCTGGCAAGAACATTAATACAAATTGTATATATTTGTCGTAGATATAAGTACATTAACAAGGGCCAAGTCATACCCAAAAATCGCATATACCCTTTGATAGATCCACGCCAGGTGGCGCTGCTGAATCATTTGATCGTGGTTTGACGCGATCGCTAATGCCCAAGACAAACAATGAGTCGACCAAATATGAATGTGAAATTCTTATGCAAAATTACTTTATAATTTAATTTTTATTTGATTTTTGAGATTTTATTGATTTGCTGGACACTCCCAGGCGGGCTTTTGTTCCCCCGCAGCTCCAAATCCTCAGGCAGCTGTCTTTCTTCTCTTTATCGGGCCTGTAAATCTTGACTTTTTGCCTTCTTTTTTTTTTTGGTTGCTGGTTATTGGTGGGTTTGCTGGTGGAGGTAACCAGGCAACAATCCACAATTGATTAAAAATGTAAATTGTTTATTTATTTTAAACGATTTTTATCCACACATTCGATGCCCGAGCCTCGGTCCAGCTTTGTTATGTAAAAAATGCTGCTGGGGAACCGACAAAAAATATGAGAAATATGAATGACTCTACGAATATGATTGTTTATGACGCTTTTCTGGGCCCGAGTCTCCGCCTTGGGACAATGTTTGTCTTGCTCACGGATCGGGGGACCTTTGGGCATGGATTAAGTCATAAAAAGCCCATAAAAAAGTTGTCGAAAAATCGTGTAACCTGACTATATACTACGCCATATGGCACACTATACTATAAGCCATGGATATGTGGTCGGTGCACATAAAAGGTTCTTTCGCCCATTAAATGCTGCGTCCATAAATGTCATAAACTGTTGATCAGATCGCATAGCTTGGCCCCGTTTTATGGCCTGATTGGGGTTCCACGGAGGTGCCATCTCCGGAGCCATATAAATTTCACGACTTATCAGCCGCTGTTGGCTACCGTTGACAATCCGGAGGGGCGGATAGAGGCTAGAGCGGAGGAGAAATCACTTTCCACGCCAGAGCTCTGATCTCGGGCACTTGAGAAAATCCAAATTGGATTGGAAATTTCAGATTGGAAATTTCGAATTTAACGCTTTTCAAGTTGCGGCATTTGTCAAGTGGCAGGGATCGTTGTTGCCACAAGTGGAACAAATAGACAAGGCCCACAAGAAATCAAGGTGTGTGGCAGCTCAAGTGGCCCCCAGAAATGCTCGATTTTTGAATTAACCTGAAATACACTCCTGCCCACAATTATACGACACCCCGAAAACTTTAGTTTCGACCCTCGTAGGAAAGTCGGGAAGCATATTACAACAAATTCAAGTATGCAGAATTAAAGCTTAATGAATTCTGCTTAAAATATGATTTTTGTATCTCTGATTGGACCACCCGTTTTTAAATAGCGTTAAAAAAAGCAGAAAAACCCGATTTTTGCCATGTCTGAAACTGTATCATAGCTATACGACACATGTCAATTTTAACGGCTAGAGGTAATTATTTGGATTCAAATAATTTTTTTTATGTTTCTGGTAACATTTTAATGATTTGGAAATAAAATGCCAAGTGGATGTTTGTTATCCGACGAAAAAAAGGGAAGAATAAGGGCTTACAACGATGCTGGCTTTAATGTAAGCGAAATATCGCAGAAAATGTATCAAATACGTTGTTTTATCCCAAGTTTTTTTTAAATTCGGATTAATATGGAGTGAAGCAAAGCTCTGGAAGGATCCCAAGTTGCCCGACCGCCATGAACGTCGCATAATTCTTAGATTAAGCTATTCGATTGCTTGGAGCGCCACACTTGCCGCTAGTTGCAGTCAGCCTGTGTCACGAATGACTGTCTGGCGGACACTGAAATCATCGTAGTACATAGTCAGAGTAGTCTTAAAGACGGCTCCATTCTTAAAAATGAGCTACAAAACAGAACAACTTAAATTTTTAGGAAAAAGTCTTGGAGACACTGGCCTCAGTATGACATTTTAACTTATTTTTGATTATACAGTTTTTTTTCAATATTTTTTAGGTAGATAATTTTTTCTGACGAAAAAAATGTTTATCTTGACGGCCCAGATTGGTTTTGACACTATTGGACAGATTTACATGAGGTTAAACTTATTTTTTCAAAACGCTGTTTTGGGGGAGCCTTTCATGCGTCTTAAGCGCTTGATCTGTGCTTCCCAGATCCAAGATGAATAGTGGAGAATACAAAAAAGTATTTCATGATCGTCTTCTAACATTTTTGGAACAACATATGGAAAAATATCATGTTTTTATGCAGGATTCACCAAGTTAGAGAGACCCAGCGCTTCATAAATAATCACAATATAAGAGTTTTGGGTTGGCCACCGTGCTCCCCTGGCTTGAATTTAATTTAAAACATTTAGTTTACTTAAGTCAGGCGAGCTTAGACCAATAACAAGAAATTTTAGAGTGTCAAGACCCTTAAAAGTGATATTTTGGGTCAAAAGTTTCCATTACACCAATATTTACCAAAAAAGTTTGTTAATTCAATGCCTAAGAGACTTTTTGAGGTTGCCAAGGCTTAAAGTGGCTCTATTAATCATTAAACAATTTTTTATATACCATTAAAATTATAAAATATTAAGTAAATCGAAAAAATTGACATGTGTCGTATAGCTATGATACAGTTTCAGGCATGGCAAAAATCGGGCTTTTCTGCTTTTTTTAACGCTATTTAAAAACGGGTGGTCCAATCAGAGATAAAAAAATCATATTTTAAGCATAATTCGTTAAGCTTTAATTCAGCATACTTGAATTTGTTGTAATATGCTTCCCGACATTCCTACGAGGGTCGAAACTAAAGTTTTCGGGGTGTCGTATAATTGTGGGCAGGAGTGTATGATGCGGCGAATTTGGGAAATATTTTGAGGTCCGCTTTAATTAAAATCCATTGTGGCCGGTGACAGGGGGTTAGAGTTAGAGGGGCCTAAGGAGAGTCTTTTAAGAAAATATTTTTCTATTTGAAATATATTTGAACATGTTTTCAAATAAAGAGAGTAATATTTGGGATTTAAAGACTCAAAAATAAAAATAATGGTCTTTTTGGAAGCATGTTTATGAGCTCATATAGAAAATGTTTTCCAAAAGCCATTTAAGATGCTTTTAGAAGTTAATTTCCTTTCTTGTTTAATACATTTTTACAAAAAAATACAGTAATTCTGAACATAGAGAACTTTCCCCTTGAGGTTTTACAAAAGGTCTTAAGGCTAAGTTTATAATTAAACAAAAATAATTAGCCAAATGCAGCCACCATAATTTTTATATTTTTAAATATAAGAAATAATTTCGTGCATTTTCTGATGCCCAAAGTTGTCCTTCTTTGTTTGTTTATCTTAATAATGATATTATTTTCCTTCCATCTACAGTGGAGTTGTGTTGTTACCCCTTAAATGCGATTTTTGTTGATATTCCGCCAGTGGCAGTGCGTCCAATTGTGAAGCGTCAGAAGCGTTTAAGTCTCACTTGATTCACGGCCTGATGCGTTGCGACAAATGCATTCTCATTCGCCTCCAGCCCTTTTTCGGGGGCAACACCTCGTCTTTAGTGGCTCGCCTCTCCTCCCGATTCCCACCAGAAGAAACCACAAACAACATCCACATGCCGTGCTGGCCAGGATCGGAGCGAGGACTTGGATTCCTGGTATTTCACATTTTCGGCTGGGGTTCAGCCCTGGCTTCCTCGCTCTGCCCGGTATTAGGTTTCACCTGCGCTCATCGGGTTTCAGTTTCGAGGAGCCGAGAGCTCCAAGCTGAGAGCTGGGAGATGGGAGCTGGAGCTGGGAGCTAGAGCCGGGACTCATTTGCATTTGTCTATAGCAAACCATAATCATCAGGGAAAACTTTCCCAAAAATGCGGCGCATAAATTAATACAGTTTATTTATCAGTCAGTCAGTCAGTCAGTCAGTCAGAGGGGAAGACGGGACCGAGCGGAGTGCGTATATTAATGGCAGCAGATTAAGACGTCAGGGCGACCTGCTGCTCGTATAGAATTCTGTTTCAGGTATGAAATTTTTCACCCATCACAACAAATGACTGAATTCCCGAAGAGGCGGCGGCGGCGGCGGTGAGCAACGGAATTCAATTCGGTTTCGGCCTCCTGCTGTGAATTTATGCGAAAAGAATCGAACGCGCTGTCGCCTCGAGAGATCTGTTTGGGTTATAGTTGGGTTCGGGTCTGGGAATATCGGGTCTTGGGGATTGCATTCATATTTAAAACAAAGTGTCATGTGTCATAATGGCACTGGCATGGCTCTCTCTCCGTGGCTTCGGGCCTTCAAAATGGTTGCCTGGCGCCATTTTCTGTTCGCTTTTTGTGGCCACAGCAAGTGGCAATTACTTTCACTGTGGCAATTTCGAAGGAAGAGTGGCAGGGATCCGCAAAAAAAAAAGAAGAGCTGCCGCTGTAGAAGTTAATGATGTTGCCACATGCTTTTTATTGGTGCTGCGCTGCAGCTCTGATGATGATGGCCGACCGGCAGCAGTGGCTACTGCAGCTGTTTCCCCCTTCATAAACGACTTCAATTACATGCCCCGGTGCCAGAGGTGCGCCTGTATGGGTCCCCCTCCGTGTCTGTGTGCGAGGCGGGGCTCTGGCAAAATGGCGATTCTGGCCAGGCCAAGTTCTGCCTTCTCTCCTACTTCTGGGCTCGTTTTGCCGTCGGTATATCCGCCGTCCAGTGACGCACAGCTCTCTCTCTCGCCTGACGGATCGCTGCGAGGAGCAGCGGCACCAGCGGGAGTCATGTGTGCTGCTCATCAGCTAACGAGCAAATCGATGCCGGGGACAATGTCGCCGCGGTTATTATCGCAGCCGCTCCAAAGCCGAACCCAACTGCAGCTCCATCGCACTCGCCATCGCCATCTCCAGCTGCATCTTTGGCCAGCCTCCTTTGTGTTTGTGCGCAGCGTTGCCTTCAGCGATTGGGAGCGAGCACACTGCCGGAAAATTGTCATTAGAGTTTAGAATATATATACTAATAACTGAATAGATTTGCTATTAAAAAAATATATATTTCCAATTGTAACTTCTATAAGAAGCACAGCCTTACTTTCTCCTAAAATAATTTTATTTACTTTTTTTGTTAGATATCTAAAACACAAATACTAAATTCTTACAGTTGAATATATCGCTCTAATTATTATTAATTTTGTTCTAATTGTTGCTCCCTATTTCGCTCACTGCACATAAGGTTCGATTGAACGCTGATCACAATCGCTGCCAAACGCTTCTATGCAAAGTGCCTGCGATTCCGCCTCTTCCTCGTCCACCTTCTCCTGCTCCTCTTGCTCCTGTCCCCCGATCTCCGCCTGCTCATCTTCCGCTCACACCGAAGAAGAACCTGTTGCTGGCTGGGCTGGTCCTAACTATCAAGATGACCAAGGGGTGAACAAATTCATTCAGTCATTCATCGAAACAAATTGGTTGACTGATGATGACGACGACGCGATGCAGACGAAGAGGTGGAGCTGCGGATCTGCCGCGCATGGCAATGGAGAGCTGGTGCTGGAGTCCAGGCTGGACCCGGAGAGAAGGTATGCCAGTGACGAGCTTTAACTTGTCAATCTGGTTATGTCAATTTGCTGTTTGTTTTTGCCTCCTCCTCCTGCCTGGCTTGGATCACTCTTCCTCCCGGCCTGCCCACTCGCTCTCCTAGGGGGACACAGGCTCCTCCATTTGCGTGTCGGGGAACTGACTGGCAACAATTTTATTTATTCGTCGCCGGACGCATTTCCAATGCACACTCGTGTCATCCGATAAGCCGACCGGGTCTAACAATTACTATCGCATAAATAACCGTTTACCAGGCGGCTGGGAGAGATCGGGAATCAAATCTACGATTGCCACACACGAGACACACACAGCATATACGGGGCGGCGGTGGCGACACAACCAAATCAATTTGTTCGCCGACGTTTTTCGGACGAACTTAACCCGAAACTCGCTGTTAAATGGATGTTTATTGCCCGCCGGGGCAAGGGGAGTCAAATGGGGAATGAGGAGGGGAACGGCAACGGGATAGGCAGGGGGCGTGCACCAATTTACGCTGCAAATGCATGCGCATAGACGTCGATATCAAAGCCCGTCTCATCGGGCGGGAGCCAAGGCGAGCTGGTCTAAGTACACATCGAAAAAAGACCTCTAAGAAATGGTTACTTATTAGGATTTTAATTGAAAATTAAACAAAATTTAGGCTTTAAATATAATCCCATAATCTAATTGCAAACAGAAAGATGATAGGATCTACGGTTACTACAAGTTAGGTTCCTTTTTTGTTAATATTATCTTAAATCTTTTTGATAACAATTATCTAAGAATCTTCCTATTTTTCCCAAGAAATTTCTTTAAAATAAATTTTAAAAAATATAAAAATAACTAAATAAACTTTGCTGATTTCACATAGCTTTCCTTTCATTTGAAACTATCCCAACTCCTTTGGAGTTTCTCCCACTGCACCTGAGGAAGGTGTGTGCCAAGCAGATCACCTCGCTCGGTGGGTGTGCGGATAGATTCTCTGGGGTCTGTGGCTTGGTCGCCACTCTCCAACTACAGCTTCAACTTCAGCCTAAGCTTCAGCTCCATCCCAAGCTCCAGCTTGGTCTCGGATCGCTGCACGCCATGCGGTGGGGCGTGCGGGCCAATTGGCATTTGCAACAATTGCATAAATTTCGCATTTTTATGACTGATAGTGTAAGAAATAGGCGTGGCACATGTGAGACGCGACGGAGTCCGATTCGCGGCGCGAAGTGGAGCTCCACGCAATTGAATTCTTTGCTCCGTGTCATACATGAAATATACCCCAAACCGCGGATAGTTGGACAGCTGGAATGCTCTGGATCTGCTCTGGGTCTCATCTTCCTCTCAGCTATCTTCCGGCGTTGATCAATTGGGCGTTGCAGCGGCAGTGGCCGAGCGGCAGAGGATTCCTCAGCGGCAGCGGGAGCGCTGAGTAATGGCCGTCAAGCGCCCGCGGACATCATTTCCATAATGTCCTTCACAGGGCAGCTCCATCTCCAGCTCAGAGTCCGGCCTCAGCCCGGGATGCAGCCTCTCAGGTGCACCTATGCCAGAGCTTGTAACAGATTTGTATCGCATTTTATATGCCACAATTTTCGTTTGATATTTATGTCGATAATAAAATTAAGATGATGAGCGAAATTGCACTCTGAGCGGTGCATGAAAGGGGCGGCACTTCCGAGGCTCCCTGAGCACATATAGCACTATATACATGTACACACAGGAGGCACAAGTCAGAGCTGAGCGGAGGCGAGGAGAATCGGAGGTCCCAACCCAGCCCATCACATCGCATCGCATCCGATCCCCGAGAGGCACGAACGCAGATGCTGGCAACCAATCAAGTGCAAGGGGCAGCTGTCGCAGCTCCAGAGATCAATCTTCGGTCATTTGCGCCGTTGTTCTCCCCGATTAACTCGATGAGAAAGCCCCGAAAGTTCTCTTCCATTGGAATTTTGTAATTTTCCCCCAAGCCCCAAGCATTTACAAAACAAAATATACAAAAATTTAAGTGCGTTTGTGCATTTTGTTATTCATTTGCTAATAAATTTGAGTTTATCTTGGCCAATTGAGAGTTTAAAATATTAATACAACTCGAAACGTGATCATATTTACTGATGTTTTTGGAACATTAATAATGGAAAAGATTTTTTAAGATTGAAGAGGAAGTTTTTAAGCAGTTTTGTGTGTATTTATTGAGTTTTAAAGAGAAACTGATTAGAAATCAAAAAACTGGAAAGTAAAATGATTTTAAAATAATGCTGCAGATGAATATAATACAAGGTTCTAAAGAAAGCAAAAGACAACTAAATGGTTATTAAATAAAAATATTTTTCACAATTTACACTTCATCATATTTCCTATCTTTACCTTTCTTAATTACTTTAAACTATACTCTTGTATTAGTCAAAGTTCATGCCATAAATTTAGCCAATTTCAATCAGTTAGCTCTTGAGATTAATACAGGTAACCATTTGCATAGTCGTCGGAGCAATTTGCCTCAATTTCGATATGCTCTCGGGGTGCCGAAAGTTATTGAAGCCATCAGAAGCAAAGATCGATTGGATATGCAACCCAAGAGAGAAGCTGCTCCAGAGGATCCACCTTCCCCAGCGAAGGGAATCGATTCTGATGGGAGATTAGCAAAGCGCTGCGAGCTAAACATCCCGGCCCGGGCTTAGTCCCGTGTTCGGATATCTGGAGTATCTATACTGGTTAATAACAATAATCAGGCATGGCGAGTACAAGCCAAGTACATGTCGCTCCTTGTGAGCGGCGACGACGGGAGTGGGAATGGAACTGGGCTTGGGAGTGGGCATGGGAATGGGGGATCTGGACGGGGACACACATCCGGATGACGGCCATAACAACAGCTGTCAAAGGCCCAAAGATGAGCCCGATGACGATGATGAACAAAAAGTCACACTTGGCATAAAAAAGTTAAGTGGAGTGTTTAGTATGTGCTCTTTTATAGTTTTTTAAAGGCAAATTGGTATAAGTTGTAGGCTTAAACGTGTGTAAATAGATATATATTATAAAAACCTGTGTAATAATTTATATACAAATATTTCATAATACAAATTACTTTGAAAATATTCTTAGCAGAAGCTTAAGTTTATTTTTGAAACCATAAAAGAACCTTCTTTGAAGGTATACATTTTCTTGATTTATTCTAACTATGGAGTTTGTTTTCTTATTAGTAGTTTTACAACCTTTTCACAAACTTCAGAAAATTGTTAAACATTTTTTCAAGTGCTCAAAAAAGGGCCGTGATAAATACGACACTGGGGGGTACCTGTACCTCTGCTGTACCTGCAGCAACAATGATTTAAATGATCGACTAGAGACGGGCGGCTGGGAATTTCAAGAGCCTCGGGTGCAAATTACCACGAAAACAATTTCTGTTGCTGTTCCTTCTGATGGTGATGTTGTTGCTGTTGCTGTTGTTGGTGCAACTTGCAACTTGCAACTGGAAAATGGCAGCAGCAACATTGGCGGCATCGGCGGCAGATTGCCAGGATAAAGTATGTCTGTTGAAAGCATGCGTCAGAAAGGATTGAGGCAGCGGATCATGATCATGATGCGACACAGCCAGAGACAGGGACAACAACAACAGGCTGTCCGAGAGAAAGAGAGGGATCGCTGCAGCTTCTGTTGCGGTTGCAGAGGCGTTGTCGTTGCAGCAACAGCAGCAGCAGCAGTTGTTGCCGCCACCGTTGTCTAGCTGGCAGATGTCTGCAATGTTTTTGCCGCACTGTCATTGATGAAGCATAAAATTATGGGAGGCAACATGGACGTGCCTGTGGATGTGCTGCACTTGGGAAAAATGCGAAGAAAATGGCCGCGCGATGGATTAAAGTCGGTTGGTTGGTCGCTTGGATGGTTGCCTCTCTGGCTGGCTGGCTAAAAAGTTCTGAGGGGGAAAAACGCTGGCAGTTGCAAGTGCATAATTAAGCCTTCCGCCAGCGTGTTTTGCATGGCCGCGATTTTGCACACTTGAAAGCCGATTGGCTGCCGTGATTGGCCAAAGTCGGAGCCACGAGTTGTTGTGGCCACCAGCTTGAGAGCTGGCAACATCATGGCAAGTTGGTAGCCGCCACTGGCGGTGGCGGTCAAGCTCATAGATCATTGCACTTGCTCGGCCGCATTCCAGCCTTGGGATGTACATGTATCGGGCAGGAAAATCCGATAGGATTAAGCTGTAAAAGTGTATCAAATGGAAAGTATCGTGTAGTAAGAATTATCGAACATATCGAAAGTTTAAATATCGAAAAGTATTCTTAAAGATTACTGATTTATTTTAGCCAAAGGCTGGGTAGACTTTTTAAGAACTAATGGCACTTATACTTCCCAAAAGGTTATAAACAGAAAAATAGTAATAGTATAATAATATATGTCGCTAACATGTAATCGAACGCCTTAGTTATCGATGCGATATTGCCGTTATTTCCACTTTAAAGCTTTCCTGATTCGATTTATCCTGCCATTTTCTCTCTTTTTGGCATATGTCAGGCGTTTGCATTGTTCAATGACTTTTCGGAAATTTCGCAATGAAAAAATCAGTAACGAGGAAATAAAAGAAAAGACAGAAAAGCCGCCAGCAGCATCAGGATCACAATTGGCAATTTCGATAACTGTTGCAACACCTTGACACGGACACGCAATCTCCGAATCTTCGCAAAACCCTGTCGCCCGAGTCACTTGCTACCCCTCTCCTTACCCAGTAACGCTGTGTGTGGCTCAGAGCAACAACTATTAAACAACAACCAACGATCAACAACAACAACAACAACGGCCAGGACAACAACAACCACAGCAACGCCGCTTGACAACTTGTAAGCAAAGTGAGTGAAAATTAGTGAAAACCTCTAAAAGCTGCCAGCCATATAAAGCGGTGAATGAGATTTTTCAACATTCTCTTTGGAGAAATACCCTGTACATGGAGTTTGATGGAATATTCAGCAAATTTTGGAATTGGAGAGATTACTTTTCTTTAAATTGTTATAAGTTAACTTTAAATTAATCTTTTTATCAATCAAAACTAAAAATTTACATTAAATTTCACCACAGTGACATAATGGGTTTATATTTTCGGTTTTATAAGTTAATGGTACATAATGCTTTAATAGAAACGATAGGTTTCTATGGTTATCAGGTTAGAAATAGTATTAGTTCTAATTAAAATTTGTCTAATTTATTTTAATTTTTATCAAATTTTCTTATCTATAATTTAAGAATATCCTTTAAATTTCTACTCCAATTTGTGATTTTCCCTGCGGATTATTTAGTTTAAGACCCGCTCATCTTCCACCTGTTTTAGGGTGTATCTGTCTTTCATTCACCATGGCGGAGCCACTTTCTCCGCCGCTACTACCTCCCGATCTTCCCCTGCTCCGTGTTGGCCTGTCGCATTGCGTGCCTGGCATTCTACCCACAGCGTTCTGGTCTCCGATCTCTTCCCGACTCGAACGGTTTGGTATGGTTTCGCTCGGCTCTGGGTACCGACCGACCGGCGTTCATATCCTGCGGACGTTCATAAACATGACAGTTTGAGCAATTTCCATCAATCACTTTTTTTGGCTGCCTTTATTTTGTGGGCTCTTTTTTTTTTTTTTTTTTTTTGCGCTCGCCGGGATATCGTGACTTTGGGGGCACGAAAGAAAACCATCCCGATGGATGGCTGCCTGCCTGCGAGACTGACTGCCAACTTAAATATTTTCACTTTATTACATACACTGGGGGTTTTTGTGGTATGCGGTCTGCAGAAGGAGCGGGCGGAGATCAAACAACAAAAGCGGTTCCGCATGCTAATGAATGCGCAAATACAACAAACTAATTTAAACGATTCCCGATCGCAATCAAGGGGATCTTGGATCTCGGATCTTCGGGCCTGTTCCAATTTTTATACAGCTTTAACACCAATCAATTAGCAGGGCCTCTAACGAACACGCACATGGACGGGCGGTATGGTCTTTTTTTGAGAGGAGGTTTTCCCAATACACTTAGCGAAATGTATGTAAAAGGAGTAGGGAAATTGGGAGAAATGTTATGAGAAAGTATATGACTTTTATAAGAGAAGTTTTCAATGTTTCGTATATTCTTCTTAGAAAATTACAATTTCTTCCAGTGCACTTCCACTTCACAGCTTAACATGAAAACATTTATTTGGCGCTAAGAAAAGAAAACTCAGGAGTGAAAAAATCTGGCCAAGACACTTGCCCACCTTTTCACACACCGTCGCTAAGTGGGTCTAAAAATCACCCAACTTTTCACCTTCCCGATGAGAACATTTTCTATACAGCTTCATTTCCCAAAAAAAGAAAAAAACCAAAGGCGAAAACTGAAACATCAAATTGCAATTAAGAAAAGTTCAAGACACACAAAAAATTATTACAAGTGTCCGCTAAGCAGGGGGAAACTGGTTTTTCGGTGCCCCTCCAGTCCATAGCCAAACCCAAGCCCATTCCCATACCGATATACCGATATAGCCATATCCAAATCCCGGTCCATGTCCCCAGCTCCATGACCATGTCCATGTCCGAGTTGGCGGCGACTTTCGTCTAATCAACTTTGCAATCGATGTTCATAAATTTATTTCATTTCGGACACAAATTACAAGAGTGTAGGGTGTTTAACATGCCATTCGCGTTGTAAGATCAATTGGGTTAAGCTTCGATCGAGAATCGATGGATTGGCGGTAGCAGTTCAAATTTGTTCGAACTTTATTCACCGAAAGCCGGGGGGCTTGGGGCAGGACAGGTAAAAGACATACAGGCATAGAAAAATATAAATTATGCTCAAGTTATGGGTGTTTTTTGTGGAATTTAAGCCAAGATCCTGGCTAGGAGCTCTTTAAGTAAAGATTTCTGATGGTATTTGTATGCTTAAAATCTAGTCAAAAAACATATTTATCTTTCTTATATTTTAAAGAAAGTCATTATCAAAAGAAACCCATCTCAAGGCAATCAGTTCATTCAACCTAAAAGATACAATTCACTGGATAAGCTTTTAATAGATCATCTAATGAATGTGATTTTTTGATCGTTTACTCATTCAAACCTCTTAATTTTAAGTATTCTGAAGACACAGTGCTTAATTTTGGTATTTCTATGAAATTATTTAAGCGATTTCTTTGGTGATTTTAGCCTCAAAACCTCAGCAAGCTCAACATTAGAACTGAGCTAGCCACAGGCGGTTGAAGCCCGGCTTGGCTTTTTGCCTTTGCCTCCGAAATGTTACCATAAATCATCCGCTAATGCCAGACGCCGGCAGCGAATGATTGAATTAGCCGGGCCGCGCCGATATCGGGCACTACCAATTTCGTAAATTAGCCAAATCTAACATGTGCGATAGCCGGCCGCGACTATCGTCGGTTGCGCCTACCTCAACAGCGAGTTCGGCTTGGTACTCGGCCCGAATCGTGGCCAGACCTGGCTTGGACGACGACGTACTCGGCCAGAACTAGTTGTACAATAATTATCAGCGCCTAATTAAATCGTTGCTTTATGCGATATCAGCTACTTGTCGCTTGGCCGGCTTTGTGACACAGTTCCCGGGCATTTTTTTGCACCATAGTTTTCGTTTTCATTATGCAGGGTATTTTTTGTGAAAGACAGGGTATATAAAGAGCATTAATAGCACATTTTAAATAATATATAAATATTGAAAGCGATAAAAGAACGAGGTTGGGTACATAGATCTCTATCAAATCTAAAAATGATTCTATTTAATTTCCTGTAAAAAATCAATTATGAATTTATAGTTGTGATTTATACTATTATATTAATATAATAATAGATTTATATATATATACTTAATGGATATCTCTTAGTCGAGACCTTTCACTACAGAATTAGTTTTTAACTTCGATTTTCGCACTTTGCTCTGTAAATTTGTCTCTGCGTTTAATGAGCTCGATGGCATTTGGGAGGGGCCAGAAGGGGTACGTGACTTGGTATCGGAAGGGGGAGTTCTCTGATAAATTGCTGTTTGGTTATGAAATTGAACGGATTTATGGCCGTACCCTAGACTGGCACACAAATCAGTGGCTTTCATCGCCGCCAACAAAGTCCGCCAAAGTCCAACCACTTGCCACGGCGAGCGGGAGAGTCCGAGCGCAGCGTTTAAGCCAGCACATAATTTACGCTTAAGCATGGCTTTTGACCAAAATCAATAAATCCACTCGGTATTCGCACAACAAAAGAAAATGTGCAGCTAGCCAAGGCTGGCAAGGCGGGGCAACGGGGCAGCTCTCTACGCACCACACCAAGCCACACCACACACCGCAACACCACTCCATTCTGCAGCATCTTGGTGGTGCGCTAAGGCAAGGCTGTGGCTCCGCCGCACTAAGCGGAGCTGCCATCATCAACGCGCCACTGCGACTGGCGGCCTAATATCGTTTGAAATTTATGATTTTGAACTCTCTGCCAGTTGGAGGCGCTACCTCGTTCTGGCCCAGGGAGAGGCGGGCATGCGGGTTGCTTGGTTTTAAATTTTGAAATTTTTGAAGATTTTTAAGGAGTATTCAGTACTTATAGTAATTTTGTATAAAAATCGTGTTTCTAATGACTTTATCGCGATCCTTAGCTTTTATGATAGGGTATTTAGCTTTCCATTTCAAAACCTAGCCACTTTTCGTAGCATATTTTAAGCAGACTTTGCTTTTTCCCAAACTAGCCTAAGCCCAATTCGTGATTCTCCCCTTGATGAACTGAAACTCGGCCAGACGAACTCCCATCGCCAGCCGGCTACGTGGGCGTGTCGTTTTTGAAAGGGCGCTGGGTAAGGGGGAGCGGCCAGGTGGGTGGTTGTAGGTGGCAGGTGGCTAAAACTGGAACTGGGGGCAAAGGGAAAACCACCATTTATGTGTCTGGCAAAATATTGGCTTAACCTAATTTGTGTGGCAAGGCATTGACGTTTTTGTGTTGGTCACTAATCACAAGCTGCCAAGACTTCCAGGGAATACACTCAGATAAAATATTACATTGAGAGAGAGGGTATGGCTAAAAATATGATTGAAAGGTAAAATTAAAATGTAATTGGTTTAGAACTAAAAGTATACTTTTAGCCACAAAATTAGTTAAATATTCTTCAGCATTTTGTCTCAAATTTAACCAAGTTTTTACTCATTTTAAATAGTTTTCTCCAAGTGCAGAGGAAGCGCAGAGGAAGTGAATGAATGGCCGAGTGAATGGGCGAGTTACCTGGAAAATGCAATAAAAATCGCGCCGAGGGAACCGGCCCCGTCATGCATCTGTCGGCAATATCTTCCATGCAGAGTAGCCGTAGCGCCTCCTGCTCGCTCTTTCCCAATTTCCCCCCATTTCCCATGGCTTTTCCTCACTCCACTCCACTGCACTGCACAGCCTGCAGCTGAAGTGGAGTGCTGCTCTCGCTGGGCTTATCTAATCGTCTGACATTTTCGGTTTAATTTGGCCAGCCGCCGGCCCGAGGCGTTTTGGAATTGCAACTAAGTCAAGGCCTTTTGGCCAAATTTTCGTGCGTAGTTGGGATGGCCAAGAGGGGAGGGGGGCATGTGGTGGTGGGCCGTCAACCGAATGACAGGTTAACCCACTTTCCCAGACCTCAACCAGCGCACGCATGCGCGCAGAGCTTAAACGCTGGCTGGCTGGCTGGTTGCCACAACTATGCCAAAATATTTCACTTTACCTGCGATTTTCCCTCTTCATTTTCGTAATTTCCATGGTAATGAATACTCGTACTCAGTCGGCTGGTCGACCCACTTGCCAAGGCAGAGAGGCCGTGGAAATTGTCAGCGCCCGGGGACACTCACCCGATGAGCAATGGCAGCCCAAATGAAGGCGCAGACTCCATCAATAAACGGGAATTTGGTTTGTTTCTTTCATATTTTTCAAGTCAGATGGTCAGATCGTAGCTAAAACATTCAAATGAAAGGATCCTAAATAAAATGAGGGCACTTAATGCGATCAATAAGAGTGTGAATTTGGCAAAGAAAGCAGCTGAAAGTTGAAGACTATAGGAAAATCCTGAAAAAAGAACCTTTCCAATTTCAGCTTGACTTCCTATGGAGTGGTGTCGAATAACAAAAAGGAATGGATCAATCGAAAAGCATTGAAAGTTGTAAGAAAAAATGTAGACTTGGGAAAGGATATGAAAGTTTAAAGTTAGGTCTTAAAATAAACAAGAATTTATATGCATATTAAACAAAATTACTTGACTTAATGATTGGTTTTATGAAGGATATTAAGGAATTTATATTTTACAAGATAAACTTATAGTAGTTAGCATTCCTTAGCCTGACTTTAGCCTTAAGTGGCCGCTGAAAACTATATATTTTATAAATTTTTTCAATTTATTTATTGATATATGATCGTGCTGCTCTGACCCAAGACTGGCGGCAGGTTGTGCGAATGTCGGCAGCCACTTTCCCGCCGCCGTGTTGATTGATTGCCGCGGTTTGCAGGCCGTTGAAAAGCCAACAATCCCCGAAAAAAAAATACCCATAAAATGCGCATGCAAATCTGTAGTTGGAGCCACTGCAATTGGTTTTGGTGGCCACCGTAACGCAGTCTCAATTCGGAGTTACAAATTGCTCGGCAAATGTTTGCGCCTATCCTATGCAGATGCAGATGGAGCTAGAGATGGAGTTGGAGATGGAGCTGTTGTCCTCCAAGTGGATGCGTTTCCCACAGAAGCAGGTACCGCGATGACAAGTCAAACTGCAAGTGGACGAGAGCCTCGTCAAGGGAATGCCAAACAGAAATCACTCGAGTTGAAATGAAAATTTTTGCTGGCAGGCTGCGGCCTGCTCCAGTTTGCGGAACTGAGCGCGCTTTAAATGCACATAAATAAATCAATGCCATAACTAAGACCCATAAAAAGTCATAAAAGCGCTAGAAAACCAACAGAAACTGAAAATCGAATAACAAAATTTTGTGGCAAAAATCAATTACAGAAATGTCGCAAATGGCGAACAGAGGAAAAGTAAGCGAAAAATGTTTATTGCCTTGGCTTGGCCTGGCGCTGGAATTTTCAAATCAAATCTCGGCATTTTTCGATCGACTTTGAGTCGGAATACGAATACGAGATCGAGTACGAGTACGAGTACGAATACGAGCGTTTTGTTGCTAACCTGTCAGTGTGGTCAACTATCAACTATCAACCGGGGCAACAAAATGCGGCATTTGAGGTAGCCGAAGCTTTCATTGTCAATATGAAGTGAAGTCAGGCAGCAGGCGACTTGGCCAAAAGCGAGCCCCGGCGACGACTGCACGCAGTGTGGTCGGTCGGTCGCTCGGCCGGGGCAGCTAACAAATGTTGTTAACAATTTCATGCTGGCAACAGGCAACACAAACAGCAAACAGCAAACACAGCAACGACAACTACAACGACAACGACAGCAACAACAAGCCGAACAACTGTCAATGTGCATGAAATAGAAACATTGGCAAGCTGCGAGCCAAGATCTCCGAGAGCTTTGAGCCCTGGCACAGTCCTCGGTCCTCGGTCCCCGGTCCACGGTCCACAGTCCACGATCCAGTGCAGCTGCGTCAGTGAGGAAATGCACAAAAGGCCGAGACAGACAACCTGGCCCAGACACACTGACAGTCAGTCTGAATCGACGTGCAACTGGGCCTGGGACGGCACAGGAAGAAATTAGGATTATTGGACTTCTCAGAACATTAGAAAAGAAAACTATTAAAAGGTAATACAATTATCGATTCAATTTAATTTAATTATAATATCAAGTATTACTATTATTATTTTATTAATAACTATGAGATATTTAAAGGTTCACTACTTTTTTCCCAGTACCTTGCTGGGCCTGGTTTTCTGCTTGTCTCCCGAAATGCAATTGAAAAATTGTGAGTTGTACAATAAATTCCTTCTGTGTGGGATTGCGAAACATTTGAGCTTGATTGAATTATGAAGTGCGTAAGCCTCGCTAGCTCTCAGAGAAGGGCGCAGAGCACGGAGGGAGGAGCAAGATCTGTCACAGTGACACACAGACAGGCCAGAGTTGAGGCCCGGCGGAGGAATACAAATGGAGGAGGCGAAGGCGGACTGCCGTGAGTGAGTCACTGCCGGCTGGTGAGTGGCTACGACGGCTGGAGGGGCTGCCTCTTGCAAATATGCAAATCAAGCTGCTGAGGACATGCATTACGCATTTGTTAACAATCGCAGCGGCAATTGCGTCTGTGTCTGGGCGAAGCTCATAATTCCAGCTTAGATCATGCCATCAGTTACAGGGGAGTGGGTTGGAGGGTGGGCAATGCAGCACTTTGAGAAATGGGGATTCATTGAATATTATTAAATATTAAATAATTTGAATTAATAGACCATATAAAGTCCGCTTTGTTATTTGTTCTTGATTGTAGAATTGTTTATAATACCACAAAAAAATGTTATAGTTTATTCTTTCAGGTTTTAAAATTCCCTTACATTTTGGTAAATTAAAAAATAATATTTAGCAAAAAAATTAAAGGCTTATACGACTATTTAAACTATAAATAAATGAAGGGCTTGTAATTCTCTTAATCAGTAACAACAGCTACTTATATACGCTTTATATCAGTAGAAGTTACTTGATTTTTAGATATCTGTTGTTTAGATTTTTGAGGAAAGGGCATTCCATGGTAGAGGTACTCGCTTAAAGCTTTCTTCCTTCTTTATATATTCACATCAGTGTACTGAAAGCAACTATAAGTCATGACTTATGCTGTTAAATCCTGTTAATACAACTTGGTTAAGTAACCAGCATTGTTACCCTTTACTTTAAGTCAAAAATAGAAGAATTTAAATATTTCCTTTTTCGTATTTACCTTTGATATTACTAGTTGAACAATATTTAAAATATTTTCCCCACATGAAGTGTCTCGGAAAACCTTAGACCCCGATCTCTTGATCCCCCTATGCTCAGGGTGCGACACAGTCAAATAAGTTACGCCAGACGAAGGCGATTGGGTGTTAATGGAAGGAAATCTGTGATTGGAGCCTCGGGGGATCGGGATCACATCCATTTGCAGTCGGAGTCGCAGTCGCAGTTTCACCTTCGCTCAATTACGGCGACCGGCTGCCACAAATGTCAACCGTTGTGGGGAAGCTTTCTTCGTTGCCACCGTCCTGCTGCTGGAGGAAAAGGAGTCTGGAAAGGCTGAAAGACTTACAACTCCATCGATTTCCCCATTACCATTTCGGTTCGCCAAATCGAATATTTGCAATCTCCGACTGCGTGGGCCGCAGAGAAACAAAAGGCAGTCGCAGTCGCCGCCGCAGTTGCATTTTACATTTTGCAGCAGCAGCTGGCATCAGTTGGATGTGTATGATAAATCTTTGTGCCATGCATTATATTTCATTGCTTAATAAGCCCGGCAATCTCGGCAGCCCCCGCCCGATCAGAGCCCCCCCCCTAATCCCCCGTGAGTGGTGGCAACTGGTTTGGTCGGCGGGTCAAATCTTTATATATATTGTTTGGGTATTTCTCCTTTTTTTACTTTTGTTTTCCTTCGGCTGCCGGCAACTCGTGACTTTTCATATTTATGGGGACAGCAACAAGTTTTTTTCTTTTTTTTTTTTGGGTAGGAGAAAGAGACGCCAAATGATATTTATATTTAATTTAATTGATCATTAAGCTTAAGGCCAGAGTTCGGTCTCTGGTCTCTGTGCTAAATTGAAATTAATTTTGGCTATAAAAATATGCAAATCACCCATCCCAGATGCGGATTCAGATCAACGATTGAGACCATCCCCGAAATATTTTAGGTTTTTGGCCAAAATCAGAGCTAGATGCCGCGATACAAGTGCACGTCGCAAATATTGTTAATCGAACACCCAACACGAAGATCTGCGGCTACTGCTTTTACACGCGCTCCAATCGGTGGTCAGGAGCGGAGCAGGGTTCACGGGCGGAGCACGGGACCTGGGCTTGGTGTTGGTGTCGGGGGCATGTTCACGCAAGTAAGACAAGACGACGTGACCATAAGAACCACGAACAGCAGCAGGCATATCTTTCAAACTCAAGCTTATATCAGAGCCTGCCCGAAATCTGGCGAAAATGCTTCGGCCAGAAATTTGCCAAAACAAAATAGTTGGCAAATTTAGAATACTCTTGCAGAGGATATATCTATTTGGGGATAAGGAATGACTTGAATTAAATTTGATCAGATTCTGAAAAGTATCTTAGTGCTTATTATAAATACTTTAAAAAGGGTTAGGTATAAGGTATACCCTTCCAAGGCATTACAGACAGAAGCTGAACGCAGTGAAGGACTCATTTCCGACCCAATAAAGTATATATAATCTTGATCAGCATCACAAGCTGAGTCTAAAAAGCCATGTCTGGCAGAAAAAAATTGGCTACCCATTTTTTCAAAATTTTATAAGGGGTTACATCATTAAAATTGCCAAAAAATTGCAAAATATAAAAAATTTTAAGATGCCAAAATATGTATGCAAATTTGTTTACATATAAAAAACTAGCATAGGAAAGCTTTTTTTAAATTGAATTAATTGAATTCTACGGTATTACCTGCATAGACCACTCTCCTGATCAGCTTTTACGCTTTTTTTTCGCCAACTCTCGGTAATCAAACACCGAGCAGCGAGCACAGAGCGCTACTGTTTGGCCAGGTTGCTGCAATTTCTGCTGTTGCTGCAAGTAGCAAAGCCTGCAACTCGCAACTCGCAACTGGCAACTGGCGGGCGTGTGTGCCTGATGCCTTGGCACGCCCCACAGTGGCTAGTGGCTAAGACCTAGTCTCTCCCAGGCCAGTGGTCTGTATGTAGTCGGTGGTCGGTGGTTTGTGTGCTCCATTGGGTGGGCGCGGGGCAGTGCGTTAATTATAAACGCATTAGGACGGGCGGGGAATTAGAATCAGAATTAGCTTATCGCACGCCGCTCACACCTCGCGCTAATGCCCCGGCCGTAGGGACCCCTCGGAAAACAAAATGCTAACAAGACGGAGGGAAAATAAATAAATAAATATCGTAAATAAAACGAATCGTTATCTGGTCGTGGACTGACGCCTTAACCTTAGCCGGGTTCGGGTCTCTTTCGACCTGCAATTAATCACAGGCAACCAAATGATTCCGGGCTGATTTACATAATTTTATGAACAAACAAACAAATGGGGGTCGGGGTAACTGGGGCAAGCAGTCGCGAGGAGTCCGGGAGAGATTTCACTGCCCAAGATTAGCCATGCCCCCTGCCCTGATGTTACCTGTCCCCTGACCCCAGTGACTTCCATTCCGGCAACTCCAACTCTAACTCCAACTCCTACTCCTACTCCAACTCCAACTCCAACTCCGACTCTTTGGAATCCAATGAACCGAGAGTTAAAGTCAAGTGCTAGAGCGGCAGATGATCAACTGTCGTTAAAAGATTTATTGCACTCGGCATTCTTGGTCTTCCTCTTTTGGCCAGGCTTTCAGGCCCGGCCTATAAAAACTGGCAACAAAAAGAGCTTGAACTTTCGACACCTTTTCGAGGCTGCGAGGCTGCAAAGAAATGTGAGCTTTGTGTGTGTTCTAAATTGGTTTTGCCTTTATTTATTTCCACTCGATTTTAATTGCCAACACGAACCTGCTGACTTTTCGAGCGTTTGAGTCGCACTGCGTCCGGAGACTAGAAGGTGTAGAGTTACCAATATTAACGGCTTTCCAGCCGGCCCAAATGCATTGGCCACAGCACGGCCAAGTCCCGACCTCGGCCGTAATGAAGTAATTAAGTCTAGAACAGTTCCACTCTCCGCCAATCCAACCGCTGGCCAAGATGGCCAAAAGCGGGGAATAATTAACAAAACCGGACGGCTATTTGGGCCAACCTTTCACTGGACCAATCAGTGTGTCGCAAAATTAGGAAAACGTAATAGCAGATGTGACTATTATATTTCAAATATTGATTTGCTATTTTCTAAACTGCTTTTAATATTTGTATTATTATTAATAAATATAAAAAATTAATGTGATGGAATTGCCTCTTTATGGCGCCCTTTCTTCGGCTCATGAATAACATTTTAATTGAGTTACCAGGCTGGTCAAACATTTGGACCCGGCGGTCTCTGTAATTTGACAGCTCAGTGATATTAACGCGATTTGACAGCGACAATGACAGTTGCCTGCATCTGTGGTTGTGCCTGATTGTGTGTGTGTGTCTGTCTGTATGCTCAAATCAAACAAGACAAATAAAGCGGCGATCTGCGCTCTGCCTTTTGTCAACCATCCATCAAAAAAGGCAGCGAAAAGTCCAAAAAAAGAGGCACAGAATAAGACGGGGCTGGCTGCAGCCGCATCATCCATGTATTGTCAATGAAACTGGTTTTGTGTTAACATCATTCCGTCACTCAGTCAGGGACTTGGAAAATGCACAGAGAAAAATTATGATACAAAACTGTTTTTCATAATAATGAAGAGTGTAAATAGGGGGATCTATTGATAAATCCAGAAACGGGTTACAACTTTCTGATTCATTAGGATTTTTGAAAGATACCTTCAGAAAATATTAAGAATAATATATATCAGAGATGAAACGAGCGGTCTTGGAAACACAATTGCATTCAGATTAAGTCACTAACTATTATTAGTTTCTATTTCTTAATTTACTTAGTGAATGCGAGCTTTAAAAAAGGGAAATCTACCTCGGAAAACAAAAGACTTAGGCAACGAACTTGAAATAAAATGTATTAATTTTGCATTAATTCTGCTTCTAGCAAGTCAATATTTCCCCTGTTACTTTAATCTAATTATTTAAGGAAATCTCTTTAAAAAAATTGCCATTTATTTTCATAATTTTAATTATTAATTTACATAGTTTTACTGATAGAAAAACTCACAAATACCACTATTTTACATAATAGCAAACCTCTCTCATTAGCTTCCTTTTCCCAGCTTACCATTGTCCTTTTCCCAATCTTCTAAATTTTCTTCCAGTGCATTTCGGTCCACTCTCGGCCAAATACGCACAAGGGGGCTGGCAGACGGCATCGGTAAACGCACCGCAGCGATGCGCTTCGAAGATAATAACCAATATGCAACAGCAACAACCACACGAGGGCAACACCAACAACCTGTGTAACGACCACGCCAACACCAAACACCAAACAACGGACAACAAACACAGCCAAATCCAACAAAAACAGGCTCCGACACAAACAGGGAGAGAAGGAGATATATACCATATATACGCATATGGAGGGGGCAGGCAGTCAGACGACGAGGGAATGTAACAAACGAGTGAAAACTAATGGAAAATAATGGAAAAATATATTTACAATAGGCCGAGCCGAAAGAACCGCTAAGCAGAACTCAAAGAAAGAGGAAAATCTTATAAAGATTTGAGTGACAGTAAAATGAAATGAGCGCGGGGAGGTGAGTCCGGGACTGAGGCAGTGACAAACATTAGAAAGCTAATGAAAGTTAACCACAGATACAAAATAACAAAGAAATATCCACACAAAGAAATATTTATATATCCACACTAGCCGCGAGATGCACAGAGATACGAGATACGCGTCGCCAGATACAGATACGCCTCGAATGGGTTTCTCATTATTGGATCGGCGACCTCTCTGGGAGCTGGGATCTTGGATCTTGGATCTTGCTGAAGTGATAAATCGATCTGGGCATTGTTTGAAGGTTACTCTCAGCCACTTTGCCCGCGAAATTTGCATTTGCATTTGAGTTGTGCGACTCAATTAGAACTTTTATGGATGGGGGAGTCGGGGGCTAGAGGTTATAAGGGGGGCCAGAGGAGTGCTCAGGGGTCGGGCCACTGGTAGGATCGCCCACGCGAATCTCAGAGCCATGCGAAACTGGAACTGCAACTGGAACTTGGTATCGACCGAACGGCGCCAGTGCCACAGATGTGTCTGTGTGAGAAAATCCAAGCTGAAAACGGAATCGTTCAGATATATTTTACACTACAGTGGACAGACATGGGAAAGGGAAGTGTTAGCAATAAGGATAGCAATTATTTTAAACCCTAAATCAACAGGTTATTGAGAACTTGAAGGTAGTATAAAACTATAAAACATCATTTCATAAATTTCCAATATTTTACAAGTGGTTTGTTATTAATTTAGTATCTTTATATGCTTGAGAAACAAATAAATGAACAATATTTACCAAATTTACCCTTTAAGAATGCACCACTTTATTCTTTTCTTATATAAACTGAATTTGGCCATTGTGGCCTACAGGCAACAACTTTATTTTTAGTAATTAAGTAACTTGCAGCACGCAAACACAGAAAACTCGTTACTCAGAGGCCAGCCCCCACTGTACCTGCTGTGTGAATTATTTTAGTGACCCAACCGAAGTCAGCTAACATGCAATTAAAGACGTTAAAGCGAACATTAAGGCTAACATCGTTCATTGGCCAAATGCAATTACGGGGCTTTTGTCGCCGCTGCGGCAGCAGAGGGGGAGTGCTGGTAATTACCCAAGAACGTATCTATCTGTGCCTCAAAATCTATCATAAACAATCTATAACTTTTCATTATGCAGATCGCTGACTGGGCACTGGGACGATGGCAATTGTTGTTGCTCGGATTGCTTGCGCTGAAGGTCAGCCACTCGGCGGCAGTCAATTACATGGATTGGGGTGCGACCCAAACAACTAATTAAACAGATCCATGATCGCTGATTGTAATTGAAAGAGCAGCCAGCAGCTCCAGATCGGCGGGGGGTCGAGAGCAAGAGAGAGCGATGTGGTATTTCAGTTGAGATGGAATCCCGCGGGAAAGCGGCAACAGGGAATTTTTCCCTAACACGGAGTCGGTTTTATGTAGCTAGCCACGCCTCTTCTCCGTCATATGCATTTGCACAGATTACTAATCGACTCTTTGTCTTCATTTGATGGGCTTCGGGTTTTAATTATTCGAGAAATGGTTTTCCAAAACAGACCGAGAGCCGAGAGATGAGGAGAGCTCGAGCCGAGAGCTGAGAGCCCGCATATCTTAAACGTTCCGTTGTGTTGTGATGGTGTCTCGAGCCCATTTTCAGGTGTCTGTTAATTTGTTTCTACCCCCCGCTCCGATGGGTCGCCCCGCTACCCGTTGGGACTGCCCTAAACTCGTCTGCGTCCGTAGTTGACCCTCTTCGTCTTTGTTTAACAACAAATGCTTGACTTGAGCCGAGGTGTTAAAGCTTGTCTCCGGCCGCAGCGCGTTTTCAGTTTTGAGTTTCCATTTTTTTCGGGTTTTCGAGAACTGAAGCCGCTTTCCTTCTTAGACTAGTTCGGCTCGTAGGCTTTATAATTTATGATATTCGAATGGTTTCTATGGAATGATGCGAGACGAGACGAGCAGAGAGATTGCCTAGATTTGGGGCAAGGCATGTCTGATTCGGTTAGATGGGCAGCTGAATCGTATTATTATGTTGCACATTAGCTCCGAAGAGGGTTGCGTGCATTTATAATTCAATCACGAGCAATTAACTAGGAAAATGCATGTTGAAGAACAAAAGACTTGGGCAACGAACTTGAGATTTCATTAGTTTGCATAACGCTGGCTGTCTCGCTCTCACTCCCTCTGTTAACCTCTCTTTCTTGTGCGTTTTTGACAAATTTGTTTGAAAATTTCCAAATTGAAAAGATTCATTCATCAGCGAGCCGCTCGCATCATCATCATCAAGCCAGGCAGCCAGGCAGCCAGGCAGGCAGGCAGAAGCTGGGCTCGGGCCAGGCCATGTTTAATGTTTTCCAGCAGGCCGCGTCTCTCGCTCTTCGTGGGTCTCCGCTGGCTGCTGGGATGAAGCTCAAAGGTCCCATGTGCGATCTGACCCATTGTCGTTATAAATTAGCGCAATCAATCAACTCACTTCACCTGATTCGGCCGAAAAGCGAGAGAGCAGCAGCAGCAGCAGCAACACAAAAAGAATCCGGAGTCGAAAACAGGTTACCCCGAGATGCAGATAGATAGAGCGAGCGAGTCGGAGCATAGCCAATGCCAATGATGCCATGTCAGATAGATCAGAACAGACCCAGACAAATTTCGGCACTTCGTCAATGTCAAAACGACAGAATCATTGACCGGCTTTGTTAAATTAATCAGCGAAATCGTTAAATGACTCCAAAGCCCTAGCCCCGCCCGGCGACTAAAATCAAAAGTTATGTTTTAGCTGGAAGAAGACTCGCGACTATCGGGCCATTTGCCTATCGCAGGGCCCCTATCGATCCCCCTCATCTCTTCTTTCTTCTTTTCCGAGCCAATGTTAACAAGAGGAGACTCCCGAGAAAAGGCAGTTAAGCATCTCGCTCTCCTCCCGATATTATTCCGCTTTTCAGGTGTAAAATGAAAGAAGGTTTTTCATCAGATCCCAAAAGTGCCGACCATAAATTTTCAGTTGGAAACCTTTTTCCATATAATTTTCCCCATGCCCGGGTCCCGTGCCCCCAAGGGCTGCACTTTAAAGAGAAGAAAAGCGAACAGAACTCTCCCTTTCCTTGGTTATTGTTCGGGACCTTTGTCAGGATTATGATTACGATATGATGTGATTCAGTTCGATTCGATTCGCCCGCTCAGGGCTTTCTCTTCACGAGTGGAAAATGTTTTATTTTGATGGCGGGGAGTAAGGTGTTGCCTCCGCACAATGTCTCCCTTTATGTGGAGCACAAAGGAGTTGACTGTGCCTCTGACTCTGACTCTGCCTCCGTATGATTCCAGGTCGCCGGTGCATGATTTTTTTTTATACATATACCTATACCTCTTACGTAGCTGCAGGTGCGGAAGCAATTTGTTTAGAATTTTCGCAGTAAACGCAGCAATGGCCAACGCAACGGCAACTGCTACAAGTTGCTGAGAGGCAGTGCGGACATTAAATAAAAGCGAAAAGAGTAAACACACAACACGAGAAAATATTGCATGCAACAACGCGGCCCGACTCCATATACCATACGATGCCAGCCATGCCATGCCATGCCCTGCCCTGCCAGGCCATGGTGGACTCTGGGCGCTTGTGCTGGTGAGCATACAAATATGCAAATTATTGTGCACACAGCGACCACGCCAACAGACTCCAGACTTGAGACTTCAGACTCCCAACAACAACAACGAGGCGAACTGGCAGATTTGTTTGCCCTGCCAGGCAGTCAGGAAAACTGAAGCAACGACTTGATTGCCGCGCAACTAGCCAGGATGTATTGGCCGGGCCCGAGTCAACATACGGCCGAGATATATGGGCTCGAACTTGAAACTTTTATGGTCGGAAATTAGTTCGAGCGAGCGAGCGGAGCGAGTGTCCAGGAATTTCCAGGATATCCCCGCATATGCTAATCATGTGGTCTGACCAAACAAATGTTGTGTGACTTGGTCACAGCGCGCTATCTTTGCTTTCACAGTTTAGGATCTTGTAGTGCCATTATTTGTTGTGTTATTAAAAGGGATTTTTAAGCGTCTTTTTTATCTTTTATAAGTGCTAAAAATTCAATAAAGATAAAACTATAACAAGGTATCTAGTACAAGGTATGTATAAACCTATTTTAATACTGTAATGTTGCCTTGTAAATAAATATAATGAATAAATAAATAAAAAAAAATATATATATGTGTGTTGTTTATACTATTAAATATATTTTTATACATATTTAGTGATGTAATAATAATATTTCAAGGCATCAATCCAAAGTAAATAAATTTCCATTTACACAAGAGTAAATACTATCTTTTCCCACTTAGTTTATTCTTCGAAATATCTATATATGACTGAACATTAGATTATTTATCACCCTGAATTAGCCACGAACCCCATTAAATTTTAGGATCTGTTTTCTTCATGGACCACGGATCAATGGAAGGCATTCTTCTCAAGGCCCCACCATCTCACCAGACCCCATTTAAGTGCTCATATAAGGCAAGATTGGAATCAGAGCGAGGGTTTCTTTACGGACTTCTAGCTTTTCTACGATCGGCAATTGGATGTTGGGTATTAGCATTAGTGGCATTACGTTTTATAGGGGCCCTCGGGCGTTTTATGGGGCTTCGGTTTCATTCGCCTGTATTAATAAGTTCATAAAGCCGCGCCGTCGATGTTGGCACATTTGTTTGGCGTTTGCAGTTTCGGCCATAAACCGTGTAAACTGTAAACTGTAAACAAAGACGCGGTTGGTGGGCGACCAGATCTCGATCTCCTACCCGCGGACTGTACTGGGGTTGAGGTCTCAGGTTGCTCTACACTCGCAGTACGTTCTTCCGTCCATCTCAATTATATTGTTTTATTATGGTTTCATTCCGAGATGAGAGAGAGCCCCCGAGTCGCTTGCAAGATACATTGTACGGCCCGGAGCGAACCGAAAAGGTAAGACGATATTCGAAAATGAGTTTTGCGGCGGCCGGGTCTGTGAACGTGTTAAAGTCACAAGTTCCCTAACACGTCTTTAGGTTATTTGATATATTTATTAAACTAGCCGAACGATTTTTTATGCAGCTCTCGCTCTCGGTGTTGTTCTTTCTCTGTCTCCCCCTGGAGCTTCCCTGGAGCTTCTGCGGAGAGATGGAGATATTTTATCTGGCGCGTCCGAAACGGGTTATCAAAATATCTGTGCTCTGCTCAGGCGTGAGTTGATTAACTCTCGGCCGAGCCACATTTTTTGGTAGTTAGCACACGGGGATAACTATCGCCCAGGTCCCCCAGTCACCAGTCACCAGACTCTAGACCCACTGCCCAGCTCCTTCTCACCATCTGCAGAGCAAGAAAGCAGTCTAAAGATTGGTTATTATTTAGAAGAAAAAGATACCACAAAAAGATACCTATTCTATATAGGATAACATTCCTTACCTAAGAAAATAATAGATATAAGATGAGATTTCTCTAACTTCTTCAACTTCCTTTAACTTTATCTTGCAATCCCTATCTTATTATAATTTAAATTTAATTTCACCCCAAAATAACATACTTGTACCCTTTTTTCTGCGTGTACGACACAGCTTCACTTGCCTTGTTGCATTTCATTTTTATTTACGTGAACTACTCTGGTGTCCAATAAAATATACGCAGCAAAATCAGATGCAAAACGTGCGTCTGGGGAGGAAGAGGGGCGGCGAGTAAGAGATTCTCAGCATCTTGTCGCTGAGACATGCGGACGCACTTAATGAGCAGCGATCTTAAATCTTAAAGTCAGACATGCGGTCGCGGGAGCGAAGAGCTGGGGGATGAGAGATGGAGACGTCGTCTGTGTATCCACGAGAGCGTGTATCTGGCTCGGTCCCAGCATGGGCAGGTGAGCGTGTGTTTGTGGAAAGTATCTGGAACTGGCTCTGGGTCTGGCTGTGGCGGCTTCATCTTTCTCCTGCTGCACTTGAGCCTCTGGAGAGCAAGAGAGAGAGAGAGAGGCAGCTCTCAAATGCTTATGAAGATATTATGAAAAGCAGCAGAAGACTCCAACTCCAACTCCGTCTCCGACTTGTGGCTTGGTGTGAGTGTGGCACCGAGTATCTAGAAGTGGAGCCTGCATTATGTGGCAAGTTCCATCGGGGCAGCGGCAAGTTGACAAATGCCGAGGAGGAGGGAGGCAGACGGGGGACTGGAACTCCAGCCAGAGCTCCAGCTCCACTCCATCTACATCTCCTGCTCCATCTCCATCTCACCTGCAAAAAAAGATCAATGACAATTTATTGTCATGACTATGTAAGTTCTCACAAGGCGCAGGCGTGCTCAGATACTCGTGTATCTGCATCTGCATCTGCATCTGTTGGATGGTTTTCCATATTTCAAAGTGACATTCGGTTGGCGCATTTCGTTCGGTATTCGGTATATATTTGTTGTTTATTGGTTGTAAAGGTAAAATGAAATCTACTTAGGCTGCTTACACGAATATCACACAAATTGTTAATTCTATTGGGCCTTACTTTTTATACAGATACATTTAGGGCTAGGTCTAAGCTTAATACTCAAGGACAGAGGGTCTGGCATTTACAAGTTAGTTAAGCTTCTTCTTCAGTGGATCACCAGTTAATACTTGGATCTACTTGGGGCAGGGATCTTAGGCAAGGGTTCTTCCTTACTATTCAAGAAATTTAGACAAAGGTTGGATTTTTCTGGGGTTTTTCGCCTTTTCGTCTTAAAGAATCTTTTTAGCTAATTAATCAATTTAATAACAAATCTCTTGAACCCTGCCCACTCCCCTGACCCCTTGACTACTCGCACTCCCACTCCGATCCAGATGATGATGAGGCTTCCACTGCTTCATTATTTACAGCTTATCAGTCGAGTTGAGGGTTGTTGAGGCGTCTACTAGCTGCCTTGGCACTTCTGCACCTGGCCCAGCACCCGATCGATGCGCTCCACCAGAATCTTGACCGACTTATCCGGCAGCGAGGGCAGCACATCTCGCACCCCGGCGCTGGTTGTCCGCTCAAACAGATCCCTTAGCCGGCGACCTGCTCCCGCCGCCCGAAGACGTCGCAGAGCCTCGATCGTGGGCCGCCGGAAGACGCAGAGGTTGTCCAGAAGTAGGCTGTGATAGGCCTCGTACTTCTTCAGCAGCCGGTAGCCATGGAGCAGGCCGCTCTCGTTGTCCAGGAAGACGAGCAGTTGCGAGGCGGACTGGCGAGCGAGGTTGTGCGCCGGCGCGGCCATGATGTCGGCGTTCCACTGGAAGTTGTACAGGTTGTTCACCACGCGATCGAGGTTCGCAATCAGGTAATCGAAGACGATTAAATCGGACCATTGTGCCAATTCAATTAGCCGCTGCACCAGCGTTCCTGTCTCCTCAATCGTGCTTGATTGATGAGCGGAGCCCGGCGAGCTGGCAGCTGGTCCCGGCCCTGCACCCAGCCGCTTGAGCAGTCCCTGTGCTGGTTGTACTAGTTGCTCTGCCTCCTGGCTCAGGTGCCGTGTCAGGTTCCAGACGTCGTGCTTGTTGAGGTGCCGCTCCAGCGGCTGGAAGGGCTGAGGAATGCCGGCCGGCTCCAGGTCGGACAGCCAGCGGGTCAGCACCACTGGGCGGCGCTCCTTCCACTGGGCCTGTGTGATGTCTCCGAGGGCAGCCGCCCAGCTGGGCGTGCTCGTGTCCACCACAGTGGCGGCGCTGGGCGCCAGATTGCTGATGTTGAGCAGCTGGCCCAGGTAGTAGCTGAAGATTTCGCCCTGGATCTGGTCCGTGTTCTGGCGGTAGCGAGCACAGGCGCGGGTTCCGTCGGCGAAGACCACCAGGCGGTTCTGCATGCGTCCGCAGCCCTGCTCCAGCCGCACCACGCGGCCCTGCTCGCCCACAAAGCGCTCCCAACTGAGCTGATCCTGAGAGGCGAATCCCCGGGGAAGGGCCCGCTCCACCGTGGGACCCCAGAAGACGTCCTCCTCGATGAGACCCGCCTGCAGGGGATCCGGCGAGGCCGTTACCACAGGGGAGCGTAGAGTCTCCGGCTGAGCCGGCCGCTCTGGCAGCTTCTTGGAGAGCCTCCGCTCAGGGCCCTTGCGGTACTTGCCGCTGGCCGTGCGTTGCACGTGGAACTCCTTGATGCTGCCGTCGTCGGTGTCCAGCTTCTTTACCACCATCGAATCGGGGGCATCCTTGTCCTGCTCCAGGTGGAAGGCGTTGCGGAAGACCTGCTCGGCACTCAGCTCGGTGGCGAAGTCCGCCTCCTTGATGAACGCCACGCGGTAGCTGCTCAGCGGCTCCGCTGGCTGATCTGTCTCTGTCTCTAAAGCGGATTCCGGGTGGTGGGGCAGGCCGAACATGGGCACGACCACGCCCAGTGCCATGCCAAAGACGAAGGCGGCCAGGATGCTGAGTAGGCAGGCGCGCCGCTGCAGCGACCGGCGCCGGCGCAACGTTAGCAGCGTCATGTGGGTGGCCTCGCTGGGATTGGGACTGGAACAGGGACTGGGACTGGAGATGGAGATGGGATGGGTCCGGTGCTCGGGCGCTGCGATCACGCTGCAGGTGAGCTGCTGCTCCTGGCGTAGGCCCAGGCCCTGATGCTGGTGCTGATGCTGGTGCTGATGCTGGTGCTGGTGCTGTTGCTGTAGTTTCTGTTGTCCCGCTTCCAGGCGCTTGATGTCGTACATTTTGCCGGCGAGCCGAAGATCCCGATTCCCTGTTCAAGCCCAGACCTCAGGCTCAAAGTTCAAGTGGGGCATGGAGGGCGGGATGCAGGGCACACTGGCGGGGGCACTGATGCAGTGCCGCACAAAGTCGTGAAATTAATTTCTGTCTTTGTTTAATAAATATCGGTTCTTGGTTGTCGGGTTCTCGTTCTCGGTGCGGTGCTTGCTTCTTCGTCGGTTCTTGATCCTCTGCTGGTGACTTCAACTCCTCCTGCGACCGGTTCGAATTTTTCCTCTACGATTTCCACAATTGAAATTGAAACAAAAACACAGAAACGTGCTCTTCCTGCTATAGATGCTACATATAGTTGCTATAGCTCCTTGATCGCTTGCTGATCGTCGCTCGTTTATTTATTTTTATACTCCGCGTTTTTCGTCTCTTGTTTTTTGTTGCTTTGCTTAGCTTTAGCTTAGCTTTTCGGGGTTCGAGTTCGGTTTGGGTTGGGGCTTGGGTTTATCGATCTATTTTCTGCACGATCACTTGCTGTAATTTTTTATTATACATTTTTGCTGGCCGTTGGTTTGTTTGTTTGTTTTGTTTTTATTTTTTTTTTTTAGGTTTGTTGCTGGCCAGGCCCGGCGGGTTAATATTTTTTGCTGGCCCTTCAGCACAACAGTTTCTCTTTTTGTTTTTAATTTCTCAGCAGTTGGCGATTTCGGTGCTCCGATAAAAGCAATTTCGTGGCTTTGAGCTATTTGCCACACCAGCCCGTAGCACACACACTCACTGCACACTCGCACACTCACTGGCACACTTGGATTCGCACTCGAATTCCCAGATTCCCGGATCCCGATCCGCCCGATAATTGCCCGCGAAGAGCAAACAGCGCGACAAGTTTCTGCGGAGCAGCGGGGTCTTGGGTTTTCGGTGTTCGGTGTTCAGTGCTCGGTCTTGGGCCCTGTCCTCGCTGCCTTGGGTCTCTGGGCCTGGTCCAGGTCCTAGGAACGTGGCTTTTTAGGCTTTATCAATTTAATTTCTTGTCTCGCACCTCCGCCAGCCGACTGGCTGTGTTTTATTTTAGGCTTTTTGTCCGCACACCGAGCGATGTGAGGAATTTTTATGCCTCCGCTTTATGTATTTTCTGCCTCGATATGTTTCACTCCTTGTCCGTCGTCGACGACGTTCTCACTGGGTTTCGTTTTTGGCCGCGAGTTGTTTAGAAGCCGCACTGCGTTAGTTCGGTTGCTTCGAGAGCATCGGTTCGGTTTTGTATCTGACGGATGCACGGGTGCACGGTTGTACGGATGTGCGACTGCGCGTACCGTTCGCCTCGAGTTTTGCTGACAGACTGACTGCCACCGAGCTCTCGCCGGGCTTAGTTAAAGACATGCGGTGGAGTCGGTTTCGGATCTCTCTCTCCCTACCTGTTCTTACCTGCTTGCCGGTTTTGAGTGGAAATGGTAGAGGGATCGATCTCTGAGCTGCTTTCTTGAGCTCAGCTCTCCTCTCGTGAGCATGTAGAAACTGAATCCTAACTCGGCTTGGGTAAGAAATATTAATAGATTTAAAGTGCCTTAATTTAATTGTTAGCACTAACTAAAAATAGTTGCTACAAATAACTTAAAATGTTAATAATTTTGAGTCTTAAAAAGGCTTTGTATCTAATTGGAAGAAGTCACCAAAAATGTAATAGTAACTCTTTTAAACTTTCTATTGTCAAGGCAATTATTAAGGACCATTAAATCAGACTGAAATATGAGGTTAAATATCGATTTTTTTTAGCCTAAAAAAAATTGATTACAAATAATATTCCTATAATATATATTCTTAAATCAATTCATAGCATTGAAATTGACTATATAGATTACCAAGGTCTTAAACTTATCATTATAAAATTGTAATAAAATATAAACAAATAATTACATAAATATAAACGATTTAAATATTTTATTTAGTCCTTGTAATGCATAATCCTTCTTATATTTTACTTTGATTAAAATCTTGACAAATTCGTTTTTTAAAACTAATTCTTTTCCTTCAAAACAAATTGTTAAACTCGGATTTCTTCCTAGAAACTCCACTCTTCATAGGTTGGAATCACTACCATTTATATAAAATCCACCAATGACCTTAACCTCGAGTCCTAACTCATTGTTGGCATAAAACTTTCCTTTGAAAGTGTAATTTACCTCTGGTAAGTATTGCGGAATTTCCTGATCCAGAATTAGTCCCCTTAGAAGGATATTGGTGTCCTATCAGAGAACCAAATGAGCTAATCAAAATAAGGAGACTTGGTGGTGACTTAGATACCCACTTTGCTGAAGGGGCACCTGGCAGGAAGGTTTACAGCCGCCCTGCTCAGTGCTCTATAGTAGCTGCCCAGCAAGGATTGAGTCTTAGAGTTCCTTTTCAGGTGGCACAAGTCCAATTTGAAACCCTTCAATGGCCTCATCTTCCGCTGTCCCTTGGAGGTCAGTGTAAGTTCGCAGAGTCCAAATATATTGTCCGCCGGCTGTTCACCGATGGTTACATCGATGTTCAGCGACAGCCTGGAAGTCCGCTGGCAGTAGATCTTTGAGAAGACCTTGCCCCTTAAAGAGCATTCGATGGAATTGTAAACGACTTTCTAGGATTGGATAAAAAGAAGAAAGGATTAAAAAAGTATTGTAAAGATCATATATTAATTATTAAAAATATAACCTTTGTGGCTTCCCCGTCGGCAAATAAAATCCAGAGGAGAAGACCTATTGCCCCCAAGAGTTCGCTGTTTGGATACATTTTTCTAACTACAGCCGCGGACAGGTCTATTAATCCATCAAGTATTTGTTCTGGAACACTTTAATGGGTCATTTCCAATGACAGATCAGATAAGTACGCTCCGTTTTGAAGGCCTATTCAGGTGAATCGATCTATTACCAATTAAAAATACACGTGCTTGGAATTTTACTTGCCCAAGTAGAGACTCAAGTAAAATATGCTCAGAGAGTGGCTATGTAAAGAGCTCAAGATCGAGCTCTTTTAACTTATTTCACTCAATTCGAGAGAGAGGGAGAGAGAGCTGTGGGAGGCTTTTTAAGCTCATTTACTGCGCCACATTAAGAAACTAGAATTTGGGATGAAAGAGAGCGTGGAGCGAGGAGCAGAGAGCAGCACGAAGGCGATTACGTAGTGGGGAAGCTGCTCACGATTATTTCAAGGCACTTCCTCTGGAAGAAAACATCTTCAAATTGAGTTAACTTTTGATTTTAGCTTTCGAAAAAAATTTTAAATATTTTTTGTGACTATTTAATTTATTATTACTTGCTTCAGGGCAATATTAAAGCAGTAAAGTTACAAAATAGGTAAAATAAAAAGAGTTGTCACGACAGTTTAAGTATTAGGTTACCCAAGTTTGAATTAAATTAATCAATGACTTGAACATAAATCAATATTAAAAACTTTTTTAAATTGATGACAAATTGTTGAAATATACATAAAAAGAATTATGGAATATCAGGTTTCACATATTTGTAGGGTTAAATTAGCTTTAACTAGAAAGTTGCACATGGAAAACTCAATTTTTGTAGATGACAATATGTTAAGGTATATCTTAAAATAATTATTTAATAAATACAAATAAAATATGTAAATAATGACCAAGTTTAAGTTTAAATAGAACTTTCGCACAAAATGTGAGAAAATGGAAAGGAGAGAGAATGGGATTGAGAGAGGTCCTCCGCTCGCAAGGATTATCATCATCATCATGTTCAGGAGACAAAAACGAAGGGAGAGCATTTCAGAAACTAACGAAATACCCAGGCAGCGAACGAAGCCAGAAAGGAGAGACCAAAATAAGTAAACATTTTATTTTCAAGTGGATCGACCCTTAGACATCCTATATTTTATAGGTTTCTATCAAGTTTCGCAACTAAATCACCACTATATACTATAGACTTCCTCTGATTAAATGGACACCTTAAGAGATCAGCCTTCCCTTATCTTTTACGGCCTGGAACCCATAACTTGAGACTTAAAAGCCCATTATATGGAAGACCTAGGCATAAAATTGATATGAAACCGTTTTCAAAGTGATACGTAAATTATTATAATGCTGGGACCAGGCACGAATATCAATATTATTTTAAAAGCTTTAGAAACGCCCTGCATTAATATGCTAAATAAACACGAAAATCCATTCAGAGTTAATTTTAAATGGGCATATATCTCGACATATATCGAATCGGTATACCCAATGATGGCCAGGAGTAGCGGGTATGAAAACAGTTGGAAAAAATATGATCAAGGAATGTAGACATAACTTGACAGCGTGTTTAGAGAATTTCTACTCGGGCCCGAGGACAGAGTCGCGATCGCGAGTCTCTGTCTTCGGAGCCGCGTCTCGGAAGAATTGCGAAGACCAGAAACGAAGATAACAACAACTTGGGGCCGCTGCATTCTTTGGTGTCTGAGTGAGAGAGAGAGAGAGGAGCAGAGAACCAGAGCCTTTGGTTTTGACTCAGAATTGGGCTCACGATTTTTCGGGTGCAGTTTAATTTAATAAAGTGAGAGCATGTTCGGGCCTAATTGAATTTGCAACGTTGGCGCGGCGATCGGCAAACAAACATATTAAAATCCAGCGGGATTCCCACTCGCGCGGCCCACAATGCACAAGTTAATTATGCGCCATTCGGATTTGATGTCTTTTTGAGAGAGTGAAAAGCTTTTAAGTGGGATTTCGTTTTGGGGATCGACGAGCATTATCAATCGGGCCCCATCAATGGGGTACCTGGTTACCATTTTGATTTGTCGCTATTTCTGTGGCCTTTTATTTGCCATATGCCCCGCAGTAATGTGTCTGTTGAAATCGTCAGTTTAAGTCAAATTAATTAACATTAATTTTTGTGGCTCGTTTCGAGGCATGAAATCAACCGGGTGGCTGAGCTCGAGCTCTGGCTCCGCTTGAGTGTGTGTAAAATTAATGTCTGCTACGATGATAAATTGGAACTCGTTGGAGCTTTGTTTTATAGATTTCATTTCTGACTGACTGCGACTCTCGCCAATATATATACATATATGGTGGGAAACCGCCGAGGCGAGGCTATGGCTATGGTGGTCACAGCAACTCGAACGAACGCTATGTTATAGTTATAGTTATGCTCGGGCCCAGGGGTTAATCGAATTAAACAAATACCTGACAGCTCGGGCTCTTTGAATAATGATCTATTAGGGGGACGGCCGTGTAACTGTGCCCTGTCTTCTCTGTTGATGGCCCGTTGACTGCTGCTGATGGCTGGCCAAGTTCGTTGCCTAAGTCTTTCGTTGTGGGAACACACACATACACTTATGAACTTTTACGCAGCAGAAGAGACACTTGGCGGCGGCTCAGCTCTCGTTTTAATTATTTGCAGGCTGCGTATAAATTTCAGGCAAAAAGAACAGGGGAAAAAACCTCAAAAAAAGTAAAAAAGAAACCAAGAAACACACTGAGAGTAAGAGAAATTAGGCCCAGCGAATAATTAATATTTAATTTTTAGGATACAAGTTGAAGAAAAATAAAATAATTTAAAATTAATTTAAAATTCTGTGAGCTAAAAAATGATTATAATAAGAGAAAAATAGATCTTATTAATCATAAAATCTTTCTTGATTTAATTCCCTATTTTTGTATGATTTATTTTGTTTAATTTTAATACCTTTTTATTTCTCATAACCTGCTTCCTTTTTCTCGCCCTGTAAAAACTGAAACGGAAAACATTTGCCGAAGTTTGTTAAGCGCAAATTCCAGGGATGCTTGCAGTGCGCAACAATTTGGAACATTTTGTTGAACACAAGAGGAGCAAACACAGAGGGCAGCCAGCGGAAAAATGAAGTAAAAAGGTCTCGCCAAATGTATCAGCGGACAGCGCCTCGTGGTCAACGAAAGTGAACTGTGAAGGACATGAGACGCGCCTTTGCCTCCTGCCCTTGCTCCTGCTCCTCCTTCTTCTTCGGACAGTCGGAAACTGGATGGAACTCGAGTGCCTTGCTGCCTTTGTTTGCTCTGCTAGATTCCAGACCACTCATCCTAGACCCAGACGCTGGCGTCGTCGCTGACGATGACGACTTGGACGACCTCAAGAGGCAGGAACTCACTCACTGCACCCAGTATCCACCAGTGTATCTGCTTTCCTAGCACCTCGCTAGTGCGGGCCGTCAGCGCCTCCATCCTCATCCTCAACTCCACACAGATCCTAGGACTAGTCGCAGGCGCGCACTTGAGCCTCGGCATCAACCGCATCATCCCCCGTCATGGACACAGTCGCAGTCACATCCATATCCACATCCACATCCACATCCCCATCATCGCCACTTGCCACGGACCGCAGCAGCGACCTCGACTGTCGCGCCATCAACTTTGATGGGGTCTGCTCAAGCATCTCCGCAGACGGCATGGCACAGTGGTTTTTGATTAAAAATATAAACTTGCTATTAAATAAAATAATAAAGAAGTGTTTATCTATGTAATAAATAGACAATTTTTACGGATCTTTCCAGGTTTTAAGATCGAGGAATGATTTTGTATTTCAATTTATTTTCCTTACATTTTTAAGAGCTGAAAACCACTGTTCCGGGTCAGAATCAGAATCGTAGCCATAGCCAGAGCTGGATGGCTCAAATGCACTCGTATTAGGTGCCAGGGCCTGACCTGAGTTAAACAAATTCATTAAAAACTCGTCACTTTGCGCAGATCACGCTGACTTGGCAGATCTTGGCTGGGGGCCCATCCATCCGCCATTCGCCATCCTCGGTTCTTGATCCTCGATCTTCAGTCGCCGGTCCTCGGTCCTCCATCTGGCATCCTCCAGATCCATGCAGCATCCTCGTGTCGAGCACCAGGCACTTGGCCCTGGCCTGTGTTTCTGGCCAATGAAGTGCTGGCCACGTAGAGCTCAGTTTTTCTGTAGTTTTTAGTTATCAGTTTTACGTTTTTTGGCCCTCGGTTTGAAAGGACTTTTCGAGTGGCCAAAGACAATATTTTCGCAGCATCCCTTCATGCAGCGTATTTGCACTTCCTCCAGGAGAGCCTTTCTGCTCGTTCTGCTCCGCGTGTTTGTATTCGGCTTCGAAATGCACTTCAATCAACTTGATCTTCGGAGCCCCTTCTGGCACTGGCACTGGCACCGCTGGCATTTCTCCTGAGAAAGCTCAGAATCAGTAACCACCGATAAGCGGCGGCGGTGGCAGTTGCACGCTCCATTGACATCTGCCTGGGAGTGGGTAAAGCCTGGCACCCGGCTCTAACGGCGGCTCATAATTGTCCAGCGGCAAAACTGAGATAGGTTTCCAGGAAGTACGCACTATGTGTGTGCCCGTCGCCGCCACTGATGCCGCCCGCTGATGTCGCCTTCGAATCGGTGAATTCCCCAAACGCATCGCCGCCACAGCTGATGAATCAGCCTTCAGGTTTCCTGGATTTCTTCTCCGGGATGTGGGAGTCAGGGCTCCAATGACTTTTACTTTCTTTCCCTGCAGTATATGAATTGGTGATGTGTATGTATGGGTGAGCTTGCATATAGGATCCCCCATATGCTCTCTGCCTGACCAGATATCGCTTTGCTATTCACCTTTTATGGCTGGACTCGAACCCGAACCCAGACGACAAAAACCCCGAATAGCCGACATACAAGCGCGCCTGTAATTTGAAGGAGAATCGGAGAATGGAGACGGGACACCGGAGATGGGAGTCTGGAGACCGGAGACCGGAGGAGACCTCAGCCCGCGACGGGCCAAGTATGACGATGATGACAAACAAGGATACCAAACTCAGAATACCAAGGAATTCTTTGGGATAATTAAAAGCACTTAAGTAGGAATTTTTTCGTCTCTCTTTCGCTCAGTCTCCCTCTGTGTTTCCTCTTTTTTTTTTTGTCAGCTCCCACTTAAATTTATATAATTTGTTATATATACATTATATACTAGGTATATATTATTTTGCAGAGCTAAACATAGAGCTCAGAGGAAGGCTAATTAGTAAATAGCAAACCATGCTTCCAAGGTATGTTAAAGATTTTTATAAACGCAATATAAACTTTTAAAGGTAAATAAACTTTAATAGTAATTTTTAAATATATATAGGTCTGATATATACCGATAATGAGAACATTCAATAGTTATTATTGTAAAATATATAGCTCAGATATTTAGTTAATGAAAACATTTCAAAATCATTAAGGAAAGTCTTGAAGTTAATGAATTTGTTTACAAATTGCCAGGGCCAGTCAGTGTGCCAGTCAAGGCATTAATTTTTATTTCATTATTTATTTTGGAAGTCCGATGGCATGCCCATGCAAATTCTCGCCGGCGCTGGGAATTGTGAAATGCTTTTAGAGCTCTGATATTCAATATTTTGCCTGCGTTTCTGCACTCAAGGCGAACTTGAACTTCGCAGGGACTCGAGTCCGAGTCCGAGTCCGACTCTGACTCTCGTGTGATTTGTGGGCATTTCGCGCGGAGACACTTCATTTATCACCTTCGCTGGAGCGGCATCGGGTTCGCTTTGAGGCTCGTCTGGGGTATCCGTATCGGTATCGCGGGCAGCCTTGACCTTGACGGAAGATTTCGCGACGATCCCGATCCCGAACCCGAAATCACACACAACAAACATTTTGCGCTGCTCGGGAATCAACATTTATTTTCTGCGGTTTCGATTTGGCCGTGGCTTTTTGTCTCGCCAGCTTTTGGCCTTATTAATGATGCAAGGCGCGATAATGACGCATGCATACCGGCGACCGATCGGGACTCCATAATACACAAATGCTAAGTGCTTCCGATCCAGCTCTCCCTCCCAGATCCACTGCTATCTGTTCTAGGAGCTGTGGCACTGCCACAAAATGCCAGGAATGGTGTTAAGCACGATTAATTCATCGACAATCCACCGAGAGTCTTCCTCCATCCTCGAACCGCCATCCTCCCGCCGCCATGCAAGTGCACCGGTGTCGAAGGCGAGCGCTAAATAAATAAATGAATTAATGGCCAATGCATGTGCGGTGCAGAAAAATCAATTAAATAAAATACGAAATACGTATACGGATACGTTAAACAAGCTGCCGCGGAACCGCAGCGAACCGAGCAAGTGGCAGAGCGGTGGCAGCAACAAGATGCAGCCGCCAGTTAATGTGCATCGACACTTGAGAAAAATTATTGAATTTACTTAATATTTTAAATAAATATTCGATTTTCTTTATATCTGAATTTAAACTACGATTTTTAGCAATTTATTCAAGATTTCTTTCTGTTTTCCAAAGTCTTGGTAAGATCTCGTCAGGGGTTGAGATGAAGACTTTCCATAAACTTTTTTATCCCTACATTCAAGTAAAAATTTGAATGAACTACAACTTATTTTTAAATCAGAAAACGTAGCACTTTTTTAAAATATTTTTTCCAGTTACTCCTTGCCTCGCAGTTCGGTGCTGACTATGCAGATGCAGATGCCGTCCGCCGCTGTTTTCTCGCCAGCTCACTTGGCACTCGCTCTGGCACTGGCACTGGCTCTGGCACAACGATATTAAATTGTTACGCTTTGGACAATTTGAACACGCGCAGGCGCAAGAAAACAACAGCAACAAAGTGATATAAAGCGAAATAAAGTGAAATAAAAATAAAGCCGGGAAGAGGTGCCTGGGAGGAGAGGCCCGAACGCAATCACAGATCGGTTGCTCGATCAATGCGGCAGATTGGCAGAGCTGCGTCTCCGTCTCCATGTACTCCATGTGGCCCCCGAGTTGGGATGATGGCTGGACAGGCGCAGGCTGGGCTCCTCTATAAGGTCGAGGCATGTGTCGGGGCCGCAGCAGTGGTAATTAACTCGTTTGCTATTGTAAATGCCTCATTGCAACACTTTTGATGCCGATTGCAACTGCAACTTTGGCTCCGCATCAGGCCCGGTCCGGCCAGTGGGTGGTCCCTGGTTGGGCGGCCCGTTTGATGGCCATAAATGTGTGATCCACATCCAAAGCCAGTTACCCCGGGCCCCTCTCTTGCGCTACCAAGAGCTAGTTTCGCTGAGTGCCTTATGAATGGGCTTAACCTTGAGTCGGGATTCCAGGAATTAGCGACACTTTGGCCATAAAGCACCCACACACACCGACAGATAGCCCCCAGATACAGCTACCCAACCCAGCCAGCCAAGAGCTTTGAATATCCGAAACCCGTCTCTAACAATGACAAATCTGAGAGCGGAGAGCCAGGCCAGATTCCCAGACCATGATGGGGCATGCTATCCCTATCCCGTCCTCGCACGACATGGTTGTGGTACCTGCCACCTAATGGATTTTATTTGTGGCCGCTCTCTTACCGATTTTTAATTTTGCCCGTGTTGCGGTGCTCCTCTGAGTGGACAGAGAGTCTCTGTCCCAGGCAAACGCGAATCTTTTATTGGGCTTAATTTGTGTTTGTGTTCCTCCCGCTGGCTCTGGTTTGGCTCCGATTCCCCTTCTCGTCTGGGACTATGACTCAATTAGCTGCGGTGACCCAAGCAAGGCCAAAACGGCAAACTGGGCGCAGTAAATGAATCGACGATCGCCGGGGATCGGTCATCTGATAGATTATATGCGACCCTGAAACATGCGGTTTTGGCATACAGAAAATAACCGAAAAATGTGTTGCCATGATGGCAAATTTGAATTGAATTGATGAAGATGAATTGTACACTAAATAATTGATCGAAAATTTTATATTCCAAAAGGTGACTTAAAGCGAATTTAAAGAGCTTGCCAAAATAAAGACAATGAGGGTTGATTTTCGGAATTATTTCAAGCAGAAAGAGTGACTAAACAATCTGAATTGGTAAGAAAACTAATGCTTAAATACCAGTATATTATTTATGCCTATATATATTTATAACTCTATCATTCAGCTACCTACTTCAACTATCTGATTAAACTATCTATTTAAAACCTATATACTTATTCAATATACAATTATATATATTAAATAATTATCTTATTTTATATGTCCCTGTCAAATTCTCACTTCTCACTTTCAATTGTCCAATAACAAGCCAAGACTTCCTTCGCCGCTGCCGCAAAATCCAGAAAACGAAAGACTTAAGCAACGAACTTTGTCGCATAAAGGAATCGGAGACACGAGCAACTTATGCAAATAACACCGGTTCCATTGGTGGTGCTGTTCTTGCTCTTGCTGCTGTTGTTGTTTTTGTTGTTATTCCTGTTGCTGTCGCTATTACCTGTCTGTGGCATGTTTGGAGTGTTGGAGGCGCTTCCTTTTTTGCCGCTCAGCCAGGATAAACAAAGACCTTAAGCAGACAGCAGGATGTGTCAGACATAATTTTCATAATTTTACGCCACGAATCTGCAAGATTTCTGGCATTTACTAAAGCCCCACCCCTCGTCTCCCGTCTCTTTCCATTACCGCTCTTTCTCTCACTCTTTTTTCTCTTCTTTTCTTGGACTTGAAACTTAATACGCCAACAGCAAACCAGCAACTGGATAAGGACAAGGCGGGCGAGAGATAGAGAGCGAGAGAGGGTGCAGCTCCCCCCAGTGGATGAGCCCCCTTGAGAAGGAACCCTTCTGGATCTGAGGTGTGAATTCTTAACCGGATATGAGTGAAACGCATCTTCCAGGACAACCCAGACGACGCCTCCATCATCGTCGTCGTCGTCGTCATCGTCATCGTCCAGGGGAAGCGACACAATTCCCAGGAGACGGCGACGAACCAGAGCCGGGAGGAGGATATCGCAGTATCGCAGGCGGGGCCCTATTTAACCAACTGATAGATTGACAGATCCCCTCCCACTCTCCCAGCCAGTTGAGGAAATTTCACCCGAGCACATGCCACTTTGGCTTCCATTTAATAAATTCAATTCGCTGGCTCCCTTGCCAGGGCATTCTGCATTTTGCATTTTGCGGCCAGTCGCTTGTAAACAATCGAATTACACATGCTCCCCTGGACTTAACACCAAACAGATTAGATGAACGTCCAGGTCGAGGTCTTGGATTGGCTAAAGGAGAATGAGAGTGGCGACAGTTCCACGGCAGGAGATTGTCTGGGAATGCAGCTGAAGAAGCCAGGGAAAAGAGTTTACTTTCTAGGCAGGAAATTAAGGGGAAATTGTATTCTTAAAGTCGAAGGTCGTCAAATAACAATTTAATCCTTTCCTCTATTTTCTGTATTAGAAATTTTAAGAGAAAATTGTGATTTAGTGATTTCTATATATTTAATTTATTGTTCATTAACACCCCCTAAATACTTTATGACTCTTTTTAGTTAAAAACAATTATTTCTCACTAAATTAAAAAAAACCCCAAATACATTTACCTACCAATTTCAAAGAGACATGAGCAATAACCAGCTTTGAAAGCCACATAAAGGCGAATATGTTCAATAAAAATGTTTAGTACTCTAATACGTAGTAGAGGTTTTATGGCCCTGTTTTTTAGGCTTAAGTTAACGAGCTGTTAAAACTAAGCTGGCTGAAAAGTCGGTCACCCGTCCGAGTTGCAGCCAGTCCTCCTGCCTTTCCCTAAGCTCCGGTTTGCATCCTCAAAAGATGCCAAAGCCATTCTCCAAATGGCACCACGACCTTTTCACACCTTCCTAACCATCCTTACCCCATCCTTTGTCCTCTTCCCATTGTAATAATTCATTTTTTTAATTTTTTTTCGCCTGACAAAGACGCGCTGGTATCGATTTCACTTGCATCCGCTTTTGACAAACTTCTTTGAAATCGACTTTGACAAATTTCTGGCTGTCTGGCCCAAGGGAAACTCTTCAACTCTTCCCTTTGTTTTTTCCCAGCTATATATTTTTTCTGTAAGCGAAACCGAACTCGTGCAGTCGTGGAGACGACGGGTCAGACATAGATCTCAGTAACGGCGCCACATTTCCAGCTCGATCTATTTTTACACTAAGAGCACTTTTCCATTTCCATATTCTAATGGCGAACGAAAGCGAAATGTCGCCAGCATCGCCCACGAGCGTCTGCTCACAGCATCTGTAGTCGGTATTTGCATCTGGATCTGGTCGAATGCCGGCCGATAAGTTGTCATAAATTTGAGCCAATGTCCAATGTGTTCGTTCAGCAAATGCAAATGCTAATTCGCAGTCCGAGCTGCGAGCTGCGAGCTGTTGTGGCATAATTTTTATGGCCAAACGCCTGTCAAGAGCAATTGAATGAATGCGAACTGCATCCAAAGACGGACAGCCCGGCCTCGGCTGCGAATGGGATTTAGATTTGAATTTGGATTTCGATTTGGATATACAGACTCGAAGGCATTTAGTCGGACAAGCCAACTTACAAGCCAAATCGCAAAGTCAGCGGGGAGAGCTAGCAAGGGGATTACCTCAAGAGTTGGGCAGGGCAGCTGGGAGGTATTGCTTTTCATTTTACATTTATTTGGAATTAAAAAGAAATAATTTATTAGTATTCTAGAATATCTTAGATCTTATTTTTGCTAACAAATAATAGTAATAATTACATAAAATAAACTCCTACTAGCTATAGTGTATTTAATAGTCGCTGAACCCCTTACCAACTCCATTAGCCTTTATTCAAACACATTAACTCAATCGGCGCCTTCGAAGCATTCAAATGATTTACACCGAATTATATTCGCCAGGCAGGTCCGTTCCAACTGGATTCAGTAGCCGGTCATATGTGCATATATATCGCGTTAGTGGGCTTATTTGTCCGAATGGAATGTGAGCTTGGCTAATCAGTGGCATAATTAATATTAATTTATATGAGAGAGTCAATTGCACTTATCGACAATTTGCATTGGCGCATGGCAATTGTCGCCTTCCTCTATCCCAGAGCCAGTGGCCAATAATGGTTTCAGTCTCGTTACCGATTCGGATTCGGATTCCGAACGAAAGCACATACCTCAGAGAGCAGAATTGTGGTGCAAAGAAAGTCTAGAGTGAAAGAAACTGTAACAAGTTCAGGCACTCAAAGCGGTCACTTGGCACTTGGCACATTTTATGACCGGGCCAGAAGAGATCGGAGACCGAGGAGAGACAGACCCCTGAGAGTGGAGGGCGGTAGGTCGTCGACGGAAAGACAACTGAAAAGTGTTTCGTTTCGTGGTCGGCTGACCATTTCTCGGGGCCCCCCGATCTCGAACTGGAGTTTATTTTGTTTTTTCTTAACGAGGCGCTGCCAAGTCACTGTCAAAATATTGAAATAAAGGAATTTTCAATTTTAATTTCTTTAGCGCTCACACGTGAAAGGCCAGAAAGAGAGGTGGCTAACGTTCCAAGGAAGTGACTCTGTTCTTATGTTAATGATTGTTATTCTAAGCGATAAATGAGCGTGGGTAAATAAAAAAAAACCGAAGTGTGCAGGGTAGGAAACCCTTTTTTGGAATTGACACATGCAACAAATTTTTCCATTAAATTGTGAAAAAGAAACAGAGTTTCTAAGGGGGTAAAAGTGTCTAGAGATAGCCAAATGTTTAGCATAATTTAACACTGAATTTTAACTTGGGGGGAAAGCAATCTACATACATTTCTACCTTAAAGAATATAATTATAACATTTTAAAATACATCCCTCTACGTTTTCAAGTTATAATTTCTCACTTGAATTACAAAATATTTCAGTGATCCCCTTTGATTGCTCGATTAAATCATTCCCCTCCACTTTATGGCCTCACTTTCCTTTTCCAATCAGGGATTACTTATTCAATCGATACTCCCACTCCCCCTTCTGCCGATATCGGCCATAATTTGAGTGCAGTTAACTCAAATATTCAGATTTCTTTCGCGCAGAGAGAGAGGATATAATTTGGATGCTGTTGCCTGGGTTCCCAACGAGCGTTTCTTAGTTGGTTTTAGCCTGGCTGCTCGGCCTGGCCTGGGCTCCTCATTTATGCAAATTTCACTCAATATGCAAAACATAATCATTTTGTTATAAGCCACAAAGAACGCACTCCGGAGGAGACTGGCGAACGGAGCACTGGACTGTGGACCACGAACACGCCCTCAGCCTGGAGAGGGGATGCAGGCCGAGCAATAAAGCAGCCAGCTCTAAATAACTCAAACTATCACGAGCAGGAGGAGCAAGCGCAGGAGGAGCAGGTACAGGAGGAGGAGTGGAGGAGCAGCAGAACAGCAGAAGGAAAAAGGAAGAAGGAGGCGGGCGATCCAGGCACACACTCAGGGCGGAGGACGATCAATCGTTTAAAAATTTAAATAATATATATGTTTGCCAGTCGGCGGGCAACTCGCAGCTCGCAACTCGCAGCGCGAAACTGTAACAGTCGAGATGTCGGAGTTGAAGTAGGTGGAGCAGCTTCAGTTCCAGCTCCAGCTCCAGTTCCAGCAGGAGCAGCAGCAGCAGCAGGAGCATCGGAAGCAGCCAGGGATGAGGGGCCTTTGAGGCTGGGACAGGAGTCGTGGCAAGTTCAGTGAGTTGAACGCATATCGGGCGCATGCCCTGCGGCGATTTATGCTTAAAACGGTGTAGATTCCTGGGCCGCAGACACTCAGAGAAAACAGAGGTAGAAATCTATAGAAAATATTTTTATTCAAATAAATATCCTAAATTTATGACCATCAAAAAGAATCTAAAAGAACTATGTCTTCTTATCTTCCTTTATTATATTTCTAAAATATATCCAAGTAACCCTTACTATTTTCTCTCTCTGCATCGTCGGAGCTGCCACAAAGGAGAGCTCGCGCTTCAAAACACAACAACAGGATGGTGCAGAAGTCAGGGGGCGGAGATGGAGGGGGACAGGGGGTCCGTTCCGAAGAGCAGACAGCTAGGCTGCTTATTAAGCGATCTAGTGATCGCCGATCGCCGGCCCCCAATGTTTTTTACAGGTTAAGGAACTTTTTTGGAGCATGTCGGGGTGTGTCCGCCGAGTGCATCTTCCCTTGGGCCCCGCAAGCCCCTGCTCTCTATTCAAATCCCCAAATAAACCGAAAACCCCGAACCAGTTTCGGGCCTAGGCCAGGGCCATGGGAGTTAATTGATTCGAGACGAACTTCTTTGGAAATCTCACTTGAAGTATGATTTATCCGATGCGGAATCATTGAAGCAAATTAATGAACCATTGGCTTGACAATCCCACAGGAATCGGGGCCCTGATGAGTCACATCCATCCAGCGGAAAGCCGATCATCATGATCCCCAAGAACCCACTCCCCCGCCCCCGCACTGCGACCGCTCTTGATGGAGGTGTGACAGCTGCGCTTTTGATTGTTTTGGGTTTGGTCTTCGACTCCGGCTTCGACTTGGGCTAGGAATCGGCTTACGCTGATTGATAATGTAGCTCAATTAATTGTCAATTGTAATTTCCAGTAGCTGCCGCTTGCTACATTCAAATGCAACTGTCAGCGCAGCTGTCAGTCGGGATTTTTCATAAAGCTTCGAGAGCCCGAGCCCACTCTCGGTTTATCCGAAAGCCTTAACCACAAATTGAGGTAAACGCTTCTACCTCCAACTGGGTTGGACTGATCCCATCCTCTGAGATCCCAGACAACCGCAGAGATAATGCCAAATGCGGTCGCTCGCATTTTGTCGCCATCTTTCCACCTTTGCCTTTCGCTAATGAAATTCAGAAATTCATTTTCTTTGATTGCCGCTGCCAGGCCAAGGTGCGCCTCTAGCCCGCTCCTGAGTGCCACTGTTGTGGGTTGTGGTTGAAGCCACAGGATGATGGGTTTATCTCAGGGATCTGGATATGTTAAGCCTTCTTCCCGCGTACAAAGTTCCTCTGGCCAGGGGACTCTCTTCTCTAAAATCAGAGCAGCTCTCCTTGATTCATAGCTGAACATTACTTCATATTTCCTAGATGTCTTCGAAATTTATATAGCAAAAATTAGGATAAATGGAAAATATCTCGAACTTTTTATATAACAAAGTTGTGCACCTTTTACCTGAATTCCTTCATTTAACGCCTTATTTTTTAGAATTTTCATAACCCCATTATTACTCTAACAAAAGTCTATATCAGGTGTTAACATTACCACTACAGTTTTTATACCCTTGCAGGGTATTATAATTTCAGTCAGAAGTTTGCAACGCAGTGAAGGAGACGTTTCCGACCCTATAAAGTATATATATTCTTGATCAGCATCAACAGCCGAGTCGATCTAGCCATGTCCGTCTGTCCATCTGTCCGTCTGTCCGTCTGTCCGTCTGTCCGTCTGTCCACCTGTCCGTTTCTACGCAAACTAGTCCCTCAGTTTAAAAGCTATCTGAATGAAACTTTGCATATAGTCTTCTATATACTCTCACTGCTATATATGTCGGAACGGGCCGGATCGGACGACTATATCATATAGCTGCCATACAAATGTCCGATAAATTTTTAGAAAAAAAATTATAACTTTGCTGTTTTTCAATATTTTTGCACCATTTTTTAGATATGGCCATTTTATACTATTTCTAAATTTTGGTAAAAATTTTATGAAAATCGGACGACTATATGATATAGCTGTCATAGGAACGATCGGGAAATTAATAGGAAAAAAATTATTGCTTCGTTGTTTTTCAACGTATTTGTATCTACTCTGAGATATAGGCTTTTTTTATTGTTCTAGAATTTTGGTATAAATTTCATAGAAATCGGACAACTATATCATATAGCTGCCATATAAACCGATCGGTAGATGTATACAAAATGTAAAGCTGGGAATGCAAAACTGTAACTGTCAAACTGTAAACATAATAAGTATAGGTAAAATGTAATGAAATAATATCTGCAAGGGTATACAAACTTCGGCGTGCCGAAGTTAGCTTCCTTTCTTGTTATATTTCTAATTGGTGGCATTATTAAATTATTCAATTATCTTGTTTCTAATATTAAATGGCATATAGCAAGGCCTGTGGCAGAACAACAGTTCTTATTCAGAGGCCAGTTCCATGCTCAAAATCTGATATATACTCATACCTCCATCCGATTGCAACCCAAACTATATATATCGCATGTTGTTCGAACATGGTGAACTGTCGCACGTTTGTGGAGGTCTTGCCACGACTTCCATTGCGGATTTTGGAGCTGCTTTTGATTGACAGTTAAACGCCGCACTGCAATTTGCAATTTGGCACATTAATCATGCGCCGCATGTTGCACACACACCGCACACACTCAGACTCACGGCAACAGGTGGCAGCGACTCATTTGTGTCGATTCTCGTCGTCGTCGTCGTCAGGTGAATGTAAATGTGATTTGGTGTCGCCAAAAATGCCAGGCACGAAAAATAAAAACCAAAATAAAAGCAAGAAAAGCACGCTTGATTTGCAAATGGCATTCACTTTTTTTGCCGGCGCGACAAAAATTTAATCAAATCTCATGTAATTATGACATTTGCAAATGTTTGCCTTGGCGCAACTCCCTCGTCCAGCCTCCGGTTCAAGATTTCAACAATGCCAAATAGTTAACAAAATTCACGAATTGTCCAGGGGTTAATTGGGAAAAATATTTAATGGTGTATTGGAGGTGTTTTGTGGGTCTATGGGAATGAGTTAGGAAGGTCGTGCATATAGCTGTAGTTGGAAATAATTTTATATTTAAATAAATGCTATCTTAATAGTGGAATCTATGAATTCATTCGATTAAAACCTTTTAATAAATGTTATTATATATTTCTATATAAATATATAGAAATTTTTTAAACAAAAGGGTTTTATATATAAAGAATTTCCCCTATTTAGCTCGATCTTGGCCAGCTGAAGTTCCGTTTCTTACTGTCCCTTTTAACCAACTTTATCCAGGCAGCCGGCAAGTTCCCGCGGTAATTTCAGCTCAATTAGGGAAATGTGTAATTACTCGTTGGAACAGCGAGATAATCTATCTGGTTAGCCACCAGTGCGAACCGGCGATCTTGACCAGCGGTGAGCAGGAGGAGGAGGAGCCAACCCGGACGGAAGTCACAAGAGGGCGGCGGCGTCTGGGCTCTTGACATTGTTTTTGTCAGCAGAGTTACATAGAACCGAATCGCGAGAGGGCTAAGCCGCCGCCGCTGCCGGAATGGGTTTCCGGGAACTTCGCGGCCAACACAGGGACAGGAGGCAGAGGAGGAGTAGGAGCAGAAGCTAAACAGGGTGGCAGGAGGGCCACAACCACTGGGGATGGCATGCAAAACAAGCAAACTGACAGACAGCCAACCAGGCAGCGACATGCAAAGTCGACAACGAGAACAAATTGCTGCCGTTGGAGGCTGCCACAGCTGCCCCATCTGGCAGGCCGTGGAAAGCCGGCGGGGGGAAAAATCGGTGGGGAAAGCGCTTTGCAACGACATCTCGAGCAGGGCCAGGAGCAGGGCGAGAGCAGAGATGCCGCCGAGCAGGAGACGGGCAGCTCCGTCATAACTCAGTCTATTGGCTTGTTAAGCGAATTTTCCAATATCGCAGCGTTCCAGGTTCGTAATTACGAGATGCGTCTAGGGCCTCTTAGCGCTCTACACTGAGGGAAATTGGTGTGGGAAAAAATATATTATATATTATATATATACCTAATTCTTTAAAATTAAGTTACGCCCTAATTCCCCCAACTAAACATTTGTAAATTAAAGGGAAAATTAAAACCCGCGAAATTTCTTCTTTTAAAACAGAAAATAACAAAGAGATTGTAGAATATTAATAAACAAAATTATAGATAATTTAATTAAAAACCCCCCTTTTCCCCCAGTGTACAAATCGTGCGTGCTCCGAAGTAGATGAAGCTTCGATTGGTCGAGCCGAGAAAGGTGATCGAAGGAGAAGCCCCGTACTTCCTTCGATATTTATTTTTGCGTACGAGTATTTCGGCCTTTGGGCCATTTTTTCGACTATAAATACCAAACCAGCAGCTTCGGTCACCTCCGCCCGCTGCAGCTGCCTCGATGTCCCCATACATAAATGTATCTGGTGGATGCGGAGCCAGCTGGTTTCGCGTATTAAGCTATTTTCCTTGCAGCTCATGTCCGCTTATCAAACGCATGCAAAGCACTAGCCTCGGACTTGGACTTGGACTTGGAGCTGGCAAGAGAAACGAGCAGGAGGAGGACACCAATCGGGCAGAGTGCACTCGATTGTCCATGTCGAAGACCATGTCCATGTCCTCGCTTGCAGTGCGCCAAATGATTTATTAAAAATCTTTTATTATTTATAGTTGCCTCGGCTCAAGGCTGTCAAATAAGTTGAGGTAATTAATTAAGCTCCAAAGCCGGCCGCATGGACATTGCTCTAAGGATGCTGCTGTGGGGGAAGATGGGGTTTGTGCCGCCTTAATCTTTTCGGAACTCATTGAAAACGATACCTGTAACTGGAATATATAGTTGGGTATATAAACCATTTGCTACTGTAATTGATTAGCAATTAAAAACATTTCAGAAGATTTGTTAAAACTTGCGTTTATAAGATATAAAATAATAAAACAGGGACTTCGTTTGGAGAGTTAAAAGAGTGTGTATTTAATTATATAAAATTAGATTGCCCTCATTATAAATAAATACTTATCCACAATATCTCAAAACATTATTAATCCCCCAGCAGATAATCTTTTATGTTCAAAAAACTATCTCTTTCTTGCTAAATAAATCAACATTAAATCATCTGAAACCATTTCTCTTGAACCCTCCCAACAGTAAACCTCAAAAAGTCACTACTTTCCCTTTTCTTTTTCTACACAAAATTAATCTGCGAGTTCATCACAATTCCTCAATGAAAATCGTGGAATGAAAAGGCAATTTTTTGTTGCCATTTAAGGGGGGCGGTCATCTGACACCTGACTCTGGGATTGCGTGCGGCTAATTGAAGAGGGGCACTGGCAATGCAAACGAATCATTTGAAACACCTCATTTGGGTGAAATGGAAATGGCAATTTTCGGACTGAACAGCGCGTTAAAGGCGTTAAATGCCCCAATAACCGAGGCCGAGGCCGAGACCGAGATCCGCAAAAAGCCGGCAAAACGACGGCAAACGAAATAACAGAGCAAACCCACAAACGAAATCGAAATGCTGAGTTCTCTGTGTCATTAAGTGGAACATGCGATGGTCTCCGCAGGCGAGGACGAGGCACCTGGCCAGGGGCTTGGGGGATACGGCAATAAAAGGCCTCGCCAAATTAGAGGTTATCCATTTGGGCAAATAAAAGTCGAGGGCGTGCTGGAAGCTGCACAGATTCGCGGGTGTTAATTGCTGGGCGCGACTCATCTCTGCCAGAAGCTGGGGATTTCAGAATTCAATTGACAGCCAACCAGGAGTAGCTGCATCTTGGAATACAGTTTTTGGAAAGGGGAAACATCTCTAGGATTTGTTAATTTGCCTTGATTGGGGGGGTATTAACAGGGATCTTGTGAGAAATAAGTGGTTTCGGTTTATCTATCCATTAAGTAAAGTACTTTTAGTCGAGTTAATTGGGCTCTAATATTATTATGAATACTTAATTTAATATCTTAATATTGATCTTGTTTGTCTTTATCCAAGTTCTTAAACTAATTTCATAATTATATTATTTTTAGTAGGTAGCAAAGAGGTTTAATGTTAAAGACACTCCTCACCATTTCGTATGATGTGTTTTGAATTAGTGCTTCCTTAACCTATTCCAAGGCTTCAATTATCCAATTCTAAGCTATGTCCTTGGATTTTGATCGGTTTCCCTCTGGAAACGTACAATTTATAGCCTTGGCTCGACTTGTGTCACGTACGCCAACGGAGTCGCCGCGCCTTGGCACCTGCTACTTGGCAAATTAATAAATGATTATTATATTACGCAGCCCGTTAACTTAAGATGCGATTTTGACATAACGAGGGCACACACCGCCAATTGTCGTTAGGAGAGAGAGAGGCTGAAACCGAAACCAAAACCCAGACCGAGGAGAACTCTGGGCTGGCCGCCTCGTCTCCCAATAATTTATCCATTAAGATTGCACGCGCCCGATTATGTGCTACGTGGTTGGGTTCCCGCGACGGCTCCTAGATGGAGATGGAGATGGTTATTGGGCTCAGCCCACAGTTGATTTAATGCGCCAAATTATAAAATTGTTGTTGATTTAATTTTATGAGTGTAAACCGCTCCGATCAGTCAGTGCTACTCGTCTTTGTTTACCATCTGCAGCGCTCCATCTTTGCCGGCCTTAGTGCCCAAGTCCAAGTCCGACTCTGGTCGAGAGTCTTGTAACCATGTTCTCGCAGTTTATCGCAAATCTCCAGCCACCGCAACCGAAAAACTGCAGCTCCAGCCTCAACGTACACGAACGTGACATGTGAATTAGGAATCGGACATGGGACACGGAGTACTCCGGGAAACGGCTCCCTTTTTCCCATACTTGTTCTCCATTTATCTTGTTTTTCATAAATTAATTGACACTAATATGGCGCTAGATATCAAAAGTGATTGAGCTTGGGGTCTGAGATATATAGAATAATGGAGTTTATTAATTATAAACATTATGTTGAACTTGTTTAAATTATAAAACACAGAGCTCTTAAATTCCACAAGCCATATCTCAAGGTAAGAAACTTCCTCTTACACACTATTAATCGAAAGAGATCACCTTTTAGGACGCTAGACTTAATCATCGTAAAACAAGCTTCAAGAGAATCAACAACAGTGAAGGGGATAATCCACAAAGGAGAGATTTCTCCAGCTTCCAACTCCCACTCCAACTCCATCTCCATTTGCTTTTTGGAGCCCATCAATTGGCTCTCACATCTCTGTTCGCTGTGACCTGCTTGGGTGCTCTGTCAATTAAGCAGGGACTCTCTGGTACCGAGTCCATTTCCATCTTTATTTCCACCTAAAGACGACCAACATGGTCAGCCACCCGCTGCTCTTGGCAGTCAATAATCGAAATACTAAACCCGCTTAACTGCAGTCCGCCAGAGGTACGAGATGGGATCGGGTTAGGGAGTGGGTAAGTCTCTCAACTGGGAACCCAGAGATCGGTGATCAGAGAACGGGGGAAGTAACCCGCAGCCTGGGACGTGCACAATTTGGCGCCCTACTTTGGACCCTTGGCTCCTACGCAAAAGGGCACGAAGGGATCGCGGCGGCAAAAGTGTTAATAAATCGCCGGGGACCCAATGCGGAGCACGGGGATTTGTTTCAAACTGTTTTTATATTATTTTTACAACTTCGTTTGGAGGGTGCACGTAGTCCCTTCACGGTGCCTGGTTATTACTTAACAAATTAGCTCAAATTAATCAGAAACGAAAGTAACGCCGCATGCAGCGCTTCGGGGTCAAGACAAATGGACGCCTGCGCAGTGAGGGGGCAACTGTGGCATCCGATCCCCCGATCTGCTCCGTGCTGAACTATCCACCTGGGTGGCTGTCAAACTGTGGCCGGGCCAATGACACCGACACCGTACAGTATACATAAGTGCATCCATTTCGATCCGCTCCGAAGAGATCTCAGATGCCTCAGACAATTTGCAAGCTTTCAATCAAGCTGGCTCGGGGTTCTGCATTCTGGATTGGCTCCCTAATCGATCACAGAACTCGTATTCCCCGCTGCCAAGAGGCTCTCCGGCTTCGATTCCATCATTCATGCGATCAGCATTATCTGCCGTCAGGCATCGTTGTCAGCTACCTACTCCCGACGCCCGACTCCCGAGCAAGTGGCTCTTGGGATGGGATGCATCTGCATCTGCATCGGCATCGCCAGTGCGTAAGAGCCTCGCCAAAAGCGTAATTAACGTTCGCATATTTTGCTGTCGGATTATCGCAGTCGCGACTGCGCGACAAAAGCTTCCTGTGCAAATTGAACGGATAATTGCGAGCCGTAACTGTAAACACACAGACACAAGAATCCCGGTCAAGAGGGGAAAAACGTTGGCAGAAATTAGTCCCCAATTTAAGGAGGTAAAGCATACTTGAGTTTGTTTTTAAGTTTTCCTGAATTAAGATTATTTTTTCTTCTAACTATTCCTAACATCTCTTTTCCATTTAATCCATCAAAACATCTCAATATTAAAACAAATAATACCCTAGTTTCTAATAAGTTACAATAAAACAATATTAATAATCGTGTTATCTTTGACTTAAAGTCCATTAAAACCCCAGTTAAAATAAAATAAAAAACCATAACGAGAGGAATCCTTACCTCCAAAGGAAACCCAATTAAGTAAGCACAAATCTCTGGCAATTAATAATCGCTTGACAATGTCTCCCTGCTAGCGAGGGTGGTCTCGGTCTAAACTCAGGAATTTTCCGCTTTCCCAGCAGTTGAAAGAATACTATGGCAAGTCTCGAGTGGCCTCGACTGTTTGTAAAGTGATATGAGCACATTTTCCTGCCACAATCGAACTCTCCGCTCATCCGCTGCCTTCTAATCCTTCGCATGGACGCTTATCGCCCGCGCCCTGGACGCTAATTTGATGAGTCATGTGTGCCGACTCCGACTGCGGTCCGATAGCCATCTGCCCCGGCCCATGCTCTGTTCCAGAGGCACCCCTTCCATGGCCCATTCACCTGAGTTGTCCCTCTACCTGCTCGATTGGGCATTGTCGTAAATTTAGGGTTTGTCATTGAATGGGAGTGTTTAGGCATCATCTAGGGACGATATGTTTGTGTTTGCATTGAGTTTTCGTAGAAAATGTCGCAAGAAATGGTAAAATTGTAAAATGGGAAAAGCGGGGAATGTCAACACACACAAAGGTCCGCTTGGTTGGGGGAGAACTAGATGATAATCGGATCGTGGATGGTACCCTTGGGTATCTCATTTCTCCATAAAAATTGGTAACAATGAAGAGCCATTTCTCCTTCTTCTCTCCTCTGGCGCTGCTCCGTTGTTGGGAACGTAATTACTTTGATATCCGAGCCAGGAGGCATTCCTTAAGACCTATCGAATCCCATTTACACGGCTCATCGATCCAAGGAAAAGGACTTGCGTTGCCGCCGGAGAAAGTCGGATATCGGTATCAGGGACTGGAGCAGATGTCTGGCAGGATAGCCTGCCGCCGGTGAGGATTTTCGCGGTATCACTTTGAGTGGCATTTTGAAAAGGAAATACATTGCAGCTTATTTTATAGAACATTAAAACTAGCCATTCGGAACGTAGTCTTTTGGAGGGTTTATATAATGTATACTTTTCGAATTGTTTAGGTTTCATGGTCTCTAATATTATTAAGAGCAAAGTTCTAAAAGAATTTTTAGCTGTTTTCTTGATACATAAAAACAAACTAATATTAATTAATTTTATATTTCAAACCACTTTTATGTTCTTCAGAAAATCCCTACTCAGACAACTAATTTAGGAATCAAATATCTTAGTTTATCACCTTTATAATATTATTCATTTAATATAATCGTATAAATATTTATGTTCCTGTTAATATCCTCTTTATAGCCCTTTCTGACTTCGCCAAAAATCCAAATCAATTTAGAATTAAACATTTAATCCAGCCACAAAATCCGCCATGAATGGAGGAAACCTTCCTCATGGCGGCGGCTCCTTGGAAGCATTTCGGGAATTACTCTCTAATGCGAATCCAATCGCGAGTCTGTGTTTGTGAGTCATCTGCGTTTGCAATTCCAGAGTCCCAGTCGGAGTCACAGAGATTCATTGGCCATTCGGCTGGCTGCCCCCCGGAGCTATCATAAAATGCCGACGTCGCCGAAAGGAAGCGGCTCCCAGGCCAAGTCGAAGTGGAAGTCGGACGGGGGATAGCGGAAGCGGAGGAGGACTAAGGTCGGTCGCCTACTTACTCCAGAGCTGTCAGCTTATCATTTCGCTTTTAGCGCACACCAACCTCGGCGGAAAGTGTGTCCTGCGACGGTGTGGCAGAGTGTGAGTGAGTGCACTACGAAAAATTTCGGGTATGCATTATATGAAATTAATGATAAATTATATAAGTGAAATTTGGGGGGAATTAATTAAGGTTTAAACTAGGTTGAAGAGAGAGCTATAAAAGGTATTCACTGAATACGGAAAACTACTTTTCGCTTATAATTCCCAAGTGGTCTTACAACAATTTTAGACTATATATTTAAATAAGTTATAGATATTTAGATCTAAAATTTATATATTTTAAATAAATATAAACTCGTATCCTCTACTCGTTTCAGTGTCTCGTTGGAGGCTCATTATCGGAGTGCGCTCAATGGAATGTAATGGTGGCCCCTACTCCAACACCGCCTGCCTAAAGCCGCCACTTGACTTGGCCCTCACCTGGATCGTTCGCTCATCTCCATCGCCCTCGTCTCACCATTCCGCGGCCCGCATCCCGCATCCTCTGATCACCTGGGCCGCAGCTTGCGTGCTGGAGCGCCGCTGTCTCCGCTGGCATTTCGTGTTATCCTTCAGCTCAATTTCGGCTACTTTTGGATGTCCCCCAGCGAGTGAGTGTGTGGCAGTGTGTGTGTGTGCAGTGAGTGGATTGCATTGCATGTCGCATGTCGCACTCGAACTCAAAAACCCAAACCAAAACTCGAACTCCGACTCCGACTCCGACTCGCTGTGTGTCTCTCCCCGCGTCCGTCCGATAAGGTTTTAAGTTATGACCTTTTAAAATGTCCAAATGCGGCGATAACACGTGATTACTACAAATGTATTCGGAGAGTGCAGCGGATCAGGATGCAGCAGGGCCCTTACGGGAGAGAGAGATGGCCAGCTTGGCAACAGGCAACAAATTGTTTTGGCCGCCAAACTAACAAATGAAATCCTAAATCACACCAAACTCCCGCTGCTCTCACTCTTGGCAAGCTTCTGTCCATCATTCGCTGGGCCTCCAGGACACAGGATTCCAGACCCGTCCATCGTGGTAGCTATTCATGCGAAGGAATCATAAATATCGATCAAAACGTCAACGTTTTATCTATTCCACAAATCGATTGTACACTGCGGATATTAAGAGTTCCTAAATGTTGAAATCTAGGGTTGCATTAAAAATATATAGATTTTATATACAGATTATATAGAACATTACCTTAACTTTCAAAACACATCTGATTATAGACCGCTTTTATTACGTTTATTACGAAAAAATGTTCTAGTAAAAATGCATATTAAATCTAGGTAATAAAATCTTATCAAGATTATGTGAACATGCCAAGGAGAACCCTTCCTTCCTGTCCACCGGATAGTTCCCACACCATCCACCTTCCCAGAGAATGCATCCCTGGTCGCTGTGCTCCCATTCACCATGTAAAAGACCTCGCAAAGGACTGGGGGTTGGGGGTCGATCACTTTGTAAATTGTTGGGCCTTGCATAATTTAAGCATAATTCTTATTTTATTTTTGCCGTGTCCGTGTGTACGCGAAGGCTCCCAGGAATTTCATCTTTCGCTGGCATATGTCGATTGCGGCCAGATATCCGTCGCTACCCGACAAAATGCTCCAAGGGATTTCCGCCCCACTCCGCTTCGCTCCAAAGCTGCACTGCACTGCGATCCGCTCCGGTCCGATCCTGGACCCCGCTGGCTGCTGATTATTATAAGAGGGGGCCAGGACATATAGATGGCTAATAATAACAATAATAATATGCGTTCGCTTATCAAAATTGACGTCAGATCTTATTGATATGCATCTGGATGCAGTGCAGCGAACTTTTGGCCAGGCCACAAAGGAAAATCGTGTCAGGGAATCGCTTGGGCTTAATTGAAGCGTTATTATGCGACTGTCACATACACGCACGTATGCAAAATGTGTGTGCCACGAACTCCGGCTGTGACTCCACCAATCCCTGCCTGGATCCTGCTGCGCCTGCGCGAAGCCTGCGCGAAACCTTCGCTTCACCTTCGCTCAGTTTGACAGATGCCTCAGAATTTTTAAGCACCGCGGGCCATCTCGGAACTTCTGCCACGGCAGCCGTCTTTTATTAATCAGCAGACTGTCGAGTCCCGGGCTCGCTCGGGTCCCGGGCCGGGGCTGCGGTTGCGAATATTATTTATATCGAATTTAATAATAATTCTTGAGCCGCTGCCGCTGTTGCTGTTGCTGCGTAGGTTGCTGCTGCCGCTGCTGCTTCTGCTCTTGGCCAGTTTGATCAGCTCAGAAATTTGCATTGATCGACGTTGCAGATATGGACAGGCAGAGGCCAAGCACAAGGTCTTTCACTGAGAGAAAAAAAGCAGAGAAGGCGCTTATCTCGGGAGAAAGTAGTTCTCGGGCAACTCGCTTGCCTTGGCTAAGTCAGCACCGTATTTGTCTTGACATTCCGTGTAACGATAGATTGCGTTGACAGCTAATTTGTTAACTGGATCAAATAGATACAAATCGCGGCGAGTTCAGGAATGTCTATCAAATGTTCAAGCCACCAATTAAGTAGTATAAACTTCCATCAACTGGAGTGACTACTTATATTTAGATAAGTACTTATTTAAGTCTGTGAGATCTGGAAAATATTCATTATATTATATTTTATATTACCTATAGATAAGCAGTGCTAAGCTAGAAGATTGAATTCTAGGAATCACCAGCGACTTTTTGCCAGTGCATCAAGACAGAAAAGACAACTCCGAAATATCGAGATGTGAAGATGCTGCTGCTGCTGCTGCCGCCAATCGACCCCAGCGCTTATGATGAACGATCTCGGACGTGGGCGGGCGGTGAAGGTGGCGGCGTCGGCGGTGGCGGTGGCCATTCAACTCCATATACTTTCGCCCGGGCGAAAAGTATGCGCCGCCCTTATTAGCATGCCGCGAACGTTGCAGCGGAGGAAAGTAGGTTACCCTGCGCCTGCCCCTCTGGCTTAATGTGCCGTTTTGTTAAATTGCAGCGTTAAGAATTGCGCACATAAAGCATTTTGTTGTCAAACTGATTTCTGATCGTACATAATTTTTATCTTGATCCAAATAAGCCTTACACGATCAGAACGCAGCTCTCCTCCATCTGGGGGCCCCTAGGGCCGCGAAAACCAGAAACCGGCCACAGCAACACTGTACTGGCAACGGCATCGACATCCACATCGTTAATATATGCATGCGTGGTCAGAGGCGATATATGCTGGCGAGCTACGAATCCCGGCTACAAATGAGTCTTGGCCATATGCAAAATGTATCAAAATTATGAGCGTATTTCCCAAAAAATACTTATGGCTCTTGGGCGTTTCAAATGTTATGCCTTATTTGTCGCTGCGTTGCCGCCCCGTCGCCCACAAAAATATAAAAAAAACGCCGAAAATGGCTAAGTGGCCGGCACTTAAGTGCACCATAAAATTCGAAACGCATAAATCATCCCCAAAATCCACATAATAATCGGTTAAATGGATGTCCGAAACACGAGTCGGCGATAACAAAACTATGACTCCGTTGTCTCCCGAACTTGGCTTTAAATTGACACAAAAATCAAATCAACTTTTTATGGCCGCAGTTATGAAGCCGGAGTGTTTTATTGTCCATCGTTAACTTTCGAGAATATCAATTTGGGTCTTAATATTGTTCCAGGCGCTCCATTGATTATGCGATAACTATCAATAAAAATATAAATAAAAATTCGAAATGCCCGATGATCCACAGCTGTTTCGAAAACCATAAAAAGCTGAAGGAATTATTAAAGCTGCAAGCCAAGATTGTAATGCCTAGTTTAGTATTTCCGTTTTCGAAGGCATTACAAATTGAGACTTTTATAATTTTAAAATGGAAAAAGAGTATCCAAGGCAATAAAACATAAGCTAAGCCTACTCTGATTTCATTTTAAGATTAATATATAATTTGTATCTTCCCTAAGCCCTTTTCCCTAATAGAATAAAAATGTATTGCAATATAAATTTAATTAAAAATTAAATAAAATATAGTACTTGTTACAAAATATTTACAAATATTTACACATAAATATTCATTTTGGGAGTTTCTTCGCTTCCTTGACCCAGTTAAAGTCGCAAAGAAAAAGAAAACTAAAGAAAGATTCGAATATATATTCCACAAAATTATGCTTCATGTTTGCCTTCAACTGCCCTGAACTTCCCTCCCACCTGAGCGGAGGGGCACATAAATTGGCTCTCAATATCCACAAAACGACAGTAAACGGTCATTTTTATCGAAATAATTGCTTTTTTTTTTTTTTTTGGTCTCCGCGACTTTGGCATTGGCAGCGAAAGTTTTGATTGCGTTCCGCCGGCGTTAGCAGGCCCGGGAATAATCCACTTCATTTCATTACGAGATCGGAATGGAACGGAGTGCCCGAGGGCCGCGGCCAAACGAGCCTCCTGACGACTGTTGTAATCCAGGTAATGCTGGGGACTGGAGCTGTGTGCTGATTGTGCATACGCACGAAATCAATAAATAAAAGCGTCCAGAAATTGCCCGAACCCAGAGACGTGGACCTTGTGGAGGCCCACGCCGCCCTGCCTCAATCTGGACTCCAGATGCAGCTCCAGCTCCAGCTACAGCTTCAGCTTCAGCTCCATCCCAGCTCCAACTTGGGATTCTGGCGGCCACTGATGCGCGCTCATAACTCATTTCATTATTGTTTTGACATTTTATTTATTGAATGCGAACAGGCAGCGCGCGAAGCCGTTGCCGTTGCCCCCTTTCCCAGTCCCTCCTTCCACCTCCTCCCTTTTTTGTTTACTTCTCCGGATCCGTGAATGTTTTTTTTGCAAATTGTTAACGGGCTTGTTTCAGATTTTCGGGCCATGAAATCAATGCCTTCCCAATGACGAGTGTGCCTGCATGTGTGTGGTCTTTTCTCGGGCCAAACAAAAGACTTAGGCAACGAACTTGGGGCAAAGAAAAGTGTTTCAAGCAAACAAACGAAATACTTATGGAAATGTTACAAGGCAACAAAACAAGACGAAAATTTACATAAATTGCCCTCAAATCAATTTAGTTAGCAGAAAGAGATAGAGATAAGGTGGGAGAGAGAGAGAGAGAGAGTTAAGGGACCGGTTTGGGCTAACTTTTATGAGCAATTCTCTTAACCTCCATTCCGGCGCTGAAGTATCAATTAATGATGCCAGCCGAGAGAGTTTTCAATTAGATTCCCTCCATTAAGATCGCATTCCAAAATGCAGCACTCCAACTCGCCACACTCCGTACTTCCCACGCCCAAGAGGATCGCCGCCCCCGACCTTTATTGGAAGTGCAGCCATCGATTGCGATTGCCAAATGCCAAATGGATGACAATTAATACACACCTCGGTGCACTTCTCCGGCCTGATAAATTGCCCTCGCAGCGGAACGCATCGATAGGAAAGGCAGAAGTTATGGAAATTAGTTTGCCGCCGAGAGCTAATGGAGTCAAAACGCTTATAAAACTTATATGCCCTGCCGGCCGCAGCAGCTGCAACTGCAACGGCCCAGCATCGTGGAGGAATATGACAATATGGCTGGAAATTAATCTTGCATAGAGCCGGAGCAACAAAGTCCAAGCCACAGCGACAGAGAGAGTGAGAGAGAGAGAGAGATGTGGTGTCTAGGCAGGATGTGGCCCGCCATTGTCGCCCGGTTTCCGAGACTCGGCCTCTGAGACTCTCTGAATGTGAACTTGATTATGTTTTATGAGACTCAGTGCCGATGCAGTTGCATTGCAGGCAGCAGATGCTGCTGCTGCCTGTGCTGCTGCTGCAAATCCTCCAACTAAGTTGCATCTGTACGCCATTAGATGTCGCCCATAAATTGTGGTATCATTTTTTATATGCACTTTGGACCGGCCATCTAAATGACCCAAGAAAAGGGATCGCCTCCCTTTTGCGTTCCTGGTTCCGCATGCCTGGTGGGCGTTAATCTGTTTGCAGCTCTTTTGATTTGATTATTCGGTTTCCCTCAGTTATGGCTTAACATTGTAAATACAATTCCATTTACTGAGTTTTCTAGCCCACACGAAAGTTTATAACAAATTATATAAATCAATATATAGATACTCCAAAGATACTCTTTAAAAAGTAGTACATTTTTAAGAAAACAAATTAAATAATGTAAAGACACATGTATTTATAAAGGTTGTTTAGGAATTAAATATTAAGAGACTATTAATACAAGCCTAAGAAGTCCCAGGAAGTATTAGATACACTGAAGCACTAACATATTTATATATATAATGTTTTTTAGGTAAACAATTTATAACACAGACATACTCTCTCCCCCGCAATGGCATCCTCCCACTGTGCCTCAACTCCTACGCAGCTTTATTCCGCCCCACAGTTCCCCCACTGTCGGTATCATTGTTGATGACATTTATGTCTTAATATTTTTGCAGGCCCAAATGCAAATGCAGTGGCACTCAGGCAATACCGTTAGCCAGCGCCATTAGCCGGGCTGAGAGGATGAGAGTCTGAGAGGCTCAGGCGGATCCTACACTCACACAAACCGGCGCACACTTATACCAAACCATTAATTTCCATTTATGGATTAAGCAGGTGAGACGAGGGGGCAGAGCTGGGGAGCAGCCCGCACGCACAAAAGCCTTTAATAAATGCATCGCCATTACGGCCAGCACATGCTTAGGAGCAGCAAGGAGCAACATCATCAGGAGTTGGACTCAGAGCCAGATGGCCCAGCTGGCCAACAACTCAATTGCCATTGCGGCTCCTCAGTTTTTCCGAGCTGCTTATCGCCAGTCGCCGTTGCCGTTGCCTTTTGCCGTTGCCATTGCAGTTGCAGCTTTTCCATCTGCCTCAAAACTGAGCCACTCGCCCCAAATCTTTAAATGCTGCTCATGTGATTTTTCTTGGTGGCAGCGCAATGGAATGGAGTCGCCGGGATTAGCGCGAGTGAGTAATGATTGTGGCCTGCGACGGCGACGGAGATGAAGATGGAGACCGGCGACCAGGGACCACCGAACGGAGAGACCAAAGACTGCAGACCGGAGAAAGAAGTGGATCTTGGAAAGATGATTATAGTGCCATAAGGTATGGGTAGCTTACAAGGAATTTTTTGGGAATATTTTAGCATTAAAAAATCTAAGAGAAAAATATTATTTTACACGATATTAAGTAAAGTTATGTATGGAAAAGTATCTTAATATTTTGAGATGGTTTTGTTACATATTTCCAAGCTTTTCCGAGGATGAGAACAATTTCCCATCTTTGGTTAGTTTTCAAGTCTCTTTAAAAGATTATATAGTCACGTAGTCTGGGTTTTCTTTTGAATTTTAGCTAAGAGATAAATCTCCCCCGCTTTCTTAATAATTTTGTTAAGAAACATGATTAATTTTCTCCCTAATTCCCTAGAAGTAACTAACTAGAATGCGTTCCAAAACGATTAGACTTCATATTGGTTGCTACATCACTTGGAGAGGGACAGCAGCCTCTCCCTGCCTGGAGTGGGTTCGTGGATGATGGCTATGCAAACACTCTGGCCAGCAAATAGTGAAGAACACAAAGCCTTGGAATACCAAAGCACATACTATATGTATGTAGAAATGTACATACACCCCTTGCGCAACTGTAACGCCCCAAGAGTTGAAGGAGTGGGAAAAGGCGGCACACAGATGACGAGGATGCAGTGGCTGGGGGCAGGACGAGGTCTTGGCTGCCGCTGTTGATATTAATGTAGCCCTGTCCGAGTGGCAAATGAATGCCATCAATCAAGAGGAGAGCGCGAGCGTGCTCCGAGGACAAATACAAATACAAATACGAAAACAAACACAAGTTCAAGGGATATGAGTGCGCGGAGTGCGCATGCGCGGAACGCTAGGGTTTTGAAGGAAAGGTCTGGCTAACCAAACAAAACATACCAGTAAACACTATGAGAAGTTGGGGTAAATTAAATATAAATTATATTATTATTATTAATAAAAGAGTTTAAGAACTCAAATTTAACATGTTACAAAGCTTGCTCCACTTGGTATAAGCAAAGTATTTCAAACAAAGTTTATTTTATTTTCCTTCTTGAAAAGTCTTTCCTTTATTTTCCCAGTGATCATGACAAGACCCACAGGGCCAAGGGCGCGACTTTGACTTCTTCGCCTGCACTTGACAAATGTGAGAGTGCGAAGAGTCCCCGCTTGGGCGCCATTAATTGTTTCGAAAGCTTGAAGAGGGGGTCAGGGGGAGGCAGCGATTATCGAACGCCATATTGTCAGAGCTGTCTCTCTCGCTCACGCGTATTAGGTGACGTCTTAATTACCGCGTCTGGGCCGTACAGCGGGGCGTTAAAGATTAAATTTATGATTTCTATGCAATTTATTACATGGAAAATAACATTTATATAGAGCTCATTGCACAAGGCCCGCAGATTGGAGGCCTGATCGTGCTGACAAGGCTGCGCCACGCCCCCCAGCTTCGGCTGAGCTTTTGATGACGCTGCCCGCCGTGTTGAGCTGAATTTGATTTCGCTCTTGTTCGACTTCCATTCTGCGATCTAGCCATGTGGGCCGCTCCCCCGATCCCCCAGAGATATGCCCGAGATCTGGTCTGCCCACTCGAGCCAAGTTCGATCCCACCGGCGATAAGCTCTGGTCGGGCGTCAGTTTTCCTTCTCGCAAACGGCTTCCTGCTCCGAAGTGGAGCTGCCCAGGCACTGATTTAATTTTTGGGCTCCTTGCAGTCTGGCTGCGGCCGGGTCAACTCGACGGTTCAGCCAATGTCCCAAATTTGTTTTGGGCCCGTTGTAGCAGGCTGTGCTGGCAATTCGTTAACTGATCCGCCGTTGTCAATATATTTTATGTTGTCTTCGATTAGTTAGCGGTGGCAAGAGAGGTGAGTACATGGGTTTTTTAAGAAATTTTGCGTTAACAGGAGAAAAGAAAAAGCTAAGGATTAAAAAATTAACTTGAAACAATAAGAGTAAATATATCTAGTAAAATCATATAATTTTCAGCTTGCTTTACCTTTAGACTAACATAAATTAGACTTTATCTCAAAACCAAATGTATTACAATTTTTTAAGAGCTTCCAAGCTTCGTTTAGATTGCTTACAGCCTTTGATTTAACCTTTTTTATTGGATTTATCGTCTTTTGTGCATCTTGCTACTCTCGTTTTTCGTGCCCAACAACATGACAGTAAAAACAATAACCATGAAAATAAACAACAAAAAGACAAAAACCCAAAGTCGAAACCAATAAAAAAAAAATTAAAGTAAAAAAAATGGAATCATAAAGCATTTTGACATTGTTACAAGTCAGCGGGAGATATTTCACTTTTAACCTTTCGCTTGACTTTTCCGCAAGCCAGGCGAAAAACAATGACAACACCAATAGAGGGAAACTTATGGGGATTTATTGAGTAATTTTAGGTATTTAAAAGAGGATATAATTTATGTCATTTCATTCAGTTACATATTACATATACACTAGATAATAATTAGCTTGAGATGAGGTCAACTTTTAGAGTCTAAAGTGACGATTGTACAATAAAGTTTCAAAAATTTATAAGCATTGCTGGAGTAGCCTGAAATGATAGCTTTGCTATCTTTTAACCTCCATAAATATTACTTAATAGTTAATTATTTATTAGTTGAAATATTATTGATTATATAAATACTATTAATAACTGAATAGTCCCTAATGTGCTCCCTCATTCCAAACCCAGTGCAAAATCTGCAACTGCAACTGCATTTCCCATTCGTATCTGTGCGTGAGCCGTGGGCAGTCTTCTGCTGCCGGGTACAGCGCGGAACATTCATGCAAGTGCTGCTGGAAGTGGAAGTGGAAGTGCATATCCCTGTGATTTATAGAGAACCTGTGCGGCTGTAGCATGTGAAAAATGAATGCGAGATTTATAACATCAGCCTAATTGAATGTTTGATCCTGGGCATAAATAACCAAATTAATGAAAATGATTTTTAATAAATTTCTCAATTGCATGCCGGTCGGCCCCCCGATGCCAGATCAGTTCTACTCCTTCTGCTGGGCAAAAGAACTCCGGCTAGACACGCTGCGCACTAGGCGATGTCCTGCTGGGCATGAGTAATGTTCATCTATTAGCCGCTGCATCACTCCGGCTAATGGAGGAGCAGGCAATGGTTACTGCGTCCCCCCAGTGGTGGCACTCAGAGCAGCGAATCACCGGCAGCTCGGCAGCTGCCTTCGGTGTGTCATTCACCCGCTTAATTATGAAGAAATGCATCACTTTTTGCGATAATTAATGGCGCCATTCGCTGGCTGGCAGAAATTTCGTTGGTTTTAGCTCAATTCGCGGATAATTGGGGCGGCAACATTGTCGCAATGTCCAGGCCCACCGGACCCTGTCGGAGCATGTCCTCCATGTTACCATTTCCCTTGCGCTTTTGATTTCCCGCGAATCTGATCGCCTGATCGCTCCGCATTGGCATTGGCATTGCGGCGCATATTTTGCGGCATGCCCCGCTTGACAACTTCAATTAACGATTGCCGAGTGCGTGTAATTAGCGCATTTCTGTCCCCAAATCTTCCGCTTCTCCTGCTCCATTAGCCCCTTTTTGGCCCTGTGCTCGCGGGACACAGACCGTTTACCGAAAATGAAACGAAATACACGATTTTTGCGGTTTTGGCATACTTTGCCTTGGATATACTTGTATGTACCAAAAACTCCTCCTCTTTGGACAAAAAAATATATCCAAAAAAGAACCCACGAATTTTGGGCAGTCGGTAGTATCGAGATATCAATCGATAATGAGGAAATGGAAGCCGTTCCTCATCGCCATCACTCGCGAATGAGTTATGTGCAGGCATGTGTTCGATGGGTGCTTCCCCCGCGACAGGAAAACAACTACAAGTGTCACTGCCTAGGCCCGGATCTTTGTCTGGAATATCTAATGCCCTAATGGGGCATGTGTGAACGATACTTGACGGAGTATAGAGTTCTCGTTGGGTATATCAGGTGGCAGGGAAAGCTTGTTTTATCATAAGGTGTACTTGAAATGGAGAAATTAATATTTAAAGCTGTATTCCTTTTTTGTATCAATTTAAATAAGTGTTTTCTGTATAAAAAATTAAGTTAAATTAGAGAACTAAATGGGAACAAGATAATAAGTAAGATGCGTAACGCTCATACGTGTGAATTCCCATCCAGGTCTAAATTCAAATCTAATAAAATTATATATATTTTTTTATAAATTCATAACTTTATCTAGAATAACTCCATCTTTTCCCATATTGTTTTCTACTACACTTTGAATGATATAAATCCTAAAGGTACTCCCTTATTCGACTTCATCACACTTCACCTGTCCAACATTCCCACTTGTTGTTCATTCAACCCACTGACAGCTAATGAAAGGTTGACTTGTTGACTTTTAAAATTTTGAACAGAAACATGCATAAATCAACGGCACGGCAAAACTATTCAGAATATGCAGAGCAGCAACAAAGGCACCTGGCACAAGCCCATTGCCCATTCAAATTCAATACCCGAGGCCCTCTGCCACCTGTGATAGCCGAAAACAGCAATTGAAATGCATCCCGCAATGCCCAGAATAAGACATGACGACAATTTGTCTGCGATAATCCCGATGGCGCGGCGACACTAATGACACACCACCCGGATTTATAGTTCCGGCCGCAGGCAGGAAGGAGGCAGAGAAATCTCCCATCGGGGGAACCGGAAAGTAAGAGTGTGGCTGGCAGCCCTCTCTCTCTTTGCTGAAGAGCCACCAAAGCTGACAACAATAGCTTCGCACTTGGAGGATTTGGTGGTTTTGGGGGTTCGGCGTAGGCTTTGGTTATGGCCTGGCTTTGGTTTTGGGGGCGGGGCGATCTTGGCTGGTTGGCTTGGGGCAATCAAAAGCGCGTCACGATTGCGAGGATGAAATTGAAGCCGCCTCTGTTTGTAAGCTTCCTTCTTCCCCACCTCTTGACGCTCTTTACACGGGAAAAAGATTCTGAAAGTAAAGGATTTTAGGCAAGAAACTTATTTTTCAAGAACCAAAATATGAGTATGGTACTTTAAACTATAACAGATGAAATATAGCCTCTTAAGGGACACTTAAACATTTTATATTAAATAGCAACCAGTTTGTAAAAATATGAAAATTCATAGCTCTCCTTAACACCTAGTTTTTTATCTCTGTGCACTGAGCATTGTTTTTTATCTCAACCTGGCTCTTCACTCAGATAAACTGTTGCCAAATCTCGAACTTGGTCAGCGGGTAGCGTTCACTCGGCGCTCGCGACAGCATCATGCGAATTTAATTGAATAAAGTTTTGTAAGAGTTTTGTAATTGCCCCGGCAGATTAACGAAACGAATACAGATAGGTTGTATTCCCCGCCGATATCAGGGGGCTCCGTGCCCGGTTTCGTGTCTGGCCAGGAGCCATAATTGAGATGCTTTTGAGCCGATAATAAATTATGAAGGCAGAAAATGAAACGAAACGAAACGAAACGAAAGCAAAGCCACAGCCACAGCCGCAGAGTCAGGAAAGTAAAATGTCGGACGCGGCGGCGAGGTGACTGGACCCTATAGTATATAGTAGTATCGGGGCGGGGCAGGGACGATTAGGCCAGGGATTAGGCCAAGTCTGCGGGCCATAAATTATACATTGTAGCCCAGAGCTAACGGTACTCTTAGACAGCAAAAAAAAGGGAAATCGAAAGTCCAGTGAACCCAAATCCTCGCCTAATCCTTGTCTGAAACAGAGCGGCAGGTTCTCGGAGGCGGAGTTCCTTGAGCGGTAATTGAATACTTAAGCCGGAATGCCAAACTTATCGCCCAACAGAAACCCCAATATGCATATAGACAAAGCGAGCCATTAATCACGGAATCAGCCCTGAATGTAAATTAACACGATTGATTTATTTGCTCTGAATGAGATGTGAAAAACGTCCAAAGGGATTTGCATTCTATTTACTCATGGAATATTTTAAAAATATATTCCAACTCTAGCTAACTTCTTATTATGTGAATGATGATTATTTATTAACTCAAAAGGAATAACATTCAACTGCCTTCTCTTTTTTCCGGATTATATTCTATTTTTAAACTTGGAACTTAAAATATAATACTCATATTGTTTAAATTTTTCTTTTATATTTTATATTTACAATAAACTATCAATTTCTACACCTAAATTACTTTAGTTTCCGGCAATCAATTTAATTTTATTTACATATTTTCCTATATAACATTCCATTGACAGGCTTCGCCAGCATTTATATAGTATTTGGCCGATTTCGCAATTGAAAGCGTTTTGTTTGGGGGAAAAAGTAATTGAGAACTGTCATGCAATCTGATATGATTGCAAATGCGAAGTGCACATAAATTCGTTTGCGACTGTCCTCGGTTTCGGTTTCAGTTTCAGTTTCTTGGCTTGGACTCTCCGGATCGGGACTCGGCATTTGAGTGTTTCAGTCTGGCCTGGCATTTAGAAGACAATTAGCGGCATTGCGTGTCCAGCTCTCGGCGTGCTGTTGGGACAGCTCCTACAAACCCAAGACTCGTGAGTAAGCCACGTCCTAATGGTCACTGGCTGCAGGGCAGCAGCACTGGTTGTTAGGGCCAGGCTCCCAGCGAACGTTGGGTCATTTTTGACCAACTTCCTGGTTTTAAGTCAGACACATTGACTTTCTTAAGTCAGTTTAAGTTAATTCAGGTTTATTTTTGGGTTGATTTTTTAGTAAGTGTTAGTTTTTGTAATGTTCTGTTAGCTGGATATACTTTTAAGCTTTTTTTTCGTAGGCAACTCCAAGAAAGGCACAAGCTCAGCTATCGCATAAACAGCAGCGTGACTCATAAAACCGCGTTTAAGATCGAAGGAGGGTTTGCAAAGGGAAAGGGGGTTGCAAAAAGGAGGGCAGGGGCGCTGGAAAAGGGGAGCACAACAAAAGAGAACATCGATTTGTGGCAGCGCCTGCGCAAAGCGTGAAATTTATGCGACCCACACGCAGCGCCACTCACGACCGCTGCTGCGCTGCTAACGTTCACCAATCCGAAGTCTTGAAGACTGAATCTTCAAGACCGAAGACCGAATACTGAAGACTGAACAGTGAAGACCGGAGACCCAAGACTGGCTAAGACTGAAGACCCACAGACACAGATGAAGATGCTGGCGGTGCAGGAGAAGACGCTGCAAAGACCAAGCTGTTGAGGAGCAGCCGGCGAATTTCATTTCTCGCAATAAATCCATGACTGATTTATGTACTGCACAATCGTTACAAATCACAAACGTTTACGTTTACTGAATGAACGTCCGTCTGCAACTGGGACTGTGTGCACTAAAAACAAATATAGAAATAATTTGGAGATATTTGATGTTTTAAGAAGTTGTTGGAAAATATTAAAGTATCAATACGTAGGAACTCTACATTATTATTAGTTATTTTTTATTTATACAAATTTTGTTAACATTTTAACATTTAGACATTTAAACTAGTGTCTACTTCAGGATGTAGCCTTAAAACTATATAGTTCCTTAGTGGATTTATTTGTAATATAACTTATAAGTTATAAAGTATTCAACTTATTATAATATATATTCTCATTCATTTAACTACTAATTTATTTATTACAAAACCTTTAGTCATATTGCTTTGGAAGTTAGTTTTTTTATTTCATTTATTTATTCCAAAACCATAATTTTCTTCGCGTGCACCTGTGTGTCAGTGCATCTGCCTGTAGGAAGGGGGTTTTAGGTGGGTAAAAAGTAACAGTGGCTCCACTCACGTGCTGGCCTTCAGCTTCAATCAGCACAACATCACTCGCCGTGCAGTTGGAATTGCATTTGAATTAATTAAAACTCTCGAAGCAGACACGACTCGCCGAGAGATCGACGAGAGCTCGACGAGAATTTGTCAAATAAATGAGGCGCAGACTCCCCATACGTAAGTACATATATGTATCCTACACATGTACCCTTTTATCGATTCCAGAACAATTGAAAGTTCAGCGGAAAGCCAAGTGACTTGAACAAAATCGATCAGCGAAAACAGAGTCTTCAGTTCAAAATAACAAAAGGCCCAGGAATGGCAACGGATCCGAAGATTTACATACTCGACCCTCAAAGAGTCAGGGAAGCAACCGCGGATCGCGGCAGTCAGTGATGGCAACTTTTGGCAGTTAAATCTTATATTTTATTAAAAATTATTCTAAATTTTGAATAATAAACTATAAAAATAATTCAAGAAATACAGCTCTAAGGGAGAATGCCAAGATCAATATAAAATTGTTTCTTGCTAGCTTTTGATGATCACTCATGATCATAATATTGTTGTAAAAATAAAAATAATTAATATACAAATACAATTAAAATGTTTAGGCAATTGTTTTTTAAACTCAAAAAATCGCACCTTTTATATTTCTTAAATTTGTAATTCACACAACATCATAGAAAATCGAGTGCATAAAAATCGTATGGCGTTACGCATCTTATTCTAGTCTTTGAGGTGAGACTTTTTCCCAAAAATCGTTTTTAATCGAAAAATAAAGTTAAATAACTTTAAATTAAACCCAAAACCAGCTTACAAAATATATATTTTGTTTCTTAGATTTTTTTATTTTAAAAATTATTTATTTAAAAATAAAAGCCAAATTGGCAACTTTGATCCCCAGGCAGCAGGCGGGTTTGTTATTGTTGTTTCACCTCGGCCGACCACTTAAGTTGACGTTGCGACGCGACTTTCCGACTTCTCGACTTCCCGATGCGCTGCTTGATTCCTTGCCAGAGGCGCATGCCTGGCTCCTGCGCGGAGGAGGACGGGAAAGGAACGGAACGGGAGGATCGGCAGCGAGTCGGGGCAAAAAGTATGACTAAATGCATGCAAGTTATTTAAATGAGACATTTTCAGAGTCCATGGCCAGGCGGCGGCATGTGAACAGCTTCGGATCTGGCCACGGCTTTTTGGCTGTCACTTGATGCTCTTGTAGAGGGTAGTCGGTCCTTGAGCTGAGCCTAGGTTTTATAATTTTAAAAATTTATATTTTCAGAATTTAGCTAAAATTTAATATTATTTATATTTTTATAACTAATTAATAAAAGCATTAATTTCAATTCAGACACATTTTCTTTGCTAGTTTTTTCTAGGTTAACAAATCGGCAAACTTAATTTTAAATTTCAAGAAATCAAAATTATTTACAATTTTTGACAATTTTAACGATGTAACCCCTTATAAACTTTTGAAAAAAATTGCTGGTAATGCTGATCAAGAATATATATGATTTATGGGGTCGGAAATGGCTCCTTCAGCTTCTTGCAGCTTCTGACTTAAATCATAATACCCTGAAAATGGTATAAAAATATTTAAAATAGCAGAAAAAAACAAATATATTGAACAATAACTCCTTCTTACCATTTATTTGTTCTTATTTTTAATGTTTCTAGAGTATATCCCCTGCGGCTCTGTAGGATATATTTACCCATTTACTCTACGCATTATCTTGCAGCTGGGGCCAAGAGCACTGCAATGCGAACTATTTATGTACGTTTTGCTCTGGCGGCTGTCACTTTTGGGTGGCAGCTTCCACAGTCCCACTTCCAGTCTCAGTTCCAAGTCACAGAGCGGAGCGGGGGCCTGAAAAGGCCGTGCTAATTGTGTCGCTAGTGTCAGATTTATGTGGCCCGATCAATGGGTAATATATGCCAGCGCGATCGGAGCCCCCAGATGGAGCTGGGCGACTCTTCGGAGTCGGAGTGTCGGGTCGGGTATCAAATTATAATTCAATTTACGAATGGACCACCTTGGTGGCCCGGCCGCTAAACACATTCCTGGCCAGTTGTCGGCCGCCTCGAGATTGGCTCATAAATTGTCCAAATTAATTCATAGTGGCACCAATGGCGACACCTACTCGTTGTCACCGTTACACCTCGCCCATCTTCGATCCCCGATATCCCCTGGGCCCAATCGGAGTCAACTGGAAATGGAAATGGGCAATCGGCATGGGAGAATGGGAGAATGTTTACTTGGTTCGTTAGTCATAAATTTATAGGCTTTATTGAAACATCAATTTGGACACCATCGCGGACGACACCCGACCAGTTCAAAGTCACCCGATCCAATTGTGTTCCCCGGGAGGAGATACTACTACACACCTGGGAGATCGGGGGAAGCGAGGTACGCCGTCCGTCGTCAAGGTGGTCCATTGGTGCGACCAACAGCAGAGCTTCCTCCTCATTTTCGGCCGGGGCTCTTGTCTTGTCTTTATTATTTTCATTTTCTACCGCCTAGAACAGGTTTCAGACTCTTCGCCGGATCGCTGGATCGCCGGCTTTTGCGGATTCCGATTCCAGCCAATCGCTCGCCGCTTGCGCTGTTAATTTCCAACAATTTTACAGCTAGTTATGCAAATGCCGGGCTGTTTCTTTTTTCATATTTTTCTCTTCTCTTTTTCGGTTGGAAAGTCGCTAGCTCGAGGCGGGCATTATGCCGATTCGGCTGGATGATCTCATGGCGGCTGCTCACCGGGCCCGGGCACCACCATCGCCGAGGAGGCGGGACAATAGGAGCGTTCAGAGTTGCCGAACTGCGATTTATGCGCGTTCATATCTGAAAGTATAGCCTTGCCGATCTGGCAATATTAATATTCTGAAATATTCAAGACTACACGGCCAGCAAAAATAGGTAAATTAAGAGGCTTAACTTGAGGGTTAGGAGTCGTGATCATAGAACTATTCGGTCCTCAGAACGCGAAAATCATTGCCTACTTTTGAAGGGTTCTGACAGGGAATTAATATAGAATTTAAGATATACGAAAATAGCTAAATATAAGATACAAAATATCTGTAGTTTTTTGTTATATTACATAAACAGTACAATGCATTAACATCAATAAAACCTAAAAAACACATTGTTATCTAGTACTTTTCACACATTTTGTACTGTAAGAAGAATAATTTAAGCTTTCATTATTTTACAACTAAAATCATTCAAACTAAAAAAGCACCTAAACATTACTTATTAACTTTACACTTGTCTAAATAACTTACTAGATATCATTCTTTATCGTAATTATTTCCTTCTGTTTTTAATATTTAGTTTGTTTATTATTAATAGTATTATTTTAATATTATCTTTATTTATATACTATTTTCAACAAATTAAATTTTCTTCAAGTTCCTCTACAATTGTTGGCTGTAGGCTATTTTAAAGCAGTGTACTGCTTGATTTTATTCCTTACCAGCCGAGACACCAACCAATGTAAAAAGTACTAACGGTATGCTGTAAAATAAGATGCTAGAAGTAGCCTATTTCAAATTGTGAGGTAATTGCAATTATTGACCAATTATAAGATTGTGCTTTAATCCATATATATTTCCATTTAATTCATAAATTATACTTGTATTTCAAATATTTTAGTTAATAAACTTTAGTCGGATCATTGAGGATCCCCACAAGAAGAAAAGAAAATCAAACAAAGTGAGACGTTTAAAATAAGAATTAAGTTGTTTAAATAATGTATTCCATTATTAATAAGATATATATAGTTTGTGGAGTACTTGATAGCCCATATAAATATAAATAAGGAAGGGCATTTCCAAACAGAAAATTAAGGTTTAACTTATTGTTTCACATCATATTTCAAGAACCCATTATGTCTTTTAAATTTTACAATTTTAAAAATATTTTATTTATAAAAATAATAACATAATTTGTGATATAACTGAAATATTTCGTATCCTTTAGATCTAGTTATGTTTTAACAGATTTATTACAAGAGATTAAAGCATATATAATAAAGCAAAATCTGTATGCTATTTCCTTCCTTCCTTTAAATAAAATTTTAAATTAATGTTAAAGCTTATTCCCATTGACAGCGGCCACAGGATGATAATAAAATATTAATCCTACAGCCAAATCAAAACACTACAGCGCTAGCAGGACTTACAGCCTGCTAACAGAGTCCCCTGTGCGCAGTCCTGCGGCGGAGAAGGAGGCGGCGGGTGGCTGGGGACTGTCCCACAGGACTCCTGCTATAAACAGACGAAACTCAACAGGTTTAAGCTCAGTTGGCTCTGTGAGGTCCTGGCATTCAATCGCGGAAAGCGGCGGCAACGACCCCAAGTAATACGCCAGGAAGCGCCCACGCACGGTGCAAATTCCGAGTACTTGTCGCTAATAGATAATTGAATTTTTCGCCATTGTTATGTGGGATTTTAATGCGCGTGGCAGTGTGTGCAATAAAAATTAAAGAAACTTTTTATGTGCGTGCTGTGCGATTGATTGGAAATGCGCTGCCATCCAGCCGATAAACCCAGCTGTGGAGCCTCGAACGATTTTTGAAATGCTTTCCAGTTTGAAGGGACTTTTTTTCGGGACAATTCCCATTTGTCCAGCCAATTAAAAGTTTAATCAATAAATGTGCTCTTGATAAGTGTGAAAAGTAAACCGACCAGCGGAATGACAAAGGGTGAAGGATATGTGTCCACACGGATACGCCGAGCGCTCACACAACCGAGGGCCAGCTAAGGGGGCGGCGGAGGGAGCCATCGCGTAAATTGTTTACTCTGGCGTTACACTGCGCGAAAGGCGGACTCCGCTGTGGGGAGCAATCAAATGCGCTTTCAATTAAACTCAAAGTCCCAACCCCTTTTGCGAAATTCCCGCCCAGCCCGGCTCTGTGTCTCGTGTCCTGTCAGCAAACGCTCCGTTGCCTGGCTGCTCATCCATCAAATTCGTTGTCCTGTCGCTTCGATGGGGCAAAGGGGGTGATGGGGTGGAAGTGGCGACCCCGGAGGGGGTTGTTTGGGCAGGGGGCGTGGTCCGCACACACACACAGACATGGGCACATACATGTGCTTATGTGCCATTCTTTGCAATTATTCTACGCGCCCTCCTCATTACGACCCCATTGAAACTCAACAAGTGTCGCCCGAGTGAAACTATCAGATACAAATTGAACACGCAACAATTATGTACAGTCCTCATTCGCAGTGACATTTGCACTTACGGCCATAGCACTGAGAGAAAAGCTACTGTGATTGCAGTTACATGCTTGAAATTTACAGTTCATACTTCATTTCATGAATAATATAATTAAATATGTGAATATTTCTATTTACAATTATTAAGAATTGTTTAATATATAACTAAATCCCTTAGACAAATAAGTAATCTTCTTGTTCATTTTGATTAATATTCCTAATAATATTATATAGCCATATATACAATCCTCATTCAGGATACCTGCCATACATTGATTAAATATCCAAAACATATTTTCTCTCCGTGCAACAATCGTGTTTATGAGGCGCTGACACTCTATATGCTCGCCTGAACAATCAGCAATATGCTAAATGGAAAAGCGCACAAGCCCGGAGAGAACCCTGACCCTTGCCCAGCGGGCGGCAGTGAGGGCTCCAGTTTGAATTTGAATTTGAGCGGGACAGGAGGCGTCAGTGGGAGTGGCGGTAACAAGACAGCCTCCGCCTGCGTTAAGATCGACATTAGCACTTGCCAATCGAGCGCGGGAAGAACGGCTCCCGACGAAATGACAAACCCATCCGGAGGGGGCAGCCTGCTGATGGTGCCCACGCATCACAATCTGCAGCTCGATAAAATTTCCGTGCGCTCGATTAGTTCCGAGGATATATCCAGTGCCGGCGGTGGCAAGTGCTGCAGTGCTGCTGCCCGGAATCCGGCCATAAAAACAGGACGGCGCCTGCAGCTGATGCAGGTGAGTATCTTCAACACTCTGTACACACTATACAGGTGCGAAGAGCACACACTTATCTGGAGCAGCATAAATTAGCGGCGGCGCATGCATCTTAATTAGTCGGACTGGTCAGAGTCACGTGCCCGCGACAGATAGCCACAGAGAATGCGTCTAATGAATGTCGCGATTAGCGGGCCACGATAAAGACTAATCACGCCTCCTTTGGCCATGGCAATCAGGCCCAGATAATGCCCAGTTGGGACTGGGTGTCCCGGGTATCCTCCATTGAGGCACATATTGATAGCAAATGAAAATATATGGCACAGTGGGTCGAGGTATAGAATACAATGCCTTGTATCCTATATAATAATCTAGTTAAAATTAACAAATTTAATATTAATTTTAAAAACATTCTACAAGGACCATAAATAAATTTAAAAAAATTCAGAACAAGGTTTAGATATCAAGCTGGTTTACGTTTAGAATATTTCATAAAGTTGGAACTATTTTCTATGGTTTACCTTTCCAATATTTCATTAAACTCAAGAAAAACTTTAACTAAATATTACCAATATTATATCTTATTAAAACTAAATAAAAGTTGTTTACCCTTTTTCGACGTATTTATATACATTTACTTAAAACTTCTAAAATATTACCATCCTTTACCTAAGACCATAAAACATACAACCAATACCCTAAAGTAAAGCCCACTGTGGGCAAGAGTTTGCACTCATTGACATGCGAATCCATTTCCAGATGATAATTCTACCATTTATACCAATATTGGCATTGATTGTGCAAACATCGGTGACCCTGCAAGAGATCCTGGAGTACCGTTCCGCCGTGGCCGACATCGAGACGCAGGTGAGTGGGATGGATGGAGGTAAATTCCGGATGAAAAGAAACAAACAAAGTAAAAGGACACCACCCGACCTGGACAGGAGACAGCGTGTCCGTTTTGAAGCGTAATTAATATTTATTGCTGAAATTCAATCAAACGCCAAGTACATGCCGGGGGAGGACTCGCTGCCTGGTCAGTGTTCACTTGACCAGCGAGCGAGGACGGGCTTCTTTGAGCTCTCTGCAAATATTTGTTTGCTCAGGTAAGTGCCCCGAGAAGGATTCCGGAGCACGGGCACCACTCAAGGGTGTCCTTCTGCCCCTCGCCCATGCCCCCCATAATGTAAATGCGTAGTCTTAGCTGGAAAATATGAAAGAGAGAATGGAAAATATTGTACGTACTTATATGAGCCACAGAGGGACGCAGCGGAAGAGGAGGTCAAAGTGAATTGATAAGGACGCCATGCGAAATATGCAGCGACAGTCTCGAGTGTAGGATGAAATGGGGGAAAGTTGCAAGTGGCGGGAGGGAGATGGGTGGGTGTTCCTGAACAGGGTCACGTAGTTAGGATGCGAATCGCACTATCAGGACAAACAAATCAAGGAAGGAATAAAGAATGCTTCGATATAAGTCTTTCCCATGCTTAGTAAAGAGTAGAAAGCTTGTTATTTGATTTCTCTTGCTGGGATTGGTTCATCACACACAAGATTTATATATGTCCTTAAAAATCAATTAGGATGTAAAGTCATGCACAAAATTTTATAACATTTATATAGTTTCAATAGGTTTTCTATTTCTAAAGAAAAACTATACAAAACTGTAACACAATTCAACTAAAAGTAATTTTAAGCATTTTGAATTCCAGATAAGAAACTAATTAATTTTTCCAGCCTTTCAAGTTTGTATATTATCAGATTGAAAGTTAATAAATTGCGTGATAAGTGTAATGGTATGAAAATCGGCACTTAGACAACCAATTTTATGAAATTACCTTATCACCAAACCTTATCAAAAAATAACATTATCTTAAGTTGGGCATTTGCGGCGTTATTGACCTTTTCTATGAAATGTTTATATATTTATGCCTGCCTCAAAAGCTGTAAATACTTTGCATTAGATAAACAAACAGAAAATATACATTTGATCACTTAAGTAATATAATAGTAGCTTAATAAAGGTATTTCGTTCTTATGACATTATGATGATAGAACTCTTCAATTTAAAAAATTACTATATGTTTTGCATTTATTATTTTACCTGCTTTTTTATGGTTTTATATAAATTTCCGACATTTTAAAAATATTTTATGAAAAGTTTTTGTCCTCTTAAAAATGTTATAAATCTAAACTGGTACTTTGGCCTCGTAGACAGCGCTAGGATTGAGGCACAGCTGGGTGGTGAAATGCTGCAGCGGCGTCTGGCAGATGTGTGGCGCCCACTGGGTGCAGTTCTTCACGGTCAGGCGGTGAACGTCCATCACAAACTCCCCGGTTTCCATGCTGTAGTTGGCAAACAAAGTGAGACAGTCGCCGCTAGAGGGAATGGGTTGATCCTGGTTCCAGGGCAGATACAAGGCCTGCTCCCCGGTGCTTTGCCAGTAGTAATCGATCAAGGTCTTCACTTCTCCAAGCTTATTACCAGCTGTCCAGAACTCCAGCTGGTAGGGCTCTGCCACGGGCAGCCACTCCTGGATAGCCTTTAGCTCCGTCTGGTTCTTAATGCTCAGAAGTTCGGCGTTCAAAGACCGACAGTGGCGATCCGACTCGTACCAGTTCTTCCAGCTCTTGTCCGCCAGAAGGCACTTGTCCGCCACCCGGCTAAAGTTGGTGGGACACTCGGACACGGTTTGCGTGCTGACAGCCTGATGGAGCTGGCCAAAGACCAGACCGAGCAAAGCGAAGCAAACTACCTTGGGCCACAACATCGTGAGTAACTGACCAGCTGTCTGATGGTCTGACTCTTTTATACGATCGCTCGGCTGGGGGCTCCTGATAAGGGTTCGGGAAAATATCAAGTATACGCCAGGTCGGAGTTACCTCACTCATGATCAGTTTAACAGCTTATCGCGAAGACGGTCTGCTGCCAAGGCCTAAAAGATTATTCAGGAGAATCCCCAAGAAGACTCAGCATTAAAGGCTAAGAGGGAATCCCAGAAAGCCTGTAAAAACCATAAAATCAAGTGGAATCTTTCGATTTTATAAAGCTGACTCATTTGTTTTACTACACTTTTACTTTTTTAATTTGATAATTCTACTAGCTTGGCGTGTTTCTGATATTCTACTATCTTGACATGGTCAACGAGGCGGATGCGCAATTTCCGATTGAAACGAATCGAACCAAAACAAATGAAATATCTAAAAATAAAAACGAAAGATAGCTATGATATACTACTTAAGCCCTTTAATTCCGTTTGTATACACATAAATCTACTTTGTTTTAGGAAAATTTACGCATACTTTAATCTTCTGCGGCAAATATAATTTTACCCGTTGAACATTGCCAAGTTTTATTGCTTACATATTGATTATAATTCCTGGTTTCTCTGAAAGACCAGGATATGGCTTTAAATTGGGTGACAAATTTTCAAAATGCTGTGTGTATCTATAAATTATTTCCTCCTGTTTACATTTTTCCCACTAAAATTAATATTGTGAGATAAATGCTATTAAGTTCCTAGGTTAGACAATAATTTTTATTAGATTACCTTATCGGTAGGAATTATTACCTATCGCCCGTGCAAATACAAATCTTAACTTTGGCATGTGCAGGCAATTGTCTTCCTCTACAAAGTATATTAACCTTTACAACGAACTATAATATATTTCTTGCTATTCCAACAAAAGTTTCTTGACTCAGATATTTTGTTTAATTTAATTGAATTTATTTTTGTTGCTAAAAACTTATCAATATCCTTTGATGAATTTAGCCTAAACGGGTACTTTGGCCTCATAGACGGCGCTGGGATTGAGGCACAGCTGGGTGGTGAACTGCTGCAGCGGCGCTTGGCAGATGTGGCCCGCCCACTGGGTGCAGTTCTTCACGGTCAGGAGGTGCTTATCCATCACCATCTGCCCGGTGGACATGCTGACGCTTGCGTATAGCACAAGGCAGTCGCCGCTGGCGGGAGTGGGCTGGCCCTGGTTCCATGGCAGGTAGAGCGCCTGCTCACCGGTGCTTTGCCAGTAGTAGTCGATCAGGGTCTTCGTTTCGCCAAACTTATTGCCAGCTGTCCAGAATTCTGTGCCATAGGGCCAAACCACGGGAAGCCACTCCTGGATCGCCTTCAGCTCTGTCTGGTTCTTGATACTCAGCAGTCCGGCGTTCAGGGAGCGACAGTGGCGATCCGAATCGTACCAGTTCTTCCAGCTGTTGTCCGCCAGGAGGCACTTGTCCGCCACCCGGGTGAAGTTGGTGGGGCACACGGACACGGTCTCCGTGCTGGCAGCCTGATAGAGTTGGCCAAGGGCCAGACTGAGCAGAGCGAAGCAAACTATCTTGGGCAACGACATCATAAGTAACTGTCCAGCTGTGCGATGGTCTGACTCTTTTATAGGATCGCACGGCTGGGGGCTCCGATAAGTATGCTTTCTGATAAGGGCTCCGGATAAGGGTACGCCAGGTGGAAGCTATCTCGCCGGCTATCAATTTTACTGCCGTGAGCAGGTTATCTGGAACCCACGAAGATGGCTCGCTGTCAAGGTCCACAAGATTACTCAGGAGGATCCCCAAGAAAATAATAAGCAATAAAGCGCTTAGAGGTGGGAATCCCTAGTCTTGTAAAAACTACAGAATTTTCAAAACTATATTTTAAATTCAACTGATTTATTCGTTTTCTTTACTTCAAAGTTTATAATGAATTAAAACGTAAATAGCTATATTTTTACTTATTTTATTGTTCTGCTTTATGGACTCTTTCCACTAGGCGTATACGCAATTTTACAGATTGTACATAGATAACATATCACTTTGGGCTTTTAAATATCACTTTCTTCTATTATTATCTATATTGTAATCACTTAAGGTTGCTTTGGTAAACTATTTGTTTATTTATAGCTTATTCTGCGTAGTTTAATGCTTCGAAATCCAAATTAGCTGAGTTTTCTATATTTCTTTTCTCAATTATATATATTTGTCTCCTTATTCCGGATGATTTTCGGTCGCCTTAGTTTTTCAAATCTTCGTTGTTCATTAAAAGCGCTGACCTATTAATTAATTAAAAAAGTTTATTCTCGTTTTACCGTAGACATAGTACACCTTCAAGTAGGCCTCATCCACATCTTCCACCTATTAATAAAAAATAAAGATAAAATTGTTACAATATATATATTATAAACTTACGTGAAAATTTGGTAGATCGTCGGTTTTATGCAAAGTGATTCTTAGAGGACCTCGAAGTGTAGGATCCCTAATAGACTTTAGATGGTTCTCAACTTCCCTCAGAAAATACTCTTCTTCGCGGATTTCATAATTGATTGTAAGAAGATCGAGATTTATACAGGATGTTAAAATGGCTAAAACATAGTTGACTTCATGCAGCTCAATATCCAAACACAACTCTTTGAGTTCCGTCAGCTGGCCTAGGTCTGGTAAAGTTTTTAAATCTTTCATAAATCGTAGATGTAATTTATTTAACGATTTAAGTCTCCCTATTTCGTTCAACTCTTCAACACATTCGATTGGTACAGAAAGATATTTTAATTTCAGATCACTTTTACGTTCAAAAGCCTGGTAAATTTTGCTAAGCGAACCTTTTGTGTCTGTTATAATAAGTTCATTGAGATTTTGTATGTCAGCCAGAACATTTATTTCCTCAAAATAAAGCAAAGACACGGTTAGCGACTCCAAATGTTCTAGTTCAGCCAATTGTAGACATTCCTTTAAACCAATCGGACTATAGATAACCACTTTCTTTAGAGTGTGTAAACTAAACTTATAACCTACGTATTCACATGAGATAGTTAGGTTAACCAAGCTATTCAACTCCAACAAGGAAAAAACATATATAGACTCCAAGTTCCAGAGTTGCGAAGTTTCCAAACTTAGTTCCATCCGATCAAGATTTTCTCCTAATACTTTTAGGGCCTGAAGTCTATGGGGTCTTTGTTTAGCAAATGCTGTGAGTACATTTTGTAAGGAGTTCGGCGGATATATACTTATTGATAGTTCTTCAATATTCGATTTCGCCAGCTCAGTAAATGACTCACAATCAGAGACAGGACCATAAAATTGCGTGAAATGGCAATTCTTCAGGGACTTTACCCTGGAAATCTTTAATACTTCTTCCGAAGAAAAGTCATTGGCTTTAACTTGTAGGCTTTGAAGAGATGGTGACTCCATTGTTGCCAGTTGATCGAAGAGCTTGTCCAGGGATCCCCTTTCCGAATGCCATATAGTCAATTCCTCGAGCCCAGTTAGTTCAGACAATTTCTCAATGCCATTTGTATCTGAGAGTGGAAGTCTCAAGTTTTTGATAGTCTGAACTTCTGTTACTTTATGGATATCTTCAAAACGCATCCGTCCCAAATTGAAAAGTACTTCTTCAATCACATTTAAATTCCCAGCGAAGGCTTCAAGAAGCTCGTTCAGCGATCCTGGGTTATGGCCACAGATTCCAAGGCGTTTAATGCCACCAACCTGGGAAAGAGGAATCAACAGATTAGCCTCACAGCCAAGTTTCATTACAATCTCCAGAGTCTTGTCCTTCTTCCTAAATACAATTTTCCAATATGTGCACTCGACTTTAGCTTCCATCTGGCATGTTCTTATCAGACCAGAAAGAGCCTGTGGAGGGCGAGCACTGAACTCATCTTGAACTGAGATACTCAGGTGTTGCAGGTTGCTAAGTTCACCCAAAGGTTCGATGGATTCCCAATCGGAAATCGAGCATACCAGATATTGAATTGAGTTTATTTTGACAAGGTCGACAGCTACACTTGGATTTATTACACCTGTGTTGCTGTTAAACGACTTTAAATTGGTTAAACCCTCTACGATTATTGATCTGAAGAGGTCGGCTATATCACCATGATAAATGAAAATTCGTATGATGTTTACATTAAACAACTTTGATAGTATCAATAGCTCGCGAATATCCGATGTTCTGCCTTCATATAATCTAAGTTCCCTCCTTGGTCTGCTGAGGTAAAAGTTTAGCCCCTTGGTTAAAGTAATGGTTGCAAGAGTTTCCGCTAAGTGGCAGCTGTCTTTAGATATTTCAAAAAAATTATAAGAGGCCTCCAGAAGTATTCCTGTCGGTGGTTCCTCGCATGAATATGTCAAGGTTTCCATTGAGTGCACTCTGGCAAGCGTAACAGTACCGGAAGATGGTAATGTTTCCGAGAACCTCAGAGTCAAGGGTTGGGACCGCGGCCTCTTCCACTTTTCTGCCGCCTGAAGCATTGGCAAAAGCCAGCCATTCTGATAGACTCCATTGATGGTCATATCCTCTAGTTTGGGTAGCTTGGCCAGCGGTGCATACTCAGCGGCATCGACATCCACCTTGGGCACAAACTCCAGTTGCTTAAGGTTGCTGCAATGTGGCGCGATGTCTGATAGCCGTCCATATATATCATTGCTCATCACGTGCAAGTAATGTAATTGGGGGTTTGACATGCAGACATTTACCAAAGTTTCTGCACTCGCCCGTGCGTCCAAAGAGAGATGCGAAAGGTTATCAAAATTGCTTAAGCTTTCCACGGAGTAACCTTTAGGAAAAATGGAAATATATAAATGGGTCCCAAATAGTTTTTTTTTTTTTGTTTATAGAAATAAATTTTAAACTTACCTTTTAAAGAAATTTGTACTCTGGTCAGACTCCGTTTGTTTTCCAGAGCACGTTTTATCATTTGAAAATGATCTAGAAATTCGGGATCATACGATTTTGGGGTAAAGAGCACTGTAAGATCTACAAGAACGTTATTTTCTCTGACGGCATCTGCATAGAGTCGCCAGAAAGAGTCGCTGTTTTTTCCCGATGGCAACTGTTCAAAATTAATTGTCAGATTCCGGGTTCTGGCCACAATAATGAACTCGAGACTCTGGTACAGATCTTTATAATAAAGCTGTAGCACCTGCATTATTTTTCCGTGGGCCAGTGCAAAGCTAACTAAATTGTCATACTTTACTTGGTTGCCCTTGCTTTTGAATCTCAACTCGCAATCAGCAATTATATATTTCATTATCTCTGCGATGCAGTCCTCATACAGATCTAAGAGCCCCCTACTATTATCGGCCATTTTTTAGTTTGACTCAGGTTGGTGAGATCAGATAGATCAGCTAAATTGGATGGTTTCTATATCATAAATAATATACTTTGTATTATTTAAATGATATTATAGCTCTGTACCGTTCAGCCCTATTTCCAAAAGTCAACTAAAAACTATGGTTCATTGGGAATACTGATAAATGCATTGCAATCTTATCACTCTTATCTGGAATTAATCTAAGAAATATACATTTTATCTAATCTAATTATTATTGTTCGTTCCTTATCAATTATCGGTGGAACTTTATACCCTTTAAAAAGGCAAATTTAGTTAGAAGATTGCAATGCAAATTAATTTCTTCTTCAAAGATATCTGGGTGGACAACAATAGCCTTAAAATTAGAAAGAAAATTCAGTGTAAACAGACGATATTTATTTTAATTAGATGTAATACTTTTAAATATATTTCATTAAATTTAATGGTAATGCCTTATAATCTAAATTGTGGAGTCCTTTGCTCGGATATGGCATATACTGACCAGGGTCGCTCATTTTTTGACGTTTTCAGGTAACTATAGCCACAGACTTGGGAAAAGTGGTCACTCGACTGCAGTTGGAACGCTCCGAGGTTGCCTTCTACATATTCACCAACGGCAGCAAGCAGCGGTGAGTTACATGAGCTTTTTAAATCAATACATCAATAAATAGTATTGATCGCGGATTAGGGCTAATCTAACCCAACGTTTCGAAATCACCGACCACGCCCTGAATAACATGACCACCTGGAGCGAGATCAGTGTTCCCACAGCTCCGGATGAGGACGAGGACGATCGGGAAATGATGCTCAATCGCAACGAATTCCAGAGCCGATTGAACGAGTTCAGGGATCGAGTGCGTTTCGAGCCTGAGGAGAGCTCCATTACCGAGGTGATGAACTGGTACACGTCCATTAATCGCGGCTTGCTTCATCACCTAAACGAGCAGATCAAGGAGACGGATAACAGCGGCGTGTGGCGGTGAGATTGGGGACCTTATTTATATTTATATATTAGAATGAATCCTTCGACAGCTACCTGGTGGGATTCAAGAACCTGCTGAAGAGCATCGAGTGTCAGAATATTGCCACTTCCTTTGGCATTCGGTACTATGGCCGAGGATCCTTGACTGCCGAGAATTTTGTGTCCTATGTGCGCTACGAGTTCATGGCTCGCGAGATGATTAACTCCACGCTGAACTACGCTCCAATGCTAAAGAATATGTACACGAATATAACCAGCACCAAGAAGTACCATCGCACCAAGCAGATGTAAGTATGTCGGCCTAGTTCTGAGCCGATCTCATACAGGATCTCTTCCCCAGGAGCACCACTCTGCTGAAAAACAATCCGAATGTCTCGAACGAGCGCAGTGCCATCGAGTACTACGAGCTGATGAACAACTATACGGATGACCTGCGAATACTACAGAAGGCCCTGCGACGTATGATTAAGTGAGGCAAAATCTTAGCAATAAAAAATTATTTAATTTTTTGGAATTTCACAAAAGGATATACCTTACCTTGCCTTAAATCTCGGTATCTTCCAGAGAATATGTGGACAAGACCCTAAAGGAGGCAGACCGGAAAGAAGCCATTGGCATTGCCATACTGGTTGTGGTGCTCCTTGTGTCGCCGGTTATTATTGTGCTGGTTAAGAATGCCGCTGCCACGATACAGGTGATATGCTGCCGTTGTAAATCGAGAAGCTCTCCTCCAATTACATTGTTTATATCCCACCCTCAGCTGTATGCCCTGAATCTGTCCCAAAAGGCCAAGGAATTGAAGAGGGAGAAGCGCAAAAGCGACTCGCTACTCTTTCAGATGCTTCCACCCAGCGTGGCCATGCAGCTGAAGCAGACCCAGCAGGTGAGTCCCGGGAAAGGCCGGGGATTTAAACCATTCTAATTGCCCGCCTGACAGGTTCCCGCCGAGTTGTACGAGGCAGTTACCATCTACTTCAGCGACATTGTTGGGTTTACGGAAATCGCCGCGGACTGTACTCCACTGGAGGTAATTGTAGATAATTACAGCTAGCTATCTACAAATTTCTTATGATCCCAAAACAATCTTATTTGAATAACATTTTAAAACTATTATAGTATCGTTTGTACTATAGTTACCTTTTTTTTAGATTTTACAACTAAACCTAACTCTCTTATTTGCACTCCCTTGACAGGTTGTCACTTTCCTCAACTCTATCTACCGTGTGTTTGACGAGCGCATCGAGTGTTACGATGTCTATAAGGTGGAAACCATTGGCGACTCCTATATGGTGGCTTCCGGCCTGCCGGTGAAGAACGGTAATTTATGCAAATTTGGCTGTCAGTCAGTCAGTCATTTACCCCGGCTCCCCATTGCCTCCCTGGCTGACTGCACGGCTGTTTGACCCCAAAAAGATTTGCGCTAATTTAACTTTCATTTGTGGCCATGCGCCGTAATGTAATTTATGCCACGGAATATTCCACCACCACCGCCACCGTCGCCTGCAGGGAACAAGCACATCAGTGAGATAGCAACAATGGCGCTTGATTTACTAGACGCCTCGTCGGTCTTCCGCATCCCCAGAGCCGGCGACGAGTTCGTCCAGATCCGGTGCGGAGTCCACACGGGTCCGGTAGTAGCCGGCATCGTGGGCACCAAGATGCCGCGCTACTGCCTCTTTGGCGACACGGTGAACACGGCCTCGCGCATGGAAAGCACAGGCGAGGCCCAAAAGATACATATCACCGAGGAGATGCATGACTCGCTGCAGCAGGTGGGAGGTTTCCGGACCGAGCATCGCGGTCTCATCGATGTCAAGGTGGGTGGGTTGATAGGGAAACGGTCATTCGTAAGGTGTTGTGCCTTAAAAATTTAAATTAACTACATTATTTTATATTTAAACCTTTTTGCAATTAAATATTTTTGATGATTCGACCCTTTCAGGGTAAGGGTCTGATGAGCACCTACTGGCTGACCTGCAAGGACGGCCCCGTGCGGGTGCGCGAGGAAATCTCGTGGCGGGCAGACATGCAGCCCGTGTTCCTGGACCACCTCAAGCTGCATCCGCCGACCGACTACAAGCTGCCCAAGCGAAAATGAGCGTCGCGCGTCTGCCCATTTTCCAGCTACTCAAAAATTATAGTAATCCATGTTGTCCTGCATGGCGCTTTGCTGTCTGTCCTTCTAAATGTGCATGTGTTGGTGTCGCGTGTGTCTTTTTGTCGGTTTAACTATCTCTATTTCCTGTCGCTCTCTGTCCCCCTCGGTGTCCTTTAAAGCTTCAATGTCGCCCACGAGGCTCCATGTAATCTGCAGTGTGAATAACAAGAATGAAAAGCCAAAATACAGACAAGTGTAACAGAAAAAAACCATAAACTCGTAATAGCTTGGGAAGAATCGGGTCTTGGTTTGAGGAAAACTTGTAAAACAAATAATCTAAATTTCTGTTTCAATTCAAATTCAAAATTAAAATCCCACTTGGGCAATCGACGATACATCGATGTTTTACTTTAAACCATCGAAAAACATCGATGTCCACGAACATCGAACTTTTTCCACCTCTACAGTGTGGGAAGTTGCAGACAAAAAGAACAAAGTAAATTTTGAAAAGTAACCTGCAGCTGCTTTGGATTTAGTCAGATTTGAGCCAACACTGCCATGGCAAAGGTAATTTCCCAGGACACCTTCGACGATGTGGTCCAGGAGAATGTGGTGGAGTTCTCCATGACGCCGACGGAGGCCAAGGAGGAAACCATTAAGCAATTCGAGGCGCAGGTGAGTGTGGGATTGACCAATTCCGGGTGACGAATCGTTACTGATTATCTTCTGGCAGGGTATCAACCTGGCCAACATCATCAAGGACCTGTCCATCAACCCGCAGACTGGCAAGCCCGTCATCAACGAAACTGTGGACAAAATAAAGGAGCACATTGGTCAGAAGACGGGGGACTCGGCTCAGCTGCTGGAACAGCTGGACACTCTGGAGGCAGAGTGTCAGAAATCGTTGGCCCATCGTGTTCTGGCCGGGAAGAACGGCGCACATGATGCCCTGATCACTCTTCTGGAGGAAACCCTCGCCTCGGACTCGCCCAACGAAACCCTCGTCAAGAAGTGCCTGGAGGCTGTCAACAGCCTGACCAACAAGCAGCCGGATCTGTTTGACGCCGAGGCCATGGCCGTGGTGCTCAAGCTGCTGGCTCTCAAGGAGCGCGAGGAGATCACCCTACTGACGCTGCAGTGGCTGCAGAAGGCCTGCATTATGCACGAGATGAACCGTCAAAATATAATGAACACGCCCGCCTTGAAGCTGATGAAGCCGCTGCTGGCCAAATCGAAGGAGCGTCTGGTGCGCGAGCTGACCGCCGTTTTCCGCTTCCTGGTGCTGGATGACGACATCCGCGTGGAGTTTGGCTGCGCCCACGAGCATGCCCGACAGATAGCAGGCGAGGTGCTGCTCCCATTGGTGGAACTGCTTCCTGCCTACGAGGATCCGAGCGTGCTGGCCGATCTGCTGCTGACCATTGGCACGCTGGCTGTGCGCCAAGAACTCTGCACCGCCATCGATGAGGCGGGCGGACTGAAGGCAGTCTTCGAAATCATGAGCAAAAATCTGGACGAGGTGCGTCTGAACAGAGAGGCCCTAAAGCTGTTACGGGCTTTGGCGGGCCACGACTCGGTGAAAGCACACATTGTCCAGCAGGGCGTGGCCCCCATTATCAAACAACTCCTGGAGACGCACCAGACCAACGAGAACATCGTTGCTGCCGCCCTGGCCTGCGTGACCACGCTGACCCTCCGCGTGCAGGAGCACAGTGCTGCCTTTTTTGAAACCGGCATTGCAGAGGTGATTGTGGAGGCGCTGCGCGCTCATCCCAAGCACAAGATCGTCCAGCGCAATGGAGCCTGGGCCATTCGCAACATGGTGTCACGATCGCGCAATCAATGCGAGACCTGGATTTCCTTTGGCGTCGAGGACCTGCTGAACGCTGCCATGAAGGAGCACCCCAGCGTGGAGCAGGACATCAAGGCGGCCCTGCGGGATCTCGGCTGCAATGTCCACCTGCGCGAGGAGTGGACGGGCAAGGCGGAGAAGAAGATCGCCGCCTGATGGCTTGAACTTGTATTTTTTATTTTTATAAATCTACTAACTTATTAATACTAAATCCATGCAATGGCTAACGAATTTGATTGGCGATCCTTAATAGCAACCGCACCCTAATCCCCAAATGAGGCAGTCTCTTAATGATCATCGCAAGGCGGTGTGAACTTATTTACCCTGGTTAAAGTTCCGCAGCGTGCCAGCCTTGAGGCGTTGGGTGACACTTCTGACTGCTGGTGGCCGGACGCCTGCCAAGCCCTCTTCCTCGGCGCGCTGCGCAAATGGATCTACCTTCTCGGAGCCGCCCATGCCATTAAAGACAAAGTTAGATCCGGTGGTGGCCGCCAGTCCATTGCCGCTCGAGCTGCCCAGCATCAGGCGCGGCTTCTTGAAAATTGAGTACTGAAAGGAGATTTTAATTATTGAATGTGTTCTCGATAAGCTATGGTTTCGTGTTCCTACCTTTTCGCTGAGATCACTGGTGGTCTTTCGGACAGTTCCGCTCATCATACTAAGGCCGTCCGCTCGCTTGATGGGCGACAATTTGGCCTTGGCTCTGGCACTGAGCAGATGGGGCAAGCCCACGCTGCTGGACTTTATGTTGAGATACGGCGAGGTGGACTCCTCAATGCGTTTGATATTCTCCTTCTGCGGAAAATAAATATCACTGATTGTTGCCTTAAAACCACTGGCTACTTACGATTGTGGGTGAGATGGTGGACCGCCTCTCGTCCACTTTGAGTGCCATTAGGTTGGAATTTAGACCGGGAGAGCTAATGGTAGAATCCAAGCTAATAATGTTGCTTTCCCGCAGTTGAAGCTGCAAATACACATAGTCTGGGTAAGGAATAACAGGAGCAAGTAACCGATTACTACTACCTTCTCTTGGGCCCGGTAAAGATCACTCTCCAGTTGGGAGACTCGCTCCTCAAGACATCTGTAACGAGACAAATCACATTTCAGGGATTGGAACCATTTTGGGACATCTCTCTCACCTCTTGAGGTCGATCTCCTTGCGCAGATCATTCTGGACAACTTTGACAACATTCCTAAGCTCAGACTTTTTGCTCTCGCACTGGCGCAGTTCGCGCTTCAGTGTGGAGACCCAGTTGGCCAGTACATGCGGGTTGGACTCGTTCTTGAGCAAGCGGTCGGCATCCGCCGAGCCAGCTGCCAGAATAGCCGAAACCCCCTCCATTGCATGGATTTGAGCCTTCAGGGACTTGTTTTCCTTGCGCAGACCGTCCACCACCTGGGCGTCGCTCTTGAGGATGCTGATCTGCTCCGCATAGCTGCTGATAAGGAACTCCTTCTTCTGCACCTTCTGCTCAAGACCTGCAATGGTTTTACTGGAAACGAAATGTGGGCAGTAGAGACGGCTACTTGAGGCACATCTCGGACTACTCACAGGCACTTTTTCTGCGTGTCTTTCAAGTCACGGATCTGCTGTTCGTCCTTGTGGCGCTCCTTCTCTACCATCTTCATGGACAGCTTGGCGTTGTCTAGCTGCTCCTGCAGGGAGCCGACGTCGATTCGGCTCACATCCAAATTGGCCAGGTTGAAGTAGACCCTGAATATGTTTCTGGTAGAGCACTTGTTCCGGCACTGGGGACATGTTTTGGAGCTGCAGGGTGAAACATAGAAACTAATGATTCTCCAAACCACAAATATCCGAGGGAAACGTACCGATCGAGCCATTGGTTCAGACAACTGTGGTGGAACATATGGCCGCAGACGGTGACAAACACCTCGTCGGCCTGCGAAAACAATTCGGCGCATATTACGCAGTTTAGGTTCAACATTTTCGCAACAAAAATAATTAACTACATAAATCAGTTACAATAAACAAAAACAACAATTTATGCACGCCGCTTGGTTTGCGCGCCCAGCGGAAAACAGCTGATGGGATGCAATTTTACCACACTAGCAATCGATACTCACCACCGATAATTATCAGTGATGCGCTATTTTCACGCCAAATATAGGAGAATAGAATTCTTATTATCGAGCGTGAAATTAAATTATATATATATAACAAATTTGTGAACATATATAATTCTATGTGGGCATTTATATTCTGTCGAACTTGACATTTTTACGCATTCAAAGTAAAAAAGTGTATGTTACTTTTTTATATATGTTAACTAATAACTCTTGAATATGCTAAATTACGTCAATGTTGATCAATTGGAACACTTCTTAACCATATTGAAAACAAAGATTTTTGAGAAGTTTACTGTTTTGGCCGCTGTTGACTATTTAATAGAAAACAGGTGAGTAAATATTTCTAGCCATTTCCCCACCAGAGCTGCCAAGTATCGATGACCGACCGCGCAGCACTGACGCCTGGTGGCGAAAGCACACCGTGGGCTTTCGATAGTGCGATAGTGCCATCGGTGCCACCACTAATACACAAATAAAAGTCGTCAAATAGCAATAATAAATAGGAATAGTTGTAGATTTGTGCATTTAATCTGTTCGTTTGTTGTGTTCCAATCGACCGTCGGGGTCCCGTTGAGGTAACAGAACTTGCGGCGGAAGCGGAAGCTGTGCGAAAAGGTGCCAAATTTTGCGTGCGCATTTCAACACCTTTGTCAACGCTGGTTCCTATTTGGTGACCGACGGCACACACACACACAGCCAGGCACACACGCGCAAGCAAGCTTACAGCCAGAACAGCGGGCGAAAGTGCGAGGGAGAGGCAGACAAACAACCGTGCGAGAACAACAACGATCGAGCGCCTCCAGCGGTCGCAGCCCAGGCAAAAGCCAGCAATGGAAATGGCCAACATGATCGGCAACAACCACAGCGGCGGGAGCAGCAGCAACAACAGCAGCAACACCTACGGCAGCTACAACAACAGCGCGGCCGCCAGTGGTAACAGTAGCGGGGAGGCGGCGCGGCTGCGGGATGTGTGCAGCATGCTGAATTCCGGCGGCGCAGCCGGCTACCAGATACCGGCAGGTGGCTGCGCCTACGATCACATCATCGCCCTGATGCGGGGCCTGGACCTGCAGGACGACGGCATCGTGCTCAACTCCAAGATCAAGACCATCGAGACGGACTTCTGCAACATAGTGCGCGACGAATCGATGCTGTGGTATGTGTTTGCCCGGCCGTCTGTGTGGCCCATTGATGATTAATAATATTATAAGTGGTGTGTGTGTTTGGCACCTCTTTGCGCGTATAAATACACTTTGAAAGCACAGTGCGCGGCAAAGCCGTAAGGCCTACAATCCCTAAATTCCTTTTTATAGTTTCCCTCCATAACCACCACTTGTTGCTTTATCCTTTTCGATAACCGATCACCCTCAGCTTCCCATAAATTATTATTTTTCCGGGTCGAAAGTTGTGCGGTAATTGATTTATTTATAGCGATTGGGCAAAAAGGTTCGCAAATTATTTTATTGGGACGTCTTTTACTTACATGATAAGACTGACATTTGAGACGAACACAGCAAGGAAAGCTTTCTATAATTATGTGGGATTTTATGTTTCGATAACCGATGAAATTGTGACATGCTATAAATCTCTAGCATATGTATTGGTTTTATAAATAATTCTAGGACATAACTTCAGAGAGATTGGGCCCCATTTATGTTTTTTAATTCTATTAAATTTCTATAGTGGTGATAATAAAATTTCTGTTTAAATGCTATATATAATATATTTTGAAAGCTAAATATTTCAGAAAATAGTTTATATTGTTTACCCATTCTTTTTCCTTTCCACAATATTTATCCCTTATTAATCGTCAGATATTTATTCGAACCGCACTGTAAATGTAAATATGTGTGCACGAGAGTTGGTTGTTTGTGACCAGGTTGCTTGGACGTCAGCGTGTCTTAAAAATTTACAACTTTTCATACAAATAATCACGGCTAGAGAGGCATCGACGCCATCCAATCAGTTCAAAATGAACACTTTTTTCCCTTCAGGTTGTCTGAGGCTCATGCTCGAGTTAATGTCTCAGCAAATATAGTAGTTCGCGGGCTTGGGCTTATCAGATAATGCGGCTGTGCTCGCCAAGCGATGGAATAAGTGGCCACAGTCACATATAAACAGTTGTTAAAATAATTATACAAGTTTATCGTGACACTAAGAAGTAGATGGAATAGTATTTCTGGGATATTTTGTACATTGAATTTATAAAATAGAAAATGTTTTACGATTGCATTTCTAAATATTCAATACAAAAGGGATTAGGCTTTTAGAGAGAGTAAAATAAGATGTTTTATAAGAAATATATTTTAATTTGTTAATACATTATCGTAGCCGTAGTTTTGATCAGAACTTTTTATATATTTTTTATCCACAGCGAGTCCATGGATTACCTGAACGACAAGGCGCTCGGAGATGGCGACACGGCCCTGAAGTTTGCCCTGCTTTTCTCGTCGCGCAACTTTGACGCCTTGGCCATGAAGGAGACTAAGGTGCGCAGCGCCATGCTCAAGATCCTGGAGACAAACTTCCTCAACGCCGACACGTACCGGATGCACGACAAGAACCGTCTGTACAACTCGATCACGCTGCTGGGCGAGTACTATCACAGAGTGCGGCTGGCGGACAATGCCCCGATCACCATTCTGGGCGAGTCCCTGCTGGACCTGCTCACACGCGAGCTGAACGACACTACAGTGGTGCTGGGCACTCGAATTGCCCGCCTGGTGCTCTCGCAAATCACGCTGAACGGGGAGATAATGCGCCAGCGTCACAAGGTGGAGATCGACCTGCTGCTGTTCCACGTCCGCCGACACCTGATTATGCAGCCGGCACTGACCGCCAAGGTGAAGGCCATGCTCCTGATGGTGCTGGATCTATTTTATAGTCACTTTAAGCATATCGGGCACGATCTGGAGGCGATGTACACCGACTACCTGGTGGTGGAGGATGGCGAAGAGGATGGTGTGAACAACAACGGCTCTGGTGGAGGTGTCAACCCGCAGCAACATCAGCAGCAGCATCAGCTACAGCACCAGCAGTCGGAGAACGGCAGCAGTGCCAACACCTCCGTCCAGGATCAGGACTCGTTCGATCCACCCCCGTCGACGAAGAAGTGGAGCGAGCAGGTCTGCGAGGACTCCTTCTGCGACGTGGGCTTTGGCGAGGCAGAGCAGGGCGGTGAGCGCTACTCGGAGGCAGGAGCTCATTCCTATCCAACCAACAACTCCATCCCAATAGGCCGCCACGGACGACGTGGCTTCCAACCGCGCCAGGTTTCAAGGCCCCTGAAGCCAACACATCACCAGCAGCAGCAGCAGCAACAACAGCCACCGAGCATAGAGTATGTACCTCAGATTTGTTTACTTTGTTTTTAGTTCTAATTCACAAAAGAAAAACCTAGCCCTATTTATAAATCGAACTTTAATCGAATGATTTTCAAAATAAGTCGGATGAATAATCAATCAAAAAAATGATTGCTGGTTAATGGAGTACATTTCAAACTCAATTTAATTTCTTTTGTTGGCTTTGTCGTATCTCTGTTCACATGATTAATAAGGAATAAAGCCTTTATACTGCCCATAGAAAATAACTGAAGAGCCCAATTGTGATTTATTTATAGGAAGTTTTCCAAGATTGATTCAAGTCCCATATGTAAGTCAAGGAAAATCTATTAAAACAAGTATTCACTTAAAAAACAAACTTTTCAATTATATTTACACAACAAAAAATAATAATGTTTTGTTGAAATCACTTTTTAATTATTTGTTAAACGTTTATTTCTTCGCAAAACCAAATTAAACATGTTTTATAATTATATTTATTAATATTTAGTTGTAGAGGTAATTATAATATGCACTTTTCATAAATGAAATATAGCTTTAACCTTAAATGTTTATCATAAACAGCGCCAACTCCGACCAGTATCCATCCATGGCCAGCAACGAGGATCGCGACGAGAGCAAGCCGCTGCCCAGCTGGCGGAAGACGCGCTTCAATCGCAACAACGACGGCGACCACAGCAACGGCAGGTCCCGCGACCAGCAGCGGCGATACAGCGTGAACTGCGACGATGACCAGCACAGCGTTCGCAGCGAGGGAGCCGGCAACCTGCGTCTCTACAGCATCCACGATCGGAGGAAACACTCGCAGGAGCGGCACGAGCGCAATATGACCGGCGGCGGCGGTGGCAACTACAACAGCATTGTCAACTCGAATTGGGATCAGCGGGATCGGGACGATCGCAGCGAGCGCTCCTACATCAGTAACTACGAGCGCGGCAGCAACTACAAGCGAGGTGGGCGATTTAACAATCGCAACACCTACGACAAGCCACCGCGTTTCCAGAAGCAGCAACAACAACAACAGATGCAGCAGCAGCACCACCAGGGCGGAGGACACCAGAAGATACACAGTGACACTTGGCGGCGCTCCAACACGGCCATAAACAGCGGCTACCAGGATGAGAACTGTGCGTACAACTCCAATGGACCGGAGTCCAATAGCCGCAGCTCCTCAAGGGCTCGCACTCTGCCCAGACCCTCAAAGTCGCATATGGATAAATCTGCTGGATATCGGTACAATCAGAGTCCTACCCAGGGAGGAGGAGGTGGTGGGGGTGGTCCGAGGTTCCCGCGCTACAGCAGCCAAAGCAGCTTGGCCAGCGAAGCGTCCAGCACTTTTGATCGACGCCAGCAGACTTCGCCGCAACATCAGCACCAGAGGCATCGCCATTTTACTCGCCGCTCCCAGCCGGACATACATCAGCCCCAGAACGATGGCAACTGGCAGGGTCAGGGCGGTCAGAGCGGTTCAGGCCAGGAGCAGCCCGCTTCCGGAAAGGAGGAGAGCGAGCTTGTGCGCAATGCCCAGCAGACAACCAAGTACATGAACTACCTTTCGGCGCAGAAATGAGAGACAGGAGAGTGCGTTTGTAAACTAGTTAATATAGTTTATAGAAAGAGAGCAAGAGCGAGAGCCAGAGCCACTGTCAGTCAGCCACTTCCACAACTACTCCAAGTGTTCTTCAAATTCGTTGTACCCCGCATTATCGCCCCTAGATTGTTAACCGTAACTGTGTCCTAATGGAGGTGTATAATCACGTAGACTGCTTCCTGTCTCAACCCCGAGCTCAAATGTCAAACCAAAACAAACCTAGCATGCAACTCAAATCCAGGCTCAAGCAGAGAATTCAAAAACATGCACTACACATCGGATCCGATCAATTTGTAAATATAATATATATATAAATGTTTTATTTAGTCCCACACAACAACACATACCACATAAACCCACACACACACACTCATTTTTATATTTATACAATCTAACTAAGTACAAAGTCAATGATGAAAGGAGGGGAAATCCTATTTCTATTGAAACAAAATCAAAGCCTGTTGGATAAATGTTAAAAGCACCTACATACGTCGTCGTTGAGCAAAAAAAATTTTGTATTTTAGCTAAATATATACATACACTTATATATATGCATATTGAATGTCATGTTACAGTGCAGAATCAGCCAAGTTATTAAAGGAATTATACATACACACATACACACGCCTGCAAACTAAAGGTATTTTTTAAAGAAACTTTTGTGAGGCCCTTTGTTGGAACAACAAAGCCAAGCCAGCGTGCACATTGCAGAGAAACATAAATTGTATAGTTATACGAGTAGTCATATATGCATGGATAATACTTAAACCCCTCTCCCCCTTTTTATTTTTAGGCATAATTCAGCATCATGCGTAGGTTCAAAACACTAATCAGATTATACATAGCGTCTAACCAATTTTTAATAAAAAAAAAAAAAAATATTTTGAAGATGAAATTGATTGTGATTGTGACTTTTATGCTTTCTTTTCGCAGAATTGGGTATTAGGTATAGTAATAGCTTTGGCATACTTATTGCCACCTTATGGCCCAGGATGAAGGCATTTGGGACGGATTCCACTTTAAGGGACCAAAAGAGAGAGAGGAAATACATAAGTCATGTATCGGCAAATAGAGCTAACAGTAAGCTAAGATAAGATACACTCATACCACTGATTCACATGCAACAGATTCTTCTAGACGGACATCAAAGAACATCCTTACAATCTAAGGGATTCCAAGGTGCCAATATATTTTCTTTTACATTACATACATAAATAACACAGATTAATACAGTACACAATAGGGGTAACGAGATTTTTTGATAAAAACACAATTAAGGCAGATCATCAGCGCTCAGCCTGCTCACGCGGGGTGACCACCAGGACCTCATAAGTAGTGATGTTAACCTCCTGGCCACGGTGCGGTATGTACATTCTCTTGTGCGAGGGATGCACCTTGCCCAGCCGCATAATACCCTGGTACAGGCCACGGCCCGTATAGGTCACCTCGCCGATCTCCGAGTATCCGATCTTGAAAGCATCCTCCGGATAGCTTCCGTGCTCGCCGGGCACCCACTTATAGTCGCAGTCGTTCACCACCAGCAGCTCCACATCGTCGGTAAGAGCGTAGGCACGGCAGCTATACGATCCAAAGGCAGCCTTCTTTTCCACCACATAGCTACATGGCAGGCGATCGTCCCTAAAATAAGCACGGGCCACGTACGTGGGATGCCCGTCCTCGTCGGTGCCACACTGGATGGCTCCCTCAGGCGGCAGGTGTGCTTCCGTGGGACTGTCCACCTCCAAGTCCATTACCACCCACTGGATGGGCATTCTTGGCGGCTCCACATCGTCTAGCTCGGTGCGCTCGGCGAAGTTTAGGTAAATTCGATGGACGCGATTCCGGTGGCAGTGGGAGCGGCACTGCGGGCAGGTGAGGGATCTGCTTAGCCAGCGGGTGAGGCAATCCTTGTGGAAAACGTGACCGCACTGTGCCGTGGAATAAATTGTGTCGTTCGCCCGGAAAAACTCGTTGCAAATGGCACACAACACATTCAGTGCCGGCGATGAGTCATTTGCGGTTACTGCGACTTCCGTGCTATTCTCTTCCATGTTGTCAGCCTCCATATCTGGACGATCTGCGTTACTGAGTCACTCAGACGAGGGAGCGTCTTAGTTTAAAAGCCGTGTTTAATTTCACAACGGCCGGAAAGCTATGCTATTTTGTCGTCCTCCTATGTTAGGGATGGTACTCTTGTCGGTGGTATCGATAGCAGCGAACGATACTTTAACGGTATATTCGAGGTATATTTTGGGTACATTTTTTTGCCGCTTTATGGTATTTTTCAACGGCTGCGCCACGGTCACGCAGTTCGGGACACGTAAAACAATTTTACGAAAAAAGCAAAACAAATTATATAGATTTCGGATTACCAAATTCTCAGCAATAAGGCAGAGCCCGCGGCGTATCGTTGAAGCACATAAGGCTACATGAAATGTAAGTGGCAGGGACCGAGTCTCTGGTGCGTAGGAACATTGCTTGGTGAAATATCCTTTCACTTTTGATCTGTGAACAAACACGAAATGGGTATTTCAGCTGATTGTGCGTATAAATATTAACTAAATAAAAACTACGACCCTCCATCTCCCAGGCCTTTTGCCACGAACCAAAATGCAAGAAAAATCGCGCATAATACACGAATTTTGTTTGTTTTGGTTTGCCACACACAAATACTGATAAGTGTACATATATACATACATACATGTAGTAAATATGTTTGACACATTTGTACATATGTAGCTTACCTGCGCTCTTTGTTTGCCGCTATTAATAAACAGCAAAAAATGCGTATTGACAAATCTCATTTGTTGCTATTCATCCGCGCTTTGTGTACGTCAACAAAGTGTTATTATATAAACAAATCGGCAAGCATATCAGCTGTTTTTAAACAACAACATTTTCGGCTCGGCGGCAGCGACAGCAACAATTTGCGCGAACCAGCGCGTCGCAGCGCCATAACGCTCATTTCACTTTCGAACGAAATGGGGGAAGAATTCTGAAATGTCTGGATTCCAGGAACTCCCTCTCTACTGGTGCTCTCCCCTCTGGACGATGGCCTCTCTTTCTCATAACCAACGGATATTGCATCATGCCAAGCTTAAAATTGCATTGTGCTCCAGGGAGACTAGGCTTCCAGGCCAGGCTTCCAAGAACCCCCCTCTCTCCTGGTGCTCTCTTTTGAGCCCCTGACTCTCTATCTCGTAAACATAAATATTGCATCATGCTTCAAATTTCATCATGCTCCGGGTAGCCTATAAAAGCAGCTGCGGTGGCTTCTTCGCTTTTATTCCATCATCGCGATGCAAGCAAACAACACACGACAGAAGACGCAAGCACAACTCAGCCAAATGGGCGTAGGCTAGGTCGGGAATCTCAAAGTGCTCCAGTCTAGTTCAGTGTGCAGAATTCTGATCCTAACTCTAGATCCCTTTCCCTCTGATCATTGCAGAACTCACCAAAATATCATCACGCATCAACCTGCACAACCACATACACACACAGACCCAGAGGGCAATGATTCCACGGATACTGTGAGGCGTCACCAGTAGCAACCGAAAACTATTAGCACTATGAATAACGTACAGAGTGCCCCGAATGGCGGGGGCGTGGCAGTAGGCGTAGGAGTGGGCATCAAGACGGCCCGAAGCAATATCTTCAATGTGGATGGGCTGCCGCAGCAGATGGCCGCTCTGAGCATTGACTACTCCAGCATCCGGGGCAAGGATGTCCTGGTGCAGCCCAGCGACGAGCAGCGGGAGCTGCTGCAGAAGAGGCTCCAGGATCGCATAGCCGACAACTGTGGCGAGACCATCTACGAGATTGGCGTGGGCGAGGGTGAGTTCGTAAGGGAGATACTTGATTTAGGTGAAACTATGATGCATAATGATGACATAGCTTTTGACTTTTACACCAAATCTTTGCAGAAATTAACTTCTAAATTCATTTCCCAACAGATGGCAGCGACAATGGCCTAAATCCGGAGCAGTTTGCTGCCTCCGTGGCCACGCTCCACCTGCTAGCGGCCAATATTGATGCGGATGTGGTCAAGCTGCGCGAACGGCGAGCAGAGAAGGGTCAATCGGCCCAGTTCCTCATCCGGAAGCACATCGAGACCACCGACTTCATGGAGATTCGGTAAGGGAAACAAAGCTTATTCTTAGGAACTCATAACCCTCATAAACACCCTCATTACTTAGAGTGGCCGTGGTGGGAAATGTGGATGCTGGCAAGTCCACGTTACTGGGCGTGCTCACCCACGGGGAGCTGGACAATGGTCGTGGCCATGCCCGGCAGCGACTGTTCCGTCACAAGCACGAGATCGAGAGCGGACGCACGAGTTCCGTGGGCAACGACATTCTTGGCTTTGACGGGGTGGGCAATGTGGTCAACAAGCCGGACCACGGCCACCTTGACTGGGTAAAGATTTGCGAGAACTCGGCCAAGGTGATAACCTTCATCGATTTGGCTGGGCACGAGCGCTACCTGAAAACCACGGTCTTCGGCATGACGGGTCATGCCCCGGACTTTGGCATGCTAATGGTAAGTGGTGGTTGGAATACAACAGCCTATCCAAAGCTCACTTTACTTGATTCTTTTCCCCCAGATTGGCGCCAATGCCGGCATAATTGGCATGACCAAGGAGCATTTGGGCCTGGCCCTAGCTCTGGCCGTCCCCGTCTTTGTGGTAGTCACCAAGATAGACATGTGCCCGGCCAACGTGCTGCAGGACAACATGAAGCTGCTGTTTAAGATGCTCAAGTCTCAGGGCTGCCGGAAGGTGCCGGTTGTGGTCCGGACGCAAGACGACGTAGTGCTCAGTGCCACCAATTTCGTTAGCGAGCGCCTGTGCCCCATCTTCCAGGTGTCTAACGTGACCGGTGATAATCTTGAGCTGCTCAAGATGTTCCTCAATTTACTGAGCACGCGTATGGCCGGCTCCGAGAGTCTGCCGGCCGAGTTCCAGATCGACGATGTGTATTCGGTGCCGGGCGTTGGCACCGTGGTCTCCGGCACTTGCCTCCAAGGCACCATCCGGCTGAACGACGGCCTCATGCTGGGACCGGATGCAGTGGGAGGATTCGTGCCCATCACTATCAAAAGCATCCACCGGAAGCGAATGAATGTGGCTCGCGTGCGCTGTGGCCAGACGGCAAGCTTCGCGCTGAAGAAGATCAAGCGCGCCTATCTGCGCAAGGGCATGGTGATGGTCTCGCAGGACCTGAAGCCGCAGGCCTGCTGGGAGTTCGAGGGCGAGATCCTTGTGCTGCACCACCCAACGACAATCTCGGCGCGCTACCAGGCGATGGTGCACTGCGGCAGCATCCGCCAGACGGCCTCCATCATCCACATGTCGCGGGACTGCCTGCGGACAGGTGACAAGGCTCACGTCAAGTTCCGGTTCATCAAGCAGCCAGAGTACATCCGTGCCGGCCAGCGGCTGGTCTTCCGCGAGGGCCGCACCAAGGCGGTGGGCAACATTCTGCGGCCACTGCCAAATGCCGCTGCCTCTCCCTATCGTCCAAAGCCCGCCAAGATGCAGTCGCGTTCCCAGAACGGTGGCAGCAATGGCAGTAACAATCAGCACCGGCACCAGGGCCAGGGCAGCTCCAGTTCCAGCTCGGTAGGAGCAGGGGGCAGCAAGGATGCCAGCGAGGAGAAGCAGAATGGGGACAAGCGCGAGGGAGGCAGCCGGCGTGGCGGCAAGCGGAAACGAAACAATCGCCCCACTCCCTCGTCTAACGGCTCTGCCGGCCTGGGCCTGCCCCTAGGCGAAATGGCATCGTCCACCTCGGCCGAGGCAGGACCGGCGGCGGGTCTCACCGAGTGAGGCGTGCCGTTCTGCCTCCCAATTTTGTTCTTTCTAGTTATGTAAGCAAAAGTATTTTCGGAAGCCCCAAAGCGTAGCGGAGGAATCTACATACATATTTTGCTACTCCCGAGTCCGGACTCCTCTAATCTGATAGGGCGTAAGTAAGCCTGAAATATTTTGTGCCGCGTTGCGTTCCGTTTGTCCAAAGTATACATACATTTGGTAAGTTGGAAATGCCAAACCGAATTCGATCATCTCTTTTTTGTTCTCTAGAGTTAAGTCCAAAGATCACTGCAACAAGAATTTAATTTTACATTCTTTACTTTCTTAATTGAATCAATAAACGCAAGTTTAACTTTTGAAGTATCTATAAGAATTGGGTTGAGGTCTTCGTCTGCTTGTATGGTTCACGAAATCTATTTTCCGTTGTATTATACAATTTTGAAGAACCTTCATGAAACTTTAACTTTAACTTACCCGTGATTGAAGTTTTATATTTGTTTTCTTGTAAATTTCTGATTTACTTAATACTTTTTAAATCTAAGAGAGAGTAAAATAGGAAACTAAGGAAGGAGAGAATAATGAAAATATCTTAATTTAATTCAAAATCCTGCGAATTTAAAGATCATGTATCATAAAAATGTCAGTAACCTATACAAGCAGAGCCCAGTTTTTATAGATATTTAACAAAAATGCGTTTATTCTTCCTAATTTTTCCTTTGAAAATATTTCTGAAAAAAGTTTTTCAAATTACAAAGTAATTTCATCCTTTTTTTGTGCGATTCTTAATCTAGCTTTGATTTCATTATTTCCAAACCTAAGTCAAGTATATTTGGCATACTTTCTTTCAAATGTAAACAAACTTGTGGATACAGAAAATAAGTTATAATTTGAATACTTTAGATCTGATGATTACAAAGATGTGTAAATGGTTGTTTCAGAGTCGACAATCTGAATTCCTTTTTTTTTTTTCGTTATTTAGAGTTAAGAAAATGAAAGTAACTGACTTTGTCACAAATTGGAATGCCTAATTTCTTAAAATATTTAATATAAAGAGTTTTCGTGAATTTAAATATAATTAAAATGCAAAAAATCAATTCTTTTATTAAAATACTAATTATAAATCTTATTAAACGTATTTATCGTCAGGGGATCTGCATAGTTCTGCTTAACTTGTAAGTTTGCAATGCAAAAAGCTTTTGCTCCTGCAACAACTGCCTGAACATGTCGGCCTATCCTTTGGCGAAAACATAAGCGTCTATTTGAATTTCCGGGCTGTCATCAACCAAGGTCTAATGGTCATATAAAAATGGTAACTTATAGAAATACCAGATGGTTGGCTTTTAAATATCCCTCGCCCCCGATTGTTTCCTCTTTTCTTCAAACAAACTTCACTCTTCCATTGACAGATACAAACTTTTTTATTGCTTAATTAATGTTCCTTCTTTAAAGTTATTTCAGTTGTGTTTACTAAAGTTCACTACATAATTTAGCATGCCGCGTATTTACATTTACTGGTCTTGACCATTTTAGTTCTTTTTCTTGCTATTGAGCTCCTTCTTCACTCCCTCCAGCTCTTGTCGGACGTTGTTCTTGAACATGTTGACAAAGGACCTGCAATATAGGGATTTGATATTAAAAGCTTCTGTTTGTAGAGGCTCACTTGAAGCTCACTTAAAACGCTCCGGCGTCATCTCGTGGAGTCCCTGCTCCCTGGCCAAACTCTTGGTTCGGTACATTAGGGATACCACCAGCTGGGCGGCACGTCTCATTGGATAGCTCTCCGCCATCCGCTGGATCAGCTGCTCATTGTTGGCCAGGTAGCGCATCAGCAGTCGGATCACCATCTCGGCGGTTTCTTTCTCTCCCGCTGCCCGTCTAGAACTCTGTGTCCTTGAACTTGCGTATCAGCTGCTGCTTAAGCTTCAGCTGGTTACGTAGCAGTTCTAATCGCTGCTGCTGCTCCTCCTTGTTGTAGTCTATTCCGGGCAGCTGGCGGATTTGTTCTCTCGCCGATTCAAAGCGCTTTTGCAGCTCAAAGATCTGCAGAGAGTTTACAAAATTAGACTGGAGTCAGTTGTAGCATCCTAAACGTACCTTATGGTTGCAGTCCTGGGATTCCCGCAGCTTCACCGCGTTCTCTAGGGGATCCTTTTCCACACTGCAAGAAACAAGAACAACACGCCGGGTTATATAAGGTTCAAGCTAAATGCGCACTTGTTGGCGATTTGGTGTTATTTTCGGCACTGTCCGGCGGGAGGAATGGCCGGAATCCGGAGCCGTTCCCCTCCAGCAGCCGGAGCAACCCACCAGCGCACAATGTCGTAGATAATCGGCAGAATCTCTATGTCAAGCTGGTCGACTGTCAACTGGCTCTGGCCACCAATGCCGTTTGACGTCTGCGTCTCCTGCGAGACGGTCGGCGGCTCGAAGGGGGAGTTGGACGTCTGCACCAGTCCGTCGGCTGTTAGGATGGGTTTTCTGTCCTCGATCTGATTGTTTGGCGACAATTCCATAATAAAAAACTGAATTTTAAGAATCGCAGTCAGAATTAGTATGGCCTTACCGTGGATGCTATAGAAATACCAAAATGTGTCGAACCGTAGCTTCTACTATTATTTGGCAATTTGTAAAACCCTCTCAAATGTACGAAAAAATGTGTAACATTTCATTTTAAGTATCATAAAGTTATTAGTTTGGCTTAAAATATGGTTATAGGTTCAATATTTAATGAATAATTTGATACGTTCTTGTTGTAGGCAAGTGTGACCAGCTTTAACACTTGTTATCGACAGTGAAATCGAGGCTTTTGCATCTCTAGCAGCGACGCTTGAAAATTCAATTGCAGAAAAATTCTGGAACCATGAAGTTGTTTTTATCCGTGTGCTTGCTGGCCCTGGTGGCCGGCATCGTTTCCGCCGACGAGAAAGGGCCCAAAGTGACCGACGAGGTGCGTACCCATATTTATTTTCGTCCTGCCACTTGCCCAGGAATCGCAGACGAGCAAGTGGTGCACACGTAAGCGTGCTATCCCTCTCTCGCGCACACTGACGCACACTCGCTTGGCAATAAATCAAAGATGAGATGAGACTGTTAATAATAACCGATTCCGATGGCGTAGGTTTTCTTTGACATTTCCATTGGCGGCGAGCCCGCCGGCCGCATCGTGATCGGCCTGTTCGGCAAGACCGTGGAGAAGACCGTGAGGAACTTCAAGGAGCTGGCCGAGAAGCCCCAGGGCGAGGGGTAAGTACGCTTGATTAACGGCACACGTACACCAGTGCCGAGATTGTAGGTTATAGCGCGGCTCGCCGAGCGAAGCCATTACGTGGCTCTATGGCGGGTTATCTGGGGACTTTGCAAAGCGGGGAAAATGGAAACAATTAAGCGACAACGAGTGTTCTCTGCTTCTGTGATTCGCAGCTACAAGGGCAGCAAGTTCCACCGCATCATCAAGGACTTCATGATCCAGGGCGGCGACTTCACCAAGGGTGACGGCACCGGTGGACGCTCCATCTATGGCGAGCGCTTCGAGGATGAGAACTTCAAGCTGAAGCACTATGGCGCTGGCTGGCTGAGCATGGCCAATGCTGGCAAGGACACCAACGGCTCCCAGTTCTTCATTACCACCAAGCAGACCAGCTGGCTGGATGGACGCCACGTCGTCTTCGGCAAGATCGTTTCCGGCATGAGTGTGGTCCGCCAGATTGAGAACTCAGCCACGGATGCCCGCGATCGTCCCGTCAAGGATGTGGTCATCACCAACAGTGGCACCCTCCCCGTTTCCGAGCCCTTCTCCGTGGCCAAGGCCGATGCCACCGACTAAGAAGGAAGGAGCCAAGCATCGCCACATCCCTCATCAGTAATCAGTCACAAATTATTCGTCGAACTAAGCATAAGCGCATAATCGTGCCAGTAATCGATTTTTCCAGACATTTGCATTTACCATAGCTCGCGCCATGATTATTTACATTTATGTTCCGTAAGCAAGTAGCTCTGCTCAACTAGGAAGGCTCTGCGTAAACAAATGACAGAAATAAAGAACATTTTTTGTGATAGTCGAGATGGTTCTTTTCAGTGTCTTGTGTGTGTGTATCCCACTAGTGGTGTTCAGGTTCAATGAACCAGTTTTGGAACCCCTTCTTCCATTGCTTTCTTTCAGCTCTTTCAGTGACTTCCCCTGGTAGCCGGCAACCGGTTTTCGTCTTTTCGCTAATTTGTTTTGTTTCCCTTTGTATACATATCTATATGAATCTGCGTTCTCGTTCCCCCCATTTCCCTATGCTCACGATGGGTCTTTTGTTGTTGTTGGTAAACAAGGTTTAGTCACATTTTTCTGATTTGCACACTTGCGCCAATTTACAGCTGAATACATACTTTTGTTCGGTCGGCGTCTGCCGGGAGCTAATTGGGTATGATTGAGTGAGCAGGTGCACGAGTAGGCTGCGGGGAAGTGGCTGCTGGTCGTGGGATTAAGCTGTGTTAATTGGGTCATCACAGCAATTTGTGTTTACTTGTATTTATGTTTAAGGTTTACTTGGAATTTACTATTTAAACTTTGAAAAGCACACTCGTAGCAATTATAGAATAATATAAATATGGACATTAAAAACCATTTGAAGGTAAGGTAGACTCCCAGCTTCAATGCTGCCAGGATGATATGATTATTTCCTACAGTCTACATTTTATTGTCGCAATGGGTCGGATCGGACGACTAAACATATTGATAAAGAAACCAACGAAAAGTTAAAAACAAAATTTTTAAACAAAGCTATATTATTGCTGTTTTTATTTTACAATTACGGTTTTCAATAAGGATTTTACGCTTTCGGTTTAAGTATAACTAAAATCAGCATTTATATGCCTTAGAAAAGATCAGTAAACTTATAGAGAAACCAAACTAAACTGTTTTATTGTTTCTATTAATACATTTATAAAGACTTTGATCTTGATCAATTCTTCCATATAAATAATGACAACAACTATGGCAAGGCATTCAAGGTTTTAACTGTGATCCTGTATAGGTTACAGGACTTTTTCCTTGATCAGCAAAAGTTTAACCCAAATTGCAGGTGTATTTTGAGTTCTGTGTTTGCATTTTTTGTGATGATCTTGCAAGTCCCACAGACAAATTCAAACTCAAAGACGAGTGCATTGAAGAATTATGCAGACTGGAGCAAAATACACCCCTTTCCCCCCCTTACATATAGAGAGAGAAAACAATAAACTCAAGAGAAGAGATCTCATATCGCTCAACTGGGAAGAAATGTATATATATGACGATGTTTACGGTGCAATTGTACCCCATTCCCGCCAGTCCCCACACATTAACAAGAGCAATAGGAACCCCCATACATATGTATATGATTCAAGCATATATAGAAAGGCCTGTGTATTGGGGTCTGGTGGCAATCTCATGTGCCACACATGTTCCAGTGGCCGCAGAAATTCTGGACGCACTTCTAAGATTATTTTTCCGGAGAGCAATCAGTTCATGTTTTGTTTCTGGGACGAGTCGATTCGAAAGGAGCGAAATTAGTTCAGTCTGATTCGTTTAATCGCCAGAACCGGAAGAGTTGTCCCAGCGGCAGATGCATTTGAAATTCGGCCGGAACTTAATTACCTATCCCCGCTGATCTCTTAAAATCGGAATATGGTTGGTATGCGGATAGGAGGAGTTCATTTCAAGTCACCCACAAGTCAACCAAACTGATAAGAAAATGCCTCGGCATCTTCCATAGGATGATGTGTACTTTCGAAAACGATTTTAAACATTTGTATTTTACAGGAATCTTCAGGTAATCGCTGGATCCTCCTGGCTCTGTGTGCCCTAGTTTTGGGCACGCTCTCGGATGGTTCTAAGGTCCTTGTGCTGTTTCCCCACGCCAGTGAGGGTCACTTTGCGGTGATGCGAACTCTAGTGGCGGAATTGGCCAGCCGGGGACACAATGTAAGCACAAATATTATTATTATTATCTATATAATGAGTTTTATTCTGTCTTAGGTTGAAGTCTACACGGGCCATGGTTTGGGGGAATCCCATGATAACGTCACAGAAACAGTAACAGGAGAATATCCCTTCTGGAGCGAGTGTAAGTACAAATCAAAGACAGAAACCTGTATCTATAATATAAATATTTTCCTGGCACAGTGCAGAAGCAGGCGGCTCCCAAGGGAAACCTCGCCGATCTTGGTCGTTTGCCCATCGAAAATCTCCGCCAGTCGCTTGCCCACGTTGGTGCTCGAGCGCTGGACCACTTCCTGACCCAAGAGCCGCTGCAGAAGCTACTTAAAAGGTCGTACATTGAGTTCGACTTCGATGTGGTCCTTGTCGACTACTTTTACACGGAGGCTCTGTTGGCCCTGGGACTAATCCACCAGCGCCCAGTCGTGGGCATCGTCTCCACAGACTTTGGCAACTACATGGATGCCGTGCAGGAGGCCCTGGTGCCGGCGGCATGTTCTCCTATAAACTCTGAACTTGATTTGCCCCAACTGGGCTTTTCGGAGCGCCTGGGAAATATCCGGGAGTGCATTTCCCGCCGAAAGCAGTTTGCCAAGGATCACTATGGGGCTCAGGAGCAACTGGTTATCAAACACTTTAAGCAAAGGTACTCCATTGCCGAGCTGCAGGCCAGCCAGCTATCGCTGCTCCTGCTCAACAGTCATGTGCCATTGATGACGCCCCGCGTGAGTATCCAACAGATTGTGCCCGCCGGTGGCCTGCACATCCGAGGGCCAAAGGAGCTGCCCTGGAATGTCAGGCGCTTCGTGGAGGAAGCTCGGGCTGGCGTAGTCTATGTTCAGCTGGGAAACGAGCAGCCGTGTGGAGAGCTGCCCAAGGAGAAGCTGGAGGCTCTGTTTGCGTTCTTCTCCTCCCGGAAAGAGGGCATTATCTGGACCTGCCATGATGTGAAGACCCTGGAGGGTTTGCCCAAGAATGTGATGATCCAGCATGCCGTGCCGCAGATAGACATTCTGGCGCATCCGAGGGTGAAGGTGTTCCTAACGAACGGTGACCTACTCAATCTGCAGGAGGGAATCGTGCGGAATGTGCCCATTCTGGGATTGCCTCTCTTCCACCATGAACGCAGGAATATGCAGCTGGCTGTTCAGTTGGGCGTCGGCCTGCAGCTGGCAGAGAACAATGTGACCAGCACCTCCCTAACGTGGGCAGTGGACAGGCTTCTTCTGGAGCCTCACTTCCAGTTGACCATTCGAGAGGTTTCCCTCGAATTCCGGGACCGTCCCCTTGGCGCCCTGGCCAGCGCCCTGTTCTGGGTGAACTACGTTGTGCGACACAAGGGAGGAGCAGCGGTGCGCACCCGTGGCATAGGCATCCCCTCCTGCCAACTGCACCTTTTTGACCTCTTTGTGTTCTATGCGGCAGTTGCTACCCTCCTTGTGGGTCTGTTGGGAGTCCTGGCTTTTGGCGGCCTCTATGTTTGGCAGAAAAAGAACAATGCCAAGTTCACCAAAGTAAATTAAGTTTCATGTGCGGAAATAAAGTGCAATCAATGCAGTGTTTGTTTCATTTGTTCTATATCTTTAAGTCTTGAAGGGGCAAAATTTGAAGAGTCAAATAAGCAAACACTTGGACTAGATTTTATTAATGAACAGCAAAGAAAGAAAGAAATGTCTGTGGCCTAGCTGACCCATGCCACAGATAAGACGGACCAATAAAAAAACAAGGCGGCATTTATTTGGGATCGTTTGGGGAAAAATCTAATTATTTTGAAAGCTATGCATATCTAAACTTTTAAATTTGTTTTCTGAATTTTAAACATTTTTTTCGGATGTTTTACAATTCTTTTAATTTTTAAAAAATTGTTCTAAATTTTTAAAATTTTTCTGAATTAAAAATTTTTATTCTGAATTTTTAACATTTTTTAGATTTTTTATATTTATTTAAGAATTTTTTAAGAATTAAAAATTTTTTTTTTTAATATTTTAATTGCCAAATTTGAATTTGAATTTGAATTTAACTGCCAAATTGGAATTTGAATTTAACGACGATCAGTTTTAGTGTGCCCAGGTGCAGTTGTAAAATAACACCTAAAATATGGATTCAAAAGGTTTGGGTCTTCGCTAACTTGCGCCGGCTCCTAAATGGTTTGGAACTTGGACATTTTATAACAGTTTATACCAGTTTTCAGCTGCTTGCTGCTGATTTCTGTTCCCCTGTTACCCCAATTTGGGAAACGGGCAATTTGCATGGAAAATTTTAGAAATTTGTATGGGCTGCTGCAGGGATGTTGTTGTAAAAAGGTTGTTGTTGCCATAAGCTGTTGTTGTCGGCAACAAATATGTATAAATGCATACAATGAAATATAACAGTTTATACCAATTATTATTTTTGCCCAAATGTTTTTATAACAGTTTATACCAGTTTTCAGTTCTCACTTCCATCAGTGATGCTCACTTCCATCAGTGATGCTCATTTCCATCAGTGATGCTCACTTCCATCAGTGATGCTCACTTCCATCAGTGATGCTCACTTCCATCAGTGATGCTCATCTGCATCAGTGATGCTCATCTGCATCAGTGATGCTCATCTAGCTATATTGCAATATTGGGAGGCTATAAAATCGGGCTTAATGGCAGTGATGCTCATCTAGCTATATTTATTTATTGGGACAAAATAGATAGATGAGCATCACTGATGCAAAGTCAGTTTCAGTGTGCCCAGGTGCATTTAAGCAACATTTTAGCCAAAAAATTTACAATATGGTCACATCTGGTTTGAGTCTTCGCTTACTCCAAGATCAATGCAGTTTCAGTGTGCCCAGGTGCATTTAAGCTACATTTTAGCCAAAAAATTTACAATATGGTCACATCTGGTTTGAGTCTTCGCTTACTCCAAGATCAATGGTTCGAAACTTGGACTTTTTATAACAGTTTATACCAGTTTTCAGTTGCTTGCTGCTGGTTTCTGTTCGCCTGTTACCCCAATTTGGGAAACGGGCAATTTGCATGGAAAATTTTAGAAATTTGTATGGGCTGCTGCAGGGATGTTGTTGTAAAGGGGTTGTTGTTGCCATCAAGCTGTTGTTGTCGGCAACAAATATGTATAAATGCATAAAATGAAATATAACAGTTTATACCAATTATTATTTTTGCCCAAATGTTTTTATAACAGTTTATACCAGTTTTCAGTTGCTTGTTGCTGGTTTCTGTTCGCCTGTTACCCCAGTTTGGAAAGCGGCCAAATTGAATGAATAATTTTGCTCACTTGCATCAGTGATGCTCATCTGCATCAGTGATGCTTTATTGGGACAAAATGGATCTCTCTAACTGCCTACTAGCTATTTTGCATTATTGGGACAAAATGGCATCTCACTAACTACCAGTGATGCTCATCCAGCTATTTTGCCGTATTGGAACAAAATGGCATCTCATTTGTATCTGTATCTTTAAGTCTTGATGGGGCAAAAGTTGAAAAGTCAAATCAGCAAACACTTGGACTAGATTTTATTAATGAACAGATAAGATGGAGCAATAAAGAAACTGAAATAAATAAATGAACCCTATATATTTATATAACAAGAAGCTAACGTCCGGTAGCCGAATTCTGTATACCCTGTTAATTTGTATTCATCCAGGCCCATCAGTTTTTATACCCTTGCAGGGTATTATAATTTCAGTCAGAAGTTTGCAACGCAGTGAAGGAGACCTTTCCGACCCTATAAAGTATATATATTCTTGATCAGCATCAACAGGGGAATCTTTCTAGATATGTCAGGAAGAAATCGATTTTTTGGCCATTTTTGCAAAATTTTATAAGGGGTTACATCATTAAAATTTTTGATTTTGATAAAAAATTGAATTTTCAAAATTTTTAAATGAAGTATGCAGATTTATTAACTGTAGAAAATATAGCATAGAACAGTTTTCCGATTTAAAATTAATGCTCTTTTGGCCGAGTTATGATATTTTTAATTTAAAAAAAATCAAGAAGTTTTTTAATATAAAAAATCCGATTTTATAATACAAAATAATATTTTTCTAAGACAAGGAATCATTTCCGACCCCATAAACCAAATATATTCTTGGTCAGCATTAACATGCGAATCTTTCTTTCCGGAAGAAATCGATTTTTTGGCCATTTTTGCAAAATTTCATAAGGGGTTACATCATTAAAATTAGCAAAAATGTCAAAAAATTTTGATTTCTTAAAATTTTGAATTTTGTATGCAGTTTTTTTATATTAATAAAAACTAACACAAAACATTTTTGGCTTAGTTATGATATATTTTAATTGTTACCTGCAAGGGTATACAAACTTTGGCTGGTCAAAGGTTAGCTTTCTTTCTTGTTAAAGATATTTTAAATAGAAGTATCTATTAATGAAGGTGTATACAAAATTTATAAATTCAAGTTGTCGTCAAGTTATACTACCCATTTACCTCATGGGTACCAGGTATACAAATTCAAAGCTATTTTCGAAATAAACAATAACATCTGTCTCTGTTGCTTATTTGCTGATGAGATAAGAAAAGACAGCAAAAGCTCACAAATATTCAGCACAAAAGGTTATTGGCAAAAAACACGTCAAACAGATCGCACGTAAAATAATAATATATAGAAACATGTTGAAGCTGGACACCAAACCTGGCATCATATTCTCGGGAATTGTATCTATTGGAGCTACAATAGCCTATCTAGCTGTGGCTGACGATTATTATTATCGAATGGGTATAAATATATGGAAGCTGCAAAACCTAAATATTCTTATTAAAGTTTGTCTGTTTTACAGGTTTAATGCTAGATTTGGGAGGGCATATTAGTTGTCTACAGATACTGAGCAGCGTGGTCCTAATTGTTGGGGTTTTTGAGGTGAGTTTCAGGGCTGACATTATTTAATTAATTCTATAATATCATTTTATTTAATTTATTTAGCAAAATTACAAATTCTTTGTGCCATGGATGATTTCTACGGGATTGTTTATCTACTTGATGACTTACGCGACCATGGTAGTGATCCAGACCAGTGATTGGATCTTTGTTCCCACCATATTGGCGCCAAGTGCAGGTAAGTTTGATTTGATAAGGATCCACCTGATCGTTGATTTATGAATTACTTTCAGTGTATCTCAGTTGTGCCTTGTACGCAGTGAAGAAAGGTTTCGACACGATGCGCAAGAATCAGTCAGAGCCAAATATGAGTGTAATTGAGAAGAAGAATATCTTGAGTCACTTTTAGGACACATTTTGCCGGCCTATGTTAACTTTAAAAGCTTCTCATTGTTTGGGAATAAAGAACATGTGTATTTTATTTGTATTTTTGATAAGATAGGTGCAAAGCAAAAGCTTTTTATTCCCATAGAGCCAAGTGTTTATTTGCAACAAAGGCTTTCACCTGTTCGGACACAAGGAAAATGTGGAAATTGGACTCAAAAGATGGCATTATTTGCTCGGGTTTCTTGTCAATTGGCTTTGCGATAATATACCTGATAGTAGGGGATTGGCAATGTAAGTTAAATAGGGCTTCATCTCAAGCTAATACAAGTATAATGGAAGTATTTCCCCTTTATAGGGACATCCTATGGCTTTGGAATTCACGTTGCGGCACTACAGATTATGGGGAGCATTGTTCTTATCGTGGGTGCTATTAAGGTATGTCCTATCTTTCTTTTCCTGAAAATCATCATTTGATAATCACTATATATGTCCACCTAGGAAAAACACAGGTTCTTTGTGCCTTGGATGATCACGACCGCTAGTTTTCTGTATCTAATGGTTTACGCAGGCATTATCCTTTTGGCCAACGATGGATGGATTATAGTCCTTATCATGGTTATCCCTATCACAGGCATGTATTTCACAAGTATTCGTTATAGAATTTGGAGTCTAACTTGAGAACTTTCTATGCAGCTTACCTAGGCCTTGCGTTGTATGCGGTGCAAAAGGCTTTTTCCAGGATGCGACAGGATGTGCCACCAGCGTACTGGGAGTTGCCTCCCAAGGCAACTGTTATTAACCCAATATAATGCACCTTTGTACGTGTTCCCCCAAAGTCTGTATAAAGTAATGATTATCTGCGATAAGATTAACTTTCATATTATGAGTCAAGAGCGATAATTGTAGGTAATATCGGAAATTAAAAATGTATTCTTGTGATGACATATACATACCTTCAAAGGGCTAGCTTTATTTTTTAAAGAATAAATTTATTTAATCAAGAGTGTTTTTAAAGCTTAATTTATTATAGTTAAGTCATGTTTATCATGAAGATGTTTTAGTTTCTAATTTATTTCTAATTAAAAGCTTTATTATTCTTCAATTCTTAATATCTGTAATAAAAATCGGTACTGTTTTATATTATATTTAAAATTAAAAGAACCTACAAAAATGTTTAAATTAACCGCCTATTGCAGCCCTAGGCGAGATTTATCGATAGCTTTTACAAAGCTCTACCCTGTAGGAAAGATGATATTTTGGCCCTGGTACGCAAAGGTCACACTGTTTTGAATTGAATTGAATTCTAGGCAATAGATTTATTAAATAAGTTTATTTATGTCCTTGCGTGATGGCAGCCGCTGCCGAGGATATAGGCGTGTTCTCCTTGCGCCTGGTCATCGCCGACTTCTACATGGAGAAGCCACAGTTCGGACTGGATCCCTGCTACTCCGAGTTGCGCGGCAAGGAGATCAAGCGGGTAGGCCCGATCTTATTTCACCATAATAGAGTTTTCAATTGATTTAATGCTTCAACGCACAGGTGCCGGTGGTGCGGGTATTTGGAGGCAACTCCAGGGGCCAGAAGACCTGCATGCATGTCCACGGAGTGTTCCCGTACTTCTACATTCCGTACGACAAGAAGGACTTTGAGTCCCTGGAGCGCGGCATCCTGCAGATAGCCATGCACCTGGACAAAGCCATCAATATATCCCTGGGCCAGGGCAGCTCCAATGCCCAGCATGTCTTCAAAATACAGCTGGTCAAGGGGATGTGAGTGGGCTCCCATTTGCTAATATTCTAGACTATATCGTTTCCATTGGCAGACCCTTCTACGGCTATCATCGCGTGGAGCATCAGTTTCTCAAGATCTACATGTTCAATCCGCGCTTCGTGCGCCGCGCCGCCAATCTTCTCCAGAGCGGCGCCATCCTCAGCAAGAACTTCAACGCGCACGAGTCACATGTGCCCTACATCCTGCAGTTCATGATCGACTACAACCTGTACGGGATGAGCTACCTGCACGTGCCGCTGGAGGTGCTCAAGTTCCGGCGCAGCCACGAAGACGAGGGCAAGTTCTCGGCACCAGCTCTTTAGAATCACGTCTAAACCTCTTTGCAGTGGTTCCCTATCCGAATGTCAAGCCCGCCCAGCTGCTGGACACCATTAGCGTGAGGAAGGTGGCCTGCAGTGCCTTGGAGGTCGACGTCAGCTCGAGCTTCATCCTGAATCGATTTCAGTTGGTGACCAAGAGCAAGGGCCGCCATACCAATCCGGGCATCGAGGCCATATGGAACGATGAGAGCATGCGGCGCCAGAAGCTGGTCGAAAAGCACACCGCAGCCGGGGAAGAAGAGAAAGTACAAGCGGTAAGTGGAAGATACTCTCACTCCAACTCCCACTAAACCAAGTATCTCTTTTAGGTGCCAGAATTGAAGCTGCCGGAGACTCAGGAGAGACTTCTGGTGGAAAGAGCCGAGAGCGATATCTTCTACCGGACCGCTTTGGAAAGCAAGCTGATGACCCTGGAGCAGTCCACATTGTCCGATCAAACGCTCTCAGATCAGACAAGTGTGGCCAATGTCACCATGCAGACCACCTTGCCCAGCAGCAAGGAGCAGCGGCGCACTTGGAATTTGCAAAAGCTTCTGGCCAACGCCGTTTATCCCGAGGAATGCTCCCAGGATCAGCAGCAGCTGCTGGTCAATGCCTCCTTCATTCAAAATCATGTGGCCTGCAGCAGTGGGAGCGGCAGTAATGTCAGTCTTCCAGTTGCAAAAGACGATTCCGAGTGCATGGACGCTACATTGGTGGATGAGGAGCTTATTCTGAGTCTCTCACAGCCACATGGCGCAATCCCCCACGATGCCACCTGTGGGTAAACTGTTGCTAAATCCATATTTTCATGGTGAATAATTAACAATTTTCCACTGCTGCAGTGAGGGAGGAGGACCTGGAGCTATTGGAGGCGTTGCAGCAGCTTGAGGAGCAGAATGACAACGAGTCCCCGGTGGATTTGGACAGCTCATTGGCTCCCTTATCGCAGCCGCATAAAAACTGTAAGGGCAGCAAATAACTATAGCTTTTTAGAAACTAAATTCCACTTTATTTGTATATAGTTGAGCTGACTCCAGAGCTCTTGAGCAAGGAGACTGGGCTTGCTCTGGCCGACGAGGACTGTGATTCCGATGAGGATGAGGGCGAGAGTACGCGGCATGACTTCTCCACTGCCCTCGATGACATCGATGAGCTGCTGCATAAGCTAACCCAAAGTCAGCCCGAACCAAAGCCCGTAGATCCTTCCACAAAGCTGCCACAAATCGATGGAGCCGACGATGGCCTCCAACTTACGCCCAAAAAGCTAAGGAGCTCCAAGTCCAGGGTGACGAGTCCTCCCAAAACTCCTCCTACCACGCCCAGCCGCATGAAGTCGCCCCGCACCCCCAAGACCAGTGCGGCCAAGAAGTACGCACCGCTGCCTTTGACAATTGGCAGTAGTTCTTCAGCGATGAGTGGGTATAACCCATAGGTGGACACTGGGACACATAATTTATTGAGTTATTTGCAGAAATTAGTGAGGAAACCACAAGGAAGGCAGTGAATCCCCGGCTTAGCTTGCAACTTGATCAGAAACCCAGAACTCTTGGGTAAGTTAACCTTTATAAACTTTTTATTTTTTATAAAAACTTACGTTCTTTTTTAGGCCCGAGCTATCGTTACGCAAGAAACTGGCGATGACAGAGCTGCGGCGAAAAAGTGTTGAGGAATCCAACAGTTTTATACGCTTACAAAACGAGTAGGATAATCATTCTTTTGATTTAATTTAAAGTCTTATTGATTCCCCAATTTGCACACAGCCTAACACCTCTACGCAGCTCCAGACGATCCACACGCAACTTGGACAAGACACATGTGATTTGCTCTTTTACGCCGCGGGATAGGAATCCCAGTTTCTCCGACATGTTTGAAAGCGCCGATGGTGAGCGTGAGCCAGAAGACGAGGAGAAGCAGCCACGAAGAAGTGCACGCTACCAGGTTAAGGATAAGGCTAATGCCGGTGAAGGAGGTGAGAAAACCAAAACAAAGAAGGTTACAAGCCAAAAGTCCAAGGATACAAAATTGGAAGAGAAAAAGCCACGTCGTAGTGCTCGTCATCAGGAACAGATGGAGCATAGAAGTACAGAAAAAGAATGGAATGATCCTAAAGTTCAAGAGCAGCCTCAAACTCAAAATACAACAGAAAGAGCAAAGATATTGCTTCAGGAGGCAGCAAATCCCAGTCCTCAGCCAAGGACACGAAAAAAGCCTGAAAGTCACGTTAAACAAATTAAAGAACCCCAAAATGGCACTGCTAAAAAAGCTGTTGGAGCAAACACTCCCAAGTCGAAGGTCGAAGATGTACAAAAAGAACTCTTTCCGCCTGAACCAGCTCCTACTTCCCCAAAGAAATCCCCTAATCCCAGCGAAGAAGAGTACAAATTCGCACTAAGCGATGAAGAAGAGGTCATTGAGTCCGATACAGAGGCTGAAAAAATGCCCATAAAGCTGCGAAAAACTCCCAATCTGCGACGTCTGCGTAAAAGTTTAGGCTCCAACCTAACTCCTAGCACAAGCCAAGCTCCACCAGAGATCAGGAACACTCCTCGCTCAAGCCAAGATCCACCAGAGTTTGAGATCACTCCTCGCTCAAGCCAAAGGAGCAATGAGAGCCACACTCCCGAGCTAATGAAAAGCTTCTACGAGCACTCACTAATCGTTAATAGTCCTTCGGTGTTCAGTGATGCAGTTGAGAGTCCCGCGATGCCTTCGGCCTCTCCTCCTCGCCCCTGCACTCCCAAAAAATCATCCTTTGTGATAACTCCTTTGGAACTGCCGCCCTCCTACGATGAAGTGCTTCGTGGCTGCCGCAAGCTGGACATTCCCGAGTTCGAGTTCCAGCAGCCCTTTTACAGCGATCCAGCGGATGTGAGCAAGGTGACGGAAGTCGGCTTCCTGGTGCTGCACATACCCGGCAACAAGCTCAACGACTGCGAGCCCTTCCAGAGTGCCCTGGGCAATGATCGTGGCCTTGCCTCTTGGAGGCGACAGCAATTGATTGCCATTGGTGGACCGGCAATGCTGCAGCGGCATCGAGGAGAGCAGCGTATGCGGGAGTTCTTTAGCAGCCGACAAAAGGTAGTGGTGGAACCTGCCCAGAGTGCGCCCACACCGCAGGATGCCAAGGTGTGGCTGAAGGCCCAGGAAGTGCTCCGTCAACGGGGGGAAATTGTGAAGACAACCGGAGATGTGGATAGCCCCATCAAGATCAAGCGCCAGAAAATCACCATGATGCTGCAGGCTGAGGGAGCCGAAGCGGGGGGAAGTGGTGAAGAGGATGCTGGGGAGGAGTTGGACTGCAGCCTAAGCCTTACACCCTTATCCCAAGCGAAGGGCAAGAGCAAGGAGACTCCAATCAGCAGCAAGGCCAAAGAAGCACCTAAAATTCGCCTAAAACGCGGCACAAGACTCAGTTTCAAGGAAGCCCAGCGGGAGGAGGAGGAGGTGGCCAGCTCACAGTCTAGCGAGCAGAGCGCCTCCAGCAGCGCTGTCCAGGCGGAGCTAGAGCGGAGTTCCTTTCTCCGCCAGCTAGAGGGAGCCTGTGGCCAGGCCCAGCAGCACGATCTTAGCTTCGGACTGAGTCATGCCACCCTGGACAATACGTTCGGCTTCAAGGTGAACCTGGAGAACCTGCAGCAGGCTAAGGCGGACATTGAGTGTAACCACCTGACCATCATGACTCTGGAAGTGTTTGTGTGCACGCGAGGCGAACTCCAGCCGGATCCGATGCACGACGAGATCCGCTGCTTGTTCTACGCCATCGAACACAGTCTGCCGGATGAGAGCCTGCCCAGCAAGGCCTGTGGCTATATAATGGTGAACAATGCCCAGGATTTGCTGAGCGAAGGGTTCACGCACGGGTTGGACCGCGATATTGAGGTGCAAGTGGTGGGCAGTGAAGCGGAGGCCTTTGAGGCTTTGCTGGTGCTATGTGGGCGCTGGGATGCAGACATATACGCTGGCTACGAGATCGAGATGTCCTCCTGGGGCTATGTGATCGATCGGGCCAAGCATCTGTGCTTCAATATCGCTCCTCTCCTATCCCGAGTGCCCACACAGAAGGTTCGGGACTTTGTGGACGAGGATCGGGAGCAGTTCACCGACCTGGACGTGGAGATGAAGCTGTGCGGTCGCATCCTGTTAGATGTTTGGCGGTTGATGCGCTCTGAGATTGCCCTGACGTCGTACACCTTCGAAAACGTGATGTACCATATCCTGCACAGACGATGTCCCTGGCACTCGCCCAAGGCGCTCAGCGAGTGGTTTGCCTCGCCCTGTACACGCTGGATCGTGATGGAATACCATCTGGAGCGGGTGCGTGGCACCTTGGCTCTGCTGGATCAGTTGGATCTCCTGGGGCGCACCAGCGAAATGGCCAAGCTCATTGGCATCCAGTTCTACGAGGTGCTGTCGCGAGGTTCCCAGTTTCGCGTGGAGAGCATGATGCTGAGGTGAGTCTGAAGCTAGAAATCCTTATCAATTTAATGAGGAAATGTTTCCCCAGAATCGCCAAGCCAAAGAACCTGGTGCCTTTGTCTCCGAGTGTCCAGCAGAGGGCTCACATGCGGGCTCCTGAGTATCTGGCCCTCATCCTGGAACCCCAATCCCGCTTCTATGCCGATCCGCTGATTGTCCTGGACTTCCAGAGCCTGTACCCCAGCATGATCATAGCCTACAACTACTGTTTTTCCACATGCCTGGGGAGAGTGGAGCACTTGGGAGGGAGTTCGCCCTTCGAATTCGGCGCCTCGCAGCTGCGCGTCTCCCGGCAGATGCTGCAGAAGCTGCTGGAGCACGATCTGGTCACCGTGTCGCCTTGCGGCGTGGTCTTTGTGAAGCGTGAGGTGCGCGAGGGGATCCTGCCGCGCATGCTCACCGAGATCCTGGACACGCGCCAAATGGTCAAGCAGTCGATGAAGCTGCACAAGGATAGCTCCGCCCTGCAGAGGATTCTGCACTCCCGCCAGTTGGGTCTGAAGCTGATGGCGAACGTCACATACGGCTACACGGCAGCCAACTTTAGTGGACGAATGCCGGCAGTCGAGGTGGGTGACTCGGTGGTGTCCAAGGGACGCGAAACCTTAGAGCGAGCCATCAAGCTGGTGGAGGCGAATGAAGAGTGGAAGGTGCGCGTTGTCTACGGCGATACGGACTCTATGTTTGTCCTGGTTCCGGGACGAAATCGAGCCGAAGCCTTTCGGATTGGCGAGGAGATTGCCCAGGCCGTCACCGAGATGAATCCACAGCCGGTGAAGCTGAAGCTGGAGAAGGTCTACCAGCCGTGCCTGCTGCAGACCAAGAAGCGCTACGTGGGCTACATGTACGAGACAGCCGACCAGGCACAGCCCGTCTTTGAGGCCAAGGGCATTGAGACGGTGCGGCGGGATGGTTGCCCGGCGGTGGCCAAGATGCTGGAGAAGGTGTTGCGTATGCTATTCGAGACGCAGGACGTCAGTCAAATCAAGCAGTACGTCTGCCGGCAGTTCACCAAGCTGCTCTCTGGTCGGGCCAACCTGCAGGACCTGATCTTTGCCAAGGAGTTTCGCGGCCTTAACGGCTACAAGCCCACGGCCTGTGTCCCGGCTCTGGCACTTACACGGTAAGTTGACAGATCAGACTCTTAAGGTTTAATAATATTTCTAAAAATTCGGACCAGAAAATGGATGCAAAAGGATCCCAGGCGTATTCCGCGTCGCGGAGAGCGGGTTCCCTTCATCATAGTGAATGGCCCACCGGGTATGCAGCTCATCCGGCTGGTGCGCAGTCCCCACGACATTCTGGCCCACGAGGGGCACAAGATCAATGCCATGTACTACATCACCAAGGCCATTATACCGCCGTTGAACCGCTGCCTTCTGCTCATCGGAGCTGATGTCCATGATTGGTTTGCCAGTCTGCCGCGCAAGCTCTTGATGACGCCGGCCGTGGGTACGGCCAACGAGCTGGCCGGAGGAGGCAGAGGCGCCAAGTCGACCATCTCGCAGTATTTCTCCACCACCAGCTGCATCATAGATTGTGGCCGCCAGACCAAGGCGGGCATATGTCCAGATTGCTTAAAGAATGCCTCCAGGTGTGTGGTTGTGCTCTCGGATAAGACGGCGCGCCTGGAGAGGGGCTATCACCTGACCCGACAGATCTGCCAGGCCTGCTGCGGTCGTCTGGGTGACCTTCAATGCGATTCCCTGGACTGCCCTGTTCTGTATGTGCTGGAGGGAAAGCGGCGGGAACTGCAGCAAATTGGACACATTGAAAGGCTGTTAGAAGAGCACTTCAGCTGACCAATTCACTTGGGGTGTATATATATATATTTTAACTTTCCGCCTTCGGCTTACAAAAGTTAAAGTTACATTCACTTCAGATTACTTCTGATGCTGTTCTGCGTGTATAATACTAGAGGAGTTGTTAACTATTGATATTGTTTATGTTTGCCGTGTATTGATTATTGATTGTGAGCTATGAGCATGCAGGCTGCAATAAATGAATGCATTAATGTTTACTTACAACTTATAGTTTGCAATGAACATGGGTAACTATGAACTATTACTAATAGGTTCGTTCTTCTGCTTCAACAATTTCAATGATCAACCGAATTATATAACAATTAATGGTTTTATGCATATTTTGATTTCCGTTTAGCCCTGATTTTTCGTTGCCTAAATACAATTTTTTGTATGCTTAGATGGATTTCCAATTGAGCGAGTTCCTTGGAGACAAAACCAAATACAATGTGTATAAATATTTAAAAAAAAAGTAGCAATAATTAATGTATAAATAGCTTTAAAACATGCCTCTAAAACACTCGAAAAAACTATGAATATATTTCGTGTTTACATCATAACATCATCTTAGTCCTCGTCATCCATTTCAAACATCATGGCGTTCTTGGCATCCGCCTCGCTGCTGTTGCCATGGGCAGCTCCCCCGGTCAGATCCAGGCCGCTGTCGTGGAACGAGGACGAGCCTCCCTTTGACTTGTTGCCTTTGTTTGATGAGTTTCCTTGTGGCTGTAAGGTAAATAGAAATTTATGTATTAATAAACCTTTGCAGTTTGCAATTGGATTATTAATTCCAAGTTTGTTTCCCTTCCTGTTTTAACAATAATAGGTCTCTGCTATACTTGTACTCCCTTCCAACTATTGCGTTCTATTCCCATCTGCATAAACTTTCCATTCCCTGCGGAATCCAAGTCACCTGCATATCAATTAACACGGATGAATTAAATTTCGCAAAATTCCTGCTAAAAATAGAGCCAAACTCAGGATCTATTTAACTTTCGCACACGTGAAATTGAAGCGGTTCAGACAAAGAAAGAGATCAATATTTGGCGTCTGGAATCAGGCAAGTGAAGCCAAACTGCGTGATTTACCCGAGGGACGCTAATTCAATTAACAAGCCAACAAGCTAACTGCCTCCTAACCAGCCGGAATGGGATATTCACTTAATCAACGAGATCAACCCAATCTACACACTTTCTTCCGCCCCGCGCCCAACTGACCTTGATGGCAGCGCCGCGCGTCTCCTCGTAATCCACGGAATCGCCTTCGCTGAGGCGACGTTGCTGGGCCCGCATCTTGAGATCACGACGCTTCTGGTTCTTCTTACGCTGACCCAGGATGCTCGAGTCGAGTCTAAAAATTGTATAAATTATTAAATTGCAACCCATTTGCAGGGTATATTTCTGCTACTCACCGGAACACTTGCTTCATGATGTGGTCATTAAACCTAACAGTCTTCTTGCAGCTCTCCGAGAGTCCAGCATCGCCGCGATCCTCCTCGGGAATGCCGCCAAAAGAGTGCGAGAATAGAGTGACTCCGGAAGCGTCCACAGAGCACGAGTAGGAGGAGGAGCAGTCGTCGATGGAGGAGCAGCTGTCGGACATCGAGGGCCGTGGTCCATAGCGGCTGAACCGCTTGAGGATACCGCGAGTTGAGCAACCACTGCCCACGCTGCTGTCGTTGCACTCCGAGTAGCTGCGTTGCTTGCGCTGCGGAAGCATCAGCTTGGCCTTGGGCTGCGGAGCGGGGATATCGGTCAGGGGTTTCTGGTCCAGTATATCCTCGCAGGCCGACTCAGAGAAGGAGCGTTCCTTCTTGTTCCTCTTGCGCTGCTTCTTATTCGGCTTTTTGCTGTGAGCGTGCTGCGACAACTGCTCGTGGTCCTGGTCTTCCAGCTCCTCTTCCTCTTCCGCCTCCTCTTCGTTTTCGTTCTCCTTTGGCACCGGGCGAATGGTGACCTTCAGGGCCTGGCCCTCCTTGTGCTTGAACTTAACATCCAGCTGGGCATCCTCAGTCTTAGCCTTGTCCCCCTTCTTATCCTTCACTTTGTACTGCCCGTGGACTGAGTACTCTTTGAGATCCGTGGCATCCAGTCCAGCCAGATAGCCCTGTGGCGTTTCGCTCTGCGAGCTGAAGCACAGCTTCAGCACCACATTATTGTCCCAGGCCTCGGCCTCGGCACTCTCGATGGCTAGATCTGCCTCCTCGGCCGGCAGCTCCACGTAGAAAGCATAGTGGGTGGGATAGTAGCCACTGCCGATGGTGGCAAACTGCAGGTGCAGGCTCCGCTGCTCCCTCAGCTGCTGAATGGAGTCTGGTTGAACGTTGGGCACGTGCAACACAAAGGCCATCACGTTGTCCAGCACATTGCAGTCGAATTTAGCGGGCAGCTGGTAGTGCACGGAGCTCTTAAGGAACGGCTTGTGGGCATTATGCTCTGGCGTGGCAGTGGGCGTAGCTGTGGAGGATCAAAAGTGCTGACAAAAAGAGAAAATAAAAATCAAGAATAACTTACCAGTCTCGGAAACATCCGCCTTGGAATCGCTGAGATCGCCATCGCCGTCTTCCTCCACGGGCGACTCGCTGTTGGAATGCAGCTCCACGCCGCTGTCCTCGCGGCTAAAGTGGCGCAAAGTGTCGTGCATCTGCCGCTGCTCGCGTACGTTTGTCCGCACCACGGGCAGCGTGATGCTGAGGCGGCGCAGATCGGTGTCGAAACGGGCGTTGCCCGCCTTGTCGTCCACTGTGAAGGGCAGGTCCAGCTTCAGCCGGTACTTGGCACCCTGGCGCTCGCTGAGCAGATAAACGGACGTGGCGGTGACATCCAGCTGACACTCGGCTGTGGAGCGGAGCAGGGGCAGCTCGATCTCGACGACAAGGGAGCGCGGTACTGTCACGTGCAGTTTGGCATCGAGCTCGTCCGTATACTCGGCCAAATCCACATCGTGGCTGTGCTTGATCGAATACCTGGGCACCGTGAACTCCGGCACGGGAGATGGCTTCGCCTTCATGGGCAAAACGCGGGGCTTTGCGTCAGAGGCCGATGGCGGCTTAGTGGGGTAGATGTCCCCCAAGGGATGGGGTTCCTGGTCCTCGGCCGAGTAATTCTTCGCCATTTTGCGTATCACAGTGGGACGGGCGATGCCCTTGTAGTCCAGCTTGGGGAACTTTAGATTAGCGCGATCCAGGGTGACCTGATACTCCCGCTCGACAGCATCCAGCGCCGTGTCGATGAGGCACTTACGGAACTGCTGGTTCCGCTTGGCCAAGTGCAGGGCGTCCGGGTGAAAGACCACGTCAAACACCTTGCAGCGGTTATTCTTGGCATCGCAGTCATCGCGCGAGGCTGTCTGGGCCATGGGAATGGACCAGCTCAGGCCGCGACTACCGTTCGACGGATCCGTGGCCACCTCGTTCTTGGGTCTCTCGATCTCAGGCGAGCCGGCGATGTTGATAAAGCACTTGAGCTCGCCATCCTGTGCGGTCTTGATCACAAATCCCGGCTGCGGGTGAATGAATCTCACCTCCACGCCACGCTCCTTCTCCAGCTGCGTGATCTCCTCCTCGTAGATCTTGCGGTTAGCGGGGTCCTGGATCTCCTCCACGTACTCGAAGAACAGCCTGCGGAACTCCTCCTGGCTGAGCGCCTGGCGGAAGCGGTCGAACTCGTCCTTGGTTATGTCTAAATGCTGCTCATCGTTACGGATTTTGGAGTGTTTATTGCGCGAACCGGAGGCAGCAGATGCGGACATATCGCTCTCTCAAGCGGACACTTCACTCGCGTAGGGGATCTTTTCTCGCACAAATAACAATATTTTCAAATCACTTTTGAGGGAATAATTTATGTTGGTTGGTTTTGTTTGTTTTTCGGTTTGTTTGAGGATTGTTTCTGTTAGTTTATGAACACGTTTCCTTGGCAAATGCGTTTGGTTACTGGAACGTTGGTTTCTGTGGGGGGAAAATGTAGAATAAAATCGATTAAAAAGTTGCTGATGAAATGGTTACAAAGAGGGTATCATTCGAAAACTGTTTTTAGGTTGATTACTATACATTTTTTTGTAATTAAAGTTAAAAATGAATAATAATAATAATTTAGGGATCTATCATACAAAAAGCTCTTAGAATCTGTATTTACAAAACCCGTTGAAATATGATCGGGAACTTTCCAATCAACCGGGTGATAAGCTGCCTCCAAGGTTGTCCTAGTCCCACTCCGTCTCGACTAATGCATAACCAAACACACCTATGAATATCACGAAATTCTAATCGAGTGATAAGCAAATAAATATTTAATCAATGACGCAGTAAGGTCGTTGCCAAAATTTGCCGGCTATTTAGCGTGTTATTAGCATTATGTAAGAGAGAACAACCGACTGACCACGCGCTTTATTATTTGCCGAGCAATAAATAAACGAACTGCGTAGTTTTTTAGATTCTAGAGACGTTGCGTTACCTTTGAATTTGTATTATTATTGTTTTTATTTCGGGAGCGGGAGCAGTGCTTTCGCGACGAGTGGGTTCCGAAGAATGAGAGCGGTACGCCCGAAATGCCGGCAAATAATGGAGGAGCTCTGGGAGAGAGAGAGCAGTGTCTGCGCAGAGAGGGGGCTCTTGATAAGCGTGAAAAAAAAACCACTTGCCCCCAATTGTTTTTGTTTAGCGAGATTCTTCCCCCGAGCCCCCTTTTTGTCTCGTCCCTCCAACAGTGCGATTTCTGGCGCAGCCCAACTAATTGTACAATAAACTATATCTTGCATATACAGAGTACATATATGTACATACATATGCCGTTGCTCGTGATAATAATTGTAATGTTTACCGACTGCGATATTGTGTGTACTTGGTGGGAGGTAAATAGGGGTACATATAGTATTCCCTACTGCGTGTGTATCTCCCGGGGACGAGAGGAAAATGTGGAAAATTATAGCAGTTACGTGACCCGAGCGAACACATGTTTGTGGCGGAGGGAAGGGGAAAACTCTGGCCTGCTTGCTTGATCGATACGAGAGCCAACAATCAATTGATTTTGCTGGGACGAAACCGGTCGCCCACTCCCAGCATACATACGATGCACGTAGTTATAATACAGGATCTGTAATGGAATCACCTCTATATGTCAACACCTCTGTGTACATCGTAGGCTCCATGTAGTATCACAACGCTTACATGCCCCATAAAACACCTCTGATTGCGGTTAACTCTTCTATAATAGGCCCACCACTCACCTGTTAAATGTATATCTGGGCCTTGGTGTTGCAGCCGCAATAAACTATATTTATTTAATTATTTCAGCTGTTGGAAAACGACTTTAAATGGAGTTCGAGTTGCACGACGTTCTAGAAACTTTTCCGCTGGACCGGCTGCTCGGTGTGGTAGTGTGCGTGCGCCCTGCGTCGGTGTGTGTGTGTGCAATGCTTTGGTATATTTCACTGGCCAAATTTAGGAGATTTGCGCAGTGCGGTATTTTAAGGCACCAGGTATCCCCCTTTTCGACCGATTTGGTCACACTTTGCACAGAAACGGAATGGAGCAATGGAGTCCAACTTATTTTTAGTTTTTCTATTGTCGTTTTCGATATGCTATAATGCAAGAGGTACGTTTTAAACGGTGTAAATCACTCAAGGAGAACATCCAGCGACGCGTGCCACACAGAAAACCCGAGTGCAACGGGTCCTGGAGCCCCAACAAACTGATTGAAAAGTGTGTCGTGTGTGCGTTTCGGACGGCCCTGATTTGTTTTCATATGCTGCGGTTCTGGCCAATTGTGCTGCGTATTAGCCACGGTCGGGCTTCAAGTGCAATTATCGGATGCTTATTGGGGGGAAAAACCCCAGAGAACGCATTATATAAACTGATTCGAATGCTGTCGTGGGCGTACGCAGCATAAGTGCATTTTCTCAATGATTGGCCCACCCACACCAGCGCACTCCAGAGTTCCGTGTGTATACAGAACTTGGTGGGGCGAGTGTGTGTGTGAGTCTGTGGCGTGTGCATGTGTGCTGTATGCATGTGTTTGATGTGCGTTTGTTTTTTTGTTGTCTTCTTTTTTTCAGCGGAAATCAGCGTTCGGCTGCTGGAAGAGATTCAGGACATAGACATGGAGCCGTCCGCCCCCATCAATGGCAAGGAGCTGCCGGCGGTGCCACAGAACTCCGTGCAAACGCATCCCAGGTGATTAGATCTTAATTTAAATTTTGGTTTTTGGTTTACCCTTCCTGCCTTTCGGCAAAAATCACTGTATTTGCTAATACCTTTAACCGCCCATTTAACACGCTGCTAATCCTTGATTAGAAGACACATTAAGAGCAAGCGCCGCATGAAAAGAAGGTAACCTATTCGGGCTTGGTTTTCCTGGCCATTTCAGTTCATTTCCCTGTTCCTATCACTATATTTTAAAACCTATTAACCCCTCTCTTTTTCAACAGATACAAATGCTACTCCTGCGAGCCGCCTTGCCATGATCCCTTGGAGTCTTCCCACACCTGCCAGAACGCCATTCAGGTAAGTTTCATTCTGGGCCAAGCTGAAATCCGTAACTAATCTCCTCTGCTTATCAAAACAGTGCTGGAAGTCCCGCACCCGCGATGCCGACGGCCACGAAAAGGTGTCCCGCGGCTGCACCACCTCGTTCGAACAGCTGCCGCTGTGCCGGCAAAGCTCGCCGAACAAGCTCAATGGTCCCAGCAAACGGAATACGGACAACTACTACAGCCTGGTCTGCTGCAACGGCGACTACTGCAATAGCGGCGACTTTCCCGATCTGGCGCCCTTCGCCAGTGTCACTGTCACGGCGGACACCAACAGGATCGGCAAGATGTCCCTGGCCATTCTGGGTCCCTTTTTGATCATCACTCTGCTGGGCGTAGTGGCCATATTCTTCATCCGACGTAGCCATCGCAAGCGTCTTCATGCCTCGCGCACCAAAGAGGACCCGGAATCGTATCTGGTTAACGACGAGCTGCTGCGCGCCACCAGCGCCGGCGACAGTACTCTGAGGGAGTATTTGCAGCATTCTGTTACCTCCGGATCGGGCAGCGGACTACCGTTGCTGGTGCAGCGCACACTGGCGAAGCAGGTCACCTTGATCGAGTGTATAGGGCGCGGCAAGTACGGCGAGGTATGGCGAGGCCACTGGCACGGCGAGAGCATAGCCGTAAAGATATTCTTCAGTCGCGACGAGGAGTCCTGGAAGCGGGAGACGGAGATATACAGGTGAGAGTCATTTGTTATTACCTTTTTGCCTTTTGTGAATCAACAATTCTTATCGTATTTTCACAGCACCGTTTTGCTCCGCCACGAAAATATACTCGGCTTCATTGGCTCCGACATGACGTCGCGCAACTCGTGCACACAACTCTGGCTGATGACGCACTATTACCCGCTGGGCTCCCTCTTCGATCACCTTAACCGCAATGCCTTGAGCCGCAACGACATGGTTTGGATTTGTCTATCGATAGCTAATGGATTGGTGCACCTGCATACAGAGATATTTGGCAAGCAAGGAAAGCCAGCAATGGCGCATCGAGATCTGAAGTCAAAGAACATTTTGGTCACTTCGAACGGAACCTGTGTGATAGCCGATTTTGGTCTGGCTGTCACCCACTCGCATGAGACAGGACTATTGGATCTGGGCAACAATCCCAAGGTGGGCACCAAACGCTACATGGCCCCAGAAGTTTTGGACGAGAGGTAAAGCTTGTAAAGTTATGAATATCTCAAGGAATATGTCCTTAATAATGTGTTTTCCGGAGCAGCATTGACTTGGAATGCTTTGAGGCGCTACGACGCACTGATATCTACGCTTTCGGACTGGTTCTGTGGGAGGTATGTCGCCGCACAATTGCGTGCGGAATTGCCGAGGAGTACAAGGTGCCGTTCTCTGATGTGGTGCCCATGGATCCCAGCTTTGAGGATATGCGCAAAGTGGTCTGCACCGACAACTACAGGCCCTCCATACCCAATCGCTGGAGCTCAGACTCGGTAGGTCCTTGAACTAGTATCTCAGAGATTAGAATTTAATTGGTTTCATTTCGTCTTCCTTGCAGTTGCTGGCCGGCATGTCCAAGCTAATGAAGGAGTGCTGGCACCAGAATCCCAATGTGCGTCTGCCGGCGCTGCGCATTAAAAAGACTATACATAAGCTAGCGTCCGCGGACGAGAAGGTGCGCCTGGACTTTGACGAGGTCTGCGTTTAGCGGTTGTACTCGAGCCCTAGAGTTTATAAGTTAGACTTAGCTAGAAGTAAGATTCATTCATAGACGTTTTCGCATTGCATTTTCACGCACTATTAGTTCGTAGGTGTATTATTCAGAGACAAGACCCTTGAGAACATATTTACTTTATGTTTGAAACGCCTTTTTGCCTGACTTGGGTGCCTTCAACGTTGCCTTAAGTTTAAATAAGTGACTACAACTAATCTAGTTTATATTCATGGGATATTATCCGAGACATGTTCATTTTCACTCTTAATTTCATGTATTCATCGTTCATCAAGTGCCATTTGCAATTGAGAATTGTAAGACGCGTTAACTGTAAGCTCACTCTTTGAACTCGACACTGAATTCTTGACTCTCAACCTTGAGCCTGTCCAAGCTATGATAGAAACATAAGCTACACCACCAGCCACCAGCTGGTCAAGCCTTGAGCACTTGGTTCCCCACGCATAGAAGCATACACACACACACACCTACTTGTATATTGTACAAAATGCAAGCTATTTAAGTTTTTCATAGGCTAGAAATAAAGTACACGAATAAGCATAAGTTTATTGATCTTTCTCTGGCCTCAGCAGGCGGAAGCTCTCGTCGTTCTCCTCGTCCAGAAAGAGCAGCCGGAAGATGTCGTTAAAGAACTCGGGATAGTAGTCGCAGGCCCGCTTGCAGTCCGGCGTCCAGTTGATCTCCAGTAGCTGAGGCCGCATCACCCTCTCCTCATCATCAGTCCAACGGAGCATGATGTCGGCGGCATATAGAGCTCGGGATTGGGCACAGGGAGCCAGGCCGCAGGGCGGGTCTGCTTGGCTGGCGCACTGCAGCACCTCGTACAGCATGCTGCAGATCTCCTGCTCCAAAACAGACCAGTCGTTCTCCGGGTACTGCTCCTGCCAGAGGGTTACAAAGTCCTCGCACTTGACGTGGTGCAGCTGGGCCTCCTCCTGGTAGTTCATGACCGTGTAGTGCTTCTCGTAGTCGTCAAAGTTGTCCAGCGAGAAGGGATGGTTGGCAAAGCGCAGAAAGAACTTGCGATGCACATACGCCTTCAGGGGCTTGACGCTTTTCAGGAGGATTACATAGCGAATGTCGAACTTGACGCGTCCCTCCAGCTCCTCGCGCCTGAACAGAACCGGTCGCTCGATGTACTTCTGGGCAATCTTGGGCCCCGTGGCTGGCAGACGCACAATCTGCCGGATGTTGTCGGTGATGTAGGTGTCCAGGCCACGTGCCAGGTTCCAGGGCTTGATGATCCAGTGGTTATCGAGGCCCTTGGCTGCTCTCGTCTGATAATAGGCAGCGAACTCCCTGAGCTCCGTGGACAGGTTGTAGGTGGTGGGCAGCCAGTCGGGATACGTGTCCAGCGTAAGCCCGTTGTGGTGCTCCTTGGCCGCCCGACGACCCACGATGCTGAGCAGATCCTTGATGGTGATTACGTACTCGAATGGGAACTGGTTGATGAACTTGCCGGGTGACTGATCGGCCAACTCCTCGAAGGTCTTGAAGTGGTGGGTGAGCCACAGGACATCGGCCTCCTGTTCGTTGCTAACCAGAAGGAACTCCGGAGACGTGAGATGCTGCCGCACCACCTCGTACTCCGCGTAGACCTTTAACGGGTCGCAACGTGACCGAGATGGCAGAGGATCCGTGTTTTCTTTGGGATAAGTCTCGGCGATGTGGCCGCTGGTGAAGTAATCCGCTCGCGGTTCCACCTGCAAGAAGCTCTCACCCGTCAGGTCGGCATCGCGCCATGGCAGTAGCAGGGCAGCCCTCTGCGGCGCCTCCTTGGCAACGTACTCCACCACATCGCGGGTCACCTGTTCGCCTGCCTCGCAATCGCGGATGGGGAACAGCACGCTAAACGTGGTCTGGGTGTTCAGGTAGAGTAGAGGCACCAGCCGGAAGTTTGGGTCATCGGAGTGATTCACCGCTGAGCCGACCTCGTCCATCACATACCAGATGGGCTGGCGCTCCTCGTCAGTCAACCCCTCGCTCCCAATGGAGTAGGCGTGGCAGTACTTCCACAGACGGCGCAGTATCTTGTCGATGCGGTCCTCCAGCTCCAGATCCACGCCCGTGATGGCCGACAGGCGATCCGCCAGGTGCGGGTACTGCTGCAACTGCTGCCGCGCGCTGTTTAGCCGGAAGGTCCAGGCGTGGTCTATCAGGTAGATGGCCTGAGGATCACTAGCCCTGATACCTTGATCCCTGGCTACGCCCAAGGCAAACACGGGATTGGGGCTGTCATCGTCTTCTGCAGGATTCTGCTCCTCGTCCTCGTCGTAGTCAATCAACATCAGCTGCAGTGCCTCGCCGGCATCGAAGGTATCCGCGGCCAGTTTGCGGTAAAGCGCCGGCCAGAAGTGCATCGGAATCGAGGAAGATTCCAGCTGGGGCTTGTGCAGCGCCACAAATTCGTTGTATTTATTTATACCGTCCATGGTGCCGCGTGCGGAGAGAAAAAAAAACGTTGTTGGAGCAGGTCCCGGCTAGAGTGACCGTGTGCGAGGTCCAGTGGTGCGAAGCTCTGCTTCTTCTTCTTGGCCTCCAGGTGCGGGTGATTCTATTAATGGAGCCGGTGCCCCCCAAGTGTTCTATTTTTGGTTTAATTATATTTTTCTTATTTTCTGCGTTGTTTTTCTGATTTCAGATGAACGTTGAGTTCAAGTTTAACGGCGAATTTCCCAGGACCAAAAGCTTGTCCATACTGGCACTGGCACGCTTTCCAGCACTGGCCGCGAACAGCTGACCAGCTGGTTGTGTGACCGCACACCCGCACTCTCTGGTAGAGTTGGGAAACTATCGATAGTGGCACCATTCGATATTTTCGATGTTTTGAATACGAAAATTCGATACTATCGATAGTATCGCTTTTTTACCATTCTTTTTGCAAATTAAAGTTATAGCAATTTAAAATAGAATTATATTACTACTAGCGGACCCGGCGAACTTTATCTCGCCCCAACTTCGACTGATTAAAACAAATTAAATTGAGACGTTCCGTTTCTACTTTGACGTACATTATTACCTTACCTTATTCCTATCTTCTCCTAAAATTTAAATTCAAAATTAGTTGATAATCAAAAAAAAGTGATGACTTTTAAACAAACCTTTCGTTGGATTGACAAATTTTTTTGACCTGAAATTAGTGCAGAGCGATCTGATATACAATGTTTTTTGTTTTGTTATCCGGTGCAAAAATAAATAATGATGACGGCTTTCCCACACGCGAACAGGCTACGTATAGCTGGCCATGTGAAAGACATGGATATTCCAGATGTATCCCGCAGACTTCCAACGATTGGCCTTGCGATTTATTGATTGTCATCGCAAATGCCAATCGAACTGGGAACTGACTCCTCTTGAATTGGAATGGAAGATCTGTTGGAATAATCGGAATTCGTGATGACTTTTAAACAAACCTGTCGTTGGATTGACCATCTTTATGTTGAAGTGATACCCATCTTCTCCACGACAGAACATCAACGGGTATTGAAGAGCATCATAAGACCGATGAGTCTCATAAACTCGCTGCAATTGGCCATTATCCCGACGCTTAAGAACAATATCGCGTGATTCAACATTCTCGCCAACAATCACCACTGCGACTTCATTGATAGTGGGAGCATTAAATTGTCTTGCATGGCTACCAGTGGGTCTTTTGTCAGCGCTGATAATGATTTTATGTTCGTCATAATGCATTATATCCAATGCGGTTTTAAACAATCTGACCAATTCATTATGCTCATGGAGAAGGTTTGCAATTGTTGAATAATTTCACGTTTAGTTGCAGTAAAAATTGCACAGCGGTGATTTAGTTCAACTTCCGAATCACCAATGAAATAGATCTGAAGGAATTTATGATCTTTGTTTTGTGGTGGTAACAAAGCGCCCGCTCGGTGGTGAATTTGCCCTTGAATCTGAATGTTGGGATGCAATTTTGAAAAAATGTGATAATAAAGAGACGCCATTACCTTATAACTTGGATTGTAGCCTGATTGTTGAACAACCTCGGCTCCAAAAGACATCATTTGAAAGCATCCGTTATATTTTTGTGCAAGCTTCAGGAAACTATTTGATTGGGCTGAGTTTCCATATAGTAGCGAGTACAATGGCTCTGGTGGATGAGCCAAAACGGGCAATTTCATTTTGCCACCTGCACAGCATAAGCCGGGGGTTTCCAGCCGAAACTTCAATGCATTACAATGCTGACATACAACAGATAATGAACCAATAACAACGCACGTAAGATCCTTGTAGGATGTTTCAGGATTGTATGGGAATGCAGCGCGATTCAAGTTTTCATTTGCGGCTCGTCTTCCTCTATTATTTTGTCGGGCTTGAGGTGGTCTTTGTGCAGCGCGAAGCTGTGCCATTTGGGCACGTATCGATGCATTTATTTCTGTACGTTCCTCTTGCGTCCGACTATTACGGAAATTCTGATTATTTATTGCACTGCGTGAACGCCGCCCAAGATTTGATCGTCTAACAGCAGGCATTACTTCCAATTGTTTAAGCTCACTTTGGTAATGCTTCGTTAGCTCGATTTTTTTGTTTAAATATTTTTTTACCGAGTTCATTGATACACAATTTCAACGCAGCTATGATCTTTGTAGGGTGTTTCAGAATTTTACATACAACAGTGTGTCCATCTGTTGAGCCGCTAGCGACCTTTCCGGAAGGACTTTCCAAAATTTTCTTATGCTATAACCTTCTTCTGGCAATTACAAAAAACTGAAAAAAAATTTGATCCAAATCGGCCCAGCCGTTCTCTTGTGATTTGATCCCTAACATTTTTTGTCTCCATTTTTATATATATAGATTCAATATGTTTTGACTAAGTAATTAACATAAATATTCTATCCAAGCAACTTTGCACAAATAAAATTGTATTACCATTGCTAAACATACGCTTATACTGTCTTCCCACACAGCGCATCTGTGAGGAACGTTTGGGATTTTTCGCAGATGCGAAACTCGTGTTCCCACAGAGCTGCATCAAAGTGCATCTGCATCCGAACAGCTGATCGATCAGCTGTGGCTCATGAAAACGTAAACAAAGGCGGTCGAATTGGCAGTTGCAAATTTGAAATGGAGCATTTACCAGCTATTTTGGCTGTTGTACAACAGCAAAAGGCACAGATTGCGTCAGAATTTATCCGCAATAAATTTAAATGACTTAAATGACAAGGAATTTTAGTTTTTCTAATGATTTTTCTCTAACAAAGAGCAAATTCACCGAAAAGTGTCTATAGGTGGTATAGGCATCCAAAATCTTTAAAATAAGGTAGAGGTAGGCGGTTTATATTAAATAGTAACAATTGGGGACATATTGGGGCAAGAATATACCGAAAAAACGCCAACATCTATTTTGGGCATGCTTGTAGCTTTGGCGCCACGTTTTAAATTCCATATCTCATTTGTTTCTCGCCAAGTGTGTATACACTTTCGTAGTGATGGTCAAATTTTCAGAGTTGCACCGAAGAACTATCGCCAAACAAACGGTCGTTACATTTAGATGCGCTTTGATGCAGGGCCAATTGAGAAAATTCGGAACGGCAAAACCTTATGGACCGTTTGTTCAACGGATGCCAGATGCGCTTTGACGGTGTGTGGGAAGACCCTATTAGACTCTGAAGACGTGGCGTAGACCCCTTTCTTTTGAGATTCAGTTAATATTTTTCACCACCAACTCCAATTTAAGTTAATTTAGAATACATTTTTATTATAAAAAAAAAAATATATATATATATATATATATATTTGTTTGCATTTTTCTTACTAAATTTCAGCAACAAAGCAGAGATATAAAAATAGTCCCGTACTATCGATAGTGATAAAAAACTATCGATGGTGGCTCAAAAAAAGGAAAAAGTCGATACCTCGATAGTACCATCGATAGTTTCCCAGCTCTACTCTCTGGCATTCGGTTTGTTATTGGTGGCTGCCTCTGTGTTAGTGCCTCCACCACTATTAGCAACAACAAATACTATTTCACCATTAGAATAGATAACATGTAATTGCGATTGTGCGGCGGCCCAAACCCCAAGTAAAGCAAAGCCCCAGCACAGCCACGGAGCACTGGCAGAAGTTCAAAGTCATCACAACTCGACAGTAGCTGGTACAAATTAGATTTTACTTTCGTTTCGACATTTATGAAACTCTCGGCCGTCAAAGTGGACGCACGGAGCGCGCAAATGGTGTCGGAACGTCGATAGAACCATAACATCCCGAAATCCTCCAGTGCGTCATTCAAAAAATTTAAGTTTTCAAGTGAGAGCCAATCATCCGCCTTCGATCCGATTTGAGAGCGCAAGATGAGCGAGACGCTGGCGTTGGCGAGCGGCGGCGGCGGCGGCGTGAGCGACCTGCCGCCCACGTCCGCATCCACTGCCTCCCTGCCGCTGCCCGTAGTTGAGCAGGGATCGCGAGTGGGTATGGACCTAGAGGTAAGGAGCATAATCTGGAGAGGCGGGGGTAGTGGCAGTGGCAGGGTGTGACAAGTAGGCGAGACCGAGTTGGTGAAATTCCGAAAAATTCCGTCCGAAAATTGTTGTTCTTTTGCAAAACGAACTGCGCAGTAGACTCGCACTCGCTGGTTGAGTAATATTCGCCCTTCGCCTGGGCCACCACCAGCCAGGTGCCTGATATGCCAGAGCGAACCGAGGCGCCCGATGATCCCACCACCTGCGATCACCCACGCGTTCTACCTCTTACCGACGTCTGACTGGCTTTCTTCTTCTCTCTCGCTCGCAGGACCCTAGAAACAACGGATTCTGGCTCTGGAAATGGTTGTGTAATTGGACTTCCAGCTCACCAACAATGTTACGCGCCGTGGAAAAGAAGATATTGTCGTACGTGAAGCTGCCCTACCGGGGCTTCTTCGTCGACATTGGCCCGGCCGTGGGCGAGGCGGACAAGATCTGGACGATCAGCATGAACACAGAGTCCAAGGAGGTGCCGCTGGTGCTGCTCCACGGACTCGGAGCCGGCATTGCCCTGTGGGTAATGAACCTAGACGCGTTTGCCAAGGGCAGGCCCGTTTATGCCATGGACATCCTCGGATTCGGACGCAGTTCGCGGCCGCAATTCGCCAAGGATGCGCTTGTGTGCGAGAAGCAGTTCGTCAAGTCGGTGGAGGAGTGGCGCCGCGAGATGAACATCAATGACATGATCTTGCTGGGCCACTCGATGGGCGGCTTCATTGCCTCCAGCTACGCCCTTAGCTACCCGGAGCGGGTGAAACATCTGATCCTGGCCGATCCGTGGGGCTTCCCCGAGAAGCCCTCGGAGGCTGCGATCAACGGCAAGCAAATACCGCTCTGGGTGCGGGCCATAGCTAGAGTGCTGACTCCGCTTAATCCGCTGTGGGCCCTGCGTGCCGCCGGCCCCTTCGGCCAGTGGGTGGTGCAGAAGACGCGGCCGGACATTATGCGCAAGTTCCAGAGCACCATCGAGGAGGACATCAACCTGCTGCCACAGTACATACATCAGTGCAACGCCCAGCATCCCAGCGGCGAGTCCGCCTTCCACACTATGATGCAATCCTTCGGCTGGGCCAAGCACCCCATGATCCATCGCATCAAGGATGTGCGCCGCGACATACCCATCACATTCATCTACGGCTCCCGCTCCTGGATCGACTCCTCCTCTGGCGAGAAGATCAAGTCGCAGCGCGGCAGCAACATGGTGGACATCAAGATTGTGACGGGAGCCGGCCACCATGTGTACGCCGACAAGCCGGACGTCTTCAATCGCTACGTGAACGAGACCTGTGATATCTACAAGGTGGCCGGTGGCAAGCTGCTAACGCCCCTACAGCTCATCCGCGAGTCCACGGAGTCCGACGAGGAGCGCGAGCCCAACCTGAACACAGCTAAGACGGTGGAGGTCCAACCGGAGGTTCAGCCGGTGCCTCCCACCGTCGCCGATTCCAACACATCCGCGGCGCAGGTAGACGAGCTGGCGACCAATATCAAACCGAAGTGAGAGCAGAGGAGCTTGGAGCCTGGATCGAGACCCTAGTAGCCTGTATCTATTAGCTTAGTGTCTTTGCCTAGTATTAAATCGTCATTATATCCTTTCACCCTCTATTTTTACCCCTAGAATAAAGTCGAACTTGGCTGAAACTGCAACAAACCAATAACTGGCACATTCTTATTTATGTTCATTGAGATTTCGAGTTAAGCAAACACTGCGCATGGACTAAAGATTAAATAAATAAATATATATTTGTTACAAAACCAATTTGAGTTTGGATTTTAGTGAGTCTCGTTAACTTTAATATAAACTAATATATTTTTCTTATTTTCCTTAAAGACTGCATATTATTTCACCCTTTAAGGTATTCAAATTTTGAAGTACTTTATGGATTGTTCTGGCAACAAAGTTTACTTAATCGTCGGCTCGCTTTTGCTGAATCACTTGGAGTACAAAGGTTACTCCGCGGGCAGAGTCACCGCTCTTAGAGATCCAGCTGCGCCGAAAAGCTCTCTACGAATGCCGCTGTTGGGTGGGTGGGTGCATGCGTCAGAGTTGACATCGATCCGGAAGAGACCACACGCGTCAGTTGTTTTCAATTCTTTCTTCGTATTCATGGGATTTGATTGGGTCTAAGGCTATCTCGCAAGGCAGTAGCGCTTAGCTGATAGGCGGGGTGCAAACAATGGAATTATGTAGGTGAAATCCAGGACAGGTTTAGCTTAGCTTGGGGGTTCATATACTATGTACCTCTGAAGGGGTGTTAAAGTGTACAAATATGTATATATATTTATACCCTTGCAGGGTATTATAATTTCAGTCAGAAGTTTGCAAAGCCGTGAAGGAGACGTTTCCGACCCTATAAAGTATATATATTCTTGGTCAGCATCAACAGGGGATCTTTCTAGATATGTCCGGAAGAAATCGATTTTTTGGCCATTTTTGCAAAATTTTATAAGGTTACATCATTAAAATTTTTGTTTTTGATAAAAAATTGAATTTTCAAAATTTTAAAATGAAGTCTGCAGATTTATTAACTGCAGAAAATCTTGCACAGAACAGTTTTCCGATTTAAAATTAATGCTCTATTGGCCGAGTTATGATATTTTTAATTTTAAAAAAATCAAGAAGTTTTTTAAAATAAAAAATCCGATTTTATAGTACAAAATAATATTTTTCTAAGTCAAGGAATCATTTCCGACCCCATAAACCATATATATTCTTGATCAGCATCAACAGGGGAATCTTTCTAGACATGTCCGGAAGAAATCGATTTTTTTTTGCCATTTTTGCGAAATTTGATAAGGGGTTACATCATTAAAATTAGCAAAAATGGCCAAAAATTTTTATTTCTTAAAATTTTAAATTTGGTAGGCAGTTTTTTTAAATTAATAAAAACTTAAACAAAACTGCTTTCCGAATCGAAATTAATGCATTTTTGGCTTAGTTATGATATATTTTAATTGTTAGCTTTCTTTCATGTTTTTAAATCGTTTTGTACCGAATTAACCATACGTATATATCCAAATTAATGTATAAGTTATTAGTACATTTCTATAGTGCAATTTTTGTTTTAAATAGTATTTACTTAAGACTTTTTCCTCTCAAAAAAGCCATATAAATCTTACCCAAATAGCTTTGATTAAACTATAGTCGGCTATTGAAATAATCCATATTGTTTATTACCCCTTGTACTTTATATGACTCTGAAAATGAATGAAATGTATAGTGTATATAAAGAACAACTGCTCTTCTATTAAAACAAATGCGAAATTTGTGGAAAAGTGTAATTAAACAACAGTGAACGCGGGTTAGTCCAGGGATTTGTTATCATCTGCCTGGAAGCTCAAGCTTCGCTTTGTTTGAATGTATCATTGTAATTATTATATATAAAACATACATTATACAAATTAATTGGGTAAAAAAGCACGACAACAAGACCGTACACTCAGTTCCAGCCTCGACAATGGTCATGACAAATAGGTTGTACATATACAGACAGACCTTATCAAATCGCAAACCAAGCTAAAAAAAAAAGAAAGAAAGAAACATAATATTCAAATGATAAGTAAGTAAAAAACAGACACAAACAACTCGAAATGAAACAAAGAAATCGTTCAGTTAATACATATATTCCGTTGCTTCGGCAGAGAAAGTCCCTAGAGGAACCAATAAAGTTTACAATTCAAAGTATAGACATAAAATATCTTTGTTCGATTATTTGGCATCGGCGAAGCCCACACGATCGTTGCCCATGTCGAACTCGGTGTAGTATTTGCCAATGAACACGTCGCCCAGGATCCAGAGGGGACCATTGGGCGGGGGAATGTCCATGCCCATGAAGCCCGACAGGCAGATGGTCTTGCCCATTTGGGCCACGCGCAGAATGTAGTCCTTGCCCTCCAGCTCAAAGGTCTTGCCGCCCAGTACGAATTTGATGACCGGCAGGTTGGGGATCAGGTCGCAGGACACAACATACTGCAAAGACAGGATAAATGTTACACTTTCTGGACATTTCTTAGAATTGAATTCCTACCTGTCCACCAATGATGGGGGTGCCTCCAATTTTCTGGTTAATCGAGGTGGCCTCGGACAAAGGCGCAGCAATCAGCGAGGTGCCAGTGTCGGCAATCACCTGGCAACCGCCCTTGCACAGCTCCAGTTCACCCAGAGAGGCCGAGTCCATCTTGATCTGCCAGTAGCCCTTGCGGGTAACCGGCAGATAGGTGAAGTCACCGTTGTAATGCTTGGGATCGGAGCCGCCGAAGATGATCTCTCCGCCCTCGGGTCCGGCTGGGTCGCGGTTGAGGTAGAAGGAGAACACCGGCGATGAGATCAGACCCTGCTCGTACATAACGTAGAACGGCGGCTTCACTTGGTCCACGGAAATGGAGCTGTAGCCCAGGCCCAGAATGCCATCAAACTTGGCCGCAACAAAGACCAGACCTGGCTCGCTCAGTGCCTCGGCAAAGGTCTGTCCCTTGATGTCCAGACCACCAATGGAGACCGTATCGGTAGACAAGTAGCCAGAGAGGCTGCCCGAACCGTAGTGAATGTCGAAGGCAGTGCCGTTGGCGACGTACGTCTTTGACTTGGTGGCATCGTACTTGTTGTGCATCAGGCAAGCGATGTTGGTCAGGTGACACTTCTTAGAGGGCACCCACAGGTTAGAGGAGCCGGTGTCGAACACCACACGGAAGTTCTGCGGCGGAGTTCCGATCGAAATGGGTCCGTAGTACTGGGCGTCCATGTAGTTGGACAGTGGCTCCGGCACATCGCCGCCGCCGCCATACTTGATGCGCAATTGCTGCAGCTCTGTGCCCACATCGGCAAAGTGGCGGCGGGCGGTCTGGATCTTCTCCAGCGGCACTCGCAGCAGTCTGGGGCTTGACGCGGCCGTGGCCAGGGCCAGCAGGCAGGCGGTGACCAGCAGCAGTGGAACCTTCTGCATCTTGGGGTATGTGTATTTGCTCTCGACAGGAACTGCAATGATCTGCACTTAATTAAATATTGCGGGGACAGCGAAAATGATTCAGCAGTAGTGTGGCTGCCGGTAATTTCACTTGTGCCGTATTTTCGCTTTGGTCACACTTCAAAAGTATAAAAACAGCTGATAGGGTTGTCACCCTCACGTAAAATAATGTACAATATTGTCTCCTATTGGCGCGAATGCTTAAAGATTGTGAGTTTATCCGAAATACTTAAACATTAATTCATAATTTCTAGTCGTTACAGATCACCCCGCTGCACACTATGAAGCGGGCCAAGGCGGCAAAAGCAGGACCCTCCAAGAAGGTCGCTAAGAAGCAGGATAAAAGCCCCAAGAAAGAATCCAGTGACCAGGATTCGAGCGGCGGCAGTGGTGTTGAAGAACCCTCAATCTCGAAGGTTCCCCTGTCCAAACCTGACTACCATAATCTCGAGCAGTTCCTCGCCCACCTAGAACACCAGCGATCCGCCACAGCAGCCAATATCCACGAGTTCCCATTCCGTAAGAAGCGGGTGCGCGTCCTGTCCAAAAGCGGCGATGTGAAGGAATCCTGCCAGGGCGGCGTCGTCTACTGGATGTCGCGCGATGCCCGAGTGCAGGACAACTGGGCCCTGCTCTTCGCCCAGCGCTTGGCCCTGAAGCTTGAGCTGCCGCTGACCGTGGTGTTTTGCCTGGTGCCCAAGTTCCTCAACGCCACCATACGCCACTACAAGTTCCTGATGGGAGGCCTGGAGGAGGTGGAGCAGCAGTGCCGCTCTCTGGACATACCCTTTCATCTGCTCCTAGGCCCTGCCGTAGAACGGTTGCCCGAGTTTATGAAATCCCAGGACATGGGAGCTGTGGTCTGCGACTTTGCCCCGCTGCGTCTGCCCCGCCAGTGGGTCGAGGATGTGGGCAAGGCGCTGCCTCAGAGTGTGCCCCTGGTGCAGGCAGATGCCCACAACGTGGTGCCTCTATGGGTGGCCTCGGACAAGCAGGAGTATGCCGCCCGCACCATTCGCAATAAGATTAACTCAAAGTTGGATGAGTTTCTCACTGAATTTCCGCCGGTGATCAAGCATCCCCATGGAAAGGGCTGCCAAGAGGTGAAACCCGTGGACTGGCCAGCCGCCTATGCCTCGTTGCAGTGCGACACGGACGTTGGCGAGGTGGAGTGGGCCAAGCCGGGCTACAAGGCTGCCTGTCAGCAACTCTACGAGTTCTGCAGCCGTCGCCTGCGGCACTTTAATGACAAACGGAATGATCCCATGGCGGACGCTCTGTCCGGCCTCTCGCCGTGGCTTCACTTTGGCCAGATCTCCGCCCAGCGCTGTGCTTTGGAGGTGCAGCGATTCCGGGGACAGCACAAGGCCTCGGCCGATGCCTTTTGCGAGGAAGCCATTGTTCGCCGCGAGTTGGCGGACAACTTTTGCTACTACAACGAGCACTACGACAGCCTGAAGGGTCTTACTGCTTGGGCCTACCAGACCCTAGATGCCCATCGCAAGGACAAGAGGGATCCCTGCTACAGCCTCGAGGAGCTAGAGAAGGTATAGTGCAGGACAGTCTCGTCCTGGTATTCATAACATTTCCCTTACCTTCCACAGTCCCTCACCTACGACGACCTGTGGAACGCGGCGCAACTGCAGCTGGTTCGCGAGGGCAAAATGCATGGTTTCTTGCGCATGTACTGGGCCAAGAAGATCCTCGAGTGGAGCCCCACGCCGGAGCAGGCGCTCGAGTACGCCATCCTGCTGAACGACAAGTACAGCCTGGACGGGCGCGATCCCAACGGCTATGTGGGTTGCATGTGGTCCATCGGCGGCGTCCACGATATGGGCTGGAAGGAGCGGGCCATCTTCGGTAAGATTCGGTACATGAATTACCAAGGCTGTCGGCGCAAGTTTGACGTGAACGCCTTCGTCATGCGATACGGGGCCAAGGTGCACAAGAGGAAGTAGAAGGAATAAACTGTTGGTTTTCTTTGCCTTTGTTTTGAATGCAAGCCAAGAGCATTTTTGTATTTAACCGGAGTTCCATGGAGTGGCTTTAGAAAATATGACAAAATTACAGCTAGCGGGACAGAACTCAGTCCTTCTCGGCGATCTTGGTGAGGTGCTCCTCGATCTCCCTCTCGTCCAGGATGCGGAATTTGGGATCTGTCTTGCTGACCACGCCAATCTCAATGCCGTTGGGCTTGAAGTCAATGGCCAGCACGGTGGACAGACAGGTGATGGCCAGCTGGATGGCCTTCTCCTCGGACAGGTTGTTCTTGTACTTCTTCTCCAGATAGCTGTTGGCCTCCAGCGACTTGGCGCCCACAGAGCAGGCGCGGAAGCCGCTGTAGTAGCCAGCCGGGTCGGTCTTGTAAACACTGGGTCCAATCTCGTCGTCGTAGGCGATCAGAACCATGCTGCAGCCAAGAGGACGCATCTCGGCGTTCTGGGTGTACACCTGGTTGATGTCAGCGATGCGCTGGCACAGCACATCCACGGGCATGTCGTAGCCGTACTTGTAGCGGAAGTTAGCGGCCTCGTGTCTGGCTTTCTGGACCTGCGACCGGGAATCGGCTAAGGAAGAGGATAGCGTAAAGTTGAGGTACAAGGTGCACTTAGGTTCCCTAAATTAACTACCCACCTATGCGGCCGGTCATGGCGCAGCCAATGTCGCTGGTCACACGGAACAGGTGAGTTACGCTGTCCGGCACAATGTTTTTCTCAGTCACCTTCTTCTGGGTGGCCACAACGGCACAGTCGCCGCTCTTCAAAGCCACCGTGGTGATGTTCTCCTGGGAGATGGCCTTGAAGGCATACTCTGCGGGGGGATTTGGTTTAGTGGGTGAATGCAGAGGAGGCGGATTCCAGGATACTCACCCACTTGGTAGAGGCGTCCCTCTGGCGAGAAGATCGTGATGTGTCTGTCAAAGCCGGCTGAACTTCCGCGAGACATGTTGGATGCGTGCTTTTGTATTCACTTGCTTTTGGGGGAGTAGTAGACCGCTTTAATCACGAGAAAAAGACTTGTACGATAGAACTTACCGTTTAAACAATGAGAATTTACAATTTGTATACGGCTTGAAATGTCGCTTCGAAAAGTGCAAAATTCAGATTGTCATTGCTCGAGCAACCAGTGCTGCCAGACTTTCCGATTGCTGCCCACTTTCCCGTTCGTGAGCCCCAGTGATGCCAGTCTTTTAGCCGATACTTTCAGGGATCGAACTATCGATTACCGTTTAAGCTTTTGTAAAGCAGAGTTGGCAGCACTGTTGGGAAAACGAGAAGGTAAATAAATATTTGGCAATAACAAAAGTTTAAACAATTTGGGTGGCGTGTCGCCGGCTGAGAACATGCACGAAGATGACCTGAAGAGTCAATTGACCATCGCGCGGAACGAGATCAACAATTTGAGGTGCGTTTTACACAGAATCCTTGGGTCCTTGGCGGCTGTTTAAGTTCAAGTTCGTTACGTTCCGATTTCGCCTTGACCATGGTGCAGGCAGCAAGTGCGCAACCTGCAACATGTGCAGCGCAAGGACATCGAAACGATAAACCGCCTGCTGCAGGACTTCCGCTGCGAGGGATGTGCGAGCAAGAACACGGGCGTCAAGGACAAGGCCGCCGGTGAAAAGGAGACACAGGAGCTGCAGCGGGAACGGGCGCAGGAGCACGAACAAGGTCACAGCCAGGGCCAGGTGCGTTTGACCCTTCCACACACACACACACACACCCTCTCAACCAATCCTCTATCGCAGAGCAACGGAGAGGACTTCGCCCATTTTCGCCCTATCGGAGTGATACGGACGGCCTTCCCGGAGAAGCGAGCTGTCCCCAGGCAATCGATTGTGGGCAGCCGGCTAAGAGGCATCATTCAGCTAAACGACGGCGTGTTCACCAATCCGGAGCACTCGCTGGAGGGACTGGGCGACTTCTCGCATCTGTGGCTCATCTATCACTTCCACCGCAACAACGCGCACCCGAAGGCCAAGGTGGCGCCGCCGCGTCTCGGTGGTGAGCGCGTGGGGGTGTTCTCCACCCGTTCGCCGCACCGCCCGTGTCCCATTGGTTTATCTTTGGTGGAAATCGAGAAGATCGAGAATGCCACCATCAGCTTCTTTGGTACGGACATGGTGGATGGGACGCCCGTGTTGGACATTAAGCCCTACATTCCGTACTACGATGCGCCATCCCTGAGCGTAGACTCAGGTACGTTCGACGACCAGAAAGCCAGAAAGCACACTAAAGGTCTTGCTTAACCCCTTGGACAGGTCGCTCTTCAGCTGGACCGCATGAGAATAGCCTCGACTTTTACGACTCCCGGCAGGAGCCCGATGGCGAGGAGTCTGACTTGGAGCTGTATGGCGCCGCTGGTTTCTCGGGCAACTCTGGAATCGGAGCGGATGCAGTGCTGCCGCCGCCAAGCGCTGTGCGTGTGCCCAACTGGGTGGTGGCCAGCCATCGGCTGAGCGTCACCTTCAACGAGCATGCCGAGGCCCAGCTAATGGAGCTGCAGGTGGAGAAACAGTGTATCGTGGACATATTGGAGGCGGATCCGCGCTCCGTTTACTTGCGCACAAAATACGGCTCGCAGATATTCACCTTCCAGCTAAGGGAGGTCACGGTGACGTGCAAATTCGACGACAAGGCTGGCTCTGTGACTGTGGTCCAGGTTCGGCGGAATGAGAACGTGCAGGTCACTGCCTTGGACGGCGATCCGCGCACCGCTTAACTTACAAATAATTGCAATTGATATTTGTTCTTTGACAACTTGTGTTTAGCTTTTAAGTGTATCGTGTTGAGGAGCTTTAACCTTTGGCGTTTCGATTCAGGACATTCTGAAATATACATATGTTTGAGGCTTGTTTCCCACGCAAAGTGAATTGTTTTCTTTCGGCTTAAGGGTTTAAGAGTTTCAATTAAACTCTGATAACTAACTTTATAAACTTTCTGTATTTGCAGCAGCCTCATTATGGGTGATATGAGCTGGAAAGATTTTCTCACACAGGCCAAGCAATTTCTGGATATTTCCCAACAGTTGGGAGATAGTTGGATGCTGCAGGAAAAGGTTTGATTGCCAAGCTGTTTTAAATGTGAAATCTCTAAAGTGTTACCTACTTCCAGGACTCGAATGAACCCAACACCTTCCTCAAGTTTAGTCAAAAGATTAAGAGTAAAAGTGGGGAACTAATCAATGTGGAGTACCATGTGGTCTACAGTGTCTCCTATCAAGTGCCCATGCTATTTTTCCAGGCTCACAGATCGGGTAACTCAACTGGATTAAAATATATATGTATATAATTTACACATTCCTTTTACAGATGGCAGCCTCCTAGATATAGACGCCACCTGGCACTGCTTCATGCCAGAGAGTAAGGCCGGTGATCTTTACCAGATATTGACCCAAATGGACCATCCCGTGCTCTTCAAGCCCTTCATGGCCCTGCATCCCTGTCGCACCGCCGAGGTCCTGAAGCAATTCGGCCAGCCCAGTAACAATCAGGTGCTCACATTCATCAGTCTCTACGGTCCCCAGGTGCAGTTGAATCTGCAGAATGCATACGGCCTCAGCTCTCAGAGTTCATACACATAATTCGCATTTATTGGTGGTTGTTTTAAACACTGGTTATAGGAGAGTATACATTTGTGGATAATATGGCATATGTTACAGTTTTACATTCAATTCGCTACCTTATGGTGGTTTGAATAGGCTATATGGCATCATCTTGGTGCCGGCCGCATCTCTTCTAGTACTTGGCACAAGTGAAGATCCGAATTGTACAGTAGATGCGGGCAAACTGTTGTGGATTATAGTTATTATATAGCGACTACTTGGTATTTCCTGGAGCTAAACTCCATAGGTAATTCTAATTGTAAACCGAAATGCTTGAGTAAACCTACGAAAGGAACCGAGCTTTGTACACAGATTATAATTCTTCTACTTATTCGTTAAATATTACTACACGGTATATAGTTTGCAAGTTCCACTCGCTCTCTCTCTCTCTCTCGATCGTTAATTTCAAGGGTAATATCAGCTAGTAGTTACTGTTTCGGTTATTTCATAGTAATTATAGTAATACATATATATTATTAGACAGATATACGCTTAGGCCTAGTTGTACTGTACACAAGCCCGGCCTCAGTGGAGCCGCTTTGCTTTGCATTTTACTAATGTTAAGTGGTTCATTTATAATTAATGTTAACTGGCTACTGTGTGGCATCAGCGGCACCCCAAGCGCCAACACAAAGTCCTCTCTAGGACCTGTGGGCGAGAGGAATCGCATTGAAAATGTTTATTTGCAAAATTAAATTGATTTTATGTAATAACTTGGGTTTTGCAATTGTAATCCCACTCAAGACACATTCACGTACATTGATATAATAGGCTTCCTATGGACAGGTTGATTCTGAAGTGCTAAAACGATTGGTAGTTGTGTGGGTAGTGTCAGGATTGGGGATAAACTCAATGGTATCTGAAAAAAGCAGTATTGTCTCCTCTAAACTATAGTGAAGATAGCTTTAAATATTTTGATTTGGGAACTACTGATTTATCTGAACTACTTAGCAAAAATGGGACTAATGATCTTCCTACGCCGATTTAGCTTCATTCATTATTTTGTTAACAAAACATGTTGGTTATAGGATTTATATCGGGATTATGTGTTTTTGCCTTTTTAAAAGAATTTTGTTAGTTTTTTTTTGGAATTGTTATACAAGGACTCTTACAATTTATATTATTATGCTTATATATAATCTAAATATATTTTTGGGTTATACATGTGTACCATTCAACAAACCATATTATTTGGCATAATATTTTGCACTGTTTCCTGCTTTACTAAGGTTTCAATTTACATTCGAACGAAAGAACCTTTGCTTATTTACTTGAAATGCAATAGAGAACCGAATAAATCTATGTGGAATGTTTGTTTTCATTGTGAAAATTGCATTTGGTGGGTATACTGGGGCCCCTCCCTTTGACTTTTCATAGGAAACGTGGCCGTTTTGGTGTTGTATTGGTTAAAAATGTACATATCCTTGTTCCGACTGTGAGTATTGTTGTATTTGCGAAAGGACCTTAGTGGCATTTTACATACATATATATATGATTATATGAAATATACACGTTCATAGTATTATTTAGCATCCGGTTCTTGTCATCGCCATATATGCACTCATATATATATAAAATTTCGTTTAAAGCTGCACCATTTAGTTGACATTTGCATATCAAGTTACATTTGATTTCACTATATGTACAATATACACGGTAAAAAATAAGAAGTAAAGTTGCTAGATCTGCGCCCAGCGGTGGCGAGTGCTGCCCAAATGCAATCTCTGACAAGCGGAAATCGTGATATGTTTTCGGGTATATAGTTCTTCGATCCAAGCAGCACCCCCCACACACGGCACGGCGAGATGACGGAATAAATTACTTAGCCTAATGCATAAAATTCGCACTACAATGCTGCCTAGTTGTGGTTTCCTCTGGTTGTTTGTTTGGTTTAGTTGTTGGTCTCATTTCAGTTGCATCATTGGACATTTTTCGCTATATGTTATCGCTCTCTAAAGTGTTCTTAAAATATTCTGTGGCACGCGAGTAACTGTACACCTAAAGCTTCGCAAGGTTAACACTGAGTTGATCTCGTACAGCCTGCTCCGCACTCGGATCCCATTGGAATGGACTAGACTGGGTTGTATATTTGGCTACACTAAACACTAAATATAAAGCTCTGTAACTCACTCGACACACATATATGTATGTATATACGCACATCGGAGGGGAAGCCTTAACCTAGGGTAAACGAATTCGATGCTATCGATGCGGCTGGATTGGGACTAAAGCTATTGGTGCTAGGCTATGTTATGGACGGTGGTGCTCCTAGTGACGATCCGAAAGTCATCGTCCAGCTCATCGGCGGACTCGGGCGGCGGCCGGCCCATGAAGTCGCTCGATGCGCTGCGCCTGAATCAGCTGCACAGCAGATTGAAGAACCCGCGTCCCTTCTCCGATCGCGGTGCCATCAGCATGGGCACCTGGTTCTTGTGGGTCACCTTGATCTGTGGGTGGGGGAGGAATATATTCTAAAGAAATTGAAGATAGCGAAAGCTAAATAAACAACTCACCGTGCACGGCATCTGCATCCAGGGCTCTCCGTCGATTTGCATGGGAAACGTCTTCTTTGTCTTGATGATCACCTCGCTGCACTGGGCCAGGCGACGACCGGAGGCTCGCAGGCCGGTTCTTACTTGGCCCATGTGCAGGCAGTTCTCCAGACCAATCACCTCGATCAGGCGGTCGCCTATATCTGAAAAATAAAGGAAATGTTAGTAATTTCAACAAAACATAAGGAATAAAATGTGTAAAGTTGTTGATTTTAATTATATATAATTAAAATTAATTATTATATAATTATATTATATTTTCTTTAATAAGATAATTATTCCCTAAAATATAAAGAGACTCACCTTGTATGGCCACCGACAGATCCACAGAATTAAAGCTGGTGGCAGAGAATTCCTTGTCGCCCGCCCGTAGCTTCTTGCTCTTGCCAAAGGGGCCGGCGCTCTTGCGAATCCGCTTCTGGGATAGATGCTCGCCCCATAGGTTGGAGCCGCCATGCGTATATGGGATGTTGAGCAGAGCCACACCCTGGAGGTGGGGTCCGTTGGCCAGGTCCAGGGCCACACCATCGCACTGCAAATATGGAGCGAAGGTTACACGCTGCGTACGTTCATAAATCACGGATGACGGCTCTGGCCTGCCCCCAGTTTTCCACCCAATTTCCCCTGCAGTTATATTCAGTTTTCCAGGCCACATTTTCCTACCCACTTACCACAATCTCGATGCTCTCGTGGAGATTCTTGCAGGATGCCGCGAATGTCTCGGACGTTGCATATTCGAAGTACCAGAGCTTGTTCTTCATCCGGCTGTTGAATTTGTGCGGGTTCTTTTCCCGCTCCAAGTGAAACTTGACGCAGATGGCGGCGTCCTGGGGAAGAGAAAAGCAGTTCGGTATAAGAGCAAGGCCAGGAAAAAGTTCAACTACGGAGCTGGCCATTCAGGGTCACGTTCGGGTACTGCACTTCGCATTCAGGCGTTCCGAGAAATCTCAATTAGATTGACACCTCTTCGCCGTGGCTGCCATGGCAAAGTGCTTCGATTGGCCCGGCCGCAGGAATGCCAATTAATGTTGTGGCCAAAGTAAGATGAGACACCTAATTTGTATTAAGAAAAGGCGAACAGGCAAAGCTCCTTATCTCAGTGCAGCGGCAACTATACAGGGAAGTTGAAGAAACTTGGAGTGCCGAGGAGGATACTTCGAGTTCAAGTCTTGGTAATTTTATTCAAAGGAAGCACTGATTTAGAGCAAGTACCTGAGTTACTTAATTTAATTATTATTATAAATTTATGTATCGCCATCGTATTTTCATAATTTAAACAATTAAAGACAAATTCTTTAATATAATAAACAGGGATCATACTTAAGTTGTATTTAATTTTTAACATCAAATAAACGCTTTTATATTTCCTTTAACTTTATATAGACATTTTAAGTCCCATAAATTCATTCAGGCTTTAAAGAATCGTTTAATTTTAATACTTTAATAATTTCCAGGGCAAGAATCTCCTTAAAACCCCATTAAATAATTATTTGCCCACACAAATGTACACGTTTTTATACCTTCAATTTCTTTTATCAGGACAAGGACCCTTTTAATAAGCTATTCCACAATTAATTGCTACTTTCCACACCGCAAATGTTAACATGTTCAGCTCACGTGCCGGGGTCCTGCCGCAAAGGTGTTTGTTTTACAGAGCCCCAGGCAACAGGACTGAGTTTCACGATGGCAGGAAGCACGGAGGATGCTTATCGGACTGGAGGCTGCATTTTAATTCCTTATTATTCGGTTGCGTGCCAACGTTGCGCATACGACACGTTGCGCTTACAGGCAACAGGACATTTGTTATGCATGCCGCTCGGCAAACACACATACACGGCTTTGGCCTGGTCCGGACCGGATGCAGGGCCGCCAGCCACCACCACCACTACCACGTGGCTGCAGGACTTTCAATTACGACCCGTCGGTCGCCTTGGTTGCACAGCAGAGCAAATAAGATTTATTACCGCTCGACGTCAAATTGAATTGTCAACATGAGCGAGCGCCTGCCAGCGCTTAAAATCGAAAAATCGTCGAAAAACTTTTTAATTAGTCTCAGCCGCATGCCGCCAGCCTCCTCCTCGATCCGCGATGTCACTCTAACTTTATGCATGGCCTGTGCGGTAAACTAATTTAGTGACAGCCGCCCGGCTTATTAGCATGCCTCGACCGCACCATACCTATTAGTCAAGGGGCATGGGCCTGGGCATGGGTATGGCCATGGGACAGGCTTGCTGACAGCTTGTTTGCATTGCGGAAAGTTCGCCGGCCCAAGTTGGGCTCGAAATTTGATTGGCTTCAAAATGGGCTAGGGGGCTGGTGGCTGTGAGGTGAGACGCTAATGAAATAATTTGTATACACCCAAAAAAGCCGGGGAAATCTGAGATCCCAGCTCACCTAGATAAGTAAGGCGGCAGACTCTTTATTGCCACGAGGCGTATGCGCAACGCAGGTACAAAAGCCCAGTCATAAAAAGAGCATCCAGCATCCCGCTCGCTATCTATCCCTTTGGCCCCCGTACATAAAACTTGAGTCAAAGTCAAAGTCGAAGCTCAGACAATTACACATCAACTCCATAACAGCCTGAAGGCTTTCAAAAACCAGTGATGACGGAGGTTTTTGGAGGTGAACAAGGAAGCAAACAAAAGGCGACATTTAGAACTAAGTTTATAGCCTGAAATCCACCAAAATTTGGAATGGATTATTGCCTGAATAATAAGCATTGTCTTTCTAGTAAATAAAACGAGATTGTACCCAAATAACACTATTATTTTCTTCTCAAACAATAATAGTGCCTTCGGGCCATGGTGAATATTTCTTTTAGCTTAAAGGTACATTAAGAATTTTAGAATTAAGTTTTGTACACAAAATCATTTGAAGAATTATTTAAAAACCCCATTCCTTCAATTTGTTTAATAATTATAAAAAACCTGCCTTTCACAATCTGAATTTTGATTAGAGAGAAGCCTTATTTTTCTTGTTAAGACAACAAGGAAGCGTTTTTCGTTTGTAAACAAAATACATGAATAATTCAAAGGCAGTCAAACAGGCCCATAAAAAAAGATGAACTTGAAACAATTTTTACTAAAAGTAATTTTTGGGTTGGGTAAAAAAAGCTAGATTGGGAGCAGAGCTCCCAAAACTGCCTTCAACTGGCACTTTTATCATCGTCGCACAAGTTGGCGCTCAACGTCAATTGTTTGACGTTAAACCCAAGCGTCAGCGTGAAATACTTTTCATGCTGTATTACCCAGCAAGGAGGTGGTGGTGGGCTTTTCTTGAGTTTCCCTCCATTTTCCTATACCAGTCCTCTACCTCTCCCCAAGGAGCCGAAAGCCTTGGCCACTTGAGCACTCGCTCCTAGACCTAGAGACGCATGTACATGTGCCATACATGAGTGTTAAATGGATTTCGTGATGGGCTCGGGACAAAGAGCTCTCTCTCTCTCTGTATGAAATGTGTCCGACAAGTGAAATCCCAGCAGCAGCAGGAGCAAGGAGCAGGAGCAGCAATAACATCATTGCCGACAGTTTGCTGTAGACGCCTACTGTTTAAACAGACGCACATCAAGTCATAAATAAACTAACACGCAACGCACACACATCACATACACACACACAGAAGCCCTGCCAGGACCCAGATCTATTCCGAATCCGAGCTGGGATCCACACCCATCGCAGCACACACATTTTTATTTCGGTTTTGGTGCGGATTTTGTGGGATCTGGCGTGCAATTGTTGGGGCTCTGTGGCAGGAGCATTAGGCTGATTTCAGTGGCGCAAGGGAGCGCAAAATGTTTGCACAAAAAGGATTTCGGCTTTAGCCGCCACTTGACAAATGGTGTGACCTTACGCAGGCCAGCTCCCACACCAGCCACCTCACGACCTACACGGTTACAAAAATGGTCCTTAGAGACTACTAAATATTTTTAATTAAAGAAAAACGGTTAGCTCAGACATTCCCGGTTGGAAAAATAAGTTTTAAAGGGTCTAAAAAAGTAATTATTTTAGGAAAAGTTTCTTCCTATCCTTGTTATATGCTAAGAGATAGAAAAACTACACCTTTTACTTTTTTTTATAATATTAAATGGCTTATCTTATCACCCTTTGGTTTCTCTGTACTCAACCGACCAATGGGCGTGTTTACACAAGAAACAGGAGGCAGGACATGACATCGTCTGGCTGATTTGTACCACATTTCCGTTTTATTTGGCCTTCATTTCATTTCATTTCTGCGGCCAGCCCAGTCCTGTAAACTTGTCACTTATCATTTCTTTATGGCTCTCTTAAATCCCGGCCTGATAAACGGACTGCAGGCCGCTAAAAGTGCGAGATTCTGTGATTTTTCCTTGGTCCTGCCTGTGGTATTTCCTTTTCCTCTGCTGCCATTTTCATATCTCACATCATACTAAATTATTCAAAAGCCCCCTGCCAACGGCTCCGCCTCGGCGAAAAGTTTGCAAAGTTGTATCCTTCCTCCTATTTATTGTCCTGTGTGTGTTTGTGCGCCAGTGTGTGGGTTTTTGCTTGTCCCTGGGGCACAATCTGTTACTTTTTCTTGACTTTGCGGTGTTTGGCGTCGCCTTGAGCAGTTACTAATTTAACACTTGCTGGAAATTATAATGAGACAAGTTTCGTAGCAGCAGCAGCCGTGTGGCCCTCATTAATTTAAACGCTCTCGGTCATTTTGGGGCAGGGCTTAGCTGGCATTTTTCCGGGAATTTAGCCGGACACCAGAGCTAAGTGAATTCGAATGGCCAAATGCTGGAAAAGTGTTGGCCATCTTTTGGGGTCTAGCTTGCTGCTTGCAGCTTCATTTGAATTCTCATTCTCGTTCTCGCAGGCAAAGTGATAGGGAATTTGATTTCGAAAGCTGGCAAAGTGATGGCAAACAGTGCAAATTGCAGCCGGAGCCAGAATTTTCTCCCAGCCGGGCTTTAACCTGCCTTTCAGCTGCTTTTCACCTGCTTGCACCTGCCCGGCGATTGGCAATCGAATACATGCAGCATCAATGATGCAAATGCGCAGCTGATGATTGTGTGCTTAACTCTTGCCACCTCGTTTGCATACCCCAGAGATCCTGCTCGAACTGCAAAAGTATCTGTATCTGGTGGCTGCAACTGCACCCGAATCTGTAGCTGTGCATGGCAAGAAATGTCTATAATTCCAACCATAAATTCTATTTGATAACAGACATTTTTTAAGGCTCTTTCTCTCTGTGTATCTCTGGTTCCGGCCCGTGGCAATCGGCCACTTTGCATGCGAAATGTGTTGCAACGTGCCAGAGTCTTTGACTAATCGCCAGCCAGTCCAGGATTCGGGAGGAAAATGGGAAAAGTGCTTGCCGCCTGCCTTCGCCATTTTCTTTATTGCCCCCCGCGGCTTTATTGAAACGCCATTGTTTGAGTTCATTTCGCTTCTTGGTTATGAATGTATCCCACCGTAGGCGAGTTCCCTGGAAAATTTGCATCAGAAAGAGCGCTGCTGCCTTTGGGTTTGAGTTTGATTTTGGCCTGGTAAGCCGGAAATAAGCGGTCTTCTGGCCGAGACGCTGAAGAAATGATTAAGTCGATTTGAATGAATTATTGAAGAGCCCGAGGGCGTCAGGCTAAACAGTCAGCGGGACATTTGCTCTTAATGTTATTGGCCTTTTAGGATCATTGGGGAAAGGAGGTCAGTAAGGCTTTCATTGATTTGAAACCACATACAATTTGGATAACTTATGGGTTAGGTTAGTTTAAAGAGTACCAATTCATAGGTTTAATGTTCCTAAAATATCACTCGAAATCAAAGTTAGTTTACTATTTTGTAGCTTTGCTACTCTTCGTATGAAATCAACGACTATTTTGCTGAAAATTCCCATTTAAAATTCTCTTTCTCTTGTCTCAGAACCTTCAGCAATCACTCCAAGACAAAAGGCCTCTAAGATCTTAGATGCGATTTCCTTAGATAATCGAATTAAGCTCGGCGAGCGCGCTTGTCAAATGCAAATCCCATGTCAGCAGTAGCGACAGCTCGTCCTTACTAATTATGAAAATGTAGCTCATAGTTACGACGGGATGTGGCTCCTGCTGATGACATGGACATAATCACGGACACGGGCCTCGGACAGGATGAAAGAGAGAGAGACAAAGAGGGAGAGCAATGGGAATGGGCATCGAGATGGAGATGGAAATAGTAGCTTGGCAACATGGCGGCGGCACAGCTTGATTCGCCCGGCTTAGCGTCCGACATGTGACATACTGAAACTGCAACCGGATATGTTGGCATTTGTCAAAGCAACGAATCGGAATCGCAGCTCGGAGAGTTGCTAAACAAGGAATGCATTCTGCAGATTTGTTTTACACTAAACAAAAGTGGGTGGTTATCTCAAAATAAATTGGGAAATAAATTAAAAGCTAATATCATTTTTGGAGGGATTCGCTTAAAGCTAAGATCTCTTTCAGATAAACTTAGGAACTTAGAACTTCCTTTCAAGAGTATATAAATAATTTTCTTACAGTGCAAGCAAGGAAATCGTACTCACCACGCCAACAGAGAAATAATTGTTGATTATGTTGTAGGGCACCGTGCAGTCCTTGTCCGACTGCACTTTGATGGGCTTCTGCTGCTGCTGTTGCTCCTCGAACTGGAGATGTGGTTGCTGCTGCTGCTGGCTGGAGGAGGCATTCGGCGTGGTGGGTGTCACCGGTGAGTGAGGGCTGCTGGGTGGCTGTGGCCTTTCCCGATCTGTGCTGTTGTTGCCATCGTCCTCAGGGTCGGACAAATCCAATGACAATGTAATTTGCTGTTTAAGGATGTTGTTTTGCTTATTGCGCTGACTATTATTATCGCCTTGATTATTCCCAAATGGTGTTGCTGTGGCAGCTTCCTGGCCAGCATCCGATGCCAGGACTCCTTGCAGTTGCTGCTCCAGCCCCCGGTCCTGATGTTGCAGCAGTTGTTGCTTGTGCTGCAGCAGCAGCGTCTCGAGTGATTGCCTTTCCGTTGCCAAGGACCTCTGCCGGGCTTCCGTTTCCGTCTCGGCCTCGTCGGTTTCCGACTGTTGCTGCTGCTGCTGCTGATGTTGCTCTGGATGGCTGCCGCTGCTCGAGTTGCTGCTGCTGCTGCTCAGCGTGGCTCTCAGGGTCTTCTGGGTCTCGAAGGTGGACATGGAAATGCTCTTGGTGGTCGTCGTCTTTGTCGTTGTGGTGCTGCTCCCGAACTCCGCCGTCGCCGTTGCCATTTCCATTTCCGTGGCCATCATAATCGATGTGGTGGAGGCTGCCGTACCTGACAGATGCTTGCTCTGCCTCTGGATTTCTTCAAAGCGTTCGATTAGGGATTTGTCCACCACCACGCTCTGCGACAGCTCAATCACCTTCTGCATGTTCGAGTGCAGCGTCACCTGGAGGGAGAGCCAGAGCCAGTCGGTTAGTTAGTTGCCATTTGGCGAACACAAAATATTTTCCGTAGTTTTGCGGATTGCAAGCCAACTAGGCTAGCCATCCTGGCCAGCCTGCGTCAGCATCACGCCTCCCAACCAGCAAAATTAGTTTGTGTAATCGCTTCGGTCCTCGAGGGAGCGATGGGGAAACCGAACCGAAGTGGAGATGGCGGTGGAGTGCGTGGTAAGCGCTTTGTGGCCAATAATTGGATTTTCCAGCTGGCATACCCAGGGCACGCCCCCGCCACAACGCCTACTCATCCGCACAGGCTACAAACAGACCGTTCTGACGGCCAATTCGATTTTGACACACGAATAACGAAAACAGCGAAACAAACTAGGATAAGCAATATCCATTTTGAGACAAGAAAATCTCCAAAATCTGTTAGGAGCTGGGCAATATGTTTGGGATTTTAATGGGAGCTTGGGAGCTCTTTAGAAGGAATACAAAATGGTAACGAAATTTGAAAAATTAAGAGTCATCTTGGATGATGAAATAGTTCAATGAATACTTTTAGAAACAATTTAAATTAATTTCAAAGTTAAGCTGATTTCATTTTGATTTTAAAAAAGTTTTCAAATAGCATTTTAGTTTTTAGTCAAAAAAATGTTAATGTATTCAGTTCCTGTATTAAACTTGCCTTATATTTTATTATTTTCCTACTAAAGTTAAATAATAAAGCTAATGGACTTCAATCTCTAAAAATATATATCTCTGTGCAGAAAATCGATTACCCAAGATTGGCATTAACTCACCTTGGGCCGCAGCTCGTCGCTGGGCGGGGAGTTGGTCACCTCGATGCTCCAGCGGTCCAGCATCACAGTGGAGGCACGCCGGATCTTCTCCATGAGCTTGGGGATGTTCTCTCCCTCGTATCCGCCGCCCCAGCGAAGGCAGCGGGCCAGGTCGTTGCCCGTGCCCAGCGGTATTACCCCGATGGCAGGCTGGGTGGCCAACTCAATGGAATCTGGTCAATGGGAAATGCAGAAAAAATTAATCATTCATTCAATATGTTTTCGATACAAAAGGGATAAGGAACAGTAATCAATTTCTCTCATTTTTTTGCAGGGAGGTATAGTATTAAATATGTTGGATAAATATTTGTAGAAGTCAAGAATACTCTAAATATTTATTTAACTGTCAATTTTGTAATATATTTTCTTCTATTAAAATATAACCTTATTTAAACAAGGCAACATGAATACAAAGTTACTTGATCTCTGACACTAATATATTTTGAGGAAATTATTTAATAAAATTTAGAGCTTTAGTTTGTCTAAAATTCTTGCCTTGCTATAATCCCTGTTCACCATCTTTGACTTAAAACTTACCCATGGCCTCCAGAACCCAGCCCACGGTGCCGTCGCCGCCGCAGCAGATGACCTTGAAGCGGGGCAGGTCCTTGAAGAGCGTGAGTCCTGGCAAACGAGAGCGGAAATCAATCACCGTGCTTGAACGGCCATCACTCACACACACACACCCTCCTTGGGCCCGCCCTTGGACAGGTCGTACACCTGGCGGGGATTGAGCATGTACTGGAACTTCCGCAGGATGCGATCCCCCTGGCGGCCGCCGCTCTTCGGATTGACGAACACCAGCAGCGGGCAGCTCAGCTCGTCCGGCGGCGTGATTTGGAAGTGCGTGGCCTGGTGATGGTGCATGTGGGATTTCTGGTTACAGAGCGGATTTCAAGGTGGCACAAAGTGGGCACAAAGCAGCGAGTCCAATTGTTTTTGTGTTTTATTTGTTAATTTTGCGGTTTGGGATTAAATTTTGAAAGGAGGTTAGTTGGCCGAATTTAGGGGGAGGATGGAGAGCAGCGGAGTGTTCTTTTTTGATGTTGAGAGAAATATATCAACATAGGTCATCATGGCGATATTTTTATTTTCTAACAATCAGCTGAATAGTAATTTAATATTTGGTTGTAAAAACACCCTGATGACCCTATTGATATATTTAAAATCTCTTTTAAGAGCGATTACCTTGTGCGCCTGGTTAACAGATCGCTGACGATCCAAGACAGCGGGACAGATGGCCGTGGGCGGGACTATCAGCTCGGAGTATTCGCCCAGAGTGCACTCCTTCTTCACCGACGAGGCGCAGCGGTTGTGGAGCTGTCGGGGATATATTGTAAGGATAGAAATCAAATTAGCCAGAGTGGGGGGGAGGCCTCTTGCGAGATTTTATGCCCTTAAATTCAATTTCCACTTCATCGCCGGCCGAGAGCCACTTAAGTTCGCCTTAATGAATCCGATTAAAAGTTTGTTAGCGCCGACTACTCGGCCATCGGTGCCTCTGCGCCTCGGCGTAGGAAAAAAAAATGGTTAATTTTGGCCTAAATGAGATTTAGCGCGGATTTTCATTTAAATACCAATTTGGCTGAAGCGTTTTCATCGCTTTTTTTCGCTAATGGCTTCCTCTTTGCATATTTGGTTTTTTCTTTTACATTTGCGTCACTGCTGCGGCCTCTGAAATTAACTCAGAGCTGGTCATCCACTGATGACGAGGCTCTAAAGTTATCTAGTGTAATTAAACGGAACGAGAGGTGGACCTCAAGAAGTCTCTTAGATAATGATCGAAACAGACTTTAAGGGAAGCTGTGGCAATGCTTATAAGTTGGCCCCTGATAGATATTATTTGTTCGAGTTTCTAGGCGGAATTTTTACGTCTAGGATGACTATCAAATTCCGCGAAGAAAACTTTCGAGCACACACTCAAAAATTCAAAGTTATTGACTGTCAAAAGCGCGGGCAGCGCTTGGCTTACAAAGTATTTGCCGATGCAGCAGCATCCGAATCGCTGGAGCAAGTTTCTCAACCCACGTCCTGGCCGCTCCTGGAGCTCATGTCGCTCATGTCGTTCCTGGGGCCTCTGGCTCTGTGGCAGCAACAAATTCGGCATTATCTCCGCTGCACTTGTCAAAGACACAGGACGCCCAAGTTGGTGGCAAGCAAAGGCGACGGCAACGGCAACGGCAGCGCAATTTGCTCGCGACGTGACAATTTGCCAGCCATAACGAAGTTGCCAGCTCATGTGTGGCCTGGATGTGGATCCAGATCGGGGTCCGGGGCCTGGGGCTGGGGTCTTGGTCCGGGAATTCGAATGGAGTGGGGTTGCAAATCACAGCTGCCAACACAGGACTGCAGGGGCTCAAAATAGCGGACGAGTGCTGTGGCAAAGGCTGCCTTGTTTTTCCGGATAATTGGAATTTTTGTTTCGAAACAATGCTGGCAATTGCAAGCGACGGAGTTCTGATTTATCCCAGTTCCGGGTTGATTTCTAACTAGATTACCATACGAGATGTAACGTATCAATACCCAAGGCTTTAATTTATTGATTCGAAGCGAAAAGTAAAGAAATCACTTGAGGTTTTAAATAACTTAAAAAGCTTTTGAAAAGTTTGATACTTCGCATTTTATTGCATAATTTTAGAAGCATTTTTAGCAATAATACGTATACGTAATATAAAATGTACCTTATATTACGTATACGTAATATCTTACCTAACTTATTAAAGTAAAGATTATTTATTTTATGGTATAATAATATTTTTAGATATTTGCTAATATATTCCCAAAATCTAAATATTTCCTAAGAGCCTAAGTATTATTAAGGATTGTATTTAAAACCCCAAATTACAAAGGAAGGGCCAGTCTAATAACTCACCATCATGTGACACCAGCGACAAGTTAGGCCCGTGATGCCATGGTACGCCTTGATCCGCTTGCGGCACTTGGAGCAGCGTCCATAGCAGTTGCCCTCCACCCAGTGGTGAAGCAGATCGCCACCGCACTTGGGCTTCTTGGACTTGACGTAGGTGGTAATACAGGAGGCTGGGGCATGCTGCACGCACCGCTCATGCACTGTGTACTTGCAGACTGTGAGGGGGTAAAGAACACATTATTAGATACTTATGTTATAAGAGATTAATAATACATCTAAGGAGTAGTAATCCCAAAACGATTGTTAATAAATAAATGAATTCTTTTAGTTTTTAATCAGTTCAATAATATTCTATTACTTCAACCTTTAAACATATCGATGTGTTTTTTGCAAATAAAAGTAAAGCATAAAAAACACCTGACAATATTCATTTTGTTGTTCAAAGAGATTGAAAAGTTCATAGTTTTCCCTCCGCCTGCTACAGGGTTATGAATCGATTGAAGAGCGCCTGGTTTCATTGAAATTGACAATTTCATATGCAGAGACACCTTCTACTTATTTCCCCTAGAAACTACTACCCAGATACTCCTCCTAGATACTACTTCCCCCCCACAGGTAACCCCGCCCCAATACTTACGCACACAGCAGAGACCCTTCTTGCCGAGGCCAACCAGCATGTTGAGGCAGAGGTTGCAGTACGCCGGCTTGCTGAAGTGCTTCAGGCGCCACACGTGGATGCCGTCCTCCTTGAGCGTGGTGCTGTCGACACCTGCCGAGGATTCGGATGCAGATGGAGGTGTAGATGGAGGTAAGGTAGATGAAGAGCGAGAACGGAAGAGAGTTGTCACTTTGCATAAGCGTTCGGAGGAGAGTAAGAGGAGGAAGCTGGCAAGGATGCCGGCAGGCAGCTCCTGCTCGTTCCTCTGGGCCATCTGGGCAAATGACTTGATTATTACGGTAGGAGCCAACCAGTCACAGATCAAGCCATTCAGCCGGCAAAGGCGCATTTAGCGGAGCAAGAGGAAGGTGCATTTGCACCGAGAGAAAATATCTAACTAAAATGTCGAGATAATTTATATAAATCTGTGACAGTTTAGGGTGTACTTTTGAAAGGTAAATTGTTAAGTTTTGATTTGAATTTATGTCTCTGCTATTTTCTCTCTGTGCAGGGTGGGGGAATTACCTACCTAGGAGCACCAGCAGAGGAATGGTTGTCATCCCGCCGCGCTGCCACTCGTCCAAGGACACTGTGCCGTCGGCGTCATAGTCAATTTCTACCATCATCTCTTGCAGGATCTGTAAGTACAAAAAGCGATTGCAGATGGTCGTGAGTGTGTGTGCGGTGGGAGGAATGAAACCAAAAAGGTAATTTTTAGATGGAAAGAAACTTAACGGAAAGGCAACTTCCTGTTCGGAATGCACTTCTCCGTCTCGGGCAAGGAGAGGGAAAGTAAACTTATTACCTTGCCTGCGTTGGGCAAATGCATTTCCGGCAGAGAGGCAGGATATCTGTGTAGCACAGATATATATCCCAGAAATTTGTGGAGTTTTTAAAGCCCCTTTAAGCTGTTTTTAGTTCTTCCAAATTTAAAATAAAACATATTTTTCAGTTTCAAAATCCGATTATATGTAGCACTTCAATTTAAAGCAAAATTCATTTCCAGAGAACAGTTATGCATTGTTTTTGTGGCCATTTATTAGTTTAAGACAGCTAAACTAATGCATTTTTAATCTCTTTATGATTGCTGGCATACTTTTTAGAAGCTCGAAATAAAGTTTTATAAACTTTTTGGGTTTCCCCGAGGGAGAAGCGACTTGAAGTCGATCAATGGCACCATCAAATATTCAGGTTGAAGTGAAGTTTTCCCTCACAAAATTTATTCAGCTTCCGAATCCTTTTTCTATTTCTTCAGGAATTTCATATTCTTCCGGAAATGAATGCCAGAATTATGCAACTCATTAAGTGCTTTGATTATTTCTGTGGCGCTGCCGGAAAGCAAAAAGGATAATGGAGCCACAGGGCTGGTCTGACCCAAACTGGAAGCCTGCTGGAGTTGGCTAAAAATATTTTGATTAAAATATTTCCTGTGCCTGCTTAGAATTTAAAGTATGTGCTCGCTGGCACAGTCATAAAGCCGTGCTGGAAGTTGGAACTGGAACTCCGACAAGGAAATGGCCGCGGTTCCCCTGGTCTTGGGGTAAGGGACGTATGGAGGGAAGGAAGTTGGCCGCCATAGCCAGGGGTATTTTGTTAATTGAGTTCTGTGGCGCTTTGACTTTATTTGCGGTCGCCAGTCTCTCGCTATTTTTTTTCCCTTCATTTTCCCAGAACTCGTGTATATATAGAAATGTATTTTTTTTCTTGCTTTGCCTGTCAACGTTAAGGGGGTTGGGCGATTGTTAGGGGAGCGCTTTAAGCCGGTTCTTTTTGCTGTTGCCACTGGTAAAACTATTAAGTCGCCTATGCGATGTGGTAGCTGCGGCAGCTCCGCAAATTTGTGGTTGAAATGGAAACCCGGGGTACACACAGGGAAATTTTCTTATGGAAAATACTAATCTTTGGGAAGAAAATTATTATTATTATAATGTCTGAATAAGAAACAGAGCTGCGGCTACTTCAACATGATGTCTTGATCTTATTCTTCCTTTGAGCTTTTTTTTTTTTCAAACTATTGGTGGAACTAAACATCAGATTAATTAATTAATAGCTTATACATTCTTTTTTCTGTGCAAACTGGGACTATCGCTAAAATTGAATGTCCAAACAATAAAGAGAAATTAATTTCAAGTGTTTTTTTCCCATCGTGTTTTGTTTGCCGCTTTGTTGTGTTGTGTTTGCCGCTGAAAAGGTCCGTAAGTAATTGAAAAAGTTTTATTGGATTGAATTGGATTGGGTCAATGAGTAGTTCAACGGGTTTTCGGGATTCGTGACCGCCAAACCAGGCCATGCCAGGCTCTCCGCTTGGTTCGGACACAGCAAAGGGAGGACTGCAGTGGGTGCTTCAAGTGGATCTGCAGTGCATCGATTGCTGTTGCAAATGCAATCGCGTAATGAGTTTTTAATGTAAGCCGGATTTAACCGGCACCATACCCAGACCCAGATTCTGTGCCGGAACCAGAGAAAGACTCACCGGACGCAGCTCGCTGACATCCCAGCCAAGATATTCGGCCACGGCCATCATCTGATTAACAATGGCATCCATTTCGGCCGTGTCCAGGACTCCGTTGCTGTCCGTATCGTACAGCCGGAACATGACTGCAAGCAGGGCAAGCGAGGCAATGAATAAATAACGAGCAGCCGGATCGAAGGTCGCGACTCGGACTTACATTCCAGCTTATCCTCCGGACGGCCAGCCTCGAGCAGTGATAAATAGCAGACGACATCCTTCAGCGGGACCTTCAGTGTCAGTGGATCAAAATGCGAGAGTTTTCGCGCCAGCAGCTTAATGTCAGCTGGAAGAAAAGGAGGTAATAAGTGAGTGAGTGAATGGGTGGGTGTAAATGTGCAAGGATGTGCCCTAGGGATGTGAATTAATCGATGGGAAAATCCAAATTATATCAATAAAAAAAAGTATGTGCTCGGTTCGGTATTAATACTAATGATAAAATATATATATCCAAGCGTGTTGCTTGTCTATTAAACTAATTATTCATCGATAATATCGATATTGACATAGAACTGGGCTTCTACTTTGATATGATGTTATAGTACATCCATATTTTCGGTATTCCTTTAACACAAATTCAATATAAATCCCCAGATAGTATATCGGAAATATAACCCAATCAATTTTCATATCGCCTTTCCCATTGCGAATCGATACATTTACATTTCAGCACTGGCTGGGCCACATCCCCAGTGTGCATTCATTAAGTGCTTGGCACTTCGGTTGACAGAGTGGCGGCGGCTCCTCATTACTCTCAATGCAATCGACAGCTGACAGGCTGGAACCCATTATGCTTAATGTTAATTGCCAACATTTGACCGGGCCAAAAAGTCAGCGCTTCGTTACGGCTCTTAATGAACTCGGTATATACTGGGGCCTCAATTTGTTTTCCACTTTAAGGCGGAAGCCATTGCGCTTAATGTTTTTGAGCCTGCGACCCAAAACTTTTCTCATCTTATGCTCCAGATACTTTGGCCCGTTCAACTTTGTTTCGCCATAATTAAGAATTTATTCACCTTCTATTTTTTTGGTTGTCGGCTTTTCTGCAATATTCCCCATCGATTTTTCCAGCCATGCAGTTAAATCCGCCGTAATTACATTATGAATTGAAATCAAAGGCGGCAAATTGTTTAGAAATTTTCCGGGGGAGAAGGGAGAAGACCTCTCAAAGGGACTTTCCCTCTATTTGACGCTCTGTGTGAGTAAATGATTTCCGTCTCTTATTATTTTGACAGGCCATTTGTGTGAGCTGTTGATGTTGTAATATATATGGTAATGCCGGGATCCTTTCTAAGCTAGACAAACACCCGAAAAAGATGCCAGCCCACCACATACAGACGATTGTATTTTAGCTAATTATGTTTGCCTAATGTCGGAACGTTTGTTGGCAATAAATTAAAATATATATATAGATGCGGAATACAATGCTAATATTTGCCCCTCTTATTAATAACTAAATGAGCCTGTCGTTCTCGCGATGAGTGCAGGGAAAGTTGTGCAAACAGGCTGAGTGTGTATGCAGGATCAATGTCATCTTATTTGCCGGCGTACATTTGGACTAATAAATTTAATTCACACACACACACAGACACAAATGGGCAGACAGGACGCAAAAAGCAAAGCAAAACTAATCCAATTAGCGCTTAAGGCGCTCTCCAACACACACACAAAGGAACAAAACGAAGCCCATGTTGTACTTAATATATAATGCTAATAGCAAATTCTTGACTGGGCCTCGTCCTTATGCCCGTGCGCAATTTACTACAGAGAGAGAAAATGTTATAGGTGAAAGGATGATTGATTATGAAGAATAGTAGTTGTTGCCTATATTTCGAAACTAAAAAAGTGACCTAAATAAAATATTCAGGTTTGCTACAGAAATCTCTGGGGTTTTGAAAGCCACAAAAAGGTGCCTAAATATGCAATAAAATATTTGAGAAACCGTAAAAGGGAGCCGTGAAAAAGGTATTTTAAAGTATTTAATAAAATATTAAAGGAACCACATTCAGTTCAAATTTTATTTTTATTTGCAATGTAACATTTTGTTGTAAAGATCATGAGATTTTATAAAATCATTTTCGAAATCCAAGTAACATATGTGCCACTGAATTCTCCCTTGAAATTTTTTCCTAATTCATTCAAAACTAATCTAAATAATATAAAATAATATAATTTATCTAGTATTTTATAATATTTATGTTATGTTTATCTTTTACAGTATGTATTTCTTAGCGTGTACTCCACCCTCTGAACCTTCAGGACAATGCCTTCCAATTGCTGGCAAAAATGCGTGAAACTGTTGGCCAGCGACAAAGGCGAAAAAAAGCGAGAAAAAAAACGAAATTTACGTTCATTAATCATTCTCGTACACATTTCAAACGAAGCGAAATGAATGAAAGCAAAAAGGGAAGCAAAAGTGGGGCGCAAAAAAAAGCGAAAGAAATGCCGCTGCATACTTTCAGGCCGCAAGTGCGCCGCCCTTTGTCTGTGTGAGTGTCGGGGCTTTTGTTTCCCAGGCTTCCCTCTCTCTCTCCCTCTCTCTCTCTCTGACTCTGTGTGTGTGTGAGCAATAAATGTTAATTTAACGCAGGCTTCGCATTTTACGAGTTGCGAGTTCGTGAAATGCAAAAATGTTTCTAATTGGGCGTTGATTTACGACACGATCCCCGAGACAAGAGTAGCTCAGTGCGTTTTTTTAGGGCTCTCTTTTATTCTGTGTTTTGTTCTTTCTTGGCTGCTGTTGTGACAGCGGAAACGGAAGAGGGGAGCGCCGAGCTAAGAAGGGAAGCAAGTCTGACTTCCGGTGCCAAGTTTCGCCTGTTCGCAGGACTGCAGCCCAGGTCCATAATTTATGAACTCGTGAATTACCGAATGTCTGCTTTGTTTTTCTTCTTCCGCGTCCCTGATATTTGCTCGCTCCACTAATTAGCAAGTTCACGAAAAAGTTAACTAAGCAAGTGGCAAACAAGCGGGGATTTTCAGCTTACTATAGCTAATTCTCTTGAGCTTCTTAACTGGCTACTTCACAGGTATTGACTTTTGGCCACGAAAAGAAAAAGTTATCTTAAATGTTAGTCAAAGTGTTTTTGGTTTAATTTTTTAGTAGGGAAACAGCGTTTCTTTTATAAGCTTAGTTCAAAGAATGTTTTTTAAAGATGAGGAAAAACTGGTATTTATAAATATAATTTTATTTATAAACTTAATATTAGTAGAAGCTTGAAATCCAGACAAATACTTAATGGTAACTTTCTGTTTTTCTCTTATTTTTAATGTATTTTTTGTGTTACAAAATCATAGTAATGTTGGTCTGAAAAATCTACCATTCCACTCTTTCACATCCCATATAACACCCATTTTTTCGCCATTCAAAGTTTTACAATTGCCATAACAAATGCCGCCCGCCTGCTGCTGCCATTCAAAAGGCCATAATAAAAGTTTCTTCTTGCCTTTGTTTTCTTTTTCGCGAACAAATGGAGCGCAGCACAGCATATATGGTATAGATGGTTAATTTTTGCATTTGAATTGTTCACTGGCTGTGAATGCTAACCAGGCCATCGCCATCGCTTGGCTTGCTGCAGCCCCAGCTGGCCAGGATATGCCCCGTCCACATATCACATGCTGATTGCACAATGAACGTCTTAATTGGACGGAAGTTGCATGCACATTGTAATTTCAGAGCACGCAGGCAGGCCAAAGGGTACATGGAGATGGAGCTGGAAGCTGGAAGCTGGGGGAGATGCCTAATTAATACTCACCATCAATTTTGCAATTAACCGAATTGTTGCTCTTCTTGGAGGAGTTCCGTGACATCTGCGAGTGATTGGTCGCTGAGTGCGAGGGACTCGAGTCGACGGACCGGCGAGCCGGATTGTTGGCCTGGAACATGCTGGGACCACTAGCCAAGGGACTGGGCGTCACGGTGAGCATGGGATGGACGCTGCCTGTTAAGTATTCCAACCAATATAGATATATCAGACACGTGCGAGGATTAGAAGAGTTGCTAGGGTGTCCAAAAAAAGGGGGTACTTTTTTATAAAAATATAATTAAGAGCTTATTATTTTACTTTGGGATTTATAATTAGCTTTCAAATTATTACTCAATGTTTCCAGACTTTCAAGAGTTTGTAGTTTATTTGTTAAAGTTCATGAATTTTTAACCCTGTTTTTTCTCTGTAAAACCTTACCCGTCTTGCTGGGATCGTGGGAAAGATGTCCGCCCAGTGAGTGCTGTAATTTATCCGTGATGCCATGGATTTTGTCCACAAAGCTGCTGCGGGCCTGTGCGTGGCCCTCGCCCCCGGCCACGCCTCCTCCGGCACCGCCGCCTCCGCTGCACTGTGGCATCAGCTCGGCGATGCTATTGATGTTCGGTATGGAGCCTAATTACGAGCAGGAGGTGCAGGAGCAGGAGCAAGAGCAGCCGGCCCAAAAGAAATGTTCAGCAATTATTCACAAACACACAAGAAGCGGAAGGAGTGGGAATAAGTGCGGGAGGAAGTGGTCAGAATGTAGGATGTGGTACGATCTCTTACCCTTGGTGTGCGACGTGACTGGCGCACAGGCGGCCGTGCTGCTGATGGCGGCCATTTGATTAAGTGCCCGGCCATGCAGCTGGGCTTGGGTGACATTCGGCTTGAGGAAGGACACGAACAAGTGCTTGGCCAGATCCAGCGGCGCCTCGCAGTCGAGAAAGGCATCCAAAAAACGACGGAAGCCATCGAAATCAATGTCCTGCGAAAAAAGAGTTGCAAAGTTTAGAGAAAAAAAAAAAAATGAAGAGAAAACAATGATAAATGTGGGTCTTTGTTTTGTTGTTCGGTTTTTTAATAAGCCATCAGCAACCACACATGAGGTTTACTAAGGGCAGGAGTGGGTTAAGAAGGTGCGCGGAAATCAAGGAAATTCTTGAAAATATATAAAGTCTTTCATGAAAATCTCCATTTCTAAAATATAGCTCTTTAAGAGGAAACCTTTGAATGCTTCATAGCTCGAAAGGGAAAGGGAATTCTCAGAAATAAATGAAATGAAACTTTCTATGTTTTCGATTTTGCTACTTTCAGAATATATTCATATTTGCATGGTTTCCCAGCAAAAAAAACTTGATGTTTTCCAAGAAATGTTTATACTACGAATTCCCTTTACTTATCCTATGGTGGTGATGTGGAGTTTGTAATAAATCTACCGACTCTTATACCCAAGTGACAAGCTAAAATGTGTGCAAAACACTCAGCGATGCATAGTTCTAGCCTTCTCCTTTCAGCCAAGTTTTACGACCACCAGTATCGGGTTTGTTGTGACAGCGAAGTGGAGACGCCCAAAGCTGCTTATGCAACATAATATGTTGACGGTATTATGGCCAAAAACATTTTGCACTGGGCTTAGACGAAAGCCTCGCATCTCTCACATCTTTTTCAACCAAAAAAATGGGTGGCAACGTGGCGTATGATTAATAATTATGCTCGCCATATTGCGACGTATTTGAAGAGTGATTTCATATAATCAAATGGTAAATTTTGCCACCTAATTGAAGGTCAGATATCAGCAGGCACCGCACCTCCAGTAAATTTCCCATTTAGCTGAGATTTTGGCCTGCCTTTAAAATCTCGCATTTTACGTCCTCGGAATACATAATTCTGCTTGTGGGCGCGAGGCGTAAGCCATTTTATTTACATTTGTCCAGTGCACAAAATTCTCACATAAATCCAAACAGCGAGCTCCGCCCCGAAAAGGTTCCATTCGTACGTGCCGGGGAATGTCCTCCAAGGATCTGCCGGCGGCTCCTTATTTGCCCTGGGTCTGAGATAGGTCTGAGAGTGCGGCAAATGGATAGGGTGTAAGTATGGGTATGGGACAGGTTTTTATGGATGCAGAACGGAACCTGGGAACCTGGCTGAATGGGGATCGGGGCAAATTACATGTCAACACCACGTGTAATGTCAATACATTGACAGCTGCGGCGCGATGCTTGAATCAACAATGCGACGACGACGGCATTCGGCATTCAGGGGACCCACATTCAGACATTCGACATTGATAGACGCCGACATCCCACTGACATTGATAGACGTTAGGCCGCCGGCAGCTTTACGGATTTTACAGTTGCCATTTCCAGTTCCCAGCTACTTCTCCGGTTTCAGGATCAGGAATAACAGCTAATCAAGTACAACAAGACCGGGGGAGATGGGTGCGATTAATTGCCTTCGTCGTGAGTAATGAAATAATCAGCGCCTTGTACTTTATGTATATATATATTCTCCTAGATGAATCTGCCTTTATTATCAGGTTCATCAAGAGCTGGTAGTCTTCCTTCCATCCTTCGCTATTTTGCATCGTTTTAAATTTCGAAATATAAAACAAGCAGCAGCAGCATCAACAGCAAGAGCTGGTAACATTAACAGTGCGTCGAGGTTTGGGCATGCACAGGGAGAAATAAGAATCAATGTTGCTAGATATTACTAAGATCAAAAGTTGGAAAATATTTAACTCCCAGGCAATTGGATTTTTGTTTAATTTTAATTCCAAGTTTGTTCTTAGACATTTTATAGATTTCATGCAAGAGTATCCAAATTTCTGGCAGTGCTCTCAACCACTTGCTGGCTGTTTGCTGGATCCTTGGCCATAATGAAACCGAATACAGGCAAAAGGAAGTTTATACGCCCAGCATCTATAGCTGAACGAGGCTATAGCTATATATCGCACTATATGTACGTATATCTGGCTATAGCCACGAGTGGCGGAGCAAACTGCTTGAAACAGTCGAGCGCAAATGGCGGCGACACGCCTAAGTGGAGCAACATCGTTACATCGGCATATTGTAAAACACCAACACACAGATACTGGGGCTTACACACACACACACATACATAAATTACACACTCTCCCACACACACACACACTTTGGCACTATAATAATGGCGCGAATTGCGTTAGCAAAATTTATTTAGCCAGCAAGCAGCAACGAGATACGCGTGCGAACAGCTCTCCCTATGCTCTAATGTATCTCCTTCCTCGTAATATAGATACAATTGTGGTCAAAGTTCTAGCAGGTAATTAAGGTTTTCGGGTTTTTAGGGTAATTAATTATTGAATTGGGTTCCTATGTCAGCGAAATATCGATGGGGATTAGTTAAGTGAATAAAGTAAAGCTATAAATTGGGAAATAGAGGTAAATCTTGATTAGGAAATTTCAATAAACAATTAAAAATTATTTAAATTAATGTTTTCAAATGTTAACTATGTATATTAAACATTCGATACTTAATTTACAAATAATGGAATGTATTATATTTTATAAAATCAAATTAGGAAGATTGTCGCTAGCAATTAAATATTATTATTCTTCGATTCAAAAAAGGAGAACCTCAAGTCAATTTAATATTTTAATAAATAATTTTAATTTAATATTTAATATTTTTAGATTTTCTTATACATATTTTCTTAATGAAACTAACTTTAATCTCTCTTAAAGCTTTAAAATCATAATTAATGCCTATTATTTCGACCGCTGCTGTAGACTTATCTCTGCTTTCAATCTCCGCGGCTATTCCCATGGACGCGTTATGCGACGCACTGCGTGAGCGCGTGGCTTAATGAATAAATATTCGAGCACATTTCGGGCGCTCGGTGCGTATGCGTGATATTCATTACACTCTCTAATCACACATCGCACATACGCACCCGCGCACGCATACGGGCCATTTGGCACTCATCTTCACTCCGCTCCGGCGAACATAATCTGCGCTTTGCATTCATTATGCATCGCACAGTCCGGAGTTCTGTATATATAACGACCATATGGGGTATAGTTCACATTTTTGGGACAGGCTTTAAAGCCATCGAGTGACCAATTGTTGGGTTGGAAAAACAGGAAAACGCACATGTCATTTTCCGCTTTACAACGACACCGGAACGACGGCAATTGCTGCTCCACCTGCCGACAGCCGACAGGCGACAGGCGGCTTTTAATTAACCTAATTGGAGCAGATGGAGAGGCGCTTCAAGCCTGCGAGTTAAAGTCACAGCAGGACGAAGGTTTTGTTTATTTTTTGTGGACAGGACATGTTAAGCTGCTTTCCCCGGGAATAGGAAAAATGTTGCCAGGCAGCGCACATCCCGTGGCATCTCAATTCATTTCGCTCGCTGAAATATTTACGGGAATTACTTTCGTTCAGCAAATTCCCCGTAAAGACAAACAGCGAACAGCAGTGAGTGCTGCAAGTACTCGTAATGTCCTCGTGTTCGATATCAAAGTGAATTCCATGGAGTCCTGAGTGAAATTATTCACTCCCTGCCTCCACGCCCCTTCGCTCGACTAGAAACATCAATCCAAAGAGCTCAAGAGGTTCGAGGGTGTGGCGGCAACTTAATTATACTTTTTCCAATTCGTTGCTCTGGCAAGGGAAATGATGAGCCAGAAAACGAAATGAATCTGCTTGCATATGTTTTGAGTTTGCCATTAAAAATTAATATTGAACGCTGTGCAAACTGTAAACGTTCTGGCTTAGTGTACACCCATATCCTGTGTCTCCTTGGTGACTGTCACTAAGCTCCCGGAATGATACGGGTTTCAGGACGACGGAGTCTGAGGGAGAGTAACAATTTATGCAGCTTCTCTGACCGGATTGATGGAGTTGCAGGCAGTTTGAAATTAATTTAGTATGTATAAACTTGTCAGGATATTCATTCGTAAGGGGCTGCTGGCCGGCTCATGTCTCTCTGTGCCGGGATTCAATTTCAATTTGGCATTCAGGCGTAAACTTGAAAAGTCTGTGATTTATTGTACGTATAAGAAGATTTACTTTCAATCTTTCACCCCACCTGCCTCCACCATAATCTCTATTCTATATGCTACTTGTCCCTGTCAAGGTGATTGTACTGGAAGAAAACTGAATTTAAATCTTAGAATTTTATTATTAATCAATTATTATTAGTTTAGAATTCTTGAGGGAGTAATTAGGTGTTTTAAAAATATTTTACAAAAGTCCTTTATGTTTGTCTCTTTTATGTAAGAAAATATTTTAGAAACCTTGGAGTTCCTTCCTGCAACTAGTATATTTTTCTTCAGTGTACATATGTGTGTTTTTAAGCGTGCCTGAGAATCGCCTTTCATCGGTCTTTCAGTCGTTGGACTGGGGATTAAAGTGTAAGGTGTAACCCGAACCGAACCGTACCAAGGCGAGGCGAATCCTTGACTTGTGCTTTGAGAAGGGTCTGGCTCTTGGTCTTATCCGCATTCAATTAATTGCAGGAACAGGAGCAGAATCAGGAGCAAGGACAGGAGCCGGGACAGGAGCCGGGACAGGAGCCGGGACAGGAGCCGGGACAGGAGCAGGGACTGGACATTTCGGCAACACTTACCCCATCCGGAATGCACTTGGGCGTGGCTGAGGCACTCGGCGAACAGAACTCCCGCAGCACATCCTGCAGCTTGCGCGTGGAATCTGCAAGGAGAGGAGACAGCTTAGACAGGTAAGACTAGGAGCTAAAACTGAGATCTGAGAGAGGTGAAATGGAGCCCTAATCCATATGTATCCACTCCAGGTGAGCTGTGTAAGTTGGGGGATTATGCAAAGTTCCATTTGGCTGAGGACACACGTCAATTGCTCGACTGGCGCCACCTGAATCGACGTCTTAAGTGGACAGGTGCTTGGCCCAGGTGCCGCGCGTGGGTGGTGCAGCGCAGTGGGGATAATTAACTAATGGAAAACAAGCGGGTTGTGTAACTGTAAGTGGTAAGTGTCGGTGAATGACTGGCCGGGATGAGTTGGCCGACATGCCGCAACAAATGCTTGAAATAAACTCCACGGGGAGCTCAGCCTGAAATGTTTTCAGCCCGGCAGAGTTTTATTAACCTAATGAGAGCTTGTGTGTCCGGGTTCGTGTCGGTGCCACCGCAATTGTGCAGAGTGTCTGCACCTGAAAGGCTTCTGGGTCCTGTTGCAGTTGCAGCCCCGTTCCCTGGCAATGGCAGCGGCGGCATCTGCTGCTGACACTTTTGATGGCTCTCGCTTGGAGCGGCACCGCAGACTAAAAACAGTTTAACCGCACTCTAATAAGCACCTGTAGTCGCCGCACCCATATATCCGGAGCCACGCCAGGAGCCAGGACTCAGCGTGATGCAGGACCTCTTGAAGTTACAGGAGAGCTATTTATATATAATTAAAATCCTTCATCGGAAAAGTTATAGTTTATGGGTAACCCAGACTGGTTTTAAATGGTCTAATTTGATGAAAATATTAATATATCGTTTCTATATCGATTATAAATCGATGATACAATTATTATATGTCCTATAATTTATATATAATCGGACCAATAATAGAAAAAGAGAAACATCTAAATGAATTGATATTTTTGGATATGATAAAACCATTAATAACCTTAAATTTTATATTTCACGATATTTAAAAATGTTATATATAAAATATTTTCATTATATAATAGTTTTAAGAACATAAAGATCGGGAATAAAATATTAAAAATTAAAAAAAAAAAAAAGAACTAAAACCTAATTTGTAAACGTTACTTCTGTCGTTCTTGAGGATATACTTTGTTCTTTGTGACGTTTTAAGTTTTAAGGCTCTCAAACGGAGTTTCTTTTTGAATTCACAACGAATTTAAAGCTGCTGGCAGCACACCTTTGAAATGGTCCAAGCTCGTTTCCATGACTCACTGAGTGTGTGTGTGTTCTTTGAAATATCCCATAATCTATAAGCTCAACATTCGCATTTTCCGTTCGTGTACGAGTAATTCCCTCCACAGGCAGCTAGCCGGGATAAGGTGGGTGAAGTGCTCACCCAAAGGTAAACTACTTTGCCATGTCAAACAGCTTTGCTGCAGCGAAGACTGCAAACAGTGTCAGACATACTCGTAGCTCGTAGCTCGTATCTCGGCTCTGTGGATGAGATGTGTGCGTGTGGATAGGTAGGTGCCTGAGGAATAGCTCTTTAAGATGCGCTGCTTACAGTAAGCTGCAGCTGCCATGAGGAATATACCTCAAATGCAGCAAATGATGTGCCAGCTAAGCAAAAATGTAAATGAAGCCGAGATGGCAGTGAAGTGAAACGTCATAAGGTTTTATATGGATGAAATAAAAACGGGATATATATATTTAGAAGAATCCTGCCTAGGTTAAATATGTATTCTGGATGGGTACTATAAAGTGTGAGCTTTGAACTGAAATGAAATATAATACCAATATTTGTTTGCAACATTTATCTGTAATTATTTAACTTTATTTAAAAATCTACATCCAGGAAGTTAATTTCTTTAACTCTGCAAAGGTAGTGTACACAAAACCTCAATTTAAAACAATGCAAAATGATTGATTGCGTAACATGATTGCTTTAACAACAGCATGCAATTAAAAATGTTGGTCGAATACGACGAGAAAGCATTTTAATTGGCTTTCCGTCAGGGCCATAAAAATGTGTAAAAGGCCAAATTAAGGGCGCCCGGCTGATTGGCCATGATTTGCATTCGCATTTCCCATTCTCTGTCTGTCTCTCTCTCGTGGGTTTGATTAGTGCAATTTGATTTACTGCTTTTCACTTACATGAGGCCAACTCCTGCAGCTGCAAAAACTCGCGCGGCGACAATTTATCCCATTTCGGTGCTGCGATGCCAATATTCATTTTGCCTGAAAGTATGCAATACATAACAAATGGTGACAAATTGTAATTTCCATCATAACGCATAATTTATTGCTTTCTGTATTTTGCATTTGCATTTGCATTTCACATTTCCCATCCCTTGAATTTGCATTACATTTGCATCGCCATGCAAGTGCAGGCCATCGTTTCAGCGCCCACAAGCCCAAACAAGGCATCCCCCCAGAACTACGTGGGTCCTGCGGACGTGCCTTTGGAATCGGGAATCAATATATTTGGAGTGTGCGTTGAAACCGAAATTGCTTAAAAATGTTATCTCCCATTTATCCCCCGCATTTAATCTCTCAGCCCGCAGCCCTTCACACATTCTCGCCTGGCAACCCAAAATTCTGGCTGATATTTTTGGCCATCGTCAAGTAGCCATCGGTCAGAGTGGGTGTGTGTGTATGTGTTGTCCTGCGGTGTCTGTCCAAAACAGAAGAGCACAAGATAACATGGATTGGAGCAGTTTCCTTCCGGTACTAACATTAATTTTAAATTTCCAAGAATTAAACTTGGCCAATTACAGGGAATCTATTTGAGGCTATTCTACTTAATGGAATGTAATTGGGGAAGAAATATTGAATTTATAGGGATATAAGAAGCCCTTTAAAGTATTTAAAATGCTTAAAATGTCAAAACGCACAAAATTAAAAAGATAAAGACTACATTTGGAATTTTAAATAATTTATCCCATGGTCTTAGACACATTTCTTAAAGGGATTCTAATAACATAGTAATTTTGAATTAAATTAGGACTAAATTTGATACTTTAAAATCTATATTCCACATTTTTAGACATATTTTTAAGGGTTTAAAAAAAGACCCAGCTATTTTCGAAGCATCCTAGAATATAAATTCTTTTATCAAAATTACTATTTTTATAATAAATATTAATTAGTATTTATGGATAATAAAATCAAGAATTTCCCATAAATATAAACCCACTTGAATATTTTTATAATGTGCAATTCAAAGAGTCTAGAAAAATATGAGTATGCCACAGTGAGAATTACTAAATGGAATGGGCGCAGTGCCTCTTGGCCAATTTTAGTTTGCTCCATCTGTTAGCCTAAAACACACACAACAAGTATACATTTAGTCGAGTGTGTGTGTGTGTGGGGTGTGTCGTCTGCCGTTTGACACGTCATTAGTGGCATCACCAGCGACATCATCATCATCATTATATGGCTAATCAATGGCATAATTTCCCCGCGGATTCTCTGTCACAGTTGTGACGTCACACGACTTGATGGCATTTTCAAAGCACACACACAATCAAACGCCCACGCACACTCACTTAGAGGTATGTGTCAGCGACAGACAGACAAACATATATGTATATATATGCACACATGTGTGATGGATAGAGAAGGGAAAATCGTATTTAATATATATGTATGTATATATAGACATTTGTTGGCTTGGCTTTTCTGTGTTCTCAATTCGCATGGCGTTTATTTTTACTCTCCGGCCATTTAGCGTTTTATTTATTCATTTCACAAATCTTTCTCTAAAGCTTTTGTCTTGCTGTTGTTATATTTAGATTGCTATAATCAACTGATTGACTAACTTATCATTTTATCCACTCCCCACGGCGGCACTTGACATGTAAAGTGGGAAATTTCGATATCCGTGGCTCTTTAAATCGTAAAGCATTATTAATACAGCTCCCGGTACTTCAAGTCATTATGATCAGCTCATTTGGTAGCTTCCATTGAATAATCGGGATAATAAACTAATGAAAATGCAAATGAATACAGGCGTGTATAAAAAAAGTACAGATAAATAGTGCAGCATACAGGGCGTATGCGCAATCTGAATGTTGATTGCGTCGTTAATGTAGGGATATATATGAGTCTCTGAGTGTGTGTGTGTGTTTGTGCGAGTGTTTTTAAGGCATCATCATAAAATTCGCATTCAGGGAAGCTGGATATCCGCTTGCTTTCTGCTCGTAATGGGCCTTGGCCAACGGCAAAAACTTCAATAAATTGGCTTGGATTTCTCTGTCTTTGTTGGTCAATGGATATACGCTCGTTGCCCGTCCCTTCCTTCGTCCTTTGACATCGGAGTAAAAACAAAAAAAAAACAAGAAAAGTAAGGAAGGGCAAGGAGGTGGAGCGCCAGATGGGAGAGTTCAACGGACTCTCAAGTGCCGAACTGTGTGCTGTGCTTTTTATGCTGGCCACATAAAATATTATTAGATTATGCGACCGTTCATTCGCATACAATGAGCATCAGATTCAGCATGTTCCTTTGTCAAGACCAAAGATATATAAACTAGGGGTGTGATTTAGGGAATAAGGATTCGATATTATTAAGGAATATATCGAAAAAATCGATGATTTCGTACATTTTATATTTCGATAAATTGATTGAAAACTTTTAAGTTAAAATTCTTTTAATATACTTTATTTTCACAAAAGGATATCTTTATTTTTATGATTTCTTTAATTTAAAATGAATATTTTAAGTACATCGAGCATTCTATCGATAAGTATTCGATAAATCGTTATTTTCAGTCCATCCCTAATTCGAGCAATTCCAATTCAGCTGTCCTTTTACGAGACAAGAAACACACGAATATATGCCTGTATATTGGCCCTCTTATTGTTTTAGCCCAAACAAAATTGCCATAAAATCTAGAACATAAATGTCCGACACAGAACAATTTTCCCTTCTTTTTATGCTTAAAATTGGCTCGCCAAAATGATTATACTTCAACAGGCCCAGACCTCTATCTCTTGGTGTCTTTGGGTCCGGCAATAATAAAAGTAAATCAAATAAAACAGCGGCAGCATATTGCGATTTTTTATGGCCTTTAGCTTTGTGGCCCTGTTTAATGGTCGCCGCACTCTGATCGCGGGCCTGAAAAAAAAGATTATTATTTTCCCAGCACATCAATAACCATTTCATATATTTTTTTTAAATTAGCCCACTTCATGGTTTCCTTTGAATTGTAATTAGTTAAACAAGATTTATGCTTTTTTGAATTACCCAATCAGAGAGAGAAGCTTTTTATAAATGTTGGGGGGAAATATTGTGGCATGTTTATTGACAAAATGGAAAATAAACTATGGATTTATGGGTATAATCGTGCAAGCAAATACAGATTGCATTAATAATTTACAAGAACATGCATTAATGCCAATAAAATGCATTAAATCCATTATAATAATAATCCATTAAACCAGTTTATTTTTTCTATTTAATAACGAGTTTTTTTAATTAAATTAAACATATTTATTGATGGGGGACACTGGCTACTCATTTTCACAATTTTTTCTTCTTAGCCCGGAAACCTATTAAGCAAATGTAGTAAAAACTATGAATATATATAAAGTAATTACCTTGAAATTATTAAAAAAAATAACACCTAGATTTAACAGAAATTCCCACCATTATTAGCACTCAACAAATTGCCTGGGGTACTTAACAATTAAATTCCATTCCTTTGATGATTGAGAGGCTTTTCAGTCGTGAATGATTAAAGGGGCCCGTGCGGCACACAAGTGGGCACTAAATAAATGATTGTAAATCAATTGATGTCAGGACATAAATAATTCATTTAGCTGCAAACGCCGCCAGGACCAAACTCATCGCCAGGCACCGGCTTAATTTAACTTTTAAATGCATATGCAAGCGGATAATGTCCCAGTGCAAACAAAGTAAAAATCGCATAGCGCTTTAATTAACGTTCCTGATTTGATCAGCAAAAAGAAATCCATCGAGCACAAGCCATGCATAAATTCGTATATATTTTCAATCGATTGAACCGCCTCCGTCTCCCTGCGAACATGTGTGTCCTTACTGACTATGAATGCCACCAAAACGAAAGCGTGAATCCGCAACGAGTGTTTGCTTTTATGAAATTGACATTATTGTTTATCTGATGCGTGGGCTGTGGGCTCCGGCAACGGTAAAAGCGTCGCATTGTTTTCGCTTAACAAACACCGAATAATACAAAAAAAAAAAAAACAAAAGTAAAAAAGCAAACTGCAAGATTGTCAATAAGCATTGCACACAATTCATTCATTCACTTGCTCCTGTTTTATTTTATTTCATTTTTTACCCCAATGCACAGCAGCCAGTCAGCCAGCCGGAGGCTATCTGGATCCTGTCAGCGACAATACTCATATATCACGGAGTTATCCCGCACATTTTGGGGCCAAAAAGGTCGCCAGCCATGCAAAGAAAACTAATTTGCCTTTCATATCGGGGGTTATCACCCGTTTTTATGGGTACATATTTACATGCTGGAATATTCATTGCGTTTACCCCTCAGAACAAAGGTTAAGCGGTTGAATTCTTGATAACTTTACTGAGTTTTAGTTGTCAAAACGCGCTTAGTCCTTTTGTAATTAAACAAGTACAATCCTTGAAGCTTTAATTAACAAAGAAATACATTTTTCCAAAGAAAGTTTAATTTGAAAAGACAATTTTAATTATTTATATCAGTTTAAAATAAAACTGATATTAGCTTTAATACTTGTAAAATATATAAAATAATTAATTATTCACCCCTATTAAAGTCTGAATTATTAAAAATAAAACCAAGTTAGCTTTAAAAAGAAGATTATATATGAGCAGGCGTAAAAGATACGATAATTCCGAGTTTAATCCCTTTGTTTTCTGACCGCTTTAAACAAAGTTGCTAGCATACTTTTTGGGGGGCATGGGTGAACGGACCTGCAGGGCTTAGGGCCATGTTGCATGCGGCATGTGGCACACACGCACACCATTCCACATGGACTTGGGTGTGCGGAGCATGCCTCCGCTCGCTAAACGGCTTAAACTCCGCCATAAACTGTCAGTTTAGCACGCCGATGTCGATGGTCGATACAAGTTTTAACACTTGGAAAAATAAAAAGGACTGCATTTTGAAAGAATGTCTCATTAGGTTCATAATTTAAAAGAGTTTAGTATAGTTCAAGACCAACTTTAGTGTCTAGTTTCTTTAGAAAGCTGAGTTTTTGGTTTGGTTTCAAAGGAAATGATTATGAAAATACATAAATTAACATTTATAAAGTTTCCAAACAACAAAAATATGATTAAAATGTTTCTTAATTTTATTTAAAAAAAAGTTTCCCTATAGCTCCATCTTTTTTCTCAGTGCCTCGACCGAGTCCTAGCGGCAAATGTCACGGAGGACAGGCCCCGCGGAATCGAACTGCACTCGGTAGGTGGGACCGGACATGTGCTGCACTAAATAAAATACGGAACAGAAAAAACACGCAGAAATACCGCAGCGCGGAGTGAGGAGTCGGGTCCGGGTGCAGACCAGGCATGGAGGCCATAGGGAAGCCCTAGAGCAATTAAAAGTATGGATATATGGGGAGGGCGCGGCTGTGGAACACAAAATGCAATTGTGTTTCCGCTGACTTTGACGCGGTGCTGGCCACGAATGTCTGTTGCAGATATACAGGGACTCCGGGCCATGACAAAGTGCTATAGCTTTAGAGGTCTTCATAAGAGAATTTATACTTTTTTTTCACAAGTTAGTAAAGAATAAACCCTGTATATTCTTCACTTGTTTTCCAAGTTTATTTTGATGTTAGGTTACTCTTGAAGACTCTTATTTTTCGTATCCTAGGAAGCAGTCCTGGACGGACCACCGGAAGCGCGTTTTAAGTCGCGTCGCTTTTCCCTTTTTGTGGCTTTGTGCGGCACACTTCCGCTTGTCAGCTGGGCTGGGAACTGATGGGAAAGGATGGCCACAGAAGGGCGAACGGCGAATGGCGAAAAGCTCGCTGTCATTGTTATTTCGCCAGGCTAAGGACGACTGTATTTGCTCGGCAGCTCTATAGTTCCATAGTTCCCATGGCTGTAGCTCCTTTATCAAATGCTGGTCATGCACAATCAGCTGCGCGACTGGAGACGCCGCTAACAACAAAGGAGGATGACAACTGTTTCTAGAGAGGAGAATGAGTCTGAGGCAGACGTGGTAGAGGAGGAGGAGGCAGACGGTGGTACGCCTTTGTGACAGCAATTGAATCAAATTTATTGTCTGCATCCGATGCCATGCAGTTTCCACTCAACGTCGCAGCCCCATTGTCAGCTTGGCATGTAATGTCACGTCCTGTTTTTACGAGGATCAAGTGCACAAAGTATGACGCCTGAGCGGTTGGAAATGAAAAAATTAAATATAAATGAGATTTGAGCGTGGATTTGGCTCTAAGCTTTCAGCCAACACTTGAACGATAAAAAAAAATGTCAATAGCCCCCGGCAAGTGGCAATAGAAATATTGTTGAAAAGAAAAATAATCAAAAGGCGTGGCCCATCAATTCATAATGGATGCAAGAATTGGTAAAAGAAGTTTATAAATTTGTCGTTTCAATATATACCCTGTGACAAAATGGGTTTTTTAGAATTTGAGGTTTCTAAAAAATAAATATATATATATAAATATATATATATATATATATATTTGGCTGGCCAAAGTTAGCTTTCTTTCTTGTTTAATATTATTTTTTACGTTACTCCTCCTACCATTTAAATTGTTTATTTATTTACGTAACATCTTTAATGATTTAATTCTCAAACCATCAAACATTAATCTATACCTGATATAACCTCCCATTCAATGCGATTTTAAAGCCTGGCTCCCCTCAATTTGCCTTTGTTTGCCTTCAGTTTTCATGGCGCTGGTCATGAAAAATGTTTTTTCGTTTTTCCTGACCAGCTTTTCCGCTGCCAGAAAACACTTCTACTGATACAGACATTCCGCTCTTTGTATTTCTGCGCGATTTAATTGCTGTTAATTGGGCAGCTAAACAGTTGATGTTACTTTGTTTTATTGCGATGGTGGCAAAAAGGGGGTGGAACTGAGGGCTTTTCCTGCAAAATGAACGGGCAAGGGGCAAACTTTTAATTTTATTTACGCCAAAAGACCGGCAAGTACGTGCCGTGAATGCGTAATTAATGCTCGAAAATGTTTTATGCCAAAAATAACTCCGGCTACAAAGTCTCCCATAAAGAGCAGGCAGGCAGGCAGGGAGGCAGGACCGAGAGGGAAGCCTGCGAAAATTCGCCAGGATGCCGACCCATAATCATAAACGTAGGCACCATAACTGAACGAACTCCTGACCCCCACTTGAACCCATTTTCAACGCGGTTTCTTGATGTCATTCGCGACAGAGGGAGAATTTTATGAAAACTGTGGCTACTAAAATATTGTTAAATGTGGTTTAAATGAAAATTAACACATTTTTAAATCACAAAAAAAGAATATATACAGATTAAAAATCAATTAAAAGTGTGTCTAAAAGTATGCAACAAGTTGGGTTTTATAAATACATTTTATAAATACATTTCTATATCAAGCAATTTTTTAGTTCAATAAATTATTTTATAAAGCTGTAAATAAATAGTTTTCCATACCCCGTTTTCTTAATTTTCTTGTATAAAATCTTTTTTCCTTTTAGAAACCAGTTTTTCTCCCAGTGCCTTGATGTGCTAAAATACATTTCCGCTTGCTTTTTTCTGGAGAGATTTCCATTTTGCGTACGCGTCTTCTGACTTTTCACTTTGATCGACGGACCGGACAGCCTTCGAGGAAAATTGATGACGCCACATCCCGCACACCTCTGTCCTCCTCTACGTTTCCCACCATTCATCCATCCATTTTCATTCCCATTTTCCCGCCACCCCACTCACTTACTCCGCCGCACGAAGCAATGTAAGCAAGGGAGGTGTGTTCATGTTCATGTGGTGCTGAAAATAATTTCTTGAACAATAAAAACTGTTTTGTCTTCGATAAACAGAAGCGTGCTGGAGAATGGCCGTGCATGCCGGCGATCTATAAAAATAGACAGGCAAACAAACAAATCGATGGATGGACGGAGGGACAGACAGGCGGATAGACAGACAGCCAGACAGACGGACAGACGGACAGTCGCTTCTTTCGGCACATATAAAAATACGAAATGATCTTATGGCTGACCTTATACATTTGCAGAGCACCTGTCCGAGCAACCTGTGCAATCCGGCGGCAGCTTGGCCACCAGAGATGCCAGTTTGGAGAGATTCCTGAGATTTATGAATAGGTTTTGGGAAATATTTTATCTTTTAGTATACTTAACATGACTTAAGGCTTCAAATAATAATTATAATACCACAACAAATACATATTTTATTTATAATTTAACATCTTAATATCTTCAGATGCTAAGACTAATTCTAACAAAACCCAAAACTAAAGATTTCCTCATTCATTTTTCAGGTAAAAATTAGATTTCTTGAAGCATCCCTCACGTGACAAAGGAAAACCCCTCTCGGCGGGGACAGGAGGAAAAGCGATTTGATTGAATTGCCACAATTAGAAAGATTTCCAGATTTGCGCTCGCCTTGCTTGAGTTTGTTTTGGATGCGGTTTTAGCCGCTTCCCGAACTCGTGGATGTTTACACGGATGCTGCTCTCCTCTCCACAGCTCCTCCGCTGACCAGCCTCAGTGGTTAAATGTTTGATGAACTGAAGTGGAAATTTTGCACTAGCCTAGGAACGGAAAGTGCAGGAAGGAGATCAAGTGGAGGAGGGAGCAGGTCGAGGGTCGGGTTCGGGTCCTTCAAGCGGAAGTTTGCCATGTTTTTCTTTTTTAACTGTGTGTGCTTCCTGGAGATATTTAAGCCGGACCACGCCCCTCTGGCCAGTGTCGGTGACGGATGAGAAATAGCAGCACTTCCTAGGCCAAATCGATTCGGATTTGGATTCGTTTTTGGCCTGCAGCAATACCCGCACTTACAACACACAAACTAAAATAGCAAACGCTTTTTGGCTGCCCCAAATTACACACGCACACACACACAGGGAGTATAAATCTGTGCGGTATCTCGTAACGGAGGGGATGCACTGAGAGAAATAAGGGTAAAAGAATGCTTGAACTGAGAATGTTTGTATTTAGGAGAAAAAAATTTAAGGTTTGACTTTAAATTCTTCAAGAGCTTTCATTTTAGACAAAGGTTAAAGGTTTTTTTTTTATATTCTTGGTATTTTTCTATAAAGAATGATTGATGTGACATTTTTAAAGGACATTTTCTATGGTAGAAAAGGTAAAGATGTCAAATTTTAGCACGAGTTTCCTTTTATGATTCCGGAAAGCATTTAGAAATCAGTCTTAAGCCCTAACATGGCATAAGACAGACTTTAAAGAAATGTATATTGTATGTAGCTAAGCCTTTAAAAATGTTTTAAAAATCCAAGAGAAACAAAAAATTATTTTGTTTTATTCAATATTTATCTTTTGTTTTTAGTATGAAAGTATTAAAATGGATTTCATAAAACAAAATGTTAGTTATAGGAAGTCAACCCTTGCCCCATCCACAAATCCCCTTTATCTCAGCCCTATCGTAGATGTTTTTTTTTCAGTGTACCATACAGCATATAGCACTCAGCACCCAGCACCCGTTCGGCCTCTGACGTCAGAGCCCCTTTCGACCGCAGCGAAAATGGCCATTGAAATGTTGACGTCGATGGCGTTGCGAGTAACGGATTTGTCTCTGCGATTGCCTTGCCTTGTTATTGTTTAACACACACAGATACTCACAGCTGCGAGAGTGTAAGTGCTTATGCGGTTTATTGACTGTATGTGTGTGTGTTCGAGTGTGTATTTGCTTTTGGCCAAAACCAAAGATAGATGAAAAATTGATTGTGCTTCACCTCAACATTTTGGCAAGCTGAAAAAATACGTCCCAACCATAGCTCACTTCATGTGTGTGTCAATTAAGGATGTGGCTTTAGTCTCTTGGTGAGTGCACAATGCAATGCACTTTATCTGATCTGAAGATGATGGTGATTCCTTCATCATCGTTATCCTTCGCGACGCCTGAAAGTAAGCTGGCTAAGCCACGCAACTCAACTCAATTCAACTCAACTGGAAATGCGTTGCCCCGGGTGACAGTTGGCCAATATGGAGATGGAATGCCTGACACATGTAACAAATTTGCAGCACTCGAGACTCGAATAAATCAAAGACATGACAAAATATTGAAGGCATTTTGTCGCTTAATTGGAGTGCCACGCGTTGGCATAGACAAAGGCAAAGAAAAAGAAAAAACACAAATAAAACACAAATACAAGAGCCAAAAGAAAAGGCAACTTTGACTGGCACATTTGACAGGACGAATGTGAATACCACGACGTGTATATATGTATATGGACGATTCAGTTGGAAGAACCACAGTCGTCGAACTGCCATCCTGTCAGGGGTTATCCTCGGGGAAAATAAAAGCCACATCCAGAACCAAAAATAAGTTTAATTTTCGAATTGTTTCAAGTTGAAAGAAGTATGTTTATATACTGTTCGGAATATAAATAAAAGCTTTCTGGATTTGTGCCTTAAAAAGTTTAAAAAATCTGTTAAATTTACTTTATTAATAGTAACAAGTTCTTTAAGCATTTGCTTAACTCTTTAAGTTGATTCAAACTTACTAAGATTTAGAATTCGCTTTGAACTAGGCTTATAAACGTTAACTAACTGATGTAAATATTTTTAAAAATCAATAAGAATCAGCAAACCCTAAATGAAATGAAGCTATCCTTTTTGTATTGAAATTTTTCTACCGCTTTCAGCGAGAAGCGTTTTGTCCCCAATTTGGTAAACACATTTCCGATGGCAGGACGATATTCTTTTCAGCACGTTAACCCTGAATGGTTGCTGCCAAAATGGACTTTGGATTAGCAGCGTCCTCGCAGGACTCCCATTCAGCAGCAGCAGCGACTCACAAAGGACCAAGAACGTCGCACACACACACACATTTATTCACGCACTCACTCACTCACATTTGTCGGGGGCTGTCAGACGCCATTATCACATATTGCCGTCACTTTGTGCGCGCCGCTGTATTTGTGACCGTAATGCGCAAATACTGGCATGCCAAAGGTCCTGGTCCTGGTCCTGGTCCGAGAACCAGTCCATAGTCGCACATATCCGCATCTGGGACATATGCAAATGGTAAATGGTAAATGGCAAATGCCGGCATTGCGGCTTATTCTGCCTTCATCCCGACAGATCCTTTTTAGGAATATCATATACCCTTCTTAGCAGGAGTTTATTTTTAGACTTTCTTAAGCATAAATATTTTATTGATCGTTTATATATTCAAGAAGCACACTTTAATTTCTTCAATTCCTTAATGATATTTCAAAGAATTATCTTTATAAGAATATAAAATTGAAAATGTTGCATGACAGCCACACCTTAAAATAATATATAGTCCTTTTTATCCCTATTTATTTTGTGGCATTTATATCCTCCTTTTGACATAGGTTCCTGGCAGCACCGAGTGGCAAATGGCAAATGGCGAATGGCAAATGCCAAGTCGGTCAAATCGTTTTCGCACATGAGCCTTATTTGCATCTCATTAACATCCGGGGCCTTTGGGGCTCCGAACAATGGCCGCCGTGGCGTCATCGGTGTCATTTCCGCTGCCATTTGCAGTCCCTTTTCCATCCCTATTACTATTCCTATTCCCATATATATATTCCCACATATATACTCCTATTTATATTGCCATTTCTATTTCCGTTTTCCAATGTCCCAGGATAATTATTGCACTAAGAATGGTGTGTGTTTTTGTGTGCGAGTGGGCCACGCCTAATGAGCATGTCCTTCTGCCTCGATACAATGATTGACATGTGATGGCTGCGGGTGTGCGCGTGTGTGTGTGTGTGTGTGTGTGGGAGGTAGTTAATGTCACATATTTTGATAAATTGTTTTACGACCATAATTTGTGCAACTTTTATCGCCTTTTTTGTAATGGCTTTCCTATTAGTGTTTTATGTGCCGTAAAAGTAGCCCCGCCACGCACAACACTACGCACAGACAGTCATCATTATGCTGATAGTTGATAGAAGTGGCAACAAAATGAAATTAAATTATTTACACGGCTCTTGGCGGGCGCCTTTTGCATTTTATGACAGCGCAAACATGCCACACTCTTATTTATTCAATATTCTGTTGAACACGCGCCCAAAATAATTTATGTTTAGCGTAACCTTTTGGGCCGCCGGCAAACAGGCACACACAAGGGTTAAAAGCCATGTCCCAGACAGATACAGATACAAATTTCACAAAGAATCAGATACACTGAGAGAAGAGGTAACAGAGATAGAGTTGGGATCTAATTAGGTTTTTTTACTTGAAAAATGAATAAATATTGAAATTGTCTGGATAGATATAAGTATTATTTTTTTATATATTATTTTCCCATTTAAACTCTCGCCAAAACAATTTCCTCTCTGTGTGGCCGATTTAGATAGGGAAATAATGTTATTCGGGACTGGGGACTGTTTACATTTTGATGAGCATCAGCCAGCCTTCGCCCGTAAGAAGCCATGGCGTATTATTTGACTATTTATACGTGTTTACATACCTGCTGCTGATGCTTCTTCCGCGCGGATCTTCAATAGAGAGGGACGACGAGTCGGGGCAGCGAGCCGGAAAGAGACGGGACAATGAGGCTCCTGCTCCTGCGAATGCCGATTGCGGTCTAAGTTTAGTGCATGCTGAAAAAGAATTATCAGAGAAATTATCACAGAAATTAGCAGGGAAATTAGGAGAAGAATTAGCAGGCAAATTAACACAGAATGAACACAGAAAGACCAGCGGAAGTTCGGAGGAAATCTGCTGGGCAAACACAAAGCACTGATAGCACAGTCTAAACATTCCATGTTTGCCGGGCAAACAAAGCATTCCCCGCTCGTAAATATTGTTGTTCTCGTACTCAATTGCCCTAGAGTCTCAAAATTAAACTAAGACCGAGGCTAAGGCTAAGTCTAGGGGCTTAAAGACAGGCACAGACTATGCTGGGTGTGTTAATTGAGCTGGCCAAACGAATTAAATAATTAATTCCCGACGTTTGCCTTTAATCACGGCAACCAACTCGGTGCACAAATAATAGAAATAACACAAATAACACCGTGCTGACTGACGTCGTGTTTTGTTAGCTCAGTGCTTTCTCCTGACAGAGTCCCTAACTTGTGCCAGTGTGCCTTGAAGTTGGACCCGAGTTTCTGCAATAAATTTATCTTAATATCCAAGCGATGCGGAAGTTTCGGTCGTCAGAGCGCATTTTTCACTCTAATGGAGTCAGAATCTGAGCAGGGACAACTTTTCTTCCATCTTCGCTTACAGCCACCGCAAACAAAAAGCCAAATTATGTATGTGCATAGGTGGCAGGTACAGCAAAGGGCATACAAATAGCACTGAGAAAAACAAAGAGATTACAAATCAAGATAATTCTCAAATTTATAATAGTAAAGCAGCGATTTCCCCCCCCATATAATATGTTTTTATAATAAATTTATTAAAATACTAATAAGGTTTTTAAATACAAATCTTAATCTTTGAGTAAAATTACAATTAAGCAAACCGAGAGATTGCATTTATTGCGATGGTTTTCCTTAAATGTAAATATAAAAAAATATGTAAAATTTTTAAAAATTGAAAAACATAATAAATAATAAAGTAGCCTTTCTTTTTAGCCACAACTGTACAGCCTTCTTCAGCCTCCCTGTCCCCTGGCAAAACACATGTTAAACAGAGTGAATAGTGCAAAACTTTGACATCAAAGTTTTTGTTGTTGAAATAATTTGCCATGTTGTTCAATGTGTGAAATTGAAATTATTCCGGCTCGAGAGTCTCCGACCCCCCCGGAGAGCTTGGACAAATTGAGAATGGCGTTTTAATCAAGTTTGACGGAAGTTCATTAGCAGCTTTGCCGGCGCACAGGGCGTATGCGCAATGTTTGCCATAGGAGCGTATGAGCAATGTGTGCTGCTGGCTTGGAACCAATAGTGTTAGATGCGGGAATGGCTTGGCCCACGGGGATGCCAAACTTCGATTAGCCGCACTTTGCGCCGCGATAAGTCGCTGCCATTAAATGCTCGTTAGTAGTCATTGCCATATCTGTAGTATTTTGCAAATTATCAGCCCAGCGAGCTGCTCGCTGGCATCGCTGCTCTAATCAGCGTTCGGCAAACAAAAAACTGACATGAATGAAATTTACAGAGTGCCAGCGGGAGAGAAAGAGAGAGAGAGTGAGGGATAACAGTACCTAATGCTTTTTTTCTTTCCTTTTTTTTGACGTTCTTTGGTTTATTTTGTGGTTGCCATTACACTGGTTAGCAGATTATTTTTAGCGGAATAGGAAAACTATTTCTTTTGATTTGAAACTTTTATTGTTAAATAAATATATAAATTTATCAATTCAGAGAAAGAGAACTCCGCTAAGTAATAAGTATTTCTTAGCTTTTACAATAATTAAACCAGATCATAAATTTAGTAAATTCAAATACAAAGTAAGAGCAATAGTTTTATATTCATAAGAGAAACTATTAAAATAAATATATAGTTTAAGAATTCCTCAAAAGAGATCTGTTTGCTAGTTATTAAGTTCAAATTTCAAAATTTAACTTTATTAATTGTTAGCTTTGCCCTGTAGTCTAGTGTTATTTGCTGGCTTGCGTATCTCAGTTGCGTATCGCGTATCTCACCGAGGGCCGGTGGAAATTCGAGGAAAAAGCAGGCGGGCCACGCCCCGGGGCAGAATGCTTGCCTCACTGATTTGCGTGCTGCACACACAACCACACACACAGAAGAAGACACAACAAAATAAATAAAAAGCAGACCAAGCCCCAGAGGTTGGGCGTGTGAGTCGGGCATTCGGATATTTGGGATACTTGGGGCCTGTGTCACATTTCTGTTGAGCTGTGAGCGCTCGCTATTTTTGCCATTTTGTTTGCCTTTTGCTGGCTGCGCGACGCTGCGGCTTATCACATAATTTGAATAAAGTAGCTGCAATCTTGTGTCAGTTTATCGCAAATTAGGCCAGATAAAAACATCAGCTAAACGCGGGGCAGCAACGCAACGCGACAAATTGTCTGCGGACCAAAGGATACACACGTAAAAGTTTTGGACTTTGTAAAAGTGAAAAATAAAAGCATCGAGCATACGCCGTGGTGTCTGATGCACTTTTCACCCCAATTTTGTTTGCTTTATGCTGGGAAATCGAATTATGCATGTGTGTGTGTGTGTGCACAAGGTGGAGACGAAAAATGAATGGGCATAAAATAATTGAATCACTGGCAAATTGCAGGACATGTCGCAGGTTTCAGCTCTAGTCTCCCGTATCCTGCCAGCTACTGCTGTCCTGATACGGATGCTACAGATGCTACGGATGCTACCTGATGCCACCATCGATGCTCCCTGTTTTCCGGGCGTCGGCAAATTGCTTGACACTTTTAATTATGGAAATTGACTAACGCTCCGATGGCTGCCAGGAAAATGCATGATATGGCAGCGCACGAAGGAAATGTAAAACACAAGTTAAGCAGAGCGAATCGCCTTCAATTAACTCTCTGGAAACTCTGCTGCCAGTGGCTGTGGCGTTACCATGACAGCGCCGCGCTGTTTCCATCAATTTTCCACAGTCACACCCATCTGTCGGCGGCCTGATGGCAATGAAAACAGCTAATATGGCCCATAAACAAGAATAAATCGTATTTGTTGTTTGGAATGGAATAAAATGCGTATGGAGCAGCAGTCGTTAATTTACACGGACGGGGAACGGGAACGGACAATGGCCGAAAGACGCAATCTAAATTTCCGCGAAATGCGAAAAGCGCCCAATGAACGCGTTTAATTGGAAAGCCATTTTGCTTTCTTTAGCCCAGGGAAGCTAATGAAAAGGGGAATCAAATCGAATATTCAGCGCCACACGAATTATGGCCGCTGTTCGACAATGATTGAGCACATTGCGGGAAAAATTCTTTAGAATATCGGTTCGAGGGTGGGGGTTTCCTTAAACTTTTTTTTAGTTAGCATATATAAATATTGTATACATTTCAGTTTTTCCCAAGGCAGGCCAATTTTTGAATCACAAACAGGGTTTTCCCGGGAATTCTTTGATATTCTTAATGATTTATTTGATGAACATCAGTGGGGTCACTTAATTTGTAAGCATATTTTGCAGAGGTTGTGATTTTACTGTTCTTATTATTTATTTATTAAAATGCTCTATTAAAAAAAATTATTTTTCATTATTTTGAACAAAATTACAAATAAAAACTTACTATTTGAAAGAATTATTATATGAAAAACTATTTTTAAGTCTTCATTTAAACAAAACTCTCTTTCTGAATTTTTAAAATATTTTGTTGTACATTTTTTGGATTTGTCATGTTTCTTGCTGTGCATCTTCGAGTTTACCGGATATATTTGGGAAAACATTCGCTTGTCAACAACGGGGCCATAATCGAACATGGAATGTGTACGCGATACACTCGGCACTCGATGGTAATTGCACCTCGGGATGCTTAACACGATGCACTGATGATGGCACCGCGAAATATTAAGTGTGCCGCGGGCCGCCATTATTTATTTACATATCCCCTTCCTCCGTTCCGGCGGATTCTTTATGTCATCATTCGGCGTTTTCGCTTGATGTTTACTTTTACCACCTCCCGGCCCCCAAGCGGAAAATGCTCTTTTCAGCGAATAAAATGGAATGTATTTCCCGGCCGTGTGTGTCTCTTAGGGAATTTGCATAAAAGGAAACCCGTTCGCAACACCTTCTTGTGCCTTTGGTTAATTTAGGGGCCAGACACCTTTGAGAAACACACACACACACACACACACTTAGGTCGTGGGGACTCACCTTTTCCGGCTGCCGTGGCTGGTTTTTACTGGTGGCTTCTGGCTGCCAGTTAATGCTGCAGCATGGCGAAGGTCCTGGGAAACGCTGTTCCTTTTGCCGCTGTGGCACTTTTCACTAGTAGCATATTTTTCGCTGCGCAGTTGGACGCGTGTAATTGTAATTTATTCACGCTTATTTACGGCACATGGCAAGTGCTTAACAGTTGCTGTTTACACACACTTTTTCAGTAATTTACTACGTTTTCTTTTCGTTTTCGGTAATTATTTATTCTTATTTTTTGTTTTTGGGAAATTTTTAAAGCCGTGCGAAGCACTTAAACTTTTGTTTACTTTCTGTGGTTTTATCTCTTTTTTTTTTTTTGGGTGATTTATATATATTTTTTTTTTATTATTTTAATGTTTACTACAAAAATATAGACTGTTTCCTTTCGATGAAGAAGAACTCAGGTGCGTCTGGTTCTCTTTAGTTAGTTTCTCTTTGAAGTTGCCGGCACCGTCCACTGAAACGAAGTGAAGGCTGCGGCCGTTGGGGGCTGGCTTTTATAGCCGCAGCCGCCGCAAAGAGAGGCGAGAGGCCTCACTTTCTCAATTGCTCTCTCTGTTATCAGTGGCGCAAGGTATTGCTCTTTATCAGCTGACCAGCTTTCTCTTTGGCTCTCTCTCTCGCTATCTGTGCTCTGAGTGAGTGCATTTTCTTATCAGCAGTTCTGACTGGCATCTTGTGACGTCACGGGCACCCCTTTCCCCCGCACCCTAATGTTTTCTTTGTGACTTGTGGCCATAAATTAGCAAATAACCTTTGTGCCTGGCCAGATTTCTACCTGGTTTTTGCTGTTTATTTACACTTTTCGCCATACTCCTTGGCCCCCCACCCCCACCTCCTCCTCCTCCTCCTACTTGCTGTTGTTCTTTGCCTGTTATTGCTCCTTCTATTGTTCCGTTCGTTTGTGTGTGCTTTCGTGTTGTGTTTTTGTGTTGTTGCGTTGTTTTGCTTTCGCTCTGCATTTGGCGCTCTGTTGATTTATCCGGAAATATGTTATCTCAGACGGAGCATAATTTAAATCCCAGCTGAGTTTTCCCTCCTAGCCTTCCTTGGCCGTGGAATTTAATATAAACAAATGTAAAGCAGACAAACTTTCACCGGTATCTGTATCTGTATCTTTTCTGGGCGACGCGATAAGCAGACGCCTTGAATTTTGGCCAAAACTTTGGGCATTTTCAAATTGCAAAAGTTTGGTTCTACATTATTTACGGGAAATTTAATTGCATGCGGGCTGGCTTTGTTTGCGGTTAGTTTGTTGTTACATTTGGATAAACATTAATGAGTCTGTGATAGTTTACAGAAGTGTTATTATTAATTATAATGGACTTACAAATCCTTCTGTTAGTACAACTTTAAAGCAAAACAGCTTACCCAATAAAAAATTATTAAAATTCCAATAATAAAGCTTATAAAACACAGCAAACTGCTCTTGATATTTCTCATATATTTTATGAATTATTGTTAATCCAATTTTCATTCTGAAAATGTACTAAATTGACTTCAAATCGCGAAAATATGGCGCCTCCAAATGAACCGAAATCTATTCTTTTGAGCTTGATTCCATCGTAAAAATTCCAATGAAGCGTAACGAGAAGCATATGAAGCATAGATTAAGCCGGAATCTGCGCTGAAAATTGCTTATGTACTGCCAAGAAAAATAGGAAAAGAAAAAAGAACGAGCAATTCTCACTTCCTCTAGCCCTTCCCACCGTTTTCCGGATCTACGCGCAAAAATTTGCGGCAATTTTTCTGCGCTTTACGGCAGATTGCCACTCCGGCTGGTCCTGTTCTCACATCTCTGTTCCGATGAGTCCTGCGTCCAGAGTTCTGTTTCCCACACTCACACACACACACACTCTTACACTGGCACGCACACAATCTGAAAAAACGCACACAATCGCAATCACAGCGATGGGCATGCAAAGCGTTGCCATTTTATCGTTGCCTACTTTTAGGCAGCCGCCATCAAGCTGTGCCAGAAATTGGAACTCGACCCCCCCGACTTCCTCTTCCGCTTCTCTGGTGCGCCTGCTGCTCTTGCTGCCCGCCCGCCTTTTATTTTTAGCAGTAGCATAATTTTTTATTGATTGGATTTCAGTGAAAATCACTTCCGGCGATAAATTTGTTATGCAGGCAGCGATTCCGTTCGGTTATGTCCTGACTTTCTGGCTTTCTCTCTCCTTTGACTTTCCCCCCATCAGGCAGACACTGGGTAAACTTTTCATGCTGGCGACGGAATACGAACAAGGATGACTGACATTTTACAGGAATACTCTGCTCTCGGTGTTTTGATTTATTTTATTTTATTTTTGCCCAATGTCAATCCTATATATCTGCCAACAGCCATTGCTTCTTGTGCGTCTTCTTCGAGGGGCGACTTCCGGGGGAAGTCCTTGCTTGTTCAACTCGGAATTTGTTTGTTTGGCTTTCGTTATGCCTCTGCACTAATGGCCAATGGAGTGGGTGGGGAGTTGGATTGGTGGGTGAAGGACATGGAAATGGCTACGAGTATTGACAAAGAAAATTTGCACACTGTTTGACTTACATTACGACGAGGTGGAGGCGGGCGTAAAGCGGAGAAAGCCTTTCGCCTTTGGCAAAATCAAATACAAATTACTGCAAAATGTTATCAAAAAGCCTGCCTGCTGGCGGGTAATTTAATATATCAATCGGAGCACGGTCAATGATCCCGGTCCCAATCCCAGTCCTTGTGATATCCTGGCAACCAGCAAGGGGGCTTTTACAGGATGAGCATTAACCGGCGCTCGGGCGGCGTAAAATCGTGGCAAATGAACCCACTAAAGACACGTCCATAACAACAGCTGCTGACCCAAACACGTACGTACGTGTGTATATGTGTGATGGGTTTTCCTCAAGAGAACCGTGACGTCACGGGTCCTTTGCAAAGAGTAACCCGAAGAGTCAAAAAGAGCAGGCTAGGCAGTGCGCCTGCGTTGGGCCAGGACTCGCAGGACGACTTCCGGCTAGCGCAGCGAACATATGACATCATTGAAAACAAACCCCGAGCTTTGGTAATGAAATTATGCGTTTTCCTTTTTCTTTTCTTTTTGCCTTGCCATTTTTGTCACCGCCTTGGGCCCCTTGTGTGTGTGCGTGTGTCCTGTCCTGTCGGTGTAAATAGTTTTTGGCTTCTGCTGTGGCGCCTATTCGAGCGCTGACGTCACTGCTGCCACCGCCGCTCGCTGTGCACTCGAATGTAAAATTGGCAAATAAATAGGATTTGATATTTAAGGTCCTGCAGCAAAGGAAGCCATGCGCAGACGATGGTGACATAAGACCCAGCACCAGCAGCCAAACAAAGTCCTCGGACAAAACACTGCAGTGTTGGGTCAGTTTTAGGTAGTATAACGGGGAATTAATTAAGCAGAGGTGATATAGAAATCTTTATGGTTTTTAAATTATGTTTTTTAGGGTGCAAAAAAATAGACCTGAGTTCTTAAATTTCTTAAAAATTAACTAAATTGAAATGTACAAATAATATATTTGTTTTAAGGTACTCTAAGAAATAGTTTTTGATTCAGCATATTTCTGAACTAATTTCTGCATTCCAGCTAAGGATATAGTACCTATTCCAGGAATAAACAAATAAACGAATATAGCTACAAAAAGGCTGAGAAGACAGCTCTGTCCTGGTGACCGCTGACCATTTCTTGGGGTAGCCAAAGGTGGCCAAAGGTCACCGCCACAGACAATGACATTTTGCTGGCCTAATTGAATCATGGGCACGTGCAACATTTTCCGGCTTGTGCGACTTTTCAATCACTTGCCTGTCGCGAGTCCTTAAAGCAGGCGAAACAAATTTCGCCCAAACGCACTCGCCGTCGAGTGCTCCGGCCATTTGGTTTGTTATTGTTTTATGCGCTATTACGCGCTCTCCGATGAAGAGCCCTAAGGATGCTGCATTCGCTGCACTGCCCCTCCCTTCCCCGGAGCCCTAATTTAGTGACGTCAATGGCTAAATGACTGAGTGGCTGAATGGCTGAGCACCGAAATGGCCGAATGGCTCCTTAACTGGGTGTCCCTCTTTTTATGGACACGCCTGTGCGGCGAGACGGTCGCCCATTAACTCAAAGCCTGCTTTTGGGCGCTCCTTCGAAGTGCCAGCTGGCAGTTGAAATAGCTTTAAGACTGAATGCGGTTTCCGGCATAAAACAATGTCGCCAAAGTGCCAATAGAAAGGCTACATTTTCCAGCAATAATAATTAAGGACTTTAAGAACTTTACAGGAGGTTAATCGGGATATTATATGATTCTTATATGAAATCTTAAGTAAATTGAAAGTAACTTCTTTTAAGAACCCCTATTTTTTTAGTTTTTCAGAACGCATCAATAAATATATCTGATATATTTTGTTCAGATTCATTTAATTGAGCAATTGCAAAAGTTTGGATACCATTAAAATTGTGGCAATCAGTTTTAGTAACTGTTCAACCATGGTCGCTTTCATATCGTCACCAATGATATTTCTTTTAATATTTTTTTACACGTTGGCCTGGGTGAATAGAAATTTGGTTTACTACTAATCTCCTTGGTTCTACGATTCTATATATAATGCAGGTCCACTGTCGATTCGAGTTCACCAACATTAATTGCTCTTCGTTGGACTCGGAGTACATGGGCGTGGATACGTGCCTTCTGAAATCTGTAAACCGATCATACAAATATATGAGCTTTCGGACAAAGTTTAAGAAATTCCCAGTGTATAATGTAACAGTAAGCAGTTAATAAATAATTATATGTACATCATAACTATTATTAGTTATTTTCAGGGAAGAGTCCAAGTGCTGAAGCGACTGAATGGCTATAAGCCATTTTTGTATAACTTTACCTTTGACGGCTGTAAATTCCTCAGGGGACAAAGGTCACCACTTTTACAATTCTTCTATGACCTTTTTGCTCCCTATTCAAATATGGTTCACCCCTGTCCATACAATGTGGGTTTCACTATAAATCAGTGCAGTCTCTTGATAGTTAAAAACTATTGTGTTTTTACAGCACGATGTCTATCTGGAAAAACTACCTATAAGCTATATGAATCATAGGCTGACGAATGTTCTTCCCGTGCCAGAAGGACAATACTGCGCACACAGCATTTATTTGATCCAAGGAATACCGCGCCTTGAACTAAAAGTATATTTCATGATATCTTAATTGTATTTTTATTTATTATCTTAAAATATAACAAGCAATTTGAAATTAAAAACTATTTTCAGCTTGGTAAAATCGTTGAAAAAGTATTAGGCGCTTGTGAGCTTTGTGAGTTTTTTCTTATACTGAAAAAGAATGATCACTTTAAACTGGACTTTGTGCGAATTCCTCTTGCACAATTATAATATAATCAGTACTTAATTCCACACTCAATTGGATTTTTGAATTAGTTTATTATGAATATTTAAATGCTATTTCGGTCGATTGCTACGGTTAATTGCCGAGTGCTTTAGGCATAAATAATAAATAGTTTAGTGTTTTGGTGCTCATTTAGCTATGGTTGTGCTTAACTGGTCGGCTCCGCTGATGGAGATCGTCGTTTTTTTATTTGGTGTAACAAGGATCTGAAGTATACAAGTCTAGAGTCCAGAAAAAAGCCTTTATAAAAACCTCGTCTTCAGGCCAACTGCAAATTCGAGTTCACCAACATTAACTGTACCTCGCTGGACAAGGATTTTATGGGTTTCGAAGAGTGCCTACTAAAGTCGAGAAATCGAACGTACAAATACCTTACCATCAGAACAAAAATTCATCAATTGCCCTTAGATGAAATCGGGGTAAGCCAGTCATCTTTCAAGTAAAGTAAACTCTTGATAATTCTTGATCCTTGATCCAGGTTCGGGTGGAGGTGTTAAAGAAAGTGAATGGCTACAAGCCCTTCCTTTTCAATTTCACCGCCGAGGTTTGTCAATTCTTCAGGGGAAAAGGCACTCCCGTAGTACGATTTTTCTACGGGCTATTCGCTCCCTACAGCAATTTGAATCACTCATGTCCTTATAATGTAAGTTCAAAATATAATAAACTGCCAATTGACTTTTTGAATCATCAGCTGACCGCTGTTCTTCCGGTTCCGGAGGGTGAATACTTTGTTCACAGTGTGTACTCTACCCTTGGGAAGCCTCGCATGGATCTCAGAGTTTACGTTATAATATATTAGAGCATTGATTGTTAATGAGTTTAAATATTTGCGGATATGAGAGATCGCAGCATAAACACTGTTAGATTTTAATGTCGATCAATGTTACTTGATTCGTTTTTATCTCTTTAGCATTATTAGCTTTTAATAACTCAATAATGATGATTTGAATAATTATTTTGATTGTTTCCCTCAAATTATTTTTGATCTTTGTAAAAATCCATCATTATTTGACTTGCAGCCTAAAGGTAGGCAGCATTGGGATCCTGGATTCATACCGTTGATCGTGATCGCAGCAGCAGAGGCAGAGCAGCAGCAGCAGCAACAACAGCAACCGAGTGACCGACTGGCAATCAGACAACCTCTTCGCCTTGTCTTCGCACCGGATCGCTCAGTTTCTTCCAGCCAGTCGTTCGTGTCGGTTGTTTGGTTGTTGCTTGTTGGATGTCGGTTATCGGTTATCGGTTGTTCGCAGTACGTTGCTCGGTTGTTGCACGTTGCACTCGCACGCTGCAGTCGCACGTTGCTGCCGCCGCACGCAGATTTTGGGGACAGCCGAAAAAGCACTCGAGTTATATTATTCTGACACAATTTCGCAGAGTGCAAAACTGCCGAATGGCGAAAACTGCAACGACCTGTGTGTGGAGTGAGTGTGTGTGTCTGTGTGTTTAAAATAAGTGTGTCGTGCGGGGAAAAAGCGCTGAAGAAAGAAGGAAAAACCAAAGAGGGTGCACACCAGCCAGAAATTGAAAATAAACAAAAAGAAATTGCATAAGTCGGACTTTTGGCGTGCGCTTTGCCCATCTTCTTCTCCTGCTTCTCCTTCTTCCCCCACTTCTTCTCCGCCGCTTCTGCAATATTTGAGTTGTTGTTGCCATTGCAGCGCTTTTTGTTTATGCGAGATAAAACAAAAGCAAGAGGAGAAGAAAATATATAAAAAAAAAAGAGAAGAGAGGCAGAAGAGTCAAAAGATTTAAACTTAGTGGCGACGTCCGGCGATTTTACAAAATTTTTTAATCAACTCCGTTGGGCGCGAGACTTGACCATTTGACTTTTTTCGAACAAGTTTGCATTCGAGTTCCGCCGCCTCGTCTTCGTCGCCGTGTCGTCTGCCTCTGTGTGCGTTTTTCGGCAATTAAAATCCATTAATGCAATTGTTGCTTACCAATTCCCGGGCCCCCCCAAAACCTTTATGCAACAGGGCCGAAATCAACGCAACAAGGGACGTACTCTAGCCGCAATTGAAGTCTGTGTGAGGTGAGTGCGCCAGCAATTAACATAAACCAATTACAGCTAATTACAATTAAACAAATTAGTCGCCGCAAATCGTGCGCGAATCGTTGCTGCTAGTGTCATTAAAGTGATATGGTATTTGCATAAATTAGATAAGGATTAACAGCAAATAGAACAGAGCGACCCAGAGCCAGAGCCAGTCGAAACACAATGCTTTATATTGTCCTGGTCCCTTTTAATGGCCCTCGTAAAAAGAGCCCTTAAAAAATTATGCATTTGCATGGGGGTAATTGCAGCTGCAGATGTACCCTGTAGAAAGAGGAATCAGCACTTGAAATACTCATTAAAAATCAGGGGAGTTTTAGAAAACAAGTGCAGTGGGTTGTTTCTTATTTAAATGATACAAATTGGTGGGTTCTTTATATTTTTTACTTTGTCTTTTATTACCTAATATACAAGTTTTAGAAATAGTAAAGTTTTAACAATGCAAAGTTTCTAATATATTTAATAGTACAAAATCCTTAACTATCTCCTTGAATTAATCGTACATTTTAATTAAGACGTTTGAAAATTAAATTAAATATTTGTTCTTATATATATTTCTTTATAAAATCCCCAACCCCCTTGAATAGTCAATATACCCTTCCTTAGTTAAAGTAAATCTACGTTATCAGCTCTCTACAACGCTGAACTCTCCTAATTGCCAAGTATTTCGGCTCAACAAACACTAAATTTCAGCAATTTCAATGGCAAATAAATTGAAATTGTGCTGGCCTTTATTTCAACAAATTACAAATTACATTTACATACTTTCCCATGTTAATGAATTTTCCCATTTCCATGTCCAATTTGTTCATGGATAGTGGTTAGGCCACTGCACTTCATTAACCATTCGAAATCGTTTAAATTGTCTGCTCGATGATTTAATTTTCGAGGAAAGACTTTGTTTGGTTGGTTGTCTCGGCTTTTTTTTTGGCTAATCATAAATAGAAATTCCTGTCACAACGAATGCTCGTCTTGTGGCCAAAAATTGGAGGTGGCACGTCAGGTGGAAGCCATTCATTAGCCCCGTCATCATATAAATAATCGGATCCGTTCCCATTTAGGCTGTAAATTGATTCATCGCATACATAGTTCAGAGCCGTGTTCTTATCCCACAGACTCCCACTAAGATTTGTGCATTAATTGCTTGACTAAGCATCATCGAAAGCTCATAACAAGTTTGTTTCACCAAATTAAGAGATGGCCAAACCAGTTGAATGAATGAGAAAACACAGATAAAACATATACAAAATCAATGGTTTAATAAATAAAAAAAAAAAAGCACCGAAAACAAATGCCGCAAACGAAGCTGGAATTAGATAATATTTAATGGGATACTCCTCCCCATTACCGACTTTATGGGATATATATAGACGCGTTTTTATTGGCATTTCTGCAGAGGCGTGTCTGAAGATGCACTGGAAATATTCAAACATTTCAATTATCACCCCAAGACATGCATTGAAAACTGTTTAAGCGGTTTTTAAAATGTTTAAATTGAAAAACGATAATAATCACCACATTACATATACGTTTGTCTGCCTATTACGACACGGAGCAGCGCATCTCCGACAATTATGATGACTATAAATAGCGGAGAAAAACCAAATGGCTTACAACGACAGCCAACAATTGTGGGTGTTACTTTGGGGACCAGCTTCGGCGAAATTAATGAGGCAACCAACTTAAATTATTAATGAATGAATGCGGTCATTGACAAATACTCCGGCACACACAGACACACACTCGCTCGCATTGGAAATTTACAATAAATATATTATTGAAATCCAAGAGCAGACATTAATAAAATGGGCGAATAAATATTCCAATTTCATGATGCGGTCTGAGCAGTTCATTGCAAATTGAAACCGAGAGCCAAGCCGCAATTACTAATTGCGGTATGCCAAAATGTTCATGGGAAGCCAGGGGCCAACAGAGGGTTAAGGGTCATTTGGGCCATACAGTTGTGGTGAAAATAATAAGAGTTCAGGTTACATAACACTGCAAACAATACCAGATCTATTCTGGGTTTTATTTTGAACAGGTATTAAATAATAATAATGCTAACGATCTTATTGGCAAACCGGAATATTTAAATAAAATACAAGTCATAGCATTTTGGGTTTTACTTTTTCAATATGCAAATTTATAAAATATATATTCTGAAATATTAATTAATGTTATTAAAGCAAAGTAACAGTAATTTATAATTATTTTATGACTGTTTTAATGTTTTTATTTCTTTAAAAATAAACTCAAGTATTCAGTAAAGAAGTTAATTTAAATGCAAAATTTAAATTGCAAATATCGATTCTGTATAGATATTTAATGCGAGAGTCGATAAATCCATACCGTTCCGATATATATGCTTTAAACCGATATTCGGTTTGATGTATCGATTATCAAAAGGATAAATAATTCACACTTTAAAATAAAAATCGATATTTTTAGATACTTTTGATAGATAAAACGATCGATTTTTGTCTATAAAAGTTTACGTTATTTTTGAACTTCATTTTTAATCGAGTCGAATGATTATTTTTAATTAAAAAACAATCTTTCTAAATACAAACCCTTTCAATAAATTTAAAAAACATATGAAATTCAGCAGTTTCTATTATGTTTTCCATCACTGTAACCTCACCTGCAATTGATGTGGGTGAAAATGGCAGCTATTCTTCGTTGCAGCTATATGGTAAACGGAAGCAATAGATCAAATCATCTGCGGTACGTCAAGTCGATTACTTAACAGCCTGTGGAAGTGTGGAATTCGCGTAGCTCCAATAAGTGAAAGGTTCGTCGAACCGGAATTAGCAACGGGCCAGAATTGGGCATTATTCAAGCGAACTTGGCGGCGATAAACCAGTCAGGACTGATAAGCTCGTGCATAGAACCTGGCCGAAAAAAAACACGTTTTGCACGGCACTAACCGAAAATAAATATGAAACAAATATTTAAAAATAAACAAAGGTAAATAAATAATAATCGACGCAAATCCGATCGTTCGAATACATATAAAATGATAACGAATCCAGCTGGTTGACAAATGAGGACCAGCATCCATTTATTAGAATGTCTAAATCCGAGAGATTGTAAGATTGCGGATTTATTATCTGGGATCTGAGCCAAGCAGAGCAGATCGGAGTTCGATATCTAATTTATGAGATGTTTGCCTTTCTTTTCTCGTCTCTTTTTTTTTTGCTGGGCTATTTTGTCTCGAGCGTGTCAACTAATTAAGCAAAAAGAACGCTGAAAAACTCAATTGGAAACAAGTTCCAGCAAACACTCGCCGTGCTATCCACATCCATTAGCATTCGGATAATCGGGTTTGGATCCAAATCGAAATCGTAATCGGAGTCCGGAGCCATTAAAATCGTATTAATAATGGGCATCAAAGACAAAAAAATACAAAACGCATTGAGCTGGCGAATTTTTCAAGTTCAGGGCATCCGGTGACATCGATATATCAACTTTCAATTGATTTAAATTGTCTTAATTGTTTCAATTTGGCTCACAGCCACACACTGGCCAGTGGCCACTGACTACAACTAAACACCATAGAGAGACGCAGACTTGAACCCAAAACCCACTATTACGATTATGAGGCTAATTTCCATCATAATGGGTCTCTCGGCCTGGTCAAGTGCCATAAACCCGTTTCCACACACACACATATATTAGCATTAACATACTGCCATCAGGCTGACAGCAGCTTCGAATGAATGAAAGCTCCCATGCAAATGCTGCTGGGTCATTCGGTTGCAAGTGCATCCCAATCCCAGACAAATGCACCTCTAATTGGCAATCGCCCCGAAATTGATTGGGTTTCTGGTTTATTGGGGTTTCCCTTGGTCGCTTTATGGCCATTTAATTGGCCATTTCTCGCTGGCATGGCCTGGACTGGACTGGGCCTGGGCCTGGGCCTGGCCCAAATACACGGACATCCGGGCCGCATCGATCGATTGCCTGGCATTGCCTTGCACAATTTTTCAAGTTCAAAGCACGGCCAACGGCCAAATTGCACTTGTTGCCATCGCACTTGTTGCTGCTACTGCTGCTGCTGCTGTGGGGATGTTGATTCAATTATGACAGCTCTTTATTGTGTTAACGAAACTGAAAACTGAAAACTGAACACTAAAAACTGAACACGAAAAATGTCAAATGCTGCTATTGACCTTGACTGCTCTGCCCAGCTCTCTGCTCCGGCGAACTCAAATATGATTATGCATATGAGTGTATTCAAATGAATTTGGCAGGCCGTCAACACTTTGCTTAAGCCTTTGCTTTATTCACTTAACCAAACTTTACGAAGGGGAAATATTCGAATATTGTATTTTAGGTAAGCAAAAACTGTGAAATTAAAGGGTTTCGAATGTGGATTTTAGTTTAAGTTTGCTTATAAAGAGTAGGGGTTTCTTAAAGTTGGATACTTTTATTAAAACAAAATTTAAAAACCATGTTCTAATAATTCACTGGGAAATAAGGTTTATTATGAAAGCGTAAGAGACCAGAATTTCTGTAAAAACTAAATACTTTGCATTGACAATTCATAATTCGAGTCTATTTAGCTTCTACTTCGAATACTCATCAACAAACTAAGCTATATATGTTAACTTTCTACCGCTTCACAGAATTTAAACTTGGATATTTCAAGGTTTTTCCATTAAAGGTATAAAAATTAAGTTTCATAATTTAAAATGTAGACTTATCTTCTCTTCATTAAGTTCTTAAATGTAATATAATATTCCTGAAAATAAAATTTACAAATAAGAATTTCTCTTGCAAATATTACACCTCAAAATTCGTAGAGCTTAAATCCTTAGCTGATTTTCTCCTAAACTCTCACTTATTCAAGGCGCCAGGAAAAATCTTGTTGTTAACCCCGACAGCTTGTACGATCTGGTGATAAACCATTTCAGTGCCGGATTGAAGTCCCAACATGGTTTGCCAGTCGGTTCTGTCAATTCCATTCGCCGTGTTTGCACAGTTGTCAGTGCTCAGCCAGCCGCCAAGCCCGCCGCCGCCGCCTACTCCTGCCACTCCGGCCAAGTGCCACCACACATGGAAACCTGCAACGAGCCGCAAAGTCGCTTCAACAGCAACAGAATTCCGCCCGCATCGCATCTCTGCCTCTTTCATCTCGCAGGGCAACCTCCGAGTGGTTAAGCCCCTGAGCGAACATCCTTTTCAATGGCTCTCGGACGCCCGGGAAAAAATGAGAGACTCATCATAAGAGGGCAAAACTAGTTTAAGCCCCGCAAATGCAAACGCACAAAATGCTAGCAGCTATGGCAGCTGCTGCATGTGTACTATATATCCAACAGATTTCATTTTTATCCCAGGCTGGCAGCATGTTTGTTTATTTGGATTAAGCTGTAAATGCCTTTTATGGGGATAAGGCAGAAGACCTTATGAGCGAACACATCTTCCTTTATTGCTTTGCCGTCTTTTTTGGCTTAATAATGTTTTTTCCTATTTTTTGTTTTTTCTTGTTTGAAAATGTAGCAACTTAAATTTAAATGAAAAAATATTCAGTATTTTCTTTTTAATTCAAGAATAAATTACATCCAAAAAAGGGTCTGAAAATTAGAAGAGTTTGCACCTAAAAGTTTCGATGATTTATTTAACAGATAAAAAATAAAGCATTTATTTAATTAAATCATTTAGTTCCCCATTCATTGACCTTATTTTTATATTATTTGTTTGTTAAAAAATACGTCTTACATACTTAAGAGCAACTGTAGGTTTCATTTGCTCTCTTCTTTGGCTTAATAACATTCTTTCGAAACTTGTTTCTTTTTTTTTTTTAATTAAAGAAGCAAATTTATTTGGCACCGCACAAAGAGAGCGAAAGTTGGGAAATGGGAAAAGCTGGAAAAATAAACTCCGGCAGTGGCAACAAAAACAAGATTGCCTGCAACACTCTGCATTGAATAAACAAAATGAAAAATAATGAAAAAAAAAGAAGCAAGTGCAATGTGAAAATAGCCGAAATGGCGGAGATGGAGAGGATGGTGGGGAGGTGGGCTTAAGAGGAAGGTGTTAGCAGTCGGGAGGCGGGTGTTGGCATGCCCACCAAGTCAAGTGCTTGCCGCTTGACTGATCCGCTCCATGGGATTACCTCCAGCTGGCGGGGGGAGTGGACGGAGGAGCTCCTCTTGACGGGCATGCATAATTGGCGGCCGCTCTGCTCCGAATTGGTCTTTTTATTGTACACAAAACAATAATATACATATAGCTGTTGTTTTGTTCAATGCCTGCCTGCCTGTCCATTCTATTTTGGGCCGGAGCTTCTGCTCTTTAGCCGAATTTTTTTAGAGCGTCGTTGACGGTCAATGCGGCGGCCAGGCAAGGTTAATTGAAAACCAGCGTTCTCCTCCAAGCAAAACAATCGAGCAGACGAGCAACAACAGCTTGCTTATTACACCACACTGAGGAAAAAGAGGTAATTTTGGGGGTATTAACATTTGATAAGTACATTGTAAATAATAATATATGTTTTTCAGGGTTTTCATAGAGGTTTCTAGGTACTTTAGGGCCTTGACAAAGGGGCCTTAGGCTCAGTAAAGCTTTATTTTATTTTATATTTTTATTTGAAACATTAATTTTATTTACAAAGATTATTAAATCATCTTAATTGTCGCTTAAGTTATTATACAAATTATTTTACTTATGTTATATTTTCTATCAAGATATGATTTACATAAAATAAATTTAATTTTGATAAAAATTTGATCTATTTAATAGCTTTTATTGACCTCAACATGACTTTTACTTTGTGACCTCAACACATCAAAACATTTCAATCAATAACTGATTAATAAATTCAAGCCAAACAATGATTAATTACTTATTAAACTAAAAAGAAAAACCCTAAACTAATAACTATTTTGTACAGTGGAAACCCTGAGCAGAAGATCTCTTTGAGTTATAATGAACGGAACCACGCCAAGTATCCGAGGTCTCAAGGGCAAGGTTCGGCTTTGCATAAATTTACGGCCCTCGGCATTATCTATTGTCAACAAGGCAGCCACCGTTCTAATGGACAGAGCTTCGATACCAAAAGTGCACACAATCATACTCAAACTGACCAAGTGGCTCTGGGCCATTTACATAATCTCTGACCACAGCCACCAGGCGGCTGCCAGTTGCGATTTATTGGCCAAAAGGCCAGCCCAGCCAGTCGGCCAGTCAGCCAAACGACCAACTGCCATGCCTCCCATAGCTTGCACTTAATTATGCTCGTTACATTTTATAACTTATTTACTTGGGCCAGGGAGTCGGTGGCGGTTATCTAATTTATGTGCGCCGATTTGATGGGCTCACATTTGGATAAATCACAATTTAATAAAAGTGGTTAGACTGGCCAAGGGATGCACTCGTTGGGGGGAATTAACAATCAATCAGCACGTGTCATTGTGTAATAGATTGTAAATAATAGATGAAGTAAGCTCTAGGGGTAATAATATAATAAATTAATTAATTGCATTAGATAGCACCCGGAGCTGTCTTTAGAATATGATTAAAATATTACAAAATGCATAATTTGTTTACCAAAGTAAACAATTTGTCTACAAATAAATAGAAAACAAGAAAGAAAACCAAAGTTTTTATACCCTTGCAGGTAACAATTAAAATATATCATAACTAAGCCAAAAATGCATTAATTTCGATTCGGAAAGCAGTTTTGTGTTAGTTTTTATTAATTTAAAAAAACTGCATACCAAATTTAAAATTTTAAGAAATCAAAATTTTCGGCCATTTATGCTAATTTTAATGATGTAACCCCTTATCAAATTTCGCAAATATGGCCAAAAAATCGATTTCTTCCGGACATGTCTAGAAAGATTCCCCTATTGATGCTGATCAAGAATATATATGGTTTATGGGGTCGGTAACGTCTCCTTCACTGCGTTGCAAACTTCTGACTGAAATTATAATACCCTGGAAGGGTATAAATATATCAAAACCAAAGCCAACAAATGATAATAAATCCTCTGCCTCAACTCTCATTAACTTTGAATAACTCGACGAGTGAAAATACTAGTAGTCGTGTTGGCTTTCTAAAACACCTTGATCTCAGCCAAAGGCCCTAATTAGATGACTTCCAAGAGCCGGGAAAATAGAGGAGAAAAAAGAGGGGCTAATGCGTCTGCAATTAGCATTAACCCACTGCGTTTTTTCACACTGGAAAACGCAATTATGAGTTCAGTTCAGCGGCCAGTGCAAGAGCGCATTAATTGCCGCCAACCCGTCGTAATCATCGTTGCAAAATGTCTCTTTGAGACCAACTAATTAGAGGTTTTGCGACAGTCGTCGGCACCCAGAGCCTCAATGACAAACGCCGACAGGTGACGGCTGGTGGTGGCCTGTTGGTGTGGGTGGTGGTGCAACGAGCCATGAACACTCTAGAGCCACCACCTCCTCCTGTCCGGAATCCGGTGACCGGAGACTGCAGACCGGAGACCGACAGTAGTCCGGTGAGAGAGGAGAATGGCAAACAGCCTCGAACATAATGAGAAGTAAGGCGTAAAATAATGTATTTTACAATAATTTAACCAAGGGCTGAAAGCGCCAGACTCTTGCTCAATGCATTTTTAGTTGTTTGAACTTTAAAGTCAAACTGCAAAGACTTTTATACCAGTTTCAATGGAATCTACTTTATTTTCCATTGAAATGATTAAACTGATATGCTGTCACTTTTTGGGTTTAAACAATCCCATTAAACTTTGTGTACAGAAAGGGAAAAGTACAGACATAACAATTGCCAAGTGATGCAAAATTACAATTGTAAACAATACTTGGCAAGACCTTTGACCCTTTAAAAGGTTTGGTCAAGATGTGGCTAGTCTTCAAAGGATTTATCATTAAAAGAAGCTATTGTAAAATATTATATGAAAGATTTCTTAACTCAAAACAAATAATAAACAAACTTTGAACTTGTTGTAAACCAAATTTCTTTTTTATAATTTAAAAGCTAACCTTTGCAACATGTTAGTAAAGAGAAAAGCAAGTTGTTTATGTTAATGTTGCATCTTGGGTCTGGCGATAAGCTCTCTAAGCATTTTGGTTAACTCATTGTACTCGAGCCTTGTCCTCTGTTTCGGGTTACATGGAGGTGGCATGTGGTAACTGCAGTTTGATGTTGCCGCATGCCAAATGAAGGTGTTGCCTGTTGCTGCTGATGCTGCCAATGTTGCTGCTGTTGCTTGTTGCAGATTTTGTGTTGCCGGTTGGCCAGTGTAAATTAGCATCACGATACAACAGCAGCAAAATTTTGCAATGCGGCTGGAAAACAATGCAGATTTTGTGTGTGTTGCTGTTTTTTATCGGCTTCATTTGTGGTGATTTCTTTTCGGATTTGCTCGACGAGCGTCTTGGGCAATCAAAGTTTGTCGCTTAAGTCTTTTGTTTCGGCCGTCCGCAATGATGAATTCATGGCAAATCAGTCAAGGCGTCGTTTTCGCTTGGCAACACCTTCGAATTTAGTCGCTCCACCTGAATCTCTTGGAATCTGATTCCGATTCCAGTCCGTTTCCAGTCCGTTTTTTTTTTTTCAGCTTGGCAATTGACTCATTAAAATATCAAAAGCCACCGCAGGCATTCTGATTGAAGAGCAAACTATAAATAAAACCCTCACGTCGCCGTGCAAGCCCCCAGTATTTTTATTCGCATTTCCATAACTCAAGTGGCGGCCACTTCAGCACTCGATTGTTTGGCCAGCAAATGGAAGAAGCCTCAGCCAAATCGGTTGTGTTTCCAATTCAAACAATATTTTCGGACGCTGTCTGTCTATTCTTTTACAAGCTTGCGCAATATTTGCATTTGACTAGCTCTGATTATATGTCTAAAGTGAATGGAGTTTGGCCCCGCCAAATCAAGATTAATTGAAGACAATTCCCTAGACAAGCTAGTTTGAGTAGATACAAGATGATAATATGACAAATGATGTCTAGGTTTCAAATATATGGATAATAAATATAGATATCGAAGTATTGAATATCGAAAGATATCGGTTATACCATCACAAATAAAATATACAAAAATTTTAAACATTTAGCTAGTTTGGAACTTTCTTATTCAATCACAAACCATTTTTATCAAACAATCAATACATAAAGATCGAAAATGATCGCATATTTCGTTTGATATCGATGTGATAATTATCAATAAATGAACATTTATTGTCATCTCTTAACAACTTGACGGACTGTTCCAATTTGCTGTCTTTATCGGTTGCAATCAACACACCACTCATGCCTCGATTCATGGAGGCAACGGAAATCAGCTGAGCGTTTGAAGTTGCCAACTGTTATTTATGTTTCTGCCTCTTTTGTGCTTTTATTATATGTTTGTTCCTCCACGAGACGACTGTCAGTGCTTCAGAAGACGACAAAATAACTTTGAGTTGTCACTTAGAGCCAAGAGAACTAGAAAAAAAAAAAAACTCGGCTCTCGTCGCGTTTGTCACTGCGTCTTGACCATGGCACACATGTGCATGTGGCATGGAATGTCATCGGCAACGGTACGGCATATGGTAACACGATCGGCGATTAATCCACCACTATTATTATTATCGCAGCTCAGCGATTATGGCAGCTGGTGGCACAGAAATCCGTCAAATGAGGCGCCTCATCGGGCCCCAACGACCGCAAAATTATCAAGAAAACCCACAGGACTCAATGGATTGAGTTGGAACTAGACGTTAGGTCAAATGGGATTCGTTGAAGTAATCAGAGTCTTAAATAAAATGTTGCAAGTTATTATTATTGTAAATGTATTTTTGAGAAAATATTAGCTAAATTTAAAATCGATTAAAGGAAAATAATGTTCACCAATCAATAACAATCCTATGAACTTCTATTACACGAAGAACTACTTACTTATTCCAGTACAGAGAGGCCCAATTTATTTTCCAAAGCTTTTAAAGTGGCACTCTGTAAACCCTCGCAAATTTCCTGAATTGAAAGACTAGGATTGATGCCCCATAATTTCGGGTATTGGCAGACAGGCAACATTGTATCATTGATTGCCTTCAATCTGTGTGTGTGTGGCATGAAAAGAGCTGATTGCCACACGGCCTGTGAAACTGAAACCGCAAAATGGCACAGCCTCGTCAGCTCTGTTGTCGATAACACGGAACATATTTCATGACGATGAGCCAATCCTACCGAACTGCCAGCTTCCAGCTCCAAGCTCCAAGCTCCAAGCTACTTTTAGGTGATGATGAAGCTGTCAGCAAGGTGCACTTATCTATCGATCATACACATAACTGGCCATTCGCGACGGGCAGGCTTTTACATAAATGCATTTTGGGCGCATCATTGGCATGGCTTTCGGGGGTTAGCGGGTTAGGGGGCGTGCTGCTATCAGCTGGCATTTAGCCAAGTTACTTGCACCATAAATTATGCCCAAGGGGGAAGGCGGGGGAGGCAGCAGAAAAATTATGCAATCGCGCAAAAACCCTTTTTGGCTAATTAATGCAAAGTCATGAGCGAGGCAAAAACGCTTGCATCAACATCAACAACAGCAGCAGCAGCACCAACAACCACAGGGACATAGAGTGGCACAAAACGCGTGGATACGGATTCTTTTGTGAGTGGCAAACCAGTTCCAGTTGCACTTCCAGCCGCCACTCCAGTTGGCCAAAGCGGATGCACTGGAGGCGCCCCAAAAGCCAGACCGTAAAATTGTGCAATAAAATCATTAAAAGCCTCTTAAAAATAAAATAAAAAACGAAAAATTGTTGTATAAACTCATAAAATTTTTATGGTTTTTCCAATGTATTTAATTGATTCTTTTCTTAAGTTATTTTTCCAGCAATTCATTAAGGAATTCTGTACTAAAATCATTACAAAAAGCTACAATATTTAACTTAGAGTTGTTGGGCCTTAAACATAACTATATTTGCTTTAAACTGGAATTATTTCAGAGTAAATCTTTCTAAAATTCCAAATAAATGTAATATCTTAAACTTAATCAAAATATTTTCCTTAAATTCCAGGTCACCATGCCCATTTGCAAAAGTTCGCCGGGTACGGCGAGCAAGAAGACAGCCACTGATATATCCGCCGACCACGTGACGGAGGCTGCCCAGGTGAAGCGGACCCGGGAGCAGGCCTACTTCAACTCCTACGATTTTGATGCAATCGAGGTGCTGCCCTACGACGAGGAAGATGATGAGACCGGGAGCACAACTCAGAGCAGGAGTAGGAGCCAAAGCAGGAGCCAAAGTAGGAGCGGTAGCAGCCGAAGCAGCAGTGCCAGGAGCTATTCCGCAACCAATGATCCAACTGGTGCAGCCAACAAATTCGCATATCTGCAGCGTCTGGGAGCCTTCTTTGCCAAAAATGGAGGAGCAGGAGGAGGAAGTGGAGCCAGCGGAGCAGCTAGTGGAGGAGTAGCAGCATCGGCAGGAGCTAGTGCACCTAACGGAGGAGGTAGCGCCAGTAACCCGATGCCCAAGGGCAGCAGCGAGAACTTTCTGCTGCCACGAGCCATGCTCAAATATCAAAGGTGAGAGGAGAAATAGAACAAATTCTATATAACTTTATAAACTTTATACTTAAGGATAATACTAGAATTAAGAAATGGAATGAATAATCAATAATCAAATTATGATCAATTTTTAACCCGATAAAACCCCATTCCTACACCGACAACTAAGTAAACTTGTATGCAAGATGCACTCGAGAAGCACGAGTGTGTTCCAAATCATCCACTTAGGTACGGATAACCATCATCATCGCTGTGTGGCGACCTTCAGAGCTGCAGCGGCGACCTTGACTTTACCGGTGGAATTTTTTTTTTTGGGAGGGGAGTTTGAAGAGGAAACCCCAGAGAGAAGCAAGAAAGAGGTGATCCGAGACCGAAACCCTATGCACTGGTAATGCAATTACGGACGCAACACTTCACGGTTCAATGCAGCAGAGCGGTGGCCACTTGTATAAATTTTGTAATTATGTTGTTGCGGGCCAATTAGCGGGGCATTAAGCCAGGTGGCAAGGCAATCACAGATGGAGTGTTGCCCTAAATGCGGATTATGATTGCGAGAGAGATGATGATGATGAGGATGATGATGGTTCTGCGATCGCCGAGGCAATCTATAAGCAACCTGTTGCTGCCACAGCCACTATGTAAATCATGTCTCTGCAGTGGCAGCGAAGTTCAAGTTGCTGCTGCGGCAAGTAGTTGCTGCTGCTGCATCAAGCAATGCGGTTTTTGGCGCCTGTTGTCAGCCTTCACCTCTTTTTCTCTTCTTATATATGTGCATTTATATATATATATTTTATATATGAACACAAGTGCATATATCTTGTCGTTTTTAGAGAAGCTTGGCAAACACTTGACGGCGGTCATCGCAGCCGTAGTGGCAGCCACTGCTGCAGACAGCTGCAACAATTACGTTTATTAATTGAAATTAAAGAAGCCACCAGGCAGCCAGCCAGCCATCCAGCAGCTCATGATCTTCGCTGCTTCGATGAAGGTCAGGCCGAGAGCCCGTTTTGGTTTGAAATATTTATCAAAAAATACAAAATAAATACTTGTATATATGAGTATGCATATGCATTAAGTCGTGCCGTGTATTGACAGCCATTTCAATTAATTGGCGGATAGTTTCGTTTTCCAACTTGTCTCGGCTATTTTGGTCATTGCATGACGCAGAATATGGAGATCGGACCACGATAGCCATGATAAGATAATCGGGCAACTATGCTGTCAAAATAGGGGATCAAGGAAAGAGTCAACATTGGATTTGACCTCTGAGCATCTGCCTAAAGATCACACATTATTGTAGGAAGAAGTCAAGATATAGTTAAGATATATCCCAGATTTTGTAGCTATTTACATTTGGTTTATATAAAGTTCTTCAATCTTCAAATTCCCCTTAGATTGACAGCTTTCCAAGTGCATCTCCAGTAGGTTCTTCTTGCTCCCCCCAAGGTCATAACCATTATACCTGCGTGGATGTGGGTTTTACCCCGCCCTTTTCCGAACCAAAATCCAATGTTTATTCAGTCATCGTTGGTCGCCAAATTATTTTACACACGCATGCTAGAAATCCGTGTAGCTCCTCCGCGACCTCGTCCAAATGCGATTCCATTGTCCCCCATTAGAGCCATCAATGCAGTTAGACGATGGTGACCGCCTGATCAATTGTCGATGCTCGTCGCTAATTTGTATTCAATCTTAAGCCCGGCTAGGCCATAGTTAAAGCCAAAGTATCTGCCGCTTATGCCAAGGTCGGCATTTAGCCAACCCAACCGAATAGCAAACACATCCATCTTGACCGTCGATCATGTGCGAAATCAGCGATATAATCGCTGCAATAAAAACGCGCTAGGTCGCTGATTGATTTGCAATTGATAAATAGCTAGACACACTCAGATCGATCGATCGATGGATATATATAGTTAGTTATAGGTAGATCGCGACTTGGGTGCCGAATTTCGGGTCGGGTGTAATTTGTCTTGGCAGCCAGTCAACAACAATTAGCGGCCACACAAAAATGTTTACTAACGGTCAACTGCCGGTTGTACACAGGGAGAAAATCATAGCGTATTAAAAGAATATTTTACGTGCGGTATACTGGTTTTTCGCAAGAGAAATAATTTAGAGTTTGATTAGTTACAGCTTTCTTTAAAAATTCTTGAACGAAATCTTGAAAATCTTTAAATTTCCCAGTTCTTGTTTTTTTTTCTCTGTGCATGTCCGCCCCGTTGGTCCGCTAGTGTTCCGTGCATGCAAACGAGGCTGAACATTTTAATTAACACAGTTCGAACAAACAAAATAAACATATACACCCCGAGATTGCAAAATATTTCATGGTGCCCAAGAGCTAACCTTGCTGCTTCTGTTGCTGCGATGCGATTACGGTTGCCACTTGCGGGCGATATTTCGTACGCATCGGTGGCACCAACAAAAAAAAAAATTAAGAAAAAAAAAACGTAGAGCCTAAATCAAAAATAGTAACACTCGGCCGTCGCCGTCGCCACTGACCGCAACTTATCAATTTTGGGTGCGTAACTTACCATACAAAAACACCGCGAAAAGCTGGAAAAGCCAAACAGCCACCGGCCGAGCAACAACCGTTATTACGCAATTTTCGGCACTCATTCCGTTTGGCCAAAAGCCAAATAGCCAAAGCTGACCTAGTGCCGAGTGGGTATAGAACTCGGATCTCTCGGGGTTTGGACTTGTTACGGATCGTAAGTGAGTTATTAAAGCCATGCCACCGGCGCCAAGCTACCACAAATGCAAATCTGCCCCAGAGAAAATGCAAATGCGTGCGATTAGAACTTGGAATAATAATACTTTGGCGAAGGAGCGATCAATCAAAGCTCGGCCTTTGGAAAAATATACACATTTTGGTTAGAAATAAAGATAAATGGTCTAAGATGGAAGGTAACGAAACTTTTAAATCCTTAGAGAAAAGATTAAACAAAACAAAGGATATATTAAAAATTGTTTACCTTAATTCCATACGTTTCACAAGTTAAAAAGTAAAAGAAAACCACCTAGGAAATAGTAAATTATTACCTCAAAACTCTCTTTTTAAGGCTGGCCATCGACTTGAAATATTTCAAGCAGGCAAAAACCTCGCAGATATCTCCCATAAATTGGCCACAAAAAACCCTCCGTGGCCATCTGTAAAGAGTTCGACGAAGTTTAGGGCCCTCCACAGTGGGAAGCTTCCGTTCCATTCAATTAAGTTTCCATTTCATTTCGCTGCACTTACCGGCTCTCCTCTGCGAATTTCATGGTTCACCAAAAAGTTGCCCCAAACTCTGGCCCGAACTTAGAGGCAAAAGCGAGGAAAAAAGAGTCAAAATCTAGAGCCAGAGTGGCTCAAAGCAGTAGACTTCACTTGCATGCCTAACTTTACAGTTAGGCAGTAAAATAAAGACAAGAAAAAAAAACGTAAAAAACAGACGAAAATCAAACAAACCGAAAGCAGAGCGAATTGCAACAGTAACTGAAGCCGAAATCCTGTTTAGAACGAGTTTATTTGAATCGAAATCGAATTTGTATGCTGATGCTGAGTTTCTAAAACAAAAAAAAAATGGGAAAAAAGAACAGGCTGGCAAAGGTTTGTTTACGGAATTTACAGAACCCAATGCGAGTGTCCTGGACATCCGGGAGAGCTCCTTGCCAGCTGGACACGAGCCGAGTGTCGAGATCACAACGTAAACAAAGCCACTAACCCAGTTAACCAGTTTTCGCTTTTCGCTGCTTTTTTTATTAAGAGACGTAAACAAAACGGCAATTGCGAAAAACCAACAGAAACCGCTTTCCAACGCCAGGTTTCCCTTTCATCGCGTCGTTATTCACAGATTTTCATGGCTCTGTCTTTCTCTTTTCATTGCAGCTCCGCCACGCCAACAACGACGACGACGACGACGACATCGGGTCCACCAGTATCCACCGCGGTGTCCACTGCTGCTGCTGCAGCGTCCACATCCACTGCTGTTGCTTCAATGCCATCGGCGGGGCTGGCCAAGATTGGGAATGCAAGTGGTCACGACCAGCAGCTGGAGGAGCGCAGCAAGAAGTGCTCGCTGGCCTCCAATGTCAGCAGCGTGCATTCCGCGGATTCCGGACTGCCAACAACAACAGCAGCAGCAGCAGCAGCTGCGGCCTCATCATCATTATCATCATCATCATCCTCTGCTGCTGCAGTGGCAGCCACATCTGCTGGAGCGACAGCCACGCAGGCCACCAGCGGCGGCGGTTCCCATTACTCGACGGACAAGAGCGGCTCGTCCGGTTACTACAGCTCCAACGTGTGCTCCACTTACTCGCTGGACGAGCACATCTACTGCGAACCGGTCATCGATGTGCAGGAGAAGATCAAGCGTCTGCGTCCGCAGCTTCAGCTCCCGCTTGCGCTCCCCAGTTCCCAGAAGGAGGGAGTGGCCCCACCAGTAGCAGCCACCCCGACAGCAGTAAAGAGCCAGCTCTCGGACATGCAAGATGCAGCCGGAGCTGCTGCAGATAGGAATCTTTCGACTCAGGACAAGCAGGCGGCGGCTGCGGCAGGAAGCGAGGTCTCGCCGCACCTGTACAGCGACAAGCTGCGCATCCTGGAGACCAGCATTGAGAACCTGGACCGCCACCTCAAGACCTTTCCCTGTCTGTATGCCCAGGAGCACGTGGTTAACTTTGTGCAGACGTCAGGCTCTACTCATGGCCTGGACATTGGCGAGAAGCTGAGAGCCTACAACCAGCTGCCCACCATCCTGGAACAGCAACACCAGCACCAGCAGCAGCAGGATCAGCAGTTGGTGGACGACTCCCTCCTAGACATTGATCTGGATGCATTTCTCCTAGCACCCAATGAGGCCGCCCATCATCGGGGTGGCATCGACAATCCCAGCTTCCTGAACGACGAGCAGCTGGCGGAGAACAACTACAAGTGCGCCAAGTACATCAACTCCTGTCCGGAGGATGCCTACCACCTGGAGAGCGAGCGAGGCGGAGCCGGGGAGAGCTTCGCCAAGCGCTACGAGGATCAACTGCACTTCCAGAACACCCGCGAGCTGCTGGAGGATGTCCGTGATAAGATACGCCTCCTGTCCAGAGCCACGCCCTCGCCGGCCGCCACGCCGCCTCCGGATGTGCCCAAGGAGCTGGAGGGCATGATCCACACGCTGAAGCACGAGCTGGAGTCCTATCTGCAGCGCATGAACCAGCACAGCGAGCTGGAGCTGCGCCAGCTGTGCAGCGGCCTGGGTCGCCAGCAGCACGTCGTCCGGCTGCAGAATGCCCTGGAGCGGCGGCGCAGCTGTGCTGACCTCCAGCTGGCCTCCAATGCCTACGAGGCAGTCCGCGACGGTGTCCTTATCTCAGCCAACGGTCGGTCCCTCAGCGTCCGCGAGCAGATTATGACCATTCGATGCGCCAGCGATCCCAACTTTAAGATGAAGCGCAAGTCCATAGCGGAGATCTTCCCAGCCGCCGAGTGCTACGTGGAATCGGAGGAGGTGACCACCACCAGCCTCTCACGCAGTGCCACGCCCTCGCCAGCCTCCACGCCTCAGCTGGAGCTGGAGGCTTTGCATCCTTCGCTGCCTGGACTGACCACCACCACTGTGGTTACACAATTGCAGCGCAACCTCGCCTTCCACAAGCCCATCCTGGCGGTTCCCGCCATTTTCAACGGTCAGGGCAGTCAGGGTGGCTTGGCCGCCGCCAGCGGAGCAGGTGGAGCTGGCGGGGAGAAGGAGAGCATTGCCGAGTGGCACCGCAAGAAGCCCAGCATCTGGGAGATGTACTACGGCACCAATCGGCTGCACCAGTCGCTCCTCGGCAAGCAACGCAGCGGCGGGGAGCTAGTCGTCAGCAGTGCCCAGCCCACGTTGTCCTATGTGAGTATCCGGGGTGGGAATAGATGGGTTTAATCTTGGGATTTAGTAACCAAAATTAAGCCAACTCTTAGTAATAATATTCAGGGATATATTTCAAATTTTAGATATATAGTAAGAAATCTCCCCGTTTAATAACTATTCCAAGACCCTATTTAATCATCAAGGTTAACTATAATCTTAAAACTTCAAGGTTCCCATGACTCTTAAACAATTAAATACTATTACAATGATCCCAGTGATAAATATAACTGGAACTAATTCTAATACTGGATTATACAAATCTGATAAAAGTTGGCTTCACATTTTTTTATGGCATTTTCAGCCGCCGATTTATATAAATATTTATCTCCTCCGACAGATAGATAATTCGGCGGATGAGCCTTCACTTTGGCTCTGGCTGATTTCATGCAGTCGCATAATAATAATTCCACGATTCAATTCATTCCGTAACGAGTGTGAATTAATTAATGATAATTTAATTCGATTTGCACTTCAATTGAATTCTATACCAGCGAATGCCACTTCCGTTCACAGAATTCATCAAAATGAAACATAAAAACTTAAAATTAAAATTAAAAGTACATTAAATTCGTTCATATCTTCTTTATCGAGATGCTCCGATTAAGTGATTAATCCTTTCTCCTTGGCTCGAATGTTGTGTTGTGTATCATTAACTTAAGCTTAGGTCAAGTGTGTTGCGAAATGATAGCCGTATTTGGATCAGCCGCCGCTTGCAGAGATAATTATGAGCTGGCCGGGCCAACGAGGCGTATGATTAATGCTCCGACTAATTGCAGCCAAGTGGAGCTGAGCTGCAGCCTCGAGGTCGTCCAGCCCAATTCAAATTGAACAATCAGCTTTTGGCCAAACAATCTCAAGTTCACAATTTGCAAATGCCCCTCCTCCTCCTCCCCCAGATTGTAATTCCAATGTATATTCGTATTCTAAGCATCCTTGGTCATAATGCCGTCCATATTGGTAACGAACACCCGCGTTTTTTTAGACAGAAAGCTCGAATGTTCGTCATTTCCCACACGTCATCGGAAAAGTTTTAATATTCAGGCTATGGCAGAGTCAGGGCCCAGCCTGATCGATGATTAATCGATCTGCCGGGCTACTGTTCCTCCGTAATTACATCTAATGTGGGTCTTACTTGAGGCAGTTCACCTGCCTTGCCTTGCCTTGCCTTGCCTTGCGATCTTATTTGTCTCAATGGCCCTTCAGTTAATGTCAGATTAAGTCATAAATCTGTCAAGTTACTGAAAATTGAGAGCAATTACATTGGGTAGCACAGTAATGATTGCAATTTGTAAACATCGCCTGGGTATTTACTAGGCCTGTTTAAGTCAGAAACTGAAAAAAGAGTTGGCTTGTAATTTAAATAAATTGGTCGTTCACTGGTTATAATAATTTGGGTATTTATTTCTTATACTCAGAAAATCGTGGTAAATCTGAAGTTTTATTATTGTAAAATATAAAATTATAAGCAAAGTATTTAAATATTTATAAAGATATATATTATATAGATTTAACTAAATAACACTTGGAATAAGTGAACACCTCTGTGGCTATATATCTAAAACTGATATCAAGAATTCAGTAGCTCTTTTTCGGCTGGCTTCTCAAAAAATTCCGTTACCAATTTTGGCTTCCGTTCTATGTCTTCCGTTTTGGGCAGCCGCGCTTATGCAATATCCGCGAGCAGCCGTGATCGATTCTGGCCAGCGATCAAATGGCTAACTCAACTCGCGCCCGGCATCCACAATGAGTTTTCACTTTCCGGCGAAGGTTTGTTCACCCCTGAGCCAGTGCTTTGCATTCGCAGATCGCCGATCTATCACGGGCGATTTGAACTTGAGGCGATCGTGCGAAAAATACGGTTACTGTACCAGTTAACCTTTAAATTCCGTTAAGACGGCAGGCAGCCTGACCGAGTGGCCAAGTGGCCAAGTGGCCAAGTTGGCCACCTAATTGGCGATAACCGGCCAGCAGCCAAAACCGACTTAGCATGCAACAAGTGGCACTGGAGGCTGCCCTACAACGCTGATGACCTTTAAGGACGTTGGCCAGATTCCGCGCCCCATCCTGAGATGCCCATGCATGTCCCATGTCCCCCGTGTCCGATGATGGCCAGAAACTCGTCCCACGGCAATTGGCCGGCAGCAAACGGCAAACTGGTTTGCTGTCATGAATGCCGAAGCTGGAACTAAAACTGAAGCTGAAACCGAAACTGAGACTCAAAATGAAAATGAAACTGAAAACGTAAACGAAATCGAAAACGCAGCGAGATGTAAGGCGATCTGGTCCAAAAGCGGCCGCTGCACGCGTTTTAGCTGCCACAAAGTGTTGCAATCGCCATCGCAACCGCACTTGCCACCAGTGGACTCGAAGTGGATGTTGGACAGGAGACAAGGGGACAAGGGGACAGTGGGCAGCCATCACCACCCAACCGCTAACTGGGTTATGGCGGATTCCATTTGGGGGGCAGGCCTCAAGAGCAGTCGCTGGTCATGGAGTTGTCAACCTTCTTTGGCTGCCACTTTGCATGATGGGGTGGCGGCTATCGCTTGTTATCTTTGATTGCTTTTTTTTTTAAAGAAGAAAATTAAAGAAAAGCAAATAGTTTACAACTGATTTTAAAACAAGAAGTTGTACACATTTTTATTAAGAAATACATTTAAAAATAACTTTAGGACTGTTTAAAAGAGGTAAAAATCTTCAATCAATTATCAAACAAACCAAAGCAATAATCATCTTTCATCACATTTCCCTCACTGCACCGGCAGCCGCGGGAGTTTGTTTTGCTTTATATAAATGGTTAGTGGCAGCAAGTAGCAAGTAGTATACTAAGTGGCCCAGGGGTATTGCTTCCACGGAAGCTGTGGCACTGCCCGCAATTATGGAATCGAATTTCCACCTATCGCCCATGCGCCTAGAGTCTGTACACTGGTGTAGTGTATGTGGTGTGTGTTTGTACCGAGGGAAAGGCAGCAACTAATTAGGCTGCCACCTGAATTTCGCAATTCTGCCACGCCCCCACGAGAGGTGACTCAACTGGACAGCCTCCGTTTGCAATTTCCCCACTGCAGCGGTGCAAAGCGAGGCCGGCGAAAGAAGAAAATTCATTTGCAATTGCAAAAATGCTTGCACACACTTTGAAATTGAATTAAATCCGCGACTCAGGCTCGCGTCTCGTGGACTTATTGCCACACTTTGGCCGCGTTAGCATATATCCGCTAATTGGCGAAGACAAAACAAAACTAATATACGCAGAAGTCCCATGAAGACATTCACCTGAGGCTGGGGACTGGGACTGGGATTGGGTCTGGGCCCGCCGGCGGCGGATCAGTTGTTGACTTCAGCTCGGAACATACGGATCAGGGATCAGTGTCAGAGATAATGGTTCAGTGAAAAGTTGGCCCAAAAGAATGGTACAAAAATAGGCATAGTTTTCGGAGAAATTATAAAGTATATTTACCTTTTAATTGGTTCGGTTATCAATGGTGAATAAAATAAATCAATAAAAGGATTCCTGAAATAAAGTAAAACAAGATTCATTTTGTTGGTTCCAAAAACGTTTGGTCTATTTTATGTTTAATTATTAATTATTAAACGAACTGACAAGAAAAATATTCGTTAGGAAATATACGAAAGATAAGACAATATAGATTATATATCTGTATATTTGATTATATTTTCTGTATATATTTTCCTAATTAAAAATTGGGTTCTTGGGAATATAATGTGTTTTTAGAAACAATTATTAAAATTATTTATCTAAATAAATACTAATAGGGTACAACAATTTTTTTTATATGTATATAAATAATTATTATTAATAATTTATTATGCCAAAAATAATTACCATACATTTTTTAACATAATAAATTCTAAATAATTATTATTTAAATATACATGTACAATTTTGTTAATATTTTCTTTAAAGAAAAGCTACAATTCATTTAAATATAATGCAGCTTTTATATAGAATTGCTGGCAAGTTCAGCCTTACAATTTAAAATCAAAATAAACACTCCATTTAATTTATAATCCATTAATAACAACACCTCTAAGCTATACAGCTGAAGTTTCTTTATAATATTGAAAGTAATATAAATGCATAGAAAACTGCATCTAAAATCGTGCTGGAATGAGTTGCAAATAATCCACTCAAAAAAAGAATGTGCAAGTCTCGGAGAAATGTCTTCCGATACCAGATAACATCGAGAACAAGATTAGTATACGCCCCCTCGACAGACGGAACTGCATCAACTAAATTTCCATTGTCGCGACGTGAGCAAAAATACGGATTACCCGCCCCGTCAGAGATTACGGTCGCGAACGTGTTAAAATTTGGTTTTCTCTTGGAGCGATTTTTCAAACCTGATGTACTTGCCTCGTACCCGTGCATTAAACTTGGCCAACATCCAGAGGGGACAGCTGCGGCGGGACAGAGGAAAAGAAGCGCCTTCAATGTCAGCGGAAAACGTGTGCGGCAAATTAAAAAGCCACCGTCAGACGCCGATCGATGGATTTTCTTTCAAAAATTAGCACACGCCCAAAAGCTGAACCCGTATTTGGGGGGCAAGCAGCGCAGACAATGTGTTTCAAGGCCGGGCTGAGCGGGAATTTACAGCCAGTAGTCGATTTCTCATCATTTTGCATATCTCTGGCGAACTTATGGTTTTATTTTTTTATATAATTTATTTATTTATTATTTATTGCGTGTGCGTGAGCGTGAGCATGAGCATAAGCGTGTTGGTGTGTGGCATCATTTGCAAATTAGCCGATGGGATAGGCGTCTCCCCCGGCGTTAAAATCAGCAAGTTATTCCGGCACCTCAACCGCCCGGGGGCCAGATTCAATTCATCTCCGCCCACGGCGGTTTACACCACAATTGCACTTCATTTGCCACATCGAGCCAATAAAACCGTTACACTCGAACTCACCCACAGGCCTGAGGGATGCCAAAAAAAACATTAAAACATACACTGGGGAAAGATATTGACAATCATTCAGGGTCAATTTGATGAGAAATAATAAATAATCATAATAGTTATTAATTGAGGGATCCTTAATGTTTAAATATTACAACTAAAACTTGTATCTCTTATTTATATTGATTCTAATAAATCAATTAAATTTCTTTTTGTCTTTCTAAACCAGTAACTAATCCTTATAAATCATTTAAGCATCTTAAGATGTGTTCTTTGTTTACGAATTAGCAACCAAGAATCATCGATCATTATTAAAATTTTTGTTAATGTCTTAATTTCAAATTCTGTATTCAAACATATTACATTTAAAATTTGTTTTTTATACAGACATTAACTCTTATCTTTTGACCAATCTTAACAGACTAAGATCAAGTTTTTTTATTAATTTCAATTGTTAGTCTATCAATCATCATTTAAGCTTATTTTTCTGCAGTGTATCTCAGATACTAGAGGCCGATACACTTGCAAATGCCGGAATGCGGTAACTGCCTCGCAGCCTCCAACCCCGACTCCCGACTCCGTCATCGTTTGCCGATTACGTCTTGCCTTTTCACAGTACTTTGACTGATAAACAGCGACGGTAATAATCATATATAGTCGTATGTTTATATGTCCATATGGCTGTATATACATACCCTCGACTTTGAAAAGCATCACTAACCTCAGACAAGCGAATCATCAAAAAGGGAGAGAAAAGAAGCCGGAAGGCAAAAAATGTACCGCAAAGTTGTGTTCATTTCAATTTCTCATTTCGAATGTGTGTGTGCGTTTCTGCTGGAACTCGAACTCGGAATAGTACAGTTAATATTGGCTAAGTGGTACTAGTTATGTAATGATACCCTAGGGTGATTAATATATACATTTAAGTCACTCAAGACTAGGTTTAATTTGGATTCAAGCATTAAAACCAAAAATTGTATACCGTTGTACATAAATTCTTGATCAAAATCAGATCATGTTTTATATGAATTTGGAGTTCTTCATTGACTAGTTTGAACTCCAGTGTTTTAGCAACCCCAGTGTTTACTGTAATTGGTTGAACAGAAAAAGGAATGATCACCCGGATTGAAAACAATGCAGATGAAGCATACCGCACGAAAAAAAATGGGAAAAACGGGGGAAAAAAATCCAAAACCCGTCACAATCACAATAAAATGCAAAAATAGGTGTGCACAAATTTTTGCAGGCAAAATTGTTTGTTTGCCTCAGCTCAATTACACACAAGAGTGTGTGTGCGTGTGTGTGTGGTGTTGAAAGCACTCCAGACACACACAAAATTACACTTGAATGCCCTTTTAATGACCGCATTGCGTATACGCCGCTTTCACCCGGTCGGTCGCAGCTGAATATATCTTGAAATTCGATAAGCGATTCCATCCCGCTCCTAGACCCAGTCGAGTGTTTCATCTGAAGCAACTTTGTCCAGCAGAAGCAGAACTTTGGCTTATGTTGACTTCTTCAAGAAATAACTTGGATGGCAGATGTAATTTAACAGTGCGGAAATTACTTTACTTCCGCCGGAAGTTGCAGAATGTGTCGCAGTTTAGACTTTTTTATTCCTGAGAGGCTTACTTCTCAGGCTACAGATATGAACATATACTGCTTAGACATATGAATATGACATGCTAATGCACCTGACTAGGTGAAATTTCCAAAAGTGTTTCATAACTTTTAACATGTTTAGCGAGAATCGGCAAAAAAAAGGCAAAAGTACAAAAAAAAAGACATCAACAAATACTGTTAACGTTTTGTTTCAAGTCTGCTTTTGCCTTTTTTCGCTGTTACTGAAAAAGATTTCAAGGTTGTGTCGCTAAAAAGTGAGGCGACGAGCACGAACAGAAATGAAGATGCTCGCAGGCGAAACAACAAAAGCGAAGAAAACAAAGCTCAGTGGGTCAAATTGCTGTGCGTTGGAGCCCTTTTTTTTTGTGCTGCTGTTGTCTTACTTAGCATGCCACCACGCCCTGAGCTCGCCGGCAAATATTGGCGGGCCCCATGATTTATGGTTAAACATTTTGTGACCTGAAATACTGGGAAGATAAACACAGGCCGATCTTCGACTAGCTTTGCCGATCAAATAGGATCGATGCGATTATGCGCGATTAAAATGGTCATAATCAATGTCAAGAGGAGATCGTCAGCCGTCGTCGCTGATGGCCAGGCATTTACATAAACCCCAAACGCTTATATCATCAAATATTAATTAACTTAATTGCAGGCCCAAGTGGCATTTACAGTCGAACTTTAAATTTAGCTTTGGGTGGTATTAACGCATATAAATCGGGGAGAATGTCTTTAAAGCTCATGATTGTTTCAATTTAAACGAAAGTTTGTGGCCCAAAGCTAATTATTATTAATTATTTGTATAAAATACTTAAACATTATAAAATTTAATAATTCTTACCTCTTTCCCTTTGCTTATCTCCCATTCACAGCCATCCTCACGACCCGAATCCGACTTCACCCTCGACCTGCCGCGGGCCGAGCAGCTGCGCCTGAAAATGGAGAAGGAGAAGAAGTTCCGCCAAAGATGCCGCTTCATCACCACGTTCCTCAGCCTGGTGTTCTTCCTGCTGACCGTGATGGTGGTCAGCCTGGTGTTGACCCGCGGCAAACGGATGTTCGGCAGCATGATCTGATGAAGATGGGTTGAAACCCGCACTCTCGATCACTGCCCACACCACTTAGTCTCTAGATCCGACTCTGCGGACAGCAGAGAGCGCGAATATTACAAAAACTACAGTGCCAACCACAAATGTAACACATTAGCGAAGCTCAAGTTTAGCGTTAGTGGTAGTTGTAAGCTCCTCCTGGTTTTTCTTATTGTTCGGCAGGCGAAGTCGCAGTATTCTTAATAAATTATTTATGTGATCCTAGTTGATAAGTCCAAGCGAGTGCATTTCTTTCTGTGTGTGTGTGTACTAGTGTACTGCCTGTAACCTGTAACCAGCCTAGAGCGCTTGGCCAACCTATTGTTAAGTCCATCAAACTGTATTAAGTCTAATTGTATGCCTAATTGTACCTAAACTATAGCTAGTGTCTTGTGAAAAAAGCGAAAAATAAACAGAATACCGAGTACATTTAATATAACATTTATTAATATGGAACAGATACGCGTTGAGGCGAGTGGAGAGTATCCGTAATTTGAGATTTTTAATGCCTTCGGGGCTTCAGCGGCGGCATCCTGTTTCTTATAGACATACATGTATCATTGTAATCGTTATCACAAGTGGTTTTGTTTTCCTTTGATTCGTTAAACTTGAACCAACTGCGAGTGGGGAGAAATGCACAGAACTTAGTTACTTAGTTAGTGGGAGAACCGGGCATTGGACTTAATGTGCTATGTGTTAGCGGCTACGGCGTAAATCTACAAAGCATTATATAGCTACGAAATAAGGCAAGTCTGCTGAGGAGTTGTGTTGGTAATGGCGCCACGGCCACCCAGATCTTTGGCGAGTGATGCTGTTGGCTATTTCATAATATGCGTATGTTCTGGCGATTGACCTCAAACAGGGTGTGGTCCTCCTCGTCGCTGTTGACGTCCTCGATGGCCATGGGCAACGGTGTCAGCTCCTGGTTGGCCCGGTCGCCCTGCACGCCGTACTTTCGCTCGGCCCGTGAAAGACGCAGCCTGGGAGGGGAGATTAGCGATTAGTCTTGATTAGCGTTATCAGCTTGCATTTATACTAAGAAAAGAATAAATGTGAACAAATAGCTACGAATTGCAACTCAATCTTGAATTAAACCGGAATACTGGATTAATAAAGAACCAGGATCCAACGCATTGCTATCTATTGGCACACAAATTCATGTTAAGTGGCTTCATCACGAATTTCGGACTCAGTCGGAATCAGCAGCTCGCAACTCACCGATAAACCCGCATTACGAACAGCAGGATAGCAGTGCTGGTGATGCCCACCACTATGTAGACCACGGCCTGGCCGGGAGAATCGTCATGAGAATGCTCCACGCGAACTTCGTCACCGGCAGCACTGGCGGCGGATCCTGGGGCCGCATGCTTGTCATCGACTGGCAATGCGGGGGGCTTGGAATCAGGCGGCAATGCCGGGGGCGCAGCGGGCTCTGGGCCTCCCTTGCTCACAACAACCATAGAATCTTTTGGACCAGCCGGCGGATCCTCAGGCTTTGCCTTCTTTACGGTCTTGCTAACCGGCGCACTTTTCTCCGGAGTAGTCACAGACTTCTGCGTAGCTGGTGCGTCACAGGCATGCTCTTGGATCAGGAGCAGCAGCAGCGCTGCCGCCACTAAGCAAGAATTGCGGAAGGACATCTTCGTTCGCCCTCCAAAATGGAAACAACTTTAATCGCTGTTACTAACAATGACGATTTAAATTTCTTCTGTTTTTGTTTTGCTTTACGGCACTAGAGTTGTCACCCTTCGCAACTATACTGTCATTTCACAACGTCAGTGCTGACAGAGAAAAGCCAAGTCCTAGCTAGAAACAAAGTTAAGTTGTTCAAATTTAGAATGGAAATCAAATGAAATGTAGATTCTTTTAATTTAAAAAATTTATATAAGCTCCGAAAATTGAAATATTATCCAATTATTGAATTTTTCACACATTTTTTCTATATATAAGCCATCTGGCTTTTTTGTAGCCATAGAATAAATTTTACATACCCCATTGCTACATTTAACATGGTTTGTAAGTAAAAGCCAAATTTTCATCTGGCCACACTTATATTTGTAGTGGTTAAAAAAGTTCCAATCATCTGGCCACACTGATATTTGTTGTTGTTGTTAAAAAAAGTACGACCATATTTCCAATGGAAAGTTAAAGTTGGTCATTTACACGCAAAAATTTAATTTTAATTATAAGCTACTGCTAAATACAATTATACTTTAGTTCAGTAGTGAACAGCGTCTGGCAACAGGTAACAAACAGCAGAATTCGTGCAAACTCGAAGATTTATGAAGGGTGCTCAGAGTGAAAATGGCGAACAAAAGAGAAAAAGTGTGTGTGTCTCAAAGGGGGAAATCAAATCACGACGTCACAGAAAGAAAACGAAGGCGCACGGTTTTTCCATCGAAATTTAGAGTTGTAGGCTGCGCGGAAATTAGCGAACGCTGCTTAAAAGTTGCTTAATGTAATGATTGCGAACGTACATATGTATGTATGTGCACTGGTTTTTTTTCCCCATTGTCTCTCTGTGTGTGTTTGTGTGTGTGTGTGTCTGTATGCGATGGCGAGTTCGAGTGCCAGTGTGTATGTTTATTTAACCAGGAAGTAGAGTTTTCATGCTCACGAACACGATCTCTCGCTAGTTTGGAGTGCATTGGCTGATACCCTACTGCAGGGTATCACCTGCTCCGTGACATCCCACGGCATCGCATTACACCTTGAGGCGCGGTGTAGAAATGTTTGCGTATGTGTGTGTGTGTATTCCGCAAGCCTCTCTTTTATTGCTGTGACATTGGATCACAACGGGCGACCTTCGGGTCGCCGTAGCTTAACTGGCGAGGCCTACCACATTATGATTGTTTGTGTAACGTTTCGTTTCGTCTCGTCACTGGGTTTTGTTGCAGATCGATATTTTCTAAATTCCAAAATTCGAAAACCGATTTGCCAAGATTCCGGCCACAACACCTAGGACGAGAGCCGCCAAACGACGCCACCAGGACAGCAACCCCTTGTCGCCCGTGCAGCAGTCAGCCGCAGGCACCACAGCGTCCCCGCATCCGCAGGCAGCAGAGCCACAGCAGCCAGCTCCACTGGGAGAAGGCAATCGGCAGAGTTCTCCCGCCGCCAAGATGAACCGCTCGAGCAATGCGCAGACCACACAGAGGCCGGTCAACCTGGACGACATCTGGAGCGAACTGGTCGAGGGCATAATGCAGGTGTTTGACCAGGAGAAGTCCCTCACCCGCAGCCAGTACATGCGCTTCTACACGCACGTGTACGACTACTGCACCAGCGTCAATGCGGCGCCCACAGGACGCAGCAGCGGTAAGACGGGCGGTGCCCAACTGGTGGGCAAGAAGCTTTACGACCGGCTGGAGCAGTTCCTCAAATCCTACCTGAGCGAGCTGCTCACCAAATTCAAGGCAATCAGCGGCGAGGAGGTGCTCCTGTCCCGCTACACCAAACAATGGAAGTCCTACCAGTTCTCAAGCACAGTGCTCGACGGCATCTGTAACTACCTGAACCGCAACTGGGTGAAGCGCGAGTGCGAGGAGGGGCAGAAGGGAATCTATAAGATTTACCGCCTGGCCCTGGTCGCCTGGAAGGGTCACCTGTTCCAGGTGCTCAATGAGCCTGTGACCAAGGCCGTGCTCAAGTCCATCGAGGAGGAGCGTCAGGGCAAGCTGATCAACCGTTCGCTGGTGCGCGACGTCATTGAGTGCTATGTGGAACTCAGTTTTAACGAGGAAGACGCCGACGCCGAGCAGCAGAAGCTTTCCGTCTACAAGGACAACTTCGAGAGGAAGTTCATCGCCGACACGTACGCCTTCTACGAGAAGGAATCGGACGCGTTCCTATCCACCAACACGGTGACCGAGTATCTCAAACACGTGGAGAACCGTTTGGAGGAGGAGAAGCAGCGCGTTCGTGGCATTAACTCGAAGAACGGCCTCTCGTATCTGCACGAGACCACGGCGGAGTCGCTCAAGTCTACGTGCGAACAGGTGGGTGACTTTCGCTAATGGCTCATTAGCCCATAAACTAACCCCATCTCTGTGTTTTCCAGGTTCTTATCGAAAAACATTTAAAAATATTCCATACCGAGTTCCAAAATCTGCTAAATGCAGACAGAAACGACGACCTGAAACGAATGTACTCACTCGTGGCCCTGTCGCCCAAGAACCTGACAGACCTCAAGACCATTCTAGAGAACCACATACTCCACCAGGGCACCGAGGCCATTGCCAAGTGCTGCACCACCGACGCGGCCAACGATCCGAAAACCTATGTGCAAACCATTCTGGACGTGCACAAAAAGTACAACGCCCTCGTCCTGACGGCGTTCAACAATGACAACGGCTTCGTGGCCGCCTTGGACAAGGCGTGTGGCAAGTTTATTAACTCGAATGTGGTCACGATCGCCAACAGTGCCAGCAAGTCGCCCGAGCTGCTGGCCAAATACTGCGACCTCTTGCTAAAGAAATCCTCAAAGAACCCCGAGGACAAGGAGCTGGAGGACAATCTCAACCAGGTGATGGTCGTGTTTAAGTACATCGAGGATAAGGATGTCTTCCAGAAATACTACTCCAAGATGCTGGCCAAGCGTCTGGTGAACCACACATCGGCCTCCGACGACGCCGAGGCCATGATGATCTCCAAGTTGAAGCAGACGTGTGGCTACGAGTACACCGTCAAGCTGCAGCGTATGTTCCAGGACATTGGCGTCTCCAAGGACCTGAACTCCAACTTCAAGGAGTACCTGGCCACAAAGAACGTGACCACAGAAATAGACTTTGGCATCGAGGTCCTCTCCTCGGGCTCGTGGCCCTTCCAGCTGAGCAACACCTTCCTGCTGCCCTCCGAGCTGGAGCGGTCAGTGCGCCAGTTCAATGAGTTCTACGCCGCCCGCCACTCGGGTCGCAAGCTCAACTGGCTCTACCAGATGTGCAAGGGCGAGCTGATCATGAATGTCAATCGGAACAACACCTCCACCGTGTACACCCTGCAGGCCAGCACCTTCCAGATGTCTGTGCTGCTTCAGTTTAACGATCAGCTGAGCTTCACAGTCCAGCAGCTCCTGGACAACACACAGACTCAGCTGGAGAACTTGATTCAGGTAAGAGCTAGCCCCGTTCCCTCCGTGCTCCGTACTTGAACCGTGCTGCTTTCCAGGTATTGCAAATACTGCTCAAGGTAAAGGTGCTGACCTCCAACGATAATGAGAACTCGCTGACGCCAGAGTCGACCGTGGAGCTGTTCTTGGACTACAAGAACAAGAAGCGCCGCATCAACATCAACCAGCCGCTGAAGACTGAGCTTAAGGTGGAGCAGGAGACTGTACATAAGCACATAGAGGAGGACCGCAAGCTGCTCATCCAGGCGGCCATCGTGCGCATCATGAAGATGCGGAAGCGACTCAACCACACCAACCTCATATCGGAGGTGCTCAACCAGCTGTCGACGCGCTTCAAGCCCAAGGTGCCCGTGATTAAGAAGTGCATCGACATCCTGATCGAGAAGGAGTATTTGGAGCGTATGGAGGGACACAAAGACACATATAGTTATCTCGCCTAAGTTTATGTTAATTGTACAACTTCGCTGTTTCATCTCTATGCCAGCCATTAAAATATCATCAATATACTTAGAGATCGTGTAGTAGTCCCCGCCCTCCCCTACTTCCTATCCCACCCCGCGAAATAAACTGCCGCCGAAACATTCAAACTGTTTGCGAGCTATAAAATATATATATACTCCTTGCCTGGCATTAAACATTCATATATACATACGTGCAATTCCCGGCCACATATTCATCTTCCGTCACCAGAGCACACCCATATCATAGAGACAAACGGCCAGCCGCAGGGAGCAATGTCCATAGACGAGACCAGAGATCAAGCCTCGGCCAGATTCCTGATAGGTTCTTCTGCAGGGGCTGCGATACCGAACGGTTTAAGAATATGTAGCGACCCTTTTCTTTATTGTCCCTTTGTTCGATCAAGTTTTGTTTTAACTAGTTTACGTTTTAATCATAATTCCCTGTATGCATATACGATTATTATACTTACTACTATGAAGCAAACAAGTGTTAAGTTCATAAAACAATGTACGTGTGTGTATGTCTGTACCTTTAATGCATTTACTTTTATTGCGTTTCCTGGATCTGAAGCTTCTGGTCCAGATTCATGCCGCTGGCAATGGCGTAGACGGTGAAGGCGAACTTGGCCACCTGCAGGGTAGACGTGGGGGAGGATTCTTCATTTTGTATTCTTTTAAAGATACACTTAATTTACTCACATTGATGTTGGTGGCCAGATTAATGTTGAATATATTCATGGCCGTGAACGTCATGGGCTGCTGGAGTTTCTGCAGGAACTGGAGAGCCACCCTTTGGTAGCGCTTGTCCTGCATCCACCAGGCCGAATGGAACAAAGCATCTGCTAGCTCATTGCAGTCATCCACAATGGCATTGCAATAAAAACAGAGAGGGAATGTCTGCAGGAGCACCGCCATCACGTAGGTTATAATGCCAAAGCGTGTGGACTGATCGGCAAACAAAACCATATTGATCATGATAATCCCCAGGATGGAGCCACAGATTATGAACTGAGCGAAGATCGTGCCGGAGATGATCGGTTTGATCGCCTCGCAGAAACTGGTGGAGAGAAAAAAATATAATGAATTCGTTAAAGGATAAGTGGCCCGAGGTACTCACGGGGCGTTTTAATTTATTAAATATTTTTATTCCCCCTTAAACTTATTTAGAAATAGTTCCCTTTCCTATTTAATGTCATAATCCTACGTAAACTTACTTCAGCAAAGTCCTGTGAGCCTTGATGCAATCCACCAGAGATGTGAACATGAAGTCAGCATCGTTGCTACCCTCGCTATTGCTGCTGGTCTCGCCCAGGTGGATGACGCGGTCCTTGAGCAGCAAAATGTGTGTGCGCAGGGCCACCACATAGATCACGGGATAAGAGTCCGTTGCGGTAGCCACAAATATGGCATAGCCTACGGTTAGGTACTCCAGGAAAGTTTGAATGTACAACTGGGTGCGATCGAGGCGCCAGTTCACGAAGGGATAGTAGGTATTGAACGGCACACGGTCATGAAACATGCCGTCCAGCAGCGTGGAGGTGGCATACAGAACGTAAACCAAAACGAAGGTGAGATACAGCCTGGTGACGGCGGCCACTGCATCGCGCACCTTGCGCTTTTCCGCGGGCTTCACGCAGTACTCGTCCAGTTCGTCAAAGTGCTTGTTGGCCAGCTCCAGGCGGGCCATGTAGATGACCAGCGTAAAGAACTTGAAGGCAAAGCACCAGGTATTCAGGCACAACTGGAGCGATTGCAGCAGCAGATCGGGTGGGAACTCCGCCAGGTGGATCGTGTAGTTGATCGGGAAGCTGATGGGCAGCACCAGCATGTTGTAGGTGAAGGAGAACACCCGCCAGATCTTGCGTCCCACGCCGAAATCGTTTCGTAGGTTCAGGCCCGACATGCGAAGCGTCTCCAGTAGATAGGCATTGGAGTCCCTTGTGCGAATGGGCTCCGACAGTGGAGCCGGGTACATGAGCTTAAAGTAACCGAACATTGTTACCGCTTACTGGTTGCTTAAGTAATTGCTGGAGCAATGGCTTTGGAATGCTTTTATAGTCCTCAAACCATTGTTAATTATGGGGTCAAGTGAGTGGGCGTTTTCCGGTTTCCGTTGCAAAAGAATTTCGCACATGTCGCAACATGTTGAATGCCAAAGGACTCGCATTTTTATATTGTAATTATTTATAGTAACCGAACATTGTTACCTCTTACTGGTGACTTAAGTAATTGTTGAATCCTCGAATCCTCGTTAATTAGGGGTCAAGTGAGTGGGCGTTTTCCGTTTCTGTTGCTAAAGAATTTCGCACAAGTCGTAACAAGGCTCTGATTTGTATATTCTAATTATTTATAGACATTCGTTTGGTGGATTTCAAAGTGTAAGTTTAATTATTTTACAGAAACTATTTCGGTGGGAACAAACACTTGTTGAAAAAAAGAGAAAAAAATGTTTTGCGACAAATCAAGCTTCGTTTTGTCCCATTGTAAAGAAATATATTTACAATCTTTTGATTTGGTCGGAAAATCTAATACATTCTATATTCACAATTCTTCCCTGTGAACGCGTCACACATACAAAAAACGCTAAGATATTACAAAACCTATGACTACTTAGTAGATCTTTGATTGCAGCCGCACAAAAACCTAGCTTGGAGATCGACAGACTGCCTTTGGAGCAGGTGCTTTAACGTATATTGATGCCTCAATCCTCGTCGTCAAGTGTGAGTACCTTTGTCTGGAAGCGCATTCGCTTGGTGTTCTTTACCACGCCATTGGTGAGCAGATTGACTCCATTCTCGGTGCTTGGTAGTTCGTTCCACAGGCGCCTTACGCGCACAACGGCAACCTGGTTGAAATCGTATTTCTTGGGCGGGGCTGAGGTTTCAGGTACGACGGTCTCTTTGGGTGCCAGCTTACGCACCTTGACCACGGGCTGCAAATGGCGGGAGCTGCTGTAGCTGCTTACACTGGCACGGTCATCGGCATCGGCAGGATTCTCGACGGCTTCCGAGTTCGACTCACAACCATTAGTGGTGGCGGCCAGTGAGCAGCCACGCTTTTGTGACTTGATCGCGCGTAAGCTAAAGAATGAGATTAGATTAGTGGAAGAACATGATCTTTGGGGCGCAACAAAGGTAATACCTCGCCTGTTTCTCGTATTCGTTTAAAGTGGGCGGCGCTGAGGCGCATATCTTTCCCGGCTCCTCGGGATGACAGCCAAAATCCTGGCCCCTCAGCCAGTTCTCATAGCGCTCCGGCTGGAAGCGGCGAACGAAGGTCTCCATCGAGATCTTGACCATATCGCTGCGGCACTTGCAAATACTGGCCCGCTTGCCGTACTCGATCCAGCGCCTGGACGCAAAGTTTGTGGACTCGGCTCCGTTGAAGCCATGATTGAAGCCCGCATGGTAGCCGAAGGGAAACGTGATCATTATCTCGCCCGCCTCCTGGGTGATCTTGTTGTACGGAATGTTGTGCTGGCGCAGCACCTTCGGGCTGATCATGGTCATCTTGTGGCGCAGGTAGGCATTGCACTCATTGTAGTTCTCTACGAAGGTCTCGTTGGCCAGCTTCTCCAATCGGCGACCGTACGCAGGCGGAATGGCATACCATGTCTTGGGCGCCCCGAAATGCAGATAGTTTATGGAGTACAGATCCATGTCTTCGGTGTGCCAGGCAAAGGAACTCTTCCACATGCCAAAGTACAGGTAGGCCGTGTTCACGCCATCGATGATGATGTTGTAGTCCGTATTCACCAGGTTGAGAATGGTGTCCAGACGTCCGATGTTCCACACGTCCAGGTCCTCGTCACTCAGCGTCCCCTTGACATCGGCAGCATACAGCGGCGATATGTATGTGATGTTCTTCCAGTACTTGCGCTCCAGGTCCTCGTAGTCAAAGTGGCGCGGCGTCTGATACAGCTCCGAGTTGGCCTTCTCCATGAACTGGCGCAGGGTCATCTGTCGGCGCTGCTGTATGTTTATCTGTTGGTAAAGCCCATGGGCCCTGCAAGACACAAGATTGGATTACAGCAAGAACTCACGACGACAACGGAAATAGGTACTTACCCCGTGACCACTTGACAAATTGGCGCCGGAATGGTCATGTTGATGTTATCTATATCGTAGCCATCTTTCCGGGCAACCCATTCCGCCGGCGGCTGCGGAACATGAAGCGTTCAGATGGATAGACATGGTTTTGGAGCAGCTAGAACTTACCTGAATCTTGGCCAAGCCGGCTAGGTGGGCTCCGCGGGACTCCATGTGCTCGATGTAGGAGGCGAAGTTCTTGAACTCATCGTAGCTGGGCCGGAAGGTCATGATGCGGGGCACTTTGGTCTGCTCATCATCGCCAAATGAGGATCGCGTGGACATATTACAGGTGCAAACAAATCAAAAAATATTTCACTCTTTCCCTGTTCAGTGTGGCCAGGCTAGAAACCCAAGAAAACACTGCGGTTGCTGAAGAGGGTCTTACAGATGCCCAAAAATTCGTAATGACGGTTATTTTTAAAAGTAAAATGTTGGAAGAATAAATCAAAATTGTCAGAAATTAGCTCAACTACTTTTTTTTATTTAAACAATTTCTGAATTACTGAGCCTTAAATAATTTAAAAATTACTTTAATATAAATATTCATTATTATTATTATTAATATATATTTAACAAAAATTATTATTAATTAAATTAATAAAAAAAAGATTTCCTAATGCAAATATTTTGTTACAAAAAAGCTAAAATAATTTAATGTGTGCCTTAGATTCTGTAATAATCAAGATGAGATGAGCGGAAATTATATCATGATCCCAAATAATTACTTATTACACTGCTTCCATGAATTCAGCAGATTGCATTAGTTTATTTTTAGCCCCTGTATATTTACACGATTTAAAAAATAAGTCACACTTGAACACACAGCTAAATAGACTTTCCCCAGAACCCACCCACTGGGAATCCAAAGTGTTGACGCCTCAGGCCAGAGGGCCGTAAAGCAATTATAACCGGATAACCAGGAATTCTGTGAAAAAGTGCACAAAACAAGAGATTAACACCTGAATCATAGGCATTAAAAGGGCTTCGAGTGCAGCCGAACCAGGTCTGAGAGGTGAGATAATAGCTCTACAACGACTACTAACCCGCTTAAATCGCGCGATAATGGTTCAATTGTTTATGATCATTTTCAATGTAAAAGTAAATCAAAGACGAGGCATAATATAATTTGCATTGGATGTCCCACGGCGAGTGCCCGGAGTTCTGGCAGATCTTTATTACTTTATGATTATGGTCGCGATAATGGCGGACGATCTGCGCAGCCCCGCCGGCACTTAAGAACTGGAGGCCCCTCCGGCTGTAATCAGGAAAATGTGTTCTTGTGTGGTATCAGTATAAAAGCGAAAGGTGCACCAATGGCTCCGCAGTCGTCCAACGTTTTTGCGCCCAAGCACTCCGGCGGATTTTTAGCTCGACGTGTAATAATAAATATATCAGTGAGATACCAGACATGGGTTTCGACACCTCCGAGGATAAGGCCAGGCGTAAGTCAACGATCTGAGAGATCGCACATGGCATTGCCGGAGGGATTAAGTAAAAGCGTGCGAAATACAGTGATGCCTCGCTAGTTATCTTAATCAAAAATACGGAATAATAATAGGTGACAATATTCAGCGTAGGATAAATTTATATTTATTTTTTGAAATTTTACTATGAAGGGTTATAAAGCTCTTAAGCCTTATTTAAAAAAATAAACTCAAAATAAATTTGTTTGAATAGTTTCCTAAACTGTTTTTAGTGCTATATTTCGTATTAGTTCAATTCCAGTTTATAAAAATTACTAATGATAAAACAAGTTATCAGCTCAGATAACAATACGAAATATTCTTTAATTTGTTAGCTTACAAAATACCTCCAAATTGGACTGTACAAAAGACCTACATAGAAAGATTTATTACTTTTCATCGCTGTGACAGATCTTGAGTGTTGTCTTCTACTTCACCGACTGCTAATTATAGGTTATTGATAGGAACCCAACCGATTCCCAACCGATCAGCAGAAATATAAGTACCCAGAGTATAAGAACCCCGGAGATAATCGCAGTTATTAAACGCGAAAGAGTTCCCATTGCTCTTATACCAGGTCTCTCTCTCTCTCTTTTTGTGTTATAACTGCAATTATGACCGACCAGACCTACCCTACCCTGGAGTAACACAGCTCTATTACAATCCAGACGTCTGGCCATATTTGCAAACCATATCTTGATCGTATATCAGACATCTGCGCAAGCTTTGTGACTGCCTTTATAAAGATCAACAAGAGATAATTCCACTTTTGACACACAGAAAATATATTTATTATCTTTTGTGGTGGAGGTGATGAAGGTGCGGAGGTTGCACAACATCTCTGCAAGGCAACGAATTTCGGGGGACTTAATCTCAGGATCAAGCCCATAAAGTATACGGCTCCATTCACACATTCTGCCCCCCCATCCAACCGTACTCCACTGGCGCAGCGGGAACTTTTCCATTGAGAGGGGAGCTCTTTTGTTTTCCTCATTGGCAGGCGGCGTTAATGATAATGATAATGACAATATTATTATAATAAAACCGAAAACGAGTCTGTCGGAGCCGTTAATTAATGGGAATCGTCACTATCAGAGCGCATTGTTAAACGGCAATAAAACGAGAATTGAGTAAAAAAAAGGTCCTAGAAATAATCATGCAGCTGACAAACAATTCGCACACTCGATTTATATAATGAGGCAATCAATAAATCGTTTAGCCAGACGGCCGTTAAGTCCGCAGCCGATCAAACATGGTTTACTATTCCAATGGGGAGCGTAGGCCCCTGCTGATCCGCGTAGTTCCGGATCCGCTGAGGAAACTAGCCAGTACACACCAGCCTGCTCTGCGCATCTGTAAGTTCGAATAATTAATTTCACGTTTATCCTTACAGCCTCGGGCTTCGGTGCCCGCCACTGGCAGGCCATCCTCCTGTTTGTGGGCATGATGATAAACTACTTCCAGCGGGTCAACATCTCGGCCGCTATTGTTCCCATGACCCAGTCCACGGCAGGAGCTCCTTTCTACAACTGGGATACGTCTGACAAGTCCTTGATCCTCAGCAGCTTCTTCTGGGGCTATGTGGTCTCCCAGGTGCCGGCAGGTAAGCGAGACAGAATGCCACAGGCTTCCTCAGCTAAATCTGTTTTCCGTAGGTCTTCTGGCCAAGCGGTTTGGTGCCAAGCTTGTCCTGGGCGTGGCCACAGCCATAGGCGGCATCTTGTGCTTTTTCCATCCCATGGCCGCCAACAGCGGCTGGGAGAGTGTCTGCGTGCTGCGCGTTTTTACTGGTCTGGTCCAGGGAACAGTCTATCCCTGTGTTCACACCCTGCTGGCCAAGTGGGTGCCACGCACGGAGCGGGGTTTCCTCACCACGGGCATCTACTCGGGTGCGCAGTTCGGAACAGCGGTTATCCTAGTCACCAGTGGCTTTATCTTCGAGTCCAGCATGGGCTGGCCGGGACTGTTTTACCTGTCCGGGGGCCTGAGCCTGGCCTGGGCTCTCCTGTTCTTTTGGCAGGCAGCCAACGAACCCGCCACCGCCAGCAGGATCAGCAAGAGCGAGCAGGAGTACATAGAGAGCCTGACGGGAAGCAATAGCGCGAGTCAGGTGAGTCTGCAGGAGCAACACAGGGCCTTCCCAGAGCGGGTTTAGACCTTCTTTCTATCCTTCCAGTCCATGCCGGTTCCCTGGATGTCGATCTTCACATCACCAGCTTTCTACGGACTGCTGGCCGCCCATTGCGGCTTCACCTGGGGCTTCTATACCCTGCTGACCGAGATGCCCACGTACATGAGCAGCGTGCTGCAGTTGAACGTCAAGTCGAATGCCTTCCTCTCCTCGCTTCCGTACTTCGCCATGGGTTTGCTCTGCCTGGTGGTCAGCCCCATTTCGGATCTTCTTATCAACCGGGGCACCATTTCCATCACCACTGCCCGGAAACTGTTCAACTCGATCGGCCAGTGGGGACCGATGGCCTGCCTCATTGGCTTGGGCTACATGACCGCCGACGAGAAGACGTGGGCCATTCTCCTGCTGACGCTGGCCGTGGGTATCAATGCGGGTTGCGCCTGCGGCTATCTGATCAACCACATTGATCTGTCACCCAACTTTGCGGGTCCCATGATGGGAGTGACCAATGGCATAGCCGGAGTGACGTCCATTGTGGCTCCCCTGGCGGTGGGGGCGATTCTCAACAACGAGGAGGATTCCAGCCAGTGGCGGTTGGTGTTCTTCATCACGGGCGGCGTCTATCTGGTGTGCAACACTCTGTTTGTGATCTTTGGCAAGGCCACAGTACAGCCTTGGAACGAGGCTCCCAGCATGTCCAGTACGATGACGTTGCGCAACAACCTGGAAACCGATTCGAGGACCATTGCACCCACGTCGGACAAAGACCATAGATTCTGAAGCGCATGGCCGCTCTCCCATTGACAATCTCGTTAATTGTAGTAATTATAATTTAAGTGTTCTTTGGATATGCCTAGCAGTAATTAAAGATATTCGTTTATGTTTACGCTTATGCTAAAGGAAGCTTAGTGTGACTTGGTTGTGCGATAGCCCTAATTAGACTTTACGATGTGTGTGGCACGTTTCTAGGGTCGTTAAGTGATTAAGCGATCAAGTCGTGTGGAATGTGTCTACAGGTGAACGGTCACAGCATAGAAATAAATATATTTACAGCCCCAGCACACTTGTGCCGAGCATTATTATCCATTGTTGACTTGGAATCGCACTGTCTTCGACGCCTGTTACTTGACCTTTTGCTGCAGCAGCCGCTGCTCGTTGAGGCGCTGATTAATCCTGCGCGTGTTGGCCATGGACCGGATTATGGTCCACAGGGCCAGCGTCCAGCCGAGCAGGATGGTGCCATACAGCACCGGACCGTAGGCATTGGCATTGCCCACGGGTATCTCGGCCCGTAGCGGAGTCTTTAGCTGGCAATCCACATGCACCCGCCGCCAGTTGCATCGCTCCAGATTCGCCATCGTCGTGGGCTCGCCGTCCTTGACGATGTTTTCATCGAATCTGCTTTCCGGCGCATTCAGGCAGTAGAGCTTATCGATCCGGGCAACCAATCCGCTCTCGATGAGCTCACTATCAGCCAGCGGGCAGTTGAGATAGAGCTCCGGCAGGGGTATGGCCACCGTGGCCGCCGATCTGTTGGGTTTAGTGGGTTATTAGTGTTAGTTTTTCAACATTCAAGATCACCGCACCGCTTATCGCTGGGGGCATGGTAGCGAAAATGCACCGGCAGCGCCAGCGTCTCCGTAATCTTGGGCGTCCCGCGCAATAGCACATCGAACGGCTGCGCCCGCTCCGTGGCCACTTCAATGTTGACGAACTTTGGGTAGACGGCACTCAGCTGCAAACAAGAAGAATGTTTAAGCTGTTTAAGTCCTTGTTACTCGAGTCTTTTGATAACACGCACCCTCTTCAGACGCTGCAAATCGTCCAGTTCGTCCGTGCTTATGTAAACCGAAGCGGGCAGCGGCTGGAGCAGCACGTACTCGCAATCCTTGCCCACCAGGGGATAGTCGAAACGCAGCCGGTAGATGAGAGTCCTGTAACAACACGTATTCCCGTAAGATTTACACATTTCTGCGGAGAGTTTCATCCAAAAGAACCTATGCATGCCGGCTTTGTCCATTTCTATTTGAACTATAGGTGGTTCCACCACATAGCTCCTGCCCAAATCCTTCCTCAGGGCCAAAATAAGGATAATCAAAGCGCACTTGCTAGTTTCCTTGGAAAACATGGCAAAAAATCTATGAAAACCGCTGTAAAGTGAAAAGTAAATAAAAACATTCGGCTTAGGGTTGTCACATATACTCAATTTATTCAGGGTTGCCGAGCTTTTTACATAAAGTAGTGTAGGTTACGCGGTAAAATTAAAAATGCTTGTTATCTGGAATTAAGTTTCTTGTACATATCCGATCCTTGGCGCGCCAACTGATCGGCCATTTCGTTACCCTTGATGCCCTTGTGGGCCTCCACGTAGTTCTAAAATTAACTATTTAACTAAAATCGAATTAATAAGTTATTTTTACACACCCATTTCACGGAGAGGTCTTTGCTTTGCAGCAGTTCATCCAGTTCCTTGAAGTCCACAACGTTCTTCACGGGCTGGTTGTTCTTTAGTTTCCAATTTCTTCTCTTCCAGCCCGGCACCCACAGGGTAATGGAATTAATCAGGAACTGGGAGTCTGTGCTTATGCACAGTTTTTTGATTCCCAGACCCAAGGCAATTTTGATGGCATAGATGGCTGCCTGAATCTCGCCCACGTTGTTGGTGGCACGTCCACCCACGGGTTTTGCTGCATTTCTAAAAGGATATAGAATGATGAAATTATAGGAGGAATGGATTCAGTGCACATACAGCTGGTGATTATCCCCAAAGTATACACCGTATCCGGCGCAGGCATCTGGTCGTCCGTTGCCTATGCAGGAGCCATCTGTGTACACAATTACATAGCCTTCCGCATCGATTTCGAACTGGTGAGCACCCACTTGCTTCAGGCCCGTGGCTTCTGAGACCTGAGATGCATGCCGGGGGATCTTGACTCTCCCATCGCCGCCTGCGTCACCATCACCCTTGCGTTTGCGGTAATATAAGTCTGACTGAAAGGAGTTTTTTGTAATGAATCCTTTTCAGCGCTAGAGCCAAAGGTTATTACCAAGTTTCCACTGCCAGATGGTCTGGGATCTCCCTCCACTTCGTTCAACGCTGCATTCTGCAAAACAAGTTGGTAATTATATATGCCCACTTCCAGCGGATTTTCCACTCACCAGCGCACTCTCTGCCAGGTCGTGATCCTCGTCCGGCCACTCCTCTGTGTACTTGGGCTTTGTCAGCCTCTCGATTTTGATATTCCAATTCTGTGGAGCCGGCTGTTTCTGGCCCAAGGGCACAGCCACTTCATGGGGAGCATAGGATTTGGTGGCATTTACGAACTGTTCCGCCTCCTGGCGCGTGTTGAACTTCTTGTACTTGGCATTCTTGAAGCCCTTCACCTGCTCCTCGCACTGCGCCCAGGTGTCGTAGACGCCACACTCTCTCCCGCTGGCCACCGCGTAAAATGCCATTGAGCATCGATGGAGGATTGAGGTGAAATTTAAATTAAAACTAAAACGGGGCCCAAGCATTTCGTAGAGATGAGCGTCAGTGATGGCAAGTCAGACCCGTCAAATTAGCTTCTAAGGCTAAAAAAACGCTAAATAAAATAATAAATGCAAAAACTAAATTGATTTTTGAATAAATTCAAGTTTTCTTTTTTTAACTGCATTTATATTTTGAAATAATATTCTAATAGTACTAGAAAGGTAAAAGTTGTTTACGATTCTCATTATTTTAAATATATTAATAATATATTTTATTTATAAAATGTTTAATTTTGTTTAAATACTGTAATTGTTTCCAATTTCATTAAGCATTGAAAGTTTCCCTGCTAATATATAGCTATAAGTGAAGTTCTTTTTCTGGCTATTTCCCGTCAGAAATTTGGTTTTCATTTTTATAAGTGCCAGCACTGCCTGTAAACAAACACAGTTCTTATCAGAAAATGGTAGAAGAATAATTGCAAAAATCCTTGCTTATTTTGAAAAGAACAATCAAAATCTGTATTTTTTGTCAAAAAATTTATTAATTCCTCCACATTCATCATATCTACAGGATATGCTGGTCTCCAATCCGTGCCAGAAGCCCTGGACGCGTGTGGTTTAGCTGGAGAGGAACAAATCCAACCTGAACCGGGAGACTGGCATCTTGATGGCTCACATATCGAAGCCCCCGTTCAATGATTACCTCAAGCTGGAGTTGATGGAGTAGCGCCTGCCGGAGACGCACACTCAAGGGCGAAGAATATTACAGTGGCTATCAGTTCAGAAGGATTCTACCGCACTCAGGCCCTGCTCCTAGGTGAAGGCATCGAGGAGTAAAGTCTTTACGGTTGCCCTATTCCGGCAGGACCAAAGGCTGCTGGGCATCTGGAAGAATCTACTGGAGCATCCACTGCAGGAGCAACACCGAGCAACATAAGGTAACTGTTATCAATCCATGGAAAACTACTAAGGTTCACTCTTGATCTATTTCCCCCACACTTCCACATCAAAAAGGGTAATCGTAGAGGAGGAACACATGGAAAATCATGGTTTAAATATCAATAGCAAGTAGTATAACGACTTAACAACACAAAAAGGCTCCGTTGATCTTATGAAAGGGTTCTCAACTCTGCATTCAAACCAATGTTAAACCAGAATTAAACACTTACAGTTTGTAATAAAATAACCGAGTCGGATTTTGGTAAAGATTTTTAGCCAATTGAAACTTAACACGAATGCTCTTGGTACACAAAATGGCGAAACACGAGCCCAACAAAGCTGCTGTCATATCGCCATCGTTGTCTCACATCCAGCGCTATTTGAACAGCGAAAGCCGCCGGCCCAGGCCGGAGCGTCCGGAACCACTGACCGCGCTGGTGATGTGGCTCATTTCGGGCAGATTGTGAATGGCGCCGCGAGCGGCCACCGAGGGCGGGGAACTCAGGAGGCGCTGGGCCACGCGCTGGATGTCCGCCGCAGTCACACTCTCTGCGTAAATATTTCATTAGTTAGCGCGATGGTTGAACTGAAGAAAGGGCCAAAGAACTCACCAATTTCCTTGATAAAATGCTCGGGCCGTTTCCGGTGTCCCGTCACCAACACCTGGCGGCCGACATCCTCGAACACAACGGGTCGCGACTCCAGATTCATCAGCAGCATGGACTGCAGCTGTATCTTGGAGCGCATCAGCTCCTCGCGTCCTGGTTCGGCGGCCATGGCCATCATCTCGCGGGTCAGGACCTCGACCATGTCGTTCATGTGCTGTGGCGGTGCGCTGCCATGGATGCAGAAGAGCCCGGTGTCGGCGTAGGCGTGGTTGTACGCCGTGGCGCTGTACATCCAATGGTAGCGGTTTAGCACCTTTGTGTACAGACGCGAGTACATGCCCTTGCCTGGGCCACCGGCCGAGAAGGAGCCACCGCCGCCCATCATGATGTTTAGGACGCAGAGCGGCACAAAGTCCTTGTCCTGGTGGGAGCAGCCCTCAAAGCCGAGGACCACGTGAGCCAGCTCGGGCAGGCCAGCGGCCGCATAGATGGGAATCTCGCATTCCTCCTGAAGGGGTTTCAAGATATATCAAGATTTATCAAGATGTTATGGACTCACCTTCACCAAGCCGCCGGTGTACTGAGCAATGGACGTGTCCACTTGCTTGGGTCCAGCATCGTCCAGACTCTCGCTCTCCCAAATGGCTTTGTCCTCCACAAAGTACCTCTTCACATGGTCCACCAGCTCATCGTGATCCACCTGCAGCAGAAATGTCCCCTTAATTAAGAGAAACTCCAGCAGCATGGCAGAAAACTTACACCAACTCCCGCGATGACCATGCGGCTGGGCGAGTGATGGTACTTGAGGTAGTTCAACAGCACCTTTCGATCTATGTGGTCCAGATTGTCCACCGGACACAGCTTGGGCAGGCCCAACGTGTTGTCCCTGTACGCCGCCGAGTGAATCATGTCCATCAATATGGGCTCCTGCTCCGGCCGCATGCCCAGCGTTTCAAGCTCAAAGTTGACGGCACGCCGGGCCAGATTAACCTCCTGATCGCTGAGCGTGGGCCGCAGTGTGACGTCCGCCAACAGACGTGTCACGGAGTCCACGGCCCTGCTGTCTATGCTGGCGGCATAGATGAGCGTGTCCCGCGAGCTCTGGCAGTCGCAGATGCCGCCGTTCTTCTCCAGCTCCTTCAGTATGGCATCCTTGTTGGGAAAGTTGACTGTGGACTTTGGAACGAGAGCCCGGTTAGTAGGCACTTGGCCACAGATTCCCAACACTCGGCACTCACATTGAAGGCCAGCTTTTCGAGGAAGTGAGAAACGCCACTGGGATAGGCCACCTCATACCGCGGCCCGGAATCGATGACCAAACCCACGGTGCAGAATTGTCCGTAACGGGGCTCCGAGGCTACCCGCAGTCCATTTGGCAAAGTGGTCACCTTGGTGATGGCGCTCTCCGCCAGGGGAGCTGCGTACACGGCCTCCGGCAGATTGGGCAATGGATCGGTGAGGGGCGGCAGGTGCGTGACAATCTCCTTGGACGGCGTGTTAACCTTCTGCGGCCCATCGCTCGGCCGCATGCCGCCAGTGATCTGTCCGATCCCAGTGCCGCTGCCGATCTCATCGCCGCCCAGCGTCGTCACCTTGGTGGCAAAACGGCGAGGACACCTGCGTAATCATCGGGATGGTTGGCGAAATGGTTAGATTCTACGCCGGCTCGTAACCGCCCCACACTCCCCCAGTCGGTTCTTACGTGCGCCAGGTGTGTCTGAGCAATTTCAGCATGCCGATGCTGCGCGCGTTCATGTTGTGCTTCTGATTTGGCTTTGGTAGCGGTATTTACAAATTTGCGTGACTTATATTTGAATTTGATTCAGAAACATATTTTTTTCTTTTTGAAAACCAAATAATTTTTGAAGAAAAAAGAAATGTTGAATTCTTCTTCTTCTGTCAGTCAGTCGGGGGGGCAGTCACACAGAACTAGAGGGGAAACACCGATACCGATTGAAACATCGATGTATCGATATTTGAAATTTGGTTTGGTAGCAATCGTTGTTTTCTGCCGTTACAACGTCACTAAATATGTCCAATTAATTACAAGAAAGAAAGCTAACTTTGGCCAGCCAAAGTTCGTATACCCTTGCAGGTAACAATTAAAATATATCATAACTAAGCCAAAAATGCATTAATTTCGATTCGGAAAGCAGTTTTGTGTTAGTTTTTATTAATTTAAAAAAACTGCATACCAAATTTAAAATTTTAAGAAATCAAAATTTTTGGCCATTTTTGCTTATTTTAATGATGTAACCCCTTATCAAATTTCTCAAAAATGGCCAAAAAATCGATTTCTTCCGGACATGTCTAGAAAGATTTGCATGTTAATGCTGATCAAGAATATACAATCGTGGACATAAGTATTTTGACATAAATAAAAATTCACATTTTGTGTTGTAAACTTTAATTTATTTATCCAAAAAAGATCAATGAAATTTATTTATAACAATAGTGTAATAAGACAATAAAAAACAACAAAAATATTACATTTTCTATTACATCTTATAAACTAAAAATACAAATTCATTAAAGTGGGAGGCCAAATGTATTTTGACATAACCTAATTTGTTAGAAATTTAATCTGAATTGCAAAAACTGTTAATAATGAGTAGAAATTAGTAAAAAATAATCCCTTCTCTGGCATCTACTACCTTTTGTAATCGTGTTGGAGCAGATTTGACTAAATTTTGAAGCGTTTCAAGGTAAATTTCCTTCCATAGTCCTGCGACTTAATAAATTGTCTCCTCTCAAGTTCTTGTTAAGTTTGGACCCTCATACGTTTTGAGATCGGGACTTTTGGGTGGCCAATCTAAAGATTTTACTTCAAAGTCCCTGAAAAATGTTGTTATCATTTTTGTTTGTGGCATGGAACATTATCCTGCTGCAGGATAAAGTCTTGCCTGTTAAGTCTGTCGCCGGTAAGAAATTCGTGGTCAATCAGGATATGCAAATTCATCGTCCCATTGATGGGGACCAAATAACCGATACCGTTAAAGCAGAAACATCCCCAAAACATGACACTGCCGCCACCATGTGGTATACGTTGAATAAGAGGTACCACTTTCTTGCGAATATTTTTTGGTAATCTGCAGTAAATTTTATTTTTTGAACCATGGTACTCAAAAGAACTCTCATCGGTCCACAACATTTGTTCTCAAAAGGATTTGGCAAAGGCTAATCGTTTCAACTCATTTTTAAGTGAAATGAAAGGTATCTGACGGGCCACATAAGTAGCAAAGTTAGCCTTTTTAAGTCTTCTTTCAACTGTTTTTCTACTAATTTAAAAATCATAATCGTTTTGAACTTCCATGGAAGCTGGATTTGGTATAATAAGGTCATTATCTTTAAATTTTGAAAGAATTAGACGATCTTGTTTAGGCGAAGTCTTGCGTGGTCGCCCTTTTGTCTGTTTATATTTGTTAATTTGATAGTAAATGGTTTGTCGGGGTACTTTATAAAATATGCTGAGGTTCTGGACCGAAATACCTGAGTGGTACTTAATTACTATTTCGTTTCGCTGGATTTGGCTTAGCTCCCGTGTTTTACCCATATTTTCATTAAATAACGGTACAGAAATTAGGAAAATTGACAAAAATGTATTAAAGCTGCTAACAGATTAATAAGCCTGAGTTATAAATAACAATAAACTGTTTTTAATGCATACGAAACAAATGAGAACTAAATGAATGCAATGTCAAAATATTTTTGTCCACCCAAAAATGCATGATCTCTCACATCACGTGACATAGCAAAGAAGTTAATTTACTTATCAGTGTCATATTTTGCTCTCTTAAAGTTTTAAATAGAATCTCTTACTGCAAAGTACAATGGATCCCGTAACTTTTACGAGTACTAAGATACACGCGCTGGAATATAGCTAACAGCTGTGTCAAAATACTTATGTCCACGATTGTATATGGTTTATGGGGTCGGAAATGATTCCTTGACTTAGAAAAATATTATTTTGTATTATAAAATCGGATTTTTTATATTAAAAAACTTCTTGTTTATTTTTAAATTAAAAATATCATAACTCGGCCAAAAGAGCATTAATTTTAAATCGGAAAACTGTTCTGTGCAAGATTTTCGACAGTTAATAAATCTGCATACTTCATTTAAAAATTTTGAAAATTTAATTTTTTATCAAAATCAAAAATTTTAATGATGTAACCCCTTAAAAAATTTTGCAAAAATGGCCAAAAAATCGATTTCTTCCTGACATATCTAGAAAGATTCCCCTGTTGATGGTGATCAAGAATATATATACTTTATAGGGTCGGAAACGTCGCCTTCACTGCGTTGCAAACTTCTGACTGAAATTATAATACCCTGCCAGGGTATAAAAAAGGGTGATGTTCCTAGTAATTTCCGACCCTACAAATCATACCAGAATCTTAAATTGAAAACTGCAAGGGTATGCAAACTTCGGCTCTCCTGAGTTTACATTTTTGTTTTTGATCAAAACGACTTGACCTTACAAGAACCTTTTTCTAAGCTTAAACAAATCAATATAAAAATAAATCTCCCAATTAAAATCTTTATAAGCTATATTATTATATTTCAATCCTAAAATATTAAATAAATAAATAACACTTAGCACTTTTAACACAAGTAAACCCCGATATGCAAAAACATCTTCCAAAATCATGTTACGTATACGCAATGTAAACACTCAGATTATATTCGTATTCAATATCATATTTATTTGTGGTTACTAGTCGTAATTGAAGCGTCGCTTGCCATCGAATCTGTATCCATACGCTGCAGCATTTTTGGTGTCCACCAGCGCCGGATTGCGGTGCTTAAAGAAGCTTCCGTGCCCGTGGGCGGGCCTCGAGGCGCTGTTGGGGATTCCCTCCACCTCCCGCGGGTAAAAAGCCTCAAACATCCCTTCGGGCGGAAGGCAGCACTCGGCTATCTTGGGATCATTGGGATCGTAGGCCACAGCTCCCAAGATTATGGACACTACGAACAATGCCTCGATCGATTTTGTAATTACATTCATTATCTTCCAATTGCACACACAAACAAACACCCTCCAGGCGTGGACTTTTACTTTCTGGTGGCGGAACCCGTTTAAGTCCAACGAATTGCTGGCTTCGCAAGCTGTGGCCCAAGTCAACTGAAGTGATTTTGGCCAAAACACTGGTTGATATATGTACATATGTACCTAGATACATTTGTACGTACACATGTGAGTACCATTCGCTATCAGCGTTGCCGAATGGTTTCGATTCTGATGCTTCATCAGCCATATTTGTGCTTTCCGCTGAACTTTTTCTAACTTTTTACTTTCAATAATAATTATTATATATATATATATATAATAATAACAAAGGAAATCTATTGTTTTTAGGTTTAAATTATTTTCATTAAACAAGAGAAATCAAACTAGGGCCTCGAAAGCTTTCAATTGCAATATTTGAAATCTTGTAAACTTCAGCGCGCTTTTTTGTGGCACTCAGGCAACTCGATTATAAAATATTGTCGTCCAGTCTGGCAGCCCAAACCCGTTCCTACAGATACTCCCAGATTTCTTTCAGATTGTTTTGCATTCCTCACTTGGCACTCACTGGATCGGTCAGATACTTCGGAAAAGCAAAACCTATATACATACATACTTCTGTCTTCCATTACAAAGACTATTAAATATGTTTCCAAACAAAAAAGAAAGTGAAGCCACACAACCCTTGAACGATTTTGATTCTGAACTTGCCGGTAAGTTCTGCCGCATCCTCTGTGTATTTACATATGTATGAACTACGTATGTAGGTGTGTGGTTACATCTAAGAGCAACAGTATCGCTGTGTCGGCAGGATTTAATTGACTCATCGAGTTTCACAGAAATCAAAGAAGGGGGTCAATATTTACAACAGATAGATAGCCCAGTACAGCTGCATTCAAGTTTGAAAATATAAATATTCTGCATACTAACGATCGCTTTGTATGCTCAGATAGTTTTATATGTATACACTTGATGCAAATTTAAATAATATAGTTAAGTAAATGGGATAACAAATTAAATACTTAATATAATTAGGAATTAATATTTGAATAATAATTAATAGTTTTTTTTTTTAATCTGAAAAATATTTCCTCTTAATTTAATAGAAATAAAACCGCTTTTATTTATAGAATACGTTGATAGTGATAAGGTTATTGTTCTCTCTGCAGCTATGTACTGCAAAAATATTTTATATAGCAAAGCGGAAACAATTACTCCAAAAGTATTTAAAGGGGATTCCCCAGAGTCACGAAAATATATCGCGATATCTGAATTTGTTTATTCAAATGTATGTATGTATGTATTTATGCGCACATGCAGAATGAATAATCAAGAATAAAATATTCCAGTGGGGTTTAAATTGCATTTTTGGCTAAATATGAAACAAAATAAATAAATAAAACTACATATTTTTGCATTAATAGAATGTATGTATAAGAACTTAAAATTAAATTATATTAAATATGAATATAAGAGTTATTTTTGCAATAATACATATGTAAATACTATAAAAACTTAAAATTAAATAGCCATTTTGAAAGACATAAGTGAGATTTTCAAAACTCCAAAGAAAATCCTTAATATAATTTCAGATTCTAAGTTCCAAAATACACTCTCACCTGGCTAGATCGTCTCTAATTTGACGCTGATTACATATTTAAATAAAAATTTGTATTTATTCCTCCTTTAGTACCTGTCAACAACACTGATCGCTATCCGCCGATCCCACTGCCGGCACCTCCACTGCGACCTGGATCGCAGGTGAAAAGCTCAATGCCTGAGCAAGGTGCCCACTTGATGGAAACTGGAGCTGCTGGCGGCGAGAACTATGTTATTCTTGAAGAAATTGTGGTGCTGAAGAACATCGTGTTCGATGATCAAAGTATACGCAAGGGTTTCATCCGAAAGGTGTTTGGAATTTTTCTGGTAAGTATATAAAAGATATATCCATTGCCTAGGACCTACTTCAGTTTGCTCTCTGCAGGTCCAATTGCTGTTCACACTTGGCGTAATGGCCTTGTTTGTTTATCACAATCCCACCAAGTACTTTGTGCAAAAAAACCCTATTGTCGTTATAATTGCTGTTTTAATTAACATTATGATAGCGATCCTCATAGTCCTCTCGGAGACAGTGCGTCGCAAGCATCCCATAAACCTGGTTTGCCTGGGGATCTACACCGTTACCATGTCCCTCCTGTTGGGCGCTGTCTCGAGCTACATGGACGCCGATGTAGTCCTTTTGGCAGTCGGAATCACGGCCATATTGGTCATTGGACTCTCTCTGTACGCCCTGCAGACCAAGATCGATTACACCGCTATGGGCGCTGTTCTGGTCACTTTATCGTTCTTCTTCTTCATTATGGCAGTGTCAATGTTGTGGTCTCCGCTTGCTCGGTATCAAAACAACTTGCCCATCTCCCTATTCGGCGCCCTCTTGGGTTGCTTTTACCTGATCTACGACATTCAGATGATGGTCGGCGGTAATCACCAGTATCAGTTCGATCCCGAGGAGTATGTGTTTGCTGCTCTGTCCCTGTACGTCGATGTGATTCAGATATTGATCTATATCCTTCGGATTCTGGAGAAATTTAACTAGTGACACAGAAAGAAAGGGTCCTTAGACCAATCTCAAGTAACCGAGAAATCATAATATGTGTGCCATAAGAACAAAACTATTGCAAGAACGTACTAGAACTCGATGCTGGAGCTCAAAAGGAAGGCCTGTTAACTGGTTTTGGTAATTCAGGATTTTATTAACTTACTTTTTTGGCTCATCTTGTTCTAGGACAGTTTACATTAAATTTATATATTCATATACTATATACGTGAGTGTCTACGTGGAGTAACTATAAAATACAATCACAAAATGTATGCCATTTGATTTTCCTTCTTATGTATGTACAGTGTGGGGGAGGGAAGGGGGGGCAGATGGTTAACTAAACGCGGGAAATTACAATTATCGATGCTCGGCAACAGTCGCACGCACAGGGGGTATTAATGCAGATCTCGTTAAGTAAGTAACTAGGGCTTGACTAAATTGTTATATGTATTGTATTGATACGTTCATCTTAAACATCCTACGCCTACACTACGATAATTTACTGTGCTCTGGTCTAGGACAACACAAAGCGTTTGTCAAACGCTTGCGCGTTCGCTTGTTAGCTAATCTACATTAAGGACTTTTGTTTCCGAATTCTCGGCAATGGCGCCACTAATCTTGCTTTTGTTCCGCCGGCTCCTGAGTGTGTCAAGTGTGTGAGTGTGTGTATCTGTAGAAAACGTTGTATCAAATGCTTTGGCTAGTCCCACGTCCAGTTCCAATCAAAGGTACTGCTCCACTTCCTCCTCAGTCGTCCGTAAAGGGATGGTCGGATGTCTCGCTGCTGTTGCGCCGCCTACTCTCCAGTATTCGAGTGGCCTGCTCCAGGGTCTCCTTGTAGAACATGTTCCGGGGACTGTCGCTGGGCAGCGAGTACTTCGAGTTGTCCAAGTGGGAGGTGAGACCCAGCACGATGTTGAAGGCGGACGCATCGTAGCCATGACAGCCGGAGTACCGGTACAGTGGCTTCTTGTTGAACTTGCAGCCATTGGATTGGGCACCTGCAGGAAGGCAAAAATGTGCGGGTTAGTTAATATTCCTTACATTATATTTGTAGATTTATATATATTCTTCTGAAATATTTGTTGATTGTGAACAAAAAATAATACAAAAATGTTGATAAGAACCCGGCGTCTTTTAAATATATTTTGGAAGCATCTCAATTTTTATCAGTAAAATGAAATTATAACATTTATGTTCCTGCATAGATTAAGAAATATATATTCATTTTTATCAGTAAAATGAAATTGTAACATTTATGTTCCTGTGTCGACTAAGAAATATATATTCATTTAAATGCCCTTGAAGAGGGCAACGACCTTAAAACCTTATAAATATATTCCTGATATTAGCATCAAAAGTCGAAACAATCTAGCCAAAATAAATAAAATATAATATTATTATATTCTTCCTATTAAAACTGATCTCTCTTGATATTAATCTAAATTATAAAATCCCAATTATTTACATATATAATTAATAATTATAACAATATGTTTTTTCTCTGTGTGCGCCGGAAAATGTGCTTGTGGAAATGGAGCACACTGAATTAGATAAACGATTAACTGGAAAATGTTGCTTATCAAATACAAAAGTATAATTAGGCATCAGACAGTAGTGTCACAGCAGTCGGGCGATGAAATGGACACGGTAATGGTGATGGAAAAATCCGAGGTCCCAGGAATCGCTGTACAATGTAACCTCCTACTGCCCAATGGACATTTCCAAAAAACTTATGACTTTGACATAGCGGATATTGGTCAGCGACGACTGCTCGTACGAAGGTTCTTTGGGATACTAATTGTAAGTTCTCGCTTCGTGCGAATCCAAAACAAACAGCTTACGTTATATATTTTCAGGTACAGATAGCCTGCACTTTGCCCTGTCTGGAGGTGCTACTAAAGTACCCTATGCCTTATATGGAAGCTGTAATGCCCATTTCCCTGGTGCTCACCATGTTCCTATATACGTGCTTTTACGTGTGGAGGGATTGGCGGAGGTTTGCCCCGTACAACTATCTAGTATTGCTGCTCAGTACCTTCATCAGTTCCCTGAATAGGAGTATGTATTTACTGAATCTGGTGCAGACACATTGGGTGAGTTTATCCCAGTAGCAAAGAGAGCACTCTCCCTAATTTAATGTACTTCTTTACAGGTCTATGCCTATCCCGTCATCCTGATTCTTGAGCTTCTGGCTCTCATGCTCTACTCTTCCCAGGAGCGTTTTAGATTTACCCAGATTCGAGGCATTTCCATAATCTGTCTCGTCTTCGGGTTGTTCCTGCTGCTGGGTTACCGCCTTAACCGAATGGTGGAGCTTTTCTCTGCCATGGCCTGCACTGTGGAGGCATGGTACGTCATCTATGACACCCACTTCATGCTTTGTGGCCGACATGGGTACAATATGGGACCGCAGGAATGCATCTATGCTGCATGCAACATTCACTGCGATCTGCCCAAGGGCTGTTGGCGCCTGATGAGGATGCTCTTCTTCAGCAAAATCGTGGAGGCTATTCGCATGTTTCGCGAATGCTTTAGAACGGAGGTTTGCTAAGAAATTATTCAACTGTAGGCCCTTTATAAAATACATTTGCTATATGCTATAAAAATTTCAAAATTAAACGCAGTTAAAATGGTAAATGTAAGCGGAAATTTAAATATTTATCTATAATTTTATATGTGAATTTTTGGGAAAATTAAAGATTATCAAAACAAAATCTGTGCTTGTTTTTTCTAGGTTAACAAATCAATTTTTACGATGTAACCCGTTATAAAATTGTAAAAAATTTGTTACAAGACATGGCCAAGATTTGTAGGTTTGGCAATGGCTCCTTCACTGCGTTACTAGCTTCTGACTGAACTTATAATGCCCTGCCAGCATATAAATATTGATATTATTGACTATTTAGCTTAGGAAGGAACTTCCCGGTCGGTAAGAAAGCATTGCTCGAACAAAAAAGGCAGTGTCATGTTTGCCATCAATCCCAATTCAGATGGTAATTACATAAATTTCACTGATGTGAGTGCCATCAACGGAATGCCGTGCAAATGGTGGTCATTAGTATACCACCAACCCGAACCTTAAGGCTAGGGATTTGGGGGTTGGCAAGAGTGTAGGTTTGATTGATTTATATTGAGGGCAGTGTACCATGTACACACATTCCTAATGACAGTTTTCCGTATCGTAGGAGGGGAGGACAACTCACCGATTGGATCGATGCACTCGAGGGTGAGGCAGCACTTCAGCCAGGGCAGCATGATCTTCTCGGTGACTTCAGGCGAGTCCGAGAAGAAAACTGCGTCCAGGTCGACCATCCGCAGGAAGATAAAGTTCTCAGCATTTGACTCAAAGTAGTCGAACATCTTGGGATGTGTCAGCGAGGACACAGCAGTCGGTGTGTTCCATCCAAGGACTCCAAGAGATCCATCGCCTATGACGCGGCTCTGCAATTTCTGCAACTGAGCGGAGCCACCCCGCACCCTCATGTGATTCTCCAGGAACAGCACCGACTTGGCCCTCATCAGGCCATCCTTTATCACGATGGGCCGGTAGGCGTGCGTTCTTTGATCACCGACGAAGGAGGGGAACTCCGTCAGGTCGTAGGTGATCACCGAGCACCGACTGTTGTTGCAGTAGACGCCCAGGTCGCGCAGCTGTTCCTCGGACACGCCCAAATCATAGATGAGCAGGTACTCGCTGGGTAGCTTTGCAGCAATGTTCTGGGCCAGCAGGATGGCTGATGCCGCCTGCCCCTCCAGCACATAGGTGACAATGGTGAAGTTGCTCTTGGTGCCATTGAAGGGCGTGGTGATTCGCCTGCGCTGACCCCGTTGCTCACGCGATCCTCCTCGGCCACCGAAGGTGACGGCATCCTGGGCATGCTGCAGGCCTCGCAGCTCGCTGAGCTCCAGTTCTGCTTTGGTGGCTGAAGCTGGCAGATCTGTCTTGGGCAGCTGGTGACTCGACGCTCTCTGCTCCAGTTCCAGTTGCTGTTGCTGTTGGGATGAGGCATCTTTGGATGGCGCGAATCCCAGGAGTAGCAAGTACTTTGGATCTATTTCAAACTTCTTGTGTTCCAAGCCAACGCGCAGGTTCTCCTGCAAGAAATGTCCAAAATACATAAGTCAAGGAACGTAAGAAAAGGTGATATTACAACTACTGTGTGTCATTTTTAATATTTATTTGATAATTTAATATAACTCTAAATTACATCATAACCTAGGGATATGGCCAAAAACAAGGATTTACCATTACCAGAGAAAATTCCACAGATTCTAGTCCAGGAGTTACAATATAAATTGTCAAGCAAATGTGGCCGCAATCCATAGGCCCGCAAGGGCGGAATGCGCTCTGTCATGGGAGCAATTTTGAGCCGACACATATTAGTTGGCCCGCAGGAAGCACACACATGTGAGAAATCTTTATATTACGGCCCACCAGCACGCTCCCAGGACCCACGCTTCCCTTCCCCCCCCCCCCCCCCCCCCCCCCATAAGGCGGCCCCAAAACAAATACTCAAACAGAAACGCCGCCGCACAATGGAACCTTCTCGTGCCGTTGTCAAATTCCTGTCTATTATTTGTTTCGACTGTGGCCAGAGGTGAGCGTGCCACATGCTCCTGCGCCAGCTCCTGCTGCCAAGAACTGGTGTCAGGTGTGCCATGTAGTGGACGGTGGAAAAGGGGGGAGGAGGCATTTCAGGTGAAAGGGAAAACTGAACTGAAATTAACCTGCGGCAAAAGGCAGCCGCCAACAAAGGCCCAGGCCAGGCGTCGCCAAAACCAAATGGCATGACAACCTGGGGGCCACCGGCAACTAACTTGTCACAATGCACTTAGAAAAAATCGAATCGCAGTCTCTCTGGTCTGTTTATATTATTAGCAATCTAGTTATAAGCATAAAGGCAATCGATGGAAACAAAGTTATAATTTCCGAAGAGTGAAAGCACTTGACAAAGACCATTAACCTGTGAGGCCTTTATGAGTCAGAACTTTCCTTAAGAGCAACATAGAAAGTGCTTATATTTAAGGCCATTCTTTTGAAGACCAAAAAGTGTATAATTTCCAAAAATTCTTATATATGGAAAAATAGTTGTCTACGTGTGAAATCCGCGTGTGCGGCAACGACCCTGATTGTGCACATTTGTGGCCGCCCCTGAGGAGGCAAGGAGTGGGGCTCCTCCCCACAAGTGACACCCTCGTCGTCGCTTTGTTAACAACAAACGACAACAGATACCGGCTGATGGCTGATGGGTGATATACGTATAGTAGTTGGTGGCATAGAGTTGGAGGCGATCAGCTGGAGGCCCAAGGACATTCGAATCAATCAGCGATGCCCCCGTGCCCCACTGCGCTTACATAACCAGCCCCATATTGATTTTGTGCCAATTCTGTGTCGGCTTTGTGCATACTGCACCGAAATGAAGCCACTGGGAATGTTCATTTTTCAATCTTTCCTTGCCTTGCAGTAGCAGGAATCGATTTCGATGTCAAGGCCCCATGTGTGGAGTTGTTTACTTTGCACAGGCAACCGAGTGACCGGGGAAATTCCAGTCCCACGTAGTCAACGTCCCCAAATAGAGCCACATTCCAACACAGTCTCTGTATATTGCTCAGCTCCTGATAATCAAGATGGAAGAACTGACGCATGAAGAGCGGACATTGCTCTTGGATGCATTCAAAATTATGGACAAGGAAAACGAGGGTGCCATCACCTCCAAGGAGCTGGCAGTGGTAATTCGCGCCCTCGGTCGTCAGCCTTCTGATAACGAGGTTCAGTCTATGATTAACGAGGTGGACTCGGACGGCAATGGGTCCATTGAGGCTCCGGAATTCTGTGCCGTGATTCTGCGCCAGATGTGCGACACCAATCACGAGGACGAGCTGCGTGATAGCTTCCGAGTGTTTGACAAGGAGAATCAGGGATATATAACCATCACCGAGGTGAAGAGTGTCATGACCGCGCTGGGTTTTAAAGTGGCCGACGAGGAGCTGGAGGAAATTATTCGCGAGTACGATTTAGATCAGGACAATCGTATCAATTACGAGGAGTTTGTCAACATGATGACGATGAGATAACCTCCTTTCATGGTAATTTTACTTTAAACTAGTAACCAGTAACTGTAACGTAACTTGTAAAATAATTTTCCCCTTTTTCCGCAGGAGGTCCCTTTGACTTTTATGTCATTACTATATTTTCAGTTTATTTAAAAAGGGAGTTGACATTGAAACACAACCCAAAGATCCACAAAACTACATTAATATATACAACAAAAAAACAAAGAAAAAAACAATTACAACATGAGTGGCTTATCGGATAACCAGATTAAGGAGATCCGCGAAGCATTCTTTGTGTACGACAACGAGTACTCCGGATTGGTGACTAGCAAACAGTTGGGGGAGGTGATGCGCACTCTGGGCCAGAGTCTAACGGAAGCCGAGCTCTTCACACTGGTCAACGAAAATTGCGACAATGACGGCATGATCTACTTCAAGGACTTCCTCCAGGTGATGACCAGGCGGCTGGAGGAGCAAAACAGTCTTGTTAGTCTGCAACAGGCCTTCAGGATCTTCGATCGTAACGATGTGGACTATTTCACCATTGTGGAAGTTAAGGCAGTGATGACCAATCTTGGCGAGAAAATAACCGACGAAGAGTTGCGCGAGATGTTCAGGGATATCGATTTGGATAACGATGGGAAAGTCACCTTTACCGATTTCGTATCTGTCATGCGAAGTTAAATTAAGAATTCCAAATTCAAAGCACCAAATAAACACGAACCCAAACCCCTTCCTGCAAAAAAAAATAAATACCACTTTAAGGCAGTTTTTTCCACTCTACCAAGGGCTCCGAATTCCTACGGCTCAGCGGAAGGCAGCGCCAGAGAGTCGGCAACCTCGCCCCAAGAAGTTGCCAGCAATGTGGTGACCATGTGTCTGGGCGCGTGACTCCGAAATGGTCGCATGTGCTTAATGGCCATTGGGGAGTGGCGGTGGGAGGGAAAGGGTTGATGGAAATTAGGGAATCGCTGGCCACGCGAATGCGACCAATCTTAAAAAAGGAGCCACAGGCCGATTACGATGCCAATATAAATATTTCGAAAAACAGCATTCTTCGCCAGACCTCTTCCTTTTCGTCAGGGAAGAAGTATATTTCTGCCCAAGAGCTTTAAGTTCTTATATTCAGTTTGATGATTATCACAGTTCGCACTTCAAGTGGGAATCTTATCTATTGGCAAACACACAAAAATTCAAAGTGGGGTGACTCATTTCACAACTAAATACCCAAGCCCTACACCATAAAATGACTAATTTCTAAGTATTTTGGAAATTACTGGGTAAATGAGTGCCATAAATTAGGGAAATGGGTAAAGCTCACATGGCTACGATTACAAATTTTAAACATAAACTAAAAACTAAGAAATTTAAATAAGCCTCTTTGTTTATTTAAGACTTGAATAAGCCTATTTTGAGATAAATCATTAGTTTCTACTACATAAATATTATAAGACTCAAAAAAAGGTAGGAGCTGCCTTAGGCCTGTGAAAAGTCCTTAAAGTGATGGGCACCATAGCCGGGGTTTATCCCCCTGCCCCTAGAGCTCTCCAGCTGGTTCTCATTCGCCCCGCGAGGATCTTGCTTTTTCTTTAGCGGCGGCAGAGCTTCTTCCTCCTTTAACTCATCCCTGTACTTATAGTTTCGTCCCAGCCACATAAAGAGATGCATATCCACCAGCATAAGACTGGCGTAGAGCGTAAACTCGCCGGACTGCGAGCTGGTAAACTTGAACTTGGCTATCACCACCACAATCAGATTGCCAATGGCCACCGATAGCAGCCAGCAGGCCTGGATCACGCTCTTCATGCTGGGCGGTGACTGCGAGTAGGAAAACTCCAGTCCGGTCACCGAGAACATCACCTCAGCCGCCGTCATAACCACAATCTGAGGCAGCTGCCACAATATGGACACAGCATTGGGGGCCACCACCTCCAGCATGTTGTATTGGTAACCATCCCGTGAATTGCCCTCCACCAGCAGGGTGTAAAGTCCTCCGGCCCTGGTCATGAAATTGGCTGCCTTCAACGCGTTAATGTTGACCTCGACCGGTCCGGGAGCAATCTTGTGCAACTGAGACTCATTCCTGTTGTGCAGTGAAAGGGCTTTGGTGTGGGAGCCAGGTGAAGAGAGTAGGACAGGTCCCTCTTCAAACGGCGTATTCAGTAGAGCTCGCAACAGAGGTGGACCGTTTGCACTGGATGTCATATCCAGGCCATCTGCAAACTCAACCAGTTTGTCGTGCGCTAGAAAGTAGCCAATAGACTTGCCCGGCTGCAGGCGTAGCATCCCCGTAATGGCGGAGCACTTGCCCGACAGCGGTTGCGCCTTGAAGAAATACTCCCTGGGCTCCGCCACAGGCAGCGACAGATCTGCCCACATGCCCATGCAATCGATGGTCCTTGGGTGCTTCGCCGAAGAAGATTCAAAGCCACTGACAAACTCGTAGCGACAGGGCATCCCATTGTATAGACGTAGGTGAGCAGTGTCAGGTTTGGTGGGCATGGCCTCAAAGGCTGCCTGCTCCATCTTCATCTCGAGTACCGCAGACAGAATGAAACCGAGGGCGGCCAGTAGCAGACCAATGGTGAGCTTCTGCAGGTGCCTCCGGATACCAATGGTACGGAGAAGGGGATAAACCGCCAAATCAAACAGCGGCAAGAAGGCCAGAATGAGCAGGGGATTAATCACCTGCATCTGATCGGGTTGGATTTGATATCCCAGCACCCTGCCGTCCATGCGGGTGGCCTGGAAGGTCCATCGGGAGCCCTGCTGGTCAAACAATGCCCAGAAGATGGGGAAGGGCAAGTAGAGGCGCAGAATCCGCACCAGGCCCTTCGTCTCCTGCACCATTTGAGCACCCACTGTCGGTTTGGCATAGTCCAGAAAGCTTTTCTCCGGCTCCGTCTGCCTTCGCTTCCTCCATCCGTTGAATGCGCTTGCAATGCACTTGGACACTCCGAAGATCATGTTCCCTGCCGGCGGCTGACAGCGATACATCCCCTTGCCGGCCATAAAGATCAGCACGGAGATAACCATTAGCACGGCCGGAACGCCAAAGGCCAACGAGAAGCAGTCATCGTCTCCGAAGCACTGCACGTCAGCTCGCAGGATCGGAGTGACCGTGGTGGAGATCATGGAGCCCGCATTGATGGCGAAATAGAAGAGCGAGAAGAACTTGGCCAGCTGCTTGGCTTGGGCGGGCAGCGAGAACTGATCGCCGCCAAAGGCTGAGACACAGGGCTTAATTCCGCCAGTGCCAATGGCAATTAGCAGTAAACCCACTATTGTCACCGCTTTGACAGGCATCCCTATTAGAGGAATGGCCCCAAAAGCCAGGACCATGGCGCCCAGACTGTAGACCATCGATAAATACAGGATTGTCTTGTACTTGCCCAGCCAGCCATCGGCGATGAGGGCCCCGATTAGGGGAAAGATGTACACCAGCATGGTAAACGTGTGAAAGAGCACCGTCGCAGTCTCCTCGTTGTAGCCCAGCTTCAGGGTGAGATATAGCACCAAAATGGTGCGCATGCCATAGTAGTTGAAGCGCTCGCAGAACTCATTGCTGATGATAAAGGCCACCGACTTGGGATATGACGGTTTATGTACCTTATCTGGTGAGTTTTTCTTCACTTGCTTATGCGCCTTTTTACTGGAACTACTGCTACTCCTTGTCGTCAACATTTTCGCAGCAATAGATGTACAGAGAAAAGCTAACAAATTTCCAAATTTAAATTGAATTTGTCCGCTACTTATTGGCACAATCATGTTTACCTAAAAACTAAGCAGTCTGCGTCTTAAAATGTCAAAAGGCTTTGTCAAACGTCTAGGTGAGAGTTGGAAAGAGTTTAGTACTCCTCAATCACTGAAGCCGGAAACATCTCAAAATACAAGTAAATTTAAATAAACTATATATTCTGCCACCTCAACTATAACAAAATACTTTACTTCTTTTAATATAGCATCAATATCTACAATATGGATGAACATACTACCTATACTCTAAACGAAGACCTAATGACGGAAATCCGCGAGGCATTCGCTCTTTGCGATCCCGAAAATTCTGGATTGATAGATTCCGATGATCTTGTATTTGTTCTGCAGGCTTTGGGCTACAATTACACTGAAGCTGAGATCTACTTAATTATTGAGGAGCTAGACGAAGACTACATCGGTAAAATAGACCTTCGCTCCTTCGTCCATTTTATGACCAAAAAGTACAAGGTATACGAAAAAAAGGAAAATTTGGTTACCGCCTTCAAGGTAATCGATCGCGATGGCCTCAGTGCCATAACTCCTAGTAAGCTGCGCGCTATTTACGCCACCCTTGGAGAGAAAATAAGCGACGAGGACTTGGATGCTGTTTTCCACGAGGCTGACGTGGACGGAGATGGTGTCATAAATCTTCGGGACTTTCTCTCAGCCTACAATAGCTAAACATAGCTTGCTCACTTTCATAATAAAACATTAAAACAACTAAATTTGTGGGTTTGCAATTGATAAGGAGGATCGATAGAAACTGGGAACAGTTTTGGTTCTAAACGATGCGATCGTTGCTTCACCGATGAGATATGTTTTGCATTTATCTCTTTCTCGCTTTGCCTGCAAAGTACATAAAATGAAATGCACCATAAAATACTGTATTTGCTTCCACTGAGTGTGATTTTCTGAGTGGCTGAGGCTCTGTTGTTCTCCAAAAGAAGCGAACATGCTTAATGTATTTCCAAACCTGTACCTTTCAATTTTACTGAAATGAGAAGGCTTTGGCAGGACCATCTATAAAAATGCTAGGTAAAACCAGACATAAACATTCCCAAACTGGGAGCAAAACACCCAACACCCCCTATCAAAACACTAAAAAAATAAATAAATATAAATAATAACAAAAAAAATATATATATATAATAAATAATAATTAACATAAACATGGATAACAAGGAAAATCAAGACGAAGAAGGAGCTAACATGCGTGCTCTGAGCCAAGAACAGGTCGAAGAAATCTACGAAGTCCTGGCCAAATACGAAAGCGTCGAGTTTGGAGGGTTAAATCTGTCAAATGCTGGCGAGGCAATGCATGACCTAGGAATATATCGCACAGAAGCCGAGGTCTCAGATATGTTTGCGGAATTTTATAGCGATCCCAACGAACCAATTACTGTGGAACATTTCATCAACGTCGTGACGAAGACCTACCAGCAACTGTATGACATTGAATCCATAAGGGCCGCCTTCAAAGTCTTCGATATAGATAATATGGGCTCCTTTAGGGCCAGCGAAATGCGAGGCATCGCCTCAACTATGGGAGTCAAGTTCACTGATGAGGAGTTTGAGGAAATGTTCCAGGAAGTGGACTTGGATCGCGATGGAAAAATAACTTGGGAGGAGTTCTTGCATTCGGTTATCAAGCCTTGAAATTCCTGCCTTAAGATTTGATCTTCCTTTCACATAACCATTAAGAAACCTTCACAAATAAACTTAATTTTAAGAGTACAAGCTCTATGTCAAATGTTATTTATTTCTAAGGCCCACTCCCCGGCGAGCTCCTCCGCTGAAAATTAGTCAAATTACATAAACTTCTACAATTTATTCAGGTTAATCAAATGTCACGGGGTCAGTCGATCCATCGTTGTCCAGCGCCCCGCCCCTTATGGATAATTTAAATAGATTATCGTCCAGCCATAGTTTAATTGTATTACTCTGCATGTGATGGCCTCAGCGAAACGACAATCAACCGTCGCGACGGCTGTCAGGGCGCAATATGGCAATCAATGGCGTTTGCTTATAGGTACTCCTCACATGGGTAACTATGAAATATATTGGTAATCGCTGTGCAAACACATTGATAAAGCTCTCTCGGCCATCGGTGCAATTTAAGTCATTGATTAGTGTCATCCATAAGTTGACACAAATGGCCTGGCAAAGGTCGGCTTTAATAATTTATAAGGTTCCGTGGAGGAAAATCAGATAGGCAAGGACAAACTGAAAATATAATGCCATAAATGGCTTATCAGCTTTTTGAAAAGCAATTAAGGCGAATAAAGAAAACGTTTTGCTGTAAACAAATTATTGGTTAAAACTTTAAAGTCTTCACTTAGTAAATTAAAGCAGCTGTTTAGTTCCCATGAAAATTGTTGGGTGAGCTTAATAAAAATAAACCTGCGTTTTCCATACGTTTGTCCCATTCAAAAATAAACTTTCCCCAGACAAGGGGACTTGTTGTGGGTAAAGATTAATTATATATTAAAAGATAAAGGCAGTATGCCTGCCAGTAGGTTTAAGATTTATAATCTTTCCCCATTCGATGCATAAAATGCAACTGGTTGCGCAGAATATATATTTAATTTTAGATAAGGGTATTGCTGATGAATTAAAGTGTCTTGACAGCTCCTCTTCTTTCCTGGACAATTGATGGAAGTCGTCGTTGTCGTCGTTAATATGCGTCATGTTCATTCACTCACTTCAATTGCAAGTCTACATATATGATTGCTTACATCTGTATTAAGTGGGTATTGACTTGAACACATGAACGTTACTCAAGTTAGGCAGTTACTTAAGTATTCGCAAAACCAGTTTAGTGAAAAATGCAATATGGTCTAATACTACGGAAAACAATGCCTCACCTTATTGTTGTAACAATTGTGGGAACGGGTTTAATCCACGACTAGAATGTTGGTTTTACCCAATTTTATTTGCGCTCTGATTTTTGGAAGACAAGTTGATCCCTATCAAAACAGCGATATCATTCATTAATGCTGCCATTATCTCTGTTTGCCATGATACCGAAATTGTACGTTTCTCTTGTTTGCCCGACTTAGATAACACAAAACAAGTTGTAAACTGCGAGGCAAAGACTCTTGTTTTTTACGAGCCCATTATATTTGGTTTTATATGCGTACGTGATGAGAAAGGAATCGCGGCGGCGCATTGTCCAATTTATCAGACGGCATAAAGTGATGAATGATGACCATCGTAATTTAACATATTTAAGGTGAACCCTAACGGATCAAGCGCAGGTCACAGGACAAACAGTGGTTAACCAAAGCTCCCCACACTGGGCACGGTTTCGCAGCCGGTCTCTGTCTCCGGCCGGAATCTAATTGGTGTAAACAGTAAACGTTTTTGGCATGAGAAACGCAAACAAAGTTGAGTAAACACAGCCAACATTGCCCATAGATTTGTGTTCCCAAACGAACCTGAACCTGAACCTGAACCGCTCTTCCCCTCCAACGGATGACTTTCGATTTAGTGCCGGCCCGTTTGTCTTGGCCAAATGTGGCAGACTGCCTGGCGTATCTAGTTCTTGGGACGTGCTTCTATTTGGCTGAAAGCCTAAAGTGCTCTCATGTGTGTGGGCGTGGCCTGGGCGGACACACAGTTCAAGGCCAAGTTTGATGCCAACTAAATTGGCCGGCTTTTAGCGAGACGCTGCCAAAAGCAATTGACTCCGACCAGCGTTTGACATGGAGAGCCATCCATCAGCATTAAACTATCAGCTGATAGTAAAAACTATGAATCATACACGTGGCCGACTTCATAAATCAATTAGATTCACATTTGATTTCCCAAGCCCCCTTGTGATACTTGGCACCGGGTGCATTTCATATCGAAAGATACGTAGGAGCCACAAATTGAATTTAAAAAGTGCACAATGGGGGTTTATGTTTTCCCTATTTATCTGTGACAGTTTCAACGGGCAAGCGCCAGATAGGAGCAGATAATTGTTATTTAATACCCTTATCTATAAGCCATTCGGCCCAATTTGGGGCGAGGAGTATCCATATCGGCGGTCGACACTCCAGAGACCCCAAGCCCATGGCCCCTTGTGACTCACCTGAAACTCTTTGAACTGCTGGTGGGTCTGGACGACAATGTTCTTGAATGAATCGTTCGGCTCGCCTGCTGGCCCGAATGCGATGAAGACGATCGTGGCGATTATCACTCCGATCAGTAGCAGGATCAAGTGTTTCGTGCGCATGGCCGCTAAAATTGACTTGGACTTCGCCTTGTAGCCAATTTTGCGGGCAAAGATGCGCTTCAGGGTGAGTGAGGCCTCCAGTCTGATGGCTTTCTGGGTTTTCCTTCTTCAGCCAAGTGGCAAATTTGTCGACTCTGATGTTGTTATTTCGCATTAAACCATAGTAGTTCGCTGGCTCGATAGATTCTTGCTTACAACGCAAATGTCAGTCATTGAGCATTTATTTGTTTATTTTGTCCTCTTCATTATTATAGCGGCTGCAGTTTGCGGTTGTCAACATTATTTCGCGACCTGTTAATGAAAAATATAAACAAGTGTCTATCAATTGCAAGTTTTTTTTTTAGAATGAAATGTTTGCGGCAAGGTCTTTGGCCATTTTAAATAAATACACATTCATTGCGCACACTGCTCTGTCAATTGGGTAAACAAACATAGATTGATTTATTTGTTTTAGGTATAATTCGCATAGAAATTATATTACTTCACCTGTTTATCTTTATGCGAAATGTGGAGGAATATTATCTAATGGAAGCCCAAAGTTTAAATAAATATTGTGCTGTGGCTCTCATTTAAACTAAAATATATTACTCATAATTATTAAAGCTTTTCTTTAAGTTTTAAAAAGGATTTCTTGTGTACATTTATCCCTATTGTTTAATAAATAAATAAATAATATCAGTCGTCTAGTGATTTAGTAAAATAATTAAGATCAGCAACAAAAGCCAACAGATCTTAATGTTGACATACAATAAATATTTGGTTTAAAAACAGCAGATTCTAAAAAATATACGAATTTTCATAGGTAAGATTACACAATTTAAAAATTACAAAAATATAAAAACCGCAGGATTAACCAGAACCAAAATTTTGGGCAAGTTTTCGTAAATAAAATTTTAAGGATCGCTAGAAATCTTCACAAACTCAAAGCAAGAACAAAAACTAGACCATATAGGCGCCACTCACTGATCCAAGGGAACTGCATCTGTTAACGCCCTCAACTTGAGCCGCGTGGTCGCCTTGATGGGGTTAATTTCTTGGCGCAGGGCCAAACGACGAGATGAGATGACGGGTGCAAGGTGAGGGCAATATGTGTATGTATGTAGCTACAGCATATGATGCTATGTGGAGCGATGTGTGCGGTGTCCCACTGAACTAGCGATGCGAAAAATGGTGTCCAATGTGCAAGGCGACTTGTGCTTTTTTATGTCCCGCTCGACAAAGGGCGACTATTTACCGTTACTTTGTTGTTCGCCGCGCCGTGCTGTTGTTGCCTTTGCTGCTAAAGATGTGGGAGGAGAAATGGAGACTGAGAACGCATTACCGGCGCAGCCTCCATTAAACTTTTCTGATAAGCGCACTCACACACACACACGCACCCACGAACGACTTGTTGTTGGCCCAATACTTTACATAATTTACCGTTTATGGCCTTTAGCTTTTACTTTCGATTCGCATTAGTATTCGCAACGGGACGACTTATGCGGCGAATAACAAAACACTCGAAGTCGCTGCTCAATAGGCTCCAAAGCTCTTTTTGTTGTTGTCAGAATTAGATTTGCATGTGCACTTGCAGCGGAGTGGGTGCTGGCGACGGCGGCTTGGTTCCCAGGGCGGAAGCTAGCACCTGCAGGCGGTTAGAATCGGAATAAAGCGCACGCCGTGTGCTTGGGCCCAGCAAACAAATGTTTTTATGCAAATTGGTCGCGGGGCTAAACTTGGAGATGGGTATCGCTATATCGATATATCGAAACTGGTTTCGGGTTCGATATCGATAGTAAATATGCCGACTATCGATATAAAATACTAAACCCATACTGAAATATACCAATTTTAGATCCTTAAAAAATTGTTTAAAAAGTTTTTAAATATCTTTATTTATAAATTAGTGTTAGAACATGTTGTGGTGCTTACAATTAATACAAGTAAAATAAATATTTGTTTATATTGCGGTCAGTGTGGCCAAGCGGAGCTAATTAAATTTTCCGAGGCAGAAAAACGTTTCTACCTCGCGGATCTGTGCTCCAAAAATAATAATAAAAAGGAAACAACAGTGCAATATTATATCAGATGCTCTCTTTTTTAAAAAGATCTCCACTATGTTGGCTCTGAAAGAAAAGCTTGAGCAAAGCCTAAGGCTGCTTAAGAAATACGAATGGTTGTTGGACGCCTATGTTCTGGTGGGTTTGATTGGAGTCTTACGCCTGCTTCCCCCTAACATTTCAGTTCTAGGACTTTTTTCTGGACGACCATTGGAGTAAACTTCCTGAAGACTGGCAGCGGCACCTGGCGAATATACCCCTAGAGAGGCTGAGCGAGTTGCTCCAAAACGAGGATGTGGCGCACGAGCAAGGATGGCCAGTGGAGTTGATAGAACTTCGACGGGAGCTGCAGCATCTTTGCATTAGCCGCACACCTAGGAGCGCACCCGAAGTTGGTAAAATCCTGCCACAAGATTCTTCCGAAAAGTTTTCATACCTCGTTCCGTTGTAGAACTCTTTGCCATGCCCATTGCTGGATCATCCCAAGCTGAAGCACATGTTTACGAAGCGAGTGAAACCCAAAAAATACCATGAGATCCAACGGATGGCACAGATTTGTGCGCTCAGCAATCGCCAGACACCTGTTGACTTCATAGTGGACTTTGGAGCGGGAGTGGGTCACCTGGCGCGCGTCCTTGGCTATGGCTTCGGAATACGTGTGTGCTGCTTTGAGATGCAGCCGGATCTCAACCAGCAAGCCAGGGATATTGACTTTAAACTGGAATCCATGGCAGCCAAACACCTTAAAACTGAAGACACAAGCCACTTCCAGCGACCAGAGCACCTAACACAGCGCTTGGAAAGCGACACACTGCCTGAGCGGTTCCTCGCCAGCATCCGGGGTGCCTTGGGGCTGGAAAACGACAACTTTACCTTTGGGATCATCGGACTGCATCCGTGCGGCAATTTGGGCCCGACATTGATGCGCATGTTCCTCGGCTGCCCGCAAGCCAAGTTCCTTAACTTTGTGGGCTGCTGCTACCAGAAGATGACCACCCGGGCCACGCATCCCAGAGAACGAGTAAATGGTTACCCGCTGAGCAGGTTCCTCAATGCAAAGTCCTGCTCACAACTGAGCTACGAGGCCAGGGAGATCTCCTGCCATGCCACAGAAGTGTACCAGGATCGCCTACGGGCTGGGGAGAACGAGCATCTACGGATTCACTCCCTCCGAGCTGCCGCTGAACGCATCATTGTCCAACAATTTCCAGATCTCCGGCACTGTGCATTGCGCAATGTTAAGCACTCACCGGGCATGACGTTTCACGAGTAAGTAAAATAATAAATAATATCAAAAAATCTATAACCAGTCTTTGTTTATCTTTCAGATACTTTCAGAGAGCGGTCCAAGGAACTCGTTTTGAAGCTCTGGACAGTCGGGTTTTGAGTAACGAGCAAACTGAAACGGACCTGTCCAACTGGCAGCGGATCGTGAGTTTCTATACACTGCGTTTAATGATGGCTCCTCTGGTGGAGAGCATTATTCTCCACGATCGCTGCCTATTCCTAATGGAGAATGGTAAGTGGACACACTAAGCTGCTATTTTGATACACTCGAGAATATATTCTTACAGAGTGCCAAGTGCGGATAGAGGCTATATTCGATCCCCGTCTCTCGCCCAGAAACCACATTACCATGGCCACAAAGCCCTGACTCTGATAGGTTGGAATTACCCTAATCTGACCATAAATCCCGTCTGATTCTTATCGTTAAGTGGTGGTTACCCTTCAAGTGGTTTTTATATGAGTTTATTTTGTATAAAGATAAAGATAATATCGTCGTGCACTTAAAGTTTGTCTAGATCGTTGAACGTATAAAAATTTCCATTCCAGGAACACTAGAACGGGGGATATTCACTTGTAGTAGCCCTTCTCGGCCGCCGCATTCACAATGGTGCGAATGGCAGTAAAAGCTTCGCTAGCTGTGGGCAGGATCTCCACGGCGGGGAGGATGAACAGATCCTGACTGTCCGGCGGCCCACGCAGCTCGAAAGTGTAAGCAATCGGAATGCCCGCCTCGGAATGTGCCCAATCCATGCTGCCACCGCTCGACGGATAGATGGTCTCATACAGGCTGCCACTCACATAATCCCTTCCGCTCTCCGCCTTAATGGCCGCGGATGCCTTCTTGCCGAACTCCTGTAGATCATCATAGTTGGACACGCGTTCCTTAGTGTAGCCATACGGGAACATAAGCATCTGGGAGTAGGAGTGCAGGGCAATATAGGTCTTGATCTGCTCCTTGCCCACATTGGCGCGTATGAATTCGATTACGCGCTGCGTTTCCAGCTCGCTTCCGGCGGAGGGACCGGCAAAATCGTAACGTGTTGGGTCGCTGCTAGCACCAGCGCTGTTCCAGTGGTCGGGGTAGTTCCTGTTCAGGTCCACGCCGCGGCAGGTTCCAAACAACTGGCGGTTCTTGCGCCACATGCGATCGTGCTCGAAGGTGTACTTGTAGCCATCGGGATTGACACAGGGGAACACTATCCAGTTGAACTCCTGGGCCAGTCTCTGCACTTGCGGATCCTGGGAGGTGAGCAGCTCATTGATTATGTAAGTGGCAGCGGCCGGGGCAATCCACTCCCTAGCATGGATGCCACTCTCGATGAAGATGGCCTTGTTTTTCGGATTACTCGATACCTTGACACCCTTTATGGCGTTGCCCTGCGTGCTGGTTCCCATGTCCAGGACAGTCAGACGATCGGGATACTTGGCGGCCATCTTATCCATCCACTCGTAGATGGTCTTTAGATGAAAGAAGTGCTGCCAGTCAAGCTGCAAGGCATCAATGTCCTCAGGCTGAACTTCCTTTAGATTACGGTCTATCTTCTCTTGGAAGTTGTAGGTCTAAACAAAGTCTCCAACCGATTAGTAAAATATTCTTTTTGGAGTAGTTAGTATTCGCTTACCAAGACGCGATGCTTCAACTTGTAGGTCTCCAGGAGATCGGCAAAATCCGCAACGCGATGCGCCGCCACCAGAATAGACAGCTTCTGGCCAATTTCTCGGGCGTGGCCGATAAAGGTAAGACTGTCGCTCTGGTCCTCCAGCTTCTGGAACAGTGCAATCTGCTCCTCGTTCTCGAACTCCACATTATAGATACGGTAGTTGTCGTAGCGGGCCTGATCCGGCGGAGGAGGAATTCCTACGCAGCCGGAATCGCCATCCGCTGCCGCCGGGCACGTGCCGCTCTCCAGTTTAGTACCACTCGCAGCCATTGCCAGAATTGGAATGACTAACCCCAGCGCTACGATCTGCCAGGTTAGCATATTTATAATATATTTTCCACACCAAACGCTGGCCAGTTGTCGGTTTTGTTTCTGTTTTTTGCCTGCCAAGAGAGCAATGGAGAGGCGGCGAGAGCGGGAGAGCCACTCTGAAGCAGCCATCGTTATCAGCGGAGTGCAGAGAGGATTGAGTATGGTGGCGGTGGGCAGGCAGCGGATGGCGGGCAGGATAGCCAAACCAGAAGTTGCTCAAACACAGCTGTGCGGGCTAATCCAGGGACTCGCGACTTTCAGCGAGGCACATATGGTTTATGGCCTCCGTAAACTGTTTGCAAGAAATGTATCCGATTTCTATAATTATCGACCTTTAAGGTAATTTCAGTCAGGTATATTGTCCACAATCAGGGGTGGTTTGCACTTCCACGGAAGTCTTTAGGTTGATTTTAGAGATACAAAACAGGTATAATCTTAAACTGTATACTTGTTAACATTATTTATTTTTGATTATTATTTGTATAATTGCAATAATTTGTATACCCTTGCAGGGTATTATAATTAATTAATGTCCTAAATGTATTCAGAAGCTACTAACGCAGTGAAGAACTCATTTCCGACCCTATAAACCATATATATTCTTGATCAGCATTAACAGGCGCGTCATCTTGGTTATGTTGGAAAGAAAATAAAATCTTTAATTTTTTTAAAATTTTATAAGGGGTTACATCGTTAAAATATTCAAAAATTGACAAAAATTTTAAATACTTTAATTTATTATGCAGCTTTTTTAACCTATTAAAAACTAGCAGACAACAGCTTTCCGATTTAAAATTACTGAATTTTTGGCTTAGTTATTACATTTTTAAGCTTTGATTATCCCAAATATTATGATATAAAATTTTAGATACAAATTCAACGATCATTAAGATCCGATTGCAAACTGCAAGGGTATACCAACTTTAATAAATATATATTAATTTTTTTCAAGTAATAGTTATACCAAATATGAAAGAAATACAAAACGCAATCCAAAAAGTAATTTAAAACTTCGTGTATTTATTTTAATTTAAAATTGTTAAAGGGTTTCACAATAAAATGAAATGTATATCATAAAATTTGAATGGTTACAAGCTTATAATTGTTTATTTATGTAATAATTTATGAAATTTATATATTTATGCAATTTGTGAACATGATTTTTAACTTATAATAAATTCGAAGCCCAACTAAAAGAGTAATAAAATCGAGGTTGCCTATTGTCGTTTGGTTTAGTGAAAGCCCAGAGGATTCGAAGACTACTTTTTCTTGCCTCGGCCCAGGGTGAGCATGTGGTTCCCGTTGCCATTCCCATTGGACAGTTGCTGCTTACGCCGCTGCAGCTCTTGACACTCCTCCTCCAGCAGGCGACGCGCCTCCTCCAGCTTGGTCTTCTCCTCCAGATGCTCCCGCTTGAGCTTCTCGAACTTGGAGTGCAGCTCCTTTTCGCTGTCCTTCAGCTCGTTCTCCTTTTGCTTAACCCGCTGCACGAACATCTGGCGCACTTCCTCCTCTTTGGCCTGCAAGGAGGCCAAGTGGCCGGTGCGCTTCGACTCAAAGGTCTGCTGGAAGGACACCGGCTGATTGTTGCTATCCACGTCCACGAAACCCATCTGCTGCAGGCGCCGCTGCCGAAAGAGCTCATAGTGCCGCGTGTGCGTCAGTTCGCGCAGATCCTCCATATTTGTGCGAATGAGCATCTCGCGCAGCTTGACAAAGTCGCAGTGCGTCTCGTTCTCGATGTGCACGGATCCCCAGGGATACTGCCGAGCACGGACCAGCTTTCCAGCCACTTTCACAAACTCCGTGCTGCCCACGACAGCGAAAGGCAGTTCTCCGTTCATCGATTTGTTCGTATCGGCCACCGTCTCATCGTCTGTGGGAAACTGATAGATGCTCACTTTGTTGCGCCGCAGTTCGTCCATTATCCGCTCCTTAAAACCAGCCAGCTCCGACTTGGAGATGGTGTCCGCCTTGGCTATCACGGGAATGATGTTAACGCGCGTGTCCAGCTGCTTCATGCATGCCAAATCCATGGCCTTTAGCCCGTGCCCCGTGGGACAGATGAAGTAGAGGCAGGCATGGACGCGGCTATCGTGAGCGCTGGCCATGGACCGCTGGATCTTGAGCTCCTCCTGCAGGTACGCCTCGAACTGGCAGTCGACGTACTCCACGAGCGCCTTGTAGCTGTCCGCCTTGTTGACCTGGTCGCCGTATCCGATCGTGTCACAGATGGTCAGCTTCAGCCGCACGCTGCTCTCCTGCAGCTCATAGGTCTGCGCCTTTAGCTTCACGTTGGGCAGGTTATGCGTACTAGGCGTGGCTCCAAAGCTCGTGTTGAACAGGGTGTCCATCAGCGTGGACTTTCCCAGAGCCGTCTCCCCGATGCACAGGATGTTGAAGCCGAAGCCGTTCTGCACGCTCTTGTTCACCAGTTGGTCCGGCAACGTGTCGAATCCTACGTGGCCGCCCAGCTGGAGCTGCCGGGGTCCAGGAGTCGCCACCGCCGGTGTCTTATTTTCAGCCGTAATGTTGACCATTTCTCGTTAAGTTCTCTTCGAAATAAAGATCTGTATGCCAATGGCGTCAGTTTTTATAGGGAGAAAACTGGCTTGCGTGGGTTCTAGAAAACTACAGCTTTTCTTAATCACCCATTCGGGTTTTCCGACATCTGCCCAGATAATGAGAGTTTAATGCGGCTGGTTTTCTACCTGTACTCTGTTTTACCTGCCGGTTTATTTTTTTGAACGATGTGCCTCGACAAAGTCTATCGATAACAGATTTCGATCAAAAAAAATATCTGAGATAAGGCCACACTCCACCACTAACAGTTATCGGTATCGGCGTAGTTATCATTTCTCCTTTCAACACATACAGAATTTGCAAAGCCGCCGCAGAAAATTTTAATATTCGAGGTTTATCCACGAATTGTGTAGTAAAAGTGCAGCCTACCTAGTGCCAGAAGTAACAAAAGTGGTAAGAGCCCGGAGGGCAAGCAGAAATTGTCAATTTTTAAAGTTATTACATGAGAATGAGATTTTTTCTTTGTTGTCCGCGGCCGCCATTTTCTTTTCACTTGGCCGCCGCCGTCGCCGCTTGGCTGTAATTTTTCGCACTTTCACAACGTTTACTATTCTTGTTTTCCAAAAGCCCCGTTTGCCAGAGGATTCCAGGCAGCACCACCCCGAGAAGAGTACCGGAAGAGCCGCCCATGAGTAGTCACCGAGACGGAGCCGGAGCCGATCGCATCACAGTCAAAATTCACAACATGAAGCGCAGCGCGTCGCGCTCCCCGGGCCCTGCCAGAAGCAGTATGTCGCGCAACTCGCGTAGCATGGGACGGGGCTACGACAACGGTAGCGGTGTCCCGGGCGACTCCCCGGAGCGTATGTCACCGGAGCGCATGCGACGCCGCCTAGACCGTTCGCCCAGTCCACGTGGCCGGTACGGTTCCCCGCACCGGGAGCCCTACATGCGCGGGCCTCCACCGGCCGAGCGACCCGCCGGCTACAAGGTTCTGTGCGTCAGCGCTTTGCCACCGAAGGCTCCTGACGAGTTCATCGAGGAGACGCTGTACCGTGAGTACAAGAAGTTCGGCGACTTTAGTGTGCGACTGTCCAACGATCTGGACGAAAGGGTAGCCTATGTGTGCTTCCGTACGCCCGAGGATGCTCGGGAGGCGAAGCACCACAAGCCGCGTCTTATCATCTACGACAAGATGGCTATTGTGGAGCCGGTATACAAGTCCACGACCAGGCCGGAGTACAGGTAAGAATTCGGTTAATGGTCATCTTGATTAGTTAAGCTCACCTCCTTATGTTTCAGACCCCGTGGCCACTCAATGTCTCCGCCGGACTACGAACGTTATCATTATTCACGTTCGCCAATGGGTCCCGGAGTTCCCCTTGACCACCGACGGCCGCCGATCGATCCTTACGATCGGTACGGTCCGCCCCACATGCACCCCCATGCTGTACACCCTCGGGACTACCGACCGCTGCACCACGACTATCCGCATCCGCCTCGCGGACCCCCGCTGCATCGCGGTCACCCGCACCACCTCGGCCACGGCCACGCGCCTCCCCATACGTACGCTCCGATGAGACCACTGGCACCACGCCCACATGCGCCATACGAGAAGCCAGAGAGCAAGAAGGACAAGTTCCCGAACTATCTGCACCACGTGCAGCCCGAGGATGACCCACTCTCAACGCGCACGCTCTTCGCTGGCAATCTTGAGGTGACTATCGCCGACGACGAGCTGCGGCGCATTTTCGGCAAGTACGGTGTGGTTGATGATATCGATATCAAACGGCCGCCACCTGGAACGGGCAATGCGTTCGCCTTCGTGCGCTACCAGAATCTGGACATGGCTCATCGGGCTAAAATCGAGTTGTCCGGCCAGTATATCGGCAAGTTCCAGTGCAAGATTGGCTACGGCAAGGTGACCCCGGCCACTCGCATGTGGATCGGTGGCTTGGGAGCCTGGACCTCTGTCACCCAGCTGGAGCGAGAATTCGACCGTTTCGGGGCCATCAAGAAGATTGAGTACCAGAAGGGCGAGCCTTACGCCTACATTCAGTATGAGACCGTGGAGGCGGCCACCTCGGCGGTGAAGGAGATGCGAGGATTCCCGCTGGGTGGACCAGAGCGACGTCTGCGCACCGACTTTGCCGAGCTGCCGGGGACAACACCAGTATCACAGTTCAAGAGCTCGAAGCCACCGTATGATGAGAGCGCCTTGGAGTATCGCCGTCCGGAGTACGATCCATATTACGAGGAATCTACAGCGTATGCTCCAAGAGGTGGATATTCTCCATACCCGCCCAGAGGCGGCTACCGCGGTCGTGGTGGCTATCGCGGAAGAGGACGAGGCATGTACCATTATCACAACGATGTGCACAGGCCTCCACATCCCGGCTCCTTGAGTGGATCGTCTTCGTCGGTGCCCCCGCCAGGTGGAGCTGACGACGAGTGGCGGCGTCCTCCCGGTGAATCATATGACAGGGGAGCTCGCTCTAGCTCCCGGGAACCAGGTGTGGAACGGTCAAGATCCCGATCACCCATGAAGCGAGCTCGCTCGCCCGGATCTGACTCTGACACTTCGACTCGTCGCAATGACGCCCTTGGATCGGCCAGCACAGTGCCGGAAGTGGCGCGCAAGTGCATCACCGTGTGGACCGGAGCACTGATCCTCAAGAGCTCCCTCTTCCCGGCGAAATTCCATTTAACTGACGGCGACACGGACATCGTGGAGTCGCTAATGCGGGACGAAGAGGGCAAGCACAATCTGCGCATCACGCAGCGTCTTCGTCTGGATCCGCCCAAGCTGGATGATGTGCAGAAGCGAATTGCATCTTCGTCCTCGCACGCCATATTCATGGGCCTGGCCGGGTCCACGGTGGACACCAATTGCGACGATGCCAGCGTTCAGACGCGACCTCTGAGAAATCTGGTCTCATACCTCAAGCAGAAAGAGGCAGCTGGCGTCATTTCGCTGCTAAACAAGGAGACGGAGGCCACCGGCGTGCTGTACGCCTTTCCGCCCTGTGACTTTTCCACGGAGCTGCTGAAGCGCACGTGCCACAGCCTCACGGAAGAGGGCCTGAAGGAGGACCACCTCGTCATTGTGGTGGTGCGAGGCGGAACGGCCTAAAATGGTCGATGGCGAAAGGCAAGTGCTGGACAAACTGGAGGTAACGACTAGCCACAGTGCTCATGGGAAGCCTCTTGTCACACCTAACTATATATCCTAGAAAACTTAGTCGTATCTTAGATGCTCCTCTCAAGGCGAGGCGGATGCAGTTGGGGACGCGTACACGCCAGGGCCGTGTATGTGTGCGTCCTCCGCACACCCGCTTGCACACGCACACACACCACACACTCACCACATACACATATGATGCACAAAGAGAAACGAGCAGAACCGAGGAGACATCATCCACACACCTCATGATCCCTGACCCCCTCTATTAATTAATCATTAATTTCCGTTCTTTTTGCAGACAGGATCTCTCTTTATGGTTTTTATAGCAAGTTCTCGATGTGTTAGTGACAGTGAAATTTATATATATTTATATACATGCTATATTTTATAAATGTGCTTAAAAAAAAGTTTCCTAGAAGAACAAGTTTTTGATTATGCATCAAATGTAACAATTTTCCAATTTTTAAACATGTCAAAGTGTGCATCCGAGGATGATTAAAGACCTAAAGTCTCCTCAAAAGACCCCATTCAAGTGTCCGATCCAGACGTAACCAGTGCGAAATGATTTCGAAACGAAACAGTTTTTGTGTTGCTTAAAATTGATTTCATATTTTGAGTTGTGTTGTTTTGCCGCTGCCCCTGCCTGATCCTTGGCTTGTGACATAAAGTGCGCCCAAGTTAGTGGTCTGATTGTCCAGAGACGACGACGCAGACGCAAGTGATGACCGAGTTTCGCAAGTTTCCACGAGTTTGTTTTTGCAGTGCAGTTTCCACAATTCGGTGCAAAAAGTGTTGTTTGTATTTCTGGCCAAAACAGTCAGAAGTCAGTCTCCCCTCGACTTATCCCGGGGGCTATCATCCAGTTGGTGTTCTCGTTTGGCATGTGGGTGCGCGAAATCCTATCCGATCTATCTATCCGTATCCGAATCTGAATCCGTCTTCCATCCGAAGAGAGAACGTCGTGTAGCATTTGCTCCAAAATGTCTCTGCTGTTTGATTGGGTTTGGCAATTGTTACATTGGTTTTCTTGTGGCTGCTCTCAACAGAATATAATAATGGTGTTTTGTTTATAATTTATGCGACATTTATGTTTCTGTGAGTTCAAGTGTCATTCCACGGACCGAACATGAAGATGATGAATCCGAGTAGTTGGCAAGTGCATGTGCTGTGTCTGCGTGTGTTCTCAAATAATATACTATTTATATATATCCAATATAACCAATCGTAAATCTGTTCACTCAGAGATGTAGTAATAACGATCAAAGGCAGTTCATTTACCCCAAGTAGATAGAAGTTCGATGTCACAGTATAATCTATGCCTCAACCAATATTATAACAAACAATTATACATCTAATTAAAAATAAAATAAATAAAAACTACCCAATGTGTGTTCAAAGATTTGGTGTCCAAAAAATGTGATTTATAGTGCCAAGTTCCAAGTGTAATCCAAGAACAAAGTGAAACCATCCACCCGAAGGCAAAGAAGCAGCCAGGTAATCCCATCCCAGCATCCACCATGAACTCTGCACCCATGTTAACATTAACTTAAATTTTAATAACAACTAGAAGACACCAAGAGTTGCCCGTTCTCAATCGTAGTACAGGTAAAACGTGGTGCAGACTGCAAAGTAGGACGGCCTCTCCACTCTGTAGGTCACGAATCCGTCCTTCTCGGCATCCCACAAGAAGTTGACCATGGAATAGAGGCCCTGCATCAGAAATTCGCCCACGGTGACCAGCACTATGTAGCGATATCTGGGTTTTGGGAAAAGACGAGGTTAAACGAGGGAGACAATGTTTTTGTAAACCATTCCCATTCTCACCTGTCGTAGTTGTTGAGCTTGATACGGTTTTTGATCTCCTCGCTGACCTGCGCCGCCATGTGCAGAGAGTGCTTGGGATGGAACATGTACTCGTCGTTGTAGTGCCTGTTCATCACCGCCTTGATGATGTTCTCTACGCGCTCCTTGTTCAGCGGATTCTTAGACTCCAGGCGGTACGTGGGCATATATCGCATTGTTGGCTATACACAATACAAAAATCTAAAATAATGCACAGCCAGGAGCTGCAACTACTTACCTTGGCGACTGGGGCAGCACCCATGCCCATGGGAGCCGCCACGCCTATATGCGACTTGGTCAGCGATCCGCGCTGGCTGTTGCTCAGCTGCTGCTTCTGCATGGTGGCGAAATGGAAAGGAAACCACAAGTGTGGCTGTTAGTATGGGCATGGATGGGATGTTCGTGACTTGGCCAATTTTCTAGACAGGCGCATGCATTGCCATGTTCACATTTCGTTACATGCATCAATTCATTAAAAAGACATCAAGCATTAATGTCAAAATCAATCTGGTACCTTCTCACGCTCTTGGCCGAGGCACAGAGTCACCAGGCCCGACCAGTTTTTTGCCGCGGCGGCTGTCATTTCGTTCGATGTTCGACGTTCGAATTTATTGAAATGGAGTCGGGTCGAGTGCGTCGCGGTTAGCCATAAAACCACAAATGATTATGCCATTAAGCCATTGCCTGCCACCAGATTGCCTGACGGACCAGTCGCCGTGGCAATCCGTGGCCATTGTTGAATCAATAGTTGGCCAAATTATGCGCCAGTTGGCAGCCGAACTTACCTCGCCCTTGGCCGCCTTATCCTTTCCCTCGGCCGCCGATTTGTCCTTCTTCTCCTTCTTACCCTTGCCCGGTTCCGCTTCCTTGGTCGGAGCCGCAACGGGCGCCACCTCTTTGCTCCTTCGCTCCTCCGGCGAGTCAGCCATGATCAAAGTGTTTTTTGAACAAAAATTATTTTCAGAACGTGGCTGCCCCCAGAAAACTTGGCTATCAAACTGAAAGGAGAGCCCGCTGGGATTGACATTGAATCGAAGACAGTCTTTACAACGGCAATTAGTTTACACTTTATTTGGTTTGCAATATGGTGTGTGTGTGTGTGTGTGTGTGTGGGGACAATGTTTCCTTCGCATTTCAGATCCGTTTCCGGTTTCCGTTTAAAGTATATCCAAACATTTTGCAGTCAGACAATAGACGATAAAACACACACGTACCAAGTATTTACGTTATTTGTGGGTGCTCAAACATCAATTACATATATATACACATATTCAAATATAAATATACCTCGATACATGCGCATAATTCAGATTCGGACACCTAGTAAATTGTCTATATAAAAAGGGAAAACAATATAACAGTGCGAACTCTCTTGGCCACATTTGCTCCTTGTCTTCCTTGTCTCTGTTACATTGTTGCTTGAACTAGTTGTGTTGAGTCCAGGACTCCCGAGTATGTATTTGAGTGTTTTAAAAACATTCGTGGCTCTTCGAAATACAAAATACAAATACAATATATATGTAAAAACTCAAAAACTCAGTGTTACAGCTACTAAGATTGGCGATAAAAAACCGGCGCACTGGTGGAGGATAGCACAACACCGAGGAACAATTGCTTAGACATCTAACATCCATGTACGATATTTACTTATAAAAGAATAGCATCTCCTTTTCCGTTCTCGTGCAAATTTTGGTGCAGACTTATGTATATGTATGTAAATATTGGAAAGTACTAATTTCTCTGTCTGTCGTTTCGTTTTTTGTTTCTCAGTTTTAGCTTTAGTTTTAGTTTCCCTCGTTTTTGTTAGATATTCGTACCAAAGTTAGTTTCAGTCGTGTAGTGGACACATAGGTAAAGCTTTAGTTGCGACCCGGCGTCTGTTCGCAAATGCAAAGACCTTATTATAAAAAGATGAGTAACGCCAAAAGATTGATTGCTGTAGATATATTCCAGCGCACTTGGAATTAATCTTAAAAGCCAGAGAGAAAGACATAATGCATAGATTTTTTTCGATCTTTTAGAAAACATCGATTAAATCAAAAACAAAATTGTTTAAATCGAAAAATAAAAATTCTATGAATTATATAAAATAAATAAAGGTTCAATTAAATTTAAAAAAAATAAACAAAAAAATATTTTCATAACATTTATAAAAAAAACTCAAACTCTATTATTTTAAAACTGAATCGCTGCATCGACAAAATATTTTCCGCTTTTTACGCAATTCAAATGTATTGGCGTTATGCATCTTGTTATTACAAGGTCTTTGGCAAATGTCGTGTGGCCATATACATAGATATAGACACATTCCGATAAATCGTATGCTATGTATGTATATAGTGGACACGTATAAGATGCAATAATTATAATCAGTGGGTTTCGTTAGTACATATATAGTAATTGCTGGATTGTTTTTCTTTTTTTGGGTATATGCGCTATATTCTTCCTCTGCTTCTGCGGTTTTTTGAGTCTCAAATATGCCTCTAAAAATGTAGCTTTTGGAATTCGATTAGTTTCGAGTTGGTTTTTTGTTTTTCCTGATGGCACCGTGTTATTTCATAACGCCACATTTGGTCCGAAAAGTTTTTTTTTAACGTTTATAAATCTCTTAGTCGTTGGAGCGCACCTTGCGCAGCGATCCGCGGTTAAACTTGCAGATGGACTCCAGCAAAGCCGAGCGGGTCACCTCATCGCCCTCTCCATCTCCATCGCCGGCCTCCGTGTCCTCTGCCAGCATGTTCGGTGTGGAAGATTGCCGCTCCACGGGTGCTCCACTCGCCAGCGGAGCCGGAGTAAGCGGTGGGGCTGAAAGGTAAAAAAAAAACAGAAACGAAAGTGAGTCCGGGTGAGTTCCGGGGGCTAGAAAGCTAACAAACTACTGATTTGAAGCTGTGAACGGCTGTTAGATAACTACATTTGAGGCCGGCCAGTGTGGGCTCCTCGGGAGTGCTGTCGGAGCGGTTGAAGGAGTCGGCCGCACTTAACCCTACACCCAGGACCGTGCTGGAGGAGGAAGCTGCTGTTGCTGCTGATGCAGTGGCAGCCACAAGCGACAAGCGTCCATTGTTCGTTTGGAGTGATACTTGCTGCTTTAGCTTCGACTGTTTGTGCTCTAGTTTCTAGACGTAAGCATCGATTCAAATAAACGAAAGAAAGAGAAACCAAAAAGTGTTCGTTAAGTTGCTGTGTGGAAGGGTTGGCAAGATCTACGTGGGAATTGGGGGGAAGGTTGGGCAACTAACTGCTTTCTGCTTGGACTTGCGCTTCTCCTCCTCGGAGCTCATCAGCTCCTGGACGCGCACGATGCGCTTTTGGTTCTTCACCGACTTCTGCTCATCCCGCAGGCGATTCTCGCTCTTGAGGGCCGCCTGCTTCAGCAGCTCCTTGGCGTTCAGGGAAAGCTTAAAGTAGGGCTTCTCCGCATTGGCGGCGCCAGCGCCCTCCGTTGAAGCATATTGCGTGAAGAATCTGTGACCCAGCAGCTGTTCCAGCGTGGGAAGGCCTGCCTTGCAGGCCTCCTTCGACAAAATGCTCTCCAGCAGGCATTCTACAAAAGGTAAAACTTTAATCATTCCGAATTAAAATGAAAGCAGTTCTTGAACTCACTCAAGGCCTCTGGACATTCCGTTATCTGTCGCACAACAGACTCCTGCAACGGATAGCCCATGGTCATTTCGAACAGGACATGCCCAAAGCAGTAGACATCCACCGTCTCCATGGCATGGATCTTACTGTGCTGCACAAAGAAGGGTCTGTAGAACGCCGGAACGCCCACAAGGTAATTCTCAATGTCCAAAAGCTTCACGCAATCGTCCACTATGACTATGTTTCCGGAATGAAGGTGACCTGCGAATGCAAAACCCAAACCTTAAGTTTATGAGATCTGAAATAAGGTAAGTTTGGGAACTTACCGTAGGCGTACCCCTTGGAATGCAAAAATATGAGGGCCTCTAGAATCTGCTTGCCATAGGTGGCCACCTGTTTCATGGAGAGTGCAGTGCGTCCCTTCGGATTGCCATACTTGCTGAGGAAGGGATTCTTTGGCGTGGCCATGCACAGCACATCCTTCAAGGTGCCGTGCTTGTGGAATCTATGGGGACAGGAAACAATTTAGCGAGAGCTTCCTATTAATATTAAGACTCACTTCCTGATCACAAGGCAACCGCTCTCCGTGTGGCCGGCAAAGATGACGGGCTCGATGTGCGGATGCTGCAGACCCATCAGGCTCTTTAGTATCCCACTAATTTCCTTCTCGTCCACAAACTTGTCCGGCCCGTACTCCAACCATTCAGCCACTACCTCTGCACCCGGATCAAGGGTGCCGGCATCGATGGAGTGGCCGCTGCCATTGCTGCTGCTGCCGGAGGCGAAATGCTTGCTCTGGTGCGTCTGGGAGCCGCTCTTGACCAACTGCTTGTGGCTGCTGCTCTTCTCTGGTGGCTTGGGCGTCACCTTGAAGTAGTGCTTTCTGAGGCGCCAGCCTATGGCGCCCATGGTTCCGCCCAAAGCCCACGCCGCATCTGATCGCAGGCAGAGCAAGGCGTTCTGCACGGCATGGTCTGTGGAGGTGAAAAATTGCAGGCAGAAATTAAAGAGAATCCAGAGCAGGAGAGAGAGATCAACGCACCGTGAAAGGACTGCGAGTAACTCTCGGGATCGACAAAGCGCTTGGCTGGCAGCGATGAGGCCAGTATGGGATTCATTAGTACGGCGTTTATGTACACTTGCAGAGCTTGCTTCCGTTCAGCTACGAAATCCGGACGCATGTTACCAAAGATGCGCTTGCGAGGCAGCGGCAGCTCGATGCCGGAGATCCGGAGACACTTGTCCAGCCGGTCGAAGTCATTGTAGCGGCGCAGAACGTTCCACGAGTTCTCCCTGCTGGTGCCCCTCCACACGCGCAGCAGGTATTCCTGCATTAGACACAAACAAACATAAATACATATGTACATGCACGCATACAGACACCGACCGAATGCATGAAATCATCATCAACAATTATTGATTTTTCGCTGGGGGGTCAGCAGCAGCAGGAGCTCTAATCCCTATCTACGTACCGTATGTCCGTCGACCTCCTCGACGGCGGTTATCTCGCAGCTCAGCGTTTGGGTGTCATCAATTGGCAATTTCCGTTCATATCTGCTCGCAAATATGGCCATTGGATTCCTTTGGATACATTTTCACTGATTGCCTCTCGATAAATGTGTGTACATATGTGTGGGTCTCGCTTTGTCCCCACCCTTTTGGACGCGCGGCACGGAGTGTTACGGTGACGCACAGGCTGATTTTGAGTTCCTAACCCAAGCACTGATAATTTAACACACAAAGATTGTCTTTCTTGCTCTGTATTTTTGTTTTTTCGTTCGAGACCCAATGGACCCGCACCAGAAATATTTTTTCACTGTTTACTTATAATCGTTAAACCAGTGTTGCACAGCTTTGCGTTTTTCGTTTGTTATTAGTCAACACCAGCACAGAGTTGACATCCTTAAGTAGCGTTTAAAAGGCTAAATTTCTGGCTAATGAGAATTAGAATAATGTCTTCTATTTTGTATACATTGTAGACTTTAAGATGTTTTTAAATATCTCTGATATGGGCCAAGGTGTTTAGTTTTCCTGGAATGTAGATTAAGCCAACACAAGTTATTACTCACCTGTTTTAGATTTAGCTTGAAACAGTTACATGCGCAGCACTGCCGCGGCCCGATTCGCGAGTTATCGATAACAGGGATGAGCTTGCGTTGTTGTTCTTAGATAGTGCGAAATAAATTGGGAATACATTGAACTCGGCCGAAAACTGTGCAAATCCAACATGGGCATCTCGACGGCGATCCTGCGCAACCAGCTGATGGGCCTGAACAACTTCCCCGGCACGCACAAGGACCAGGCGGACAAGTACCGCCAGCTGCTGAAGACGGTGCTCGCAAACACCGGCCAGGAACTGATCGACGGCCTGCGGCTCTTTGTGGAGGCGATTGTGAACGAGCACGTCAGCTTGGTGATCTCGCGCCAGATCCTCAACGATGTGGGCGTTGAGCTGAGCAAGCTGCCCGACGACCTCTCCAAGCAGCTCTCCCACTTCACCCTGGAGAAGGTTCACCCGCGTGTAATCTCTTTCGAGGAGCAGGTGGCCGGCATTCGGTTCCACCTGGCCAATATCTACGAGCGCAACCAGCAGTGGCGCGAGGCAGCCACGGTACTAGTGGGCATTCCCCTGGAGACGGGCCAGAAGCAGTATTCCGTGGAGTGCAAGCTGGGCACCTATCTGAAGATCGCCCGTCTCTACCTGGAGGACAACGACTCGGTGCAGGCCGAGCTGTTCATCAATCGCGCCTCGCTTCTGCAGGCCGAGACCAACTCCGAGGAGTTGCAAGTGAGTCTTATGTTTTCAACCAGAGTATAAACTTTTCATCATCCACCGGTTTAGGTTCTCTACAAAGTCTGCTATGCCCGTGTCCTGGATTACCGGCGCAAGTTCATCGAGGCCGCCCAGCGCTACAACGAGCTCTCCTACCGCAAGATCGTGGACCAGGGCGAGCGCATGACGGCGCTAAAGAAGGCTCTAATCTGTACAGTTCTCGCCTCCGCCGGCCAACAGCGCTCCCGCATGCTGGCCACTCTCTTCAAGGACGAACGCTGCCAGCATCTGCCGGCCTATGGTATCCTAGAGAAGATGTACTTGGAGCGCATCATTCGGCGCTCTGAGCTGCAAGAGTTCGAGGCCCTGCTGCAGGACCATCAGAAGGCGGCCACGCCCGACGGCTCCTCGATTCTGGACCGGGCCGTCTTCGAGCACAACCTGCTGTCGGCCAGCAAGCTGTACAACAACATCACCTTCGAGGAGCTGGGCGCCCTGCTTGACATACCCGCTGTGAAGGCGGAGAAGATTGCCTCCCAGATGATCACCGAGGGCCGCATGAATGGACACATTGACCAGATCTCGGGCATCGTGCACTTTGAGAACCGCGAACTCCTGCCGCAGTGGGACAGGCAGATACAGTCGCTGTGCTATCAAGTGAATTCCATAATCGAGAAGATAAGTGTGGCCGAGCCCGATTGGCTGGATAACCTGAACTGAACCCGGCTAAGCCTTGGCTACCCCATCCATCTCTGCACCCCTCACCGTCATCACCTTCATCGTCACGAGAAAAAACAGCAAATAGAAGCGCAGCAAATCGGATATTGGCCGCCGCCCTGCGTCTGTGTTAGATTTCATTTTTAATTTATATAAAAAATAAATGAAATTATGTACATTATCGATCCTGTGGAACCAAAAGAATACACAACAAGAGAACACAACCTGGCAGACAGTGCTTTTTTGGAAAAATGTATTGTATATTTTCAGTAACTCGTATAATTCAAAAAGCTCTGTGTGTACAAAGGACGTTTGTTCTTAGACAACTAATGGAATGACTTTAGCATTCGGGGGATACATACATACTCGAATATATGTACACGGTAAGACTACATCCGGGGGCCAAGGATCTACCCATTCCTACAATCCTAACTCCAATCATCATACATAACTAGATTTAGGCTAAACAAATTCAACTAAACAAAATGCACATCATGCAGGGGGGGCTTGAGAAGAGGGGGGGATGGATATGGGATGAACTTAGAGGGGGGAAATTGAACTTAGAACCTAGCGTAGAATCATCCCTGGTTATTACTGGACGAGGAGGTCTCCTCATTCAGCTGCATCTGCGCCAGTGTGCGTACGACCACGCCCCGGTTGACGGGCGTCAGGCCCTGGCAGAGACCAACCACAGCGTCCAGCGCTACGTCGGGGCAGTCCTGGGGATAACAAGAAGGTAAAAGGTCACTAAAAATTTAACCCGAAGATTTATCACTGCTTACCTCGAGCATTTTCGAAATGGTGGAAATAATGGCATCTCGCCTCACGGAGTTTACATTGCGGGAAACAATAGACTCGGCATTGCTCTGCTCCTCATACCAGGCCACCATTTCCTCGTTCTTGTCCCACACATAAGACTGAAAAAGAATCGTTATTTATACATTCAGATATTGCCGGCCTGGGTAATATTTAGTAAGTCTTACCTCTGTGGCTCCCTTCTCCTCCACTAGCCAGCGTCGCAGCATCTGCTTGGCCTGGCCAACGGACAGATTGTCCTGGGCTCGCAGAATCTTCTTGATGTAGGCATCCTCCAGCAGCAGGCGTCGCAGGCGCCAGTAGAGCCAGCGGCGGGAATCGCGCCAGGGCACTATCTCGCTGATGCACTCCTTCTCCAGCATCCGCTCGGGAGTATCGTGCAGGTCGGCAAAGTGAACGGCCACCGTGTGATAGACATGCATCAGCATGGCCAGTCGAGCCTTGATCTTCTCATCCACCTGGGCGGACTTGACCTTGTCGCCAGAAGCCACTGCCTCATCGAACTCCTTCTTAAGCTGTATTTTAACAGAAAAAAATGCAATTAAAAATATTATTACTATAATTAATGGCATTAAAACTTACCGCAATGGTGGTGGCATCCAGGCGATGTATCGTCTTGACCAGATCCTTCTCTTTGTACTTAATCTCCACAATGCCCTCCGGCTCCAGTACTCCTCCTCTTGCCTCCGGATCGGCATAGGTTTCCATGTAGCGCGGGTTGATCAGCGAGTCCAGCACAGCCCAGGCACCACCTCGCAGCTCTGCGTTGGGCGGCAGGTAGATCAGCACCGGCTTCTTGTACTCCCGCAATCCGTCGACGATGTAGGCACCAAACTTGACGATCTGCTCGTACATGTCCTTCATGCCGCCAGAGAAGCCTCTCCAGTTGGCAAACACAATCAGCGGCAGCTCCTCCCGTCCAAAGTCCTTAATGGCCTGCGCCGTTTTGTACGAGGAATCTGGATACCACACCTGACCCGCCTGCTGCAGGGTCTTGGCCTCCGAATCGAGATTGGCAGGATCGGCGGGCATCTCCACCTCCACCGTGCGCGTTTCCACAGCAATTACACCAACGGGCACACCGCCGAGACGGGCACGTCCGGTGACCACTGTCTTGGCCCACGGCGCCATGATTTCGCTCCACGAATCCCGATCAAAGAAGCCATTCTCCCAATCGTTGGCATTCGAGGGATTGACGCGGCCACCTAGCATCCACCGGGGATCGTACGGCGACTTGGTGGGCATGAAGTCCACGGGCCGATCGATGCGATCGCTAGGCAAAATGATGGGCAGGTCGCAGCCAATGTAGGCGGGGATGTACGAGAGCCAGTCGAGGATGGTGTAGACACCGTCCAGATCGATGGCCTCCGTTTTGTGGGTGACGCCGTTGTTGAACATGATTTGGGTGCCGCCCAGTTGGTTGTTTGAGGCGTATACCTTGCGTCCAAGTAGCTGAAAAATGGGTAAGGATAACGTGTATACACTGAACAAATCTATTAAGGGTTTATTATTCAGCAGCTTACCTTGTTAAGCGCGGCATAACCCGTGAGTATAATGTGCGAGTTGTCAATCTGGATGACACGCTGGCCCAGCCGAACGACATAGGAGCCAATACCGATGGTCCGGCAAGTCACCATGGCAATGGTGACAATCTCCTCGTAAGCCTGAGATGTCTCTCCGGCAATGAGACCTGCATAACGCAAGTTTTCCACGCCAAGACCATCATCCTTGCCTATGATATCGGTAATCTTGTAGCGCTGCTCTCCCTCGTCCTCGATCAGAATGGCACGCACCGAGTTCAGGTTGGCCACCTGGGCGTAGTCCTCGGTGGTCAGGTAAAGGTACTTGAAGCCCTTGTCTGGCTCCTCGGGATCCTCCCAGGCGATCTTGAACATGGCCTTTACCTCCTCCGCGAGACCAATGCGAGCTCCACTGTTTACGGAGATGTAAATCTGGAGGGGAATGGAGGATTAGTAAGTTTTAGATTTGGTAACACCAAGAGATATATTTACCCTAGGAACTTTACGTTCGCGAGCCAGCTGGGAGGCCTTGGCGAAGAGCACGTCCTCCTTGATGCCAAAGGAACCAATCAGGTAGGTCAGGTCATTGGCTATGACAATGATCTCACGACCATTTGGATACTCGGGAGTGGCCAAAACAATGCGCCAAGCTACCATGCCGCACTGGAAATATAAAATAATCATGAAAATTACGCTTCAGGACCTTCTAAAGCCCAAACTCACATTGTTTTCACCCGGCAGCCGCTGCATCTCCACCAGACTGTCACCCTCGAGCACCAGTTCCTTGCACTCGATCAGGATCTTGTCTGGGATGCGTATATCCACTGTGGGTCGGGCCTTGGAGAACTCCTTCCAGTGTCGCTCGGTCATCTGGCGGAACATGTCGGGCACATCGTACACATAGGTGGTGCCATTGGACTGCGCCTGGAAGCGTTTCTGCTGCAGGAAGTCTTTGGTCATGTAGGGCGTGGAGATGGGGTGGCCATGCAGGGATCCCTGCTTCTCTCCATACGCCTTGAACTTGATCTGCAGGGGGAGAAATTAATAAGAGTCTTTAAGGAGAAAGGGGTTATTAAGATACTTACAATGCCCGTCTCCGGCTCCGTCTGCTCCGTGTACATGGAGATGTCCAGGAAGTAGCCCGAGTCATTGGCAATGCAAAGTCGCACTGCCTGAGTGGGTGACTGCGGCGACTGACGGATAACCATCTTCAGCTCCGCCTGCAGCACGCGCAGCTTCCATAGACGCGGACCATAGCGCATGATCATTTTGGTCACAGACTCCTCAATCTTGGCCGGGTCCATGATGACGGTGGGTACAAAGTTCAGGAAAATGTGGTTGCAATCAGTGCGCTTAGCGTGCGGGTGCGAGAAGGCCACCTCCAGCTCATCCATAGCCTCCAACAGGACTCGCTCGCCCTCGTTCTGCAGATACTCGAACGAGGCCTCCTTGGTGATCAGGTCCGAGTGCCGGATAATCGAGCGGATAAAGAAGCGATAGTCCGTGACCTCCTGGCCCTTGGACACCTTGGCCTTGCCCAGGTACAGGTGCATCTTTTGGTTGGCCGTGGGCAGAGCCTCCAAGTCGTACGTCTTCATGCGATTCAGTTCCAAATGGAAGGCTGATGCCGGTTCCAGATGCCTATAGATACGATCCTCCGTGAACTTGTCCCGGGCACGATATGTAAAGAACTTGGGGAACTGGCGTTTCTTCAACGCAGCGAAGGTAATCCTACGGATGCGACGCTGGAAGAGCTCCTCGTTGTGCTCCTGACAGTAGTTGCCAAAGATCTGGGCCATCTGGAGGTCATCCATCTCCCCCGTTTCCCTCACGGCCACGCTCACAATGTGAATGGGTTCCGTGGACTTGGCCTCCTCGGCAGCATTGGCCCGGGTCACGGGATCCGACAGCGACACATTAATCGAGGTGCTGTGCCGGCTGTCCGAGATGGAGTCAGCCGCCTCCACAGCCTCTAGGACCTTGGCATTGACCATGGCCGGAGACACAAAGTCCTCCAGCAGATCCAGAATCTCATCCGAGTACATCTCAAAGTGCTCAAAGGAGTCGAAGGCAGCGATGGCACCAGTGCGCACGAACGAGCTGCCCAGAGTCTCGGCTGCCGCATGATCCAGGCCCTCCGGCGAAGACATGCGTGAGAAGAGCCTGTTGGGATGGGCGGTGGGTAGCAGGAACTGGAAGTGCACCAGCGGCAGGCCACCAGAGAGCTCCAGATGCTGCAGGCAGGTCAGCTCGTAGGAGGTGTAGGCTCTCCTCACATAGACCTCTAGAGCGGCATTGCATACAGCCCTGTTGGAGTGGTAGAAGAAGTCGTGCAGGATGTCAAAGATCGACGTCTCCGACAGGATCAGACGCTGCAGGTTCTCCGGGTGGAAGTCATGGCCGTACATGTCCACGGCCGACAGGAAGATCGACTCCATTTGATTATGCCTCAGCTCATAGGCCGGCTGGTGGGCGGCGATCAGAACCTGGCGGGATCGCAACGCCACCCTAGAGTGCTCGGCTCGGTTCAGGGAGGTCAGCTCGCTCAGCGTGTTTGCCAGCTCGTCCGTCAGACCCGGTTCGTTGGCCCACAGATGATCGATGAGCAGCGTAACCAGCAGGTTCTTCTTGGCCACCTGCGAGTGCGAGAATATGGTGTTGACCACCGTCTGCATGTCGTCCTTGTTGTGCTCCCGCACCAATCCCACGCACTTGTCGTAGTGTCCGTGCTGGAACTGCGACTCCACGTCGTAGTACTGGCGCAGCAGCTCGTGCACGGCGGCCTTCATCCTACCGCGAATGCCGTTGCGGTACCGCTGGACCAGCTGGACAATGCTCTGGGTGGTCAGGAAGAAGACATCCCGGTCCGAGCGTTTCTGCAGCGTGGCCGCGTGGCTGTCAATCACGCTGGCTATTTGCTGCGACGGGAACTGGGCCAGCACACTGGTTATGTTCCGCTCGTACAGGGTCATCAGCTTCCGGATCTTCTTCTCCACGGAGATGGGAATGCGTCCCGAAATGGAGGCAATCACCTCCTGCAGCTCCAGCAGCGGCAGCGACGGATCCCGCAGGCTCTGCATGAACCGCTCTATGATGTCCCTCAGCCGCTGGGCATTGAAGGGTTCCGGCAGGCAATAGCCAGCCAGGGTGTTCTCCAGGATGCTCTTGTAGGTGTTGTGCACGCGGTTTAGCTTCTCGGGAACAGGTGCATTCTCCGGCTGGGGGAATTGACCCTTGCAGGGCTGCGCCTTGGTCACCAGCGAGGGATCGTCCAGCTCCAAGTGGCCCAGCAGGGATCCGGCATCCAAAACAGCTCCAGGCCGGCGCACAAACGTCACCGTGCCCGCCTCCTGCGAGGTCAGAGTCATCACCATTTTCATCACCTCGATTTCGGCGTAGGCCTGGCCCTTGGCCACATGGGCACCATCCTCCACAATGAGATTGATGAGCTTGCCGGCAGAGGGACTGCGCAGCAGCGATGGATCGTTCTCCTTCTCGAACACGCACGTCTGGTTGCCAATGACGATGCGGTAGCGATCTACCTCCTCCTTCATGTACGTGGTATAGGAGGCACCCTCGAAGGAGATGAGCAGGCCGCCGTCCGAAAGGCGGTGCACCTCGATCTCCTTGAACGAGCTGTTCATCAGCAGGAAGTACGAGTTGGCACCGCTCTTGGCCGCCTGGACCTTGTAGCGAATGCCATCGTTGATCAGTTCTACGTCCACTACGTTCGTCAGGGTGTTGGCCGCCTGGATCTGTCCCTTCTCCAGCGAGGTCTGGAAGCTAGAGAAGCTCTCGGTTATCTGGCGATCGGCGATGTGCAGGGATCCGCACATAACGCCCAGCAGGATGTCCGGCTTCTCGGACTGCACACGTTCGGCTATCAAGGCGTCCAGCCAGGCGGTGTCGATGCTGTTGTCCAGGAACCGATTCGTCTCCAGCAGGGTGATCAGGTACTCAACTGTGGTACGGAAGTCGCCACGAATGGACAGCTCCTTCAGCGCAATCACAAGGTTCTCGCGAGCCTGCTGGCGATTCTCGCCCCAGGAGAAGCAATGTCCGAACTGAGAGTCCGCGAATTCGTGCAGCCCTCCGCTGGCGGCCACACTGAAGTAGCCCCAGACGTTCTTGCTGGAACGGAAGTTCAGCTCCTGAACGGTGCCCGAGCTGGGCTTGAAGCCCTCATCAGGATTCTCGGAGGTGATGCGGGCGGCGATTACATGGCCAGACGGACGCGGCTTGTTTGGCGGATTCTCAAAGTCGATCACAGATGAGCCCCATGGAGACTCTCCGTACAGGAGTCGGATGTCCTTGAGACGATAGAGGGGAATACCCATACCAATCTGCAGCTGGCAGGCGGGTAGATTCACATCAGCCACCATCTCCGTGCAAGGATGCTCCACCTGAAGACGGGGATTCAGCTCGAGGAAGAAGTAACGACCCTCGGGATCGTACAGATACTCCACCGTGCCGGCGCTCACGTAGCCCACCATCTTGGCCAGACGCACTGCAGCCTTCTCCATGTCCTCGAACACCTCCGGCTGGGCCACAATGGCGGGGGCTTCCTCGATAATCTTTTGATGGCGACGCTGGATGGAGCAGTCACGACCGAACAAGCTGATGGCATTGCCATACTGATCCGCCAGCAGCTGCACCTCCAAGTGCCGGGCTCCCCGGGCCAGCTTCATCACGAAGATGGGTGAGCCGGGCACCTCCGCCTGGACTTGCCGGAACAGGGCGGGGAACTCCTCGGCGGTGTCCACACGACGAATTCCCTTGCCGCCACCGCCCTCAGAGGCCTTGATCATCACCGGAAAGCCTTGAATAAAAAGGATTCATTAATAAAACTTCATGAATAATATTAATTGATCTCTCGACTGGGTTTTCACTTACCAATCTTGTTGACAGCTGCCAGGCCTTGCTCCACATTCGTCACACAGCCGCGGGCGAAGAGCTCGCTGGATATTTTGATCTTCTTGCCGCTGTACTGAGCCTTCAGATCTGAACCGGACCAGGGCAGCGTGGGTATTTCGGCGGTTTGGGCCACAATCGAAGAGGCCACCTTGTCGCCAAGCGCCCACATGGCACGCTCCGGCGGGCCAAGGAACACCAAACCCTCCTTGTTCAGCAGCTCCGGCAGTTTGGGGTTCTCGGAAGCATGACCCCAGCCAGCCCAGACGGCCTGAAATAGGCAGAAATCAGAAAATTGGTTCACAATCAGTTTATGTTGATTCAATAAGTCAAGACCCAAGGACACTGGAGTGGTAGTGGAAGCGGAGTGGAGCGGTAACAATTATGGAGCTTTATGGCTGGGTAAAAATCAATTGTGACGTCATTGCCGCGGATAGCAAAACAAAATAGATAATTCACACTGGGCAACAAGGTGTCTGTCTTGACGTTTGCTAATTAACCTCAGCGCCCTTCTCTACCTTATGTACCTTATAATGGAAAGTAAACACCGAAGAGTGAATTTCCACTACGATGTAAGTGTTTAAAAGGCATATAAATCGGAGTTACGTGTACTTAAGGTTCAGATTGTTATGGGGAGCAGCAGGCGAGGGGGAGCACCTTGATTAAGAAAATAGATTACAGGTGTATGGGGTTTGTTTTGAAAACAATACTTGAATGGCAATTCCTAGATTTATAATTGCTACCTCTCCAAAGATAGCTACTTGAAAAAGGTCTTTACAATGTCTATAAGTTAGCTTCCTTTCTTGTTTTCGATATATCATATCATCATACATCATTCAAAAGAGTGTGTTTGCTACATTTAATAAAAAATTGGACTCCATTAACGACCCATTAAGGATACCTACAAAGTTAGACTTTATATATTCAACAAACTTTGTTGCTTTCAGGTGGAACGTTTTACGTATTATCTTAACTTTGGTTTAAGCCAATCGACACGTAGAATAATAATTAACAAGTGTAAAAGTAAGGACCTTCATGAAAAAAACATTTAAATTGCTAACGAGTGTCGGTGTTAAAACATACAGATAAACTAAGCGATAGCATTACGTACATATATATATATATATTTTATACGATATGCAATTTCGATAATTAGGCAGGGCAGATACACAGTGTCACAGTGTCATAAATAACCCGGCCCTAGACTATTTCGCGCTCTTTGTTGCCCAGTGTAGCCCATACTATCACACACGAGCGCACAAATAGGGGTTCTCCATTGGTATGCCGGGTTGCGATCGCTTGACTTTGACAGTGTGTAAATACGAATCGTACGATGCAGCCGGGGTGGTTGGAGGTGGAACCCACCAAACTAAATAGACACCGAGCGACCACTATGGCAGCGTGGCCCCCAGTTTCCAGATTCCGGACTCACCTGCACTTGAGTGCGGAGTGCAATATCCACAATGAGCTCAACGTTGGCATAGTTGTTGTTGTTAGAACCTCCAGGCACGGGCACATAATGATCGGCCATCTTGATGTACTCGGCATTGGCCTTCAGATCCTCGGGCGTGACCATCACCACAAAGCGCACGGCTCGTTCGTTCTTGAACATCTCGTAGGACCAACGTCGGATGGATCGCATGCACTTGACCGCCGCAATGCCATTGTTGGCAATCAGGACACGATTGATTACCCGGGTGCCGCCGAAGCGCTTCACAAACTCCTCGGTGGTGGCGATGTGAAAGTCACGATCCTGATGGCGATCCTGGCCCAGGCCAGTGCCCCGGGACATGCTCGGTCTGGAAGAGGTCAAGGGAAATTAATATATAAATATCTTAGAATTTATCAGATAATGATTTTAACTAGCTTTTAGTTAAATAAATATTAAATTAAGTTTTCGGTAGATTCTATGGGTAAAAAATAAAATCATCTAATTGTTAATCTAATGCAAATAAAATAAGGATATTAAAGCTTAAGAAGAGGCATTTAAAAACAATTAACAATTAACTCTGAGAAGCCCCCAGCTCCACATTTTGCTGATCAGTGTAAATAATGGCGTGATGCGACAGGTGGAGAGAATAGCGAGGGGCGGGCAATGAGCTTGAAGATTTGACAAAACCGGTTTCGGATCTCTTTCCCTCCGATCTAAAGTTCTTGCACATAATTCTCCTTTGTTTACAACTTGTCAACGAATCTCGTTTTGCAATATAAACATATAATCGTTCGTAACTGATAAATACAGGGGGTTAGGGGCGATTTACTTTAGGGTTCCCACCGGGGGTCCGGGCACGGCGAGCAGAGATGACGACAACGACGCCTGGTTGTTGTTGTTGATGTTGGCACTGTGATTGCTGATGCTGGCACTCATCTCGCCATTGTTATTGGCCTCATCCTGGCCACAATCGACGGCCACAAAGTGGGGTATTACCGGATCCGACGAAGATCCCGTTCCCGATCCCGATCCGGATGCCGTGGCATTATCCTCACCGGACTCAACAAGTACGAAACGCTTGCTGGCGCGACGCTTTAACATTCTAAATAGCTCCACGAGGGCCAATAGCATCCAAGGGGCAAAGTCAAGGCGGGGAATGATATCGGATCGTAATGGATCGTATCTTTATCTGTATCTGTATATGTATCCGTATCTGTGGCGTTGGGGGATCGGCTCCTCGCAATTATGCAAGTGTGACTAATAAGCGGGGCCGCCGCACTCACAATATTTTAATGCCACACTGCACCACTTTCACCGCGCTCGGCGTTCGCTGGCCGAAAAAAAATACAAAAATCAATGTCGAACGATATCCGCACACGCGAGAAACTTATTTGGGCAGCGGGTCTGGGGCTTCTGGCTTCGTACTTCTGGGAATATCACGGAATGCGGAATGCGGACCGACGGAGCCGACGATTGCCTGGGAACTGAACCTCGGAGCGGGCCAAAAACACGCTGGTGTTGGCCATCATTGCTCATACGCCGCATAGTACGGCAAAACGGAGAGACTCACAGAAAAAGAGAGAGAGAGAGAGAGAGAGAGAGTCGCTGGCGAAACAAGTTTTGACACATTATGAATGAAAACAAAATGCGGCGTCCCCATACGAAGACACCGACATCGACATTCTCTCTACTTCTCTCCGATGGCTTCTCTGTATGTTTGCGCAGAGCGCGAAAAAAGTTCTCAGAAAGCTGAGACTGGCTCTCACTCGCACACATGGCCCAGAGCTTTGCGCTGTCTCTGTTCCCTAAACTCACGCGATTTGTTTGGCGGCAACGGGCGTTGTTTGTCTGTGACGTAGTCACCTGTTCATTGTTTTGGTAGCGTTACACAGGCAGAAAAATGTTTACATAGGGCAGGTAATAAAGTTATTTCATTAATTTAACTTTTGATTAAAGTTTTATGGTACTTAATTCTTGTACAAGCAGTGTTTTCTAAGGTTCAGTTTTAATATTGTGGCTAAATCTGGTAATTAGCTATGTTTTCCAAACAATACTTTACTGCCTGGATCTTTGTTAACTGATTAATATTTAAAAACTTATTTTTAGACAAATTTATTGGTAACATCTTCAGTACTCATTAGGCTCCCTAATCTAACGCCTAATTGATATCTTTCTTAAGAACTTTCATTCAACAAAATACTTTCAATGTAAGTAGATATCCCTGGTGCTCACCTCAATCGCTTGCGTCGCTCCGAAATATCGCCATTCTGCCGAATGTCGCTCTGCATTTTCTGGGGGAACTCGTCGCAGGCCTCACCCGCCTCGGCAGCCTTCTCGTCGATCTCATCACCCACCTGTTGAATGTAATAAAGATTTAAGTATCACAGAGTGCTCACTATATGATATATATATGAGTTGACATTACCAGGAAGCTGGGACGCTCGCCCTCCGCGTTTTGGGTTGCCGTCTCATTCGACGTCGCCTCATTTGTTTCGCTCATCTTGCTTATATTTATGTCAAAGCTATTGTTGTTCTTGCTGCAAAGGTTGTTGTTGTTGTTCTGATGGCAGGTAATGCGAATGTTGTCGGTATTGAGATCGGTCAATACGTTATCCTTTAGCTGCTCGCACAGCTCCTCCACCTCGGACTTTAGACTCTCGCTGGAAAACTTGACCTTCTTGATGCCGCCGACCTTGGTATATCGCTTGTCGCCCGCCTTTATCGCCGATGGTGCTTTGGTTGCGGATGTTTCTGCTCCTGCCTCTAAGGGATTGGGTTTGGTTGTGGTTGTTGTTGTTGTGGCTGTAGCTGCAATCACGCTGGAGCTGTCTGTAATCACAATAATACGCAAGTTAATCACAGGTTAATCTCAAGTGCGAGCTATAGAGTCTAATTCAATTGGGTTATCAGCTAAGGTGTGTGCGATTTTTGTGTGCCCTTCAAGTGTGTTTCGAGTGTGTGTGTGTGCGTTGCTTTTTAACAAAGTTGTGGGATTCTTACGATTGCTGGGGTCGCTGTCGCTGTCGCTAGCTGCTTCTGCTGCGTCGGTGGCTGTGCCTGCCGATGGGACGACGACGGGCTTGAATCTTTTCTGGCCGCGGCCAAAGATCAATGTCAAGAGGAAAGCGAGAAAAGCAGCCAGAGTGGTGCCGAAAAGTGTGATCAACATCGGCTATGTCCAAAAAGCTGCTTTAAATCAGGTGAATTTAAATCGGATTAGATAATCTTGCAGCCCAGGTGGACTGTCTGTCGTCCGTCTGACTTTAAATATGTTACATTAGCGGAGCAGTGAAAGCACAACTCTACGGACGGACGCAGGCATTCGGTTTGGTTTGGTTTCGTTTTGGGCATTTTTCAAGTTCAAAAACCTTGCCACGAATTTGTGGGCCAAATCGGCGAAACAAAACAAAATCAAAATGCTAATCTATGCATAAACTAGTTGGCCAGAGATACAATTAAGAAACCCAAAAATAAAACGTTGCCAGGTCAATGAAGCTACACAGATAAGAAATAATAATAATAAAGAAACCGAGATACTCTATCTGAAGTACAAAATCAGCCAGAAGAAAACTTTACTGATAAAACAATACATTATGGAGAGTGATGATTTAATGAATATAGTTAATTGTTTTCCTATTAAAGAGTAGATACTTTTATATCAAAGGTAAACTTTATATTATGTTAGTTTAAAATAATCAATGTCAGATCTTAGCTTAGAATCAAATCGAACAAGTACTATATAGCAACGATTATACGAATGCATAATACTATACAAAAATACAGAAGCTCAAAGTCATACCGACTGGGTCAAAAGCCAAAGATTGGCGCGCTAATGATCGGCCCAAGTCCCAACTAATAATACCCTTTGGTAGGGTGACGATACAACTTGAAACTACGAAAATGATTTTCGGTTATCGGGGGTACAATGTGCAGAGCATTAAAATTTTAAAACAAAACGCAGACGAGTGGGAAAGGAAAATGAAAAAAACACAAGCTGACAGAAGACAGAAAAAACCCCCAGCTGGTATGTGGAAATGCAAATTGGCTGCGCCAGTAGTAGAAGAGGTCAATGATTTGGCATTACAATATGTAAGTGTGCCAGCAGCGGGGGCTTCGAAAGGCATGGAAGGGCGAATTAGAGACCAGGGAATTGATCTCCGAGTGTTACATAACACCTGTGCTGGAGCTTAACACGGAAATCCCGCCACGATCCAGGATTTCGTATCGAATTTGATCCAACAGGTGCGCGGACTGGAATCGCTTTATAAACACTCACTAACCACTGGGAGTCGTATGTTTTTCTATGACCAGCAATCTGATACGATAAGAACCACCACTCGCATCTGTTTGGCGTTACTTAATAATAGCCAAAAAGTACTAAAAACTTATTGTAACTGCGCGATTATCTTTGGGAACAACACTCCACGGGGCCTTGACTAGGTTTTATGATTGGGCACGCCCTATATAGTGTCTCTTTAGCTAAGTTTTACGTTTATGTTGGATCTCGCTTTACCACTCTGCGTGTGCCTCTGTGTCTAGTTTCTTAGTTTCGTGGACGAGGTCGGATCGTTTCGGATCGGATTCAACTTCCTAGACTGGTTCCGCACGATTGCTAGGTGGCTACTGCAGTGACCGACGCTTGGAACTCAACTGGGCCATGCTCGGCCAGCAAGCACTATCGATGCCTGGACGTCGTCGTCGCCGGCGTAGCGCCGACTTCGCCGTCGTCACTATCAATATCAACTATAGCCATATACATATGTATATGGTAGCTGTGACTAGGGCTCTGTATGAGTGTACTGTGGTGCGTGTACAGGTTGTTGCGCTCGTATGTTAATCGCCAGCGGGTCTCGCGGGTCGCCAAGCCAATTGTTGTTGCAGGTGCCGCCGAGTGCACGGAAATAATACATGTACAATTGAACCTCACTAATACGAACAACTCGAATTAAGCTGGGAAATCTCTGAGGGATCTGAAAACATTAAAGTAAGGTGTGCTTGTCCCGCGGTCGCAGTATCAGTTTAATTGAGAAGATTTTGTGGAAGTGATCTGTGTGGATCCAGCAAAGTTTGAATATCACAGATATTATGCGAATCTTCTACAACGATATATATAAAACCTGTTGAATGCTTGGGTAGGTCAGCACTGGATATTGATAAAGATCTTTTGAAGCGGAAAAAAACAATTTTTTTTTCAATGATTATGTTAAAAAAAAGCCTTTCAAAATAATCCTATAATATAAATATCAATATATTTTATTTAAACATCGCTTATTTCGAGGTTTTACTGTTTGCTAAAAGGCCCATTCTTGTTGCTAATTGATAACGGAGCTTGCACTTGCGATAACACCGATAAATCGATGGCGATCAGCTGTTGACAACCGGCCTGGCATCTGTGTGTCTCCCCCACTTCCGATCTCTATCTCTCTGTATCTCCTCTCTCGCGTCGGCTCTCTCTTAACTGTATCTGTGCCATTGTGGGAGCTTTCAATGTCAAGGTCGCTGTTGCCGTCGTTATTGTTGCTGTTTCACCTGGATTTAATCTGACTGTTGACCCATCCACTGACGGTAGTGCACTCAGGGCACAAAAAAACAATAACAACAATGATAATTTCTCAATTTGCTGTCGTAAGTGGCAAGCGATGCTGATTAGGGTTAAATGGGCAGCGAAAAAGGCCTGAAATTGATTAGAGCAGCGATGCACTTGAAATGGTATAATGAATAACGGGATTCAGTTTGCGCTGCCACGAACAGAACACGCGAATCCCGCTGATTTGTTTTCATTTTTCCATCGCCGATCACAGTGGCATCAGCAGAGGTTTTTTAAAAGTCATAAAAGAAATTCCCGCCGCGACGCCCGGCTTTAATCTCAGATAACTGTGGAAGTCGACTGAAAAATCTTCCGATTTTGGCATTGGCCTTGGCGACCGATTATGATTAATACTTAACAGTGACGGCGACGGGCGGGGCGGACGGGTCCCGCCGAATCTTTCACGGGCATCTTATCGCACGGAAACTTTTTGTGTGTTTTGCTCCTCGATTTGGCACATATTATTCATGTTTGGCGCGTGGCCAGGCAGAATCAGGCGTCTACTGATATCGGTTCCAAATAATAACAATAGAACCGAAAGTCGGTCGCGTGTGAGACGCCTGATTTCGATGGGCTTATCTCAGGGATTTCTACACGGGCAGAAACAAGCTTCTCTACCAGGTGGTTCTATAAAAAGAACTAAAGCAAAATGTTGCTGGGAAGTATCTAGTAATTTTAAATTCGAAAGGGAATTTAAACTAACCTGTTTCCGGGATTACTACACAAAAAATAATCTGGCAAGATGTTCTATAAAAGTATCTTTGTGATTTCTACACAGAAAAAAAAACACATTTGGATTTAAACTCAATTTAAATTTACCAAAGATTTAAATTAACTTTTCTCTGTGACAATTTCTTATCTAATAATTTTTAAAATTAAAAATCTATTTATATTTCCACAGAAAATAACTTACTAATTTTTGGAAAAAATATGTAGATAAGGAAATATCTACGGAGAATCAGTAAATGATAGTTTTAATTTATCTTGGCTTTAAAATTATGAAATTATGAAAAAAGAAATTGGTTTAATAAAACATATGAATCATTTAAATGGAACAGTATTATGACATATGTTTTAACTTCATTAATATTAATAAGATATTAAAAAATTTGTGTACAAAATAGCTTCTACCAAAAAATATGCTGCATACTCAATCTACAAAGGACTTTTTCTTTCTGTGCACTTTTTCTCTAGAGATGCACAATCTTCAATTTATTTATTATTAGGTAATTGAAGCCGGCTGACTCACACACACACTGGCAGATATGCTGCTGACTCGCCCACACGCTCTCACACATACACACATACATACATACGTCACGGGCATCGCGCGATGTGTAAAATCCAATAGGAATCAAGGTCAGTAACGAGTGAGAGACGGATTGCGAGAGAACCCGTGGTAGAGAGCGCGGAAGAAAGGCGAGCATATTGAAGACGAAAAAAATATGCTGCCCATTGCACTTTGATGTGGGATTCCGCCCTTTAGCCAACAAATTCAAATGATAAACAAACACGGGTCCCGATCTATGCTGTAGACGGCGCTATTAGCGAGGTGAACAACCCCACTCATTTGCATACATGCGAATCAGGCTGTAATTAGCCGTTCGGCGCTTAGATTACCGCACTTACTCTTCTCCATCGTATTGCGCTTCGCACGTTTCTTTCTGTTGGCAATTTTGTTGTCTATAACTGTTCTTTTTCCGGGTGCAAAACTGTCTTCTCTCTCTGTCACTGCTTTTCCGGCTTTGATATCCCGATTCGCGGATATTCAGGGATCCCAGGCGGTATGATAGGTGTGTTCGACCGTTCCAGTTACCGCGACACCAGCAAATTACCATACAAAATAGTTTATTTTCGTTTCAAGACGTTGAAATAAGAAATTGTTCATTAGTGTGACTGTTTCTATATTTGCTACTAAAGCGTTAGCGCCTCGTCAAAGTTGACCGAAAAACCACACTTGTCCACACTTGCTCAGCGCGGGAAATCAGTTCTCTTTGATTTTATATATTTTGTTGGTGCATAAAAATTGAATGAATAGGTGTCCTAAATAGAAAAGGGTGACAATTTGGTTCAAACCGACAACCAATAAGCGGAATGCTTTCCTTCTCCCGTTTCTTTGGAAAATGTTATTTTTCATAAAAACGTAATCCAATAAAAAAATACTGTCCTGGTCTGAAAATACCAAACAGTTCTTAGCAGCAATCAACAGCTGTTCTGGCTTCGTTATCCAACACTGAGTTTTGCGAAACGGCATTTCGGCGCGTGCATTTTATAAAGATTTCGGCAAATAAACAAGGATTTCGAGAATGTTTGATGTGGAACCGATAATAGCTGATCACAAGGACGTAATACATGATGTGGTGTTCGATTACTACGGCCGCCGGATGGCCACCTGCTCGAGCGACCAGACAGTGAAGGTGATGCCGGTGGTTTCTTGTAAACAACCAATTTTGTGATTATGAATTATGTCCGCAGATCTGGGACGAGGACGGGCAGGGCAAGTGGAGCGTGACCAGCAGCTGGAAGGCCCACTCCGGCTCCATTTGGCGCGTGTCCTGGGCGCACCCTGAGTTCGGTCAGGTGGTGGCCACATGCTCCTTCGATCGCACGGCTTCCGTTTGGGAAGAGGTGATTGGCGAAAAGGTATCGTCGACCAACGCTCCCACACGCCGCTGGGTGCGTCGCACCACGCTAGTGGACTCGCGCACCAGCGTCACCGACGTGGAGTTCGCTCCAAAGTACCTGGGACTGCTGCTGGCCACCGCATCTGCGGATGGCATCATTCGCATATACGAGGCACCGGACATTATGAACCTTTCGCAGTGGCCTGTGCAGCACGAGATCGCCAATAAACTGCCACTAAGCTGTCTCACATGGAACACCTCCACCTACATGGTCACCCAGCTGTTGGCGGTAAGGAATCTTTTATTGACTTTGATTGTGAAATCTCTTTAACTTTAATTTTTTGCAGGCGGGCAGCGATGAGGCGGCCACGCCCACTGGCAAGGTCTTCTTATTTGCCTACAGCGAGAATGCCCGCAAGTGTGTAAAAATCGAGACTGTGAACGATATAACTGATCCAGTCACTGATGTAGCCTTCGCCCCCAATGCCGGTCGCACCTTCCACATGCTGGCCGTGGCCAGCAAGGATCTCTACATTGTTAATCTGCGGGGTGTAACGTAAGAGCAAGAGAACCTCATAAAATAAGCCCATGACTAACGATTCCTAACTCTTCTAGGGATGCCACTGGTAACTCGAAGCTGGACATCCAGACCGTCAAGTTCAGCGAACACAACTGCCCCGTGTGGCGCGTCTGCTGGAATATGCTGGCCACCATGCTAATCTCTACCGGTGATGACGGTTGTGTTCGCCTTTGGCGAATGAACTACAACAAGCAATGGCGTTGTGCCGCCGTGCTAAAGGCGGAGGGCAGCGGGCCTACCTACGAGCCGGCTCCGCCCACTCCGACATTGGCCACCACAGCCTCGGCCACGGCCAAGTTCTACAAGAAGGGCACCATTGGTAACCAGGTGCCGTGGCACTGATTTTGTAGTTTATCGTTAGATTTCCAAATAAATGCCTAAGTTGAAAGTGGCCTGGTTGATTTTAATGAGGAGTACTTCATCATGGATGGAGGGATGTCGTAGTTCGATTTGTTCTAATCGAATGAGTTAAGGTAAAAATTGTAATACATTTAATCTACTTTTATATATATTGTTGCTTTATATAGGAAACCTATTTCGAGAAATATTTTTTATTAACAAAGTAGGCCAGAAGTAACGTTGGGCTTGTTAATAATCTTTGCTAATTCGTTCATTCATGGTTACGACTTTATGAGGAATAGATCTTAAATGTGATGATAATGTTCTTTCTGTGACTGCTTTCTATGGTCACTTACGCCTTGGAACATGAGCCGGCGTCGGCATTCTGATAAATCCGATGAGCAGCTTCCTAGTCCACATATCGCCTTCGGCAGTATCTCTTTCACCTTTCAGCTCGTATATATATTACATCACATAAACGTGGGGACTTGGAAGATGCCGACAGATGCACCACACGCACACATTCGATCCGACGGGTTGGCCGCTGCTCAAACTTCAGCCGGCTAACTAGGGCAATTATTGATTTCTGACTATGTTCCCCGCAAAGAAATAATCAAAACAAAATTAAAGTTCACATGACAAGCCAGAGCGAGGCACTTACGAAAATAATACATAAAATTTCTCTCGTTCTCCGGCCGTACCCTCCGCATGTGTGTCTGTGAGACGGCGCGAGCGCTAGATCTGATATGCTGGCTATTTTTAAAGCGGTTGAGCGCAGGCGAGAGCGAGAGAGAGCCAGTAAATAATAGTAAATAAAAGGCATTTTCAAGTTCAGTGATTATTGCATTCAAATTGAATGGATTTATTAACTCCCATTTACTCATATATCTGTGTTCGATTAACCCCACACAGTCTCGCGGACAAAGGCAACGGACCTTTATGTCCTTTACACACATGAATGTAATTCCATTTCCATTACGTCCACATGTGCTCTTGCTCCAGATGTGCATAAATTAAATATTACTTGAGCGTTTTTATGATGTTTGACACGAAAAACCATTCAGAACTCGAAGTTGTCGCGAAATATTCCACTTAATTGACCCGAACCGCAATAAAAATGGGAATCATTTCCCTGTCGATGACACCGCACAATTATAATGATATGCAACCACCATCCCATGGCAGGTACTCCGGGTACTGCTACTGCTGCTACTGATCCTGTTGCTCTGCTGGTAATCCGAGGAATGAAATCCAGTTCAACCGACTCGATGGTTTTTGTAGCCTTTGCCTCTGTGATAAAACCACCCTGCCCGGGTTGATATCAGGGAACCCCTGTCCCAGATCCGAATGATTGTCTCTAATTGGAAGTTTTGACGTGTGTATTATGCCAAAGGCGATGGTGTTGACGCCGATCCCGAGCAGAGCCACCCCTATATACACCCTCTATACCTTTTTGGGTATTGCCCTGTGGGCGGCGGTGATGGTGGTGGCTAGCATGTCGCGTGGGAAGTCAAAGCTCAGAGGTCTCTCACATAGTGGTAAGTCCTGGCAGAAAAAACATTTATATGTGTTTAACCGGCAAAAATAAATTAATGCGCAAAAGATTGTTTCTCGCGCGTTTTCCGGGGGTGATTTCGAATTTTCCCACATTCCAAAGACAGCAATTTCGGTTGCTCAGCTGCAATGCAATATAGGTTTTAAGTGTTTCTTTTGAAGTGTTTCATTGGCGAGTAGTTAAACAATATATTAAATTAAATTAAATGATTCCCATGGGATCTAGGAATTGTTAAGCTCTAGAGGGTTAAGGGGTTACGCCACCGTGGCGACCTCAAAGATATATAAGTACAAATTTTAATAAAAAACTAATGATAATATACGTAAATAAATGTATAACTCCTTAATAAAAACCGTAAAAACTGATCCTTAAACCGTATCTAAAAAATGTTCCTTTGCTTTCATATCTATTATGATATTCCTAAACCCATAGGACATTCATTAAGTAAATCACCTTTCACAGAAACGTGTTAAATTCTAGTTAGTTAATTTATGTATTTTGTCCACAAAAACACCCCAAGCCAGCGGATCAGCTAAAATATTATGATGTATTTTACCTACCTTTACCTTTTATGACACAGTTCCCTTTGGGTTTTCAGTTTTCTGGAGCGCTGACCCGATCTTGGTCTCGCCGGGTTTCCTGTTCTACGTGGAAATTCGGGTTCCTGCAGTGCTCTTGTGGTTGCGCGACCCCAGCACCTTGCTAACCCCGATCCCTAATTACGGGTGGCGAATGTGCAGCCGGCTTAACTAACTGCCGCGGATCGGGTGCTCACGTGCTTGCTTAGTTAGTGGCTCAGAAACCCATATGCATATGCAAATTTCATAAACCATAAGCGGCACTACTAGTTGACCCCCAGTGCTGGCTTGACCAGCGGTCAGCGGTCCGCCGTGCGCAACCCAAAATCCGCGGTCCAGCGTTCGCTAACGAGCACGGTGGCAGCTTATTGGGTAGGGATTATTTCCAGTCCAATGGACAAGCGCAACATGGTTTTTTTGGAAAAAATATAAAGTATGTAAAAGTTTACGAAGGGAATTTATAAATAGCTTAAAACTGTGGGTCACGAATGGATCCTACATGGCTCCCGTCTGGGTCACTTGTCATCCGACGGCTGATAGCCAAAGTGCAGTCTTGCCTGCTCGTATAGAATAAAAGTAATAATCGTGTTGGGACAGACGCGAATCAGTGCCGGGATGAATCCACGGTAAAAGGCCATTGGTCCCTGCTGGGCGATGCTCCAGAAGGCGCCGCTGATTCCAGAGAACTCGCCCGGCTTGGCGTTCATGTACGTCGTCTTCATAACATCAAGAGGTTGCATTATTGTGACGGCAATGCAGCCGGCTATTGTGGACGTGGCCAAGTGCAACGGCAGCCCATCAGCCGCTGCGGTGGCTGACCTGATCATTTGTTTCACCTGGTCGTAAGATGCATTGGTTCCAATGGTCAGGAGTACGGCTCTCGAAACGGCAGGCAGTGAGCCGCGGAAGAGGCTGTGCACACCCTCCTCCTTGTAGATGCGGAATAGACCGTCGAAGACATGTTTGTAGCTGTGTGATCAGGTACGGATTAGAATGGGCTTTGAAGGAGGTATTTAAAAAAAATTAAAATAGATCAGGTTACCCACTTTCGTCGCTGTTCCGGCGGCAGCTTACTGTCGTTTTGCAGTCGCACTGTGACCACATCTCCGGGCACGCCCACAAATCCTCCGCAGAGGCCGGCGAATGTGGCTAGGCCCACCTTGGCACGTACGCTCTCGGCATCGACATACTTCTTGCCCCACTCATACAGGGCAAAGCGGGCGGTGGTGTAGGTAAGCTGGCGAAACCAGGAGGCCGAGATGCCATTATAGAACGCCTTTAAGCCGCCTTGCTCATAGATATTGCCGACGATCTCAGTGAAGGGCTTCCGGTCCGCTTTCGCCTGCGTCTGCAGCTGCACCTTAATGAGGTCCAATGGTTGGGTGGCGGTCACTGCGATGGCCGAGCAGACGCCGCCGAACCACCAGCGAGGCAGACGTTTTGAGTCCGCATGGCCCATGGATCTAATTAGACCGAAGTATCCTCTAATTCTTCTGATTGCTTAACGAATGACACCAGTATCTCTTCATTTCTAATACACTTTGCAATTTTGAATAAAATGCTTATCCACGTGACAATAAACACTAAGATAATAAGGAACTTAATCATTTTTGATTGTTTAAGAATTATATTTTTGGTTATATTTACCATATATACAAATTGTATATCTTGAATCGCAGATTTCTTTTTTCCCCCAAAGACACTTTTGGTAAATATTTTTAAAATTATATATTTTCTCTTATAAACAATTGTGCTTATTTACAATAGATTCACAAATGGTTCATATACTTATATTAAATATTAATTGTAATTGCTTAATAAATTAATTAATCCCTGCTGGCTTTTTCTTCTCTTTTCTTTTCTGTAGGATGCAAAACTTAGGACTATCACACTGGGTCTGCTCTGACTAGAGTTCTTCGGTTTCGGTTTTAGCTCGGATTTTCCCCGATTGTTTTCATTATTCTTACAATTTCCCGATCAATAGGCCATCTCGGCTCCCCAGGGTCTATAGGGCTTGGCTCCATTAGGCGTGGCATACTGAAGGACACTGGCATTGTTGTAATCCTGACCGCCGCTCACCGGATACTGTGGGGCTGTGCTGTAGCTGAGACTCTCGGAGCTCACTTCCGCCGGACGATTGCTGTTGGTTAGCTCGATGTAGGTGGGTAACTGTTGCTCCGGATGGACCACGCTATGGTCGTGGGTGTAGTGCTGCTGCTGTTGCTGCTGGGCAGGTTGTGGAGTAGTCGTGGTCTGGGTTCTTTGCTGATGTTGTTGCTGGTGTTGCTGCTGTTGTTGCTGCTGTTGTTGTTGCTGCTGTTGCTGCTGTTGCTGCTGACTGTTGGCTTCAGAATGAAGGTCATGACTGGGCAGTACCTCGTTTCCAACCGCTGCACTTGCTCTACCGACACTAGTGCGGCCTCCATGCTGCTGTGGCTGCTGCTGCTGAGAAGGCGAGGCGCTCAGCGTGGGATAGCTAGAGTGGATTGAGCTGCTAGTCACATAGGGACCAGGATTAGCTGGCGCAGCGTAGCTCTGGTACGTAGCCGCTGCACAGTTGGGCTGATAGCCAGCAGTGCTGGGAGAAGGTGCAGTCCAGCCGCCAGGACTGGCACAGCTCTTGGCCGATAGCTCACGCTGCTGAACAAAGTACTGCAGGTGAGACATGAGGCGCAGGCGCATCGGATCCTGGATGTCCATTCCCTCGATGGTCACCAGGTAGCGAGCCACCTCGGCGGCGCATTCGCGGAACCCAATGATGTGATAGTCCATGGCCACGCGCTGCGGGTCGTAGGTGAGTGAGTCGAGAGCTGCAATGGAAGAGAGGCGGAGAAAGTCAATAAGCTGTCTAATCTGGGATCGAGTAAACAATTAAAATAGTTGTTCCCACGCGACATGCATAAAGAACAACCCCCCTGGTGTCCTTCTGCGGGATAACGTAGGCTAACAGGAACTATCTCAGGGGGTGGAAGCCCAGCCCAGCCCAGCTCTAGCTTTTGTAGGATTTTTAATGGTGGTGCAGTGGGCAGCGTGGGAAGACCCGAGAATCGAGATTCACTCGGGCTCACTTTAGGGTGGCAATCATAATTTTCCCACAACACGACCCTGTTCGGGACAACAGGTTAGGGCATTGTTTACCCGGATTTGTGATAATTTGCCGCATATTGTATTTAAGTGATTCCCACAGAGGGATTTTGTTTACAAGTTTTAGATGGTATAGTTCCCAGGCTATTTTTTTTTATTAGAGGAATAGCTCTTTCTTAGCTCTATCTTTTCCTATCAATATTAAAGAGATTTCTTTCTTAAACTTTTGAAGCAAAAAAATAGAAACTTACTTTTCGATTGCAGACCCTTTAGATGCTCCACGGTTAGCTGCAGGATCTCAGCCTTTTCCAGCTTGGCGGATCCTTGTTTCTCATAGGCGGAGGGCACCAACCGCTTCAGTTCGGTCAGCGAGGAGTTGATCCGATCGCGGCGCTTCTTCTCGATAACCCCGCGTCGCTTTTTGCGGGTCATCAGTTGGCAGCTTCCGGGTCCACTGGGAGATATTCTAAAAGGAGAAAAAGAATAAAGTTAAGAGTTAGAAAGATCTAGAAAAAGGACTAACCTAGTTCACAGAAAAGAAGAGAAAAGTACTGAAGCGATCTGACTTGGTTTAAGGTTTATTGGGGAAAATTAGGCGACAATTTATACTTTATTTATATTTAAAAAGAAGTATCTATATATCATTCTTAAGAGCACGAAAATGTATTGATCTTATTGAAAGGTTAGCGGCTTAAAAAATAATTTAAAACTCTTGAAGTTGTTGAATATATAAAACGTTTTTAATTACACCGCAAAATAGCTCTTGAATTTATCCTTTGAAGTTTTTGTAACTATTAATCAATTAGATTTTTATAAAATGTAACAAATCACTTCTAAGGAAACACATTTGATCGATCTTAACATATATTTTTTTATCACGTATACGCACTGTTCTTTGGATGACTCCTCGGAGTAGAGATCGTCGCAGTCGCTCTCGGAAAGCGTCCGCTTGTGGCTGCTGTGCCCCTGACTGTGGTTACTGTGATGGCTGTGATGGGACGGCGGCGGCACCCAGTGGCTCTGCGGCACAGAGGTGCCCACTCCGGGCATGGCCACTGCGGGTCCAGCTGCGTAGCCCCAGTGATGCAGTGGCGCGTTCACGTGCATGTTGTGATCCATTGTGCGACGAGTGTAGTGTGTGTGTTGTTTGTCTGGTTCGTTGTCCGTTTGTTGCTCCTGCGCACTTGACACTTTTGTTGGTTCTGAACTTGCAGATAAAGCCGGAGCTGGAGCGGAGCTAGTTTTGAGCACGTGACTTATCGTGTGCGCGAACGGCGGTCGACTGATTCTGCAGCACACGTCCAGCGGACGACCTGCCCTCCTCCGCCGCCGTCGCTGCCGCCGCTCAACCCCTTTTTACCGCCGCCGGCAGTCGTCCAATAAGACGCAGCAGCAACCACCCCTTGGCAACGCGTGCTGGCCGAGATTATGGGGGTAGGTACGATCGCAGCCAAATGAACAAGGGAGTATCGCCACGGGAGTGAGCAGGGCAGAGCAGTAGCACTAGCAGGAGTGCGACAAGGAGCGGCAGTATCTTAAGCAAATGAGCAAGCCTCTGTCATCGATTGCGATTGCATCTGATGACAATGATTATATGGCAGCATCTGCCAGGCACAACATCTCCTAATCGGCGCCGTGGGCGGCTAACTGGCAACGTCCGCCGCCGTCGCCACTTGTCCTGGAGCGGCCGCCTGGCTGCCTCGCAGAATGGGACTCAAACTGGAGCACGCGCCCGAGCAGCCGCCGGTCGTGTGGCAAAGCCCCAACAAGTGCAACAGCCGTCGTTGACCTTTATCATAGCCCGGAGCCGTGTGTTGGCCAACATTTGTAGGTCAGTGCTGCTGGCTCAAGGTTAGCCGGGAGCCGAGATAAGAGCGGATGCGGGAGCAGGTGGTCGGAGTTGACCTAGAAATTGTCTGAGGCAAATCAATATCGAGGTTACAGCATTTGCATTTTTGAGAAGTCTTTAATGGGAACAGATTTGAGCAATTATAAATTCTTGGTGAGTATATATTTTCTCATTTCTCGTACATATTTTTCAAACAATTCTCTAGAATTTTTCTCAACCATTTTTAGATTTTTAATTAAACTTGTCCGTTGTGAAAAGCTTTTAGAGTCATAAACAAATCTCGCGCCTTCCTTCGCACTGTTTTTCCATTGACATTAATAGGTAGTTTCTCGGTGAAGAACACCCCGGCATGGAGATGTTTGTGCTCCTCCGGCAATCTGTTGGCCACATGATCCACAATCTCCTGTTCACTGATAGTGTCATCGCTGCTCCTGGCCATTAGAGCACCAGCCTCGTAACCCACCTGTGCATTAAAGATTCCCACAACGCACACGTTCTGAACCTGGCGCAGCTCCAGAATAACGCTTTCGATCTCTGATGGCCAATAAGTACGGTTTTTGCATTTAAGACCATCTTTTATGCGATCCACCACAAAGAGGGAGTTCTGGTCATCGAAGTAACCCAGATCGCCGGTGTGAAACCAGCCTTCAGGGTCCTGGATGCGGCGAGACTCCTCCTCATCTCCATAGTATCCCTTCCAGCGCAGGCCATTGTGCACATATATCTCACCGATCTGGTTGGGCCCCAGACTCACACCCTGATCGTCAACGATGCGAATCCTTTTTATACCCTTGCAGGGTATTATAGTTTCAGTCAGAAGTTTGCAACGCAGTGAAGGAGACATTTCCGACCCTATAAAGTATATATATTCTTGATCAGCATCATCAGGGGAATCTTTCTAGATATGTTAGGAAAAAATCGATTTTTGGCCATTTTTGTGAAATTTTATAAAATTTTTGATTTTGATAAAAAATTGAATTTTCAAAATTAAATTAAAAATTAAATGAAGTATGCAGATTTATTAACTGTAGAAAATCTTGCTCTTTTGGCCGATATATGATATTTTTAATTTTAAAAAAATCAAGAAGTTTTTTAATATAAAAAATCCGATTTTATAATACAAAATAATATTTTTCTAAGTCAAGGAATCATTTCCGACCCCATAAACCATATATATTCTTGATCAGCATTAACATGCGAATCTATCTAGACATGTCAGGAAGAAATCGATTTTTTGGCCATTTTTGTGAAATTTGATAAGGGGTTACATCATTAAAATTTTTGATTTTGATAAAAAATTGAATTTTCAAAATTTTTAAATGAAGTATGCAGATTTATTAACTGTAGAAAATCTTGCTCAGAACAGTTTTCCGATTTAAAATTAATGCTCTTTTGGCCGATATATGATATTTTTAATTTAAAAAAAATCAAGAAGTTTTTTAATATAAAAAATCCGATTTTATAATACAAAATAATATTTTTCTAAGTCAAGGAATCATTTCCGACCCCATAAACCATATATATTCTTGATCAGCATTAACATGCGAATCTTTCTAGACATGTCCAGAAGAAATCGATTTTTTGGCCATTTTTGCGAAATTTGATAAGGGGTTACATCATTAAAATAAGCAAAAATGGCCAACAATTTTGATTTCTTAAAATTTTAAATTTGGTATGCAGTTTTTTTAAGTTAATAAAAACTAACACAAAACTGCTTTCCGAATCGAAATTAATGCATTTTTGGCTTAGTTATGATATATTTTAATTGTTACCTGCAAGGAAATACAAACTTTGGCTGCCCAAACTTAGCTTTATTTCTTTTTTAAAGGGCCATTTTTGTTGATTACCGTAGCTTAATGCCATATACCCTAAACATTTATTGTAGATTCACATATTCATTTGAAAGACATTGAAAAGAAGGGGTTTGCCTTTTGTTTGGTCAAGCTGTAGCTCAGGTTTCCCATTTAAGTTTTCTTTATAAATTTTAGAGAAAACTTAGAATGTGTGCTTAAAATACCAAGCCAAATATATTGATATAATACAAAGTTTCAGTTTCCCCTGTGATTAATACTTCCTCCAGCCACCTTCCATAAATATTTGCAGCAACATTTCGCTCCATCTTTCTCGATTATTTTCGATTGTCGTGGCGTATGCTCGATGTTAATGCCGCGCCATATCCATTTCAGAGAACGAACAAAATCGAAAATTGTAAAAAAGTGCTTTTAATTTGATTCGGCATGCTGTCGCTCAGGTTTCCAATGTGGCAAACAGCAAAGTGGAAGTGCTTAATGGCCAATGCCAGTGTCAGTGCCAGCGTGGGACAGAGTCTCGAGCTAGGAATCGTCAGTACAGAGAACCCACCCCTGGATGGATAGTGCCCGGCTGAGCGGCAAGTTCAACTTGCACCACCGACGACGCACTGAAAAATCGCTGTTGCTCGCGGCTCGTGGGAAAGCCAGAGGTCTCCGGATTCTCACGAACGTCCAGCACGTGCGGGTCGTGCGCCGGAATGGATCGATGGACGGGGGAGGGACATCGACTGGGACCAAGTTACTCCCTCAGAGAAGCATTCTCGAGTGCATTATTCAAGGTATGGAGCCAAAGGAGCGCCGCACACACACACGCAAACACGCTTTATTGTTAATGGATATTTTCGAAAACAACTTTCTATAATGAAAATTGCGGTCTGTCGACTCTCTCCGAGTCGAATACATATATGTAGATAATTCTCACAAGACTGGTTTCTGTGCTCTATCGCTGGACGCAAAGTGTGGAGGTTATACATGGATATATATTTGGGTACCCTGATTCCCGATTTCCCGGACTCAAAAGCTCCTAAGGCAAAAGTTACAGTTGGCCGCATTCTCGTGCCTGTGCAGCTCCAGGCTCAGCGGCTCCGCATCGTCCACCCAGGTCTCCAGCGTGCAGGAGCTGGACTGGTGGCTGGACTTCTGGGACTGCGATTGCGAGAACGATCTGGTGGTGGCCGCCGCCGCCTGACGCCATCTCGTATCGAAGTCCTCCCAGCGATCGCAGGTGTCGTCGTCCAGGGAATTGCCATTGATATCCCACTTGACTATGGGAAAGTCATCGTGCGGCGGCTCCATGATCACCACGCTGTGGTAGTTGCCCTCGAACTTTGAGCCCAGGCTGATGCTGCAGGGATGCTGGTGCTGCAGCCGGTGGCTGACCATCTTCTGGGGCGTCTGTCTGGGAGGCTGATGCACTGACAGCTGCTTTGGAGGCGGCTGTTGCATCTGCTGCTGCTGCTCCTCCAGCTGCAGATCCAGGCTGGAGTTGGAGGGCGTGTGCCGGAGATAGCGCACATTCTCCTTGTAGGGCACCCGCTCAAACTCAATGGTGTCCAGCACCTCGTAGTTTCCGCAGCTCATCAAGTACTTGCTTCTCAGATCGAGCTTCGTTGCCTCCTGCGGCTGTGGTTCCTCCGCCTCCCTGGCCATTTCCGGTGGCGCCTCATTCTGGTTGCACTCGTCCAGCTGCAGCTCCTCGTAGATGGCCTCCGTCATGTGGCAATTGCTGTTGACGTCCAGCTCGAGGCCCCGTTGCAGGTCTGCACCCACTTCCGGCTCCATATCGTCCTCGTCGCCATCCTCCTCGTCCAGGCGCTGCACAAATAGCTGCTTTGAGGTGGATATCCGGCGCAGCAACTGCAACGACACACAAGTTGATGGGAGTGAACTTTACGTGCGGAAGTCAACGCGGCGTATGATTAACGCCCGGCACAACCCACTGAAAGCTCAGGCATGCGAACTTCGCGTTCTATTGTTATTCGGCGTTGGCCCCCATCGATTTTTTATTGATCGCCCGCCCCCCTTGACGCGTGACAACTAACCTTCAGACAGGACTTCTTGGTGCGCCTCAGCAAATGCGACATTCTGATTGTGTGTCTTTGTGTCGCCGCCAAAGTTGATTTATCCTTCGTAGTCGAAAGTTGCAATTACCGTGACTATTGTTGCCGTTTAGCCGGAGTTGTGGTATTGAGCCGGGGCATGTGCCTCATTGCTGCTGCAGCCCGTTGGCCTATCCAAACAAAACTGAACAAGGAAACGCCGCGGCGAACCCTCGCAGGTGGAGCAAGGACCTTACTTGGCCACGCGCGTGGCCCAAATGACTCATGGCAGTGGCAAAGAGGTGCACAAGGAAAAATTTTTAAAAGAATATTGGATCGGAAACATTTTCTGAATTAACTAAAGTTATTTTAATGCCAAATTAATTTAAGGAAGTTTGTGCTGCAAAAGAAAAAGTCTAAACCTGTTACTCGGAGGTCCTTGGGTGACTTTTCTTTCCGCTTTCTTTAGGGTTTTATTTTTTTCTTTAATTAAATTCAACTATAATCTTAGAATACCCATCTTATTTATATAAAATATATTAAATTTCAAGAAAAACATTTAATATTCCGCAAGAGAATAGCCTCCTTTCACTAAGCTTCTCTCCTATAAGCTGCTTTACACTTGGTTTACTCTTTTATAAACTTGTATTTGCTATATTCAAACTCTAATATAATTTATATATTCCATATTTTCTCCCTGTGCACTGGGGGAGCATTGCAAGTGCCCAGCTGAGAGCCATCGCCGGCACAGGCGCAGTTTAAGCCGAACGCACAGATTGGGAATCTCGAGTGGGGCGCCCGTAATGCGGTAATGGCCCGGCTTGGAGTGGCCACCTCCGCCGTCTGTTCCGCTCCGAGCTGCTCCTCCAAACCGAAGACCCTTGGTTGGCCGGTCAAGTGCCTCGGGGGGGCAGGCGTGTTGATGACGGGCCAAAGGTGAGTCCTGCTCCCCCTGATTACCATGGCTCGTGTTGCTGTTGGGGGCGCCAACTAGGCGCGCTGCCAGTCATGGCAAGTTTATTATGAAACTATTTCCGGAGAGAGGGTTGTCGTTAAACTTGCGGGAGTTGGCGATAAAACTATGGAGTAATATATGAGAATCACCTCGGAATTGTGTTATAAATAGGGCGTCAAAATATAAAAAGATGGGAGATTTGTTTTTTCGGAATTAAATAAAAGGTCAAGAAAAGAAAGTACTTCTCTTAGAACATCTAGAATATGACAAATTTCAAATGTTTCTTTCGAAAATCAAAAAACTTATAAATATTTAAGTGCGCACAAAATGTTACAAGCACAAGTACACAAGGGATCTCCTTAGTGTCATACATTTACTGGTAGCGATGTCCTTGAAATACTGAAGTGGCTCTGGTCACAACCTGATGGTAATCAAGCTAAATGTAGAGGACAGTCAGTAAATTTATGTGAACTGATGACAACCATTGGTTACATCAGAAACAGCTGCTTTTGCTTATCATAGACAACATCTCTGAGCAGTCTAAAGTAGCAATTTGATTTATTTCATGCCGACTTGACCTTTTCTTTTTGCTAAGAAACTTAAAGTAGCTCCTAAAGGACTAGAAAAGCTCTAGGAAATGAAATAAGAAAGCACTCTGACAGCTTGAATGAACTAAAAAACAATTGCATTTCATTTAGTTTTTTAATTTCTATGGGAAGTCAAAGGACTGACGACTGAATTAATGACATTTGCATGTAAATTTCCAGCAAATTAGGCAAATGATTTAAAACCGAAATTATTTAAATGCCTAATGATTTAAATGCATTTACTTGTACAAAAAAAGGGCAAAACCAGTTTTCAATTCAACATGCTAGAAATGTTTGAGTTCTACTTCCGCTTCGGTTTCAGTTTCGGTTTCCGTTTTTATTTATTTCTTTTTTTTTTTGTGAGTACGACACTTTACAGCCTGTCGCCGATTAGTCACATCGCTCACATCGAGGAGTGCTGCGGTTTCGGTTTAGTTTTGAAATCTGGAATCGAGTGAATGATGACACTCGCAGCAAATTGCAATCAAATCGCAATGATTCGGATATATTCGATTGCTTCTTCGGCTTCTGGGCATGACAGGATCCCCTTTTCGGTCCGGTCATCGCTCAATACTTTTGTCTCCTGCTCGTGACAGTTGTCATTCTCGGGAACTCTTTGCCATCCTTTCGCCAAGATCATTGCTGAAGGCCAAAAAATATTGATGGGCTGGGCCAATTAATGGTTGATTGATGGCGCACACTTCCAAGTTTCGCGATGAAGAGGCGCAATTGCCAATATCGATTACAAAAGTTTGATTTTAATTTTTAATTGCCCGTTCGATGGGCTCTCGGGGGTTGGCCCTAAATTGGCCAGAACAACAGACCGCAGTCCTACGCAGCCCTCCGCATCCCTGCCGCATCCCCTGTGAGCACGCACTCTATTATTATTCTGCTATTATTATTATCGTTGTCATTGCCGTGGAATTTGCTAGGGGTGTGCGTGTAGGGGTTTGCCATGGCCTTGGGCCCGAGTGTGCGAGTGTGTGAAGTGGGCTGTGTCCTCGGGGCAAGTGTCAATTATGCACGACTTGATGGCCACTCTGGAAATCGCTGTTGAAAATTTACATTTTATTAGTTTTACATGATCGTGCCGCGATTCGAGGGCATTAAAATTATTTACGATGCCAAATATTGTTGGTTGTAAATTACGCCCTGTGGCATATATATTCAGAGACTGGCTTTCGGGGCGTTTTCGGGGATAATGGTTTCTATCTCTCTATCGCTTGACCTCTGCCGCTAATTAGAGCCTCATTGTTCCGGCGCTCACGAACCTTTCACGGAGCGTGTTCCTAAATGTTCGGCAAGTCTGTTGCGATTCGGACCGGAGTCGTTGCCTGATAACAATTGCGAGAGCGATTAGCTAGAGCACCGGATCTCTGAACGTTCAGTTACGTTCCAAGTGGCGACATGGCCAGCGGGGTTCCGGAAATCCATTACTATGAGCACGAGCTCAGCATCCGCCGGGTCATTGAGGAGTCTGGCCTGCAGGACCTGGACCAGGCCCTCAACATCTGCGACCTGTCCAGCGTGGAGCAGAAGCACCGTCTCTGGCAGCGTCTCCTGCCCAGGATTAGGCCTTACTATGCGGTCAAGTGCAACGATGACCCCGTGGTAGTCCAGTTGCTGGCCGATCTGGGCACTGGCTTCGACTGCGCCTCCAAGAACGAACTCAAGCTGGTGGGTGACTTATAGGAAATAGTCTAGACTCTAAACTATAGGGTTTTTAATAGGTATAAAGAGTAGTCTGCTCTATATTTCATTGATAAGCTTAGTTTATATATATATATATTTTTAAAACCAAGCAGACGGCAGACGATTACTAAAAAAGATTTCATGTCTTGCCTTTATAAGCGTTGATTATGTACACTAAACAGCATAGTTTGTGATAGAAGCAATCTAGTTTTCATAAAAGAACCATGAATATAGAATCAAGACTTAAGGCAAGGTGTACTTAAAAGACAGATTGTGTATATTTAATGAAAAATATCCCTAACGGCAATTACTGAGCATATACAGAGGTCTTCAAAGGAAAATTCCATTTAAAAATATTCCACTTTTAAAATTCCATTCAAAAAATGTCGTATTATTGGGCCTGGGTTATCAACGGATCGTATTATAAAGACACATTTGTATAGCTCAGTTCAGTTAGTAACAGTTTAGTGGATTATTTAATTAAACCTATTTCATATAATTAAAATTTTTAAAAGGGTTCCCATTTTCTAATTTTTACTCCCAGGTCCTAGGCTGCAATGTTTCACCGGAGCGGATAATATTTGCCAATCCTTGCCGACCTGTCAGTCACCTAGAGTACGCCAAGGAGCATCAGGTGGCCAACGGCACGGTGGACAATGAGTTTGAGATTTACAAGCTGCACAAGCACTATTCCAACTCCAAGTAGGTTGTCTTAAAACTTACTCAAATATGTTAACTCTAGTGAGATTTATATAACCTTTACCAACAATTTCCTTAGTTTGATTGTCAGATTCAAGAGCGAGGCCAAGGAGGCTCAGTGTCCCCTGGGCGATAAATTTGGCTGCGATGCGGATGTGGATGCCACGGCCCTGATGCTACTAGCCAAGTCCCTGAACCTAAAAGTAACTGGCACCAGCTTCCATGTGGGCTCTGGTTGCAGCGAGTTGGAGGCCTATGACCGGGCCATCAAGAAGGCCAAGAACTTGTTCAAGTTTGGCGAGCTGCTTGGTTATGACATGGACTTGCTGGACATTGGCGGCGGTTTTCCAGGCAGCGATGATGGGAAGTTTGAGAAGGTGAGTTTCGGGTTAAAATATATTATTTAGAAATAAAATTTATAAGGAATTATATGTTGCAGATTTCCGAGATCGTGAATACTTCGGTGGAGCGCTATTTTCCCGATGAGCGTGTTAAAATAATTGCAGAACCCGGACGCTTCTTTGTGGCTGCTGCTTACACTTTGATTTGCAAGATCCATGCCAAGAGGGAGGTTCGCAACGAGGCTGGAAAGCTGGACACTGTGATGTACTACCTCAACGATGGTGTCTATGGATCGTTTAACTGTATTCTGTATGATCACCAGGTGGTCACAGCGGAGCATTATCTGGTAAGTTTCATTGGTAATTTTAATGTTCTTAAGAAAATATATTTTAGATATCTGTCTCTTTTGAATTATATATTTTTATTAACCATTGAAACTTTTTCTTAAAGGACGAAGCCAATTCCTTGCCGCAGTTTAAATCTCTGATCTGGGGGCCCAGCTGCGATGCCTTGGACAAGGTGGGAAGAGCTTATAAATTCTTTCAAGAGTATTTTATAATTTTAAAATCCTCTTTCAGATATCGGAGGACCTGCTGTTGCCCAACCTGAACCGCGGTGACCTTATAGGGTTTCCCAACATGGGCGCTTATACTGTGCCCATAGCCAGTCCCTTCAATGGATTTGAGCTGCCAAAGACCCTATATTTCCGGGCCATATGACTAAGTTGTCATCAATGGGAAATAAAATATATTTTCGATATCATTTGTAGCCAACAAGAGTTATTTGTTCTGGGCAGGCCTTAGGTTTCACAATCCTTTAAATTTCTTGAATCATTTTTCCTGGACAGTAAAAGAAAACTCTGCTCCTTTTGCATTTGTAACCAACATGGATTCTTTATTAGTTAGATTCTCGGATTCTCCCCGAATTCTCGGACAGCTTAGCTCGCATGGAGAGTGCACTAGGCTGAATATATCGAAGGAAACGGCTTTAGCCGTTGGCAACTGACCCGAATCGGCGATGCAGCGCGTTCCCTAGGAGATATTCTTGATGCCGCTTCCGCTTCCACTTTGCTCCTGCCCCGCTCCCAAGACCCCGACCACCGGGAGCCGGCTACTGACCCAAGCCGGCCGACGGATGGAGGGGGGCTGGGAGGTGGCGAATCAAAAGCGACAGCGGATGAGGTGCAATTACAATTAATTATAGCGAATTACAACTTAGCTTTTGCATAGACATAATTGAAAAGGTACGTATGTATGTGTGTATAAAAGTATATGTATAAAAAAATTTCAAAAATTCCACACACTTTGCATATACAAATTTCTTGCTCTAATTCCAATCTCGCGATTTGTGGCGTAAATATATCAAACTCGTCTCTCTGCGATGCCTCAAAAATGTACTCGTAAATGTAAGTAAATGTAAATTCTATAAAATGTCACTATTTTAGCCGTGTTGAGCTTGCTAGCTCCTGATATGTCACGATATAATAACAATATAATAACGATATGTATTCTCGATTTGTGTTTAGGGGGAAAAGGGAGTTGGGAACTGGGGGGTATTAGGATGGAGTACTTGCCCCTCGTTTGTGGCAAATAAAGAGTACAAACTACTTATTCCATAATCAGTTCTTGGTGATTGATGCAAATGAATATTACTTTCTTCTCTTGGTTTCCTCATGCGTGTTTTCCTTCCGCTGAACCCAAAAAGGAGCCACAAATTAGTTATTGTTGGGTTTAGGGTTACAGATACTTCGACTAGGTGAGATTGCTTTGGGGTTGGGTCTCGGGTGCGGAGGAAGGACTGTAAACAGGTGAGTAGTAATGATTGTATCTCACAACACCGACGACAAGACGACGATAGACTACACGTAATATAAATGGTAAATGGGTGCACATATATGCATGCACAATATCCTTTTTATCCCACTCTTAAACTTAACAATATTCCGATATGTTTGAGTTTCGCTTGGGTGCGCTGAGTGCCGGAGCACTTGTGCCTAAATCAAGCCTTACATCTACGCTGGGACTGGATCTGGGGTCTGGGACTTCTCCTGCTGACCCATCAGTTCCAGCAGTTCCCCTTCGAGTCGAGCTACTGTGCAAGTTTGGATGGGGTGGATCTTGGATCTTGGATCGTGGATGTTGGATGGCCGCCGCAGGTGCCTCGATTCAACAAGGTGGGTTGGGATGCTGTCTGCTGGCTGGCCGACTTGCTGACTTGCTTGCTTGTCGTTCAAAAAGCGTGCTTTCTGAGTCTAATTATTGGCAGAGTTGCATAATTCACGGTTTCTCTACAATCTATAAGAAAACATACAATACAACAACAGCAGGGAAATGGTACGAAGGATGGTCTGTGGTTGGGGTCTGGTTTGGATTTAGTTATCTTTTGGCTTGCCACTGGACATGTGTCGAATCAGACCGAATGGAACTGGAACTATCACTGATCTCTGACTGTGTCTGGGTGGAACTGAAACTGAAGCTGAAACTGACCCACATAGAACATGGCTGGACAGGCATTAGACGCTAGTCAGAAACGCCACGCTACACACGGCAATCTGGGCCAGGATGTTCACTTGCAGGATCCGCATCAGACCGCCGCTGGTGGGCGAGGGACTCACATTGAGGCCGGCGCAGTGCATCTTCTCGGTGGGCATGGCCTGCACGAAGTACTCGCGATTGTCCAGCCCCATATGGCACAGCGGCTTCTTCTTCTGCGACATTTCGTCGTCCTTGTTCTTCAGGTCCTCCAGCAGCTTGGGGAACCAGGTCAGCTCGCACGAGCAATTCAGCGGATTATCTGTAGGAAGGAGATTTTAAATTTAAATACGTTTTAGATAAGGTTTTAAGGTTTGGAGTGTCCACGACTTGCCGGTGATATCGATGATGCGTAGGGTGTCGATGACAGGCTCCATGATGTCTTGTGGAATGCGCTGCAGCTTGTTGTTTTGCAGATTGAGCGTCTCCAAAGAGTTGAGGTTCTCAAATAAAACGCTAGGTAAGACTTTGATGCTGAAATACAATAGAAGGTGGGTTACATGGGTTATTCACCAGATAATCCATACATTTTCATTCCATTTTCCTTGAAATAGAGCTATGAATATGGGTCAATCTGAGATAAGATAGGAATGTTGTTTATTCAAGTGGAAAAACTTTGAAAACAACTCACATCTCAGTCTATGCATTGATAATCTGCCAGAGATTAGTAGGAATTTTATATAGTAAAGCAAATATTTGAACAAAGATCACAGGTTATTGAACAAACAGCGAATTCTATAAAGTCTGACGTTAATTTCTTGTAATAATTAAGACTTTAGGTTTAAAAGGTAAATATATTTGAGATGGAATAAACCACGAACTTTGAAGGTATAAAATATAATTCCTGTTTATAAAATAGCAAGGAAAGACTTTGTAGAAAAACTGAGGAGTTATTTTACAAAGTCTTTCTTTGATCTTTTATTAAGGGATATTTTATTAAGGTTTAGAATCTTACTCATTTTTCTGCAAGTTGAGGAAAGTAAGGGAATCTCCGAATCCAGTAAAGGCATCCTCGGCGATAACATTGATATTATTATTGCGCAAATCCAAATGGCGAAGGCGGTGCAAAGGACGCAGTGCCTCACTGGGAATGGTGTGGATTTGATTATCACCCAGACGCAGATATTGCAGGTTCTCTGAGGATGCCGGAAGAGAGATAAGATATAATGGGACCTTAACTATGAAGCTAGAACATACCCTCCAGACCCTTGAAGGCGTCCTTGTCAATGGAACTGATCTTATTGCCCTCCAGCTCCAGGGAGTTGAGCAGGGTGAGGTGGGAGAAGACATTGGCAGGCACGGTGGTGATCATGTTGTGGGCCAAAATCAATGAGTCCAAGCTCTGCAAGCCTGTGAAAATGGATTTAGTTTGACATTATTAAGGTAATAAAGATTTCTTTCTTGGCTAGTTACCCTCGAAATCGCCCTCGCTAATGGTTCGTATCTTGTTCTCCTGTATCTCCAGCTTCTTGAGCGTGTCCAGAATGGACAGGGCTTTCTGGGGAACACTGCTCAGATCGTTGCCGCCCAGATTGAGACGCTTTAATTTGCTAAAAGACAAAAGGATAAAGGGATATATTAAAAGAAAAGCCCCATAAAAACTATTTACAACCTACCCCTCGAGTCCACGGAAAGCCTCGGGATCGATCTGTGTAATCTTGTTCTCGTAGAGCGTCAGAATCTCCAGGGTGTCCAGGCCTTCAAAGGCGTTGTTATGGATTACGCTGATTTTGTTGTGGTTCAAATTAAGGATCAACAGGTGGAACAGGTGCTGCAGAGCCTGCGAGGGCACCGTCTTCATTTGGTTAAGAGAAACATCCAGCTGGGTGAGTCCGTTGCCTAAGTATAAAAAAGAAAACCATAAAGCCTCTAAGCTAGAACTCTTCCTCGACATCTAGTTACCCAGCGAGCTGAGGGCATTCTCCTCGATGGCCGCCAGACTGCTGTTGTGAATGGTTAGGTGGCGGATGTCCAGGGCCAGGAAGACGAAGCCCTGCAGCTTGGGCAGGTTGTTGTGGCGCAGCTTTAGGTAAAAGATGATCGGGCTCTTGCCCTTCAGCGTGCCCATTGACTTGGTGATGTGCGCCAGGTCCGTGGTCTCGCAGAGAATATCCAGGCCGTTCTTTTTCACCGTGCAGATGCAAGGCGAAATCTCGCCCTGCTCGGGGCACACCTGCAGCGGCGGTGGGCCCTGGGCCACTGTTTGGCCCATCATCAGCACCTGGAGGAGTCCCTGCAGCAGCACCGCCACGGCCGCCACCTGTCCTGTCTGCAACTGAAGCCTCGCCATGCTGAACACCTGCTGGTGGATCGCGGTCTCGTTGGGGGTTTCTCAAGTGATCTCTGGCAAAGAGTGAAAGTCCCGGATGGCAGGCGGTTGTCGCGATCTCTGATGCTGATGATGACTGCTATTTACAATGGCTATTGCTGTAGCCCTGTGTGCGAAAAAGAAAAAACAGACCAGAGTTCAGGGGACTGGGGTCTCGGGGGAGGTGGAGAATTCTATGGAGGGAGCAGCAGCACCAGAAGCACCAGCAGCAGTAGAAGCAGCGGCGAATTAAGCGCACAATGCGCGATTTTATTTGGGTTGTGTGCCCGCGGATTAACTATGCTCGTAAATTGCCCGCAATTGAGCTGTCCGTCCGGCTGTGGCTGCTAGTGCTGGCAGTGCTGCTCCTCCTCCTCCGTGTCGAAGTCTCCTGCTCCTGGTGCTCACCTAAATGGTTAGTCCGTCCGCGGCTAGCGAGTGCCAAATGAAACATGCTTCCAGTGCCGCCGAGATGCAACAAATTCGCTCACTCTCTCTCTCTGTCGTCTCTCGCCTCTCTGGGGGAGTCCCAGCTGCCTAGATGTGTGTGTGTGTGTGTGAGTGAGCGGTGGCCCCTCTCTTTCGGGGGTGGCAACGGGGCGTATGCGTAATGGCAGTGGGCCAAGTGCGTGTGTGTATAACGATGTAACGGAAAATCGATACGGCCGCGTCGAGAGGAGGTTGTTGAATGGCCCAAGCTCGGTTTGTTTGTATATTTTGTTCTCGTCCTGTTCTGGTATTTGTTGCTCCTGGCTACTGACTCCTGACTTCTAACTCTCGAATTTCCACGCTTCTCAAGCGCTCCTTTGGCTTGTTTCGCACCGTATCGATGTGCCACCGGATTCCGTTACATGCGTCGCACTCACAGGATCCCTCGTCAGTGGCTGGCTGCTAGTCCTGTGCTGCTAATCCTGTTGCATTCTCCGCGAAATTCGACTGGCGAGCCCCGATTCACCATCAGCTGAATCCCAATCCTGGACTCGGATCCGGACTCGGAGTCGGAATCGGAAGGTGTACGGAAAGGAGCGGTGTGCGAAGCGTCGATTGATAGAAAATGAAGCACGTTTGGTTGGCAAAACCGACGATTGCGGACTGAATGGAAATTGGACTTAAGCTTGGCTGGCAGTCGCCACCAGTGATGTCAGTTTTTTCAGCGGCTTATTTAAAAGATTGGCATATATAATTAATGTATTTTTATTTTTAAAATGCTTCTTCGAATATGCATATTTTTACAGAATCTAAATATTCCAATCTCTTACTACCCTAAGAATCGCTTTTATTAAATAGTTTTAGAAGAGTTTATTTTACATATTTGCGTTTATTATCGAAGAAGTTCCTAAGACGTATATAGTGGATCGCAGCTTATTTTGTTCAGTCAAGAAACGAAAAGTCATTTAGAAGTCTGCTTTAATTTTCTACTTAATATTCCCGCTGCCCGCTGTTTTAAAAATTTTCCCGGAAAAAGCGGGCCAGACATCACTGTTCGCCACTCTATGGGGGTGGTTTTCCAAAGCTCCGCGAAAGCTTCTCGGAGCAGCCAAGAGCATAGGCATCTTCTCGATGGAAGGCTCTGAATAATCTCAGAATTTAATGGCGGGCTTCACGTTAGTTGCACTGAAACAGATCTACTTGAGCACAGAATATAAACAAATTAAAAATTAAACAAGAAAGAAAGCTAACTTTGGCCAGCCAAAGTTTGTATACCCTTGCAGGTAACAATTAAATATATCATAACTAAGCCAAAAATGCATTAATTTCGATTCGGAAAGCAGTTTTGTGTTAGTTTTTATTAATTTAAAAAAACTGCATACCAAATTTAAAATTTTAAGAAATCAAAATTTTTGGCCATTTTTGCTAATTTTAATGATGTAACCCCTTATAAAATTTCGCAAAAATGGCCAAAAAATCGATTTCTTCCGGACATGTCTAGAAATATTCCACTGTTAATGCTGATCAAGAATATATATGGTTTATGGGGTCGGAAATGATTCCTTGACTTAGAAAAATATTATTTTGTATTATAAAATCTGATTTTTTACATTAAAAAACTTCTTGATTTTTTTAAAATTAAAAATATCATAACTCGGCCAAAAGAGCATTAATTTTAAATCGGAAAACTGTTCTGTGCAAGATTTTCTACAGTTAATAAATCTGCATACTTTATTTAAACATTTTGAAAATTTATTTTTTTATCAAAATCAAAAATTTTAATGATGTAACCCCTTATAAAATTTTGCAAAAATGGCCAAAAAATCGATTTCTTCCTGACATATCTAGAAAGATTCCCCTGTTGATGCTGATCAAGAATATATATACTTTATAGCAGCGATGGGCACGCAGTGGCTCAATTTGCTCACGCTGCTCAAACCGTTATCTTTTTTCGGAGGCGCCAGCATGTCGCACAATTGCAGACGCACAAGTGCAGTGCTCGCGACCAGCGAACCGTGAAGATTTACAAAAACAACCACACTGACCTTTGGCGCAGGTAGCGAGCCCATCGCCGCGATCCCGAGTTTGCAACAACAAAACACAAGCGACCCGAACTCGCACATCGTCCCAAAAACAAGAACAATTTTAAAGGGACCTGCGCGGCTGGCGTTGACTTCTGCACTAAAGAAAAAAGATTGGATTTTTTCGGCTCGCACATTCTGTGTGTCGCGTGGGTGCGACGCTTCGCAACGCCGGGGGTTGTTGTTTTTTTTTTTTTTTCAGCGAGCTGCTGCTCAAACCGTTAGATCTCGTGCCCATCGCTGGTATAAAAATAAGAAATAAGGTGGAACAGATATTTTTAGAAGTTATAATGGCAGATATTTGCTATTCCTTAATAATAAATAAATAAATAAAAAATCCTCATAACAGAATATATTCAACATCAGGAGAGTGACGGAAATCGCCCTTGACTTTAAATTAATTTATACCGCTTACAGAAGTATGGTTAAGTTATGTACCGTTATGTTATGTAACCGAAATATAAATATAAATAAAATGACTAGGAGAAATTATAAGGATAAGAAAATAAATAGAGTAAATTTATAATTTTATTTAGTTTAAAACTCCGAAGTGTGACCAGCTTTGAATAATAAGAAGATGAAATAGTAAGGTTAGCGGATGCTAGATGGCGCATTTTGAAGCAGTGTACAAAATTCAATTGGTTTAAAAACTGGTTATTTAAGCAGTGCTTAACTGCTTTTATGAACTGCTTGTTGTGCGAAGCAGTTTAATTGATGCTATAAAAGGATTGCTATAAAAATTATGCCATAAATTGCTATAAATAAGTATCTGCTATAAATAAGTATCTGCTATAAATATGTAGCTGTAAACATGCTGCGTAAAAAATGTTGCAATTAATCTCTATAAATATGTAGCTGTAAACATGTTGAGAAACATCCATCTACTGGATTTCGTATTTATTTCATTTAAGAATGTTTATTTTTATTATTTTAGATTCCAAATGCCTGTGATTTTTATATTATAATTATTAATCTTATATTAATCCGTTTGAAAAGAGGTTGTAAAAGGGAGTTGGACCACCTCAAACCCTGTCAAATTCTGTTATCAGATTATCAATAATAGAACCTGCTTTATTAATTGTATTATATTAATTTTATATTTTTTATAATTTATTGTGTAAGTAAAGGTCGTGTGGTCATGTTTTGGCTTCCACTAAATCGTTTCTGGCCTTGGCTATGCTTCCTCAGCTGCCAGCTCCAGCTCCAGCTTCAGCTCCAGCTCCAGCCTTTGATGACAATCCTGATCAGGTTACAGCCGCACGTGGGCGTAATTTTCTCGCAATTAGGATGCGATTATCATAATACGAGTATGAGAGCGAGCGTCGTCGAAAGGGTAATTGAAGAACAACCAGCTCAACCCATTCCCCGCCAGCGTCCAGCCACCAGTCTGGGCTGGATCCTTTCGGCCGGCCCATGGCCACGTGCCAGCAAGACGCCTTCAGCCGGTGTGCACAGTTTCAATTTGATATTCCTTTGGACCGGCGAACAACGTCTTGGGGTTGTTTCTCGGGATTAAGTTCACAGGCAGCTGGAGCAGTGCGGGCTTAGTCTGATTCTTACTCTGTGGCAGCGTGGCTTATGACACTGACAAGAGGTTGTGCGTTGCACAGGAGGAAATTGGGATGAATTTGGAATATATATCTTTATAATAAAATTTAGTAAATCTGAAAAGGGCTAGAAAATAAATTTAAAACATTTTTAAACATGTATTTGAGCAATCAATAATTTAATTTTTGATTAAGAAAATAATAAAGAAACACAAAGAAATTTATAATCTGATATTTTGGCTTAATTTTGCATTTAATTTAATTTAATTTTTAAAGCATAATCTAATACGAATTTTTAAATAATAAATACATATTAGTATACAATTTTTTCCAGTGTGGAATCAGCATAAAGTTGGACTTTGAATTTAACAAAGTGCAAAATCCTTTACACTTTGAAGACTGATTGACTTCTTATCCTTGAATGGATTTGAATGGAAATTGTGTTTCACTTTCCTTCCGTCAAGGCTAATGGTGGGGTGTCCTTGCGCGGTGTGCGTGTGTGTGTGTGTGTGAGTCCTGTATAAACAAACGGAAGATAATCAAGATGTAAAACACAATTCGTTGAGGGTGAGGGTGGCGTAAACCGGGAGCTGACTTGGCGGCTGTAATTCAAAACCAAACAAAACCGTCGAGGAATCAAAAGGCAAAGCGATGGCAAATTACAGCGTTACAGTTGCAGTTGCCTCACAAAAATCGCAGGGAGTAGGGGGACAAGGGGTCGGTGAAAAAAAATTGTGAAGCGGAATTTCGCCATTTCACTTTGTACTTGGAAAACTGTTATTAACTTAATGAAGGAGTGTTGCGCGCCACATTTACCTGACACGTGATTCGGAGCGCACCGGAAGCTGAGGGTCCCGCAAAAGTAGCTGGGGCCCCCAGAGTTTCCTTATTTACTTTCTGTTCGGTGAGCAATGAGAGCTGTAAATGGTGTCAAGTCCTTAGGAGTTATCACATTACTACATTTTCAATTGAAAAGAATGAGAAAGATAAGAGTGAAGTGTTTTCAATAGATACTTTAACATGCATTATATTTTTAAGCAAGAGATAATCGACAGATTTAACAGTAATGGTTTTAATTTATGCATAAATATTGATGGTTTGCTGTAATAACTGCACCAATTAAGGTTTCTTTTTTAAGAATAAAAATCAACGTTACAAGAAATAAGTCAAAATGATGCTAAGAACACAGAAAGATTTTCAAGCAGAAGATGTTTACTGATGTTTTGGTAAGGTGTCACCTCTTTCTTATCATTTTGTATATATTTTTACATCATATTTGGGATTAAGCTTAATAAATGTTTCTGTTATTTAAGCTTGAACTCTCCTCCATCCCATTTTAAACATTTTCTTAAATAAAAAAAATGGTAGTCCATTTCCCAAGCTTAGATTTGTCTCAAATTAATGAAAAAACTACTTCTATTACAAAGAAATACAGTTTTAAAAATGTTACTTCACATTGTTAACTATACATCTAAAAAGTCAACAAATTGAACTCATTAATCCGCACTTGAGCACTTTTAATGCAATGCCTGGTGTAGTTGTCTGGGAATCAGATTAAGCAATTTGACATTTATCGAAGGAATTTTAGTCGATGGTTCATTAGGGGGCTGTCATTGTTATTAATCAATATCAATATAACTTTGGCGAGGCACTCATGAGCAGGGTCTAATTGGGTTATATCTATTCGGCAAACTTGGAGAGCTGGCTTCCTGCAGATTTAACAGCAGCTAACAAACCAAATCCGTCGGCAGCTGTAATTAAAACAAAGACCGAGCACATCCCCGCTCCATTGGGAGCTCCTTTTTGGTAACCGACACATATGTATGTATGCATCCAGCGGAGGAGCAGGAGATGGCAGAGTGGCGGCAGAGCAGCTGCGAAGGATCGGGCGAGCGGAGGAGCTATGTAACCGTATCTTTGCATTGACGCTCAGATGAAGCTCATCTGGCAAAGTGGCAGGTTAAGTAAACAGTTTCATTGTGCGAATTCAATTAAAATTTATTCAAAATACGTCAACGGCAGCTACTCAAAAGCTGCTGCAGCAGCAACAAAGTGTCCGAGTGAGTGCGTGTATCTGCATCTGTGAGATACAACTATGTATCTTATATGCTTCTCTCTCACCCGCTATCTAACCCCCTCTCTCTCTCTCTCACTCTCTCTTCAGCGTGGCTGCCATTGACAAAGGGGGCGTGGTGAGAGCTTGTCACGCCCCGAGCCAAGTGCAAGCGGGACAACCATATAGTTGAGTTCTAAAGTAAATGTATGTACTTCCACTCGCACACAAAGTAGCGCTCGATGTCTGTGCCTGTGTGCGTGCGCCACTTGTTCTCACTGTTATCGTTACTGTTGTTTTTGTTACTGTTGTTGCTCTGGCCAGAGAGATGTAACTGCTGTCTTGGCAAGTGGTGTAAATGGCAATTTGTCGGGCGTCGCTCGTCGCACACACCCACACCCCCGCCTCACATGGAACGGTAGCGCTGACAGGCGCTCTTTTCTTTGCTTCTCCTTCTTCCAGCTCCTCTCTGACCCGCTCTGCTCTGCTGCGTTGTGCCCTTCCTGCTGCTTTCCATTGGCATCCATTCGGGCCGCTCATTTCTGCCGTATCATCGCCGTCATCATCACCGCGATCATCATCATCCCGACGTCATCGCAATTGTAGAGCGGACTCGGAAAGTATCTTATTATCCCTTTGTGTGAGAAAACACAGGTACACACGCACACCACCTATACCATCTACCTGTCCGACGGACAACTGCCAGCTACCAACTACGAAGTACCCACGAGCAACTACTGGTGTTGGGTCAAATCAGCAAAATTGTAGTGTACTTTATACAGAGATGGAAGCTCGCATCTAAATAAATAATAACAACTTGCGCTGCTAATTAATTTGATTTTAAATCTGATAAACTTCTTGTTATAATTTAATTGAAATTATAAAATTTTCAAATAGAATTTATAAATATATGAGTACATTTAAAAGTATATCAGAAACAATTTACTTATTTCTGGTGTTGTTTAAATTGTAATATTGATATTTCTCTGTTAGTTTTTAGTTGAATTTATAAGCCGTTTATTACTAACTATTAATAAATAATAATAAAAAAAAACATGAGACTGAGACTAAGTTTCTCAAAAAAATATTCAGATAACCAAAAAGGAGCTTGTTTGAAGTCTAAGAGGGGCTCCTCCTCATGTTTTCATTCATGACTCCCAGTATCCTCTTAAAAGTTAATGCGTGATAATTAAGTAATAATTTTAAAAAAATATTGTATTATATTTATGTTAATCGAAGGAAGTCATATGTTAATCAGTAGTATTATAATATTTTAACTTCTTTATAAAACAACCAAACATATTTTACATAGACATTTTCCTTCGCTTCTTGATTTTTGTAACTGAATATTTGTCATTTTTGTTATTAAAATTTGTTTATAAACAATTGAATAATAAAAATTCTTGAATCTTTTTATTATTGAATTTATTTCACTCTTCAATTAAGAATTAATAATATTATTTTATTATTTACAGTTTTTAAAATGTTTTAAGACTTGATTCAAATCATTTTCCCAACCGAAACTTACCTTTTTATAAACCTAAAAGACTCTCTAGAATTAATTCATTGCCTTGCATTGACGTTTTTATAATTTTTAGAAAAATATTATCCATCCCCTCTTAAACGGTCTCCGTATCTTTCCCTAAGCGGAAACTATTCAAACACTCTTAAAGCTCTTTTCAAAAGGCATCCTTCCGATAGGATTTGGCAGAGCCACAGGACATTGCCGGTGACAAGCCCATAACACAATGGCGAGGCGAGGCCAGGAGAGTTGTCCAGCTCCCAGGCCCGCTCTCTATGACATTGATGGGCACTGACGACAACGATGATGACGATGATCAGCCCCTGGAGCCGGGAATGTTGCAGGGAATGGCGATATGAAGTAACAAGGAGGAACGACATTTCCAGCTAACGAATTCAATTGAGTTGAATTTTTCATTTAAGGTTTATTTAACTTTTTTTATTCCATTTCCAGGCAGCGAGCAGGAAGAGCCGGCCGCAGGGATTCACACACAGCGATTGAGATGCGATGCCATGGCATGATGTGCGTTGAGATGATGTCGGGGATGGGGTCGGGGGAAGCATATGAATGTGAAGAGTGCCCATAGATGTGCGATTGTGCCAATGGCGGCAGCTGTGCAACACACTCGAATATATACACGCAATGTACATACAAACGCAAATGAATTTATGCCTAATGGCGGGATTGTTGTACTACTTTTTGTCCCCTCCGTCGTCGTCGTGGCCGCTGCCACACTGCATTGTTGCGTTGTGTCGCTTGTCAATATTGAGCTTGATTATTAAATGACACATTATGTGATTTCCAACATGTTCACTGGCCGGAGACTGGAGTGGCGTCGCATGGAGTGGGGCCAGTTCCCAATTCATGGCATCCCAATTCAAAGGAAACCCCGAATGGGCGTCATCCCGGTCCATCTGTTCCGCCTGACCCATCCGTAGAGCAGCCAGTTACATGGCCTGGAAGTCATTTTGTAGCACATTGAGTACGTGAGCTGATTGCGATTGTGCCAAGGAGACAGGCAGTGGGGGTTAAAAACTGGGAAGTAGAGAGGTAACTTTAAGGGGGGTCCAATTTGGCAGTCGCAATCATCCTTTGGAGTGAGTCTGAATTTTAAGAGAATTTTTATCGGTAATATCAAGGGTTTGGGAGGAACTTTAAGCAGTTTAAAATATTTTAAAAACATATATATTGACTTAAGAATTTACAAATGGAGTTTAGTAGATTAGGACAAGAATTTTAGAACAAAACAAGGTCCAAGGCATATAAGGGTCCTCTGTAGCATCGACGCATTTATCGCCAGGCCTTTAATAGATTTTCGAAAAGGAATTTAGTGTAACTTAAACTGCAAACTTCGGTTTCCCAAATGTAGTTATGTATCTTTCCTGTTTATTTTTAAAATATTTAAAATAAATGTCATTACGTGTGAACTCTGCTGAGAATCTGTATATAAATGGAGTTTTACTTCCTTTTTAGCACTTAATTTCTCATTTAGTTTTTAACAGGGAATATGTATATATCTTTAATATCTCCAATACATTTATATATAGGTATTTAACAATAATTTCTATATGTACATATCAATTGACTCTTTAATATCCCCTCTGATTCGTCTAACTACTTCCCTGTTCGCTAAATTTGTAATGTTTTCTTTTGGAAATGGCGTCGCCTGGGCGTTAGAAACCACTCCCACTCCCACTACTCCACTCTTGGCCCACTCCATTCCGCCCACTTTGGTCTGCAGGCAGCAAACCACCCTCCTAGTGGCAACAGAATCAGAATGCCACAAAGGCCGTGTTAGCAGAGCACTCCGCAAGGCCAGGCCCAGAGTAGAGCCCGAGTTTCCCCCCACTCTAGTGACTCGACTTTGCAATACAAATAAATTGAAATTGTGCACATTATATGGTTTATATGTGCATGTTCCTGGAGGCAGGCTCACGCCCATCCAGAGGCCATGCAATGGCAGCCGCCCGGCCAGCCACATTAAATGGCAACAATTTGCCTCTGCCTTTGCCAGCTCCTGATCCTTCGCCTGCCCTCTCAGATCCTGCCCAACGGGTCGCAGCCGAAACGCCTATTGTGCGCCATAATGAAATTAAAAAATCAGTTACTGTTGTGCCGGATTCAGGGAAGGTACTATATGCATTATGCCATTAGCAGAGCCCAGGCACAATACAATAAAATTCCATTCACAGGAAAAAAAAAGGAGATCCAGGGGAAAAGTAGAAACAAGGTGGCAAGCATTTTGGGTTCCACGTCGAGTTCGAATTACGGCATTTGGCATAATCTGAAACTCAGTCGGAGTCCACTGACTCTATGTGGATGAGTCAATTTACATAGTAGTCCAGAGACTTGGCTCTCTTAGGGTGGCGCGATTGAGGACTTTTCCATTAGTTAGGGGTTAGTTTGTCGGGGAGGAATTAGGTTACCATATTTGTGCAAATTAACAAAGCTAATTATGATAATCCTCAAGTTTATTAATAGGCGATCAGGGGAGTTACTAGAACTCGATTGATATTAAAAGCCAGCTGCTGGCTAGAATCTTTTTGAAAAATATCCTGAAACCTCAAATCTCTTAAAGAATCTTCTTCTAGCTTCTCATATTCCAGAAGATTTCGTTGACTGAAAACTGTGTGTCCTCTCGTTTTACTGCCTTTTGCCTGCTTCCTTTTTCGTGATTAGTTTACGGCTTTGGAATTTGATTTGTATTTCTTTTTTCTACACAATTTTGTTCTTCCATTTTTTCTATGGCAGGACGATGCTATCGATCGATTGACTTGGTCTCCTCTGCCATTGCGGCTTTGTCTTATTTCCGTTTTGGATTTAAAGTCAATAAGGAAACCAACTTGGTCTGGACATGGCCGGATCTAATGGCCATAATCCCTGGTTGGCCAGGGAGAAAGCGACAACGACAACGACAACGACAACGGCAAATGCAATCAAATGCGTTTAATTTCATTGCTGGGCCCAATGTTAATTACAATATTATGACAGTTCTGCGGCTCGCGATGAATAATTATCACCTCATAAATTGCGACAAACCGCAAAGCGGCATAAACACATGGCCGGCTAATGTCAGTAGCCTCTGCTCGGTTCCGAGCCCGGCCCGGGACGCGGCTCTGGTGATGATTAATCGCCCAAGTTAGTTGAGTCGCTGCCGCCAAATGCAATCAACGGTCCACAGACCCGTGGGCGATAGAGGTGGTCGCGTGATTGCTGGGACGATAGTTTTGTCTACTTGTTTTAGTTAATTATCCAAAAAATTAAACATTTGAAATGAGATAAATAAATGAAAATAAATATGTTAATAATCTCGGATAATCCCCTGAAATCAATTTCATTATGTTATTCCTACTGTTTATAAAGAAAATATTTGTACTTGGAAAAGATTTTAATAGATAAATAGAGTATAGATGCAATTTCGTGGTATCAGATGTAACAAAAATATACATATTAAGGTCACTTTTTGTTACAGTTAAGACATAAAAACATATTCAAGGGATAGTTATTAATGTTTATCTCTAGAATACTGCCTGCAATTTAAAAGATACTACTTTGAAATATCAATATGTGAATAATATAATATCTTTTAAAAAAATTTTAAACTTAGAGTTCACGGTCGCCACATTAAGGTTTATTTCTAAAGGATTGCAAATTATTCTGCAACACTTTGTTGTAACAATTTTCACTCAAATAATTTATTTAATTTTCTTCACAGCCTTTAACCTTAAAAATATAAGAAATAAACTTAGATAAGTACAATTAACTTTCACAATGTGTACTTCCTTTTCAAACAACTATTTCTCACGCTGTCATCACTCGTATGACCGTCTTGACCTGGGCAGCACTTGGCTCCACTCTATCCCCAGCTCTGTCTCCTGTCCCCCACCTCCGGTCCACTTGAATCAGCCACTCCATCCACTCCACTTGGCCGCGCCCAACGTAAATGTTGTGAAAAGCAAATCTAATTACGCGAATGCTCGCCGACTATTTGAAAATGGGCAATTTCTCAAGATACTTATCTAATTAATAGCCGGGCTGTGTGGCACAGTTCCATTTCGATTCCAGCCACAACTCAACATCGGGCCACACCACTCCTAATGAGCCATGGCCAAGAAGAATGGTCGGAAGAAGAAGGTGATCGCTCCCTCTGGCCAAAAAAACAAAAGTCGGCTGCCCTGGGTGGGCGTTACAACAATTTATAATTCCACGTAGAGAGCACAAAGTACGGCAATGTCAACAAAGCGGTCCCGTTCAATTATGTGGAGTGCGTGAGGGGGGCCAGAGGGAGGAGTTGCTATCTCCATCTTGCTGGGAACACTGAAAGAAATAACACAACTATAACAATAAAATATAATATAAAGATTTTCTTATTGACATCCCAACTTATTTTCATTGAAACTTACTTTGAAAATAAATCATATTTATTTATATTTTCTTAATATTTTTGCTCAGTGTATCATTGCCACTGCTCGTAAAACAAAGGCAATCAACGGCAATTGACCGAGAGGAATGGCAACGGCGTGTGAGAACGGGAGGAGCTTAGGGCCACTGCGGGTGTGAGAAAGAGTAGGCAGTAAGTGGTGCGCAGGCGCATCGAATTAAGCTCATTGCGCATTTGACGCGCTGTTTGACGTTTTCTTTGTTGCCAAGAAGAGCTGGAGGAAGCGGGAAATGGAGAAGGAAGATGAGGAGGAGGAGCAGGAGAAGGAGGAGGCAGTGGAGGGGGAAAGGGATCATTAATTGACACTCCACCTCTAGCCCGTCAACGGCTAGTTTATAATTGAGCGATTTTTTCTTGTAGCTTTACAGTGAAAACTGTCTTGGATGGACCTTAATTGGACAGGGTTATGTCTCTAAATATTATTATTCGTTATTTTGAAGAACCTATCGATAGATTAACTTAATTTATTTTCAAACTTACTATTTATTTTAGTTTTAAAGAGTTTCTTCCAGGCTCAAAGTCTGGATAAATTTTACTGTGAAAAGCACTAAGTTCGAGTTCCACTAGGGGTTGACTTTAGCTTAAAATAAAGAAATTTGTCAGTTATAAAATCTTTAATTTCTATATCAACTCCTATCCTGCTATTTCTATCCGAACCTTACCCCCTAGTGAGTTTCCACTGTTGTCTGATGTCTTTCTTCAGCCACGATCGACGGGCGCATGCAAAACCAGAGCATCGATCATTAGTGGTGATTACTGGGAGTATGCACAGTATAATAATGCTTTTTAGCACCGATTAAGACAATCCGAGCTGGCAGGCAGCTATCGCAGTAATTATCCACTTAGCGCTTGTTAGACAACCCCGATTCCGATTCCAAATGCGATTCTCATGGCAGCGACATGTCATTCGCATTGATGGATGGGCTACCTGGTTGATGATGGAGCACCCCCCCGTCCCGAGCCGCAACTATAGCTGAAACTCGCATGCATAATTTATATATTTATGGGCAGCAGTATCGCTTCCACAGACCATTTTCGGTTCGATTATTTTGACCAAATATGGCAAATTCGATATTGTGACCAGAGACAAAGAGCCTGAGAGGTGGAGAAGCAATCGAATGGAAGGATGATTGGGGCAAAAGAAGTTCCCCACTGGCAGTCCTGGTGTTAATGACTTAATTAAACCACCAGGCGAAACGTCCGCTCCGAAGTCGCACTCCTCGTCCAATTGGTGGCTGCTCCGCCAGTAGTCCGACAATTTCACACTTTTTGCGTGGCGATGGCAATATCAAAAGTGGCACGACTGGTGGAACTGTCGCAAAAAGTCCAGAGCATACAGGTAAAGTATACACACACGTTCAGGAGCAACAGAGGTGGAGTAAAGGGGGTAATTCGGATTATTTTAGGTACTCGAACTGTTACTAACTAAAATATTTTTATAATACATTTAATTTATATTTATTTAGCTGAAAAATATATAAACCTTTTTGCAGATACCATTTTTAATCAAGTATCTTTAGCTTCTTTTCATAAGTTTTGTATCAATATTTATTTAATTTAAGATGAGACATTCTCTTCTTAAATTTGTAGAATTTATTTCAATCTTCTCCTATATATTTCAGTCACGAGCCAAAGGCCTTAGATGCTATGGCTCTTTACCCATAGTTAGCTCTTAGTTTAATACTATTTGTTAGCTTTAGATAAATAAATAAATAAATAAATATTTCAGTCACCTTTCACTTAAGTTTTAAGTACACCTATCCCCTCCTCTAGACCGCCACTGGCCTGGCTTAATCTTGCTCTGGCCAGAAGATTTCACGCATGTTCCGTGCCGCGTATCACTTGACGATGCTGGGGTTGACGACGATGATGAGGATGCTCGTTCTCCTGCCAGCTCTGCGCCTTCGCTGCGTTGATTAATATGCGCAGTGCTGACCAAACAGTAGCCGCGTCCAAATGCTCCAGCTCCTCCATCTCACAGCTCCTGCTCCTGCAACCGATGGGCGAGCAGATGACACTGAGCCGCTCGCCAGTCGCCGTCGCTGTCTGACATATCCATTAGGCGGAACAGAACAGCCGAAAAGTAAGGTCTGAGAGTGCGACTCTGTTCGCAACCACGTCCCCATCATAATTATTAAATGCAGCTCAATACATTTGCCACGAATCGCTGGCATTCCTGCGCAACCTAATGCCCAAAGATATTTCTTGGGGCCGCCGCAGCCGACGTCGGCCTTATGACTATGGAATGCAGCCCAATCGCACCAGGAGCGAGTCCAGTAGGTTCGATATGATTGAGGGAAACGACTCGGAGATGTCCTGTAATTAGGAAACTTAAGAAAATACTATTATTTAGATTAGCTTATCTTAAAAAATGAAAAAGAGTCTATATAATCGGATACAAATATAAAGCTTGCGGAATGTCTTTCTTTCTTTAAATAATAGTAACTTATAATAGAATATATATTCCATATTCCAGCTCTTTGATTACCCGAGGTTCCTAAGATATCCCTCCTTCTTCTTTATTCGTACTGTCTAAACAATACATAATACCCCTGTTCTCATCAAATGAAGGGTATAAAAATGTGACTGCAACTTTAACTTTGACTTGGGACTCGGCAGTCGGGACTCCTCTAGGCTCCTCTCGAGGGACTCCACTCTAAACGCCGGCGCGTCTGCAGGAACAGGAACAGAAGCTGGAGCTGGAGCAACAAGAACGATGTAAATTAAACAAATACCTGAACACAGCGCCGATCTTTCATCATCGATGCCCCATCCTGGCCCCCTTCCGATTCCTCCTCGGTCCTCGTCACTTGCTTATAAAGTTATTTCATCTTCATTCTCAATCACTGAGCCGGCGATTCCTGCTTTTTCACTTCGACCCATTCCGTTTCTCGATTTATTGAATTTCGTATAAATTAAAATATTAAATATTTTCAGCGACGAAACCTTTTAATTACCAAGTTTTGTTGTTATTCCTTCCTTTTGGTATTTCTGCCAAATATTTCATAACCTTCGGGCTAGGTTAACGAACCCGCAAACCAAAAATCACAAAGCATAAACGGACACAAAGGGAAAAGCGATTTTGTGTAACGTTTAAATTGAATTTGGATCCCTTTTTGAAGGACCCCCCCGTGTGAGGTCCTCGTCGACGTATTACAATATTACTACACACACTTGGGTCAGTTATGGTTAAAATAAGTTGCGTCTTGGGAACACCAATAAAAAATTAAATACAATAAAGCATGATTGACATCGAGGTGTTGCTTTCGCTCAGCGTTCTTTGAATATTCAGTGTGGCATTTGCCACACAACAACCCTCGTTGTTCCACTGTCACCCATATAAATATTCAAATATTCAGGTACATGGAATCAGATTAAATTATCTTAAACAAATTGAGGCGCAGACAAAGGGCAGTGCCGGAGGGTGGAAAACCCGAAACTAAAAAAAAGCAAAGTACATTTAAATTACATGAGATTTTTAGGGAAAGACTACTACCCCAGCTCCAGCTGCAGCTCCAACTCCTGCCTCGTCTCCAGTTCCAGCTCCAGCTATAACCCCACCATATGTAGGCAGAGCACTTACTAGACTGCAATAATAGACATTTACTTTCTGGCCGCGGGCTCCCCAAAAAGAGCCAGCCAAATGTGGTTGTCCTTTGTTGATTGCGGTTGCCTTTGTGTGGCTAGCGGGAAAGCCTTTAAAGCCTGCCCAAGCGATCATCAAAAAATTGCTTTTAATTACCTTTTAATTGTTTTCGCAAAACGAATTTGAGCTGAGCCAAACTGGTGTGCGTTCTTGGCCTAATTACACAGCTCATAGCCGCCTGTCTCCCAAAAAAGGGTGAGTGGAGCCGCCGCCTTGGCGCACAAATTTCATCATTTAATGGACCACTGGGCGTATGATTCGATTGGACCAGTGACACACTTGGCCGGAGCAACTCACTTCAACGGAGTTCCACGGAGTTGGATATTTTGATTAGCACCGCAAGCGCAATTGTCAACAATATGATATTATACGCTCAACTCGGGGAATAGCAAGCCCAAACTGAAATTCCATGGTTCGTTAGGCAATTCAAATGAGATTGCGATTGCTTTTTGAAGTTCAAGGAGCAAGTGAAATGACTAAGGGGGAGCTCTGCTGAGCTTCATTGATTCAGAAATGTATATTTTAGTAACTAATTCAAAAATTCATCACATATTCATCAACATTTTATAAGCTATTCATCAACAATGGCATGGCCATTCGACACTTTGAGTACTATACCTAGAGAACCTTGAGATATTTTTCAGAATTTTCTATAATAATATACATAAGCTATGGAGTTTATTTAGCTGTAAAATTGATAAGTTTGTTTGATTGTAAAATCATATTTCTTAACAAAAACAAGATGAGATACATTCTCATTTTCCGTACTCCTTTAAATATGTCATATGTATTATTTCATTCCCTTGCTGGCTCCAGAATGCCCCGAGGCTCTTACAATATTACATTTGCATTTCGGCTTGTATCTCTGCGCCTGTGAGTCCATGATTCGATTGTATCTCTTACTCCACTCCCCAATTGTGGCGCATGAAAGGTGATCGATACCATAATGAGCGCATTCAGAGGACATTGCCGGTGGGTGGGGGGAGGGCAGGTGGAGGAGATACGGATACAGCGGCAGAGGTAGCAGAGCAGAGGCAGCACATAATGTGGCCATGTGGGAGCTGGCGCAATGCGTGCGCTATCATTTTTCGAACTGATGTATCTCGCTTGTAGTTGTATCTATGTGACGTCTGATATTCATACATATACATACACACTGAAGCACACACACTAGCTCACTGGCAGAGCAGAGCAGCGTTTGCCGTTCACCTAATGCAATTGTCCAAAATGTTCAACCAACTACTCAAAAAGTCATCGTTCAGATTTAACAAGAGCTAAGCGCGTGGGTGGTTATGGGGGAGGAGGTGAAATGAGGAGGTACACGAGAAGAAATATATCACAAGTAAATTTGTACAATGAGATTATAATTAAATAAAATAAAAAACCATAATAAAACCATAATGATTATGATCTTTTGTTGAGAAAAAATATAATTATTTTAAAACACTGAGTGTTATAATTTTATTTACCTATTAATAATAAAATAGGATGGAAAATGAATTAAACAATTTATTGATCAGTACAAAAAAATTCAGTTAATAAAATTTGAAGAAATATATCACAAGTAAATTTGTATAATGAGATTATAATTACAATAAAAAAAAATATATAAAATATAGCATAATGATTATGATTTTCTGGTGAGCGAAAATGTAATATTTAAAAACACAGTGTTGTAATTTTATTTACATATTATTAATCAAATGTTTATAGGGTGGAAAATGAATGAAACAATTTATTGATCAGTACAAAAAAATTCAGTTAATAAAATTTAAAGTTGATATGAGATTTTTACTCAAACTAGCTCTCCTAAATTTGAGTTTAGTTTTCATATCCTTTCTTTTCAGTGTAGGGGGTGGGCATATCAGGGCCTGGGGGTGGGAAAGAGACAGAGCCAGCCAGCAATGGCGATGTTCGCGTGCTTGTATGCGTGCTCTGTACATGCATACATACACAAATGTATGTACTTTTACACTTTTACAGCGATTGTGCAAGAAGCTGTTAATGGGGGAGGTAATGTGGGAGGTGGTAAGGTGGCGGGGTGGCACTGTGGCAAGCGCGGTGCCTTTGAAGCCCCTTTGGCTACGTTTTGAAAACTCATTTACTTGTGGCATGTAAACAACTAATCTGTTAACACTCCGGACAAAGCGCGAACGATACATTAGCGTGTTCCCCGTCGCCATGCCGCACTGCCACACCACCCAGACACCATCCCACCTGGGTATTTCCGGATCCTGTCAAGCCCCGAGAATGATGAAGCACCACAAAAAAAAAAAAACAAGGAGAAAAAGAAACCACTGCTAAAACCAACACCAGTGACAGCGCCACAATAAAAACTTTTGCTTGTGAATATTTCCCTTATTCATTCGTCGGACATAATCAAAAGTTCCCTTTCTGCCAAAATGAAAACGTGATTTTGGTTATATACGTTCGTATATATGCATGGGACGCAAGGAGGTAGGCGGGCTGGAGGGTCGGTCGTCCTGGCATAAGGAGATGGCTTATAGGAGGCAGTAGCAGCAGCAGCAGAAGTGGGGGAAATGGAGGAGCCGCGGGACGGGATGGAGGGAGGCAGCCAGTAGAGGTTGCCAGACCACATGGTGTCAAACATTTTGCTACACTTATACAATATGCTACGCTTACTGTGGAGCGAACTTAATGCAATAGAGGTTGTAAAAAATACAAATTTTAAAATTTTATTTTTAATAAGTAATTTTAAGTGTCACAGAAATATGGCTTTTGAGGGGTTTGTAATTCACTGTTCAGACTCTCAAGAAAATCTAGCATTTCTTATTTATTTTAAAGTACATTTTCTTTGAAAAATAACTATTTTTAACGATATCTAAGACTCTTTTTATTATATAAGCATAAACCGCATCCTTTATACAAAATCTTAATATTAATAAGTTGTAAATAAATATAACGTTCAATATTTATTATAAGAAATTATACATCCTTTTGAACCCAAAAACCGGCTCTTTAAGAAGGGAGTCAAGCTTTCATCAATAACATCCGGTACTGATCTACTTCAACCTTTTGCTGATATATACAATATCAGTTTAAAGCTAGAACCTGTTGCGAATTTTTGTGAAAAACAAGCGGTAAATGAGCTACTATATTATATAGATTGTTTTCTACAATTTGATTTTGTCAGTACATCTTTTATATAAGAAAACAATAAAATATCCAGTTTATTTAATGTTTACAAAAGTTTTCAAAATGAAACATTATTGATTAGATTATTTAAATGTTATATGTAAGTGATATAATGACTTAATCCATATTTTCTAATAATATTCCATCGAAAGACAGTCTAATATGAGCCAATCACTTCAGCAAACAGATTCCATTTAATTTGCTTTGGTTTGTAATAATCGTAATCCGCCTGATCTCGTTCCACTGTGCGGTTGTGCGGCTGCCTGTCAGGCTCTGCCCGCTTGTTTTATTTGATTTCTTTATCAATACCTGAGCTGCCTCCCCCCGCAGCCCATGCTGGAACCCCTGGAATAAGCCCCGTTGTTATCCTGCAATTGCAACTGTATAAGTTGCCAGTGTGCGAGGGTCTCTCCCTGGGTTCGTGTGTATGTGTGTGAGTGGGTCTTATGTACAATTCATTTAAACGTGACCCATGAAGGCAATGCCACCACCGCAGGCGCTGAAAAGAGACGGCAGCAGAAGCACTGAAGCTGCCAGGCCAGAGGCCAGAGAGAGACAAATGTAGAGGCAGCAAGCAGCAACCACGCCCACCCCGTAACCAGTGCCCTGGTATGGTGGTGCTTCGCATCCGTATCCGTATCCGTGTCTGTAGCTGTAGCTGCTGCTGCTGCTGTTAATGTTGCTGTTGTTGCTGCTGCCTGCGTATCTGTGTGCGACAAACTGGTTGTTGGTTGTTGGTTGGTATTGGTGGCAACTCGTTTCTGTTTCCATATCTTTTTCCTAGCTGTATCTGTATCTGTATCTGTGGCTGTATCTGTGTCTGCAGCTGGCAGCTGGCAGCAGGCAGCAGGCGGTAGCAGTGGCATTAGCAGCCGGAGCTGCCTGCCAGAGTATCTGTATCTGTGGCGCGTCATTGTTGTGCTGCTACTGCCGCTGCCACTGGTGCTGCCTCTGTCGCTGCTGCTGCCACGATAGCTTCTATAGCTTCTGTACCGCTCCATCCGTCGCCTAGTGGGCAGCTCAGTTACAAGACCATTATTTGACGTATTTTTTGCGCGCTCGGTTGGTCGTTTGGTTGGTCGCTCTCTCGGTATCGCAACATATCGCCTCGCCTCGCCTCGTATCGCTTATATCCATTGCCAAATCCCCCCGTTTCGATGTGGAGCAGCAGTCGCGCTCCTCCGCTCGTGGACCGGGCACGGGTATCGCATTCATGAGCTGGCTCATTGGCAATCATTTGGATTCGTACGCCATCCGGGGAGCAGCATTCGTTTGCCATTAAATCCTCCGCATCCTCGGGCGCCCCACGATCGTGATCGCGTGTGTCAAGTGCTGAAGTGACCTCCACAAAGTGACCCACAAAACCAGAAAAAACCATTTAAATATATTTAAACGAAGCAGGGAGTGATTGTGGTCGCAGGACAAACGTAAAGTGTAAGCCGTGCCCAGCAAGATTGCTTCGTTCCGGTGGAGAGTAGTATGCCCATTTGGTCACAGTGGATTCAACGAATAAAATGGCCGTTGGACCGACGGAGGGCAAACAGCCGCCCTCAGAGAGCTTCTCGCCCACGCACCACCAGATTATAGCACCCAGCCCCATCCTGGCCGTACCCACGCTGGCCTTCTCCGCCGCCCAGGTGGAGATCGTGTGCAAGACCCTGGAGGACTCCGGCGACATTGAGCGCCTGGCCCGCTTCCTCTGGAGCCTGCCGGTGGCCCTGCCCAACATGCACGAGATCCTCAACTGTGAGGCGGTGCTCCGGGCCCGCGCCGTCGTCGCCTACCATGTGGGCAACTTCAGGTAGGACTTGGGAATCGGATGCTGAATTTCCATTTAGAAACGAATTCCGATTCCGATGGAGAGGCTAACAAAAAGCCCCGAGGCTCGGATGTCACTGCCTCCTCTCCTGTCCCCTGATTAACCCCAACGAACGAACAGACGGTCATCCGATAGTTTTGCACAGCTTAATGAGGGCACAATGAGACGCTAAATTAATAAACAAAGGGATTAATTTACTAATTAAAGAACTGGCTGCTGGGCAAAGCCAAGTGGAGCAGGCTTGATTAATAAAACACCGACCGAACAATAGGTTCCCGGCCAGGGTCTTCCGTCGCCAGCTTCCAAAATATAGTCTCACATTACACTCCAGCTTCTAAGACGACCGGAAACAATTCGTTTGCATGGCAATTGGAATTTCGCCAAAAAAACAAAACAACAGACAAAGGATCGCGAGAGATTAGCTTTTTGCAGAGTTGGGTATATATCATAGGGGCTTGGGGAATCTATAATGGGAAGACGCAGCTAGACCCACTCACTCGACCCGTTCTGTGAAGTGGGCAAACAGGTCCGTTGCGGCGGCAATCGATAGCGACAATTATCCAAAGCAGTCGCTGCTATAAACGGCTGCATCAGGTTTTGCATCTCATCTATGCCAAATCAAATGAAGCCTGCCTGCAGGCCGAATGGCTATGTAATTCGAGTACAATCAATCAATGTCGTATATAAAAATAATGGTGTATATAGTGGATATGGAACGCGTATGCATATACGGGGGACCTGGCGATGCAAGTGATTTGATTGCTTTGACTCGGTAAATAAACGACTTCCAATTAAAACCATTTGACGTACTCAACTGAGCTGTCAACGCCAGTGACGACAATAAATGCTTATGAAATTGTTTCAAAATACATATGGCGAGGGCTTAGGACGCCCGTTGTGAACGGGGTGTGACTTGACTCTCCTGGGGTGGGGATTGGATGGAATGGCTTTGCCAGCGGGATATTTTTGAGACCCAGAGGGTTGAAACTAAGCTAAAGCTACTATAATATATACTATATAGTATCTGAATTATTCACACTCTGGTCTCTCTTTCCAGGGAACTGTATGCAATAATAGAGAATCATAAGTTTACTAAGGCGTCCTACGGCAAGCTGCAGGCCATGTGGCTGGAGGCCCACTACATTGAGGCCGAGAAGCTACGCGGTCGATCACTCGGTGAGTAAGCCTTGATTCATACTAGCTAAATTTACAAAATAAATGCCCAAATATAGGAGACTTTGCTTAATTGACATTAAATGTTTGTTTGCATAGACAAGCCTCTAGTATTTCTATATCTGATTTATGCATTTATCTTTATCGATTCATTAAACTATTTATTTGACTTTGAGTACCATAAAACGTTGTTGGTTTAAAGTGTTTATAAACAAGGTTGTTAAGTAAAAATCATATCAATTATCAAAATAATAAAAAAGGTTTCAAATCTTATAATCTCTACCCATTTATTACATTACAATAACTTACTTACTTAAATATCTTATGCTTAAATTATACAAAAAGTAAAATGAATATATGTACATTCTTTAGTTCTTTACTCATAGAAGAAAAATTAAATTAACTTGTTGTCGTAAATGTATAATTTTCTAATTCCTATCATCCTATTATGCTTATACTTAAAATATTCAAGAATGTATATCGTACCGTTTCAACAAAAATTCACTTTTCACAATACAAATTTGTTAAATAAAATAAACATTTTAATATTGAAAAATGGCTAAACCTTTCTTACCGTTATAAAATTCACACTTATTCTAAGGAAATATGGATCCTACTAAATGAAACACCAATGCCAACTAGTCGAATACGCAATATTTGTTTACATATTATATTTCCCTTAAAAAATTAAAAACAAATTATTATATGAATCTTATTAACTAATTTGATACAAAACGAAGATATTTTCAATGAATTCCAAAATCTAAATAAATAATTTAAGTTATGATGATGGCTTTAGTTTTATCATTACATTAGGAATTTTTTTCTCAAGATTTTTATACCCTTGCAGGGTATTATAATTTCAGTCAGAAGTTTGCAACGCAGTGAAGGAGACGTTTCCGACCCTATAAAGTATATATATTTTTGATCAGCATCAACAGGGGAATCTTTCTAGATATGCCAGGAAGAAATCGATTTTTTGGCCATTTTTGCTAAATTTTATAGGGGGTTACATCATTAAAATTTTTGATTTTGATAAAAAATTGAATTTTCAAAATTTTTAAATGAAGTATGCAGATTTATTAACTATAGAAAATCTTGCACAGAACAGTTTTCCGATTTAAAATTAATGCTCTTTTGGCCGAGTTATGATATTTATAATTTAAAAAAAATCAATAAGTTTTTTAATATAAAAAATCAGATTTTATAATACAAAATAATATTTTTCTAAGTCAAGGAATCATTTCCGACCCCATAAACCATATATATTTTTGATCAGCATCAACAGGGGAATCTTTCTAGATATGTTCGGAAGAAATCGATTTTTTGGCCATTTTTGCGAAATTTGATAAGGGGTTACATCATTAAAATTAGCAAAAATGGCCAAAAATTTTGATTTCTTAAAATTTTAAATTTGGTATGCAGTTTTTTTAAATTAATAAAAACTAACACAAAACTGCTTTCCGAATCGAAATTAATGCATTTTTGGCTTAGTTATGATATATTTTAATTGTTACCTGCAAGGGTATACAAGCTTTCTTTCTTGTTTTATATGTAAACATCTCAAATTATATCATTATTTTTAGTGTTCTCTTTAACAAAACTGCTAAAAATAATTTCCAGAATATATTGTACACCTATCCCAAAAATTAAATGTAATCCTCACATCAAACTTAACTTAACTTTCAGGCCCCGTGGACAAGTATCGAGTGCGCAAGAAGTTTCCCCTGCCGCCGACGATCTGGGATGGCGAGCAGAAGACCCACTGCTTCAAGGAGCGCACGCGGAGCCTACTGCGCGAATGGTACCTTCAGGATCCGTATCCGAATCCCACCAAGAAGCGGGAGCTGGCCAAGGCCACCGGCCTGAATCCCACGCAAGTGGGCAACTGGTTCAAGAACCGACGCCAGCGGGATCGGGCCGCCGCGGCCAAGAATCGGTGAGTGTTTGTGGGCCAACTTAATTAGCCATTAGAGTTAGACGACGGGGCCTAGAAGAGACAGAGAAGGAGCCAAGCTGGGGGAAACTCGATCCGGGCTGGGTAAATCGATACCCCTGCCCAGATACATTCTGTGGGCCATTTGGGGCGGGGTAGGCCAGGTCAAACCAGGAGGAGCATGGAGCGCGGAGCGGGGATCGCACAGGAGCGTTTCCATTTCATTGATCCGTGCCGATCTGCGGCAGCGGTGGCGGCGGCACCCAGTGAAGCGTTCTCGATTTCTGCTGTTTGTTGCGGTCTCCGCTTTTTGGCCACATTAAACTGACCGCCGACGATGAAGGGTATGGGCTTGGGCCAGGTCCAGAGACAGGCCGGGATGCGATGATGATGAAGGAGACAAAGTACGGCGATGATGATGATGATGATGCTGATGGCGATGACGATGATGACAGTGTAAACGCAGCTCATGCTTCAGCTGGAAAGGTGCAACCCGCTTGCAAAATATGGCCAGAAGAAGTTAAAACTCGACCAATTCGCGCGAAGTTGAAATGAAGAAGATCCCGCTCGAAGTGAAAGAAGGCAAGTTAAGTGGAATGACACTGCAAGAAATCCTCAGTCGGAGCGCAGTGGAATCGTAGTCCACTCAAGTGTTTTGGCTGCTCCTGCAGATGCGCAAATATTTCAAGTTCTACCTGCTCACAAAAAGAGCAAGGAGGGAAAAGGAAAAGTAAAAGAAATCGAGACAACATTTGGCATTCCTTGGAAACCCGGCACAGCCAGAGGAGAGATCCCATCCAGCGATCCCCGTGTTTATTAAGTTAGGAGCCGCATCGGCAGTGGCAGCGGCCTCGTCTCAAATTGAATGAATCTGCACAAAGCGCCAAGCGTAGCCAAAAAAATAAGAAGTTTACTAAGTAAAAAAAAAAGGGAAAAAATAAAGAAAAGTGCGCATCAAAAATACACATGAAAAATAAAAACCAGATGCGAGCGGGTCATTAGTTAAAATGATGGCGATTATTTCGCTTGTAAAGCAGCAGCAGCCACGGATACGCCGCCATTACAACTCCATCCGCACTCGATCCGCGGATCCCAGGCCCCAGTCCAAGATCCGATCCCCCGATCCCTGCCTGAATTCGAGTTTTTCGAGGTTTCGTGTAGTCATCGTGTTATTAAGCGGCGGCGGCGGCAAAAGCCCCCAGAGATGAGACAAAAAGGCGCACTGGAGGCACAAATATATGTATGCTCGGTGTCCATATAAAAAATATGAAATTAAAAGCCGTTCATATGCGACGGCCAGACAACTTCGACAGCGCCAGGCGGCATTCAGTGGCGGCGGCAAGGGTTCCGAGAAGGGGGACACGGGACCATTCTAACCGGGAACCAAACCAGACCCAAGACATCAGGCGCTGACTGTTCAAGCATTGTGCGCTGAAAAATTGTTAACATTTTTGCTACTGCACTTGTGCGAACGGGGACCGACAGGCGAAGTCAGTCAGAGAACCGAAGGAAGGTTAAGTTTTCACAACGAAACTTGGAGTACCCTTACTTTGGAAGGGTTTTAGGTTTGGGATATTATTGATGGATTTCATTTCTATAGAAAATGTTGTGACTTTATAGAAATGAGCCATAATAGATCCCTTAAAGCTGAACCCATAAAAGAAGGTTAAGTTTTCACAAAGAAGCTTTGAAAGGGTTTTGAGCTTTGGACAGAATATTTTGTTAAGGAGACTGGATAGATAAAAGCCATAATAGGTCTCTTAAACCAAGAAAAGTCTACTACCAATTAAATACAGAAAGGAACTATACCTAAACCTCTTCAACGACTTAAAGCTGGATTGCTAATCCGCCTTTCGAAAAGTGATATCTAAGAAAAGCAATCTCTTTACTCGATTATTCTCCAATAATATTGGTTATCTCTTTAATCAAAACTTAACCTAAACCTCTTTGAAAATATGTGCCTGCACCTACTCTCCCTCAAAAGCATATTCCCAGTTTCCTTACATTATCATAGCACCCTCTAATATAGGGTATACCAAGGCAGCTGAAGCTGGAGCAACAAGATCGTGAAGCCAGAAGGAGCCACGATGTCAAACGGTTGTTGTTGGCCCCAGCCAAGATGGTAAATCAATCAAATACACAGCTCCAATCCGCAGCCACAGCCACATCCACATCCACTCCATTAGAAAGGCTCTGGGGAGAAAGGCAGCGGCAGCGCGTTTCCCGCTCCCGAATTGAGTAATTAAGACATCGGAGATTGATCGACTCAACTCGACTTGAGTCGTTACGGCGGAAACTCGGTGCGCTGTAGACTTGTCATGCTCTGATGCCTTCAGCCGCCAAGTGGCCATTGCAAATAGAGTATGGAGCATGGAGTACGAAGTGCACAGGGAGCTAGCTGGCAAGATATTCAAAATCAAGATTGCCGCACATTGCACAGGAATTCTGGGCAAGCACAGGAAAGAAACGGGTTACTAAAGCTACCCCAGTCATCACCATTTGTCCATTTCAGAGGAAACTCTTGAGGCAAAGCAGATGGGAACGTAATTAATCCAACATTAAATAGGATATTGATTTGATAATCATGATGGAAAGAACTAAAAACATATTCTGTAATTTTATTATATTTTTGTATATATAAATTCCCTCTCCGCTCTTGTGAATCACCTACCCAAACACAAATCATTAGAGAAAACAAAACGATTGCCAAGAAGCTTCTATTGTGCAAATTCATTAAGGCAAAGCCCCGGCTCGAGACTTGATTTTGATCAATTACAATTGCCACTCGACGATGCACGACAGCGATACGAAGCTCTTGGCCAAACCGAGAGCCACTGAATCCATTGAATCCACTGATTCCACTGAATCCGCCTCGCGCCGATGCTTTTATTGCGTGAATTACCCGACAAGCGAAATGCGTGGCTCGTGGACAGCCACTGGAGATGGAGATGCGATGGAGATGGAGATGGCGATGAGATTCGCCCACATCCCTGCATCCAACTCGAGCTGAGGCGATGGCCAAATTAGGGGCACAGTGGGCGTCCAAGCGAGAACACGAAATGTGCCAGCAGAAATCAAATCAACCAGCATTTCGGGAATGAGAATGGGAATCGAAGGTTGGAGTGTAATAAAGCTGAGAACACAGCAAATATGTTGTAAATGTCAATTATCAATCAAAATAACAAACACGCACTTGCGGACGGGCATATAAAGATACAAAGATACAACGGGAAGAAGAAGCTCGAACTCAAGAGGTTTTGCTCATCGATTTCCCAGCCTCTCGGGCAGCCTCTCTCGAATTCTAATGAAGAAAAAGGAAGGAGCAGAAGCAGATATTCCCAGCCCCATCTCCGACTCCATTTCGATTCCCATCCCCCCCCATCGATATCCAAGGCGGAGGGCCCACTTGTCAGAGCGCTCGGACAGGGCACTCGAGCCCCATAAGTACCCATACCCATGCCCAGGTCCAGGTCTGTGGCCATATCCAAGTCCAAGCCCGGGATGCGATCCGAGGGAGCTGAGTCCGGACCACTCGATGCTGTTTGCACAACACCAACTACCGTTTTCGGTGGCTTGTGAGAAAAATATACAACCAGCTCGATATTGAGAGCGGGAGATGGAGTTGGGATCTAAACACTGGAAAAAAATCGAATTAATATACAAAATATGTGTAGGAATAATCTTAACAAAAGCTTAGAGAATAATTATGGGCTATTAGTAGATTTGTACTAGATTCTACAATAAAATAAACTCTTTGAAGGCTAAGTAAGGTTTTAACTCTGGATTAAGATGATTCTAGATTATAAGACTCCAGAAAAATAGATAATCTAAATTTAAAGAAATCCCAACCAAGATCATAAATATTTTTCCCCGTGCATCCGCTAGCTGATGTCCAAGAATGAACTGAATGGCTGAGCAGCCTCGGTGTCGGACACTTCAATGCCGCGTAGAAAGTGTATTAAAGAAATTAATAAGAAGTCAGGTTCAAGTCATCGCCATCGGCAGGCGGATGACTCTCCATCGATGGATGGCTGGTTGAGGAGGCTGAGAAGGCTGAGAAGGCAGGCAGCAACACCGGATGTGGCCTTTTGTTCAATTGACAAGTGATAGAGGCTCGTCTCGACTCGACTCGACTCGAAATAAAAGCGAACAACACTCCGCCCCAAGGGTTGTAAATATTCAAATGCGAGCAAATTTAAATCCCGTTTGTCAACAGATCTCTCCGGCTGGAAAAGGGAATAAATATAAAATAAATGTTGATTGCATTTAGGGCACTGAAAACATAAGCAAAGGTCTGAGTTGAAGGCCCCTCGGGAGAGAGCGTAGGACTGCTCCTTTAACTGCTCTTGCCTGTCCAAATATTTACACAATTTACGGCATTCAATTCGAATTGACACAATTTACTTGAAAATACGAGTGCGATGCAATTTTCCGCCTGATTTTGTCGCTCTATTGACATGGCATTAGCCAGCAGGTTCATTGATTTTCCCGCAGCAACTAGCATAGATTTCTAGCTGGTTTTTTTGGCCTTTAAGCCATACTTAAAGCAAGCATCTTTTGTTGGCCTAGCGCAGAGATCGTGTTACCATTCCGGCATTCTTTTGCAGCCTGAATGGGTTTCAGTTCGCTTTCGATTCGAGTCGGAATCTCCGTCTTCTGACATGAGCCGATTAAGGAACATTTCAATGCATCTCGGGTTTCCCATCCAAACCCTTCTGGCTGGCCATGTCCAGGCGGGTAATTACATACGTGTCACTTCGGTTAGGTTAGGTGCCACGGGGTATCCGATTTCAGTAAACCCTTTGCCCTTGCCCTTGTCCTTGTCCCTGTGCCTGTGCCTGTCTCTGTTCAGATCGCGGCTATACCTCAGCTCCCATCTCCCATCTCCCAGCTCGCTGCCAAGTCAATTGTGTGGAAAATATATATCGTATTCGTGCATCCAAGTTTTGGGTTTCTGGGCTCAAGCCGAGCGTGCCAAGTCCCCAGTTCGTAGCTCCAGTCGAGCGTGAAAATGGCCTTGAGTCGCCCGTGCCAAAAATCTGGCTAACAGAAGCTAAAGCAAGGATATCCACGCAGAATTTTGCGTCCGAATTGGTTTAAAGTTTCTCCTGTGTGACCCACCACAGATAAGCTTAGATGGTTCTTATTACCAATATTTGGATATTCAAATAACAAAGTCCTTTTGGACTATCATTGTATGTATCTAGGAACTATAGTGTTTCAAAGTTTAAAAGAAAGCAAAGCTACCGAAAAAATATTAAACAATAGCAGCTTATTTTTATAATCGATATAGTTTCTTACCGTAAGCTATTGCCAGGACTCTAAGCTTGAGATTATATTCCCGTGAGATAAAGTTTCATCTCATCGACCCACCGCATGGCCTCTCACTTTCCCATAGTTAGATTCCAATTACCTTAATTCTAATAGCCACAAAAAAAAAAACCTTTCTAATCGGAAGGGCCTCTGAAATTCGGGAGTATCCCAGCAGCGGGCAGTCTGAGGTCTTCACACTCCACTCTCCGATCTCCAATCTCCAATCTCCCAGCTATAACAATTCATCAGGCCGTGAGTGATCCATCAAGTTGGCACATTAGGCGGCTAAACGATTTAATGTTTCTCTGGCAACCGAAAGACAAAGGGCACAGGGACTGGGCCCAGCAAGGTAGCCGCAGATACATTTCGCAGCTCCAGCTCCAGCTACATCTCAAGCGGTGTCTCTGCTCCCGCTTCCACTGGCCATGATGTGGCACCATTAATCACACAACACGAGCCGCTGCAGGATCCCGGCGGCTGCCAGGAGGGGAACAAATTGCAGCAAGTTGAGCGAATCCTAACCAATAATTATGACATTGCAGGAGTCGTGGCGTGATGGCAAATGATGATGTATATGAGAATGCTCCTCCTCCGCCCGGCCATATCTGTATCTATATCTCTTTCCCGCTGCCGGTCTTCAATCTGTGGCGGCTAATCAAGTCATCTTCTGGTCAGATGGCGATGCTGCGCCTTTTGTTTTGGCCCCCAGACGATTTATCTTAAGCATGTGTGAAAGTTGTGTCAGATTTATGAGCCTCTGTTGCCTCCCCCCAGTTGCCTTGGCTTCCCCGCAAGCGGAGCTCCTGCGGGGCAGCGACAAATGGGCCGCCTTAATGGGCGTTTAGCCGCGGTCACTGCAACTGTCCAGCCTCGCCTAATTAACGATGCCGATGTCGATTTCAAAGGCTTGATGTCTTAATTTCTTTATATTGCAAGACGGAAAATCGGTGTGAAGCTGGAAAGTGAATGTCAGTGGGAAAAGTCTTGATTCTATATCTAATTTCATCAGCAATTCGATCAGTTATGGCTTGTCAAAGACATGAAAAATTCAATACAAACCCCAGAGAAGTGGCTCTTAAAGAGTTTTTTAGTTTATTTAATTTTTAAATGATAAATATGATTATCAAGCAGTCATTGCATAAGAATTAAAACGAATGTAATGTAATCACCTGGATTGTATGGTTCTGAGGACTGACATATAAATAAAACCAAAACCTTTTCCCTCTTCCAGCATTCAACACAACCAGAACCAGGGACTCGGCTGCCGTAGCCGGCGGGCGGATGGCGCCGCCTCGCCCACGCCCTCGGACAGCTCCGACTCGGACATCTCGCTGGGCACTCATTCGCCGGTGCCCAGCAGCCTGCAGCTTCAGCACAGTCCGGGCAGCACCTCTAACGGAGCCAACGATCGCGAGGAGAGCCTCAGCGTGGACGATGACAAGCCGCGCGACCTGAGCGGCTCTCTGCCGCTGCCTCTTTCTCTGCCCCTGCCGCTGGCCTCGCCCACAAGCACGCCACCCCAATTGCCGGTGGGTGGTGGCTATGCAGGAGCTGGAGCAGGATCTGGTCCGGGAGGACCACTGTCTGCGGCCGGTTGCCTGCCGCCCTTCAAGCTGGACGCCGCGACCAGCCTGTTTAGTGCCGGCTGTTACCTGCAGAGCTTCAGTAACCTAAAAGAGATGTCCCAGCAGTTCCCCATCCAACCGATCGTCCTGCGCCCACACCCACAGCTGCCGCAGCCCCTGGCCCTGAACGGAGCCTCCGGCGGGCCACTGCATCATCCCGCCTACGCGGCCGCCTACAGTGTGGAGTGTGTGCCCGGCCACGGACCTCATCCGACACATCCGCAGCCGCCCAAGCTGAGGATCAACTCACCGGAGAAGCTCAACTCCACGGCGGTGGCCACGGCTGGCTCGGGTGGGGCAGGCGGAGGGCCTAACCATCACCACGAGGCCACCACCACCACCACCACGGGTTATCACCACAGCGGGCAGCTGCTGCTGCACCGACCCTTCTCCACGTCACCGGAGCTGAAGCACAGTGCCCCCGAGATCACATGATATCAGCGGGTCTGAGGAGGAGGAGGACTCCTCCGATCACCCCAATCCTAACTCCATAAGAACCCACCACCACCCCGAAGCACTAAGGCCCAGCTATTCAGATTGTTTCAATTGTATTTCTAAGTTAGCCGTAGTTAAGCGCAATCCCCGCGGCGGAGTTCGAGCAATATTCGATCCTGGCCACCGGACTCGTTTCCTATATCACGACCCCGATATTACCTATACCTATACCTATACCGTTATCCAGCAGCAGCAAAACGCAAGCGTCGCACACGCACACGCACTCTTCAAAGATAGCAATTTAAGCCGGATGGAAAGTGGGATTCCCCGATGCCGAGTTTTGGGATCCCAAAACTGAACTTGAATTCGAAACGTTTTCATTCTAATTTTTGTGTGTGTGTACGTATTTGTAAATAGAGTTTAAGTATGCAAATCATAGAGCTTACGTATACATTTAGATTGCAATAAAAGAAAAACAACCGAATGAACAGTTAAGAATTTGAATCATTATATAAAGTTGTGTTGTTTGTTTTTTTGGGATGGAATGGAATTGAAGAGAATTTTAATTGTTTTTAGAAAATATAAGCTCTGGAAAAGGTCATAATAAAATTTTAAAAAATAACAAGTGGAAGTGGGGAAATATTCTATAAAAGTAGCTAAAGATTCATTTTGTTTATTGGAGTTGTCTTGTTGTATCTCTATCCCTTTTTCTGCTGAGAAATTAAGAGGGGTTTAAGCTATGAAATGAAAAACAACATACTTAAATTGAAGTTAATTAGTAATTATATTCAGAAATGATCATTTTTATGGGAGAATCTATAAAATGTGTACAAAAACATATGATTTTCAAACACATCCTCTTTTCTTCAACTTCTTTAAACATATTTAGAGAGTCAAATAAAACTAAGTCTTAGATTAATATTTTGCCAAACTATAAAACTTTAATATCATAAATTCTGAAATACTTTTCCCAAATTCACTTTCAACAATCTCGCAGTAACAATTATAGTTTGTAACAAAATACCGGATTTCTTGCAACATTTCCTGCTGATATCTTCCTTTGTTGGCTATCATGTGCAGCTTTCTCTTGGGCAAATACAGACGACTAAGTAAATAGTCTGGGAATATGGCAACAGGATAGGGGAAATTTCCTTTCTCCTCGCCGATATATATGTATATTCCCAACTATAAGTATTCATCTGCTGCCACTAATGTTGTTCATCCTCGATCGCTGTTGATATTTTGAAATAAAATATCAATTTCTGTGTAAACATCAACAAGAGAGCCGGAGTCGGAGTCGGAGCCGGCAAGAAGTCACCCAACCAAGTCAAGTCCAAAGGGAAAGAACAACATCCACGTTGTGCGGTGGCTACCTCTCTCACTCTCCGCCCATACTCTAACCAGAACCAAAGATCCGAGAGCCCAGATCGGAGATCCGAGCTGATGGCGTCGGCGGATGGCGCCAACGATGACATGTCCGGCCTTGCCATGTCCTACTTGAGTGGTTTACTTAGCTGCCTTATGAAAATATCCAATGCTGTGGGCAAACACACGACTGCATCCACAGCCACCAAAACCGAAACCACAACCTCTCACCAAAAAAAAAAAAAAAAGCCGGGAGATGAAAAACTGACGCGTCACTGTCACTCACACAAATGCACCACATCATCGTCATTATGGGCTCTAAAGTCTCCGATGGGCCCTGGGAACAGACTGCGTTTATATATATATAAATATATATAACCATATATCGAGTATAGAATCATTCCAGCTTCTACACATTGAATAAAACAGTAGCAGAAATTGATTATATATAAAGTATTTTGGGGGAAAGTGTGGTAAGTATTAGAATTCTTGAGGATCAAATTATAAGAACTTGGTTCATTTTATAACCTGGCTAGTGGTATTCTAATATTTATATAAGGAAATATATGGAATCTGACCCCATAAAAAATATCCTAGAGCGAAACCATTTAAGAATAACAACTGTTTCTAAGGAACTTCTTTCTTTTAATTCACATATTTCTCCCAGTGCACTTACGATCTAATCTGGTGCCAGCTAGCGCCACAGACTCACTTGCCCGGATTGATGGGCCAAACGTGGATGGATGACGGACTGACTAGTTGGATAAGTGCTTCCTTTTTCCAACAAATTTTCGGCTCAAATTACAAGGTGAGAGACTGGGGGATAGGTGGATGACGGCGACCGAAGTGGGGGCCATGAGCATGTGCAAGTTGTCAGGTTGGCCGACAGTCAGCGAAAGAAACACTTGAAAGCGCAATTATCAGTAGCTGGGCACCGGGCGCATTAAGTATACGCCGCATTGTCAGTTAATTTTCACTGCAAGCATTTTCGGCCATTTCATGTTTTATTTTAGGGCCCTGCGAGTGGCATAGCATAGCGTCGCGTCGCCTGGCGTCGCCTCATCACCGTCATCATTATGCATGATGTGACACTTTTGACCCTGTTTCCCTGCAACCCTCCAATTTTCGGCGTCGTCGTCGTCGTCTGGGAGTTGTTATTTGGACTCGGATCCGGATTGGGCAGAGGTGATATTTGGTATTCGTCATTCGGTAGTGGAATCAATAGTCGATAGACAAGCGCCATATGTCTCCAATTAGCCGGTGCGACCAAGTAATTGATTTTCCACTTGGCAGCCTGGGTAAGGCGTCATTTTCGAGGGCCATTCACCAATTACAGAAGCACGAAAAAGGGCGCCAGAATGCCATTAAGCCAGAATGCATCACATCGCTCAACAGGGTGTGATATTGACTGACTGACTGGCTGATTGAGTGTCGCCCAATTGCTCCTGTTGTTGTTTCATCAAATTAATGCTCTGTCGCCAAATTTCTAACGCTTCGAGGGTTGGCCGCTCTCGTAATTATCAACGCCAAGCTCTCCTCGGACTTTGCCGGAACGGTGTTGTGGCTGCATTTACATATTTTACGAGACGACTCAATTAGGTTAACCACAAAATAAAAAGGCTCGGTGCAAAGGTTTACATATTTCAAATTGAATTTATGCACCCCTCCAGTCAAATGTTCTTCCTTTTTTGTCAATTTGTTCAGAGTTCCCTTCCTCATCGTCTCTCGTCTCTCCGGGCAAATTGCCATTCAACAACTCCCCCGAACAAAGAACACGCACAGTGGAATGCCAAGTCATTGTGGGTACCGAAAATATTTAGACATTTTTTGCGTGTTAGTAAGAAATTCACTTGAGAAAGGAGGTTATTAGTTGGCGTGGGTTGAGGTTGGGCTTAATGAGTAATACAAACAATTTGTATATACTTTTAAATGGGATTATTTATTTACTATTCACTCTTAACATATTTATTTTGTATGAAGTATCTTGCAAAACTTGATTTTATATATATTTTTTGTCTAATAATAAAGGAAACTCATAAGGAAACTATATATTAGAGCCTTCAGAATTCAGACTTGGGATTTTTAAGGACACTCTTTGCATAAACTTTGGTTACTCCTAACTTCTGTGGCTAAAGATGGAAATTTTAGGTACCTTTTAAATGATTCCTCAAGTTTATATTAAAAAATCATACTTAGTAATAAGCTTAAATTATACATTACTTATACAAATTTTCTCAGTAAACTTGTTTCTAGCATTTCTTATGTTTCTTACTAAGTTTTTTCTTAATTTCTTGCTCCACTGTAGCTAAAGCTTATTGACAAAGAGACAACAAACTCATACAGACAGCAAGCGTTTACCACAATATAAAACATTTAACGTGCACATCTTTAAATCTTTTGACTGACATTTGCTCACTTTTTCAACGGGGGGGTTGATGAACAGCCGACGTTGGCTGGCGAGTGGGAGGGATCTGAGAACAGGGATCAGGGAACTGGGAACTGAGAACTGGGAACTCGGAGCCGGGGACAAACGAACCCCATCATTAAGTGCGTAAATGTACTGTAAATAGACAAACGCGCTTTGAATAAAATTCTGGCAAAAGAGTTGCATTGTTGTCGGCCTTTCGTGTGGGTGGAGATGCTATAAAATGGGTGGTACGATGGTTGGGCGGCAGCGGATGAGCAATGCAAATTCCCTGAACAAACAACAGGCCCAAAACCGAGAAAAGCCCATCTGTGCCCATCTGCTCAGACAATTGCGAACAGTCAACAAGGCGAATCAATAAATTCAACTTTATTATGATAATTTGTCAAAGGCAGAGTACACAGGAAGAAAAACTTACTAAACTTGACTAGTTAAAATAACATTTGGAGTAAATAAAATACATAAAAAGGTGAACATTATTTAAATAATCTTTTTCTTATGTGAACTTTTTAAATTACTGTTATTTTTAATTTAATAAATAGTCTCAGAATGTTCAGTGTATCTGTTAGATGTTAAAGAGAATCGGTTTGTTGGTTGTGGCTAAAGTTTGTCAAAATATTTGCAGCATTAAATGAGCAAGGCAAACACTTCACACATGCTCAGACCTTAACCCTTTTCACTTGTGATGATGGGTGCTCTCCACTAGCTTCCAGACTCCCAGACCTTCTCCCACCACCCAGACCGTGGGCGTGGCTGTGGGGCATTTGAGGACGAGGACAACGAGTAGAACAAGCTATACGGAGGACTCTTCACGGCTTCATTAACGAAATCCACTGGCTTCGGTTGCGGAATAACCTGACACTCGTACTAATTGTCGTCCTGGCATCCAAATGAAAGATGAGTCGCTGTCTCCGTCGCTTTCCCTTTTGTGTCTCTAATGAGATTTGTCCCGAACCATCGATATATACATACCTTTACATGCCCTTTTATATACCTCGATGTCTCGCTGGAAAGGGGGGCGTCGGATTCGTATTCGGAATGGGAATCAGAATCGTGTTCGGGCGAAAGGTGCACATTGGACAAAAGGAGGCGTCGATGCGTAATTCATAAGAGCATTGAGAAGGCATCATCCGGACGGAGTGCCCGGGTCTCTATCGAGATGATGTCTTCATCCTGGCAAGATGGGCGTGCCCATATTGTGGTCGTGTCTCGGTGCTAAAGAGCCTCGCCTCCACTGCGGTCTGGAGATCCCTTGCCCCTGTACCTTGGCCTCGGATTCGGATTCGGATTAACAAAAGCACTCAGCCAACTGATTCTGATTCTGAAAACATTTCCGCTGGCATTGTTATTGTTGTCCTAGCCCACCGACCGCATGGATTTGGAGATTTTGGAAACGGATTAGAGAATCAGGGAATCAGAGGAGCGGGAATGCATTAACCGTTCTGCTCTCCTCTGCTCATAATATTCATGAGCCTGGGTAACAGCCAGGGCAGATTTTCCAGGCGATTACTGAGACTCTGTGTAAACGGTTTTCGCCCCGATAGCATCGCTTAAATGATGGCTGCCGAAATGTGTTCCATCTTAGGTTGCATCTCTCCTTGTTTTCCTAGAGCGATGACTTGGTTTTAAATATATAAGATCATATTCCGTTAGGGACTTAAACTAGTAATTTTTAATGGGAAAAATGTTAAGTGATGGCTTACATTTTAAAGAGTATTCAGAGTTAAGAGGGGGACAATATTATATTTTATTACAGTATTCTTCGTACTATACCTTATCAGTAGAACCTCTTCCACAGCCTCACAAATTATCAATTTACTTAAACCTAATTATTCCACCATTTCCTTCTATATTCCTACTTCCCAGCCATCGTAAAACCCTCAATAGATGCTTTTGCAATTGTAAAACTTAATTCGAAGTGCATTAACTTAATCGGCCAATGGCCGCCTTCATTTGAGCTAATTAAACTGAATTGCTATTCCAATTTTCCACTTGCATTCAAAGACTAGCCCCTGGGACCATCATCATCATCTCATCCGGAGACGGTTGGAAAATTGAAAATTGGGGCTGTGGCTGGCCAAGTGAGCTTTTCCATTGAAATCATCTCTCTCTCTGCTCGCACAATGCATTGTGCGGAGATTGAAAAATCGTATTGAATTACTGAAACAAAAGTGAAATAGGGAAACTAGACACACAAGAAAACACAAGTAACAGGAACGGGGCTGGATGGTTGGGAAAATTGAAGTTAAATCAAAATCCATAATGTTGCGGGGCTATGCCATTGTCTTCGCCAGCGAATCCCGATTGAATTATGAATTAATAAAGATGTTTTGCCCGCAGGCCAGATTTGGGTTACGCCGCCGCTTGGGCCAAAAGACAAAAAGGGCAGGTCAACCCAAGTCCAACCCCTATGGAAAAGTGAGTTTTTGGCTTTTTGGATTTTCGGATTTTGGCAAAACACGCACACGAACTTCCAGCAAAAACAACAACGAGAACAACAGTTCCCGGATATGTGTGTGTAACTTGAGGATGCACTTTTTGCCGCCGCCCCTTCGCTTATTGAAAGATAATTGGGTTCAGGGCGATGAGCAGGGCCGGATCTGAGCAACCAGACAAGCGTAAAGTTCACCCAAACTCGCAATTCAATTGAGATTCAAATTCACTTACCCCAACCCCAAACCCAACACGGAGTCGGAATCGACTTCTAATATTTCAGCTGCCCGAACTGACACATCACCACCATCATCGGCGTTGTAACGCCCTCATCCCATACCAATCGCAATCCCAATCCCTCATGGAGTCGGGGTTCCACTCCCCGCGCTTTATGACGTGTAAATGTTATCTCTTTTACAAATTAAGCCCCAGAACACTTTCCCCCTCCCCATGGATTCATGGCCTTGTGGCGGATTTTCATCTATGGGCTCTCACCCTCTCCACCTTCCACCCTCAACAAAAAATGCCCAACAATTAAATGTAATTTGAACTTACTGACATCAGCGTGTGTGTGTTGTGTGTGATGAGATCGCCCAGAAGGGGATAGATAATATTTGATAATTATTTTGTACAGATTGAAGCTTTAAATTGGTGGATAAATAAGATAATTGCTCGGAACCATGATTCGAATTGTCAATAATATTTATATTATTACTTTTTTTTTGTAGTCTAATCTGTGTATTGTATAATTTAAGATTTAAATAAATAAGTAACAAATAAATAATATAAAAAACCACATAAAAACTTTTATAACTAAACTAAAACCAACATTTTCTACTGTATCTCTAAGTTTCTCTTATACTCTATCGGATATCAACTTAAGGCTCAAGATTATAATAACCTATGCTCTCCTCCATCGATGTATCGAATGTCACATAAAGCCTCATTGAGATTTTTAATAATTTGTTAGGCAAATCTCCTTCGAATTGACCTACCTCTGCGCAGTGTCAGCTTTAAATCGGTTTAGGTTCAGGGGCCGCACACAATCGCCCACACATGGACTCGCATCGCGGAGATATACTCAAATCCAGACAGCCGAGAGCGATGCAGATGCCAATGGAGAACATGATCCCAGCCAGCGTTGACCACAAAGGGGTCAGGGAATCGTGCTAGTGAATTGGTAAGCTTTGCACTGAACAAAATATATATTAGTTCTTAACTTAACTTTAAAGCATTTTGTTATGATAGAAACAATTTTTATTATTACTTTCATTAAAGAATTTCGTCTACTTTTTCTTAATATCTATTTTATACAAATCTGAAATAGTTTAAAATATAAATTCTTTTCGTTGAGCATCGCATTTCTAAAATCTAAAGTAGGGAAAGTAATACTATCCTTAGTTTTTACATGTTTTCAGGAATGTTTAATATTTCAAATATGGTTTATAAGTGAATTCCTACAATATTTAACCTATATCCTGCATTAAATTCTATAACAAATACTTATTTTTGTACTTTTACTTAGATCTCCCTCAGTGACGTCATCGATCGTTTGGCATTTTTGAAAATCTTTGCCTTTGTCTCACCGATCTCAAACCTTATTTTGGAATACATCTGCATATAGCAGGCATGTGTTTGTGGGCATATAGCACGACACGAATGCCAAATCGGCTTAAGGGCAAGTTATCGGCATTTGAAAATAAAAACACGCGCATTATCGACACCAAACAGAACAGAAGGTTGATATGTGGAAGAGCACTGCAAAAAAAAAAACAGATATTTCTGAACCAAATTGGGTTCAGTTCTTCAGAAACTGAAAATGATCTGATCTGATAATGAATGTTTATCTTTCGAAATTTGAGTATAAGCTAGCTTGCTTATTACATATTTTGAATAGATTTTAGGAAGCTCATCCTAGAAATTAGAGTCTTACTTAAAAACACAATATATTTCATTAAAACCTTTGTTTTAAAATAGGAAAAAAATGTCTTATTTGCGTGTGTAGATCATGGAATACATGGTATATTCTTATATAAAAATAACTAATTTCAATGCTTAAAATGTAAAATTTCCTAAACGAACTCATCAATCATAGCCTCAAGTATACTTCCCAAATTGTACCAAAAAAGACAACCATTCATTTTTCTCTGTGTAACAGCAACTGCAATGCTTCTGGCTGGAATATACGAGGATGAGGATGTCAAAGCCATCGTCTGTCTGGCTGTCAATGCGTTTTCCATTTGTCGCCTCTAATGACACACATATTTAGGTGTTAATCGCCTCATTGGAACGCTGGCAGCGGATTTGCTCGCATTGTTGTCCGTCCAGCGGTTGGGTTCGGAGTCGGGGATCTGTTATTTCGGTTCAGGGATTGAGACGGAGATCTGGGTTTCGCAGGGTAAATATTGATGCTGCGATTATGACTATTGATGCGTTCACAATGGACTTTGCCGAGCATTATCCTTTGGCCGATCAGCCAGCTAGATCTCCCTGAGTCTCCGTCTCCGTCTCTGTTTCTCCACTATCCTCCTCCGGCGATTAGTGGTGATTCCAGCCGGGGCTTCAGTCAATCGTATTTTGGCTTTATGGCACATTATCCCCTAAATCGCAAACAAAACTGCAAACAAATTGCCGCAAAGCGAGAGTGTATGGATATACTCTGGATCGGGCCAAGCGGAGCATATGCTCGGAATCCGGATCGGCGGCATCCTTCGGTAGGGTATTAGGGAAATTGCCAAATGGCTTCAGTGGCGGAGGAAGTGAGCTGCCAATGATACGATACCTCCGATGCTCGCTCTCTGTCCAACTGATCCGTTCCTGCAAGCCAACTTTGGGGTTGTTAAATCCCCGATCGTGTTAGGGGTGTTTGCTAAATTAGTTCGGTATTTATATTTACTTTTTAATATAAATGGTGAGTATGAAATACCAATATTATATATGTTTGATAGAACATCTGTCATGTTGTCAGAGTTTTTTAAGGAAGTGGTTTAAAATGTACAAAGTAAATATTAAATAAGATATTAGATAAATTAATAGAATTATTAATATTAATTTAAGATTTTTAATTTGTTTCTATTATTCGTTTGATTCGAAAAGTTTAATTTAAAACATTTTGATTCTATTATAATAAAAATTAAACTCGGATTTTATAGTTTGATAACATTTTTTATGATTAAGAAACATGTTTTAATTTAGCTACATATATCTGCAAATTTATAATTCGCAAAGAACGATTAATTAAAGAACGAGTAAGTAATTTTCTTTTTATTTTAGGGCTTAAAATCATTTAATATTAAAATAATCTATTTTATAGTACAATTTATTTATTTCCTCTTAAAGCTTTTCACCAAGATCTTTACAAGATTTTCTTTAAAAGTTCTTAAAAGAATTTTGATTTAAAGAAGCAAGTATTATGTAACAAAAATAGCTAATTATCCAACAGAAAATCCATAACAACACCAAAATGAAGCCGAAAAAAATGTACATATTCCAGTTATATAGATAATTCCCACACTTAGGCGACACATATGGTTGGCGTTACATCCGAACGCCCCTGGGCCAATATGAACATTCACACTCACAGATATATACCATACATACAGACACAATCCCGACGAGGGTTTGACAATTATTTTTATAGCCATCGTCGTCGCCTCTTCTTTTAATTGAAGTATATGTTAAGCTGTTATATATACATATATATGGTTGTCTGTGCAAACGCTGATCATGTGACGACCTCGCATATTGTTCTTTTCTGAAAGACAAAAAAACAAAACTCAGTTTCATTCATCTTTTTGGTAATCAACCCCCGTCAGCCAGACATTGATGTACATAAAAGCATGATTTTGTAGGAACTATACTCACGGCGCCGGCGTTGAAATATTCATAGAGAAATCATTACATTTCCAACCACTGTGCAGCTGTACGAGTTTTGATTGGACAATTTACAGTTAGCCAATCGGAGCAAAGCATGTTAACAGCCACTTAACAGAGTAGCACTGCTTGCACACGAACTGCTTTAAAAGCAAGCTGTAAAACTAATGCTCCTGCTTGTATTTACACAGAAAGAAATACTCTCAAGTTTGTTTGTTTTAAACCATTTTTATTTCTAAAAAATTAACATGCCTTTTTGTTGTTGTTGTTTGTAGCTAGAATTATAATCACTAATTAAGTAAATGTTTTGTTTCTGTTCTTAATCCATTTGGTGTTTTCCTTCTTGTTTTTTTTTTTTAATCTTTCGTTTCTGTTATCGCTTTAATTCTATTAAAATTTAACATGAAAGTTCAGCTAAAAATTGCTCAATTGTTACATTCAACGTTATACGCCTTGTTTTTGTTTTGTTTTTTGTTTGATTTAGAAATGGATTGATTCCGTATAACAGTTTGAGGCGCTAGAGTTTATTAACAAAGTTTTTCTCTTTTTTTTTTATGTGTATATGATGCGTGTTTATGCGTATAAAAACAAAAACAAAATTACGCCCTAAGTGTATTACCGAGTAAGTAAGTAAGTAAGTGGTAAATATATATTAACTGAACACAACAAACCATTTTTACACGCTTGAATTGGCTAGATAGAGCAAATAAGGGCTGGGGTCGGTGATTACCATAACTAATTATTTATTTAATAAGTAGTAATTAGAACAAGGTCTGGGAACGTAATGTACATAATGTGCAAATATGTGCTGCCAACGGGGGGGGATGAACAACAAAATGATATTAACAAAAAAAAACCTTCGACTAAGAATTAAAGCTACCTAAAAAGTACAGATCAATAACAACCAAAGATGATGTGGAAGAAGAGAAATTAAGGGGGGGAATACCCTAAGAACAATGTGTGTCGCTTCCTCTGTTCTGCTGCTACTTTTTACATACGTAATTAATGGATACAAGTGTGTTGTTACTTTCGCTATCAGCCCTAGAATTTTGTTTTGTGAACATCATGGACGGATGTTAATCTGAAGTAAAAATTTTTTTTTTGGCGCACAGTGGCGCCTTGCTGGCTCTGCATACAACCCGTGACGTCAGCAAAGGGGGTTAGGGGGGCACGGGGGATCCAAGGAATAGAGGGGGGAAAGGGCACTTGTCGCAATTTTGATTTACACTAAAGTTAACTATACTATATAATCAACAGCTCCTCTAAAGTCGTCGTCCAGTTTTGCTTTGTTTTTGTTTTGTTTTTGTACAGTGATCGCTCGCATCATCATCATCATCTTCATCGCAGATGTGTAGATATCAGTAATATATATGTATGTAATGCTATATCATAGGCATCTAAGGCATAGTTCTTGTCTAAACGATAAAGTTCCCTTTACTCATATTTCGATTTACCAATTATTTACAACAATTTCGTATCACAATTGTAATTTTTGCATGTTTTTGTCTTGCTTGTTTTATGTTTTCCTTGTTGTTTCCTTCTCTTGTTTTTGTTTCTGTAAAATTTTCCTATGCTTCGCTCTCTGTGTTGTATGCAAACTGACGAGCAGCACTGTGCGAATATTCGAAAGGTTTTGCCCACAAAATGGGGGGAGTTTCCCCAGTGTGTGTGTTATTGTGTTAGATATAAGTTCGAATTGAAACTAGGATCTATGTATGTGAAAGGTACGAGTATATAATAATTGAATTCATAATTCGATAACCTCTTGCTAAGCTAAAAGAATCTGTATCTGTGTATCTGTATCTCGGTGATTTGAAATCGTTTGAAAAGAGCTCTCGAAAGTATGCTAGCATTCTTTTGAGCGCCTTTTAAAACGATTTCTCTGTGAGGGAGAGAGAGTGTTTATAACCTGGCTATATATTCTTGTATATGTAACATTCGCTTGTATATAGATATAGCTTCTCGCTTTATATCCGCTTTAAAGCGTATAATTAAACTTGCTGCCTTGTCGCATTAAACTCTGAAAACATAACAAATTTAAAGCCCTTCGCTGAAACTGTATAGGCGTATATATATACTATATATATCAGATGTATCTATGTGTGGTGTGTGTGTGTTGTGGGGGGGTATAGGGAAGGGTATAGGGTCTCTAAAACCATAAACTGCCACCTTTGAGGCGAGCCTTAGCTAATATATATGTATGTATAATGCACTAAAACCGACTTAAGCGGACTTACCAACGTAAGTTGGTTGCTGGTTGCTGGGCCAGTTGAACCGGCTGGAAATTATTGCCAAGTACTTAAGGACTAAACTACGAACCTAAGGCATAATAAGACTACATAACAGGGTTCTCTCCTTTGCTCCGTTCTCTCTCCGGGAAGGTATTTACGTCCATCGACTCGTTAAGGGATTAGGTAACTACGTAGCTCTCATTTGATCTTTCGTACTCTCTGCATGCAGATCATAAAAATATGATGAGTTATCTCTAACTAACTATATATATATACATATATATGTGTGTGTATATATATGTAACGTAGACGTAAGTGTAAACGTAGAACTAGATGGTAAGTGTATAATTTGCTCTGAGCTTAACTGTGTGCCTGGTTGTGGAAAATCTCTCAAAATTGAGCTAAGTAAATATTCTGAATCTGCTGAATCCGCTGATTCGCTGGGGATGCATTGTCCCCGAGCTCCTCACGTCTCCGGATCCTCATCCGGATCCTGGGCCGGCAAGCTGGCTATCCCTCCTCCAACTCCTACTTGCCGGCCAACTGTGGCTGCTATTGGTGGCTCTTGCTGAGCAGGTGCGCATTGAACTCGTAGACATTGTTCATCTGCTCGCCGCAGATGTTGCATCGCCACGGATTGCTCTCGCAGTGGCAGCCCTTGTGCAGGAAGTACAGCGTCTCGTCGGGGAACTCGATCCCGCAGAAGTGGCAGGTGAGGATTAGCTTGCGGTTAAGCATTAAATCGCCATCCTGGCCGGTCGACGTGATCGTTCCATTGCAGATGGGCGTCGAGTTGGCGCCGTTGCTGGCATTCGTAGTCGCAGGCGCTGGCGGTCCACCGCCGCCACCTCCTGCTCCGGCACCACCAGTGCCGCCATTTACCCCGGCAGAACCTGTTCCGGAGCCATTGCTAAGGCTGTTGGACAGCACGCTATTGTTGTTGTTGCTACTCTCCAATGGTGTGGCGTTCCGGGTGATTCGGTTGTTGGCCTTGGCGCAGATGCGTCGCTTAAGATCCTCCCGCAGAAGTGACTTCAGTGGCGAGACCTGGTTGGTATTAAATTTATTAATATTATTTGATTTAATATTATTTATATTAAGGGCAAACCTTGATCAGTGAGGTGATTCTGTTGTTGTTGCTGCTGCTGTTGGTGTTGTTGTTGGAAGCCTGCTCGGTGTCGCTGCTGGGATCACTGCCATTCATCAGATCCTTCTTGTCCACATCCTCGGCCATGGGCTCCTTTTGTAAAAAGACAAAAATTATAAAAATTAATTACAATAAATGGTGATTTTTAAAAAGATAAAGAGCCAGCATTCTGACATAGAGATGGACTTTCCTTGCCTTTATTTAGTTACTATAATAATAAATATTTAATAAAAATAGTTAAATCCTTTGTTTTTTCCTAGAAATCTTTAAATATTAAATTACTAACAAATTCCTACCAAAACTATTATAATAATCATACCAAAATACCCAAAATGAAATACTTTTGAGTTTGTGAAATTAACCCTCAACTTCATTTTAGGTCAAGATCAAGCGCTGAATCAAACACCAGCATATTGTATATGTAAAGACCTGGATCTCTCGGAAAGCCATAAAGCCACCTCGACCAAATTAGGTATGCAATCTTTTGTGATGCACAACAGGTTTTTGAAAATATTGTTCCGCCTTCGCATGTGGATAGAGCGGATGGAGAGGCAATATTTTATGACTCGGGCTCCCATATAACTCCAAATTAGCGTAGGTCTGAAGTACTAAGTATAAATTGCATTGGATATTAGAAATTCACTTTGAAGTTCTTAAGAAAAATGATATATGCAGATTTGGCTTTAATGTAGCCCACAATTCAAATGTAATAGTGGGCGAAAAGTGGTCCAATTAGTTATAGTTTAGATTATAAAACCAGAGCCATTATTACACTGAGTAACATAAGAATTTCACTAGATGAGGGGTTATATTAATATTTAATATATTTTTTTCCTCACTATTTAAATATCTTGGACGGATAAAGTATTTGAAAAGAAAATGTTGTTGTCTATTTGAGAGCTAACACTAACAGCAAGCCGTACCGCCCGTCAAGTCTTTTTCGCATCGGTAAAACAAGAACTGATTTTAGAAAATCAATTAAAAAATTAGAGAAGACACTACAACTGTGTTTTCCTGCTCTTTGCAGCACATTATTATTCTGGTATATTATTCTGGTCTATTATTGGATATCTCTAAAATCTTATAAATAGTATATTCAAGTTCTTTACTTATCGCCCCGATTTCCATCCAAAACTCACCTGTTTGATGGGTATCAAACTGATCGACGGCGTTATGTGATTCTCGTGGAGATGATGGTGGTGCGGATGCGGATGCTGGTGGTGCGGATGTGGATGGTGGTGGCTCTTGAGACTCGCACTCAGGCTGGAGGCTGTGGTGCTGGACGTGATGGGTGTGGCCTTTGTGTTGCAATCCATGGGTAACTCCACTGGCGATTGCATGATCAGAGCGCGATCTTTTACCTTCTCGCCATTGGACTCGACACCATTTCCATTGCTAATCGAGCTGCTGTTGCTGTTGTTGTTATTATTATTATTGCTGCTGCAGTTGTTGTTGTTGCTCCCGCTAATGTTGTTGTTATTGTTGGTAACACAGTTGTTATTGTTGTTGTTGTTGTTTGCCTGTAATGCAGATTCACGCCAAACGCAAATCAGCTGTGTTATTTTATTGTAAGCGAGGGGAATTTAGAAAATAAGAAGAGGGAAAGGAAGTGCTACGGGAGAGGTCAAAATAATAGCAACTACTTTTAAATTTTATTTAAGCGTACATGTTTTAAAATAGTTTTTTCATAAAAAACCAGTCATATTTATTTGAAACACAAAACAAATTTTCATTTCGGTGCTATTATTTTGACCCTAGCTGTACCCTTGGACACTTACATTGAAAAGCTCCGTATTGCCGCTCTCGCCCAGCGTCGAGATCTCCACATGCGGCGTGAGGAAGTGCATCGGGGGCGTGGCGTTCTCCAGGGATCGCATCGATTCCCCGCTGTCGCTGGCCGGCGGCGCCACCTGAGGCGGCTGATGCTGCTGCTGCTGTTGCTGGGATTGAGATTGCACCGGTACAGGACTGAGTCCAGGCGGAACGTAACTAGCCGCTGCTGCTGCTGCTGCCGCCGAGGCCTGAGATTCCAGAGCCAAGAGCAGGGAGGAGGTGCCGCCCGGTCCGGGGTTGTCCAGATCGATGCCGTGTCGGTTGAAGAAGTGGATCCGCAGGGACTTCATTGAGCCGGCCCGGTAGCTACACAGCGGACACGTCTTCACCAGGTCGTGCTGGCCCACATGCTCGTTCTGGAAGTGGGCACGCATCGCGATCTGGCGCTGGAAGCCCCTGTTGCAGATCGGGCAGTGGTACGGCAGCGTCTTCGTGTGCGTGGTAAAGTGCTCCGCCAAGTGGTCCTTGCGGAAGAATCGCTTCTGGCAGACCCGGCACTCGTACGGCTTCACGCCTGTGTGTCGCATCTTGTGGCGTCGCATGTTGGCGCCGTTGGAGAACTTCATGTTGCAGACGTCACACTCAAAGACCTTGCGGGAGCTGCTGTTGCTGCCCCCACCGCTGCCGCCGCCTCCGCCACCGCTATTGCCCGCTGGCGAGGAGCTAGCCGAAGAGCTGGATCCGTTGCCCGTTTCCCCCTTGACGCCACCCTCCATGTGACCCAGGCTCATGTTCTCCGGCTCTTCGCCTCGTAGGTCCTCGCTCTTGAGGCGCGCCGCCACAGCAGCCGCCGCCGCCTGACCCGCCAGGCACTGGACGACATGGAGCAGCAGGGAGGCACGTGAGCTGGTCTCAAAGCTGTCGCAACGCTCGCATCGAAACGTCATGGGCGGCGAGTGCGGCCCGGTGCTGAGATTCGTGGGCGTGGGCGTCGGCGAGCGGGGCTCCTGTAGTTCCGACTCCGAAGCGGAGGCGGACGAGGCCGCCTCCTTGAGGCTGCGCAGCGCCATCGCGTTGTGGTGAAGCAGGGCCGCCGTAGTGGGCGTCATGTCCACAATGATGCCTCCACCAACGGTCGGGCTGGTGTCCTTCAAGGCCAGCTCCATACTGCTGGCCGACGTGCTGAGAGTTTCGGCCATCTGCAATGCAAAGATTAAATTCTTTCTTTAGTCTTGAGATGGGAATATGCACTTGAAAATTACAGCGAAATTTAGGACAGACATTAAAGATTTATAGAGATTTTAGAAGCTTAAACTCGAAGATTACTTAAAACCTAATTTTGAAAATGGAAATTGGTATATATTTCAGGATCTTAACACTGATATTTTCCCTCGGTGTAATAGAGATTAGACCAGGCCACGCCCGAAAATCGATGACAACTTGTGGTTGCCTTTTTTTCTATTATTTATTTTATTTTCCTTTATTTTTTGTGTTTCGTATTTTGCAGTCGGTTTTTGGCATTTCAAGTGCTTCCAACAAACCAGAGACCCAAGCCCAAACTCAGAGTTCGACTGTAATAAGCCAAATTGGTGTCAGCGTCGCAGCTTCGTGGGGGCAGGCTGGAGGGAGGGGAACCTGTGCCAAGAACCAAACCACCGACCAACAGCAACAGCACCAGCACAGTAACAACAACGACCATTTTTGGGCGGCCTTGTTGTTGTTTCTGGCCGTTGACGTTGACTTCGTGCTATGAAAATACCAAAGTTATTGGGGCCAATTACTGGTCTTGCAGGTGGGCAATCATTTGGACACCCAAGCACAAACACACAAGCAAACACGTTCAAACATCGTCACAGAGATATATGGGAATAAGGGGAAAGGGGAGATCGGGTAGGCAGGAGGTGAGAGCATACACACCAACGAAATTAGAACTACAACAACTGCTTCATCGTCACTGGCCAAATCATTCAAAAGTTTGTGGCAAACACACAATGGCCACCAACTGACATTTGGCAGAGAAGATATAAGGCTGATTAGGCCAAACTCAAACATCGTTTATTTTTATTTGTAGAAAACAATTTTAGATGCGAATAGGTACAAATATAGAATGTGAAATATTTGCTTATACTATAATTATTTTAAAATTTGAGTGTATCTTAGTAAAGGAAATAATCCCACTAAAACTAGAATCTTTTGCAAGATCAACATCAAACGTATCTCTAATAAGGTATTTAAAGATATCAAAGACTAAAAAAATGTGTATCATTGTAGTATAATAAATACAATCCGACTTTTAATTAATAAACATAGAAAATATAAGTCTAAGCCTTTCCTTAAAACCACATAATATTAATGGAGAAATAGTCGAAAATATACCTCAAATTACGTAGCCGACTAGTGGAACAGCGGAACTTATTGGTTCTGAAATGTCATCACATTAGATCCACTTGAGTCACCTACTTTCTTTAAAAATGAGACAAGCTCAACACTGGCTTAAAATAGAGCTTAAGTTAAGAGAGTTATTTATTTATAATTAGACAAAACATTTAAAAGTCCTAGTACATGTAAAGTCAATTAATTTTGGAGTATGATTTAAGACTCAAATCAGACTCCCCGACAATAATTTCATTTTGAGAAGCCTCGCATTCCGTCCCATTGTGCAATATTGACTTACTGACGCATGTCACCGTCTCGTCGTCTGGTCGGGGTTTTGGCAATAGGTCAGATGTGGCTCAGATGTGCTCGTGGATGGAATAGACTGGCAGCAAGGCACCGAGGTGAAGATAGAGGAGACACATGTCAGGTGCGGATGTGTTGGGCTGCAGTGTGAGTGTATATCGGGCAGCGTATAAATCATCATCCATAATCAACCGAATGGAGCTGGCCAAGCTCTTCTCGCGGCTAATTTAAGCCGACCTTGGATGCTGTCTGTGCATTAGCATTAGCCAGATCACAAAAGCCAAGAGCCAAGAGCTAAGAGCTCAGAGCCAAGAGCCATGGGGGACGACCTCAGCCCCAACCAGCTTCCCTGGGCCCACATACATACATATGTGTGTGAATTTGATATATGTGCATTTCGGGCCAGGTCAGCTTCGAGCTATGAAAAATGAATGTGTGTCGTAGGCCTATTTTGGACGCATCTACATAATTACAAATTCACTTTTTCGATGCGAACGGGTTTCGGTTTTGAGTACAAAACTTCTTTTGCTTTGGCATCCCAGGCCACTTAAATGTTGTAAACCTGTAAACATTAGCGGCGAGCACAAAACCCAAAAAAAAAACGAAAAGCAAAAAACTGAAGCGCTGAAAAAACGCACAAAAAGTCGGTTTGCATTTTCAGTAATTATGAGGCGCTGTTGGCTTTGGCATTATAAATGCCATAGTTGCCAACCCAATGGAGTCATTGGGTCAAGTTTTAGAGTGCAACTGGGTCAGGCTTTATCATTATTATCATTATCACCACCAGCCCCACCATCATCATCATCACCATCATCGTAATCTCTGGCCAAGCGGTGGCCAACATACGACCCAACTTGTCCGGGCTTTTGGGTCTCCCAGTCTCGGGTCTTTGGGGTGTCCCGCATTTTCACTTGCTCGCCGGCCCGCTGTTCCCAATTCGAAGCCCCGAAAGCCGAACGAATATATATAAAAGAAGAAAATATATAAAGCTTCGCTTGGGCTCTGAGCCGCTCTGGAAACGAGAGAAATGGTAGGAGAAATGCGAAATGGGAGCACACACACCACACACACACCGCACACACAGAAGTGAGCGACATAATTGGAGCGCCCCGAGAGCCCTTAATGATGTCGCACACTGTCCGCCGGACCAAGCTAAAAGGTGCACGCCACCGACCAAGTGGGCCGCCAATTTTTGAGCAATTAAATAAATAATGTTTATAAAGCAGTGATTGCAGTCATTGATTAATTGATTTTAAATGGAAGGCGACGAAGCTTTTTTATTTTATTTTTTTAAGATGACAAGATAATAAAAATGTAATATAACAATTTATCAAATAATTGTTCCTCTTAGATTGACTTATTGACTGATTATAAACCACTCTGCTTTGGTCTACAGGGTAAATTTTAAAAAGTTTATAATTGGATATTTAAATTGTTTAAAATTAAAATTTACTTCTGAACTTGTTTAACCCCATAAAGTAAATAGATTAATATTTAATATTTTCAACAATTATTAACAAGCTTTGAGCCACTGTGCGGTTGTTCGGAGACTAAAGGGAATTATGTTCAGCTGAATATGAAAAATTGTAAAAGGCTTAGTTAAATTATTTTTTAGCAAAAACTGCCAAAAAGCCCATTAAAACAATTTAACAAATTTGATTAAGGTTTTATTGATTATCCGTGATATCTGTGAATAGTGTCGCAAAAATGAACTGTAAAGTTTTCAAAATTTAATTTACAAATTTTTGTCAATTTTAAAACTTGTTCTTATAAGAATTCCATTAAAAACTTTAGAATATTTTGAAAATATTTAATTTATGAGCTCATGAATTTCGACCCACTGTTCCTAAATTTGTAGGCCAAATAGGTTCCACACTTTTCAAAGGGTTTCTTAATTTCTAGGAAAGGATTATTTCCATTCAAATTTGATATAGTATTTCGACCAACTGTGCTTGTTGGGCTTGTAGGCCAAATGAGTCTTTTCCATAGCCTTAGGCCGCCGCGCACGATTCCCATTCAAATTCAAATTGAAATCAAAAGCTAGTTTATTAGCATTGCATTGACCAGTGATGTTATGGTTGCTGTTGTTGCTTGGAAGTTAACAAAAAAAAAACGGAATGGGAGTCGGAATTGGAATTGGAATCGTCTGCGGATTGGAAGTGGAACTGGAAGTGGAGTCGCATCTTTTTGAAGGCGACTCACTTTCGAGGCTGGATCTTCATGCAAAATAGACCATATAACACTCACACACACACACTCGCGTTTGACCTTAGCAGCAATTTTTACCGGTTTTCCAGCGTGGGAGCGGTAAGGGGAAGGGAGACTAGAGCGAGAGGGGGAACACAAATGAGTCAGTCGGTCGATGGGGAGTTGTTGTTGCTACTGTTTGGTAGCAAATCAATGAGCCATTCCCAAATGTATCCCCCAAAAAACCAACAACAACAAACAACAGTAACATGTGCGTCGAAATGAGAACAAGAACAGAACGAAAAGAGAGATGGGAGAGGTGAGAGAGAAACCACTTTCCATGGTGACATACTTATGCTACGTGCTCTTTTGCTACTTTTGCCGCTGCTGCAACAACAACAACAGGAAAGTCGCCGCCGCGACTCCCATAATAGAAAGTGGAACAGGAATTTCCCCCCCATCAATGCCAGAGAGCACGGCACGGCGCACAGCGATGATTTCATTTTGGCCTGGCCTGCCTGCACTCATTGCGAAACACTTGCCACGGCCAACAGCAGCAGCAACAACAACAACACCGAGGCGGCATCGAGAAAATCAAGAAAGAAACGGGCGAAAAAAAAGTGGGGGCAAAAAAATAGTTCAGTGGGAGCCGAAAAGCAGCTGAGCGGCAAAACCGAAAAAGAGAGAGCAGTGGAGCTCCTCTCTGTATACAACTCTCTATGCGGCCGCTCTCTCTTTTCTTGGAGCCCAGCGCATGTCCCGTTTTTGTTTATGGTTCTCACTCCCGCTCTCTCCCCCCATTGTTGTTGCAAGTGCATGCTTTTCACGCCTGCTGCTTTTGTTGTTGCCTGCTGCTGCTGGTGTTTCTGCTCTCACTGCAATTGCCATTGCAATTTTGTTGCATTAGGCGCGTGAATTAATTTCTAATTGATGGCACCGCCAACGACCATGCTCTGCCCCACTTCCGATTCCCAGAGAGTCGAGTCGGCTGCCCGCTCTGCTCTCTTTGGTAAGTGGCTAGCGTATAATTTTTGTTGTGTTGACCTAATTATACGCTCATTTTGATTCACTTGATTTTCTCTGCACACAAACACACGCACACACACACTTGGGCACGAACGTTTCGTCACTGCGACAAGTGGAGCAGGCAGCGACGTCGGCCGAGGCAGCGACGCTGGCAGAGTGGCAGGCAGAGGATGGCGACCGTAATTTCTTGTGGTTACTGGGACGCAAAATAAAAATATATAAAATTTATAGTAAATTAGGTGGGAGGTCCACAAACCCCGAAGCGGACTACCAACTCTATTTTTGCTGATATTTTAGGAAGGGCATACATCAGCCATATCTTCGATTTCCCACAGAACACATCGATTTCCGAAATACCGAAGCAAACTGAACCGAACTGAATCCAAACTGCAATAGCTGTTGGAAATGGAAATGGATGTGGATGACTGGGAGAACCGACTGTATCTGTCCCTGTATCCGTACTAGCATCCATGCCTGTGTGGGTTCTTGTAACTGTGTCTGTTTTGTTTGGGACGGAAATGCCAGTGGCGGGGCTTGAGGGGGATAGCCTCCCGCCACCGCCAGGTGAGTCAGAGTTCAATGGGGAAAGGGGGATCGTTTAGTTATTAGCCACATTTATAAGCACACTCGGAAAAAAATAAAAGGTTTGCAATACAAATATTATATTACTTAATTAACATTATTTTATAATATGTATAGATTATTATTTTAATTAATTACCATTAGCAAACTCAATGGGTTCTTAGATTACCACTTATACATATACGATCTAGCTTATTAAAAAAATTGCATCAATTACCATTCGGAAAAAATTCTCTAATAGTTTGATAAGCATTTAAAAATTTAATTTTATTTTTGAATTTTTCACACTTTTAATAATCCCTTATCAAATTAAAAACAAACATTATGTATAGCGGAAATGGTATAGGTAAATCAACAATATTTCAAATTATAGGGTAAAATAAATGTAGTTAATAACCCAAACTAAACTACCAATTTGAAGTGTATTTACTTAATTATTACATTTTATTTACATATGTATGTGTATTATTGAGATATATTAAAGTAGGTATCTATGAGAAGAAAAAGAAAAGATTATCAGAATTAAAAACCTTTTTTGTTTAGAACATTAATTTACTAATTGCAACTGGCAGTACACCCTTCATATATGTATGTATGTATTTATTTAGGTTCATATGTAGATTTCTAGTTTTAAAATACACTAATTCTATCGCATAAAATACTCTATTTTATGATATTTTATTATATTATAGCTCAAAAATTACCATAATGCAATAAAGGCTATACACTTAATTTGTCTCGTTTCGTTCTATAAATTTATAGGAGGGAGCACCTACAGACTCTTACTACATACAATAGACGCAAATACTTTTCTCAGATATCTCTTTTTAAAATACCTCATCTATTGCCTAAAAATCTCCATAATTTAGAGGGAATGCTTTTAGTTTGAAGGCCTTTTTCTGTTGGGCTATTGGATTCGGATTCTCCCATGAAGATGAGGTTGTGGATGTTGGTGTGGATGTGGATGTGGATCCCCCTTGGCGCCAAACACCACTGGCGAAGATTTGCCAATCGCTCGGCTCTCCGCTCTCCGGCACACAAACAGAGAGAGCGTGCGAGAGGCAGCACTCACACAGCCACACACGCCCGCAGAGTGGCTGGCACAGAGACACAGATCAGCCGCAGCAGCAGCAGCAGCAACAGCAACAACAAAGACGCAGCAGAATTTGAAATTAGGTCAACAGGTTTGGCTGCTTGTAGTGGTGGCCTGAGCCAGTTACTCGAGCGTATGCCGTCGTCTTTGCCTACGACCTCGGCTGTCATCATCATGCGAGGAGGAGGAGGAGGTGGAGGGAGGTGCGCGGGAGCAGCAGAGGGAGCAGCAGCAGCACCAACATCCAAGCTATCGCCGCCAACGCAATATGCGTTCCGTTCCGTTCCGTTCGCTCGTCGTTTATTGCACCACAGTTCGTGCAGTTTTCAGTTTGCAGTTTTCAGTTGCTGTGGGGGAGATGCACTCACACAAACACACACATACGTCCGAATTGAGCACACTGCAGTGGGGGTGGGAGGAAGGGGCTGCTAGAGGGTGGCACGCGGGGTTGCAAGGGTGCGCTGTCGCTGTGTGCGTGTGCTGCTTTCGGGGAATGAGCCAGGGATGCAGCGCATCATTCTGGCATCCAAATGCAAGAGACAAATTGGGAATCGATACGCCATCGACAGTAATTCCCATAAACAGTGGACAGCCCAATGGATGAGAATTGCAAATAAATAAAGGATTAACAGTAGGTAAATCCTTGTGATTACGAAGGATTGTATGCCCCAAAACATAATTATAGCGCCCTTTTCTACCAATAAACTAATTATTTAGTTTATTTAAAATGCTTTTTTGAAATAATAAACGGCAACGGACATTTGAAGTTCTTATAAGTAAAATGAATCGGTTTAGGACAATTATTATAGGTACTCCAATAAGAAACTTAGGGTTTCTTTTGATTCATTAATTAAAATACCCACACTAACCTTTTGGTAAATGGCTCTATTTAAAATTATTTTTTAATAATAAACAATTTAATTTTTAAATTTAAAATGTTAATATCTATCTGTAAAAACCTGAAATTTCCTTGCAAACTCAAATATCCGTGGGAAACCGTGTAAATTCATTGGTTCCGATTCCGTCAATATAGAACCGAAATCGGAAATAGGAACAGGTGTGACTGGCATTTCGAAATGTTCAGATTTAGACGGTCGGATAGCCGTATAAACCCCTTCTTCGATCGTCAGGTAACCTAGCAATCTTCTGACTTGGAAACTGTTGCGAAAATGCGCATATGTTCTGAAATGGAAACTCAATGCGAAGCGGAGCCAACTGGCGAGACCAACTCGAGTTTCTGATTTGATTTCGATGCAGCCAAGAGATTTCCACATACTTCTTAGTTGGTTTCTGTGTCACAATCGAACACAAACACACAAACACACAGGCTGTCGGATGCGAAAATGTGGATAGATGAGGAGGCGGCGGCAGCGGAGCAGGCGGAGTAATGAGCTCCCAGAGAGCTGCAGCCACCTGCAGCAGAGCGAAGGCCCAAAGCCGATGCCGATGCCAAAGCCGAAGCCGGAGCAGATAATCCCAGTAGAAATGGAAACTAGCTGCGGCAGGTTTAGAAACTGGTATAGAAAAACACAGGCAGCGGCAGACACAGTCATAGCCACAGCCAGAGCAGCAGCACCACCAGCACACATAGGCAATCGACCTTGTAGGAGTGTATTTTGTCTTGGAGCATGCCCGTAAACTGGGCCAACGCGATTGCACTGAAATCAGGTGGGCGTGACGTAGGTAAATACAGTCCAACTCCCCGAAGTTGGATTCGGTGTAACTCCACACAATAGGCAATGTTAAAGGGCAAAGGGAACAAAAGCTCATTTCCCTAAAATGTGTTTTAAATTTGCATATCTAACTCTCCATATCTCGACATGATGAATGATACTGACACATTTTCTACAATAATTGTATTATCTGATTTAATCAGCCTAGAATATAAAATTAGCTCTGTAATATTTTTAAAATTTACAGGGAATAAGAAATATCAAATTAGACTTAAAACCCTCGTTAATTTATACTGGTTAAACTTTTGCAAATAAATATCATCCATTCATTTTCTTTTCTATATAGCAACTGACCTATGTCAATTAATATTTGAGGTATTTTCCAGGTGTTGTAGATATAAATTGAAATTTATTTCGCAAAAGATGAAAAGTTCCAATATTAACGACCGTGACAGGACAATGATTTAGCTAATTTATAAAGAAACGACCCTTAAATGAAGGCGAATGTCTTAAAAACAAATCTCTTTTTTGATGTAAAAATAATAAACATGTACCCACACTTACGATCATAGGTTATAGTTTTTTAATATATTTGATTGTTTTAAATTAACACTGGTAAACACTTTTTGTTTAAACAGTTTATAAAGTCTTTATAACTTGAATTTCGATTCATCAATGTCCAAAAGTCGCAGTTTGTGCAATGAAATGAAGCAGATCCTATTTGAAATCCTCAAAATTTGTCAATTATATATTCCAATTAGAACTGCAAAATTTGATATTTCCAATTAGGGTACGTTTCACTGTACGTTGGCCAATAAGTGTGTGCGTGTGTGTGTGTGCTGACTGGCGTGCGGCTGTGTGTATGCGTGTGTGTGTGGGAAAGCTGGCTGTACCCTTGGCGCCCATTAATCCATGGCGGAAAATCCACGGAAAATCTGTCGCAATCGGACAGATATCCGAAATAGCCAGGCAGGCGCTGCTCGCAGGAGTTTCGTAATTACATACCCGCGACAGCCTTGGCTTCCGAATTTTCAGTTTACAGTTTCTTTTTCAGTTTCTTCTTGTCGGCTCTTCGATTCTTCTCAGTTTGGTTCTTCGGCCTCTGTGGGCTTTTAAGTTTTTCAGCTTTTCAGTTTCTTTAGTTTGTTTTGTGTCAGTTCTGTTCAGCTTTTCGTTTTCGTTTTTCGCCTTTTGACTTGGCATTAGCACAGCTGGAGTCTTTTGCAATGCTCTCGAAAAAAAAGAAACGCGCTGCGGTGTTTGGCAATTTTAGATTTCAAAATACCACAAGGTGCATTCTAACACACACGCACACAGAAGCACTCAGGCACACACACACACACACGTGCACTACTCGCTCTCGCGCTCTCCTCTCCCACACGAACACACACCAACACTGTGACAGTGCAGTTCTTGGATTGGCTTGTATCTATGTTACTCAATGGGCTCCTCCGGGGGGTGCTGGGGGAGGCTTTGCAATTTGCGTACACTGCGCGGAGTCGCGCGGATTATTCAACAGCAGAACTAACCTCCCGCAAAACTGCAACTGGAGCACACTGCACGACACAACAACAACAACAACCGTTAGTGTGTGGATGTGGATGCACTCGAACCGAGAAATCCGAACCCGAATCCGACTCCGACTCTGACTCTGACTTCGAAATGAACGAGAAACGCGCGGCTTAAAGGGCAAGTGAGTTAGCTGCGGGGCCCAAATAATAATAATAATAATAACAACAATAATAATAATAAAACTGTCAGCGGACAACGCGCGCGCGGTGGCCACATCCGAATGGGCCAAAAGACGAATCCACTCTGAGCGGATTCGGGTTCGGAATCGGAATCGGTATCTCAACGCTCCACGCTGCGCTGCCTCTGCCACCGCTGGCGTCGCTGCCGTGGCGGCGCTCGGTGAAACAAAAACAACTCAAGCGATTCCGATTCCTCAAGGCCTACTATTTAGGCCAAAAAATAATGTACCAGCACCAGCAGCAGCAGCAGCAGCAGCAACTACAACACGGAGCGGCGCAGTGGCAGCAACTCGTTTCTTACAGAAATGTAAACGTTCTAATTGAGTTCTCATTTATGGCCCGCCGCTGCTGCTGCTGCTGCTATACCGACTGTGCAACCAAACCGAGCCGAGTACTTGTTGTAATTGTTGTTGCCGCAAAGCCCAAAAAGCATCGGAAAATGTTTTTATCCGGCTGGCAGGCACAACCATTTTCAAATTGGAAACAAGTTTACTGAACCCTGCTCCAAGTTGGCGTTTTTCCACCAAGAGCAGCAGAAATCACTTGTCTTTTTGGGCCCCCAAAACACAGATTGAGTATCTTTTGGCCAACCATCTTATGGTTGTGTTTCTTTAAAGTCCAACAAAGATCAAGTGACGTTTTTGGGAGGTTTGTGAATTCATCGGCTAAATAGCTTCGACTCTAAAAAGTAATAATTATTCAGTATCAGTAAAGTATGAGCTATACCATAAATTGAAAACAAAATTACTAAACTTTGCTTAGTTAAAGTTTCCACTACCAGCAGCTTAATAAATTATCTCTTTGGGCACAAAACTTGGAGGTATTTACAAAATACTCAAAGATATCCGATGGATTTCTTCTACATATTAAAAAAGTATGAAATCAAATTAAACATATAAAAACATATATATCAATAACAAATAGAAAAGCAAAAGTAAAAATATCGTCGAATACATCTGAAAAAATAAAATATAAAAACTTAGAAAGATGAAACATGAGCACCCCAAAAAAAAAATTAAAAATTATATCAAATATTTAAATATTTCTAAAAAATTTCACTTAGCTTAATAATTAGAATAACTATATTTTCTTAGCAACTATTGTTAATTTATTTCGAGTCACAACTTATCAAATATTATTTATATTATTTCTTAAATTTTAACTATTTATACTTTACAACAAAATAGATGTGACGACATCAAAAAAGATAAGCAAGTGTTAACTTTAAGATCTTATTCCTAATATTTGCTGGTGAATCATTGATCCATATTTCTCAAGAGGGATGTCGACCAGAACGTTACGGTTTGAAAGTTTGGCGTTTGTAAGCCGAAAATAACCTCGTTTACGTGGTAAAAACAGAACCTACAGAAAAGACCAAAACCGGTTTGGCTTCTTATACTTTTAATTGAGATATAACCATTGCGAATGCATGAAAAGCTAACAAGCCTGGCAACGGATATCCGAGTCCGATGCACTTTCGGTTATACCTAGTCCCATTCATTTTCTGCCTCAGCCTCCTGGCTGAGTTGGCTCCTGCGCCTTTGATCGTGATTCCTTTTGTGACAGCGCCGCTTTGCCGCATGGAAGGCAGCTCTGATTTCCGTAATGTAATCCGACAAGATATATCCACTGGATTTTTGGATGTCTAGAAATGGGTTATTATAATTAGATCTAGTGGACTCTATTTAATCCTGGAATTTGGTTCAAAAGTATCTCTACAACTTAAAGGTTTTAAAATTTTGTTCAATTTAAAATTGATTAACTTAAAGAACAAACTTAAAAGATTATACTTTGTAATAAACGTGTTAAAAATAAATATCTGATCACTCACCTAAAAGGGTTTTGTTTATGTTTTTATATTGATTGAACGCTTTTTTATTTGAAACACCAGCGTAGTTGAAGGATAGCAGGATATTATCAGTAAAAAGCTTCACAAAAGACTTCTTAAGAGGTGTTACTTTGCCATCTGGCCTTAGAAGACGACGCATTAGCCGACCCTGAAATTATCCGACAAAAATAACAAAGTAAGTATAATATATAAAAGTAAATAACATAAGGGTATCAACAATTTAAGGAATCCCTTTTTCACTTACATAGGGATTGCCGGGCTCTGCCAGATAAGCGTCCAGTTTTGGCAGCTCATCGGGATCGGAGACCGGGAAATAGGCAACATCCACCTCACAGACATCAAGGCCGTATCGGCCCTGGGCCACAACGCCAAGACGCGTCAGGATTTCGCTTTGATTGCTCAGAATGTGATCCAGTTTAATTTCCAGTGCATCAAGTTCTTTGCGAGTGCGTTCATCGTCCTTGGTCAAAAGGACATTTACCTCTTCCTGAAGCGCTGTATACCTGCGTTTCGCCATTGTGATCTGTGGACTAGTTTGTCATTTTAATTTCCGTTTTTAAAACAATCACAAAACGAGCTGTATTTTATTATTTTTGTTTGTTTTGGACGCTCAGTGTGACTGCAAGCTGACCTAATAAAAATGTTGCCTGGTCCTCAAAAATATACCAAAATATACCGCGCCCTATTTTGCACACATTTGATCTGGCACTTTTGGTCGCTGGGACCGAAAAGTCTGGCAACGCTGGTCGTTCGTGCCGCGGCGTTGCCAGACTTTTCGGTCCCAGCGACCAAAAGTGCCAGACTTTTCGGTCCCAGCGACCAAAAGTGCCAGATCGTCGGTATAGACTTAATTTTGACATTTTACTTTAAAATTCAGAGTGACCAAGGGGAAAATATCAAAAAACATCAAATAAAAATATCGCGCCTTCGGTATTTGGGCAAAAATAATTCAACAGCCCTACTAATAAGTGCGTTTTCTCGGCGCATTTGCAGGTATTGTGTGTGGCTCCGTTTTAAAATTTGTTTACCCGATAAGGAGCTGTGATACCCGGCCAATGTGATTGTCAAAGTGTAGCTAAAGTACCCGACCACACGTGTGCAGTGTTTTCGAAAGGCTGGAAGACGATTTTGCAGCGCAAAACTTTGTTGAAAATTCAATAGTGACCGCTGTCTGGAGCGGCAGAGTCGCCGTCAACTTGGTCCCCTTGGTTTACATAAGAGCGAAAGAGTCGGCTAGAGTGTGTTCGCAGAAATGGCGTCGAGTATGTGCACATGGCTGGCGCTGGCTGATTATAATATTTAACTTATAATTTCCGCGAGCGCTGCCAACTGCAACTCGAGATGCGTTGGCCCTCGATGCATGCCCGGTGACGAAATTGGTTTGTCTCCGGCGGGGCGTACATTTCGTTTTTCGGCGCAGTGTACACCACTTTGTCCGGTTTTTCATTCCGCTTTGTGCGCTTTATTCGGTTTCAATGCCCTCGCGTTCAGTGTTGCCAAGTGCCGAAGCGTGCGTGTCTAGTGATGTGTGCTTCCTGAATCCTGCCGGGAATGTGTGTTTTCCGCGGATATTTCCTGATTGATATTTCCCCCACTTTCTAGGCACATGAATAAAATCATTAAGTGATTGCATTGTTGGTTAATTTATTAGCCTTGCGAATTGCCGTTCGCATCTCTCGCACCTGGCAACACTGACCGCTGGCCGCGCCGCGGTGGTGCGAGGGAGACGCCGCTACGGCCGATGCAGAAGAGCGAGCACAAAAGCGAAAGCAGAAAACCGAAGCGAGGAGGCCAAGGAGTTTGTAAATCAATTTTTGTGTATGCCAGTCCTCATAATTCCCGTTGCAACTGAAATTGGGTGCTCTCCTGGTCCCACTGGGGCAATATCCATATCTGGAGCACAGGGCTTGGCGGACGTGCGAAATTTAATGTAAAAAAGTAAATGCGGTGGCGCGGCGTGTGCATGTGTGCGCAGAGTCTGTGTGTGTGTGTGCATGAATAATGTATGAGAAGGCGTTATTCACGGTAGAAGCTGATAAAACTGTTTTGACAACAAAATTGAGTGATTCAGATGCACTTGGTATCGGGGTCGCTCGCTGTCGCCCCCCTCCCTCCACCGTTCTGTCTCTCTCTCATCCCCTTTGGAAAAACGGCGACTGACGTTTTCGGCTTGGAAGCGTGCCTTCCTCTCCGTCCCACTCCCGTTACCTGTTTTGCCCGTACATTTTCCGCCTCCTCGCCACCCCGTTTGCACTAATTTTGTTATTTCTGAATGCTGGCTTTGTTTGTGCGTGTGCCGCTCTCTGTCTGTCTCTCTTAGTCGCCCTCCCGGTCTCGCATTCCGCTGGCGTGTGTCAGTGTGAGCGTGTTTGTTCACGTTCTTTCATTCTCTTTTATTAAATGTACATTGAACTCTCATCATTGCCAGCTTTTCTTTGCTGCTCTCTTTGGCCACTTGTTTTGCAATATTCACACGCACATTTTCGTTAATGAAATCTGTTTGCATAGCGGCGTCTTCCCAGGGATATTTTTAATGCTAATATCGTTATGATTTATTTAGAAACTTCCTGAATTGCCAAAGATCTAAAAGATTCTGATTTGGAATTGGATACCTTGGGGATTCCTATCCAATTCAGTCACCGTTGGGATTTGGATATTATCAGTCAGAGTCAAAGTAAAACTTTCCATACGAGCGATAGATTGATTTCGAATCTACCTTTCTCCGTTAATTTCAGCTAATTTGTATATACAGTGTACATAGAGATGAGCACACAAACTCGTTCAGGCGGCGGAGGAGGCGGCGGCCACACCCGCAACCAGAAAAAGTCAAATGCCAGCAACTCCGGCGGCGGAGGAGGAGGCTCCGGCACCGGCCACCATGATGCAGTCTCACATGCGGCGGCCGCCGGCAAGAAGGGCGGCGGCCTTGATGTCAGCAAGACAGACAAGCCAGAGAAGGCCCAGCCGAAGGCCACCACCGAACAGTTGCGCATTGCCCAGATCACCAATAGCACCACAGAGGATCCGCAGATCAAAGAGAAGGTGACCCTTCTTCTGACCATGACCCAACGTTCCGAGGAGGAGGTCTGCTGCGCCCTCAACGAGTGCGACTATGACCTAGAGGCAGCGGCCAACTTCTTGATCGAGGAGCTACCGCAGGTTAGTAGCAGACTAATATTCCAGCTCTTCAATTACTAAAGTGAATCCTTTTTGCAGGGCGCCTTTGCCAAGTACGAGAAGAAACGCAAGAACAAGGCTGCAAATGCCCCGGGCGATGGCGCCACTGGTGACGGAGATTGGGCCGATGGCAATGCGAATGCGGACAAGCGAGAAAAGTCGCGTAACCGCAGCTCAAATCGCGGCGGCGGACGCGGCTCCAGCGACAGTCGTGGCTGTAAGATACTTTTTAAAATACAAAGCTTAAATTAATAAATAAGGAATCAGGTTTACAAATAGGGTATTAAGTAGGACATTAATATATGTTTTACTTAATAAGGACACACTCTATATTCATCAGAGCTTTCATTGAGTATTAAGGCTTCTCTAATCCCATTCTAATCCTGTTCTTATACTTTACGTTACAGGGCGGGGAAGAGAGACCCGCGAGAACGAGCGCAATCAGCGCGAATCTCGGGAACCTCGATCCGGAGGCGACCGCGGCGATGACCGGGCCAACGACAACTACCGCGGGCAGCGGAACGGCGGCGGACGCAACGGACCCGGCGCCCTGGGCAGTGGACGCGGTGGTGGTTTCATCTCTCGCTCTGGCCGTGGTGGTGGTCGCATGGGCGCACGCAGCGGTGGCCCGCGTGGCGATCGCATCGGAGGCCCGGGCGGCGGTGGTTACGGACCCGGTCGCAGTGGCAACGCCAACGACGACCATCACGAAGTGGAGCTGTGGGACAACACCATTGCCCAGAACGCCGAGAAGCAGCAGCAGGCCCATGACGACGCCTGGGGCGATTGGAACAACGAGGAGTACGAAGGGTCGCTAAAGGACAGCAAGGTGTTTACCACCAGCAACTTGGCCACACAAACGGCCGCCAGCGTGGTGAGCGGTGCGGGAACGAGTGCTGGTGCCGACAGCTCGTTGCCGGCGCCTCCGGGTCTCGAACACCATCTGGTGCAGCAGGGATCATCTCATCTGGATGAGGGTTCCAGCAGCGGACCAACAGCGGGCACACCGCCGGCAACGCTCTCCAGCTCGGCGACTACGCCGCTGCTGCAGTACAGCGCAGCGGTCAGTAATCCACCGCCGCAGCTGCAGGCTCAGAGTACGCAGGCGGGAGCGGGAACGCCAGCAAGCGCAACTGCCGGCGGGGGAGCTGGTAATACTTCGTCCTCGTTTGGATCCGCCACCCCCGACACATTCTCGAGCGCCGCCTCTGCAGCCGCCACACTGGTGCAGCAAGCGCAGCAGCAGCAACTTCAGCAGCAGCAGACGACGCCTATCAAGCCATCGGCTACGCTGTCGGCCGAGCAATCTCAGTATTTCAACTCGCTGTCCAGCCAGGGCGCTAGCCCAGGATCTGCAGCGGTGCAGCCCGCACCAGCGGGTTATACGCAAAATCCAGTGGCCGCCTACTCGCAGACCAGTACCAGTGTTGGTGTGAGCCAGTATCCCAGCACGTATGCGAATGTGTTTGCCTCTGGAACGGCAGCAGGAGCAGCTGGGGAGCAGTCGCAGCAGCAGCCGGTGCGAAGGGCGCGTGTGAAGCTACCGCCACCCTCAAAGATCCCGGCCAGCGCTGTGGAAATGCCTGGAGACAATGCGCTGAATAACATTGGCTATCTGGACGTGCAGTTCGGTGCTCTGGATTTTGGAACTGACGATGGTTTCGATGCCGTCCCAGAGAAGGTTGGGGCGGGCTACAGCATCGACAGTCAGCAGCAACAGCAGCAGCAGGACGACTACCAGAGTAAATCCCAGCAGCAACAATCTGCGTTGACAGCGGGTCTGCAAAGTTCACAGATCGTAAGTACCCACCGTAGTCCCTTTGCTGGATATATAAGTTACTTAACAGCAAATCCACGAAACTCACTTGCAGGGCGATGCATTGAGTGCAGCGGCGGGCTATGCGAGTCGTTCGACGGCGCAGCAGCAAGGCGGCAGCTCGTCCGCCGCCACGAATGCGCTCGATCAGTTGGCCAAGAACGATCCCTATGGACAGGCCGGCGGCACCGGTAGTGCCTATCACCAGAACGCATACCAGACCAGCGGAGGAGCAGGCAAGGCGTCCAGCGGCTATCCTACGACGGCGTCTGCTGGCTACAGCAGCTCCAGCTACGCGAATGTTCAGAGCTCGGTGGGCAGTTACCAACAGCAGGGTTACGGCTATCAGCCCAGTGCGGTGAACTCCTATCAGCAGCAACAGGCGGGCGCCGGAGCGCAGAGTGGGGCCACAGGCGCGGGCGTAGCAGGTGCAGCGACGCAAAACATTCCGGTTGGTGGCAGCAGCAGTCAAAACAGCACAAGGTGCGTACCAAGTTCACCCGGGCTCATCTCTAATTCCTTTAATATTTGATTTCATATTGTTATTCGTGATTACTTAAGAATTTTCCCAGCCTCGAGATACCGAAACTATTGATTCATTCCCTTAACGTTGTTTTTTTTTTGTTGTATGTGTAATCCGCCTAACAATTTCCGCACCAACTGAACAAAAGCTAATCTTGATTTTTTTGTTACTGTTTCTCTTCTCTCCTAACCACACGTTCACTGCTCGCTCATGCCCCTTTAAAACAAATTCAATCCATCATCGCTTTCCGCACTTAACAGCGGCAATGCGAGCTCTGCCTACCTCACCTCCGGCTATTCGACACCACAAAGTGCTTACCAGTCCAGCCAGAATGTCTATGGCAACACGGGAGGACTGTCCAATAGCAGCGGGTAAGTAGAATCTGCCACGGTCTCACATCCGTAATCCCCGTTTCCCTGGCGAGAAGCTCCCTTAGCTATCCCTTAATTTACATTGGAATGGTTCCATTATGGTTAATTCCGGATTCTTGCCCGTTCAGGTTCGCTGGCAGTGCGAGCAACGCGTCCTCGCAGTACGCCAGCTTCAGTGCCAGCGCCAAGCTCAAGGATGCGACAGCCACCAGTGGCGCCGCGCACTATGACAGGTAAGAGCTCGTTCCCAGCTCTGCATGCCGCCGTTGCTCCTCCTCCTCCCAAGATCCCTCTGACTAATCCTCCGTAGCGATAAACTCCGGTAGAATATTAATCCTACATATTCATATTTCAGTGTCTCCACCAGCAGCGGCGTAAGCAGCAGCAGCGGAAGCACTGGTAACGGTGCGGCGGGAACGGTCAGCGGACAGCCAGGTGCTAACCAAGCGGTCGTTTCGAACAGTAAGTAATCGTATAATTATTTTAGATAAATTATTATTTATATTATTTATTTATAATACTAATCCCATCTCTTGTGTCCTCCCTTTTAACAGACAACAACGTGAGCAGCAGCTCGGCTAGCAATGTGACGGCAGGCGTTGCCAGCGGCAACGTGGGCGGTGTGATCAGCCAGAGCGGCGTAAGTAGCAGCGGCGTCGGTGTGGCCGGTGGCAGCGGAAGTGCGGCCAACGTCGTCGGTGTGAATGTTAACAGCAGCAGCAACAACGCCGGCTCTGTGGGAGCAGCGGCAGCCGTAGTCGCCGCCCAAACGGCTGCGGGCACCACCGCCGCGGTGCTGGCCTCGCTGACCAACAAGAACATCAGCAGCAGCAGCAACAGCAGCGGCAGTGGTGGCAGCGTCGCCACAACGGCGGGTAGCGCCGGCGGTGCAGGTGCGGGAGCTGGCACTGGCGGCGGCGTGGGCGGCGCATCGGGTGCTGGTGGTGCTGGTAGTGGTGGTGGCAGTGGCAGCGGCAGCGGCTTGGTGCCCACCAACATCCAAATGGTTAGTCAATATATTCAGACTGGATTGCCATACTATCAGCAACCAGTGTATTCCTACGAGGAATTACAAATGATGCAACAGAGAGTGCCACATGTGGTGAGTTCATGGAGAAAAGCAAAAGCAAATACCAAAAAAACCAAACTACTACAAATTGCAACCGACCAATCAAAATCAAATCAAATCAATCAACCGAACCGTCTCTAATCAATCAGTAACCTCGTATCAGTATCCTTCCACATAATGTTTAATACAACGTTTTCGCCTCAAGTCAAGTCCAAATTCCATATACGCATACGCATACACGCATCCCAGCACGTCGCCTCCCGCTGCTCTCTCAGGCAGGCGCCAGTTCTGATCCTGGCCTGACCTAGTTGCGGGTCCGGTTCAGATTCGAGCACCGGATGGCGGCCCTTCCACCCTTCTAACCGTTACTCAGCGTGTATTTTACTAGAAAAAAAATAATGATAATGATCATCGCGATGTCTATATGTCTGTGTCTGTCTTGTGTGCGTTTTTATAATTGTGTAATTTCAAGCTCACACGCCTTCTCTCATCATCCTGTACTTTAATTTCGTAATGCCATCCGTATCCGCTTCCAGTTTCCATCCACATTCCACATCCCTGGCATACAATATATATACATCATCAACCATAACAAAAATAAATAAAAACATCCACATTGCTTATCATCCTGGCTCTGCTTTACACTCCACTCCAAAATTACCCAAAAACTAATCCGTTTCTATTTATTTCCTATTTAGACAAACTTTTTATTTATCGAATTTTAATATAACAAAACATGCATATTTAAAGTTAAAATATCAATTCTTAAGAGAAAATATTTAAACATTTTCATTCAATCTTTTCTTTTTACGTATCATATTTAAGACATACATTAAACTAAATAATAATTTTATGGTTATTTTTAATTAAAAAAAGGTTTTCGATATGATATATCCGTCAAATCATCGAAATAAATTTGATTTGAATTTTAAATATACAAAAATATTGGATTTAACGTTAAAATATTGATTTGAAAAAATATTCTAAACATGTTACTTCATTTATTTGGATTTTTTTTTTAATGTTTCTCATATATATTAATCTGATCTGACTTCCCTACTTCCTCGCTATGCGTTCCTGACTAACACATTTCCTGACATTCAATTTCCTAACCATTATTACTTTTCATGTTCCTTTTTTTCGTCTAACCATACATTTCGACAAGTGTATATATGTACATAAATGATCACAGCATTAAAGTAAACATTTATGATTTCGTTTAGAATCTGTGGACTCCCAGCTTTGCCCGACGTTGCGAAGCTAAAAATGTCTGGCCAAGCTGGGTGCCTGTCATTATCATTTAACACACACGACCTGCGCTCTAGATGATCGCTTATTTATGATTCGGGTTCTTCTTTGCAGCAGGGATATTACGACCTAAACTATCCACCAGCCAGTTTAGGCACCGGTCGTGACAACCTCGGCTCTGTGGCCTACTCTACAATGACTGATGGACGATTCGCCCGCACTGACAATAACTCCAGTCCGGTTGGCAATGTGAGTTGGGAAATAATGGATAAACCAAATCCTAAGATGTTATTTTATACTTATATATCTTATGACACAGGTATCCAGCACAATGTCACAACAGGCGGGCTCTGGTGCGCCCATGCTGAATGTTCCTTATGCCTACTTTTATGGCGGCAATGTGATGCCCGGTAGTTTCCAATATGGCACGCCCACCATCTATCCAGTAAGGCTCCTGTTACCATACCCTAACCCCATAGCAGTTTGTAATTTGAATCGATTTGATTTGATTGAACAGCAGCAGATACCGGCAGCCAACACTGCCTCCGGTGGACAGTTCCCGAAGCCATCGTACAGCGCTGGCTACGGCTCGACCAGCTACGACACCCTCTCGCAGACCACGCAGGACTACAGCAAGGGCGGCGGCGGCTACTCGTCGAGCGTGAATCAACAGAGCAAAACCCAGACGGTGTCCAATCAGTCGCAGGCAGGCACTGGCTCCGACCTCACCTCGTCCATGTACGGGAAGGGTCATGTGACGCTGAACAAGGTTAATGTACGTATGGTTATAGGCAGGACTGTGAACGTGTAAATCCTAAATAGCCAACCAACCAAGTCGAGTGAAAATTTGTAAAAATATAGCTTATCTTAAAGCTTAACCAGAGTTCACAGTCCTGGTTAGAGTAACCTTTCTCTTTCCCAATTTCCAAGTAGACAATCGAACCAATGTTTCATCTTTCGTTTTGTTTCCTGCAGTCGTACGAGAAGCAGAGCTTCCACTCTGGAACTCCGCCACCATTCAACATGGCGAACACTCAGACAGCTGGCGGCACTTCGGCCCAGCCGTACGGCATGTTCTTGCCGATGCCACCGACCGGACACCACAACATGATCCATCAGCCCATCCATCAGGTAGAGTCTCAATTACCACACCCGTTTGTTGTTGTAGGGAGAGTGGCGGAGAACCTAGAGGTTCGCAATGTAATTACGAGTGAAGAGCATGTAACATATGAGCCCATTTGGGACAGAAGCACAGAGGAGGATCAGAGGGACGACGGCACCTCTGATGGCGGCGAAGAGTGGGAGCAGCAATTGCACAGCTACGTGCACGACGATATCAGTGGTTTATCGTTCTTTGCCGACTAGAAGGGGTTGGATAGAAATTCGGGGTAGCTTAGGGAAATTCATCGTACATTTCTTTGCACTTTTCACAAATTTTATTTCATCTATTTGTGTATGTTACTTCCAAATTCGCTTTAAACCCACACTTGCATCCATTTCTACACTTGTATTTCTAAGTTGACATTGGTTTCTCTTTCCTTGCCTTAAATCATTATTTTGTTTAAGTAAAAACTGCATAAAGTTGTTAATTTCGCAGCCCAACTAACTATAATTGTACCACTACTAACCCTTGCACAGTAAGACTCACACAAAAGTAATTGTATTTGTGTTTTCTATATTTAAAATGTTGTTATATATTTTTAACCGTAAACATTACTAACTTAAATTCATGCATTTTTCCCACTTTTTTTCCGGGGGAAATATATAGACAAGTACTTAGTAGTTTGTTTTTCGTCAGGGTGGTCGGAGAGACAGTATTAAGAAAAAATGCATGAAACTGTGTTCTATTGTTTGACTCTTTTTCTTTATAATTTCTTTTGATTTATTTATTGGGACAACAATTAGATGGACGGCAGGATTCATAGCTCATCCCGCCGGGTAAGTTCCTTTGTTGTAATCACACGTGTAAGAGTTGCTTAAATTGTTTTTTGCACCACTTTAACCCACCCATTCCCACGCATGACTCCCTCGCCCACATGGTAACCTATCTCACTACATTATTCACACATTCTAGTTCTAAGTTGCATGAATCCCAAAGAAGGAAGCAGTTGTAATCGGGTCGTGCGGTTATCAGAAGCATATCCATTCATGTGGCTTATATTAAATCCTTTATATAAACAGCGAATTTGTGTACATAAATAGATATAACTGCGTGTGCTCCATGTGCTAACCCACATTTTTGTATGTATGGATGGCCGAGTGGAAATACCGAAAGAAGCGGAGGCAGCAGCAAGAGCAGTCGCATTCCATATTTGACACGATCATCACTGATCTCTGTACCGTATCTGTATTTTAGGACTCGAACAGCGCCGGACAGCGTCAGCAGTCGACCAGCCAGTCTAAGTCGGCCGGCAAGCAGGGCTACTCTCCCTCGTACTGGACCGGACAGAACTAGCTTCCGGAGAACACGATCTGGCGGCCCCTGCAGATCGCCCGAGCTGGCGAGCTCTATAGCATTCGCAGCAGCAGCAGCAGCAGTAGCACCACAAACAACACCACAACCACCACCACCACGCCCATTCAGTACATCTACAGCAAGAGTAGCAGCAATCCGAGAACGCAGCCCAACACACTTACCACGCCCACGATAGTGACAACAATAGCAGCCAGCGCCACCACAATTAACACAGATGCCACAACCACCACACCGTCAGTAGCAGCTGCCATATTGACAGCGACATCAGTGCAGTCGGCTGTCCCCAGCAGCCAACTATTGATGCTTGTCAAGGAGCAGCCACAACCACAACAACAACAACAACAACAGCAGCCACTTGCCGCCGACACGGTGAGAAGCGAGAAATCCTCGCCAGCATCGGTGGTGGAGGAGGATTATCTAATATACGAGGATAAGCGATCATACTTTACTTAATAAGAAATGTTTTTACTACGAACGCGCACTGTAAAGGCGCCGCCCAGCAGCGTCCTGACCACGCCTCCCTTCTTCCCCCAACAGCCAGCCTACACACATCGCTCACACACACACACAAATACATATAGCCAGCATGGAGTCTCCCATAACACTGGCCGCAAAGCAAAGAAACAACAAACAAAATGAAACATACAGCAACATCCGCATAAATATACCAAGTACCATTTTCACATTGCATACAAATAAATCTACAAAGATAAAGAGTAACAATTATTAATTATTAAAGGCGTAAAACGATTTAACAGATTTAAGAGCGTAAGAGAGAAAGAAACCGGAATGAGCAGAAAGCGTAAATTAAAAACAAATACAATTATATATATATATTAAAGAATCAACAACAAACAAAAAAGAAAAAAACCACAATGAGAAAACAAAACAAACAAAAATTAATTATTGTAATCGGTTTAAACTTATATGTATAATTATAACCTTAATATTTAAACTAAATACAAAAAAGAAGATACGATTAAATCCAAACAAATGCAAAAAAAAAGAAAAGAGAAATGGAATCACCCGCTGTCTCTTGATTGTTTTTAATTAGCTTGGCTAAGGTTTAATTTTGGAAGTGCTGGAAATGCTGGTTATCGTAAGTTGGTTTGAATCCTTGTGAGCAAAAGGTGCCTGGAAATATTACTGCCTCCAAAGATAAAAGTTGCTTAAACTTTCAACTTCCCTCCAAACCAATCCAATCATTTTTTTGAGTATATATAAAGCTTGTTTAATTCGGAATAAACTATTTAAATTAATGATTACATTTACGCAATGAGAAACTGGCAGCTACTGGCTGTGCAGCAGCTTGTTAAAGTCAGCATAGGCCGACTCTAGATCGAAAAGGAACTGCCGCACCTGACCCTCAGAAAGCTCGTCGGATGCCTGCATCTCGTTGAGACTGCCCAGCCACTTTTCCACCTTCAGCTTGGCGTCAAAGTCCTCCGGAATGAGCGACAGTCGGTTCATGTTGTCAGCGAGGTCCTTGACATCCGGCTGCAGGGCGTCCATTGTGTTGATCTGCAGGCGGAGCTTGTCCATGATCGTGATGAACAGCGACACAATTTCGGCAATGCACTTGGATGTGTTGCCCTTGTCGTCGCGTATGGTGATAGGTCGGTCCTCCTTGATCCGCTCCAGCGCTGCCGGGCAGTCCAGTCGGAACTTCTTGACAAAAGTCTCCACTGTGGGAAACTCGTCGCATTGCACCTGCTTGAAGGCCACCTTGTACTGGACCAGATACTTGGAACAGGCCGCCGTGTATTCCTGCGGCGTAATGCAATCGCGGATGTAGGCCTTCTCCAGCTGCTGGATTGTGTTTATGATTGCGTACAGATCGGCCATGTTGTCGTAACGCTCGCGCTCGCGGGCATTGCGGAACAGCTTCACCTCCTCGTACAGCTCGGGGCTTTGATCCTGCATCCTGGAGTTGGCTTGTTATTACTTTGGTCTTTCAAAGAAAAACAACGAAAATGAATCACAAAAGATTTAGCTGGGCAGTGTGACCGGATGGGTGGGAAATGCCTTATAGTGTGACCTTAGCAAGGCCAGACGGAAAATGGCCTGAAACCTTGCCCAGTGTTGGTAAACTGTCAATACGTACCCGCAGCAGCATTCAAATTCAAATATTTTCAAATAAAAAAACCAAATATTTATGATCCATCTTATCGATATGAGCGAGCATGTTATATATTTTGGTGGTCGCATAAAGATTAGCGCTCTATCTGATTGCAAGTACTAACGGCTAATTCCACGCATTCCGATAAGGAACGCTATTGAATTAAAACAAGCTATATTATTCATTGATTGGATCCGGAATCCGGATCCAGGTCCCTGGCCGCCAAGCCAGCGGCTTCATTAAATCAGAGGTGCCAAACAGCCCCAACACGGTCGCTTAATTTGACTGTTTATGGCTCGGGAATATCAGCATATCAGCTTATCGGTACCATTGACCAGGAAAGTGCACTGGGTTCAATTATTATTGTTAATATTCTCGCATTCAGCAATCCGCTGGCAATCAGTTCACACCTCAGCAAATCGAATTCGCGGCATTTTGCGTGTGTTTATCTGCGGTCAAATCGAAGTTACTTAATCTGCTACATAAACATTTTCGGTGCTTTGGTCAAAACAGGATGGGCGCGACCAGTGATCAGCCCAGTAATGTGAGTACCACCCATTTTTTGTGGCATTTTGCGGGATTTAATAAATATATTACAATAAATATAGGCTTACTATTACGTATGTCTATAGTAAATAAGCTGGGCGTCTATAAAAGCAAGCAGCATGTTCGGCCATAAAAGTTATACTAAAAATTATATATCCTGTATGCGAGACACGCTTGAATACACCAACGCGAGAAATGCGTGAAATCAGTTACCTAAAACGGCACAGCCTGTTCGACAAGCTTGTAGCCATGGCCGGAATAACTCCGCGGCGGGTAGAGAACAAACAGGCCCAACTGCAGCAGCGACAGAATGCAGCCGAGGAAGTTGGGTATCTGGAAAGCAAAGCAAACATTTGCCAATGTCTGTTTGTTTTTCTGTGCCGTGGGAATCCACTCACCTGGATGAATGAGTCCGATATCAGGACACCGTAGATTAGCCACTGCAGACTGACCACAAAGGACATGGCTATCAGTGGCAGGGGCAGGCTCTCCGAGTTCTTGGCCCTTATCACATGCAGCAAGCTGGCGAGCGGGGCGGCAAAGAAGCAAACGGAGACAACGCAGCAAACGATTCCTGCAAGTTGTTAGCAATTTTGTAGGGTAACTTTGTCACGGTAGTTAAACTATTTTGAAGAACGTGCTCATACCTGTGACGTGGATCATTTGATCGCGCTGATCTTCAAGCCCATTGGTGTACCAAATGACTGCAATCAGTACGGTTAGCGCAAAGCCAAACTGCTTGATGAAGGCACGTTTGTTGACGGTGAACACATAGTAGACCAGCGTGTAGACCAGAAAGAGCGTCGATCCGATAATATTGACAAGCACGATGCTCTGCTCGCTGGTTAGGACGCCGTAGCGCAGCCAGAAACTGCAGCTGTACAAATAGCGTTTAAAACAATTGATTTCGTTAAGCGCAAAAACCAAACTTGGTTTACTGCCAACCAGGCAGGCCAAGTTCCCACACAATTAGTTGAATATTTTAGCGCATATAGGATTAACTTTATTGATAATCCGAGAACTAGCTAATAGAATCGATTGATAGGGGAAGAATATAATAATTTAAAATCGATTTCCGTATTTTGTTCTTATCTAATTATAAAGGTAATTGATTAATCAATATCTCAAGGAATTGATTTATTATAAATCAAATATTTGAATCCCATTTTTGGTAGTAAGATTAACTATTTATGAGTTATTTTCCGGAGAAAAGTAAGAAGTTATGAAACAATTTTTTAAAGTTTAAAACTGCCGTATTCGTAACAGATACTTGCTTTTGAAATATCTTCATTTTAATGTATTTAAAAGTTTACAAATTATAATTGACTTAAAACCTTATCAAAACAGATAAGATAAGAAAGATAGTTAAATAAATTATTATAAATTATAAATGAAAACTTTATTTGTTAGATTGCTACTACTGGTAAAGCACATTAGCTTTAGTTACTGATAAACCAAGAAAAAAACTTCACGCCAGGCGCGACCAATTCGAATTTATCTTAGTTTTTGCCAACGTCGGCAGTTTCTACCCAAAAATACTCACGATAAGAAGCCGCAAACGAAAGGAACTCCGGAAGAGTCGCCCGTGCTCTTTTTCTGGATGTACTTTCGGCATATCATGCTGTGGGGATGAGGCGGAGGAGGCAGCAGTTTGTAATTAATTTGATAGTGATTTGGGTGCTCCTGTTGGGGGCGGGACTACTTACGAGCCAGAGAGGAACTGGAAGACGGTGCTGATCACTGCCGTCGTGGACAGCAGCGAGTCGTAGGCCACCGCCGACATAGCGACTTCCTTAGTACGTTTTACTTATGCTAGGCTAAAGTTAAACGACGCTAATACAACGTCAACAAAAAACTGAACAGCTGTCGAGGACTGCACGTAGCGATGACACCGCTGGCTAGAGATGGGCGTGAATCGGCGTTTACCAACACAGAAAAAGAAGGCACGAACAAGAACTGAGGTACGGCAAACAAGCTTCTTGTTTGCTTTTAATTAGATGAGTAAAAAGCCAAGATTTAAAAATGATGAGGATTAGTAATTTTAGCTTTAAAAATTATTTTCTTGCATCGTTTATTATCACGATAATGAGCTCAAAAACAATCGATATCTCGATTACTTGGCGCGACAGTCTCGAAAAGCTTTTGGGAGAGCGCTTTTTCGGCGCCAAACTCTTGCTGCCAAGGGCGTAATCAAATGGGGATTTAAAAGGGTATTACTTAATATATTGACTAATAATTCTAGATACCAATATTTTTAGCTTCTTTGTGGCAATACTAAATAAAAATAAGTTAATATATCTGGAAATATATTGGTATTTTTTAAGTATCCCTAATTTGAGTTCTGGTAAGCCACTGGTTGCCGGCAACCAGAAGGCTATCGCGTGTCGCATGTTCTAGGTCGAAGCTTTTACCAACCAATATTGACGCTCAGCTGCTTTAGTCGTTCTCTCCTGCCGTAACGCTTCGATCCGTGTGCGCCGCTGGCGGTGCGCCGTTTATAAATAATACTTGTAGTTATATTCCAAATTGTTGAATCGGAAATGCAAGAATTAGCATACGTTACTGCGGCACCCGTTACCCAACACTGCACCGCAACGATTACCGCCAATTGTTAACAATTGTTTTTTACATTGTTAACACGCACACGCGCGTTCCTACGAGTGCCTTAAAAAGTGTTCCCTTCCCAAAATAAGCCAAATAAGCAGTACAAAGCAAAGTCCACAATTATGGCCAGTAAAAGCCACCAGGCGGAGGCCCAGCAGTTGTACCCACAGCCCAGCAGAGTGGAACTGCTAACGGCTCAAACGGAACCAAACCAGGTGAGATTTGGGTGGCGGGATTTCAGGTGAGAGAGAGAGCGGGCAAGATCGCCCCGACTACCACCAATCTTGTTGTATCTGCACATGCACCCTGTTCTTTGTTTTCTTTTGATGACGTATTCTCGTTTCTCTCTCCCCCCCGGATGCTGTGTTGTTGTCTTTCTTTTTCTCTGCTCTGCGACACGCATTTTCTTCAAGTATATTTTTATCTCTTTGTTTTTTGTATGTAAATGTTGCTTTTGTAGAACTGTGCAAAGACACATTTATTTTGATGCACATTTGTTTCAAAGTCAAATATACATATATAGTACATAAATTTAAATTACCGCAAATACATAACCACACACACGAGGCACTAGCATATGGTATCTGTAGATACAGTGGAACTCCTTTGTTGACATTGGGCAACATTTAAACAGTTCGTATACTAATTTAAGAACCTAATTTTATTTCATAAATTTCGATTGGAAAAAGATTTAAGGGTTTCTTTACTCAAAACTAAAATTAAAAATATTTTTGATGTGTGTCAGTAATAACTAAATGATTATTTACGCTTTAGCTTCTATACCTTTGACCTTCCATTGTTGCTCTAGTATAGCTTTCAAGTACTTTGGTACGTAGCAGAGCTGTTTTTTAATATATTTATTTTTTTTTGGCAAACAAACGGATCTTCCTGTGTGTTTAATCAGCTGAATTCTCATTCATCGCTTATCAGTTATAAAGAGACACCGCCCCGAGGGCGACGGTTCATTAGGGGGGGTGCACTGCCTATAAATAGTAATCCGTATAATCGCCGCAGCTGATCCGTAATGGTCCCGAAAAGAAATGGAAAGTTTTGCCCTTGGGTCAAGATTAGCCATAATTAGCGCCAATTATACAGATTAGAACAATGCGGCGGGCTTATAAATCAGAAAGGTACCGATAACGAATTTCAAAATGACCCCATACAATGACGCACTGAATCGCCGCTTTTCACACAACTATAGCACGTTTAAGGGAACTGTTTTTCTTGGCATTATCATTAACTATATATTATTCATGTATTTGCAGAAACCGCGATGGGGCAAACTCCTGTTGCTGGTGGCCCTAGCAACCACATTTGGCGGTGCGGTATCCACCGGTTACTGCATTGGCGTTATCAATGCCCCCTCAAAGGTGAGATATTAACGATGGACGATTTAACAGCAAACAAAAACCGAACACTATCTTTACAGCTCATGAAGGTCTGGTGTAATCAAACGCTGCACGAGAACTACGGCAGCAACCTGAGTGTGAGCGGACTGGACCTTCTGTGGTCGTGCATTGTTTCTGTGTTCCTGGTCGGAGGCGCCATCGGATCGCTGGGCGGAGCTGGAGCGGCCAACAAGTTTGGCAGGTATTTTATGTAGCTATTAATCAATGCGATAAGCCCCAATAGATTTCTTGGAGTGTTTTTTAATCCACCGCCTAATTCGCATATCACAGGAAGCCATTTAGAAGTGGCCGCCAGCAGGGGTATTATGCCATAATAATCAATTACAGTATGGCTACTTAAGATATTGCTTTAGAAACAAGAACGGAAGCTAAGGCAAGCCGAAGTTTGTATACCCTTGCAATTGATTTATTAGAAAGTGTAAATATATTTCGATTTTTATTTTTATTTTCGACAATTTAAACTTCATTTCTCTGCTGGCACACTCACAGTATAACAAAACTTACCCCACACTTGATTTGTTGTTCAGTTCTACATACATTATTATACATTATGTTCCTTTTCAGAAAAGCATGCTTCCTCATCTGCGGAGCCCTTTTCACTGTGGGTGCTGTGCTCTTCTTCTTCTGCCGTGCCGCCAACTCGGTGGAGATGCTGGTCATAGGCCGCTTCATTGTGGGCCTGGCTTCCGGTCTTGTAACCGCCACACTGCCCATGTACCTGTCCGAGGTGGCTCCTCAGGCCCTTCGGGGCACCCTGGGCGTCTTCTGTGCTGTCGGCGTGACCGGAGGAGTGGTCGTTGGTCAGGTTTGCAGTCTGGCAGACGTCTTTGGCACTGAGGAACTCTGGCACTATGCGTTGACCGCTTACATGGGTTTAATCCTAGTATGCTATCTGCCATCGTACCTGTTCCCTGAAAGCCCCAAGTTCCTGTATATCGTGAAGGGAAATCGGGCAGCTGCCAAGCGAGAACTTCAGCGACTGCGAGGCAAGGATGCGGAGGATCTGATTGCTCAAGAGATTGCTGAGATGGAGGCAGAGGCCAATGCCAAGGTGCAGACGAGCAGCTTCTGTGATGTGCTGCGTGATCCTCGCCTCACGTTGCCACTAATTATTGTCTGCTGCTTCCACGGTGGCCAGCAACTGTCGGGCATTAATGCGGTTAGTACTGGATGCAGCTTCATACATCAGGCTAAACCTAATGGAGTGGTTTTTTTCAGATATTTTACTACTCTGTGAGCATCTTTGAAAAGGCCGGCTTGTCCACTGAAAACGCGCAGTGGGCCAATTTGGGCGCTGGATGCCTAAATTTGTGCATTTCACTGCTAGGACCCTTGCTGATGGCCTACTGCAATAGGCGAACCCTGATGATGTTCTCCTGCGCCCTCTGCTCTGTCTTCCTGTTCACCATTGCCTTTGTCCTGTTTTATATTGTAAGTCGACCCCTGAAGGTCTTGATCTTAGTCATTTTGTCCAACTAATGTGTATTGTTTATTACTAGGACTATGTCAGCTGGTTTGCCATTGCCTGCATCGTCTGCATTATGGGCTACATATTCTTCTATCAATTCGGGCTGGGTCCCATTCCCTACTTCATTGGCTCAGGTAATTTGAGGATCCGGTAATTATTGGCATTCCCTAGCTGCTCGAATTTCGAAGAACTGGGTCTGCAATTGGAGTCTATTTAAAGTTCATTGGCTCCCCACATCAGATACGTTTCCAGACACAGCGTCGTGGATTGCTGACGCAATTTAGGTTTATTTTTAGCCACCAAACTGATTCAATTCGATTGTATTTTATAATTTGTAGAACTTTTCGAGGTGGCCCCCCGCTCCGTGGCCATGTCGATGGGCAGTCTGGCCTCGTGGACGTGCAATTTCATAATTGGCATCTCGTTTCCCCTCCTACAGAATGCTTGGGGCGCCTTTGTCTTTCTGCCCTTCTCCATTACCTGCGTTTTACTGTGTTTGCTGACGAAATTCTACCTGCCGGAAACGCACGGACGCGATCCATCCGAGGTGGCGCCCCTCGTATCGAAGGGCTTCCGCTCCAAGGTCAAATGAGAGCTTGGCTAACACAGGCTAACCCATTGGCTATTATCTTACAATTAGGTTTAAGGGTGGTAATAGGTTTTAAGCAGAAAGTCTCGTCCAGTACATAAGTGCCTTGGTCGACAATAAGTCGGTAGTGAATTTGCTCAATGACCGGCCAAACTATAATTGTACTCGTAAGTTTTTTGTACAAACCAATAATAAATGAGGAACTGGAATACAACTTAGGTTAAGACACCCTGTAAAAAGCTTTCAGCGCTTCGACTTCTTATCAAGCTGCACAAGTTCAATTAAAATGCCTGGAGGAGGACGGAGCGCCAACTAATACTCGGTTAATTAGATTTATTGTTGTACGAAGAGTTTGGCAGAGGCGCAGATATCTTGCTGAATGCCCTTCCGTTTCCATTGAGATATAATGGAACAAACTTATGTTAATATTTTGCAAAATATATATTAAAGTTGGGATATAACTGATTGTTTAAAAACCTGTTTCATTTTCAATAACAAACCTTCAAGATCAAGTTTGAATTGGGTGCATAGAGTATAGAGGTGTTTGTGTACTCTCCCGGCTAGTAGTTAGTGCAAACAAACGCACCCGTGTCGATGATAAGAAAACAAGCAGTCAGTCGTGAGACAAAAGACGCTAAATTTATCTACGACGATGACGGGTTCTGTGCTGTAACCGTGTATTCCGTGCCCTGGGCAAGCATAGCGAAAATGTGTGTTGTGTTTCTGATTGATAGACAAGCTAGGGGGGATGAGTCAACGGAGCTCGCTGTCTGTAAGTTGCCCGGATGCGAATCACTTTCGGTTTGGCTCTTGATGTGCCAGCTTCGTACCGCATCGCGCCGTCGCCATGGTTGTTATTATGGTGATTTCCCGCTTTCTCCCTTAAGCCGGCGGCGAGTTTGTCGCTTAAGTCTTTCGTTTTCGCCGTTCTAATCTCGGGTTTATCCCGTTGTTCCGTCTCGTTGCAGCACGTGACCCCGCCCAGGGTCAGCGGCTGGACACCGCTTCTGCTGCTCATCTGCCTGACCGTAACGCTGGGCACCACGGTTCCGGTGGGCTACTTCTTTGGCGTGCTCAATGCGCCGGCCGAGATCATTAAAAAGTGGTGCCAGGACATCTTGGCAACCGAATACGATACGATTGTCACCGCCAGCCAGCTGGACATCCTGTGGACGAGCATTGTGTCCATCTATTTAATAGGTGGTATCTGTGGTTCCTGTTTCAGTGCTTTGTGCAGCGACAAATACGGACGGTGAGGAGTCCTTCCAACTTAAATTGTTATCAAGGAATTAAAAAAAAATATATATTATCTTAATTAATAATTCCAGTAAGGGCTGCCTGATGATCAGCTGCATACTGCTCGTGATCTCCGGCATCCTCTTCACTTGGTGCCGTGCCGCTAAATCTCTAGAGATGCTGATGGTGGGCCGTTTCCTGGGCGGCATTGCATCGGCTTTGATTTTCACCGCCCAGCCCATGTATCTGCTGGAAGCGGCTCCCTCGGAGCTCAGCGGCAGTGTTGGTGTCTTCACCTGCATCGGTGTAACTGGAGGAATCCTACTGGCCCAGGTGTTAACCTTGTCACATCTGTTGGGCAACGATCGGCTGTGGCCCTACGCCCTTAGTTTCTACAGTCTCCTAGTTATGACGTCGCTCCTGCTCATGTGGTGGTTTCCGGAAAGTCCTCGCTGGCTCTACCTGCACAAGAAAGATGCCGCCGCCAGTGAACGGGCTCTGCAACATTTGCGAGGGAAATACGCTGAGGAAGAGGTGCAGCGGGAAATGCTCGAGATGAAGGCTACCTTGGAGGCCAAGGCCAGTGCGAAGGCCAGCTCTCTTTGCTCGGTCCTGAGAGACAGGGAGCTATGGCTGCCTCTACTGCTGGTTTGCTCCTTTCAGGCCACCCAGCAGCTCAGTGGAATCAATGCAGTGAGTCATAATCTAATCTTCATATATTGAACTTAGTTATCCTTTTCCATTCAGATATTCTTCTATTCGCTGGCCATTCTAACTGATGCGGGGTTCTCGTCGGGAGCAGCCACTTGGTTGAATCTGGGAATCGGAGGCTTTAACATGTGCACTTCACTTCTGGGACCGCTGCTCATCAGCCGGTTTCCCCGTCGTCCGCTTATGATGATCTCCTGCTCCATTTGTGCCCTCGCCCTGTTTGCCATGTCCTTTGGTCTTTTCTATCTGGAGAGTTCGGAGAGCACAGTGCTGGCCTACTTCTGCGCCTCCTTCATTCTCACGTTTATCCTGGGATTCCAGCTGGGTCTGGGTCCCATTGCTTACTTCATTGGCTCTGGTTTGTATAGGAAATATTATTTTTTTTTTATTCAACATTAATAATGTAATTAATTTTATTCGCTTAGAGCTGCTAGAGGACTCTCCTCGCCCCGTGGCCATGTCAATGGGCAGCTTGTTCTCCTGGATAGGCAACTTTCTGGTGGGCATGTGCTTTCCCCTGCTGCAGAGTGTCTGGAGCTCCTTTGCCTTCGTTCCTTGCATGTGTGTCTGCCTCTACTGCCTGCTGCTCACCTGGCGTTATCTTCCGGAGACCCGCGGTCGAGAGCCCAAGGATGTCAAGCCGCTCATGAGCCAGGGGCTCTCTTCCAAACGGCGATGAGAAAATTCAATTTTTCATTATGAAAATTTATTTAACATAAAAACAAGAAGCCAAAGTATGTAAACCCTTACAGTTTACTAACATTAAAATTGCTATAACAATTAAGAAAACTGGTTATCCTTCACTGGAAGCCCACATGGAGCGTTAAATTAAAAGACAGAAGTTAATGAGTAAATTCCATCATTTAACTTTTATTTATAAATTAAAGCCCAAAAGTCTGCTTCAAAGTGAGACATTCCCTCCTGAAAGCCCCATTTGCTTTATCTGTCATCGCCTCCCATGGGGAATGGTCATCGGTAGTTTCTGCATCTGGCTGCCCAACTTCTTACCAAGCATGCTCTTTTCCATCCTGATTTCGGTGATTGAAACATTTGCCTTAAAATGCTAAAAGCTTCTTCCTTACGTGTCTCTACCGGAAACCAAAAGCAATGAAAACAAATGGAGAATAGCTTCAAATCCAAGATCAAGGAGTCTTGAGCTTTCGTTTCAAGTATTCCAAAGAATCCAAAAGTCATTTAAAATAAGATTAATTGTACACTTGTGGCCTATATTTATGACGTCAACATGCGTACATAAACTACAATATGTATATGTAGATGCTTATTTCTCGACGATAAAGAAATTTTTATTTTGCTTTTATCAGCAAACAAATTCTCCTGTACCATTAGTGGTTTTTTATTCATATTTATTTTGGCAAGACTTATAGGAACTTTATATTATATACTTAAAAATGACTAATATAATTCTTTTTGTCGGGCAAAATGCTATATACTGGCGGCTCGTCCTTGCGCATCCTGTTGAATTCCTTTTGCACGGAGTAAAAGGCGCAACTCAGATAAACTAAATATTTATAAAGTAATTTTTAGAAAAATTAAATAAGGAAAAGCTCTTACCTGTAAATGGGAACACCATCGCTGGAATAAAGATCCAGGAGCGTAGATTCGTGGTCAGCAGATGAATGGTCAAGTAAAGCATTAGATAGAAGAAGAATCCTGTGGTAATCATCCATGGCACAAAGAATTTGTAATTTTGCTATAATTGGAATTTAATATAAATGTACTATCGAAAACCCATGAATTTCTCTCACCTTAAAAGCACCAATAAGTAAGGACAAGCTGCCAAAAATTTGCAAAGCAGAAATGTGTATCCCAAGATCGTACAGTGAACCTAAGAATAACGAAATAATTACATATCAATCAGGCGATTCAGTTCCCTAGAAATTCTGTAAAATGTGTATACATAGCTGCATTTAAATTTGTTTCATATCTCGTATAGTTCGACAGCTATGTATATAAGTTTGAATTTCATGTTTACCTTTCTTCGAAACATAGGGATAGTGCCTACTTCTCCAGAAATAGTCGTCCATAAAAGCCAAATAGGTAATGGCAAAAGCTATGGACAAGATGCCAGTGCAGATAATGCCTCCTTTGGTGTCCAGCTTCAGCATTTTTGCGAGTTTTTAGAGAACCTTGCTGTAGGAGAATTATTTCACAACTGATCCCTGTTGAGAATGCAAAACTCACAATAATACATATATTTTGTGTGTGAGATGGGGATGGATCCAGAAATATCTGGAAGAGAGAAAAAGCCTCTCTCTTGTGGTTCTCTCCCTCTCTCAGCCAACGAGCTTTTTTCCTCCTAGTAGCCTTTGTGCTCATGCGTAGCTTACTTGCTTGCTGATAAGCCGCTTATAAGTCAGGGGTTCTTTTTCAAACGGCGATGAGAGAATTCAGCTTAACATTATAAAAGTTAAATTAAAATAAAAACCAAGACAAAGTAGTTAAACCCTTACAGTTTACTAACATTATAATTGTTATAACAATTAAGAAAACTGGTTATCCTTCACTGGAAGCCCACATGGAGCGTTAAATTAAAAGACAGAAGTTAATGAGTAAATTCCATCATTTAACTTTTATTTATAAATTAAAGCCCAAAAGTCTGCTTCAAAGTGAGACATTCCCTCCTGAAAGCCCCATTTGCTTTATCTGTCATCGCCTCCCATGGGGAATGGTCATCGGTAGTTTCTGCAACTTGCTGGCTAGCTTCCTGTTAAGCATCCCCTCCAGATTTTGCTGATTTGTCCATTTTCCCTTCTTATATGCGCCTTGGCATGCTTTTATTTCTGATCACGTGTCGCTTTTGGAGACTAGAAATAGCAATCCCAAAGAAGTGGTGCCTCTCATGGAGAATGGATTCAAATCCAAGATCAAGTAGTTATGGAGTTTCGTTACAAGTATTCCAACGAATTCAAAACCCATTGGAAACAAAATTAATTGTAAACTTGTGGCCTACATTTATGACGTCAAAATGCGAACGTAAACCACAATATAGATGCTTATTTCTCGATGATAAAGAAGCTTTTATTTTGCTTTTATCTAATCAGCAAACAAATTCTCCCTCACCCTTGTTGGTTTTTTATATGAATCTTTATACATATTACAAATATACTTAAATATGACTAATATAATCCTTTTTATCGTTCAAATTGGTATATGCTGGCGGCTCCTCCTTGCGCATCCTGTCGAATGCCTTTTGCACCGAGTACAAAGCGCAACTCAGATAAACTAAGAATAGACAATATAGAGTTATATGTAGATTTAGAAAGTAATTTTTAGGAAAATTAAACAAGGAAGAGCTCTTACCTGTAAATGGCAACGCCATCACTGGAACAAAGATCCAGTGGCCATTCATGGTCAGCAGAACAATGGTCAAGTAAACCATTAGATACAAGAAGAATCCTGTGGTAATCATCCAGGGCACAAAGCATTTGTAATTTTGCTAAAAATGGATTATAAGATAAACAATCGATAAGGGAAAAATATAAATGTTTCTCACCTTAAAAGCTCCAATAAGCAAGCACAAGCTGCCCAAAATTTGCAGAGAAGAAATGTGTATCCCAAGATCGTACAGACCATCTAAGAATAACGAAATAATTACAAATTAATCAGGCAAGGCAGTTCATCAGCAATTCCTCAAATTGTGTATATATACTTCTCCAGAAATAGTCGTCCATAAGAACCAAATAGGTAATGGCAAAGGCTATGGACAAAATGCCTGTACAGATGATGCCTCCTTTGGTGTCCAGCTTCAGCATTTTGGCGAGTTTTTTAGAGAACCTGGCTGTACGAGTAATATTTCACAACTGAATGCGTGTTAATCGGCGATGCACAAGCTTTTTCCGACGACGCTTTGGTTTATCTTATCTGACTGATGTCGTGGTCTCTCTCCCGGAATCGACCGCATTGGAAAGGAAAACCTTTGTATGTTTTGTGTATAAGTATATTTTTATTAAAGGATTTGCTTTTTATTGCTTCGACAGTTTGGCCAACAAAGCTTTTTTAGCAACGAGGTACCACCAGCTTGTTGGCTCCTTTCTTTTGTTTTTACAATGAGTAACGATTTTGAGTCGATTATTTGTTTGGATAATGCAATGGAATTGATTAGCTAACAAATTGAGTGGCGAGTGCAAAAATTTGTTAATTGTAAAATTTGTAACATGCATTATATTATTGTTTGCTTTCTCTTGCACTTTTAACTAGTATCTTTAAGTATAAAAAAATGTTATTGCAATAATCGCATGGCATTGCTTCATATGTATTGATGTATGTATAATTATTCGATTTCGCTTGATAATTCGTAAAATGTAGCGTATTTTAGATAATTTCTCGAGGCATAATTCTGTGTGAGAATTAGTTAATATAATTTAAGTTAAGTTGCGTTAGATTTTGGGTAAGGTAGAGTTAAAAAACTAGCAAACGAATGTTGCTCCTTTCGCCGATTTTCTTGTTTGATTCTTTTTTTTTTTAAGTTAGTCAAGATATATAAAAATACGTAGATTATAACATTCGATTAGTACAAGTAGTATGTATAAATATATAAAAAGTACACAACGTGTAAATAAGACTAAGTCAATAGAGGAGAGCTCCTTCGGGCAGGTTGCATAGCCGACCGCCCCTTATGCTTGCGTCCTTTCTCATCATTTTTCGTTTTTTGTTTTGTTTTTGGCAAAATCACAGGAGAATTAGAAATAATTAACGTAAACTACGGACACCTCAATGGGATAGTGTGCGCTTAAGACGGGGGAAAACGTCGGTGAAAGTGGAAAACTTTCAGTTGCCGATTCGAAAGAGCGTTGGTTCAACTTGGGTTGCTTTATTTTGCCTTCACTTGCATTGCTGTATTATCGTTTTAGTTTTAGTTTTGATTTGAAGGGGTTTTGAATTCATTAAGTGTATATTTGTATAATAAATTATGACTATATATGCAAGTATATAAGAAGTAAGTAGGAGGCGCATTATTCCACTTTTCAACTTAGGATAACAATATTTTTTCTCGCGACTGACTGACTGACGAACTGGCTCGCTAACGGCTCTTATAACAATATTCAACTAGAGAATCGCTGATCAAAAAAATAGTAATCATAATAATAGTAGTGATAATCGAAGGATGCAGACGCATGTACAAAAGAATAAATAAAATCGCGTATAAAAAGGATCTGCGGTTAACCTATTTTAGACGTCGACAACCATCTTCTTGTGTATGTCCGTGTTGCCGACCACCGAGCAGAACTCATCGAACGAGATCTTCCCATCTTCGTCCTTGTCCGCAAATCCGATCGTCTTGTCCACAATTTGCTGCAGTTGGGTTTCCTTCAGATTATTGCCCACCATCATCTTTAACACCTGCACAAAGACACAGAAGAAAAAGGAAGTTATTGGTAGGTATTCTTCCACACTTATACCGTGTTGAGCTTGCCTGAAACAGTTCGCCGTTGGAAATGTAGCCGTCATTGTCCATGTCATAGATTCGGAAAGCGAAGCGAAGCTTCGACAGCTTGTCGCCCTTGACGCTGAACTGTGAGACGCCCTGAATGAACTCCTTGAAGTCCACCTCGCCGTTACCATCGGCGTCGAAAATGTCAATCACGCGCTGCACCAGCGGATTCTGTTGCAGCTCCGGCAGCGACATAAACTCGTCAACGCTCAGCGCTCCCGAGTTGTCCAGGTCCAGTTTCCGGAAGCGTTTTCCCAATCGCCGGATCTCATCCGCGTCGACTGATGGAAAAGATGGAGAAAATACATACATAAATATATTAACACTAAAAATCGGCAGCAAATGTATTTTTGTTAAATAAATTGCAAAAATGTAAACCTTTTATTTAAAATAATATAAAATATAAGCTTTGTTAGGCAATAAACATTTATGATTTAAGGATGTAAAATGCCACTGTCAGATTGCCAGAGTCTTGGCTATATTTTATTTTTAGAGACAGGTTGTCTGTCGATCATCACAGACGAACAAAGGGTGACAAAAACCCACATTCTAGAATGCCAATTTCGAAATAAACAAAACCAAGAGGAAGAAACTAAGGCCTCGTGATCTCTGACTGCAGTATCGGGAATATTGAGTTGGGAATTCGAAGCCAAATACGTTGTAAATGGAATTTTAAAGCGCCACGTTTCGTTTACATTCCGTCTCTGCCTATTTTATACGCTTATGTACATTTAGTCGCATGTACACATGTATGTATGTATGTATGCGCTGTTGTTTGCATATTCATAAACAGCTGCCTTTGCGTCCAAATGACATTGGCTGAAAAAATCGTACTTACAATTGGAACACATTTCCATGGGCAGTGATGTTTCATTTCCCTGCAAGGCAAGACGTAGAAGTTATTTTAGAAAAATTCCCAATTATTATCGCAGCAGCAAGTGCAAGGCTAGGCGGAGGGTGGTGGGGGGATGTGAAAATTGGCGAATATTCGCCTTTATAGGGGGCAAACTCTCACTCTCTTTTTCGCATTCCGCCTTGTAACCCCACCATGGCCACACTTTCCCCGCCCCTGCTCCCTTGCACTTGGTCTTCTCGTGTTTTGGTGGCATTTTATTACCATTTTGGTTTTGCCTTTTGTGGTTCTCCTTGGTGCTATCTATAGTACAAGTAAATTTGAGTTTTTGCACTGCTCTGCTCTTGCTCTCGCCGTCGCTGTTCCGCTCTTTTCCGTTACGATCAGAAGCTTAAAGGTGTCCTGCACATGCTAGAGGGGTTTTTGGGCGATGAATAACGGTTTTATTGTGGATATCCTCAATTCTTTATATTTTATTGTGCATGAGTTTTCCACTACAGCTCAGTGTTGCCAGATGCAAATTTGGCTTTACCCTAAAAAATCCCACGCTAGCGATGACTCGAACCAAACAATATATATTTTTAAACAAATGAAATTAAACATTTTTAAAGAATTTGTCCTATGTTAGCACTTAGCTTAATAGCTTGATCGTCCCCATCGGCGCCCCATGTATCCGCCACTGACTGAAAGGTACACTTTCAAAATGAAGTCTGGCAACGCCATGTTATCTTGTGTGATCGTGATCACGACGTGCGCGATCACGACGGTTTCGCGGTATTTTGAGCCCCATTTGTTTTGATCGAGGTTTTATATTTTTAAATTTGCGGAAATGGAGTCAATGGAAGTTGATGAGAATATCCCTCAGCTGTAAGTGACCGAACTCGTTCCTCTACCTCCTCCACTTGACCACCTACGCCTCCCCAGTTACCAGCGCACGCCGGAGGACGTAAAGGCCATTGTAAAGCATGCGAAGCTAGACGAGCGCCAGTTGACCCAACTGACCCAGGCGCTCTATTTTCCCTCGGCGGATGTGGAATCGGAAAATCTGCGACTGCTGGAACTGGACGGACACATGCTGGAGCAAATCCGCGACGGCCAGACGCTGCACTTCAAGGGCGGCCAGAACGAAAAGGTGGTGCTCTGCACCGACGAGCGGACGTACGACGTGAAGGGGGCCGAGATCTCCAACAGCCTGCTTTTGGTGCCGAACCTAAAGTTTGCGGCTGCCACCAGCACGTCGCCGCTGAAGAGTCCGCGCACGGGCAACGCCAATGCCTCCCTGGAACGTAGCCTGAACGATAGCACCGAGGATGAGCTGGAGGTGCCACGCACTCTGGAGCAGCGGTCGGTTCTCAAAGTGTTCCATGAGTACTTTGAGTGCCGCGAGATCAAGCCGCGCTTCCGCAAGCTGGGAGAACTGCTGCAATTAACACGGTACTCGGGCCCGGAGAACGAGTTCTGTATTGAGCGCAAGCTGCTCTTCAGCCTGACCCAGCTGCTGGACACGGTGCAGTGCAGTAGGGCGCAGTTTATGGACGGATTACGGCAGTATCGAGCCATGCAACTAGACGGCCACATGCGCGTAATGGAGTACGAGTACGAGTACAGGACTATAAGCCTGATGCTGGGACTCATCAGCGAAAACTCCTGGGCCCTGGACGAAGTAGAAAGGGAGGAAACTATCAGTGCCCTGATCGGTATCGCTCCGGAGGCGGTTGTTTCTGGACTATTCGATATCTACACCATTCCCAGCGAACGATGTCCGGACAAGTTTCAGTACCAGGAGTCACTGGTGGCCCGAATCGTGGCACAAAATATTTTACAGCCCGGACTGCGGTTTCGCAACGAGGAATTCATGCGCACGTGGCAGGAGGCCCTGCCCGAGGGTATGACCTGCCAGCTTAGCTATCTTCGTGGCCTCGGCATCTGCGACAAGGAGGGCGCTCAGCCCTGTATTCGCTCGCTGTCCGAGGAGCAGCTGCCCACCAGCATCAACGATCGCATGAGGGCCTTGTTCAAGACAAAGCAGAAATGGACGTTGGATGAAATGGAACCATACATGGAGTAAGTCAGGCTTCACAATCCCATTAAGAAACTTATTAAAAGAGGTTATCTTTTTCGCAGATGCTTCACCACACCCACATTATCCGTATCCACGCTGCTGGCTAAGCATGCCCGCTCTCTGACCGAAGGGGGCGTGCGGTACTACGTCTCAAAGCATTAATGTAAGCATCCCATTCAAGGTTTTATTGTTTTTATACTTTGTACACATCATTTTAGTAAAAAATAGTCTTAAGCTTGTCCTAGGCATTCCGTTTGCGTTTGTTCCGATCTTTTTTGGCCTGCTTTTGGTCTTCAATGGCCGCTTTCATGGTCTCAACGGCGCTTTGCGTGTGACTTGTGCTCACCTGGTTAGCCGCCTCGCTGTTGGGGTACTTAAAACTGAAGCCCCTGGGGAAGATTGGCTGTGCCAGGAGAGCATTGAGCTGCGCTCTCACAGTCTCTACGTGAAGACGATTGCGCCGGCGCTCTATCACAAACGGATCCTCGTCCTGATCGCTGCCACTTTAGAAATGCAAATAATTTAATTCAAGTTTAATGTTATAATAGTTCCCCCTTACGATTCATCATTGTAGCCGTCGATTATCATGTCCATTTCCTCGGCGTGCTTCTTCATCCAGCCTCGCTCGCTTTGAACGCGCTTCAGCTTCAGTTCCTCCTTGTCCAGATCACGGGCCAGGTTTACTCGCTCTCTGACAGCGCCCATAAAGCGCTCCGAGATGGGGAACAGTGGCAGATCTTCAGCTGCAATGGAAAGTGGTATCTTAACCCGGCTACTAAGGCACACTCTTCCCTTTACTCACTCCTCTCCAGGGTTTTGTAGAGTTTCACGTAGCTCTTGACTTCACCCGGTTCCATGAACATGACAGTTATGCCATGCTTATTGGCTCGAGCCGTGCGACCTGACCTGTGCACATAGTTCTCGCTGGTCCGCGGCACCTGATAGTGGATCACATGCTCCACATTGGGTATGTCCAGGCCTCGGGCAGCCACGTCAGTGGCTATCAGCAAACCTGTTGGACTGTCGCGGAAGCGCTCCAGGTTCTTGAGGCGCTGCTTCTGGATCATGTTGGCATGTAGGGGCAAGGGATTGCAGTCCAGCAGGCCGAATAGCGTGGCCAGCCTCTTGACACAGTCAATGGAATTGCAAAAGACAATGGTGCGTCCTGGATGGCGTTGAATGAAGTAGTACAGATGAAAGTCCTTTTGCTCGAGGGGGCACAGCAAACGACTTTCGGTCAAGGTCTGAGCGGTTTCTGTAATTCGAGAAGGATTTGTAGGATGGAATTTAGCTTTCAGCCTTGATATACCTACGCTGAGTGCTGGTTATATCCACAATCTTGGGCTGTGAGATGCCCAGCTCCTCGATGAGGCTCTCGATTTTCTGGTCCACCGTTTGCTTTACAAATTTAGGCCGCTTGCCTGTATTACGCTCTGAAATGAATATGATTAAGGTACTTTTGGATATCTATTTTTGAAGTAGTGACTTACTTTGCATGTGATCTGGTAGATCGTGAACCAATGTCAGCGTGGCCGAGTAGACAAAGTTTTGGCGCTGCTGTTTCTTCTGCTCGTCCGCGTTGAGCACCTTAAGCAGGCTCCTAAGCTCTTCAAAGTGCCCCTTCTCCACCATCCTATCCGTCTCGTCAATGACTAAGAAACTGACGTCCTCGATTTTCTTGAGATGGTGGTTGCCCTGGGAATACAGCTCCCATAGACGACCGGGCGTGGCCACAACTATTTCCGGACACTGACGCAAGACACGCTCCTGCTTCGCCACGGCCAGACCACCAAAGATGGCTGCCACACGAATGCCGGTGTACTTGGCAGCCGTTACTAGATGATTCTTCACCTGCACGGCCAGCTCCCGAGTGGGTGTCAGCACCAGGCCGTACAAGGGTAGCTGCTTCCGCTGGGCATTCTCCTCCATATCGCTTTCCTCGTCGCTGGCCCCGGAAACATGATCCAGTTCCTCCGGCGGAGGCGTTAATTCGTGCTCATCATCGGCTACCTCAGCAGGCTGCTGTCCCTTTACTTTGGGTGCCTTGCGTATTCCTGAACTGACATTCCGTTGCTTCAGCTCCATAATCCCGGCCAGCATGGGTATTCCAAAGGCTAGTGTCTTTCCGCTGCCCGTTTCCGCTGCTCCTAGGATATCCTTTTTGCCGTGAATCGCTGCGGGCAGGGTTAAGGCCTGGATTTGGGTGGGCCCCTTGAAGCCTTGTTCTCCCAGGGCGCGCAGAATGGGCGAGGGAACTCCCAGACCGTTCCAGGCGGAAACATCTTCTCCGTTGACTGTAGAGATGGGCACTAGATCGGGGGCCTCGTCCTCTTCGTCGCTGGATTCAGCTTGATCTGGTTCCTCTGCAGCCTCGTCATCCGACGGCGGTGGCCTGAGCAACGCAAATCGATCTGCCGCATACTCATCGTTGGAATCATCGCTGTCTTCCGCATCCTTTTCCTCTGCCTTTCCCTTTGTCTTCTTCTGTTTACGCTGCTCCTTGCGCTTTTCCCGTTTCTCGCGCAGTTTCTGCATTTTCTGTGCATGCCGCTCGGCCAGGCGTGCCTTTTTACTGGACTTTGCGGTGGCACCCACCTCATCCTCGCTGTCCGATTCGCTGTTTCTTGCCGGATATTTGGAGCGAACCCGCTTCTGCGAGGACTTTACCAGCGCTGCATCGTAGTCCTTGAGGACCTCCAGGCCGATCAGTCCCTCGTAGTTCCCAAAATCGTCGGAAATCACGTGGCCCTTGATCTTCACCTTTTGCCAGTTCTCCTCCTTGGGAGCAGCCGGCTCTTTAACCGTGTTTTTCCCTGCTCTTGGAAGCTTTGCGGATTTCTGTTTGTTCTGGACCATGCTTAACGTTTTAATTAACCAAATAAACGTTAAATAAAAACACGCCGACGACCGCGTGTTTTGTTTTTGTCTTGAAAAGAATCGATTTTTCGATAACATAAACAATTGGTCTAATCAGCTGTTTGGTGTTAATCAAGGCTGGTTTACAGTGTTGCACAATGCTTGATTTTGAATCGAATCCTTGGCGGTTACATTTTAAAAATTACGATTTAAAAGCGCTCCGTTGTTTGTGTTTGGTTTTTATTTACTGTGTGGTTTATCTATACAAGTCCAAGGTTAATTCGTTTATTATTCTGCTCGCTCTATTTTTAAAAACAATTAACTTATATTTGGCTTATTGCTCGCCAGTCACTCCCAGCTTCTTCTTCAGCGACTCGGGCATTTCTGGTGGTGGTGGGCGTGGCATGCGCAGGGTAACCTTCACGGCATCGTAGATGAACCACTGGGCAGCGGTCAGGGTACCGATCATCACGATCCTAGGCACCAATCCTCCCCAGAGTCCTGCAAATCGGGATTTAAAGCCGTTAGAGGTAGAAAACAAAGAAAACTTGAATATTCACTCACCGGCCCAGCCAAGCTGCTTGGCCACATCCAGGGCGCTGGCGCCCTTGGCCTGGTTAAGCTTGGACACCACTGTGTCGGCGGGATGCGAGACAATGGCGCAGAAGACGCCGGCAATGTAACCGGCGGCAAAGGTCACCACAAGCTGCTCGCCCTTGGTGCAGTCGGCACGGGGCTTGGGAACCACATACTTGTACAGCAGCTCCAGCGTGCGCTCAAAGCAGGCGAACTTCATCATGGTGTAGGGGATCTGTCGCATCCACAATGGCACCAGGCCCTTGTAGAAGGCGGCCACGCCCTCCTGGGCAGTCATCTTGGGCAGAGCCTCGCGCAGAGTCTTGGCAAAACCGGGAGTGGTCTGAATCTTGACCTTGGCCGCCTCCATGGGTGCCAGCGCAATGTCGGCAAAGAATTCGGCAGAGGCCGAGGCGGCCAGGTAGAGTCCGGTTCTGTACAGGAAGGCGTTCTCCTCGCCGATGGCGTCTCCGTAAATTACCTTGAAGACCTCATACAGACCAAACTTGCACAGACCTTGCATCGAGTAGCCGATGAAGGTGGGGGCCCAGCCCTTGGCCAAACCACGAACGCCCTCTTCCGCCAAGCTGACGCGGAAACCGTTGAACACGCTCTTGTACTTGGCCGGGTCCACCTGCAGGCGGCACTTGACCAAATCCAGGGGCACCACCATTGTGTGTGTGGAGCCGCACGAGATGATGCCGCCCAGACCGCACAGCAGGAAGTAGTGGTTCGAGCCGAACTCGCAGGAATCTGGAGAGCAGAGACGGGTTTTAAGGCTTAAAATTGCAAGTAATAGCTTTCTTTTTGAAGGTTCTTTCTACTTACCACCCTGGGCAGCAGCAGCGGCGGCGATGTTGTGGTTGGGAGTCAGCTGGCGAGGAGAGACATCGTTCAGGGCTGGAGTTGCCACGGCGGAGGGGGCGGGCACAGAGGCAGGCGTGGCAGCCTGGCAGTTGACGCTGGTGAAGGGCGACCTGAACGTTGAGTTCTGCGCGGCATCAAACAGGGACTTAAACATGGTGCCTAGAGTGGCTAAAAGTATTAAAAAAACCAAATAAAAAGGTTTAAGGTTAAGGTCATGATGTAATAAAATAACACATATATATATATTGTTTAAAAAAATATATATTAAACAATTTTCAAAAAAAAAGCTGGCCAATTGCTATATCAAATTTAATTTCACTTTCTTAGCTTTGTTTACCAATTAAAGAAAATATGAAAACGTAATTTAATTCAAAATTTGTCAAGTTATTAGGTTTAAAAGTAAAAAGCTATTTCTTTGCACATATTAAAAAATAAGTTTAACTTATATTACTATCATAAATATTCCGTTTCAATAATTTTATTACTTTATTTAAAATTCATTCTTTCACCTACTAAAAACACTTTCTAGTTTAGAAATTAATTTAATTTCCCATTTCGAAAACTTGTAGATGCAATTATTTTTTACATAACTGTTTTGTTTTTTTTTTTCCTTGTCTGCTAAACACTTTTTAATGCATTGCGTAATAGTTTGGTTCTTTATACGCCAGAAACTTGTACATATTTTCGAAAACTTTTGCAAAAACAGTGCCGTTTTCGGCCCACAAACAAACACTCACTTCAAAGTGCGAGGGGATCGATGGAAATGGAGTGCAGATAGGCCTGAAAATAGAGCTGAAGTGGAGAGAGTCGTCGTTGCTGGGCTAAAGTGTGGGGACCCAAAACAACGTTCGTCGCGCGCCAGACCAGAAAACCGAATGCAGTGCCTGCAATGGAACGATCAGTGAGAGCCAGCACAGCTTCTGTCCAGGGTAGTCGAGTGGGCGAATCAGTGGGGTAGCGAATCTGTGGGGCAACGGTATGAATCGGGTGCTTAACGGTTATGTACCGGTTGGGTATCGGGTGGTAAGAATGAAGGTTCTGGCTGTTGGCTTTAGAATATGTATTTAAGAATTTAGCAATATATTTATATAAAGACGAATCGGTTTATTTTAGTTGACTTGAAAATATTTAAACTAAAGACACACCTGACAACCCCTGGCCACAGATTGTTATTTTTAAATTGGCAACTTTTGGCCACTGCCAGCCGAGAAATCGCCCATTGAGCAGCGTCTGTCTTGCCTATAAACTGTCTATGTGTGTAAATATAAATAAATTCATTAACGATTGCCCAGCTGATCGGTGGAGGACAAGAAGTTGGCAGCTCAATCGATCAAGGTTAAAGCCTTGCGAATTTTTTTGATTTTTACAACCCCCTGTCTGCCGGTTGTAAAAATCAAAAAAAGGACTTTACCTTAGGTCCCACAAAAGTGGCAGAAGGAGGCTTTTTTGACTTCATTAAAAATATATATATTCTTCATATAGTCTTTCGGCATAAAAGTCTAGAAATCATAGAAAATAAACCCTAAGGCTAGGCTTGTGGATTGCAAGTTGCAACCTTACTTATCTGTGCGATCTCAGCAGCATCTTAATAGGGGTCATATCATGTAACGGCATTTTTATACCCTTGCAGGGTATTATAATTTCAGTCAGAAGTTTGCAACGCAGTGAAGGAGACGTTTCCGACCCTATAAAGTATATATATTCTTGATCAGCATCAACAGGGGAATCTTTCTAGATATGTTAGGAAGAAATCGATTTTTTTTGCCATTTTTGCAAAATTTTATAAGGGGTTACATCATTAAAATTTTTAATTTTGATAAAAAATTGAATTTTCAAAATTTTTAAATGAAGTATGCAGATTTATTAACTGTAGAAAATCTTACACAGAACAGTTTTCCGATTTAAAATTAATGCTCTTTTGACCGAGTTATGATATTTTTAATTAAAAAAAAAAAATCAAGAAGTTTTTTAATATAAAAAATCAGATTTTATAATACAAAATAATATTTTTCTAAGTCAAGGAATCATTTCCGATCCCATAAACCATGTATATTCTTGATCAGCATCAACATGCAAATCTTTCTAGACATGTCCGGAAGAAATCGATTTTTTGCCCATTTTTGCGAAATTTGATAAGGGGTTACATCATTAAAATTAGCAAAAATGGCCAAAAATTTGGATTTCTTAAAATTTTAAATTTGGTATGCAGTTTTTTTAAATTAATAAAAACTAACACAAAACTGCTTTCCGAATCGAAATTAATGCATTTTTGGCTTAGTAATAATATATTTTAATTGTTACCTGCAAGCGTATACAAATTTTGGCTGGCCAAAGTTAGCTTTCTTTCTTGTTTTTAGGTGTTTTTAATTTTCTTTTTTCTACGATAGCTAGATAGCTAGACATTTAGGTTTATTATCACTTATTAAGGTATATTTTAAAACTATAAATAAAAATTTTAGGTTGAAAATATTGTGTCGAACTTGAGTTACAGCGTTCTGAACACCCACGCCTTGAAAAAATAGCACTTCCACTATCTCCACGATTCCGGCTGATAAGTTTGTAATGAGAGTGCCCTAAAAACTTCAAGTCATTCGAGATAAGTTTGAAAAACACAGTTTTTTCTAACGGCATCGAATATCAAAATATCCTTTTAAACACATCTTTCACATTACTTATAGACGATATTTACGTGGGTATATTTTTCTCAATTTTTGCATTCACAAGAGAACTTCAAAAACTCATTTTGTTTATTTTTTGCAAAATTTAAACATTTTATTTGAAACGTACAATGCTATTATTATGTTTATATTATAGAAGTGTGGTACTAAAATCGGTAGTTAGTAACTTGATGGAGCTTAGGTGCTAAGTTTTACAAAAAACGGTATACGACATGGTATCTTACATTCTCAGACAAGTAAGTACATTGCTTGGTTGGTTTGGTGCTTATAAAATAAATGCTAAAATTATTGGAAGTATATTTAGTGGCTGCACATACATAATAGTAGTAATACTTTTGCAATAAATTACAGTAAAATACAATACAATACATCGATCAAAAATGGCAGAAACAATGTCATCACTTAATAGTTGGTGTTAGACTCGTACTCATATACGCTCTATAAGAGAATAGTTATTAGTTAATAGATAATAGATACAGTGGGGCCGGAACTGGGATCCATCGAGCGGGCATGGACTCTCCTGGCGGCAGTTGAACTGCCCGGTTTGGAAACTTACTTAGCTAAATTGGCAAACAAGCGGACACCTTACGCTCTAAAACTTAACAACGACTACGATTCGGCCGTCTCCATGTGCCGGTGCACAGTCACGGGCGCTAGGATGTAGTGCGGCCGGGACTCGTCCGCCTCCAGGGGCAACGTGGTCTGACCGTAGACACCACTGCGGTCGCGATCGCGGCAGGGCGAGGGCGTGGCCTGCACTTGCTGCTGCTGCTTGTAGCGCTCCGTCTTCGAGGTCGGCTGATTGCTCAAATACGGATGGGTGTTGGGCTGCGTGGAGGACTGCTGTCGGTTCGTTGGACTCGATATGGAGGTGGATATGGACATGGTGTCCGACTTGCTGTGCCGCTTGTCGTGCAGCAGCAGGGGCTCGGCCAGCGTGAAGCACTGCTGATCGGAGCTATCCTCGTGCGGCGTCATGGTGCTATATCCATGATCCGACTCTCCATTGGGAGGTCGTCGGTAGCTGCTGCCGCTGGACACGTGATAGGGCGATATATCCGCCGCATTCATCAGCTGTCGCTGAGCTGCCGCATGGTCATAGCCCCCGCCCAGAGGCGGCTCATCGTGCGCCTTGCAATCGTCAAAGTTGAACCTGGAGAGCGGCAGACCGTAGTTCTCCTCCTGCACCGAATCCACGTAGAACTGCTCCTGCGTCTGGGCATCCAGGTTGTGCCTGTAACAATAGATGGCGAACCCGATGACCATAGCAAGGACTATGATGGCTCCACCCAGCGGCCCAAAGGCCGAGTAGGCGTGCTGCTCGCGCTGCGGATTGTGGGCAGCCAGCAGCTCCAGCTCGTCCAGTTCACCGTACGGCGTCAGTGAGGCCAGAACGCCATTGAAGCAGCTGGCCTGCGATGCACAGAAGGCAGTGGAGAAGCTATTGCCTTCCACATCCTGCTGGCACCACTCGCAGCCCATCACTCCAAGGCATTCCCTTTGAGTGGAATACGCCTCGCAGGTTCCCGCCGATCCGGGACAACTGGGCAAGGCACTGACCAGCTGCGTGGTCGGTGGCAGCGCTATAAAGTGCTCACTCGGTGGCGGGCAGTAGGGGAACTGGTGCGTGTAGTTGGCATAGTAGGCGAGGGAGGTGGGCGAGCTGCTGTCACCCACCATGGGACACTCGCAGGGGCACTCGCAGTCCGTCTGATCCATGCGCTTGCAGTTAAGACACTCCCGGTCGATGGTACTGCAGGGACAGAAGGCGCCTCCATCGCAACTGGAGTTGAGCACAGCGGCGAAGAGATTGCTGCCTCGAATCAGGGCTATCGCATACTTGGTCCGCTCGCCGTGCACAACGTTGCCCAGAATGGTGGCCAGCGAAGTGTTGAAGGCGTAGAAGCGTTGCAGGGTGCGATTCTGATAGCTGGCGCAGCCCAGCTTCCTCACCAGTTGCCCATGATTGAGCACATCGTTGGCCAGATAGGATTCCTTGTGTGTAAGGTGCTCGTGCGGACGGCGCTGGTTTCTCGTCGTCGTGGTCGGTTGCAGCATACTGGGATGAGCCAGCAGATAACCCTCGTGCTCGAACATCAGACACTTCATGTGCGGCAACTGGCAGAGCGGTGTTCCCTCCAGGATCAGTCGGTAGTAGAAGGCATATGGGACGTCCAAGGCCACCACTCCCATGGGTCTATCCTGCTGGACAGAGTGCAGGGCATGGGCCTTTCCCTCGAAGATTGTATGTGCGATGGTAATAATGTAACCAGCTCCACCTGCATCCAGGTACGGAGCTGTGCTCACAATCTTGCCCGGCTGAGCCATGGCCTGACGGAACCAAGGCCGCCGGGTGGGATCGTAGCTGCTGCTCAGCAAGCAGCCTGGGTACAACTGCAGCACTCCGCTCACACTGGCCATGTAGCGGCGAATGATGTGACTGCGCAGCGTTCCTCTGGCATCCTGGTGCCGGCGTCGCAGCTGCTGCATGGCCTGGTAAAGCACACTCACCTCGTGCCGGATGCTGGGACGCAGGCCGGGATTGGCCAAGAGGCCACTGGAGTCGCGTAGATAAGCCATAATGGATTCCACATGGCGTAGCTGCGTACGCGGTCGATTGTTGTGCAGAAAGCCAAAGGGAGACTCAAAGGCGGCGGCACTAAGGAACAAAGTGGGAGCATCTGCAAGGGAGAACGATGAGTTCAAGTCACAAGCGAGAAAAAAGCCCAAGGAAAGACCTACCTAAAGTGGCCATTTGCCTGAAGTAGCGGCAAATCTTTGGCTGCCCACTGCCGCCCTGGTTGAGGTCCAGCCGATGGTACAACAGCTCCATGCTCTCTCCGTAATAACCAGGCTCATAGTTGGACACGGTGTCCTTTAGGTTAAATCTTTGCGAGGCTACATTTGAGGCATTCCTTAGCGAATCGCCACCGCTGCTCACCAGGCACAGCACGTAAAAGCCCAGTACTGATTGCCAGTGGTAGGTGCGCTTTAGGCGCTGCTTACCCACATACACATCTGCAGTGGCATTGCCGCTCTCCTCGTGCAGAAGGCGCTCTCGTATTAAACTAGAGAAATCTGTGGCATTCTCCAGGTAAGCTATATTCACCGGATACGAGGTCTCGCGCTGGATCAGAGGCCGCGGAAAAGCCGGATGCGCAAGGGTGTTTCCCGTGGAACGATCCAGGAGAAAGGCATAGCCACTGCCTCCCTGCTTGGCACTGGAGGCAGCAGCACTGGGATAGTTAAGCAGATCCTCCAGCAGATCCGCCAGGTACAAGTTGACGCCCACAACGCCATACGGAGGAACGGCATGAGTGATGGAGACTAGGACATCTGTAGAAAGAGATTTTATGAGCAAGGGCAACATACTTAAATACCCATCAAAACTCACCTCCACTGTCGGCGTCCACAACCGGAGGATGAACCTCAAGCGTATCCGTCAGATAACGCTCCTGAAATAGCTGGCCAAATATCCGAGAGCTCGTTTCGGGCAGCGACGTCTCTGCATGCAGTTTGCTAAGCACAAAGAAGCGACCAGCCAACTGTCGTGCCCTGGGCCACCAGCTGGTCACATCAATCTCATACTTGGTGTAGTTCTGCGTGGCCACATCGCTGAGGAACTGCTTCTCGTACATAATCCGTTTCTCGTCCAGCACCACGGCACAGGTGTTAATAATCACCGGAGCCTTGAGCCGCCGCTGACCCTCAGCCACCACTCTTAGCACAGCCATGGCATCTGAGAGGTTGGTCAAGAGACCGCGCGTAATGTAGACAAACTCCACTGGCTGCTCGGCAGTGTTGATCATTCCCGATTGCTGCAGTCGAAGCAGCAAGTCAAAGGCATATTCAAAGCCCAAGGAGTGATTGGTGAGGGCCTGAGCCCGGCTCAAGTTATTTATGTAGCTAAGGATTTCCTCCTTGTGGCCACGCGTGGCACTGTAAATGCCATGACCAGCCTCCGCGGGAAAGGCTTCCAAGGACATAAAGCTAGCTTCACTGGAGACGGTCACCAGGGAGACTTTATCCGTTTCCTCCAGCAACTGCAGCATTTCGTGAACTGCAAAAAAAAAAGTATTTTAATTAATGACCGACTTGAAATAATATTTTTTAAGTCTTACCAAAGCTTTTTGTCAAGTCAAAAAGTTCGGAATTCAGCGCAGAGCCCACGTCTATAAGGAGCAGCACGTACTTTTGCTTAATGGCCGAAACGTAGAGCTGCCGAAAGTGTAGGCTGGCGGAGGCCCCGTCCGAATTGGACAGGAAGTAGATATGCTTGAAGTGGTTGCCGCTGCTGGGCTTGGTGTTCGATTTATCCGTCTCGCTGCGACTTAGCCTGCGCTTGAGCTGCAGCAGCTGGTCCGATATGTAGCCATTGACCGCCAGGGAACGGGCATTGTTCTCGTTTAGGAATGTGGCGCGTCCATCATCCGACTTTAGATAGTTGAGGATTTGGATTTGTTGCTTGTTGTAATGAATTGACTGGGCCGAGGACGACACAGTGTCCACCTCAGTGTCATAGTCATCAGGTTGACAGCTCTCTATTTGGCTGTTTAAATAGAACTGCATATGATCCGCGGAAGGCGGGGCAGTGTTTCTGGCATGCAGATCCTCCATCTCCATCTCTAGGTCCAGTTCGCTTTCCTCCTCATCCTCTTCGTCGTAGCTGTATTGCCAGACCTTGGTGAGGTTGTAGCGCAGGAGTTCGCGCAGTTCCAGCACAACGTGAGTGGCCTTTTGCAGCTTCTTGCTGAGCCGGCTGCTGAACAGCTGCAAGTCCCTCTGCAGTTGAGGATTGGCCATACCGCTCTCGTTGTGGTTAAAGGTCTGCCGAACTGGCGCCCCACCATTGCCACTGGTCAAATGCATAGAGTCGAAGATTTCCTAAAAAAAAAAAAGGAATTCAAGATTACTAGTTTCACAAAGGAATGGAGCAGACTCTCACCTGGATCTTGGCCACACGCATCTCCACATTGCGAATGTTGCGCAGCTTGCCCTCCATGCTGTGTCGCAACTGCATGGCATTCTGCTGATTGTAGTTCACAAAGAATATGCTCGCTGGCGACTGCTGGAGCGGCATGAAGCCGGCCACCACATCCCCGCCGGCATCCGTAGGCACTTTGTTGCTAGTTGTGTTGGCTAGCGCTAGAGGAACTTGTTGACTGCTAGTCGTGGACGCCAACGCGCCCAGGGCGAGCAGCAGCAGCGTAATGTGGAAGCTGCATCTGGGCCACATAATTACGGGTATCCTGCGAGCGGCGCGGCCACTGGTACATGCTCATCGATTTAACGCATACCTAAACAGGGTCACTCAACAGGATCAGAATGTGAGTTATTTACTGTTCTGGGTGTCTTTTATGTATTACCAGGATCACCCCGACCTCCACGCCGTTTTGTTTATGAAATTTCTTCACAGATATTTCGCAGCTGCGTTAACGTTGAGTGGGACAAACACGCGGGCATTGGTTACTTGCACAGGGACAACACACATTTAACATGGAAACATTCTAATTATCTTGTTTTTAACTAAATAAATAAATAGTTTTGTCAAATTGCAGTTTTCCTAAAAAAACTCCATCCAGGTGGTGTGACCGTTGTCGGGTCAGAGCATAAATCCGAGCAGATACAAAAATACCACATGAGGTATTTTTTGATTTTAAAGTGCAGTGGGTCACCCTAAAAATAACGAATCATTTTAAAACGATGGCTTTGTTTTAGTATTATATCTTAAATTTAAGCTTTAAATAAATCTAAAAAAAATTTTAAATTTATAAACTAAATTTTACAGTTAATCTAAACAAATCCAACGTAATACTTCTTGTTGGAAAATGTGACAAGCAATAAAACAATTGGTTAGTGCAATTTATTAGCAACTTTAAATATATTTACCAGAGAGTAGGAAGCATTTCTACCAATAACATGTATATATATTTTAAATCAGAAATTAATTTGAAAATAAATCCTACACAAATTAGTTTAATTTGAAATTTAAGTATTTTACTTTAAGTAGTTACTTGAGGTATTAAGCAGCATTTAGTTAATTATTACTTTAGCAATATAATATATTAAAACACTTTCATTTTCTTAAATTATAGTACTTACAATCTGACAGCCGCCACCAACATCTGTTAGCCAAAATCAAACTTGAGCCTTTGCCAATTATTCGCTCATCCGCTGTCAAGGCTGTGACTCGTTTCTTCTTTTTGTCGGCTGGATACGTGACTATGTAGGCTGAGATGGAACAGATGCAGTCCAATTGGTGTCAGGCCGACAAGGTGCGTGTCCGGCATAACAAAGGCATTAGTTGTTCGATATAAGTCAATATAAAAATGCGCAACTTAAAGACGTTGCACTGCAGTTTCCATTGCAACGTTCATCAAAATGCTAGCAAAGGTAGGGAGTGATTTCATCCGGTGTAGTTGATATTTAAAACAAATCTTCCTTAAAGATTCTTCTATTGCTTGCTCTTCTGGTATTGGTTCGAGGAGATCCAGAGGCCCCGATTGTCCGTCTTGCTCCATATTCTCCTTCTGGCTGGCAACCGCAGATTCCCTTTAATCTACCCAATGAGTATCTACCGGCTAGGAGCTCGTATCCGCGTGTAGAGGTAACCAAGGCGCGAGTGGAGCAAGTGTATCCTTCCCAACAATTGGATATACCCGAAGCAGTGAGTAAGCAGCCCAGCTCCCGTCCTGCAAACCAATATGGTGCGCCAGATCCAGGCTTCAAAATAGTTTACCCCGATGAGGAGGAGCCTGTATCACCTAAGGATTCAGCTGAACCCAATCAACCAAACATCAGGGAAGGACGCTACTTTATAATATCCCAGGATAACAAACTCCAGAGAGTTACATTCAGTTCGGAGCAGGATGGAAACGATGAGGATTTTACAGCCCGTTTGAGTTACTCCACTGTGGGACAGCTCAAGGATCCTGTCTACCGATACAATAGCCAGGGACAGTTGGAGCGGGTGCTGAAGAAGTAATTATTAATTATGTGACATTTATTTTACCCCATTCAAAATTAAAAGGAATAAAAGTGTATATTTTCAGAGAAGATTAAATCGACTTTTCAGTAATTAAAAGTGAATAGTTTACTTAAACTTCCTGAAAATATAAATCATATTTCTTAACCATTCAAAACACTTGGCGGTCTTTCTTTTTTTGTCTTTGTTTTATACAAAAATGCTTCTTTATTCGTTTAATAATTATTAAATATACACAAAAATCTCATAAGTTCGTTTCGCTTTCGAATTTTCCATTTTCATTTTTTTAAAAACTAAGTACAATCCTTATGCATGTATGTATGAATGCGTAATGGTCACATGTTTGTGTGTGTTTAATGTGTGTGATTGGGTGTGTTTTTGTGTGTGTGTGTGTGCGTGGACTAACACAAAATGAAGAGGCGCTTAAACAAAACAAAACGGCAAGGAGTTCCGGTCATAGAGACAGCTAGGGGAACGAACGGTAATGAAACGAAAACGGAAAGAACGCGCCTGTCTATGGCAAAATGGCGGCCGTCCCACTAGGGGGAGAGATTAAGTAAGGCAGAGTAAAGAGGAAGAGAGAGAGAGACTGACTGCGACCGCTGGCCCCCTGGCTTTGTGGACGCCTAATACTCGGCCAGCGATCCCGTGAAGTAGACGAGTATAGCTGCGGGTCGACCTAAATCGGGATACCACTCTGCCCCCTTTTAATAGCCGTTGAACTTGCCCTGCTGCGCGTTGCTATCATAGCCGCCGCCATTGCGTCCGTTGCCATTTCCGTTTCCGTTGCCATTGCCCACCTGCTCGTAGCGGATGGTGGGACGGTATCCGTTCTGATCGGCCTCGTACTCCACGATCTGCTTGCGGCCATCGGGCAGGAGCACGTAGTAGCGGCCCACGGCGAGATCACCATCGCGAGACTCCATGTGTCCGAAGTCATTGCCCGACTCGTAGTCCTGCACGTCGTACTTGAACTCGTACTTGGCCGGGCCGTACTGCTCCTCATCGCGCTGTCCATAGCCGTTGTTGTTGCCACCGCCATATCCGCCGTTGCCGTTTCCATTGCCGCCCTTGAAGATGGCACCCGTCAGCGCCGGAGCACCGTACTGACCCTGAGGAGGAGCAATGGGAGCTCCGTAGCTGTTGCTGGGCGCTCCGCCATTGCCGCCAGTCCGCTGGGGCGGCAGATAGTTGCTCGATGGCGACTGGAAGCCCTGAGTGGGCGGCAGGTAGTTGTTGGACGGGGCCTGGGGCGATTGGTTGGGCGGCAGGTACTGGTTCTGGGGCACTGGGGGTTCCGCATGGGTCCAGGCGGCCAGGCACACGAGCAGCGCGATCGACGTAAAGCACTAAAGGAGAAGTTGACATAAGAATCCAGGAAGTTAAAAGTAAATCTATTAAAATTTAAAACTAATACTAGGAAACCCATGAGTTAAAACTCAGACTTAAACGGAAGTCTTTCAAAATTCTGTAAAGTGTCTTCTATCTAGGATATAGTCACTGGAATCAAGAGCTTTGCATACGAAAGCCATGTCCGATTCGGATGAGACCGCCTGGATCCACTGGTTCTGCCGACAGCGCGGCAACGAGTTCTTCTGCGAGGTGGACGAGGAGTATATTCAGGACAAGTTCAATCTAAACTTCCTCGACTCGAATGTGACCAACTATCGCTGTGCTTTGGAGGTGATCCTTGATCTAAGCTCGGGTTCGGCCTCGGACATACCGCCGGAGTCGGAGCTGGAGGCCAGCGCTGAGAAGCTGTACGGTCTGATCCATGCCCGTTTCATTCTCACCAATCGAGGCATCGAACTGATGCTGGAAAAGTTCTACAAGTCTGGCTTTGGCACTTGTCCGCGAGCCTTCTGCCAGCGCCAGGCGGTGCTGCCCATCGGCCTGACCGACAATCCTGGCGAGGAAATGGTGCGCCTCTATTGCCCCAAGTGCAACGATGTCTATTACCCGAAAGCGGCGCGCCACTCTAATTTGGATGGGGCCTTCTTTGGCACTGGCTTCCCGCACATGCTGTTTATGGTGCATCCCGAAGCGAGACCCAAGAGGACCAATAAGAAATTTACTCCCAGGTGAAGGTATAATTGTTACCTATTTAATCCTAATGAAAATATCCTCTTGTTTCTTTGTCAGATTGTATGGCTTCAAGATCCACCAAAATGCCTACAAATCGGTGGATAGTCCCAAGGATCAGAATGACAGTCCTTAGAAATCAAAGGTTTATCCAAAATTTCCCATGTGAAATCTATGTTTTTTACCCCTTTATAGCTTCTAGCTGGTTTGCAACTCATTAAACTCTCATAATCATAACTTGACAATCTTTTGTTTTGGCCAGCTTCAGCATTGTCTTTTTACTTGGCAGCATTTAGCCACAGCAGAGGCATATGCAAATTTTGCGGTAATTGGGTCTCAGGCGAAGCTCGGATCGGATTTTGGCTAAAGCTAAAGCAAGTGAAGGGCTGATCTCGCTCTTGTGCAATGCGTCTGAATGTTAAGTATACGCCGTGTGGCGCGGGCAACCTGTGGGAGAACATCGGTGGCGTAGGCTTGCACAACCCGGTTTCCGAAAGTTTTTTTTGCTTTTTTTTATTAGTTTTTTTTGTTAAAAGAGCTTCTGCCCAATGACTTTCATGCTTCATTGGCGTTAAAATGCTATGCTTTGCACAGCTTCTTGCGTCTAGCATTGCCTTTGTCTGCCTTTTATCGCCGCCTGGTCATCGCCAGACTGCCGCCGTACTTGGGCATGTCCAGTTGTTCTTCTTCCGCCACTTAAAAGTTTGTTTAATTTATGCATTGCAAAATGACCCGCCGCTACTACTGTTCGTTACCCACACCCTAGAAAAGGTAATGGGATCGCTGGCTGCAATTGTTTCCCAGGCGGACGACGAGGCACCGACGAGATATGTATCATCGGAGGTGTCGTGTTCTAATACACAGTAGCCGCCTTCGGCAAATGAATGGCTATCTTTGCCGCGTTGATGGCAGCTTATGAAATTTATTATGCGGATCCCCTGGCTTGATTAATCGGCCTGCTGAACTTGACTTTTAATATGGCTCAAAGATTTGTATTTCTTCTCTTCCCTTTCCGAGACAATCAAGGCTTCATTAGCTTGATAAGTTGTTTAATTGATTGATTGATCAATTGCCAAAAATCGATTTTAAATGAGGGCTACATGCTGTTGTTTTTGGCACTTCTTTTAAACGGGTTTAAAATATGATTTAATAATTATTTCAACTGAAGGGAGGAGTGCTAGCTATTAATTTAATTAAGGAAAACTAAAAGGAAGTATTGTTGAATTCTAATGCTTAGATTCACTGGCAATCATAATTTATTATCCTGGCAGCCTACTTCTTCCAAAACTTTTCACCTTTCGATGCTTTACTTTTAATCCTTTACAAGTTTATACGTATCTATATATCCTCTTCCAATTTCTGCCCATATATCCTGGCATCAGGACTCAGTTTCACACTGCACACCACTTGACACACTTGACTTGACTTGACAGTTCTTTTGGTGTGGAATCTCTATATACCTTCATTTTGTGTTGTCACTTGTTTGGGGATTTTGGCACACACGAAAACGGTTTTTGTTAACTTGCTCTGCTGGCTGGGGTTCTTCTTGCGAAGATGGTTGACTTGATTGTGATACTGAAACAATTTCGTAGGCCAGTATTTATATTTGAAACGAACGCTGTCGCGTCGACGTCGGCTTCGAAAAATTGCGCGCCAAAAAGTGTTTTTTTTCTTCTTCCAGTTCGTTATTTCAATTTTCGGTTAGAAAAAAAAAAAATGAGCTCCGAACGAGCACTCAGAAAACATTACAAAATAATGCAAAGCACGGAGAGGAGGAAGAGCTGGCAGATCGCTCTCAGCGCTCGCGAGAAAAGAGGTTTGTTATAGTAAACTAGTTACTTTGAAATTAAAGCGCCAAACATTTTGACGATGACTGCCACATACATAGCTGCTGGCTTCGCCTCAGCGTTCGGCAAATGAGCGTAGATGAGCGCACCGGCGACATCCGCGACGCGGGAGTAATGCGCTCCTGCGGCTGCAGGCCATAAACATTTGTTGCTCTTCGTGTAATAGCAGAAACACTTATTGTAATGGAATTAGTCATGCGCCGGGCAGAGACGTCGGCCGAGCCAGTGGCAGCAGCAAAGTGAGCGGAGCTCAGCGGAGGCAGCTGCTCCACGCATCTTCATCTCCGATCGCAGTCAGTCGAGCGGCAGCTTCGGCGGCGGCCGCCTCACACGAGGCGAGAAAACAAAAGACTCTGGCAACGAACTCGAAACAGTTTGCCTTTACCTTTTGGGTAATGCTGCAGCAAATTGTTTCCCCCCCTAAGTGCGTGGGAGTCTTCGGCTAGGCTGGATTATGCCCCAGAGTTCACAGATGCGGCTGTTTTGATTGGCGTTGACATGGTTTCAGGTCGGATAAGCTGCAATTGAGATGTGAGCACAGCAAAGGAAATAGCATTTCAAAACGATTTTCAGATAGGCTATCTTGATATACATCTATCTGGCTGGGAAAATTTATGCTATAGTGGCAGAAATTTAGTTGGAAATAGTGGTTTAAATGTTAACAAAGAGTTTTAAGTGAACTTAATTGGAGATTTTTATGCAGGATAATTGGGATCAATATTATCTTTAACATATCGGATCCTTGTAGGGTTAAATAGGGGTTTGTAAAAGGTTTTATCTTTATTAAATTCCAAATTCTGTTCACTAGAATTATTCGAAATTTATAAAACTGGTAAAACTAGTAATAGAAAATTATACAGACTTTAAAAATAAGTTATAGAAAGCCAAGAAAATAATTAAAATCCTTGAAATAACCCTTTAGTTATTTTCTTGTAATTATTAGTGTTTTTTCTAACATTTCTTATATTCCTTCATTTCCATTTTGTACATAGATTTTCGATTTAAAATAAAATACAGATTTTTATTTTTATTTCCTGCACCCAAAAACCCAACATGTGTTTTATCTAATAACATTTGAATATATTTGCTTATCCCATCAAAGAGTCGATTGCATAACACAAAGGAAAACTTGAACTCTTTTCAAAAAGTACTCGAAACACCGCACTTGACAAGATGGGGAAAAGTAACTCAATATATTTATTGCCATATTCCATATTCACTTAAACGGTGGGCGTAGCATTCGTCACGATCTGCAAATATTTCTTTGGTCAATTGTCTTTGGCTCATTGATCGAAAAATGCGAATCAAATGAGATTGTTGGCAGGCATTTTGCTATAAGGCGACCGCAGCTCATTATGCGATTTGGCACGAGCTGACTTTCACATTCGATAATGCCAAGTTTATGAGTTGTAAAGTAAATTCAAAGGCCAAGCGCTGCCCCGCCCCGTAATGATCAAGGGATGAGGCAAGGGCTTCCTTGGCGGCCAATTCCGCAAAAGCGCTTTTTTCTGCAAGTAATAATGCGACCTTGCCGCAGACCACAATAAAAATAAATTAGAGAATAAAACTGCAAAGAGTTTGCCAGAGTTTTGTAATTGCCAAGATCATTTGAAGTTTGATGTTTGCAAATATATGCAAATAAACGAAAAAACTATAACAAACTCCATAATGGCTAATACGGGGTTGTGTATGAACATGAATGTGAGTCTGGGATTGTAAACAAAACAATTAAATAAAACTTCGTTTACCGCATTCCTTGCCCCACTCCACACCACTCCACTCCACTCCCTTCTCGAGCGAAACACGGTTGAAATTCATATTCAATAGCACTCCATAAACAACTTGAGCTCTGTTTTCGGTTTTCAGCATCTTTTTGGCCAGACTGTATTTTGTTTGTAATCATTTTTCCAGCACATTAAAAAATCATTTAATTTCCTGCATCGGCTAATTTACATTGAACGTGGCAGACTAGAGAGGGAAGCTAATGGCACCCAGCCAGTCAGCCAGCCAGCCAGGTGATGATGCGCCAACTCGAAGACAATGACGATCTCTAATTTCTTGATGCCCGATGGCTGATGCCTGTTGGCTTGGTTGGTTGCTCTAGAGCTTCGAGAGGGGTGGACCTTGAAATACTTACAACTAACCCGTATCTGTATCGCCAGATTCGTATCTGTGTTTGTTTTGAAACCTAGAATGCTGACGAGTGGCGGTCCAACGTATAATTTAAATTAAACTACAATAATTTCCGATGCACAGCCCCCCCAGACAGACGGACCTACGGACCAAATCAATTAAGGCATCTTTTGATGTAAAATTCAAATTGCGCCGCACTTTGAATATATCGAAGCACTCTTTATGATGATCTTTCGAGAGTGATCTCCTCTGGCTCACAGCTCTTGGCACGCCGACTGCATTTTTCGCCCGACGCGAAGGTCGTTGCCAGAATCGGAGTAAAAGTCGCTTGACTCACACAAAAAATTGCCAAACTTTGACATTTTGCACTGAACTGAAATAAATCGAAATGAATAAGATCTGAGTTGGCTGGGTGTGGAGTGTATAGTATACTATATAGAATGGATATGAGGAAGTGATTGTGTAAGAAAAGGAACTTCTTATTATATAAACCATAAAACATATAGAAGGAGTTTCCTAAGATCCCTTAAAACAGTATATTCTTAAGGTTATATATCAGAATAATTAAAGAAGTTTAAAATAAATATAAATAATTGGGAGATGTTTTCTTTAAGACAATCTGTTTTTTAATTAAAAACCCCTAAAATCTGGTTTCTATTCTAGCTTTAAAATAGACTTATTCAAATTAAAGTTTCTTTTATGTAGATTTTAAATATCTTAAAGCATTAATTTTTAATTAATAACCACTTTCCACATTGTACAATCTAATTGAATTAGATAATCTCTTTTCAAGAAGTCTTTTGCATTCACAACTAGTTATCCCGGCAGTTACCGATAACATTCCATCAAAACTCAACTAGTTTGTCACTCCTCTCGAGCACGCGAAGGTCACACCTGGGAATCTTCTGGCCATCCATCTCCTTCATCTCCTGCCCCCCAGTTGGATGTTCCGTGGCTGCTCACCTCTGGCATTTGAGCAATGGACGCGATCTCGATCGCGCTCTGCACTTCAATGGCTGTCATAAAAGACGCATTCACAGTGCACTCCATAAAGTAATTACACTCACACAGCCGCAGCAGTCTTCTTAGCCGCATTCGTGCATTTGGCCAAATTGCCAAATTAGTCGCTGCGAGTGCTCCCAGCTCTTGGATCTCAGAGCACCAGAGTATACTCTGGGTACTGGGGTGCTGAGTACTCGGCATAATTAAAACGTATGCGAAGCAATTAAACTTGAAACAGAACGGAGGGGCAGAAGAAGCTGCGCACAGCTTAGGCATTCTGATGGAGCTCAATCAGGGGGCAGGCCGGGGAGGTGCAATGATTGATGTGGCATTAGGGACACTTGGAAAAAGTATGGAAAATATATAATTCAAATCGTTATTTGAAATGAAATCAATAGTCTTTGCAATTTGGTAATGATCTTTGAAAATATTCTAGTAAATATTTTACAAATTTCTTAAGGCTCTAATTAATAATTTTATTTAATTTAGAAAACCTTTTTTCCCCTGTGTAAATACACACCGAAAAGCAAACAAAAGCTAGTGACTAAACATTACATTTTGTGGGCGATGCTAGCTTTGGGTCCTGTGATTTATTTACGGCCCCAGTGGTCATAAAAATTGTTCCCACTGTCAGCCAAGGCAACAAATGAGATGGTGTTGCAGCTACCGAAAAATGTGCCTTTTGTTTGGCGGGGATTGTCTCTGGTCTCTGGTCTCTGTGGCTTCTGTTGCGGTTACGCAATCCCTAAGCTCGACTTGAGCCACATTAGATGACCGAAATCAATCGGAGAGAACGTTCGACGAGTGTGCGTGCTCGGAGCCCCGGGTAATGGCATGCACTGCGGGTCAGCGGTTGGGCTGAATGGCCCATTGTCTCCTTCGGCCCTGGAATGCCGGAGGAGATTGCACAGAGATAAGATGATACGAGTTCGCGGCTAATCCGCTTGCCAAGCGCTAGAGCTAGACGCGCTACGTGTGGATCAACTCGACGCCACTTGTAAGAACTCGAGCTCCGGCTACATCCTCTTGCGTGGGGGTCAACATGTTTCTGTTTCGGTGGGGCTTTTGATTGGCACTTTCTGCGGGCCTACCCACATCATCAACTCGGATTCCAAAACTGAATCAGCGCACACATATTAATAGACGAGCAAACAACATGCTTACGATTCTCGCACGTTGGCATATCATCGATGAGCACTTGGATCCCACTTCCGCCTTCCAACTTCAATTCCAACTCCAGCGAACTCTGCGCCAGCCGCAGAGAAAAAGGTTGGGTTACCCATGGATCCATGGCTTTGAACCCCGGCGGCCTCATCCTTAGCTTGACTATAACATTGACATTGAAACTCTGACACGCTGGAACGGGCCACAAATATGATTTTCGTCTGTAATTCATCTGAATTGAACTCCAAGTCGAAGTGCACTGTGGAATGGAGTGGGTGAGGAGGTGATAAAAAATTGAGGATGGGCATCTTTGAGAGATTAACTACCAAAAGAGGCTTAGCTCAAGATATCAGCATAAATTAATTTGTATATTTGAATAGTTGCTTTCAAAATTTAAATAAATTAAAAAGGATTACTTGTTCTTTTAAAGTCAAAATTTTCTTCTTTCTGTGTTTTGGTAAAAATCTAAAAAATATAAAACGATTTGATATTTATCTTGATATTGATATAATATATTTGAAATTCTTTATATTAAGTCTAAAGGCACGCCTCTCTAGAAATTTTACTAGTTTTAGTAACATTACTAAATATTTTTGTATTTTTTAAAAGTTGATTAACAAACAACACCACTGTAGGTCTTTTGCTTTGGCTTATAAAACAATTAAAAGCCAAACAGAGAAAACAATAACAGCACTGAAAACTTTAATAAAGATCATCAAGTAAAGCAAGTGAAGAAATCAACAAGAAAAATGATTTTGGAATTTTACCATAGCGCCAAGTTAGGCCAAGAAACCCAGCTCCATGGAAACACTTTCGATTTCAGCCAGCTTGTCAGCCAGTCAGAAGATGCAGATGATTGTGCAAGATTGGGTAGGCGATACGGCGATTCAGTGGGTCGGCATGGGTGCAGGTCAAGTCAGATTGGGATACCAGAGAGGCAGCTGTTCAAGATGCAGTTAAAAAAATGTAATTCTGCTTACAAAAGGGTTTCAATTTAACTGAAATATTTCATAATTTGTAGGTAAAGTTTGAAAATCGATAAGGAAACATGTTTATCCTATATTTTAAGACACCTAATTGATTTTATATACCAATTTTCTTTCTGTGTGCTGCTGGACATACTTTTACCGAGCAGAACACGTCTCGTTGTGGCAGCTGGGATATTGTGGGAGTTGGAAACTGCAATCCCCCCCATGCATAATTCCTGTCATTTGGCATGGAACTGGAACTGCTCGACTCCTCGCCTCGATTGGCATGTGAAGCAAAGTGACGAGGCTGTCATTACCATTACCTCGAATGCAAATCGCCGAAAGCAGAGAGATCCGCTTTTGAGTGGGGGAGTCAATTGATACATCGACCTACCGATCGATCATTATCACCATTATCCAAGCGATCGTCGATCTTCATCTGCAAATGTGGCAAATGTCAAGGCACATCCTTTCTTGTTTTGCATGTCGCCTCGCAGAACGTGGAGCAATCTTTTCGAGCAATTAATAATAAGTTGCCGGATAATGAAAGCTTTGCAGTGAACCGAACAAATGCCGCTGGGCATGTAATTGGACCACATGGAGAGGGGTTTACACGTTAAGTTGAGTTGGGTATAGGCTTAGAAAATATTTAGGATACTGCAAGTCAGAGTTGGCTTAAACTTAAGCTAAACTTTGACATCAATTTTGACATAAAATCTGCTAGTAAAATCATTTATTAATCAGTTATTATTTACAAAAATATTTGATCAATTTTCTACAAGCTTAAAAATCTATATAAAATTATATTCCCAACCTTAACTCACGCATAAACCCTGAAGCTCGCGGTGCACTTGCTTTTTGTAGAGCGAAAAGCAATTCGAAATCAATTTCGAATCGAATTGAGCGCCTTTGGAGATCGCCCTCATCATGGAAGCAATTGTTTCGCCGAAAATTAATTGCTTGGCCTCAAATATCATTCAAAAAGGCATTCAAACGGACACTCTAGGCCGTGCGATTAGTTGTGGTCCTAATTTTCGGACTTGACAGTTGCGAAAAGTGGCAGCAAATCAGCGATAAGAGCTGGCAACCTTGAAGGGGTAACCCAGCCGAGATGGAAACTGAAATCTACAGCCAGCAACCTAAAGATAAAGATACTCTCTGCAGCCGAAAATTGCTGCTTGCTTTTCCAATTCCACTTGTTATAGGCGAACGACGGTCATAATTATTATTTAATGCGAATAAATTCCTTTGGCATTTTCTGGGGGAGTCAAAATCAAGTAGTACTTTTATCTGTGCAATTGATTCGCCATCGAATTCAATAAACTCTGACAAAATGATGCCAACCGCCAACCTCGTCTCCGAGGCATAAATCAAACGCATTGTTCCATCAGAAAATTCGCTTCCTTGAAGCGAAGCTGAAGCCTGTGCCTTGCCACGAGAGTGGGTGACGAGGATGAGCTTGGAGATGGGATGTTTTGCAACGCATCTGCAGCTCTCGCCTCACGAATTTCGGAATTTATGATTTTCCACTGATGTAATAATAATCATGCACGGCCCCAGACGACAGGTGAAAAATTGTTACAATTTGATGGCTCTGCCAGTCACAACAACGTGATGCGGCACCGCTGCAATCTGCAGCAGTTGTTTGCCGCCGTTGCAAGTTGAAGTTGCAGTTGCAGTTGCAGTACTGCCTGCCTGCTTGCTTGCCACTCTTGGGCCACGGATTCACGTGGTTCAGTGGTTCAGTGGGTATAGTGGATATAGTGGGTTGCTGTGCCTGTGGCTCTCATTTATGGGCCCCTAAATCGCTTCTTTATGCCTGATACATATTTTTTTTTTAGAATGTGAAGTTCGCTGAGCTAATTAGATATGCACGTATTGGCTGGCAAATTATTTATGGCCGCGGGGGTGGTGTGTAAGCTATGGAAACCTTTGGGAAATAGTGATGGAAAAAGTGGATTTTTTTGGGTAGAAAATCACTCATTACCTCTCTTCCCTATTTAATACAATATTTTACAGACTTTATTAACTCTTAAAATATTTTAATTATAATAAATAAGGAACTATGTATATCGAAAGGCGCCCCCTTTAACCCCTTTTTGCTCTAGTCAGCCCCTGTTTTGAGGTTCAGGTAAAACAAAATCCGAAGGTCGCACTGCACAAAATGCTCCCCTTTTTTCAGCCTTTACTGGCGGCACTCGATCAGCGCTAAGAGACATTCAATCATTCCTCCGACCTTGTCGCTCTGCTCGTTGGCTTCTGTGTGAAAATGTCTGTTGAACAAACAGCGAGCACTGTTCGCTGTTTTGGCTGAGTCAATCAGTCAGCGGGGTTAGCTTGCAAATGAGATAGATTACAAAAAAGTTCTCGGCTGCCTGTTCTTGGCCAGCTGCTAACCCCCCACCGACGACGACGACAGCATCATCTTCCCCACCCTCGTCGCCTAAAACGAAGCAAACAACGTCAAATATGTGCAAGTGTAACTTAAGGATGCCAAATGTGAGCCGAATTGCTGTCTGCCGTTGTCTGGGGCGCCGCTTCTGCTCGAGTGGCATGCCACAAAAACACAAAAATAATCATAATAAATAAATATAAACAAGAAAAGAAGCTAACTTTGGGCAGCCGAACTTGGCATACCCTTGCACTCTGAGGTCAAAGGATCAATGGAGGATGAAGAATTCCACTATAAAATAGTCTTACAAATGTAATTATAATTATAGTATTTCCACTTTCTTGAGGAATTCCTGCATTTTTGAACTCTTTTATGAGAGGTTTTTAAATTCTTAAATTCTTTTCCTTACCATATTATACCCCCCGCAATAGGGTATTTAATTTAGACCCCAGAAGAAAAACAAAAATCTTAAAAATCCAAGACAGACTTGAAAGCATCCATCCATCCATCTATCTATCTATCTATTAAAGCTAGCGCCAATGCAATTTCGGGCTTCAACTTCGACTAGTAATCAAAAGTCGGGGACTCCGAGTGCGACTCCACTTTACATTGCTGCAACACGCAAAACAAAACAAAACAAAATCAAATAAAAACATAAACAAAATCAAAAAAAGCGAGAAAAACATGGAGAAAAAATCAAAGAAAAAATCGAGAAAATCGTCAAGAAAAAATCACAAAAATGAGACGCCAAAGCAGATTAATTATGAAGCCCCAACTCAGCCAGAGTTTTTGAGTCTGAGCCCGGCCGACAGCCAGAAGGAAGCTTAGGAAGCAATCTTGGCTCAGTTTCGAGGCAGGTGAATGTGCTGAATGGCAGAAGGCAGCGTCTATTTTTGTTGAGTGTTTGACATATGATTTTTGCTAAATGAAAAATCTTTCGAGTCTCCTCCGTACGTTCGACTAGCAGTTGGCAGAATTTTCGTAATGATTTTTGGGGGGCTATTGCGAAAAATCTTTTATTTGGCGCTTCGTCGGGTTCTTTCACAACCCATTCGAGTCGGCTTAGCTTAGCTCAGCTCTCCACCTGCCGCCAACAGAAAGATCTTTTGCTCTGGCAATAAAAGGCTGACAAGGAATCAATGAGCATAAATAAGAACCGAGGGGCTCTTGGCACTGGGCACTAAATAGCAGTTTAATTGGCACCCACAAGGTACGGTGGTGTCATCAATGGCTTAGGATTAGGCCGAATTAATGGTGGAATCACTGGAACAAATGGTGGCAATGGTGGTACCTGGTGCACCAGGAGTTCTCCACTGAAGCAGGCTGGCCCCTCTGTTGGCACATTGCAGCATAATTGTGGGCATGATGAGGCAGAATTGGGCAACTAGGCTAAGCTCAGGGCAAGAGCAATAAGAGGAATCAATTGGGAAATGGCCTAAAGAAACTTTAGGCCCTTTCAGAAATCGATTGAATTTGTTTAAGGAATTTCTAAAGCAGTTTTATGAAAATTAAACTTTATCCAGCTTTAATTTATAAAGGCAACTAAAGCATAAACTAATTAAGTAAACAAAGAAGCTTTTTTGAAAGGTAGGTGCAGCTACTTTTCCCTATATTCAGTTCCCCTGAAACCCAGCTTTATTTATCCCTACACTTGCTCTATTAATTTCCAGCTTAATCGAATGTGTTTTTCGTCGCCGAAACAATAACAGAGTAACAATTACAACGGTGGGATCAATTAGGTGAACATAAACTGGGCATTGCATAAGTGTGGCAGCTTACTTAATTAAAGTATTCGAATAAGTTCGAACGATTGCGGCTGGTGGGAGCTGAGCTGAGCTGAGGCCCCTCAAAGGGTCTCTCCACGCTGGTCTACTCACTTTCTAACTCCCATTTCGCTCTCGGCACTCGAGTATTTTTGGAGCTGCGTAATCGCGACCCGAAACAGAAACCCAGACCCACAAGACCCCAATAGCAATCCAATCCCAAATCCAGTCGCTGTTGGGAATTTCTGTGGCTGTTACCACAAGAGTTCGAGATCTGAAGTATCATAAACATTCACTTTTATCTACGAAATGCAGCGATGTATGGAGGAGCGTCGTCACCCAATTTCCTGCCGCTACTTGATACAGTTTTCGAGCGCGGACAAGGTCGTTGGAGAGCCGCCTGTCAGTCAGTTGGTCGGTTCCAATATCGGTTGATTTTTGTTTCGGAGATGTTTTTTGGATATTTGTTGTGGTTTATGCAATAGACAAACATCATAACAATTGGTAAGGGTAATTGAGGTCTGTCAGTAGGTAAGCTCTGGTGCCCCTGCAGCAGCAGCAGCAGAAGCAGCCTCCTTTTTCCTGTCAATATGTCATATCGCTACACATAGGGAAATATATAAAAATTAAATTAAGAAGAACTCTTGGATCTTTATTATAGAATAAATGTCAAACCTTTTTTATATATCTATTAATCTCTCTTTATCACAATTAAAAATAGTAATAGTAATGTTTAATATTGACCTTAAGCTCAATCAGAAACCTTCAATAAACCATAGCTGACTAGTTAAACCGCCTAAGCCAGCCATAAAAGGTCAAACAATAGCTCACAACACTCTTTTATATTGGTTATTAATTACTTCACAGCTAATACTCAATTATCTGGAAGCTGTCTTAAATGACTACGTTAATAACTATAATAAATTAACTTATAAAAACCTTACAAATCGTTAACGTAATAAAAATGAAATCAGTTCTCATATTAATGTCTTTCTTCGGGTGTAGTTACTCTTGAAGTTCCTTGAGAAATATCGAAAACCCCGAAACCCAAACGGAGGCGCCGCTGCCCCTCTTGATATCCACTGAGATACTTGGAGCTGTGTAAATACTTACGATTAATTACACTTGAGCCCAGCAGCAAACTTAATGGGCTCGATGGCAAATTTCTTTGCCGTCCGTGGCCTTTGTGGGCCACACAAAAACAACAATAATAGTAATAATAATGGAGCGTTAAATGGGCCACCACCACCACCAGCCAGCATCATCTCGTAAACCACATCAAAGTGGCGCCAAAGGGCATCGAAAATAATGCGAATATCCGTGTGTACTTATTGTTTCTTTTCTCACAAGAGCCGCCTTTCTGGCCGGGCCGAGTCATTGAAGTGCTTCCAAAAATAGTCTCTAAAATCAGACGGTGGGGTAAGGGGAAGAAGGTGTCAATATGCAAATTGGCAAGGGTCGAATTGATTGATCACCTTTCAAAGTAATTATGCATGATAATTTGGCCAAAGAAGCGAAACAAATAGGGGAGAAGTAAAAAAAACATAGCGACAACAGTGCGTATGCGTGATGTGAACTGCTTTAAATAAGACTATTTTGCATATATAAGAGCGTAGTCCCTAAAACTTACCATCACCTTCATTGGTTGAAATATTTAAATATAAAAAAATCACAATGAATTGCATAAATAGTTTCAAAGTAATTATATTTACAACGCAAATGTCAAATATAAACTAAAACTGCAGGCTTTACTTCTAAAACGATTCCTGATCAGATGCTAATATGGCTGCAGTTAACCTTAAATGCTCATAGACACTGCCAGCAATTTAGGATCGTTAAATTAAACAGCACTTTGGGCAAATGTTTATTACTCACCAGCCAAGTTTAGCGCGGTCATATAATTATCTTAGCGGAATCCATCATCCTAGCAACTCGCATTCATATTCACGACGGGAGCTCTTTGAGGGGCCAGGGGTTATATCCACGACGCTCCCACTCTCTCACCACATTCCCCGGCGGATCTTCAGTTGGATGCCACAGATCTTTGGCCATTAATTTGTGCCGCAGTTTCTCAATATCGCACTGCTCATCTGCTTGACCAACCCAACGCGGCTGCCCCCCATTTAATGGGCTTTTTATTTAAATTCGCGCCAAAAAAAGAAGCAGCAGCGGCAATTTTGTTGCACTCAACAGGCGGCGAATTCTTAGCAACAATTTGCTGCTCCAATTAAATCCACAACTACGAGTTGGTCTCCTTCTCCTCCTCCTCCGCTGCCTGCTCTTCACCGGGCTTTGCATTAATCATGAGGTGATTTATGGCGCCCACGCATCTGCTCACGTTTTTCTCGCGCCGCCAGCAGCAACATCTGCGCGTGTGGGCAGCCCACCGCCTCCCACTGCAATCACCACCCCCAATCCTGCCCCGATCCTCCCGCTCTGGCGGCATTGTTGCGCTCCGTTGGCCGTCTTAGAAGCGTGTGGAAATTAAATGGTGTGGTAAGCGTCGGAGCAAATTGCTGCAGTGGGCGTAGGAGATGCAACGGCAGCAACAGCAGCATCAGAAGCAACATCCCCTTCCGAAAACTTCCTCAGCCAGGTGTCAAAACGTAAGCCACAGCCGCTGAATCCGCAATTCCCAATCCCCAATCCAAATGCGCATTGGTGCCAGGCTATCCAAAGAGTTTATTAAGCTTATACACTGAAAAAATGTTAGAAAATAAGTATTATAACATTGTTTTCAGCTTAATATAGGATATTAGTATTTTTAAGAGGTCCTAAAGAATTGCCTTGTCTTTGACAAGATCTCTATGTGTATTTTGAAAATATATTCAATTACTATCTTAAATTTTTGAATATTTAAGGCTATATACGTTTTTCTCTGTGTAACAGCTGCCGGCGCTCTGTTTGAGCTTGTCAGGTGGTGGCACGTTGAGTGTTTTAATTACAGCCATTGCGCTGCACAGCTCTGCGCGATCGGTTGCATCCGCATAAACCGCATAAAGCCAAGTTTATTTGATTTACGCGTGGTCATTAGCCATTGCCAAGTGGCCAAGAAAGAAGTCTTGGCCGCACTCAGCCTGTCGCGAAATGTCAAAAGGTTAATTGGATTGTGGCAGCCGTAGCCAGAGATGCAACCGAAATTGAAACTGAAGCCGGACCCAGCCAAGAATCTTGTTGAAAGTGGAATGTGTAAATGCCTGAATGGCTGCAGTGGCTTTGGCTGTGGTTTTGGCTTTTGATTCCATTCATGAGCTTGAAATGGTCAATGGGATCTGCAGTGTGTGGTTACTGCAAAGGAGGATTGAGCATTGATTGAATATAGAATGCCAGATTGAGAAAATGTATCTTATTTAAATATATTTATTATAAAATATAAACAGAGCATTTTTTATAGAAATCTAGAGAGTGTAACAAACGTCCGAAAACCAACCATCAACTTACTAAGAAACCCATTTAAAGGACCATAAACTCATCACTTGGCTATCCCATCATTATCCCTGCCCGAAAACTTCTTTGGCCGAAATCCAATCACTTCGCTAATGCCTGCGTAACATGCAACCGATAAAAAGCACCGCCAGAAGATGAGTTCATTTCGGCAGAAGACACAGAAGACAGCCTGGGAATCTGGGCTGTCGTCGTCCACTGAGGGTTTGATTGATGACAGCGCCCACCGCATCGGCAGCTTCACACATTGAGTTATCGCCGGTGTGTCTCTTCATATAGCGATAGACTTGACTCTTTTTTGGATATGCATTAAATATGAGATTGTTTTTTTGTTGTCGCTTCGTTCAGCTCCGCTTAAGTGACAGCCGAGCCGTTGGTTGTTGTTTTTGTGGATGATACACCTACCTGCCCGCCTACCTGTGAGTGCTCCATCCCGCCCGTAACTGAAGTCGATTAAAATTCCTCCGAAATGTTGCCTGAATGTTAATCGCTCATTGTTTGAGCAGGCGCACAAAATTAAATTGTTAGCTTTTTCGTAAATTTGACATATAGCATGTAGTAGGGGGGCTTTTCTGGTCGATCGCCTTTCAAGCTGCCGCCGCCGCCAACAGCTGAGTGCAGCATCTTGAAAATGTTTGTAGCCGTCGTTTTTGCTGCACTTTTAATTGCATTCCCTGCCGGGCGATGGCAATCAGCCGCCGAAGACAAGTTAATTAAAACCTAAGCACAGCACTTGGGCCAGATTATCATCAGTGGTTCGCATTATCAGAACACCAGCTGCGTTTCTATATAAAAATATATATATGTATATGTATAAGCCATACAAGAAATCGATTTACAAACAATTTAAGGAGATGGAATCTAAGAAAGTACGTTGCACCAGTTGAGGGGGAGGGAGATTGAGTGTTATGGCGTGCGTTAGAATTCGCCGTTGCCGTATTGCTGGATCTTGAGCAGGTCGCAGGAATACTGGAAGAGCTGTTCGCACTTGGCCGGCTTCTTGGCATCCGGATGGAAGGGACCTTTGCCGCCGTTGCTTAGATACGTGCCGCCCTGGCCCTCGATAGAGGGATCAATGGCCGCAAAGACCACGGTCCGGGAGCCCCTCTCTGGTGTCTTGAAGAACAGCTTCTTGAAGATGGGAATCGATGTGGTGGCCGAGTGCTCAAACAGATCGGTGTCCACAATGCCCGGATGGACCACATTCACCTGCACGTGCGCTTTTTCAGCATCCAGCACAGTCTGCAGATGGCGGGTGAACAGAATCTGAGCCAGCTTTGACTGGCTGTAGGCGGTTCCAGGGTAGTAGTGTTTCCTGCAAGCATTAAAATCACATTAACTGATAGGAATCTCAATGAAAACCGTCTTCTACTTACGTTCCATTGATGTCCTTGTAGTTGATGCGTCCAATGAGATTCACACAGGAACTGACATTCACGATCCTGGCATTCTTTCCCTCCTTGCCCGCCGCCTTTAGCTTGGGCATCAGCAGGTGTGTAAGCAGGAAGTGTCCCAGATAGTTGATGGCAAAGTGCGACTCGTAGCCATCGGCTGTGAGCTTGAAGGGTGCAAACATAATGCCAGCATTGTTTAGCAGCAGATCCACCTTCGAGTACCGATCCTTGATCAACTGGGCAAAGGCCTTGACCGACTTCAGGTCTCCCACATCCAGTTGCTCACAGATGAGCTTGCCCTTGGTGGCCTTTAAGTCCACTATAGATGCCACTGCGGCTTCAGCGCTGCGAGGATCGCGAACACCTTTGGGGGAAATTAAAAATATTTATTAAAAGGAAATCTTTGCTTAAAACCTTTTTCAAATTACACTTTTACTTAGATTAATAACTAAAAAAATGTTCTAATATTATTTTTAGAATTCTAATGACTCCGATTTTGATCTAGTACAAGAATATATAGCTTTAAACGATATAAGATTGGCTTTCGACACGATCTTACCTAATTTCTACATGTAGAAATATATTTAGGTGGCGACATCTAGTGTATGATAAGCGCAAACTGCTATTAGACATGAATTTTACATACGATCTACGAAGACTATTACGATATTCACACTGTTAAGGCAATTTTAAACTAAATAATTTATAAAACTCATAAAAATTACATTTTAAAAGTAAAAATTATTCTTAAAATATACATAGATATAAAAAATAATGTTTTTATCAAAAACACTAAGCCCTGCACTGACTAACCATATCTAAAAACACACAAAAAAAATGTTACGTTCAAACCAAAAGTCAACAAACTCTTATCGCTACAAATCCCCCCAAAAACCCGATGCGATCTATACGGAAAGCGAGACCTGGTTATCTAATGACTTTGAGTGTATGGATCACGTTTTCCCAGACGGAGTCACGCTGCAAATGAATCTGCATTGCGCTGATCTGTATTTTAATTTCTTTTCTGCTCGACACTCATCCATTCCGGGCACGCGCACTGCACAGCACACTCACCTTCCTCGTAAATGTTTGTGGAATCAATAAGCAGGCCCTAGATTTTAAGCCGGCAAAGCTCGGATTGGTCAACTCACCCATGACGACAGTCATGTCGCAGGCCAGTAGCTTCTCCACAATTCGCAGACCGATGCCGCGGTTGCCTCCGGTGATGACAGCGATGCGATCGGGTTGCTTGTAAAGTGCTTAATGGATAATCGCATAAGCTTGTGATTTGAATGTATAGAATGCATCCACTTACCCACACGATCCCGCGCCGCATGCTGAGCGTCATGGATGAGACCGACAATGCCCAGGTACTGGTACCGAAACTCTGTCTTCCACTCGAACCAGGACTTGGGGAACTCCTTGGTTGTCTTCGAGAAGAGGAAGGCGCATATCAGCAGGCCGATGAACAGTAGCGACAGCAGGGCGCCCAGCATGATTGTGTCTGGAAGGGAATACGGGGGAGACGATAAGGAATCAGTTTTATGAGAGGTCAAAGTCCAGTCGGCTGATAAAGATTCCGGTTTCGGCTCCTCACAGCCATTAGCTTTGGTCGTTGTCGGGGCAATTATCAATATTGGCGAGTCAATTCGCCTCGAGTGCACTTTGCGACACCCTTCCTTCAGCTGAGTCAGCAAGAATTGAGGCTAAGCGGGTACATTAACTAAATGAAATTGTTTGTGGAACACGCAACTGAGTGAATAGTTTGCACGAAATCGATTCGTCATCGAAAGTCGTTTGGATTTAGTCAAGGTTTTATATAGAGAACACTTGTCTAAGAGTGAAGTAAACGAAAAAATATATATCAGAAAATATATCTATTTAACAGATACATTAACTAATACAATCACAATCAAGCTTTTTCAAAGATTGTACCACTAAAATATTTCCTTTAGGAAAACCCCAACCCAACCCATGAGTTTAATTTTCCAATAATTACAACTCAGAGTATCCAAGTTTCGAGTTAACCCCATTGACCCATCAACAGCTTTAGTTGTTGCCTCTTCCACCTGAGACTTTTCGTGTTTGCCCAGCAATTTTGTAAGTTTGTTAGCCGGTTTTATCAAGCCAATAATGCCTTTGTGTTGTGTGGCCATAGATTTATGCATATTTGCGCTGCGACCTGCACAGCTCAGCCTCTTCAACGCTGCACTTGAGGTGTAATTGCACCGGAGAACAATTAAAATAATTAAACAGATGCCACCTGACCGGAGAGATACTTTGTCGCCTTTGTCAAGAGCTAGCGCGTTAAGAGTCGGTGAGAGAACGGGCTAGGTGTGCTCGTAAAATGCAAATTAAAAGCCCAAACAGCGGCGGAATGAAAGTTGAAGAACCCCCAGCTTAGAGCCAAAACCAAAGCCAATGAACGGGGCCAAAAGAGTGAATTTGGGGCCAAAGCTGAAATTGACTAAGGCGCTCGGTTTCTTCATGGGTTTTGATATGGGGAAAGGGGCAGGCGACCTCACATCGTACACCGTGAACAACATTTTGAGAATTAATATTGAATTTATGTCTTTGTCACATAATGATAAAATTGATTACCAAAGTAAGTTAAAGCCTTACTTATAAACCAGTCAAACTAGCCGGATATATAATTATGATGAATTATTCTCCAGAAGACTAACCGGGTAATAACTCTTAGCTCTCCCAGACAGCTCCAATTAGTTAACGTTAGTTTATCTATAGGATAAATATTAACGAAACACTTAGAACCAAGATATACGAAAAGGTTTCAAGTTCCCTTGGGTTCAAAACTATCGTAATAAATCAAGAAACCTCAAGAATACAACGATTATTCTTTTCTGACCGTTTAAGTTTCTCGAACAGATAAAGTACCTGCTAAGAAAATTTAAGTTTTTCTCATATTAACTTGAAATATAATATCAACTAAGACTTGAAGATGAAAAACCGGTCCTTGAAGATATTAAAAAAAAAACTACCATCAAATAAATAAATTTCTGTCAGTGTATCCGAGGAATATTTTAAAGAAATTGAATAATATATGGATATGGCACATTTAAGTGCAAGTTCATAAATATCCGTGACTTTAACCTAGTTTCATACATTTTTTCTCCCTGTGTACGTATGACTCTGCGACTGAACGTGCTGCCCCAAGAGTTTCGACTTCCGTCAACAAAACGCAAAAGCTTAGCAGTTATATTGTTGTTGCGGTCGGTCGTCTTCGTTGTTAATTTGGCTGCATATGGTTAACTTTCTTTTTCTATTGTTGTTGCTGTCGCTGCCCTTGCAAGCGCTTTTTAATTAATATGGTATTTGTTTTACCTTCAATTTGGCCTGCGAAGCGAAATGCACTTGCGAGTGAGATCGAGATCGTCTGCTTTTTGGGGTTTCAATCACGTTTTCGAAAAACAGTGGGTCGGCTGTCGAAACCGGTTTGCCAGGCCCTTGGTGCCACAACCGCTCCGCGAGATATTCAAAAGCAAACTAAACGTTAGTTTTAATTGCGCGCCTTTTCGCCCAGAACTTGTTTTGTTTTGGCACACAAAACAGGTGGCTATACGACTTGCCGGGCGGATTGGGTGAGATGAACAGCTGACGATGGGCAGGCGGCTTAAATAACAGCGAGTAGAGGCAAAGGTGAGGTGTATGCAAGTTACCTGGCCACGCACTCGCAGACACGTTAGTTTGAAAAGAGTTTAATTGAAAAAGTCGAAATCGTCGAAATTCACGAGCCAGTGATGTCACTTTTTGAGCAAAAAAGCTAAATTACCCAAACAAAACAGCTAAAAAAAAGCCAAATTCTAAGGGGAATTGGGAGATCAGTGTGACCTTTGGCTGTGTGGTTCAAGAATACCAAGCAATTATCGATAACAAGACTGTTGAGAATTAATCGAATTTGAACTTGAATTGTGTCTAGGTACTTCCTTTTTTTAACCATTTTTAAATATACGCAATTTAGTTTTAATAATACCTAAATTATAGAGAAATAATCAAGCCAAACTTATTATAGTTGATAAATAAATAAAGTATTACGTAAATTAAGAAAAACAGCTCATTTCTATAATCTGTATCCTTCCCCATGAATATTTCTGAAGTTCCCATCCCACAATGCAAAAGCTTTCCATTTTGCTAGCTGATTTATTTATTAGAACCAAATTGTACAGTGCATTCAAGTGTTACAACAGAAATATTTTCATATAACAATTACAATTTATGTTTTGCCTTGATACCAGTTATCAACTAATTTGGCCATTATATAGTTGCGCGTACGTCCATAAGTGTATACTTAGTTTGAAATAAACAGAAGCTGAATCTAAGCGAAAATTGAAAAATCTATGCTTTGCGCTTTCTGGTTTAGATTAAATTTCCGTTTCCGGTTTCGGGTAAATCATTCATTTGGGATTACACCATTATATAGAGTGTGTTTTGTGTGTGTGTGTGTGTGTGTGTACATAGTTTAATACATATATTACTAAATTGAAATATATACTTTGAATCGAGTGTGTGTGCTGGTTTGTGTGGGTGTAAGAGAGGTGCCTAAGTGCTACTAAAAGAAATATTACTGTGGAAGGGACAACGTATTCAAAAAACTCGGAACTCTAAGTTGCAGCTGCGTTGTCAGTGTCTTTTATCGCCTGTTTATTATCCATCTTCACATCCGTTTCCGTTCCTGCTCCCATCTCTCCTTCCAATTCGGAACTAGCAGCGACATCCTTAGGCTCCTTTAACTGTCAATTCTCCACGGACATGTTGCCGATGTCATCGTTGATGGCCAGCACCTGGCTGATGAAGTTCTGGTCGGTGACCACCTCGGCCAGGGATTTGCACAGCTCCGTCAGCTCCTGCAGGGGCATTCTCATCTGCGGTGCCAGCCTGCCCAGGTGCTCTTTAATGGAGTCCGGCAGTTGCTATAATTAAAAATTGTTAGCTTTTACTTCAAAGGGATTTTCTATGCCTCCTTCTCACCTTGCCCTTGCCCACTTTAAAGGCGCTGAACATCAGCTTTGTCCGCACTCGCTGCTCATTCGTTCCGTCGTAAAAGATGGTCAGGTAGGACTCCTGGACATTGGCCACCAGCGGAAAGTAGATGCCCGCGTACACCTGACCCTTGGCGTCTCGCGAGAGAAGCGACCGGAAGTTGTACACCAGATTACGGCGCACGGTGACATCAATCGCTGTGATGTACTCCTGGGCCACGTAGACCAGCGAGGTCTTGAAGCTGGCCTCCTCCCCGCGGATCTCGCGCTCCTTCCACTCCACAAACTTGCCGTTCTGCTGGCTGTACGCGTAGCAGTAGTCCCGCTGCAGATGGGGCTCCTTCGATTGGGTGAACCAACCTAGAGAATATGAAGTCAATTAGTATAGCTTTCCAAGGGATAAATCAAGCAAACTTACCCGTGTGAGGATAGCTCTGATCCTGCATGACAGTCACAGCTCGGCTCACATGGTATCCCGGATCCAGAATCATCACACCACGGCGCTCGCCAATGGCAATGCGCATGGCCACCATTACATGCTCCTTCTCCACGCCCGCATCCACCGAATTTAGACCACACTCCTCGTCCAGCTGGACGTAGTCATTGCAGTCCATCACCTGCTCCTCGCAGGACACCACATACAGGTAGTTGGCCAGCACTGGGAAGAGCTTAACCATCCTGGCAATGATCTCAAAGGCCAGGGATACGCACATGTGGTGGCGACGATTGATGGGCACATCGTAAAACTGGAAGAAGCTGCGCAGATCGGAGCGGCGGGTGCGCTTGAAGGAGCGATAGAAATCCACAAAGAGATTCACCGTGTTGTAGTGTGTCTCCTCTAGCATCCGCTGCAGCGTTGTCTCCACAATCCCGTTCAGCTCCTCATACTGCCAGACGTTGTCAAAGATAAGAGTGCCCTTGCCGGACCCGGAATCGGACCAATCGGGCAGCGGCAACGGATGGCCCAGGGGCCATACACCGTTTATTTGGTTGAAGGCCTCCAGATCGTAGCCATCGCCCACGACCCACGACTTGCTGCTGGGCGAGATACCGCCATCGTCCAGCTGAGCCAGTGGCTGCTGTCGGGCCAGCAGCTGCCTGATGTCGGAGTAACGCTCCGATCCATCCACCGATGTCAGGTCGGTTGGAGGCGCCAGCTCCGGCAGCTCCTCCTCCTCATCCTCCAAGTCCTCCTCGCTGGAGGTGGAGGGTGTGCGACGGATGGCGCCCGTGCCATGTCCAGATGCGTGCTCAGTTGCGGATCCTGCAGATCGCGTAGTCAATCCCATTCCGCGCACAGCATCCGCCAGTTGCTGATCCGCGGCGAGCAGCAACGGATCATGGGCAACGGCGGCGGCAGCAGCAGCGGCCTCCTCGACAAGCGAGTTGACCGCTCCACCTCCATCCCGTCGACGACTGGTGGTGGCAGCGGCGAGTCAACTCGGCCATTCGGAGCCCCAGCGGCCCACGGTGGGCACATAGCCACTTTCACAGTCATTGAGCGTGGCCTCTAGTTGAATGTTGGCGACTTGTTGAAGCGTTGCGTTGGCGCTTGGATGCAGCGATGCTTGGGCAGCTAGACCAGCCTGGGTGGCTCCCACTCCTGCACTGATCAGACTAATCCGGCCCTGCGCTCGCTTGAACAGGAGGTCCGGCTCGTCTCCAAATTTCGTCGTTAGTTTAGACTGATCTGTATTTTTTGGGGAAGAGAGGATAAAAGGGTGGATTAGAAGAAGGTTATATAATTGTGGGATATAATATAAACCCACTAAAGTTGGGACTTGCCAGGGGTTTCACTGAAATCTTTAGTACTTTGTACTAATTCTAAAGTCTAAACTTATTTATAAAGTCTACTAATCTGTAAACATTGCTTTCCTTTTCAGTTAAACATGACATTCGATTTAATAAAAAGTGTCTGGGGCATCCCTGATAAAGGTCTCCTTCGGATTTCAACAGTTGTAAAATATTATATATATATTCCTTAAGCTACCTATTTCTAAAGGGTTATCTGTGTCATCTCATATTGATTCAGACCCCTTAGTTTTTTCCCTATAACCCTTACCACAACTGTAAAGTAAACATATTTTTTCAGGCTGGACCCTTGACCTACACCCTTGTTGATCCCTTTTGCTGATTAATGTAAATCCCTCCTGGGGTTTCGTAATTGCCTTCGATCTTAGCTCAGCAGGTATGTAATTCCAACCTTGGCAAAGTCAAAGTCATAGACAGATGGACAGCCCTTTTAATCTGTGTTTAGACCCCATTTTGGGTTTGTTTTCGCTCAGTGTGTTGCCGGGAACTAATCCATCTGGCGGTACAGTCGCCAGCAATAAACAATTTACTTTGTTATCAGCGTGAGGCAGGAAATGGGCGGGGGGACTTCTAAAATGGGTTTCAAGTGCTGATTGGCAACTGTTGTTAGTTGCAGGCAATAAAGTAGAATAAGTACAATGACCACAAGGTACCCTAATTTGAGTATCTTAAAGTGCCCACGTGCCCAAGGTGGCAGAAAGTTAGTGGATACTGTATATAACGAGGGGTTCAAGGTGGCTTCAGGCGAAATCTGGACAATGTCAGGCGGTTATCTTGTTTTGCATGGCTTTGATTAGACATTTGCGTTGTGATTCGCTTTGTTTGTAATGTGACTCAGTGGAGCTCTGGCCTCTCAATGTGGCACATGGAAAATATTCGCTGAGGCACGCGCAATTGTTGCTAATTGCACGTGATTCACCGGAAGCCAGAGTCTGCTGGTCTGGACTACAATGTGTTTTGCTTTGTGAAAACGATCTATGAAGTTTATTTGCCCCTATTTTTCAGACCATGCAGCTAGTAAACAATGATATACTTTTCGTTATTTTTCTTTCCCAAGTTCCGGTGTTGTTTTGCCTCGTTGTGAGCAATTTTCTTTGTTCTGGGTCTGAGTTTTATTATTAAATTTTACAGGAATGTTGATTATATTTCTGGGCATTTTGGCTAGACTATATGTACTTGGAAACAAAATATGAACTCATATAAATAAATTTTAATGGCTTTTAGTGCTGCCAACTACGTTTATTACGGTCATTATATCATATATATATTTGTAGTTTAAGATTTTATTTTTAAATAAAGCGCAAATTTGTTTCTTTACAATAACTTTTGCATATCATAAATATTCAAAAACTTTCTAATATATATTTTTGGAAAAACCACTAAATAGCTTTTGTTTCGGAAGCAAAGCAGACTCTATAAACAATCTGCTGTACTTGTCTTTTAACATAAACAATTTGTGCCTGACCTGGATTTATGGGTATTATGGGTATTAGACTTAACAAAAATGCCCAAAAAAATTTTAAATATTTTTTAATTATTACAAATCTCTCAAGAAATATAAAAAACCAGGCCTTAAATTTACTACTCAGTCTAAAAATTCCCCAAAAAACTTAGTGTTTCCCCACTTTCTGACTAATACTTCTTTCTGAGTAATGATCTCATTTATTATTATTAATTTACTTACCCATACAATGGCCTAAGCCCAATAATCAAAATTGTTGTTTTCCTGGTTAAGATCTCTGGTTATTTCGCTTTTTCCACACACAAACTTGTATCCTCTGGGCTGTGGTGGTTTTTCCACTCGACGAAGGTCTCAATTAAATTGGATTTAATTCGGTTTTTTTTTTAAGGCGCAACAGTTGGGGGCTTCAACTGCTGTGGCTTATGTTTTCAATGTTTTTCACGACGCGCGTGCGTGGAAAACCGAACGAACGAACGGAAGGAAAATAAAATAAGGGGAACGCGAACTAAAAGCAAACAACTTGTTGTTTGCGGTCTATGCCGAGTCTTAGTCTTTGATTCTTCTGTTTTTCGGCCTTAAAATTGTTTACTTTTTTATGTTTTTTTTTTTTTAATTTGGTAATCGCCTTTGCCTGTTCAATGCAGGTCAGAGTTTTTTAACGATATTGGCGAGTTAATCGACATCGAAGAGGATTTTGTTCGACACTGGGCTGCAATACTATATGGTCGGTTGGCTATATAATATGCACTTGCACTTTGGCTATTTTCGAATATTTTCCCTTGGCTTTTCCGATTTTCCGACTGTCCGCTTTGTGAGGCGAATGCTCCGAGAGACGCGTAACGACTGGTGAAAATCGAGTGCGACCCGCCGCTATATAAACGATCGGCGACGGCGACGACGACGACGACGGCGACTGCGACTGCGGCTGAGGCAGCGTCTGACACAGTTTCTATGGTGTTCAGATTTTGCTTTATTCGCAAGAGCGAAAATATTTCAATTTATGACGCAAAAAAAGCTTGAAAAATTCCACACAATAAGATAAGGGGAGCGGAACTTGAACGCGATTTTTGTTTTGCTCCCGAGGTTCGCAGTAAACAAAATCGGGGGTTATTGTTGTTGTTAATATTGTTGATTCCGAATGTTGGGATAGGAACTCTGAAATGAGAAGAGGGTAAGGCTGCCTTTAAGTTCCGCTTGAAGGGAGAATAAATAAACAAGAATATATTCTTAGAAAGTCTTGTGAAATCGTGATACACCCTAAAAATAATCACAACAAAAAAAATTAATAAACAAATAAAAATACAGTTTAATTTAGGGCATAATGAAATCGTGATAAACAATAACACTGTATGGCAAGGAATTTAAACAAGACCTAAGAGATGACCTCTTTATGGAAATTTTTGTATACAAGAAAAGTCATATATTTCCTCTAAAACATGACAAATTTATTTGTTATTATTAATAATATAATATATTAATTTATTTTTTTAATTATTTATTGTTAAGCAGGGTATTTTTCTTTCATTCCTTTCCCAAAATCCCACCCCATGACTCTGAGCTCTGATAAACGGTGTTATGATAATAACACGCATATTGTTTGTTTGCTTACTTTGATTTTAGTTGCTAAATCGTATCGCTCTGAGTCAACTCTTGTTTATGGTCTATTTTTAAAGCTTTGGACTTCAGGGTTCGTCCCCTGAAACTCGGATTTTATAACTGACCGAGTGGAAAATTTGTGATGCTTCTCATACTTTGTATACCCGCACCTTATCACCCGCTGTGGATTCGATTGAATGCACTCCCTCGGAGGGGGTGGTGACATGCATGCATTATGAATATTCCCCCTGATCCGAAGCCATAAAGCGACTTGGAAGAAGAGGAAGAGCGCCACTCATAATGCCAACTCTGGTTAGGGCCAAGGTCCCGCGGGGAAAGTGACAGAGAAAGGGCTCAAGGAACGCTTGCCAACTACGTAAAAGTATTATTAGGGTAAGGTGGGGTAAAGCCGACAGTGTGGGTAAACCCGACCTCCCTCTGTTTTCGAAAATCGGAAGCACTACGCAAAATAATATTAGTGTTGTCGTGTAGAGCATCGAAAACAATGTAAATGGTGGTATGACAGCATTTTATTAGTCAACATTGAGATGGTCAAACGACAACAAGTTTGTTTTCACAATTTTGAATTTCATTTTTGTGCATAATTAACTGCAGGATATTTCTTTTTGTCAAAGTTATCGCATGAAAAGGTAAGTGGATTTAGATTCTTTGAATAAAGTCCTACAAAGTGCATATAAGTTTGGTTCATTTTTTTTCATAATTTCTTTTTTAATTGCGTTTTTATGAAAAATTACGTCGTGGGGCAAATCCGACCTCTAAATAGTGGGGTAAATCCTGCCGCAAAAAAAGCCAAAAAAACAACAATCACACAAAAACCATCAACATCGCAGCCAACCAGACGTTCAACTCGAACCAAAAAACGCCAGCAAGCTATTTGAGCAGCGAATCAGATGATACTGATTAATTATTTTGCTATTTTCATTTTTTTAATTCTATTATCTTTTATTACCATTATATAACATAACTTTGATTGATATATCATTGCAAAACCTATATTTAGGTTATATCTGTACTAAATCAACCAAAAACATAGGCGGTCGGGTTTACCCCATCATTTTTGAACATAGCAAAAATGAACTTTTTCGTAAAACGCTTGTATCTCAAAACTTTTCAAAGGTATGAATAAAATGCTATGCATAGAAAGTTGCGCAAAGGTCTAACCTTTAATTTGGTATATATAACGACTTGATCCGATGTAAAATAAGCATTTTATAGCCAAAACCATTTACTAGGTCGGCTTTACCCCACCTTACCCTATAATAAACAGAGCGCTTATGTGGCCCAGGATATAATAAGTGTTACAAACTAATTGGCATCCAATGGGCTTTGCCGGGTTACAAGACAACAACAGTTTGTGTACAATAGAAATAATGAATAAATTACAGTGGGACTTCCTAAGCTTGAATATATAAATATTTAAAAAATATATTCATTGATTTTTGATCAGAATCTCCTCGAAAAATAAGAAATTATAAATTTATTTCATTGAATTAATCCTTAAGCCAGGCTTTAAGGGAGTAAAAAAAAACAAGTATGACGTTACTCATCTTATTGATTATATTGGCCTTGCTTTTACTTCATTTTTAACGTCCATAAAAATATAGGTAATTTCAAAATATTTTCAGAAAACTAATAAATCATTTTACTTAATTTCTTTTTCCTGTTTCGTACTCAAGGGAATAGATTTTTGCATTTATGGTCTTTATTAATTATTCTAGTAATCTAGAATCTAGATTTTAATTTACAGTAGAATTTCTTTTGTTTTCCTTTCTACCAACAAGAGAGTTGTAATTTAGTTTTCAAATTATTAAGAAAATGGAAAATCTTAGACTGTTGCTAGTGAGCCTCCCTATTACCTCTCTGGGGCATCTACTGTCGTAGGCCTAGGTCGCCTTGGCAGCTGGCTCACCTGATCCCATTTTGATCGAGGCCCCAGCACACACACACAAAACAATGCCAAATGCCCGGCGCTTTTCTCTGTTGTTGTTTACTGTTTGCGCCAACCAGGGCGCCCGGCACGCCCCCTTACACCCACCTCCTTGCAGCTAGCATCGCCAGCTATGCCGTCTGAGTGGGCCGTTCTATATAGCTGCCATATAGACATATACATAGTTGAGAGATCTGTACTTCTGCGCCGTAATAAAATTCTTGTCGTGTTTGCCGAGATGTAGACAAACACTTTTTGATGGTGCAATTTACATTAAGTATTCTGCACTAGCCAAGGTCATTTGTACTCATGAGTGCGAAACTAAAAAAAAGTGCAATTGAATACGAGTAGAGGAAAAACGCATGAGGTTTTCTGAGAATAACCACAGAAACACGGCTGTATTTTTTTTTAATTTTAAAGATTAGATTTTAGAAGCCTTTTAAATTTATTAGAGCTATCAAGATTAAAGCATCTGCGTCTTAGTTATATGAACAAAGAATAAGAAATTATTAGTTTATTTATGATTATTATCGGTTTTTTTGAAACATTATAATTTTGCGTACTTAAAAATAAGTGTTGAGTTTGGATAACCTAAACTATGAATTTATTGGGACGTCTAACCATAAATTTGAAACTAAGAAGTACATTATTTCCAGTAATATTATTTCGAAACTAGAAATTTCGAAAAGAATATATCAAAGGTGCAACGAGAAGAAAATGTTTTTGCATTCAACAAAAACAAATTCAATTTAGAGGGCATGCTTCACATAAACTATTAAATGAATAAACAAACATTTATTTATTAATTAATTAGTTAACGAATTCGATGCGCAAAAAGCAAGTCAGGGCTGCGTGACTGACGATTTACGAGGCAGGGCCAAACACCAATTAGGAGGCGACCGAAGAAGCAGCGTCGATGGAATGAAATTTCAGTGGAGCGGAAGCCAAAGTTCGGAGGTCGAATTGGCGGCCTTATTGGTCTCTGATTAGTCTCCGGGCTTTCTCTTGACGTCTGGCTTGACGTCACTGGAGAAACGTGAACCGTATACGTGGATTGTTACTGAAACTAGTTCAATGTCGCCGTTCACCTCTGACGTCATGCTTCGGAGACATTGCTCATCCGCCAGGTTCGCCTTGCCGGCCGGCCTTTGGAATTGGGAATGGGAAACGGAATTGGGAATTGGGAAGTGGAAAAGGTGGCTTCCACCACCACCCATGACCCGAGGCCTTCCAGGGGCTGCCCTGCGCCACGTGTCGCGTGTCTGGCGTGCGTATTTGTAAACAAGTGCAGTCGCCTGTTGGCTGTGTTGGTGAGCGGGGCTTTGTCCTTTTTACTATCAAAACAACAGGATACTGATGCGCAGACGCTGGAAAGCTCTGGAAATTCCACAAGGAACCGAGGCTGGAATGTTGGGGAAGGCAAGGGAATCAGAACAAGAGGGAATGGGGGTCCAACAGTGGGGTCTTTTCGGCATAGGTTACCTGCATAGGTTACCTCCAAAATTTTAGTTAACTAACTTTAAATTTTCACTAAAAGCAAACTGCTTAGAAATAATATGTACATAGTTCCCCATCAAGGATACCGATACTCGTGACCACTTTCGCTGCCCCCCACTGTAGGTGGAGATGCCTCGCTTTTGCGCACATTTATTGACCGTTTCTTTTGTTGTCTGCCGTGGCTGTTGCTGCTGCCACTGTTGTTGTTAAACTGCAACTCTTGTCAAATGGCAAAATCGATAGCGGGAGTTCGGATAGCCTCCCCCATGGGTTACTTATAGTATAAATCGAAAAAGTGTTACCAAACACATGGGGCTTACCTTAGGAATTCGATTTTTTACTCGCTGGCAGGCTCTCACAGACACACACACACACCGGCGCGGGACGCACACAAACACACGAAAATCAAACGCCGCCTGCCGAAGGGGGTGGGAGCGAGTGAGACAGATGCAGCCGGAGGAGGGGCCTTTACAGCTTTTTACTCCAATTGTAGGAACCGTTATAGAAAAATAAAATCAATATAATCATTTTGGCGTGCATATTGAGGACAGTCATCGCACTATATCCTCGGGATTTAACTTTTCCGGATAGCTTCAAGGCTCAACTGGAATTGTGCAACCCGTGCAAAACGATTAGTTTTTATGGCGTTTGCGTTTGAGTGGCATTTAAGTTTGGGGGAGGCACAGAACTTTTGGGAATCTGTTAACAGCACTGAATTCTTGGAGAGTTTTAAGAACTCTGGCTTTTTAGAGGTTTATCAAGTTATTGCGTTGTTATTTATATTTTTAATTGTCCTTTTTTTCTCGAGGATGAGCTGCTGCTCCGTTGAACGTGGAAAACTCGACTGTGGCTTGGGAATTGAGTCAGCAGCAAGTTAAGTTCCAGGCCAATTTCCAGTAGCCTTCCAATCACCCCTTCCCGCTATGGTCGATGCATTCGCATGAAGGCGACATGGCAGTTGCCATGTCCTTAGAAGTTTCTCACGCCGATGTCCTTTGTTTGTCGCATAAAGTTATCTGCCATGTCGGAAAATCCTAGAGGTACTCAAGGAATATCTTTTTTCTCAGTAACGGAAAAAGTAATTAAAGAAAAGGGAAGAGTAGGGAATATTTCAAAAACCGACACTGATTATCTTTTATATAAAAATAGATTTTATGGGATTATGTAAGCTTGAAGACTGAAAAAATAAAATATTTTTTAAAATAGGTGATTGATTCAAAATTACAAAAGAATTGAAGTTGCGACCGTCACATTTGTTCTGACTTTAATGTCATTAATAGAGTCAAAGTGTCCAGAGAAAACCTGGGCAAAAAAAATTAAAAAATCTTGTTTTACATACAACAATGTCAATGCAGAATCGAAGCTATAGCACTGTCGCACTCTGGCTACTGCCAATGTTAATCCTGTCAGGCGTGGGGCCATCCGGGAACAACAATGCTAATAAATCCCCAGATGTCGAGGTTCCCTGGAGCTGGGAACAATATGAAAGGAAAGACCAAAATGATGGGTGGGACCAGCTGCCTCCAGAGTCACGCTTCCTTCACGATATCCATGATACCAAGTTATTATTTAAGGAGTTAGACGACCTCGATCGGATGGAGAATAAGCCCAAAAATCCTAGCAGCTCCCAGACCCACAGTCATTTTAATAGTTTGCCAGTTGGATTCAAGACACACAATTCTAAACAGGACAAATATAAAGGGTTCCTTGGCCCATTGGACTTGGTGCTAATGGACGCTTCAGGTGTGGAGCAATTCGAGAAGATCAAGAGCTACCGGCCGGTCAACAATTGGAATGAAAAACCCTCTGAGGGTAAGTTTAATTTTTTGTTCAAACTATTAAGGAAGAAAGCTGATCGGCGGCCCCCAGGTGTTCCAAGGACTACGGCAACTCCTTCCTCTACCAAAACCACCGCAGTTATTTGCCCCTCGACCTACTGTCTGCCAGAACCCTCACCTTTTCCTCCTGCCACGTCCAATTGTCCAGCTTCAGCGGCTCCCACAACGTGTAAACCTCCGCCACCTTCGTCCACTTCGAAACCAACTACCATAGGTTCCAAATGCCGCAAGAAATCCAAACAACTATCACCAAAAACGGCCAAGAATCTCTTGGAAATTATTTTAGCCACCAAGAAACATGTTCTTTCAGTGCTAAAAGCCCTAAACTACCTGGAGATGGAGGTGCGAAGTCATTCCTCCGATGACTGTCCGCCTCAGGGCTGTAAGCTAAAACAATCCCAGCCGAAAAAGAAGCCTGATGAGCAAATGGAGAAACTCCTGACGCCATCTTCCTTCACAAATTCCCAATCCTTCTTTTTTGGAATTCGACCGGCAAGCCAAATGGAAAGTGACTTTGACATGGTGTTGGCGAGAGAGGAGGAGCTAAAGCTGAAAAGTCGGGTATGGGAGGAGCATCAGCAGCAGATGAGGGAAATGCCGTCCACTAAGTCAAGCAAGCATCACATGGCTCCACAGGCAGCTGTTCGACTGGAGGACATACGGGAGTCTCAATTACCGCAGAAGCCACCTGAGCATAGAAACCCGTACAAACATCTTCCCAGCAAGGATTCCTCTGATTTTGGACCCACTTGGTATACGTCTGACTTGAATGGGGGCCATTTTAGTATATAATATGCCTCAAGACACACCGTAGATTGTAAATTAGAAAATAAGGCAGAAATTTAAATTGTTGTATTTGTATTGTATTATTATTTTCACTTCTTAATATGAGTGGCAAATTTATTTATTTTTGCAGTTCGTTTCGTTTTATTATACTTTCAAATATAGCGCGAAAGGGCCTGCAGCTGCGCTGGTCGCACTGAAAAAGCTTAAGCTGTTGGTGTTGCCAGATAGCTGCAATTTATCGACGATACCAGATTCTCCGTCGAGCGATAAAAAAAAGCTACCATCGATAAAAAAAATAGCTACGCCGAGCCACCGCCGAGTTGCCGGACTTGTTTATTGTTTTGTAAACAAAGTGCCACCACTAATACGCCGCCATTTCTAAACTGTCAGAAGGTTCTGTTGCTACGCACTTTTATTTTATGTTTTTAAAGTCGCCAGTTGGTTTTTCCTGAAGGAGTAATTGTACAATATAATATTGTATGCAAAACCCAACACGTATTCGAATTTCAAAGGGCAAGCGGAAGAAATTAAAACCAGCGAGAGGCCAAATAGGACTAGAAAAAGCGCATTCGGCGCCATCATATTTTCCGTTCTCGGAAAACTTCATTTTTGCAGACTCCAGTGCATATCTCAGTGAGATATTCCTTGTTATTTACTGTTTTATCAGGTTAGTACAAGCGCATTTAATGTGCATTGGATTCCCGGCCTGTGGAATGCCAACCCAGGGAAATAACGGAGCTTTATACGAATGAGGAGAGCAAAGAGACGAAGATTTTCCAATTGTTGCAAGACAAGCACATTCGCGATAAGTTTGTTTAAATCGCTCGATTCGAAACTAGAATAAACAAATGAAAATGCCTGCATTTCGGCTGCTGCGCCGCCGCTGTGCTCGTCTCTTCCTTCTCTTTGACTTCGCCATTCTTACCGTTCTCTTTCTTGCTCTTCCGCGTCTATTTCGTGTTATCTGTGTGCGGTTTTGTGCTTGCTCACTTTTTGCACGCTTTGCTCCGCTGTTTCTGTGTTTGTGGGTGGCGGTGGGCGCACGCATTCCACACCACTTGAATCATGTTCAATGGGTTAAATAATTAATGCTTCTCTTTCTCCTGCCCTCCTCGCTAGATTCGTTGAACGGATTGAGATTACAATGGCCACAGAGAAGGAAAAGGCCATCAAGAATATTGGCGCCGTTGTGAGGGCACTGACGGTGTCCATCAAACCGCCGGTCACGTTGATGTCCATCCTGAAGGACTACAAGGGAATCGAGGGCGAACCGCTGCCTTTTCGCAAGCTGGGCTATGCGACAGCCGAGGATTTGTTGTTGGCAACGAATGAGTTCAATATCCAAAGGTTCGGTAATGAGGTAAATATGTAGTCTAACCTCATATTGTCCAACTGTTCCGATTCAATTAGCCTTTCGTAGGTACTTTTAATTGTTGCCAAGATTCTTTGCGAATTACTGCACATCGAAAGTGTTTCATTTACCCGCTCTCTTTCTTTCTCTCTCTCTCTCTCTCGCAACCAAACTCGCGTTCACGGTACTGTTGGTCTAGCTTATTTCAAGCTAAATTAAGCATGTTAAAAAAAAAAACATGAAAAAAAAAACAGAAATTAATGTACTTTGATTGTTTATTTTTTTTATTTTTTGTACTTGAAGTTATAGCACTTCAAATGTACCCTATGTCCTTTTGCACTTTCAGGTTAAAATACTTCAAAAATCTGACGTAAATGAGATTTTTATATGTCGGCTTTAAGTTAAGCACATCAAATACGTTCAGAAAAATATTTTCATTTTCTTCTTGCTTCTAAAATTTGTCTGTAACTACCGTAAAAGTTTATCTATAAAATAGCCAAGTGAACATCCCTTCGCTGACAGGCAAGCTTTTGGCGAGGGCGCTTTAGCTTCAGCGGCGCCGCTTTCAGTTTGTTTTCTCTGGCTGAACGCGGTGAGCCGCTGCTGCTGCTGCGCTTCTCTTTCCTCCCCCACCGTCCACGGGGCTGCCCATTCAAGGGGCAACGTGTCAACAGCGTCTTCCTCTTTTCATCTTCGCCGTCAGAAGTGTAAACAATGGGTACCTAGTCTAGTTAAGGTTTTTTCGCGGGCCTTGGCTTTCCTCGAGCTTTGCTTTTTATTTGTTTCTTTTCTTTTTGCTACAATTCGTGCTGATTAAGCGCTTTATAAATGCAACCGAAAACAAAAACAAAATGAGTGTAGTAACACGAAAATCGAAAATGCCAGCAATTTAAACTTTTATTTCGCGTGCGACTGTGTGAGTCGTCTGTGTGATTGCATGGTGAAAGTGAATGAGTGCTGTTTCCTTCTGTCTTCGTCCAAATGGCTACACTTGAACTTTTTGCATTGTTCCTAATGTAAAGTCTATGCTCGCCTTGCAATGCACTTGGCGTTCGCTCACCTGTGGGCGTGGGGGCGTGTGGGTGCTTCCGGCCTCCTTATTGTTATGCCAAATCGATAATCGGGCATCCAAGAGATGCAGCCACGAAGTAAACGCATGGAAGCCAGCTGATATTATTTAAAGTAATATAAGTAGTATATTTGTTGCTACTTAATATAATTATTTCACAATTTTATTCACTGTGTAGAGAGCGGGCACTGTATATAGAGCGATTGCAATTAAATATAAACAATTGGAATGTGTCGCCACCGAGTCAAGCGCTCTCTGTGCATTATTATCACGTCTTGAGCTTCAAAGCCCTGCCCATATCCAGACCCTCATTGCTCCATTGGAGCTGTGACCCTATAAAGATCTCAATGCTGAATCGCAGCTTACACACTGAATCACTCGACTGGGTGATTATAACTTCAAACTGCTCCGATTTCTAAACAACTGCCCAGCACTTGAGTAAACAGGCTTGGCTGTAAAATTGCTTGGTGTGCAGTTAAATGTGCCATATTGGATTACCCATAGCCAAGAGTTGTCCAAGCGGATCGGCTTTCCCTTCCAAGAAACTAAAGAAAGCGAATGCTATCTAGGATTGCCTTTTTAAAGCCCTCTAATCGAACGCAAAATGTTGCATAAGAAGAAAGAAAACCTTTGCTACCTAAAGTTATTCCAATCTCCAGATTAAAACATATTAATTCAAACATTTTTTGTTCATCATACAGGTCATCATCAGTGCGAAGTATAGTGCCAAAACCGAGCACATTGCGTCTATGGTCAGAGGGCAAAAGAACAGCGCAAAGAACAAACCCAAGCCTAAAATTAACCGCGTTCCCTCCTACGCCAACAAATATAACAACAACAACAACAACTACCATCCTCAAGCGCAGCAATACTATCGTCCAGCGCAGCAGCAATATTATCAACAACCGCAACAGCATCAGTACTTTCATCCACAACAACCTAATCCAGTGCAAGTTTTACAACACGAATTTAACCGTATTCGCCAGCAGCAGCAGGAGCAGTTTCTCGCCCAGCAGTGCTTCGAGGAGCAGCGAAAAAGAGAGCAACGCGAAGTTGATCAGCTGAAAAACGATCTAATCAAGCAGCAGGCAAATTTGGAAAAGGATATTAGGAATAGGTTCAACAAGGAGCTAGAGACTCGGAATAAAGAGCTCAATGCCAAGATAGAAAAAGAGGTTGCGTCGCGTTTGGAAACTTTAAAAAAGCAGCACGAAAGTGAACTAAAAGCACTTGCGGCATCATTGGAAAACTCCAAAAAGGATTGCATGAAAAAGGAGTGTCAGAAGAGCGCAGGGACAAAGAGTACAAGTCAGGACAGTAAGAACTCAGAGCTTAAGGAGCAGCAACGGAAGTGCGAAGCCCGGAAGCAGGAAATGGAGAAGGATCGAGCTCCGAAATCCAAAGGACCTACAGCCATGCGTGCCGCACATATGGAAAAGGAAACGATCTTGATCACTGTACCAAATGATAAGATCGGATCCACCATGAACGGTCATGGTCAGAGCCGTATTCAGAGCAATGGGCAGAACAAACAAAACGGAAGCAACCCGCCGCTGCGAGCCATATTGGGCAATAGTGCATCTCACCGTCCGAACGCACCAAGTGTCGATGCCGATTCGTCTGCCGCCCGCCCTAAGCGGCCGTTGCATCCGCGCGTGCTTTACCCAGGACAGATGCGCCCTACTTCTGTTTCCGTGAATGATAGACTTAAACTCAAAGCGCCGCCCCAGGCTACGACACCGGTGGTGACTCCCATCACGCCGCCCGACTCGCCAGAGAACGCGAAAACCGAAGGAGCGACACAGCCGGAAGATGTACTAAGGGTGACGAATCATGCTCCCAAGATTAATAACTCCACGCCGAATACCAGAAAGACCGTCAACTTCAAGTTCAATCCAACGTACGACGCCGTTTCATCGTTGAATCTGTACTGCGAAGCCCATGGCTTTGAGAAGCCAACGTTTAATATCTTCAATACGCCACCACGTCTGAATTGCTCCGTGAGGATTGAGGGCGATGTCTACAGCAGCTATCCTCAGGAGTTTGCGAATGAGGAAGCGGCCTACCAGCGCACAGCCCAGATCGCCATTGAGCGGATCAAACACGCAGAATCACGACAACGGCTCTCTGTCTGCATGGTCAACAATGATGAGTTTATCGAGGGACTGTATCAGGAGTTGCTTAAGTACCCGCACGGCATTCTGGGCCACAAGCTAGAAGATTGGTATGGCAGGACCTTTGGGCACCACCTGCCCAGCAACTGGTACGATCTGATCATAGAGTCGAACAAGATTCGCGTGGAACACGGAATTAATCCGCGGATCATTCTGTTCGCCAACGATCCTGGATCCCCGGTTCCGATTCGTATCAACACGCCCGCCACAATGCCAGAGCTGGTGCTTCCCTGGCAAGTGAACGAGGACGGATCGCACGATTGGAACATGTACATCAGCCACTGCATTTCGACGACTGAAGTTTGGGTCCGACTGATTGATCAGATCGAAAAGTTGGATGAGCTGACAACGCACATGAGCCGACACATGGCCGTGCCTCACTACCGCCAACAGGTGCTTGATCCCCATGTGCAGGAGCTTTATCTGGTGGAGATCCGCGAGGGCTGGAACCGTGTTCGTGTGATCTCCGTCGATGCGGAGCAGAAAAATTGTCGTTGCCACTTCGTGGACTTTGGAGATATCGCACAATTCTCGTTTGAAGAACTGTTCCAGTGCCCGGCCCAGTTTCTCGTGCTACCTGCCCAAGCAATTTGTCTAAGTTTGTATGCACTGGACAAGTTTAGGGATCATCCTCACGCTCAGCGTGTTCTGATTACCGAACTTGAAGGCCAAACAGTGGTGGCCCGTGTGCTTACTAGCCAGAAGCAGTTCCTCGAACTTGGCGGTGCTGCTCAGGGCATAGTAGGAAAAGGCAGGCGACAAGCATGTCTAGTGGCCACTCTGTACGACACATCCACGGCCGAGGACGTCCATCTAAATGATCTGGTGGCCAGTAGGATCATAAAGACTACGCCGCCGCCTACACTCAATGATGAACAGAATATCGGAAAAACCACGCCCATTTTTGTGACACACATCACCGAGGACGGCGATCTGATGGTACTGCTCCGCAACGACGATTTGAACTTTGTGGAACGGAGCATTGCTACCACAGTGGTGGATCTGGGGGAAAACGATCGTGTACAATACGCTGATCTGCTCCATGATCGACATGTCTTCGTCTGTGACGAATCCGTGGGTGGTCAGAAGCAATGGTATCGCGGGCGTCTGGTGGCCAAGCCCCAGAATCCCGAAGAGGAGACTTTCGACATTTACTACATAGACGATGGACGGCAGCGCAAGACGCACATATCGAACGTTTACCGATTGGAGGCCAACAACCGAGCTCTGGCCTCGTACCCTCCACAGGCGCTGCCTGTACGGCTGTACGATGTCCCCCAGATAACTAATCACATGATGGGACGTCTGCGAACACAGATGCCGCCGCGCAGCGAAGCTTTGGTAGGTTCTTTCTCTTAATATTTTAATATTATAAATGTATTAATTGAATTTCTGCTTCCTTCGTCAGCTCAAAGTTGTAGCCAAAGACGTTACGAAGCCCCTGGTTAAGGTATATATCCGTCAGGGTCCTGAATCGATGTACAGTAGTGTGAACACCGGCCTTCGAATGGAATTCGAGATTCAGAGGTAGGTGTTGTACTTTCAAGATTTTTGTGTAAACTTGTCCACTCATTCTTATTATGATCATTGTCAATAATTTGCATCCTCACAAAAGCCATTCACACACTACCACCATCTAAAATGATCCTCTGGTTAATGCTAAGTTTCTATTAGTGCTTTCGATAAACTGGAGCTGACTTGCTAACATAATAACATCTTCGATAATGAAACTACTGTAAGCTAACCTTAAGTCATTCACATCTTTGTAAATAATCGACGAAATATATTCATGAGTTGCCATCTAACAACCCCGATAAGCCCAAGAGTGCAAATGTGTTTTTCATACCTCCAATCCAACCACCTGGCTAATCCCTGCTCCCCTAACCCCGTCCCTGCAGTACGACTCGTCAGGAGTCTTTGGATGATCTGCAGTCGAATACCAGCGTTCAGATGCCCAGACGCGGCAGCTTCAGCTCCGTGGTCTCAAGTCAAAGCAGCAGCAGCGACCTTGTCGCCTTCACCTCGCCGTCGTCACCTCAAAAGGCATCTCCAAAACGATCAGGAGCCACAACATTTTCGACACTCCTGCTTAAAGATTACGAAGCCATTCCGGCGGTGGGCGCCTACTTTGAAGTGCGCGTATCCCTCTCCATAAATCCAGGACACTTTGCGGTGAGCACCTAGGACCTGGTTCAACTGAATTGTTTCTAATAAAATTTTAAAATCCAACTGCAGGTTCAACCTTACAAATTCTACAATCAGCTTCAGTTTTTGATGAAGGATCTACAAGAATATTGCAAGGGAAAGGCAGCCAAGGGAGTCGAGCCCTCCCAACTGGCCATCGGCGAGGCCTACGCTGCGCCCGACAGTGAGGGCGTTTATCATCGGTAAGTTTATTACAAATAATCCGAATGTATCCATCAATTATCTTGATTCTCTTGCAGCGTAAATATTCGCAAAATTTACGATGAGATTATACACGTCAGTTTCGTGGACGTGGGCGACGATGGTGTGGTGGCCTGTGATCAATTAAAAACACTCCCGCCGGAGTTCAGGGAGCTTCCCAAGATGGCGCTGCCAGCTCAATTATATGGTGAGATTTGCAACAAGCTTAATTCCCAAAATTTTCTAGTCTCAGTGGATCCTTTCTTTGCTTTTTTTAGGCATTAAACTGGCAGACGTGGTCTGGAGCCATGAGAACTGTGTCCGGTTCCGCAAGCTAACGCTGGGCAAGATGTTTATAGGAATTGTGCGCTGCCTGCAGAAACAAAAGGATGAAACGCGAGCGCTGTGCTTGGAGCTGATCGACACATCCACACCGAAGGATATTAAGATGCACGAGATTCTCATTACAGAGAATCACGCGCAGCCGGAAACAAAAGAAGTCTGAGTTGGATTCTTCAGAAGCTGTTCATGTTTTTGTTTGCTTAATCATAGTCTTAGCCTAAGTACATATAATTTATTATGAAGATACATTCCGCCAGATGGAAAACAATAAACTAAGGATTTTGCTATCGAGAGAACGGGTGTACCTGATTTCCCGCTTTTATGTTGGTCTTCACCGCCGACGGGGCCTTGCCCAGCTGCTGCTGCACATTGCCCGGACTCATTGCGGGTCCGCCCATGGGCGAGGGTGCACGGATCGAGGGCGGGACCATCATACCGGGACCAGGTCCATAATTGGTCAGTTTGAGACCCTTGCCCATGCCAACGGCGGCGACAAGTAGCTGTGTGTCCGCCATGCTGCTTGTCTGTTGTATTCCAGTGCGCGAGGAGCTTTCGATCTCCCACTCTTCGCGCGCCTTGCTCACCATGTCCAGGACGTGCGAGACGACCTTGTTGTACTGCGTGACCTGCTTCATGGCCGCATCGTTAGTGAGATTGGCCGCCTTCTGCTCGTTCTGCTGCATCTTCTGCTCGGTGATCGGATCCGGCCGGGTGCGTAGATAGTCCGGGACAATGTCGTGCGAGAAGACCGGCACCCGACCCTCGGTGATATTGATGAGCGTGTCGTCCCGATCCATGGAGACCAGCAAAGGCAGGACGGTGCGATTCCGCAGCGGCGGACACTGCTCCTTCGCCAGAATTTTGGTCAGTCCCGTGAGGTGACTAGAAATAATTGCAAAGTTGTCCAGGAACGTTGGCCAGTTGATGGTCTCGTACTCCATCTCCAGTTTTTGGATCATGGAGAGCACCGCCAGCTTGAGGTCGTTTAAGCGCTGGAGGACGGTGTCCAGCGTCATCTCAAACAGCTTTTCATCACGCTGCATTTTTGTATATTTTATTATAGTTTGTAATTTAGGTTTATTTCACAGAAACACGACTGTGTGACCGTGCGGCATTTGGATATTGGCAATTCGGTATTTTGGTGTCCCGAGTCACGACTATCGCATAAAAATGGTCTTGAAAACAGACAATGTTGTGTTTAAATTTAAATGTTGGGTTTAATATATCTTCAGCATCAAAAGCCGAAGATTAATTAATTATTATTATACATGATTTTAGTCAATCAGTCGTATATGGTCTCTAAATTTATATAATTATTAAAGTCAACCGATAGGGCCCCACGATATTCCATCGTTCCTATTTCGCGGATGGTTTGTCTTGTGGTACCACGGCATTTTTCTGCTTGCCACATACGGTCTGACTAACATGGCCGCCGCAAGTCCATGAAAAAGAAAAACTCTTCGCCGTGTTTTTTGCCATCAAATCCCCACAAAATCTCGAAAAGCGTGCACGCAAACGTTGCCAAATGTAAGCAAATTAGTTTAGTGTCTGTTTACGTCGTTTCTACAATCGCCAGAGTTTAATATCGGTTGCTAATGCTGTCGTCGGGAGCCCCTTTGCCACACTCTGTCTCGCTCGCTCGCTTGTTCGCTCCGAGTTCCTCTCTCGTGCTGACAAAGCAAATAAATTGGTGTTGGTGTGTGTGTATGTGCGTGAAGCAGAAGCAGAAAAATGGAAGATGAAGAAAATGCAAGTGTGAAACAATCGTGCAAGCCGGTTGGATTAGAGCTGGGAAACTATCGATAGTGGCACCATTCGATATTTTCGATGTTTTCAGAGCGAAAATTCGATACTATCGATAGTATCGTTTCTAGTACAATCTTTTTATTAAAAGCAATTAATTTATATTTTTCATATTAAATGCTTTAATACTAACAAAATAACAACTTAAAATAAGAGATCAAAGTAATACAAAATTAGGCTGAAGGAACTTTTCTGAGTTCAACTCATTTAAACAAAAATTAAATTAGAGTCAGTTGAAAATATTTAGTTGACCCAGGCATTCCTCTGCAAAAATAATAAAGCATCAAGGTTTTTTGCCTCCAGCGAAGCCCTCCGTTTGCTCATTATGAGTCCAGCCTTGCTGAACATTCGCTCCGACTCAGTGGAAGTTGCCGGAACACATAAAAATTTACGTACCAATTGCTTCATATTTGAATCATTATGCTGAAATAAAGGAAATTTTATTAATTATGTCTTCTTATGGTTAGTGCATATTGGTATAGTTACCTTCCAGTATTGGAGTGGATCTACATTTTCGTCCAAATGATTCAAGTTAAAATATTGTCGAAGCTCAACAATTGCGTCTACCCTCTTTGTCTTGGGCAATTCTTCAATATTTTGTTTAACAAATTTAAATAAGGATTGAGATTGATTGTTTTGAAGTGGTGGTGGTGGCTCTACAGCATGGAGTACGGAATCGTGTGAAAGATTTTTTAAGAGTGTCATCTCATTCTCTAAAAGCTTTTCGGCCTGTCCAGAGTTGAATGGAGATCGGAAGCCTTGCTTTTTAAATCTTGGGTCAATTAATGTTGCAATTCGCGTAATCGAACGTTCTTCATATTTCGAAAGTCTAGTTATAATGTTATCCATTAAAAATTTGCAGGCTGCTAGACCCTCACTAGACTTAAGTTCTGACTTTACGGAATCCAACGTATGCATAAGACCACAAGCAATAGGAATGCATATTGATATTGTTACTACTGTATTAGAAGATACTTGTTTAGTAGCTGTATCGAATGGAGCAAGTAATTTTGTTAGATCCAAAAGTATGTCTAATTCGTCCACAGTAAAAGGTTGTGGTGCTTTTGACGTATTTAGAAAAACTTTGCCGATAGCCTCATGCGTTTTCAAAATCCTGTCAATCATATAATATGCGCTATTCCATCTAGTAGGAACCTCTTGTTTAAGACTATATTTTGTTTGTCCATCTTGGTAGTCTCTTAGCTTTTTATATGCTATAGTACTCGATTTAAAGTAAGTCACCGTGCTTTTACATTTCGCAAGTAAAGGGACCAAACAATCTAGTTTGAGACAGTCTTGTACCACTAAATTAACAGTATGCGCAAAGCAGGGTATATTTCTCTTTTGAAGTAACTCACACGCTTTAATCATTGAGCTTGCATTGTCTGTTACTATTGCTACAATTTTGGCAGAAATATCCCACTTATCAAAAACTGCTTGTAATGTTTCTTTAATGTTTTCAGCAGTGTGGTTTGTTTCGCATCGTAGTTTATTTGTTGACAACACAGCCGTTTTCAGATCAAAGTCTTCTGTGACGAAGGAGCATGTGATAGTTATAAAGGCTTCATTTGCTACCGAAGTCCAAATATCTGTAGTAATACCGCAGAAGTCAATTTTCTTTAAAATGTCCATCAATTTAATTCTTTTTTCTGCATACTGCTCTTCCATGATCACATTTTTTAATGTTTTTCGAGATGGTAATTTATATCGAGGATCAAAAGCTTTAAGCATTTCACGAAATCCAGTATCTTCCACAACGGAATATGGTCGCATGTCTGTAGTGATGTATCGCATGACCACCCTGTCCAGTTCGGCTTTGCGTCTGGAATGCGTATCATAGCATGTAGTCACAAAGGAGTCTATCTTTGACGACGAGGACACCTCAAGATCGCCAACCTTCAACGCTGGGTGTACCCGTTTAAGGTGGTCAAACAAATTGGAAGTGTTTCCGCTAGTACGGTACACTTTTTCACAGGATATGCATTTTGCAGTCTTACCATCATTTGATCTGACGAAAAAATTCCACACTTTGGATTTACCAACTCTTGCTTTCTTAATTCCGCCGTTTTCCTCATCAGAGCTGTTTTTATCTGTTGTGTTGTCATCTAGGTACACATACATATACAAGTAACCATTACTAACATGTTTGCCATTGTTGATAAAAATATTATAATTACCTTTTCTTTTAAGGTTCCGTAAGTATTTGTCCATGCTGAGGCCACCACCACCGTTCAATTTAAGTTTATCTAAAAATCCATTTTGATTAGAAATTATGTAATATTTAATAAATTGCAGTTTCTTACCAAAATTTTCGTCAACCAAGCCTCGTGTTCGCAATATCAGTGATGTCAAAAATGCCCAGCACCATCGATAGTGACAAACAACTATCGATGGTGGCTCAGAAAAGGTAAAAAGTCGATACCTCGATAGTGCCATCGATAGTTTCCCAGCTCTAGGTTGGATATCTGCTGCTCTCTCGCCCGATTTGGATTCGGATCTGGCTATCTCTAGGTCGTTTCCTCCCGCGGCGCGTTATGGGTTGAATACGTGCATTCCCCACCCCTCGCGTCGCTCGCCCAACGGCAGCCGGAACGTGTCCCGGATACTCTGCGTTTTGAGCTCTATCTCAATCCCTCGTCTTCGCATCTCTTTACGCTGCCCCGCGCTCGGACAATCACAGACTCGCTCCTGAATCTTTATATTTCTCTCTCTCTATCTTTCTCTATGTTGCTGTTGATATTGTTCCTTTTTGTTGGCCATTTCTAATGCTCTCTTACATGTTTCTATATATCAATTGTAATATATTTGCAGCTTGTGTGTATGTTTTTGAAATGGTAAAGTGTGTTGTCGCGTAAATACGGGTAATAAACACGAAAACGCCTGGGCAATAAACGTGCGCGATTGTTGCCAGGCCGAAATCCCCGAATCCCGAGTCCCGTATCCGCAAACCGCGATGGCGTCGCGCAGGCGCGCCGAACTGAATCCCAAACTGCATATGGACAGGCAGCCGACGGCTGCCCGCATAACAGGTACCTGAAATCCACCATTCCACCAACAAGCAGCAACTACTACTAGACCTAGAACTTGGGCTGGGGAATGCCTACATGCATACCTCGCCGGGATTAGCGATTTGCGATTCGCGCTTAGCCATGTCCTAAGGACCCTAATAAATGCATAATAAAAGGGCTTCCCGGGAAAGCGGATCGGATCGAGGCGAAACGCAGGCGCTGCCAAAACCGTAGCTGACCTCTCTCCCATCTCACCTTGCAGATCCTTCATTACCCGCTGGCAAGCGACGCGAGATTGACAACGTCATGAAGAAGGCTCGCGCCAACACCACCAACGACTACTGGGACAAGAAGCTGATCGAGGCCGAGGAGAAGGACCCGAATCGCTGGCGTCACACCGGCTACAAGAAGATGTACATCCAGGGCGAGAGCAGCTCCGGCGAGAGCGACCGAGACCGCGACCGTGACCGTGATCGTGAACGCGAAGGTCGGGACCTACGTGAAGGTCGCGAGGGCCGGGATGCCCGCGAAGGAGGAGCGCCTCCCTATGGCCGTTATCCGCCAGCTGGAGCCGGAGGACCTCCGCCCGGGCCGCCGCCACCGCGCTATGGCCGCTCCCGCTCGCCGCACTCCCGGAGCCGTTCCCGTCTGCGCAAGTCTCCGCCGCTGTCACCGCCACCGCGTCGCCGATCGCCGCCAATGCCTATGCACGGCTTGGAGCGCCGCGGCGGACCGCGTTCGCCGCCGATGCCGCGTTCGCCCAACAGTCACGACGCCATGATGCGTCGGCCGGGCAATGGCCACGGAAGGCCACGGTCGCCGCCGGAACCGAGCTCCTCCACGTCGCTACGAAGGAAGCCGAACGCGTCGCGTTCTCCGCTGGGCCGTCGTCGCTCGCCGCCGCTGCCACCGCCGTCGTCTGGCATGGAAAAGCGGGGCGGTGTCACCCATATTCTGCCGCGTTCAAAACGTCCGCCATCGCCGCCGCCAAGGGTTAGTAGACAAGACAAGATCTGGATTAAATATAGAATGCAGATCGATAATTAATAAAAAATTCTGTCACTCTTTCAGCACACAATGCGTTCGCGTTCAAACAGTTCGATGAGCAGCAGCTCGGATGACTCCTGTTCCCTCTGCTCGCCCAGCCATCGGCATAGATCTCGGTAAGTCAACAGATTACTTAGACCTCTCACATTTCTTTACTAATGTTTTTATTTCTTTTGCAGATCTCGTGGTCCTCGTTCGCCGCCACCCAAGCCACGTGGCCATTATCGTGCGGGGGCGCCGCCGCCCCCTCCGTCGGATTCACATGGGCGCATCCATGGTCGACCAAGTACCCCACCGCCCGTGCGCGGAGGTGGTGGCAGTTCGGTATCCGCAATGGAAAAGTATCGCCAGGCGAAAATGCGTCACATCAGTCATGAACGCGGGTCCTCGTCGGATGCCCACATGAAGATCCCGCGATCGTCTCGTCATTCTCCGCCGCCGGAAGATCCGCGTCTTAAGCACCGTCCTCCAGAGCCACCAGAGCCGGCAGCAGCGCCAGCCGGACCGCCCACCGCGCAGGCCAAAAAGAAAAAGAAGGAGAAGGAGGTGGGTAACAAGAGATATGTTCAAAGGCATCGATAACATATTAATATATCATATTGATTCTTTACAGATGAGGCCACGAATTAAAATTGAAGGTGAGAAACGCAAAAAGCATCCGACCGGGACGGCCAGTGGAGCCGGAGCTAACGCGGCGAACTCCTCCTCCGATTCGGACGACTCGGGCGATTCGAGCGATGAGGTGGGCTCGCTGCCCACATTCTCGGCCACAACGCGTTTGACGCTCTCAGAGCGATTCGGAAAAATGGCACAGTGGAGCATTGATCGCAGCAACATGGAGAACATGCGCATCACCAAAGACTCCGCCGGTGGGGCCCTCAAAGTGATGATCGAAGAGGGTCTGGAGTCGCCGCCGCGTCGTTATTCGTACTCGCCGGCGCCGGCCGGGCACTTTCCGGAGGAGTTGGCTACCACAGCACCGTCGGGAATGCTGTCGTGGGATGATGTGCGCGTCCGTTACGAATACTACAAGAGTCGTGGTTATCTAAGGGATCTGGATCTGAAGGTAAATATAATAGTAATTTAACAAATGGCAATATGATTAACTAATGCACGTCATTTTATTTCCAGGACTATATCAAGTGGGAAGAGTGGTGGTATAAGTACCAGGAGTGGTTAAAACAAGAACGTTACTATGAGTACTGGGATCGCAGCCAGCAATTGCGTAGACGGCGCAAGAAGCTGCCGGTCACTCAGCGGTTAAACTAACAGCCCCCTTGTCATCCATCCCCCGCATCCAAATCATTTCATTTTTTCTCCCTCTAGAATCCTCACTCTAAAAAACCCCATTTATTTTTGATCTTTTCTTTCTTTTGTGTTCTATCTCACAATTTTCCCCATCCCATGAAACCCCTTTTGTACATTTTAAATGTATAAAACTGCATTTGTCTGCTTATGTATTTAATAACTAATTACAACTATCGGACAAGCGCCGACGGCGGGGTTGATTTTTAGCCTGCTTGTGGCATAGGGATAACATTAACAATGAACTTTGTAAGTTTTGTGGAGTGCGCGTCGTTCAATACAACGCAGACTCTTGAGACACTTGTAAACGCATTAAAAATAACAACTACTATAAAAACCGTTTGTTTTCCTGGGTGGCCATTTTGTGGGGTTCTGTTTGAGGATTTGCATTGCAAATCTGTAGAAAGGACTAGGGCAGACCGCTTCAATAGGAACCTTAAGCAATTCAGCCTAGGAGATACAAACTTTTACACCAGCAAGTAAACGCGTGCGGTCGGCATTCGCCGAGCCAGCTGCCAGAATGGCCGAAACCCCCTCCATTGCCTGGATTTTGAGCCTTCAGGGACTTGTTTTCTTCGCGCAGACTGTCCACCACAACCTCGGCGTCCCTCTCTAGGATGATTTGCTCCACATAGCTGTTGATGGTAGTCATCGTTCTCAAGGGTTTTACTGGAAACGAAATGTGGGCAGTAGAGACGAGACTTGGGGCACATCTCTGACTACTCACAGGCATTTTTTCTGCGCGTCCTTCAGATCACGTATAAGATGTAATATGAAATGTAATATTTTTGTTATTTTTTATAGTCTTATTACTCTATTATTATCAAGAAATTTCATTAATATTTTTTGGATAAATAATTTAGAGTTTATAACACAAAATGTGAGTTTTTATTTATGTAAAAATACTAATGTCCACGACTGTATCAATATATCGATATTTTAACCGCGAAATCGAGATTTTTGACGCTCAGCGGAAGCTTTCCCGAGCCAAAAACACAGCTTTTCAAGGTACTAAAATCCGAAGGACTTCGTAGCTTTCTTAGTCCATCTACCTACCATTTAGCCACCTAGCGGAGCTCTTCCGAACTAAAAACGCAGCTTTTCAAGGTCAGATATATTTGAATAAATAATTTCAACGAAGGAGACTTGGCGACAAAGTCGAAGGGGTGCGGAGAGTGTGGGAGGAGGCACAATTGCCACCCAAACCCTACTGGTTGTCAATGCTGTGATGTGCACGCAGCGTTTATTTGACGGCATATAAATTGAAAAATTCACATAAAAATGTGTAATTATTTGGCATATTTTCAATTTGCACAAAGGCGAAAAGGGAAACCGTCGGCTGAAGGTGACACGCACACGGACGACATACGGAGGTGGGAAATCCGTGCTCCAGGGCGTGATTTCCGTGCACAAATTAGCTCCTTTTCGCAGGGAATCCGGGTATCCTGGGGGGTGGCGCAGATAATCTGATTACGCCCGGGATGTGGAGGGCGGTGCTTAATGCTAATGTGTCGATATTGAGCTTCTGCCTGGCTAATTGCGGTCGGCGGGAGGGGAGGACTAAGGGCGTGAGCGTGAGCTCTATGGATTATCCATTGAAGCGGACTTAAAGCCATCTTGAACTCTAGGGGCAGTTCACATGAACCCCTTCTTCGTGAGCGGAAGCCCAACCCCAATCCCTGGGCCATGTCCTAGCACAATTAAGCTCTAAATAACAACAGCGTTAAGAAGGCTTTAAGACCCGATTTGGCCCGCAGTCACCTCTCTTGAAACCCTTCCCTCGATCTCCACAATAAGGACGAAGAACTCGAGTAAAAGTCACGTCTAATTACACACATCTTGGAGCAGCTTTTTGACCTGGTTGACTGGGCTGGTGGTGGTCGGACGGTTTCACCAAATTGGTTTTAAAAGCCACAGGGGGTGTGAGAACGTGAGCAATTATTACGGCGTAGTGGGGAGTGCTCAAGAGTGGCACAAGATTGGAGGAGCCAGAGGGCGGCGTCCTCTGCCATAATCCTTTTATAATCCACACAATGCTATTATATGCTAAAAATGACAAATAAGTGTCACGAATAAATCCAACAAATAGGGCGGGGGAGGCGACGACTGACTGACGTCCTCCGGCTAACATTATGTCTTACAAACAGGCCTGTCAGCACTAAACAAAATTTGTATGTCTTTATTATTATTAAATATAATTAAAGAAGGTTCAGTCTGGAGGTCAAGTCGGTTTGATTGAATAAATAACCTCTTAAGCCTTGACAAGGAGCAGGCTGGAACATATATTTTTATTATTTGTTTCGGTTTCATTAGAGTTTATTTGCTAGACATTGTCTGGTCTTTGGAAGCTCAAGTTATATTTATTTTGCTATCTCTGGATTCTTTGTATTTTTTTGTTAAGTGTAGAAAAGCGTGATGTGTAACTTTTCGCCAAGACCAAATTAAAATAATTGAGTTTGAGAGCAGAAATCAAGCGGGAAGACAGTTACCAGCGCTTGCAGTCCAACCAATCACGCACAAAGGCAAAGAATCGAAGCAGAAGAATGGGTGGAGAGGTCTTTTGAATTAACAATTCCTTTCAATTAAGTGCGCAACCCACAAAAAAATAAAAACAAAAAAAAAAGTCCTGACGAGCATAAAAGAAGAGGGGCTGGCTGCCAGCCACTGATATTTTCGTTCCAATAAAAATCAGCGACTGGGAGGATGCAGCAGCGGGAGGCTGAATGGGATTCGGGAACCGGCGGCAAATGAATACGTTGCATATGTGAGGGCGCCGCAGCCGGAGAGATGTACATAAATAAACGCCGACAGATAACAGGCAGCTAAGGGGGAGTGCTGGGGCAGCGAAAAGGCGGTTGCATTGGGCGTGGCAGGGTCTAAAAATCAGCAGCAGCAGCAACTGTAACAAGTTTCGTGTTTCTTTTTACAGTTTCTTCGTTACAGTCAATCAGTTTTGCATGAGCGATTTCTTTACTCGTTTGCGCCAACTCTACAATTTACCCACACATACATCCTGCCACGACTTTTCCCCTTTCTCTGTGTGTGTGCGTTTGGGGTAAATCCCCATCTTTTTCTTTTTTTTTTTGTTCTTGTAGCAACAAAGTTAAAACGAGTTCCCTGTACTCGATGATTTAGCAATGAATTCGCTTGTTTGCAGCAAACTTCCTCTGTGTTTATTTGTTTGTTGATGCACAGGAAAAAAAAGAACCTTAAGAATTTTCATCTAGGAAGGCAGATTATTAAACTATTTACATTTTGTTAAAAACAATAATGTTATATGAAGTCTACACTTTACAAATGGAAATTCATACATACATACAGTGGTGCTCATATCATCATGACATATATCCAAATTCATCTCAAATCCAGTTCAAAGATCAACAAGATATAAGCTGTTATTACTTGCCTCAAATGCTTGTCATTCCGCACCTAAGTCCCTGAGCAGTTTCGATCTCCTTTGCCACTCCAGGAGCCCAGGGCAAATCCCGGTCGCCCATCATTAACACTCACCTCCACCGCCAATTGGGCGAACTTTCTCCGGGCTATCTAAACTCCATTGTCGGGCTGTCGAGCCCTTTCTGTAATTAAAACCGAAGCAGAATCAAGCGGAGAACCACTCAACAACATACACACACAGGCACACACATGGATTTCCCCACGCATGGGAGGTGGAAAATTCTGCTACACAACGATTATACAACTTGTGGCCAAGTTTCCACAGTATCCAGAAACTCAGCTTGTCTTTGATTTTGTGTCTGAAGTTCAAATGTGAACGACGTGATATTTGCTTAATTTTTCTCCCTTCCTCAGCTTTCGTTACTGGGGCCCCCTGGGGAGTTTTGGGGGGATTTTGGGTTTGCACGAATAATTATTTGCCCATTTGGGGGTTGAAGTTTTGCCACGGCTCAGGTAATTTGCACAGACAAAAGACGATTACCACTAGACCAAAACAATTAGAATCGGAATCAATCGAAGCAAGACGGAAACAAAGCCGACACCACCACCTTTGGCAATCGGATATCAGGTAACCGATTCCGCTCGCCCACAAGGCACGCAGAAAACTAGGAGTTCGGAATTCAAGTATCACGTTCGATTTGTTGGTCAGATGCTGAAAGGATTCATATTTGGCGGGATGAGTTTTATTTTCCGAAGGATCTTTAAGCAGACATTTTATATATTAAGGTTATCATTCGAAATTTTAGTTATTTTCTTAAGTATCTCAAAAGCTAAAGTGAATGTTCCATATTAGAGCTTCCTGTTGGTGTTAGAAATCCAAATTTTAATAAGGATCCCGTTCATAAATGGTGTTTTATAACATTATATTATTATAGCTTTTTAATTTTATAAGATTTAGAGAAAGCAAAGTCTTTATTTTTGTATTTATTTTTTTGAAGCATATTTGTATAGAATCCAGGGTATTATACTTTTGTTCAGAAGAAGTTTTAAACTGGCAAGGGTATACGAGTTTCAAAAATATTCATCTTTTATATACAAATTTTAAATAAATAGCATGCAAAAATCTGCTTACCATAATTTAATTTCTTTCAAAGCACAATTCTTTATTGTCCTGTCAAAGATATATTTTTAAGTATATTTTTTTAGAGATTTTATGTTTACCTTTTTATGGAACGCTTTACTTTAATCTGATTCGTTTCATTTATGTGCTCTCAATGTTATTTTTACATCCCACATTTGTTTGTCCGCTTATTTTATTATTGTAGGAAATTTTAAGATTCATTTTCTCTCGTGCGCACGTAAAACAGAAGGAAATCTCACATACACATAAAGCAGAGCTCATCTGCCACACACGGAATTTTCTGGAAATACATAATTTCATTATGTTTTTCCTCCCCGCTCACCTCCTCCTGGCATCGCCTGCAGCGCAAACTGTCAACACGGATTGTGCTCCCCTGTCCCAACCACTGCTCACCTTGTTGGCCCCAGTCCCTCGTCCCCGCCTCCTTCTATATAGCCGAGGGCCGTTGGCAGATAACGGTTTACTTTCTTAATCTTTGTACATAATTTTTGCGACTTCATGTTACGTAACGTCGACTGGATTCTGTCTGCGTCGCTTCTGCAGAATAACATACGCTCTCTTCCAGTCCTCACTCGAGGCATTTTGGCTTATCTGAAAGCCTCTGATATTTATTTAATTGTTAAATACGCCTAATTTCGCTTAATGAAATTTTATCTGAGGAGGTCATTTTGAGGCTGAACTACTTGTGGTTTTTTGTTTGGATAATATACAAATTTAAGGCACTTTTGAACAGAGAACTGATATCTGAAGATTCCTTTACAACCCTCTAAACATTCCAAAACAAAAAGAGTACTTGTACTAAAATTTAAATAAATATGTTCATTTTTTGTAAACATATTCAATACTTATAAACTTAGCCTCACTTTAAAGAGTATTTATCGGCTTTTGTATAAGCAAACGGTACCGATTGCCATGTTTTATCTGCTTATTGTTTTCCTGTTTGACTTCGTTGTGATGTCCTTGGGCTCCTGAATACCCCCCCCCCCACACTCAGCTGCATATGTGGGTGCCTGCCTTTTATTTCTTGTTTCCCATGGGACTATCTGCAGGTGTCCTCTCCTAAGGGGAATATCCTGAGAGCCTCCTTCCACGCCGTGACGAAAAAACTTCTTCATTTCTCACTTTTATGCCAGCACTTGACCGAGGTACAGAAGCGAAGAAGGAATATCTTTAAGGAAGCCCTGGCAGTGCTTTCAATTACCAACTTAGCGCTGATTACTTATTCGTCAGCGTCAAGTCTGGCGAGTCGAGGGTAGTGGCGGAGGGATAAGCTGGCCCTACTTTACGCCCACTTCTGCAAGGCCCCGCCCCGGCCACAAGGATATTAGTCAAAAGGAGTTGACTCCTCCACACTTTCACTCGACTTTGACTTGGGACTTGGACTCGGCTCGGCTTGGCCACTTAATCTCGCCTTTTTGGTATGCACGGACTGTATTCAAATGAATTCTGATTGAATTCATTGAAGCTCATCAGTAAGAAGCGATTTTTTTCTATCTAAGACAGCAGATGAAGCGGTAGCCGTGCCATGCCGTGGCACGAAGCGGAGTCCTGCTGCGACGACTGGGCCTTGGCACATCCTTCAGACATTTATTTTCAGTAATGGAAAAAATGTGTTCTGCAATTTCGCTCATTTTTATACATAAATTTGCCAGGCAAACCCACGAGTGGAGCGCGCTCGAGCGGTCCAGGCCAGCGAGAAAAAGGAATGCCGGAATATAATGCTAAAAAGTAAAGTAAATAAAGGATAATGCAGCAAGGATATAAATTACATAAAGCAGCGCGCGAGATGACTAACTGTGGCAGGCCAGGGCTGCTCCATGACAACGGAACGTGGCCAGCATTAGCTGTTCAAACAAAGCTGGGCCGGGAGGTGAAGCGGTCGTCTAACTGCACAGATAAAAAATATTATCTAAATTGGTCGTCAATTTGGGAGAGAATATAAAAAAATTGTAGAGTTGTAGCTTGATTCTATGGATTATTAGGGCGAGTTCTAGTTGCTTATATCAGAATTCTTAACCAGGCGAGTCGGTTTTAAAAAATTTCCAAATTTTAAAGCTACAGAAATTAAATTTGTATTATTATATAAATATATATTAAAGAAATAGTATCGTTATTATTATAAACATAAAACTAATATTTTTTTTTACTTTTTCTTTGCGTGTCGGAAGCCATGGCGGCGCATTAGAAAATGGTGCGCACAGGACACGGAAGTGGAAGTATTTTTAATGATTGGTAAATTTTTTGACGGCTCCTCCCTCAGCGCCTCAGCTCCCTTCTCTCCTGCTCTCGCTGTTGTCCCAAAACGCATCGACACAGGCAAAATGAAGGTTGAAGAAGAAAGCTGGAGGGGCAAATTCGTCCTCGTCTAATATTCCTTTGTGCGGCCGTTATTATTGATGGAAATGCAAATTGGATTTTCAAATTTACTTCCCTGTTTGCTCTGTGCCAATCGACAGAGGGGGGCGCGAAAAGGGAGCCAAAGAGCTAAAGAATCACTGGGGATTCTCATACTTTTACTCAGGATTTATAGGAAATTATTAAGGACAGGCGAAAATGTTGCATTTATCACTGGGTCTTAGTTTATTTAGCGAGAGATTCAAAAGTTTTTGAGAGCTGCCAAAGTTTTTTGTTGGGATTTATTTAAATTCAAATATACTTGACAAGGAAAATAAATTTTCACAAAAATAATAATATTTAATAGTGAGATTAAAGATTTTCCTGCATAAATATCTGATTATCCTGTTTAATTTTGGAAAAGTGTTTGATTTATGGTGGAGTGGATTGGCTGATCAGCTTTTGGGAAATAACTTGGCTCCGGCATAATTTGAAATCATTAATGCAGCTCTTTCTGGCTATTGTTTCCACCTCCGCCCTGTCTGGATACTTTTTCCAGGCTCTCGCTTCTCGATTCCACTTGCTAGTCGCTTGCACTTTACTTCGAAGTAATTAACGCCGATCCAAAACAGACGCCAATTTGCATAGCTGACCCTCGTTCTTTAGCCCTGAATATACTACGTACGTATATATATGTATATCCTCCCAATCCCAGTGAACCCCCCTTCTTTTTGGATAAGGGAACCTATTACTCAAGACATTCAAGGGGGGTGGCCATGGCCTAGCAGTGGCGCCGTTGGGAGGCAAAGTAAAACAAAAACTTGCAGCTTCTGAAAACAAAACCTCTTGAATTTTAATTAAACGTTTTTATGCAAGAATCCCGAATGATGGCGCCTCTTGCTCTTGCACCTCGCTCTTGCTCTCGCTTCGTCCTTTTTCTTAGTTCCACCCACTCGAACCCCCTATTTTCCACCCCCTTCTTTGATTCATTTGGCTTGCTTGTCATCAGGCTTGTTGTTGTTCCTGCAGCTGCATTTGAATTTTTGCCTTTGGTTTTGTTTTTGCTGTTTTCTTTTCAGTGTATAAGCGATTGCATTTGCGAATATTTTTCTGGCAGCTGCTAAAAACTTAAAGAAGAGGATGAAGGTCCTGTTGATGAAGGAGAAATTGCAGGGGCTGTGGATGTGTGTGTGTGAGGGTTAAAACTGCCATTGACTGCACTCTGTAATTCAATTATCGACTCTTGGCAGTAAAAAGTGTTAATTATTAGTTTCCTTTACCGCTCTACCCTCTCAAGGAAGTAGTGGAGCAAGAGAGCAAAAGGAACGAAGGAGAGGCGAAGAGGAGACAAATATTCCAGCTAATGAAGACGTCGGTCGAAGTCAACTAAGGGAGCCAAGTTAAAGCGGAAACGGAAGTGCGAAGAATGTGTTGATGGGCAGCCAGGAGCGTAGTCGATGGAAAGTTTAAAAGGGGTTAAAAGGTAGAGTTGTCATTTGAGACAACAAGTCCAATATCTAAAAAAGAAGACTGATAAATATATTGAAATTATAAATATAAACTGATTTTTGGTTTGGTTAAATCACAAAAAATTTTATAAATATAGTTCTTCTAAAGTTTATTTTTTGAGATATATACACCCCTCTTCAGCTACTTCTTTGCTTACTCGACACTTTGCCATTGATGACATTCACAGACGCTGCGCGGAGTTAACCACTTGATCTGTCCTCCTCTGGCGGATCCATAGAGTGGCGCGGCGTCTCGGATAATTGATATAGCTTTAATAATAATAATTCTGTCAAGTGAACTAGAGTGAGTTGAAGGCTAATTAGAAGTCCAGAGAGGGTTTAGAGGGTTGCCAAGGACAGGAAACTAATTTCTCTTTGAATTCCATGCAACATTGTCAAACTATCTTTAATTGTACAGTGTATTGTGTACATTCTGTCAGTGCTTGCGCCAGCAGAGAGAAATTTGATGACTAGCAAATCATTTTATTTGATTTTGTAATAATTTTAGGGTGTTTTCCATAATAAAAACTAATTTTCATCTATCAAAACTCTCTCTTTTTTATAGTCCTAAACATCCTTCACTCATTAGTCTCGTAAAGCTTCAGATTTTTGGCCTAAATTGGGTCGCAAATTTGATTGTGTTCGGCTTGCGCGCCGCTGCAGTTTGAGTTTTCATGATCTTTTTGCGATTGGCTGAACAAGCTCAGGCCAGCTCTCCTGTTGCAGTTTTTGCCTGCTAGCTCGTGGATTGATGATTGAGCTGGCTGCCGCCTGGTGGATGCCACATTCCACGGCTGAGCTTCTGCCCAGCAATTGCTACTTCCGCCATGGCAATTGTGCTCGGGGAAGGGTTACAACGGAAAGGGGGATGCGGAGTGGTCTAAATTGAATGCAACGGGGTGTAGGAGGAGGAGGAGGAGTCGGAGGAGATGGAGCAGCAGGAGGAGGGCATCAGATTGCAGCATCTACCGCGCGCTGCATAATTTATGGCGCCTAGTGTGCACCCCGACCCTCGGACTTTGAGACCCCAGGACACCAGGACTACGGGCTCCCTCCCCCTAATACTTTTTTTTCTGGTTCTGGCTGTTGTTGGAGCTTCGAATTTGTATGTTGCCTTTGACACCAGCTAAAGGGGTTACGTGTCTGCCACTTCAGCGGCATCCTGCTCCACCCTTCGTCCTTCCAAAAAATCCGAAAAAACCCCCTGAAATCCTTCGCCGCCCATGTCTGCGTCTGTTTTCGAACTTTGCAGTTTTTTCGTGCCTGGGAGTTTTACAGTTTTCGGGGGTTTTCCCGAACCCGTCGTGGCCATCTCGCCCATTGCCTTGGCCGTTTTTCAAATGTCTGCGCCATGTGCATGCGAAATTTTCAAATGGCACCCAAAGGGGCGTGGCCCCCACACACTACACTCGCATACTCGCAGACCGGGACACTCGCACACTTGCAAACTCGCAGGCAGACAGCGCGATAACCTGTGCTAATGAAGTGTGATGTTGGCCAAAATGTGATTCCCTTTGCCATTTCTTTGTGACCATTTCCAATCCCCGGATGCGTGATGAATTCTAATTATTTGGTTGGCAAAAGGCACCTTAAACACAATTTTTAAAATATTTTTTGTGAGCTTTGAAGGTTTTTATATTTATAAACAGGGCTTAGGATAATAAATAATATTTTATATATTTTTTGGATCTTCTAATAAAGTATTCCCAAAAATTATGATTATGTTATTCTAAAATGTTTTTTCCCTGTGCTAATACTTTCAGGATATTCACAGAAATTGCTTAGGATTTAAATTCAATTGAAATGGTGCTTAAACCTGTTATACGTACCTAAAACATAACTCGTTTTAATTTAATTTTAATATAGGAAACATTTTTGATTGATTTTAAATCCTCTAATTTCTACTCCCTTCAACTTTATTGCCCAGAAAATATGTTGTATTTCATTTGGTAAATACATAGAATTTATTATTTATTACTATTTAAAATATTATACATGTTGCAATAAATTTTTGTGAATTTAGCTCGCGTTTTCCCCGCTATTCAATGTGCGCTTTGTCTTATTTTTACCCGGCGCCCTCTTTTTTATACATTTTGAGAGCTTTCAAAGTGCAAATTGATCAATCATACGACACGTATGCCGGCGCTGGGCTAGTGAGTGTGTGTGTGCATAATAAACTGATTTCAATGGCTGCCAGTCTTTATGCATTAATTTATCCCATATTCAGCTTACAGCCCCCCCTCTCGCAATATAATTTTTAATTTTTTTTATATAAAATTCACATCACGCTGATGATGTTGATGCGTTGATGTTGTTGCTGCTTTTGTGGCTGCCGCTGCGTAACATTTAAAATATGCACAGTAACTAAAAGTATTTTTCACACAAATTGAGTTTGCCCCAGCCTCGTGCCACGCCCCGTGTCCCTTCCCTGCGGCAATGGCAAAAGTCGCCGTCGTTGGTGCTTTGGAATTGCCAATTTTGCTGCCAGTCAACGGACGCTGCTCTTGATGTTGCTGCCTGAAACTGATGTTGCTGTTGCTGCTTCTGTTTGGTGCTGCCACTGGCGACATGGAAAATTTGCTGCCATTGCCAGGCGTCACTCAGCTAGGACGTAAGAGCAGCGAGCGAACACAAAAAAAGGAACACAAAGTCAAGTCTTGCAACCTAAAAATACCTGGTTGGTAAAAAGCATAGCATACCTTTTGGGGCTGCACTTTGAGCAACGAATTGATGTCCTGTGATCATAATAAGTGTCCGATCGGGATGCAATTTTTTAGGTGCTTAGAAAAAGGTTAGGGGATACTATTGTTGTTCAAAGTAAGTAGGTTTTATTTATAAATAAAATAAAATAAAATTAAGGAACAACTAGGAATGAAAGGGTTAAAAGAATTAATAGTTTTAGTTATCCGTCTAGCTTTAAAATGATTTGAAATAAGGCAATCAAATTACACTTTACTTCTCCCTTTTAAACGCACAAATATCCCCTGAGAACCCCACGAGTACTGGGTATAATAGCAACAGCAAAAAACACGAATAATACCAGCACAAAGAGCCCAGCGTATTCAGTCGCCGAGGTGGTGGCATAATTTAATAGAGTCGGTAATATCAATAAATTTTAAAAGCCTTTTAATGCGCATCGATAAAAATAAAGCAGACGCATCTTCGGCGGCATAATTATCCAGAAATGAGAAGCTCAAACCGGAGTTGTCGTTTGGTTTTTGGGCTCCATAAATTATCCATCCAGCATCTGATGTCGGGCGCTGCAAGACCAAATTCAATTATGCAAATCGCATGTGAGAAATTCAATTGAAATACGATAATTTCCGAGGGAGTGTTTCCCCATGCCTTCGTTCAGCTTTAAGTTACTGAACGCTGTACAAGTGTACTCGCATTAAGTATGTCCCAGTGAAATCAGCTCAACAACATCAGCTCGAAAACTCCGCGGCTCAGCATATCCCCATGGAAATTTGCGCACAAAAGCCAAGAAAGCGGAGTAAAAAAAATGCTATAATAAGTAGCGGAGCTGAGCGATAAAAGTGTGGATAGCTGTCGTTCATATGCAACCGAAACAATGCAACAATGCGCCCAGCATCCCCCGTATCCTTATCAACCATCACCAAAGACAATGTGCAGCATCCCCATCGGTTTTTTTTTTGTTTTGGTGGTACAGGATGTTCATGGGTAGCCTGAAATGCACCAACGAAAATTCATGGCATTAGGGGAATGCCAAACGAGCTGGGCAACATGGCAACGGAATCAACTAAAAAGGAGTCGGGGTATTTAGAGACAGATTAGAGCAAAGTGAAAGAATCGACTGCAGAATACTCTGACTAGATTTGAAACTATACCATAAATTGATCTAACGCACTTTATATTTAAAATACAAAATATAACAAATAAGATGCAAGCTAGAAGCGTATCTTATTTCTTACAAAATCTTTAAATTAAACTTTATGCTGCCTTATCCTTCCAATTCTTACCTTAACCTGACCAAATCTCCCTGCTCTGAGCTCTATCCTCCAGATAATAGTCCAAATACCTAAAAACCAGCTTCTCCTCGCCAGAAAGTAAGCTGGCTTTCCACACCAATATACCTTCGACTTTGCTGCAGCCAACTTGAACTGATTCCCATTAGACTGTGATATATATACATGTTCGCCCGGGTCTGTGTGGATCTCTGTCCTGTCTGCCTTAGTTGTTGACGATTTGGTAACTGCAGCAGTTAGCTGCTCCCTCTGCTGGCTCAGTTGCAACTCCGGCTGGCAAGTGCCTTTGGCTTATAAAATATTTAAACGTTTTTGTGGCTTTGGCCGCAACATATTTGCACTTTGGGGCCAGGAGCTGCAACGGGTTGTACTGTCTCTTGTGCACTTCCTTATGTTTTCTTGGCACAAAGGCAAATAAAAAGAAAAACTGAAAGAGAAAGGGTGGAAAGTTGCGCCCGGATGCATGCTATTAATATTGTGCGACAGCTGGCTGGCTGCTTAAATATTTACTCAATACGCAGGGAAAGAACTACAAAAAAGCCACGACTTGTCAGTTAACCCATGGAAGCACGCCCAGCTCGCTTAACCCCCCCTATACTGGTGGCCGCAGGAGACCCGAGAAAGCCCCGATATGCTAATACGGTTATGGTTACTGCCACTGCTTCTGCTGCTGCTGCGGCTTCTATTCTTTGCGGTTGTCCTTGTCGTGTTGGCTGGAGAGGAAATTTCATTATGCCAATTACTTGCATCAAAGCTGCTTGGATAATTGACTTTGCTTAGCCCCGAACCTCCAGTCCCCAACCTTCAACCTTCCTTTACTCCCGCTGGGTTTGCATAAGACGCCTTTCGCACATTAGCCGCTACTTGCGCTGTGTGTGAGTGTGTGTGTGTGTGTGTGTTGTGGAGGTCCTTTCCACTCTCTTGCTGCATAAAATAATTAAACTTAATTGACAGTTTTTCGACATCACCTTTGTCGCTTCAGTGTGACAAGTCAGGAGACTGCTCCTCCTTGTCCTAACGAGCTTAACTTTTTAGCAGCAAGTGCCTGCTTAGTTTTTACGGCGAAAAGTAACTAGCTCTATAACTAGCCAGCAGTTAGCTGCTTTACTCAAGTTTAATTCTCGCCGGCGGAATAAAATACATTTTAAGCAGTGCAAGGCAGAGGAAAAAATAGCCCAGCCCGGAGGACTACAGCCAAGGAGTCGGTCTACACAATGCATAGTTAATTAAATTAATATTTGCCTTGAATTAAAGTCCAGAAAAGCTGACGTAAGAGAGAGGAAAAGGATCATCCCACAGTAGATCTACAATTTTCTTTAAATTATGCTTTCTTAAGAGCTTAATGTATTTTTAAAAAACTAAAAATGTATCAAGGTATCCTCCAGCTTTCAGTCACTTTCACTTCTTTATTTACGTTTAGAAATACAATATTCAAAATCAACACTTTAAAAAATTAACCAAAATTGTAGTGTAATCATTTCAAACTTCTCAGATTCTATTATTTCCGTTCCCGGCAGCCAAAATGAAGATCTATCCGAATGCAGATGTCTGGTTCTATGTGGACGTGGAGAGCGGTATGAACAGCTATATGAAATACCCTCCAAACCATAGCTGGAAGATCAATAACAAGACCATCTCTCGGGAAATGCGCTACTGGCGCGACTCCGAGGGGATCAAGAAGGCGGAGATCAAGCTCGAGGATTTGTATTTCACTGACTTTCCAAAGAATCGCATTCGGCCGCAGGCCTGTCTGGGATTGCTCTATGCCACCGGTAACCGGTTCATCCGACTGACCAAGGCACCGCCGGCAGGCTTTAAGTGCGCCCCGATGCCTGTTAATTTGGCAACAGCGCGCATTGTTAAAAGTATTATTTATATATTATATTTTAAATATTAATATTAATTTATTTTATTATTATTATAGCGCTGCTGAAGAAGAAGGCCAGGGCGGAGAAGAAGGCCAAGAAGGCGGAGAAAAAGGCCCAAAGGGAGGCCAAAAAGGCCCTCAAGAACAAGGGCAAGGGCAAGGATGGTGTTAACGATGCCAAACCAAAGGTTATCCAAACCTACAAAGACGCGGAAAAAGCTAAATAATTAAAAGTAAAATAGTATTCAAAATTGTACTTGTTTAAATATAAATTATTTCGAACTTTTTTTTATTATTTTGTATCTTATTTTTATAATACTTAAAAAATAAATCAACATTCTGATTGTTTATCAATCAATTAGCTCTGAGGATTTGATTGTGGCTTGTCTCACACTTGGCGGCACGGTTGGACGGATTCTTAACTGGCGCTTTTAACAGCCTTGCTTCCATTCACCCCTTCCCTCCCCCTTTTTGCCGTGGAACTCCCTCCGGCTGCCCTCGCTCGGCTGATTGCCTGCATTTAATCAAATTAATTAATGGCACATTTCACATTCATCATTTGCCCGGCTGCATATTTTCCCATTCCCGGCTGATGCTGCAGCGAAAAGCCAGTGCTCGAGGCTCCTCCATCCGCGGCCCCGCCCCCTCGTTTATCCCACCCCTCCACATTTACCCTTCCCTTCACGACTGATTGAAATTGCATGGCAGTCTCCTCTTTTATAGAATGCAACTTTTTGTTGCGGATTTTTTTGTTGCTGTATTCAGTCTCATTCTTTTTTCGGCACAAATCAACGAACTGCAAAATGCAATTGAAAATCGTTGAATGCAAGTTAATCAGTTCGCTTGGCTACGCTAATTATGTGGCCAATATACATATGTGGGTGTGTGTGGTGTACGGTGGGTGTACGGATGGATGTTGTGATGGTACATTTACAAATATTCATGCGAAACCGTGTGTGTGAATTATCGGGCAAAGTAACCAAATTATTTGGTTGACGAATGGTCTGCAATTTAAATTCGACCGAATTGATGACATTGGTTGACGTTGTAAATTGGTAAACAAACAACAAATTGAGCTCGGTTGAAGGCTATGCGGTTACAAATATTAAGAACCGTTTGCAGATAAAATATCTAAGAAGAATCCTGCTCAAAGGGACAGTTGTTTATTTCTCCTATTGTAAGTCAATTTATATGGAACTTCAACATAAATCCCAGCAAACATGGCTCTCTTAATCTTTCTTTTACATTTTAGATAAATTTCTTGCTTCTCCCAGTGCTTCTCCTGTAAATACATAAAGTAATGATCATATATTAGTACTAAAGTCACATCACAAACATGGAGAAGAAGAAACCTACTCCCAAGATCCAGAATGAAGACCGACAGAATTTTGTGGCTACCCGAATGAGCCTTCCACTCTTTATGGTTTCTCGTAAGACAAAATTCCTAGATTACTAGGCTCCCAAAATTAATCGTCTCTTATAATGTTTTTAGGTAACCGCATTAGAAAAGATAACTTGGCTAGTGTGGGTAAGCAGTTTAAGCTCGCCGGCCAGCATTACAATGTAGACTGTCGCAAGGGTAAGGTTTTGTTATACATTCAAATGATTCAAAGTTAATAATCTTCCGAAATCCGCAAAAGAGAATCACCTTGAGGCGGCCAGCAATGCCACATTTGATCGCTACCGTCACATCACGGGCTATGACAAGCGGCCAGAGAATCCGTATCCGGAGAGGCGTCCCCTACGTGCCGATCGTAGTATGACCAAGTGGAGGAGCTGGCAATTGCCACCGAATCACTATGGTGTGCCGCCGGAGCCCTTTCTCCGCCTGAGGGGCACCAAGGGTACCGTGTTCGCCAAGCCGCACACAAACCACAGCCGAGTGTCCATCAAGCCGCCACCTTACCACTTTTATGAAATTCCGCCGGAAACCGATCGATTGTTCAACCGGGAGAACCAACAGAAGGGCAAGTTCCTGTCGAGTAAGTAAACCCCAAGATCCTTTGACGGTACCTATTAATATACCTCTTTGCCTGGTTCCAGATGCTCGTGATCAGCGGCCGACCACTCGTGCCATGATCTCCAGTCTCTCTGGATGCTATCGCGATCCCATGGATCCCGGGCCCTGCGAAACCCACACTGACTTTTATGAACTGAATGCGAATGCCACACCCATAACGAAGACGGCCAGTCCCAATCCACACCTGTTCGGTCGGAGGTCCTGCGTGCCCGCACAGATCAATCAGAAGATTCGGCGTCACATCAGCATGGAGCCGGCACCGGGTCGTTACACCATTAGCTACCCGAACGTGTGTCCGTGTCCGGCGGGTAAGACTAGCGTTCCGGCTCTGCAGCTGCAAATCGACAAACAGAAGAGGCTCAAGTTCCGGCGGCTGCCATTCGAACGGATTAGCCGAAAGACTCTCTGCGAGCCGGACTGGCGCCACGTGCCTGGGCAAGGACACCGGCACATCTTCATTATGGGCCAGCGGGACAAACCGAAGCCACCGAAAAAGCCATCAGCGGCTGCCTCCAAGAAGCCCGGCAAGCTAATCGATATGTTCGCAGACTCCAAGTACATGAACATGATCAACCAGCCCTATCGCCACAACATCTCCATTCGGGTTCTTCCGGTACCGTCGTACGTGCCCAAGATCACCTACAACTGTGCCGCCAAGCGTGTGGTGCGCAAGCAGCTGAAGAACAACAAGAAGATAGCTTTTAACAGTGGCCAGGAGCGCTGGAAAGATGCCGAGCGACCGATGCAGCTGACCAACCGGCAGCTGGATGCCATCAAGGCCAAGCTTCCGGCGGAGCGGCGACTTATAGACCATCCCATTGATATACCCGAAGACCTGACCAGCCGTCTGACTCATGTGCCCGACCACCAGAGGGTCACCTATATGCCAAAGCTGCGCAAGCGGCTATTCAAATTCCTACCCATTCCCACTGCCCGGGTCCTGGTCACCGATAGCGACATACGCCCGAATATAGTGTTCGATCCGGAGAAACCGACCGGACTCTACCGGCGCAAGATCGAGGAGTCCATGTTCTTTAAGGACTCTGTGCTGCAGGCAATGGAGAACAAGGAGAACGAACTGGGCGGAGGCACGAGCGTCAACACGTCGGCTTCGCAGTCTCAAATGACATCGGCCCAGACCTCCCAGGTGGACGTTTCGTTACGAAAAACCGGATCCACACAGTCGGTTCAAGCTTAAAATTGCTTCGGCGCTCTGCTTCACGTTTGTGCCATTTTAAAATCCTTTTCGTTTTTGATTTATGCTCCACGCTCGACCGAATCCACGTGGCCAAGCACCAAGCGCCAAGAAAAGCGCAGAGATGGTCGAGGGAAAGCAGCTGGAAATACCTTAAATAAAGATGTGAAAAATTATCCACTTGGAAGATCTGGTTGGGGTTTTAATTGCAAAAGGGGGGAACAGTGATGGGAACTTGTTAAAAGTGATTTAAATCGATATCAAATGTTTAAAAATGTTAAAAATGTAATTTTTTATCTATTTATTACAAAATAGTAAATACCTGTTATTATAAACCTTCGGTATGGTAAGGTAAGGTAAGGAGAAGGTAAGGAGTGTTTTTAGCCAAAGAACATTTAAATAAATAAGATGCGTAACGCCGTTTTATTGCACTTTAATGTAAGGGCCTATCTTGAGAGCAGAAGAGCACGCGCGTTACGCATCTTACTTATTTACTTCACTTACTTACTTTAGCTTCTAGGGAGTCGAGTGCTCAGCACTGGCTATCCGACTGGGGGACTAGAGTTTCCTCGCCTTTCCGGCATTTGCTGCCATAAAACAGGCCAAAGTAACTTTCGACCATAAAATAAATAACTTTTTTAACTGTCCATCTCGCCGCACTTCCCCTTCGCATCCGATGGCCACACACGAAGACAAAAAGGTCAAAACGAAATAATTAAGTTTTGCAAACGTTTTGCGGGTAACTAGGATGCGGAGACGGAGACAGGGTAGGGCCGTATCCGGATCCGGATCCACATCCGGGTGCTCTCTACGTGTGCCCCGGCTACATGCGGCCATTAAAATGCTCGTATTATATCTCCTCTTGCTTAGATTGTAAAACATAATCTGTTATCAATTATTTTAGCTTCGTGGCCTGACTGGCTGCCTGTGGATGTGTGGTGTGGGGTCGGGGTCTAAAACTTGCAAAGCGCTCGCATTGCACTTTGGGAGGGGCAAAAGTTTCCAGGACTCCACCACACATACACACACAGCAAGGACTCCACACGCGCGCAGATATGTATTTATGACTTGGTTAACATTTCTGGCTGCTAAGCAATTTTCCTTGGCTCTCCTCGGCTTGCCATAAAAATGGGCAATCTAATCGATTATCGAATTGAGCGACTGCACCCTGGGCCTAATTGAGTTCCCCGAGTCAAAAGTCCCGACTCAGCAGCTCACATTCGTTGAGCGAGCGAGTTGGCGTTGAGCAATCCTTCCCCTTGTTCCCCCCCCACAATCATTTTTAACATTTGGCGTAATCGGTGGCTAACACAAAGATTTTCCAACACTTTACAATATTGTTGGAACAATTTTGCTAAATTTGCCGTTGCTTGCGGTCAAAATTAATTCTTTTATCGCTTCCACGTCACTCTGCTGACCATGGGCCTCAAACGCTTCGTTTCCTCAATGCTGCGCAGTGCCCCGCTGCGATCATCCAAAGCCGGGGAGCTGGCCACCGGCTATCCCTCTGTGTTCAACGAGGACGGAATGTGGAATGCTAAGATGCTACGGCAGGTGCAAGGTACGACTGCAAATGTCCCAATGAAGCTTCAAGGACTTGCTGTGAAGCAGCAGCAATCCGAGCACATTGATGACGCCCCCTATCGACTTCCCCGCAAGCGCTGCTGGCTGACACAACGCAAGGATCCCAAATTACTGGAGAAAAAATAAAGAAAATAATGTCATTAGATGTGTTTTTACAAACACTCCGCTGTATAAAGTTAATTATATTCTCTTATTTAACTAAGTCTAGGTATTTTGTTTGGGGCAGAACAGGGCAGGACTTTGGTTACCAAGAGTTAACGTTTTTCAATTTAATCATCAGCTATAACAACTAAATGCGGTTAACTTAAAATTTTAAAATGTACTTTTTATATTAAAATATTTGTGTAGATTTTTCTTATAAATAAAATAAGTACAATAGTATTTTCTTGTCTCCCCTTCTTCTTGACGCTTTCAATTCAATTTTTGTTTACCAGCTGCTGATTAACAATGCCAGCAGAAACCTTGGCTATGCGAGCATGTCCTGGCTCCACGTTCTCCTCAATTTCAAGGAATTATTATGGTTAATGCCCGTGCCATTGTTGTGCTGCATGCCCCTCCTCATGTTTTGCCCCCACCTCATGCTGTTGTGCAAATATTTTACGCGACACACGGAGCCGCACAAAGCCAGAGCGCGCACAAGTAAAAGTAAATTATAAGCAAAGGCAGCACAACAACGCAGGACTGCAACAATGATGCAGTGCCATGTTGAAATGCAACTGATTGTGCGCGAAAAGTTTTTTGTTGATGCCACGCGCCGCGGAAGAAGCAGAAAAGACAGCGCCCGGCTTTCGGTTAACATGACTTATTATTAAGGGGGGGAAGAAGTGGGAGTGGGCGTGGAAGTGGACCCAGACTTGCCAACTAGTTCAAGATGAAGTCGCGGTGGAAATGGATCAGAGCGACTGCCATGAAAATGGAGGCGGCGGCGGTGGGTTCCTCTTTTTTGAGGCGTCCCGCAACGGGAAACTAATATGCGTAGGTACCCTGGAAAATAAAGAAATGGAGTTTAATAGATAGTAAGACTGGAATGAAAAGCTTTAAAATTAAAATTCCTTTAAGCAAAATCCAACTGAAGCTATAATGATGTGAGTTAAAAAATAAATAAAAAGAAAACTCCAAGGTCTTTAATCATATCTTTAAATCAAAAGTTAAGTTTAGGTAATATCAGTAGGGTATAAGATCGTGGCGTATACCTTGCAACTTCATTGTTGTGGTGAACCCTCTTTCTGTCTTGTCGTATTTCGTGACTTACTTTTGTGGGTGTTTGCTTGTGTGTCGACCAAACAAATGAGCCACGACTCTGCCAGGGTTTTCACGTTCCTTTACCAGCTTTCTTCCCAGTTCATTCCATTCCATTCTTCTTGGCCAGGCATTCTTCCCAGTCGCGCTCAGCGTGGAGCAAAGTCTGCATTAGTCTATGAAAGTTGTATTCCCGTCTTCGGAGCTCCTTCTTTCATTCTTTGTCGGCGGTTTTTGTTTTTCAGTTGGCTTTTGTTTGGCTCCTTGTTGCAGATTTCTTTCTCGTCCTTTTCTGTGCGAAGTGGGTCACGGGGTCGTGGCGTGTGCAAATTGCAGTTGCCAGCGGGGGAGGGTATATGTGTGTTAGTGTGTGTGTGTGCAGTTGGAGGTCCTGCGGTTGCACTCGCTGTGCGTGCGTCGACATGTCGACTTTACATTTTCAAATAATTTCTGATTAAGCATGGGAGTGGGCTACAAGCAACCGCCTTCCCTTTTACTCTCCGGCCACCCTAAACCCACTCGGAAAATGCTATGACCCCCGCTGTGTGACAAAAGCAATGGGTGCAGCTAACATCTGTCTTGCACTGAAAAAAAAAGATCAATCATTTTAAGCTGGGATATTTGTATCGATAAATCGTTATTCTGTAAGAACTATCAGAGACGGGGTGAAAAAGAACTGAATAATATTTAGGCTATAAAAGTGTTTAAGTCTTAAAAATGGTTCTCTGATAATTAAATGATGATATATCAAAGTATTCGATAATTTCGATATGATATTGAGCCATTTATATATCATATCCTTTTTTTCTGATATCTAACAACTTTACTCTATTTCTTACTAAGAAAAATATATATTTTGTTTTGAGAATAATTAATTGATTTACATTTACATTTCTCTCAGTGTGTTCTCTGTCTTTTTTCGCTCTTTCTCTTCAAGGCAACATGCTGACATATTGCGGGGCATAATTTACCGTTGCTTTCGCCAGTTATTTCTCTTCTTCTGCCGCCAGTGTCCTGTGCTTTTTTTTCTGATTCTTCTTGCTCTCCCTCTTCTTCTGTAGCAGCCTGTCGCCGAGTGCAACTAATTTTTGTTTGTTCACGAAAAGCCACAAAGATTTATGCTTGAGAAATTATGCTTTAAAAGTTGAGCATATGTCTTCGTTGTTGCTCGCCGTCTTAAGTAATTTAATATACTTTAATGCCAGCTCACTCCAGCAGCCTTCCAGTACCTATTACCTTCTCTATATCTCGCTCTGGCCCACGTGCATAATGTATATTTAGTGTATGCGCATATAAAGGACATGCATTATGGGAGTTAGAGGAGGAAGGTGGCTAGTAGAGCGGGATAGACAAATGTTCATAAAAATGCAAATGTGCAAAATGGTGCGACGGAGAAAGGGAGAACAGGCGAATGGAACAGCGGGAGAAAGCGCGAAATCATAATGAAAGAGCGAGCAAACAGAAAAGGCGAAAACACACACATTCGGGCCAAAGGTTGTTGCGTATGTCAGTGTGAGTGTGTGAAAGCGCGTCACTTTTTGCGCTGACATTTTAAGTGCATCTTTGTGAAATATTTAAACAAAGAATAATTACACACGGCATTACGAACTTAATGCGGCTGAGTGCATGAAATACTCATCTCAACGTAAATGCATGCTCCCTCCGCAAGTGTCAGGGCTCTGTGAGTGCCTGTGGGGTCACAGGGCAGCTCAGCAAGGTGAAGGTAATCCGAGAGGTGCTTTTACTGGCTATTATTAGCTAGGTAATCTTGGTTCTTTGAATTTCTCTCAGAGTTGGTACTGTTAAGGAAGAGGACCTTGAGGAATTCATTGAGAGACTTTCCTATTTCTCATATTTTGCTAGTTTCCGCAGGACACTTTGCTATCGATTTTTTTTTCTCTGCAGTGACCGTTTCGTCAGGACTTCGACGAGTCAGGTCTTTGCGAGTCGGGACTTAGAGCAGCACCGTTATAAAGATTTTCAGTAGTTTATTGTTTTTATATGACTAAATACATGATTTATAGGGGTTTAAATGACTGCATTAATTAAATGTAATTTCGAATCAAATTTAAAAAAAGGCTCTTAGGTAAAAAACTCTAACAAATTATAATTTCCCAATTTTATAGATGACCCGGGCATTGGCCAAAACCCATTTGCATACCCATTCGGCACACACTATGGCTCTTCGACCCAAAGCTAATAGATGGCTATATTTCGAGTTAGTACAACATTTGGCATGTAAAATGTTTTTAAATTAACGCTAGGCTGTACAAATTGGCCAGCATGTTTGGCTGCAATTGCATTTTCCGAACCGAATCAGTTGGACTTCTACCTCTACCTCCGGCGATGTGCTGGGCTGGTAGATTGTTGTGACAAGGACTTCGGGATGGTTACCCATGGCTAAGCCAAAGTTATGGCGATTGCAGTTGGAAATGCACACACACACACACACACATGCGCGGAGACGGGCAGGGAAAATCAGTTCGAAAATTGAATTCGAATGCAGCAGGAAAGAAGGGGATGCAGTCGGGGGGGTCAAAAGGGTCCTCCGGATTGGGCCACTGGCATACCGAGAACTCAACTGGAACTCCACTGGCTGAGTGGACTCGAAGTGACTTTGTGCTTGCCATTGACTAAAACAAATGGGCTCCACAACATCTTTTACTGTCAGCTGCAACTTGTCGCCCTGTCCATTTGTGTGTGTGCCACACCCACCAACCCACCATCCCAGTTCTCTCTCGCTTTCTGGTATATAAATAAAATAAATATTTATATTGAAATGCAACGCAATCGAGCGCAACAGAATTGAATTTCAGAGCTTTGCTTTTGGCTTTTTGTGCCGTTTGCCTTTCGGCTTTTGACTTGTCCGCAGCTACTACCTCGGACGGCAGACGCAGACTGGCCAAAGGGAAAATAAAGATGCCGGGATCGAGAGATAGAGAGATATACCAGATGGAGAAGCGAGATGAGACGGCAGCGATTTTAGTTTCTCAAATTGAATTTTGCCAACTTTGTTTGGCATTTAATTGCATTGCAAGTTGCGTTGCAATTTCAATTGATTCCGAATGAGCTGAGTGCTGCAGGTGAAGCGTCCCCAAGAAAGTGCCCCGGACGATGGCCATCCCATTCAATTGGATTGTCCTTTAAAGCGTAATTCCAAATAGTTTTGCTGTTAGTTAGTTGACACAACTTATGTGAATTTAACATTGTTTGCTTAGAGTTCACCTGACAGTTTGGCTAAGCAAACTGAAATGGAAAGACGAAATAAGGCATTGAGGCTGGAATCCCTTGTGGACATCTGGACAAACTATTGAATCAACTCAATTGCTTGAAATTTATTAATTTATATTGGTTATTTATTTATTTCCTATTTGATTATTGCTTAATTTTCGTTTGAACAAATTTGAAATGATTAAAATCGTACAGTTTTAGCTTGGGGAATTATAAGTCTTATTTTCAATGATTAATTGCTATGTATTTTACCAGAATAGTTGACAAAAATGATATTCCTTCAATATAAACTTGATTTATATTGCTGAGAATTTGGAAAAATATCTGTATGTGTCAGCATTTTCCTCCAACTTCTCCTAGGCATAGAGATTATAGGTCCTTTGTTTGACTTTCCAAAGCCTGATATACTTGTTTTAAAGGATTTCTCTGGAAAACAGGAAGCGGGGAAATGTTTAACATACATTATGCAGTAGCCAAGAGAGAAGAATATAAAATTACATAGCTCAACAAACAAAGCAACAAATTATCATTTAGATAATACTTTTTAGTGCTTTTCAGCACTGCCTCTCTCCCTCCGAGTGGCTTGCCCTGTCCCTGTCTGCCAGGCTTTCACTTACCTAACGCATGGAAATTTTTTCCATCTGCATGCATTTTCTTTGTGATACCAAGCAGGCGCCAACAAGAGGAGCATATCAGGCAATCAGGACGCCGCCAATGGAATTTTCCCCGGGATACCCAGAATTCTTTAGCCCATTTCTGGTGCGTGGTAAAAGCGCGTAAAGTAAAATGTAACTGGCATGCATGGAATAAAAAAAAAAAGGACAAGAGGGCGGAATGGGGCAACATAATACGCGGAATAACAAAAGCGGAAAAGTGTGTGCAAAAGCTGTCTAGAGGAGAGCTGCCAGCCAAGGAGATAAAGGATGGAAGACGCTTGGCAATGCAAATGCTCCTAATGTTCGCTTTATGTCTTTGTTTTCGCTACTCAAGCAGCGGAGAGATGCGTACTTTCCCGGGGGACTACGAGAGTGTGTATAGCTAGGAGCTGTACATCAAATTGATTAGTGGTAGGAAACTGCAGAACAGGAACTGCAGAGCTGCCTCACAACTTTTACGAATACAATTTTTGCCATCGCAGCTAATTATTTGCATATTTCTTTTACCTGGCCTGGACGTGCGACAAGAACTCCAGGAGTTGGTCCTAATTTGAAAGGTTTTTCTCTACTCTCCACCCTCCACCACCCGCTCATTGCTGACAAATGCAAATGTCAGCAGAGTGTTGGCAACTTTTTCATTTTGCAACTCTGCCAGGACTTGGGTTTGCAGTTGTCATTTTGCGTTGCGCAAATGTCAAACTTATAGACGCTAAGCCACGTGCCAGAGGAGGCCAGAGACCTCAGATCCGACCGACTCACCTTCATCTACCCCATTTTCCATGTCCCGGCTTTCCGCTTTCCACTTTCCACTTTCCGATTTTTGCCCCCCAACCCTCGCTGCGTGGCATGCCAATGTTGCACGTTCAAATTAACTTTAATGAACCCAGTTTAGTTGCAAATGAGTTACAGAACTCGAAAAACACATCGAGACGTGTTTAGTGAGCAATGCACAGAGCTGGAGAAGGGCCATTATTATGTTGGCTCAGGTGATTTTAAGCACTGATAGGTAGTACTGAGGTGTTTTGAGTTGTATAAAATGTTTGCCATAGAAATATAAGGAGCTTGTGTTGCGACATAAGGAGCATTTATTTATTGTTTGTAGTTATATTTTTTGCAGCTTTAATCGCAAATAATTTGAGATATTACACGCCTGCAGACCAGCCTTTAAGGTATTTTAATAAGTCGGATTCATTTTTATCAAATTAAAACTACTATTAATATATTCTTCATATTCTCTAACAGATATAACTTTTAAAAAGCCATCGATTAAATCCTTAAAGTTATACCCAGGTTCTTTTAAAGAATATAGTTCAAACCACCGATGCTCCTTGGAAAACCAAACCCCAGCCTGCCTGTCATCCCAAAGGAGGCGCCAAGACCCGTTGTTGAATTTGAATTTGAATAAAGGCAAAGCAAAAAAACCCCAAATATGTACGAGTATCTTGTATCAAATGTCAAGTTTCGTGTTTGTGACAGTTCAAAGATTGCAAAAATTTCCACACTAAGGTGCGTGCGGCGTAAAGTTGGCCGTAAATGCCGATCCGGGTATCGCCCACCCGAAATAAATATTCGTTGTTGAAAGGGACATAAATAAATATGCGAGAAATATCGGGACAGGACTTTCACTTAGCCGACTGCCCAACTTCCATCGCCTTTTACTTTCTGACAGTCATGCTTATTTATGGCCCCGCGGCCCCTGAGTAGGCCCTTTCCAATTTGCCGGAATTTTTAAGCCGCTCCAATTTATTGGCCGACTGTGTGCCGATTAGCCAAATATCAAGATTATGCCTAAATCAGCATCGACAGCCAATCCAATTTCGTGGGCCACGCAAAAAGGCTTATGGAGGCGGTTCGTTGACTCTAACTCCTGCTCCAGTGGGCTTTGGGCCAGCATCCAAGAAAAACAGAAATTGAAATAACACCAAAAGATAACCAAGAGCAGTGGCAGTGTCGAGGGGTGCCAACAGAAAAAAGTGTGAAAACCGCAGCAGCAAACTGACAAAATGACTCTGCGACCAACGGACTGACTGACTGACTGCCCGACCGACTGTTTTGGTCAGGTCTGGTCGGCTCTGTGGTTGCGGTGTGGCAACAAATGTGCATGTGGCAATTGATTTATTCAAATGAAATCACAGCAAGAAAAGTCAGGCCGGGGAGATGTGGTCGGCAGCAGGTAACTTATGCACTTAGCCCAAAATAAACATCACGATGGCAAACCGCACAACTTAACTAGAACATATTCAATGCATAAATAGCAGGGAATAAAAACTTTATTTTTTAGGCTTACATTTTAAAGTTTTCTACTTCTACAACAATATTCCTATTTGGGAACATAATAGTTGAATTGGCTGACTCTGTAAAGAAAATAGTTATTTTTTATGTTCTTATAACTCTTATGTATTCCTACCTTATTTTAGCTTTCCTTTGTCGTCGCATTCCATATTGAAAATTTTTAGCACCCCATTTGTTCGATGAGCCATCACTTTTCCGGCAAACACTAGTTTCTGTTTTCCCAAAAATAACAAAAATGTGATCAAAAAAGCAGCCACGCTGAATATAGGATGGCTCTTGAGGGACTGGCTAAGCGGGACGACACTGGTGCGTGGATCCTCGAGCCAGGAATAGACGCCAATGATCGTCAAGTTGCTTAAAACAGTTAGGATAATGCGCCAGCGCAAAGTCAAAAGGTTATACGAGGAAACCACTTCAGTGAGACGTCGCTCAAAGGCTCGGAGATCTTCGTAATCTGGTGCTTCCGCCATTTTAATTTCTCAATTTTTTTGTGGGATTTCTTTCCTTAACAATTTTTCAAGACTTTGGAAACAAAAGTCATAGTCTTCTTTATATTATATAATATTTTATGTCTGAATTCGATTTAAAGTACTATATACACTTGTAATATAAGTTACTGCAGGCCGCTCCATCCCTCCAGGAGACCACTCCAACCCCAGGCGCCAATATGTGCATTGATCCAATTGCGAAAGGCTCCTACATTTGTGTAAACGCCCGGATAATTGGGATTGGCGCAGCCCAGGCCCCAGGACACAATACCATACAGCTTGCCTCGACCTCCTGCTCCTTCTCCTGTGGCTTCCTCTCCTTCTTCCAATGGATATCCCACCAGCGGTCCGCCGGAATCTCCCTGGCAACTGTCATGGCCGGGACGCGCAGCGCAGATCATCCGCTGGGTTATGGGTAGCACCCGACGGTAGGCATGCCGGCATTGCTGTGCCTCCACCAGGTCCACCTCGACGAAACGCAGTTGAGGGGACACGCCCGACACCTCGTTGTCCCCGCCCTCCTCCCCCTGGAAGCCCCAGCCGCTGACCAGAAGCCGGGTGGCCGGAGTCGGTGGCTCCATCTCTGTGGCCAGCGGCACCGGCTGCAGGTGTTCAGTGAAATTGAGCCTGGCATTCAGGATGAGCAGCGCCAGGTCATTGTCGTGGCTCTGCGGATTATAGCCGCCGTGGGTGATCACCTGCCGCAGGCTGAGTAGGTGGCCGCCACTTGCATGCTCGCTGGAAGCCACTCGGACGGTGTAATCCTCGGGGTTGTAGGGATCCTCGAAGCAATGGGCCGCCGTCAGCACAAAGTGGTGCCCTATGATGGCTCCCCCGCAGATGTGTTGGCCATGCAGCTGCACCGAAGCCTGGTAGGGAAACTCTTCAATGGTGGTCACCTCGCCACCCACAATACGGCCATCGCCGGGAAAGGGCGTGGCTCTAACAAACCAAGGCGAAAGCAGTACCGTGGCCACAATTGGTATCAATGAAATCATCTTACTGTCTGGCTGAGAAGTACTTCCGCGTCGAAGCTTTATATTGGCGGAGCGTTGGAACTTATCGGTGGTAAGTCAACAGCTCGGCAATAATGTTTGCCTTTTTTGCCAATTTGACTGAGGTTCATCTTATCGCAACTATTTGCTTGTTCGCGAAGGTGTCAAAGCCTCGTTATCTGACTTTGACCCAATAACCTTGGTGGTGGGGGAATGTGACAGCCAAATGGGGTTTTGTAAAGACAAAAGTATTTATCAGTTTATCAAGAGAGCAGTTTAAGGGGTATTTATATGTTTTGGGGTTAAAGTTATATTTACAATAAATTATGAAATAAGGGATATAAGGGACTTAACCTACTTGTTCCCTGTAGTTTTTAGAAATATCTTCTATCGAGTAGATCATCTCCTATGCATAAAACGAATCCTAACTAGATAGGCTTACCAATTATACAGAATTCCCAAATTAAGTAAGTTCAGCCTTGCTAGAGAAGGCTCACAAATCTCCGCTTAAGCGTGGATAAGAGCCATATTTCATTGTCCTTTGGTGTGGGTGCAAGTTGATTCAGTTCAGATTCAATGAATATGTTAACAACTCGGTGTCAGGCCAGGCCGAGACATGTGTATATCTGTATTATTTGCATAGAGTCAGTCAGTCTACTATTTCATTATGAGATAAAACAACCTGCTCGACACTGCCAGTAACGGCAACAACTTATTAGGTTAGACAAAAATGAATTGCATAAATATTTAAGGCCTGTATCCTTGGAGCCCAAGATAGGGACAAGATGCATTTTACAGATTGCAAGGACCAGCCAGTGAGCCAGCCAGCAAGTTGGCCAAGTGTCAGAGCGGGCAGGCACTAATTGTTTCATTTTGCCTGCCAGACAGTAAACAATTCCAGAATCCACAAATATATGCACACACTTGCCGAGCCATGTGCGTAGCTCCTCCGTGCCAGAGATGTTCGTTCGGTTTACATTTTAAGCAAAATTCAATTTGCTGCTGCTGACACATGAGGGGGAGAGAGGAGTAAGGAGTCCTTCAGCATGCTAATTGCCTGGCCAGCAATTAATTAAACATGGCAGGATTTAATAAAATGCAGGGCAAGAGCTTGGCTTACTTGATTCATACATTTTTCAGACATATTCAAAAGAAATTGGAATAATTGCAACACTTTTTTGCCATAAACATGATCAATCATTGTATAGCAACAAAAAGGCAGAAATTATTCTGAAAATTGTAAATAATCGTATTGTGCAAAGCTTCTCACTTGAAGTTTTAATTGTTTACATTCTTTAATTAAGAAAAATCTCTAAAAAATAAGTAAATGTTATGTTAAAGTGGCGTATACGTAATATTTTATTTACCTCCATTGCATTGGTTCGCCTGTGTAACTTTTAATTGTGGAAATTGTTGCAGTTAATTGCGTGTAATTGCGAATCCCCTCAGAAAATTCGTCACATAACTCTCGACAGGACATAAATCTTGAGTTCTGAGTCATGGAGTGGGGGTTAATTGCAGGGTAAAGAACATCAATTACCAAAAAAAAAAAAGGGGAAGGGAAAGGAAAAACAAGGGAAAGTAAGGAGGAACGAAGGCGAATGCTTGCCGCAAGCTCTGCGCTCTTGGCCCCATAAATTATGCAGTCAATTTTTTTGACTTTATTATAAAATGCGTGTTTATTATGCCATAAAAGCGAGAGCAAAGCGTGGGCGCCGAAAAAGTGTTGAAAAGTGTGGTAAAGTGTCAGTATTAAGCGTGAAATTAATTACAAACGCTTACTTAAGTTAAATATTTGAACGAAGCCTTAGCGCCGCGACAACACGGAAAAAGGAAGGGAGCCCCGGAGCAAAGTCGAGTCCTGGATCCGGCCGGACAGGTCTCCTTTCACTCGGCCAGGAGCTAAAGAAGTGGAGCTGGCCGTAAGACGAGCCACTTTGTCAGCCGAAACTCAACGCAGCTCGATGCTTCTCGACTTCACTTTGCCCGGGAGTCCCAAAATATACTGCCAACACTGAGAGAAATAAGGGATAACTTAATAAAGAAAATATTTATGCGTAAGTCAACAGGAATTTGGGTTTTTATTATTGAACAAATTATTTAAAATAATATTATTTAAAGAACAAATAATAAGCAAATTGGTTTGATTTTTTCTAGCATTAAAATATGCTTGAAGGAGCAACTGATGATATTTTTAAATAATTATATTATATTTTAAATAATAATATTAAAGAGCATTTCACTAGAATATACCAATGTTCATCAGCAAAATTGACTATTTGAATTTGTAGTGATTTCCAACAATATCAACAAAAAATTTCTGTTGTATGGGACTTGATTCTATAAATTCTATAAATTTGTTACTCTATTTTTCTCTGAGTGAAGTCTCTTTCTCGCATTTTTTCGACCCTATTTTCGGGACTCTTTTTTGTTTGGCTTTAAGCGCAAGTTGAACATTTCATTTGTCATGCTTTTTTTGCTGCTGCTACCTGGCTTCCTTTCCTTTTTAGTTGGACATCTCGCTTCCTCCCACGCATATGTTGCGCCCAAGTTTTTGACTGATTGCCGGGGACAACAGCAGCAGCAGCAGTAGCTACAGCAGCAGCAGCAGCAGCAGCAGCAGAAGCAGCAAGAACAACCACAGCAGCAGCACCAACAACAGCGACATCGAAGAAATGCTAAAAAATGTATGCTAACGGCAGTGTTGGTGGCATTGCTAACGGTAAAGTGTTGCAAATAGCTTTTTTGCGTTTCTGAATAATTTATAAGATGTGTTTACTCATGAAACCAAGTGACTAAGTGTTGCCACCAAGCGAAGGATGAAGCCGACCGGCGAAAGTGGAAAGTGTGGCGGTCAACTGATGGCTTGGCAAATGAAACACGATAATTTACTTAGGTGCAATGCGGTTGTTTCCCGCCAGTTTGTGGGCGAGAACTTGAGATATTGCTGCGAATGATTGGACTTTGAGTGGCAAAGAAAGCTTTTATCAACAAACTGAATAAGTTATGCGTACAATCTGCTGCGAGGACATCGAAGCCCCCACTCACACGGCAGCCATTTGCTAATTGTGCTCATTATCTGCTAAATGTGCGCAAATTTATGTGACGCACGCAGTTGCCTCACCAACTGATTTGATTACCCGTACGTGTAGCGGCGAGTGCCCGGCCACAGGCGGCAGGTGGATGAAGAGGTGCCAGCAAATTGAGTCGCTCTACCTGAGCACCAAAAGACTCACCGACAAAAAAAAATGGCTCATAAAACATGCAAAATGCCAGAAAAAAGAGCCTCCCTCCTCCGAACACACATCCTGCGCCTCTACTCTCCTTTCCTGCGGCTGAGAAGCTCATTAAAAATTCGTAGAGCGTTCTGTTAAATGTTCATGTTTTGCATAAAAATAAAGCTACCCGGAAAAAAAGAAAGAAAGTATAAAAAGAAAACGGGCCTTCGGGAGTTGGGGCATTTTATAGGCCATAGTGTTCCATGTGTGTGTGTGTGTGCTCTGCGGCGTGTAAATTCAATTGATTCTGTAATGATGCCGCATTTTAATTAACCCGTCGTATTCCAGGCATTTGCAATGAGCCGTAAATTGTGTAAATACGTAAAGTGCAAATTTGAATAGAAAGGGAAACCATGTTGTTACATTTTATTCCAGCAGCTCTTTTGTGCTAACTGAAACTACCATAACTTTTGTTCAACAACTCTAAACTACCAGTTTTCGGTTGCTGTCGAATATGTTTTCGTTAAAGCAATCAAACCAATAATTTGCCAACAGGAACAACAGCAATAACATAGATGTAAACGTAAACTGCAATAAAAACATATAAATCAAATCACAAAAGCCACAAAAATAGCCAACATCGAAGGCTGTGTGTCCCCTGGCAAAGTCGGGGGGGTTCCTTCCTGTAACTCAACGACTAAGCAGGAAATGCCATTGAAAAACACGTAATCACATAGACCAACATACAGGCGGCTCGCACACACGCACACAGAGTTGCCATAGATCCTGATGGAGAAAGCATAGAATTTCATTTCAATGCTTATTATATTTGTGCATTTTTTTTCTATTCGTGTCCTGCTGGGCGAGGGGGAGTGTGCTCGAACGGTGGTCAGCGCATACAAATGCAAAACGGAAATGACATGAGGGATAAATCAGGAAATTGCTAAACATCAAATAAAGCTGATAGCGTAACTTCCATACAGATTTGAAATCGAAGCTCTTGGCTTTCGACGTCGTCGTCGGCGGCGATGTCAACAATTCAAAATCATTGCAATGATGACGGGGCAAACAGCTGTGGCAGTCACTACTGTGCAGCGAAAAATTCAATTTTGCAATATGACATCCGGCGGCTGTCACACATACACACATACATGTGCATATACTCTTCGCCCGTACACACGGCGTATACTTAACGCCGCAACGCCTGAGTCAACAGGCCCCGGAGCGATTGACATGCCCCCATTGTTCGACGGCTTTTTAACTGCTAATGTTACGGCTCCTGCCACCGCCACAGCCAACTGCTTACGGCTGCCGACTGCTGACTGTTGGAAATTGGCAACTGGCAACTGGCTACTGGATCCTCTGTGCTCTGCTGAATCCTGGCCAGCTGCAACGCTGCAGTTTTCTGTCAAACAAGAGCTGCCATCGCTTTGGGGGCCGTTGCGTTGGAGTTCGAGCTTGTGGCGTTAGAGTCAATAGCAAGGCGCACGGCTCTGGCCAATTATGGCCAGGAAACATGGTGAAATTTCATAAAAGAGATGACGGAATTGATGGCAGTTCAGAGATGTAATTTTGGTTAATTTATCCGGAACAGGTTTTGATAAACTTACATATAGGCATAGTTTAAATACTTTTAATAATATAATTATTTTTAATTGAATTTTCAGACAGCAACCGAAATGTAACAGTTTATTTTTAATAGTTTATGATTATTATTAACCGCCCCATGGCCTGGCATTGCGTATACGACATGGGGCTCGGCTTAAACGTGGAAATGGGTAATTCCTTGAAAAGATTATTATATACATTTTTATATTTATTGTTTCATCTGTTTATTAAACCATTTATTACAAGTACAACTTCTCTTTCCCTATTAAACCGTTAGACTCTTTACAAAATGTCGTCAACCACTTGACGTGCCCCTTGCATTCAGTCGCCACCTTCAAGAGCGAACAACTCTCGTTGCAAAAAATAAATAAAATAAAATAAAATAAGCTGAGTAAATGACACTCGAGCTGCGGCGCTTTAGAAACTTCAAGTGAAGCACGGCACAAATTGTTAGGCATCGCGTTTGCCCCTCCCTCGGCGTTGTCAGCGTGCGGCTGGGGGGGAGGTGGAAAATTGTGCGAGTAAGCAGCGCAAATTTAATTACACTTAATTAAGTGCAAAAAATTCGTACAATGCTATTAAAATGTGCTTCAAAATGGCTTTGGTTTTATATATACGTGTGTGTGTGTGTGTGTGTATGGTAGTGTGGCAGAGTAGTTTGGCGCCGCGTGTGTGAATAAGCGAGTGAAAATGTAGTTTGCATTTATTAGAACATTTTTGCGGAAGAGCCATAAAAATGCTTTGCTGTGCATTAACTTCTTCTTTTTTTCTGGCCTGTAGCGATAAAGTTGTAGAGACGATAGAGAAATGGGCAGAGAGATTTATGCCTTTAATAGATGAGATCTTTAATAAAGTCATTTAACTAAAGAAAGGGGGAATCATTTTTTAGGTTTTTGAGAGCTACATTTTAATTACATATTTAATGAAAATTTATGACGGAAGAACTAAGAATTTAGAGGGTGTTTAACAGTTTGCTTTATGTGAATTAAAGATATATTGATGGATTTTTTAATTATCAGGGAAATTATTTCTTATTTAACGGGTAGTTTCTGGTTTAATTTCATTAAAATATATAGTCCTTGTTCATTTATTTGTATATAATAACTTTTGACAAGACATAAAACCTTGTAACTATCCAAAGCAATAGAAAATTTAATCAAAGTTGAAGGAATATGGTATTTTTTTTAAATTATCCTAACATCTTGTAAAACACACATTTAAAAATTTCACAGACTACCAATGATTTTCTTTCCCCAGCTTTCCCTAATTGCATTCCACCAATCGTTGAATCCTGCTTTAAGGTTTTTTCTCTGCTAAAGTAAATTATGGCCCAGCGATGTTGGAATACCTTTTTCGAGGGCATTCAGATAGCTTGGCCGAAACAATAAGAGGCATTAAAAATTTTTTTTATTGTTTTCCATGGCGGTGGCTTTATGACTTATTTCCCTTCGCCGCGCTATTACACATAATTTCTGGCCGCTCCTGCAGGATATATGTATATTTCTCTTATTTATGGGCGGCTGATGTTGGCCGCTTGGCGCTGTTGTTGGTTATTTTGGGTTTAGCGCGTTGACAGCATGTGGCTGGAACGGCTGCTACTTAGCATCATCGCAGGATGCTGAATCCTTATTATCCTGCCACTTTCCAGTTGTCGGTCTTATGCTGCCTCTGCGTCTTCTGGAGGACGTTGTTGCTGCTGCTGCTGACTGCCTCTTGGCTCTGACGGCTGTTGTTATAAGCCGATTTTAGCCGCTGCCCTGACAATCCGCGTCTGCTGCTACTTATTTTGATTAAATTTACATAATTTCCCGGTCCCCCTCCCCCCTCTTCATTCCTGTACTAGTACTAGTTACTAGTACTATTTTTTTTTTTCAGAGAATATTTATTTCCTTTGCAATCTTTCCTTATCGCCTGACCCATTAATGCATTTCCTTCGCCAGCGATATTTGCTCAATCTTTATGTTAACTCAATTGCCAATATCGTGTGCAAATATTTCAACAGCTTGCCACCGAAAAAAGAGGACTTTGTAACTATCGGCAGTCAACGGCCACGCCTTACTGGGCCCACCGCCCATCGCCCATTGACATACAGACTGGCAAATACGTCAGTGGAGTGTATAATTTGCGCTTTGTCTGACTGTCAACACTTTTAACCCATTTTTTGTTGGTTGTACATTTTGGCCAGGCAGATGCGAAAGGGGATACAGTGGAGAATGGCTATGATGTACAGGATCTTTAATATATGTTGTATGATAATAAGTAACACATATTTTACATTTAAAATATAATTTTAAAAAGTAATACACATAAATTAAGACTTCATAATATTCAAGATAAATGACAGTTTCTTTTCAGAAGACAAGTAAACCATCAAGTTTAATAAATTTGTATTAAATTCGTAGATATTTATTTATGTATATTTAAATATCCTTACAAAATGTAAAATTTTATATTTATTTAGCAGAATAAAATGTAGTTTGTTTTAGGAAAGCCAGACTGTTTCAGCAGCTTCGAAAATAATTTTTTGTTGTTACTTTGTTCTAGTAGACTAAGGCTTTGTCTTTCTCTTGCACCCACTATGTATTTTTGGCTCTCCTTCCCTAGCTCTAGCTCTATCCCTATCTCTTTTTCCATCTCTACCTCCATCTCTATCTCTATTTCCAAATTCTATCTCGTTCTCTATCTGTCTAACACTTGAAGCGACCACAATTGCAGTGCGTTGAGCATTAACAGTTTTTCCGTTGGTTCTCCTCTGCCTGGGCTGCTGCTGCTGCTGCTGGCTGTTGAAATAATATTTGCGATCATAATGGATTTTGCCAATTTGAATATTATTACACACGCACACACACACATAGGGAATTACACAAGGGCAGGCAGTCAAATTTTTCGTTCAAAGTTGGCAAACAATTTTCTTAAGTAGTCAACGCTCGGGGTAGTTTAGATTTTTGCATACTCGCTGGCTCGAGTATGTGGGTACGTGTATGCAGATGGGTTTTCGAGAGAACTTCATTTGCTGCTGGTGAAATTGATAAAAATTTTGACTAGTACTCGAGTCGAGTGGAGGAGGAGGAGGAGGCAGCGGCGGTGACCGAGTTAATAATGAAGTGCGTTTGCCAAAAGTTGAATTGCAAAAGCGGGGGTGGTGGTAAGGAAGATGTAAGGAGGCCGAGGGAAGGACAAGATCACACACAAAATAATAATGCCGATGGGCAAACAGTGTGTGGCATATTAGCTGGAGTTTGCCACAGACCAAACATGGCTCGCTTTGCCAACCAGCCAACCAGCCAACCAGTCAACAGCCAACAACCAACAACCAACAAGCGGCAACCAACAGACAACCAACAACCATCAAGCAGCCGAGCAAATGCAAACATCGGGCGCATTATCATTGCCGGGCAAATGACGTACAGAGATTAAATATTTGCCCGACTCTGTCTGGGCACAACAAGCAACAGTGGAGTGCGAGTATCATCGGCCCCGTTGCCTGGCATTGCGCATGCGACATGTAGCCCTTGCTCAAATATTAAAAAATAAGCAGTGAGCAGAAGCAGTAAGCAGTAAGCAGTAAGCAGTGGCAACGAATCCTTCCTCCTCAGCTGCCTGGCAACTATGGCACATAATATTCGGTGCGTTTTATACATCTATTTCCTGGCCCAAGGCTGCCAACCAAAAAGCCAACAAACGCTGTTGACAGCACCAAAAGTAATAAAACTTTAGGCGTTGACTGACTGCCTGAACTGGCTGAATGAGTGATGGACTGCCGTAGTGACTGACTGCCTGGGAGACTGACTAACTGACTAACTGCCTAACTGACTCCCTCATGGAGCGAGTGAATTTTTGCGAGTCTTGTGGCAGTGAAATTCCCTTTTGTGACCTTCAAAAGGTTGCACATAAATATTTGTTGTCGCATTGAACCCGCTGCCAAGTCAACACAGAAAATATATTAATGAGTTTGGCGAGGAAATCATTTTCCCAATCAGAGAGTTCCATGAGGTTCAATCAAAGTAACAATCCCTTTTTGTTTTTGTTCGTTAGCTTAACTCTAAATTGTGCTAAGAAAGCAATATATTCAGCTAATGTCTTAACCCAAAACGCGGAAATATAACGAAGACCATTGCTTTTTTTTTCAGTTGCTGCAGAAATTGACAGGAATAAAGCAAAACTGTAAATGGAAAATTTGAAAATCCCGGAAAGTTGGGGGCGGTGCCGTGGAAATGGACATGCTATGCATGCTGAAGCTCTGTCGCATTTATTACCAGCCTCGGAACGAGAATCTATATATCTATACGTACATATGTATATCCCACTGCCGACTGCCATTTGTCGCTGCGTATTGGTACGTGCCGAATGGCAACTGGAAAACTTTTTTAATTTAAAAAAATTTTGTGTTCTTCGCTGCCGCTGACGAAGACGTAGGGCGGGGCGACGACGCATGCGTTGCATTTGATACGCGGCCAAACTCAGTTCGAAAAAAAGAATACAAAATATAAAGCAGCAAAGGACAAAATAAAAAAAAAATACATAAAAAAAAAGAAAAAAGAAAGCCGAACCCGGCGTTAAAAAATGCGTTCCGCCGCGAGCTGTAAAGTTAATTTACAAACGAAACATTCGAACCGGCTTTCGGGCCCGGGGTGTCCAGGGCATCGGGTCGGGTTCGGCTCGGAATCTGGAATCTGGCATCCGGATGGGCATGGCATGGTCCTGGGGATGGGCGATGGCGACCACAGCGGCGACGGCTGCGGCATAATAAATGCGAACATAACTCTGATTCTCCGAATGCTCAACGCTGTCCCTAGCCGTTGCCCTTTATTGTATTTGACCTCGCAGCGCGAGTCTGGGAAAATGCGTGTGTAGCATAGTGTAGTCAGCTGAGACAGCTGCAGCAGGGAACAGTGGTTCCAGAGGTAAATCAAGTGCTCTGAGGAAGAACTAGGCGAATTTTGGAACTGTTAGGGTATTATTAAAACATAATATACCTCATATGCCTCTCTTAAATAGATACTTAGATTAACATAGAAACAGGCTAAAGTTATAGGATATAGTTATACTATTACAAAACGATTTCAACTTGATTGAGGCCTTGAAACCCGGTATAAAGTTTAAATATATAACCAACTCTTTTAGTCGAGTTTTCTAAGCAAATATTGTTAGTATTTTCTCATTATTTTATGGCTTTTATTTCCATTATTTCTATATTATTTCTCTATTATTCGACACCACTGTTCCTTGGGGGAATTGTCGATTACTGTTATTGAAAAGAGCTCCTCATATTTCAAAGGGACAATCACGCGTATGACAGCCGCGAGCTGTCAATGCTGCTGCGCTCGGCCATTCGTTCGGCTATAGATGGTATCTCTGGCCGATCGGGATGGTCGGTGGTTGGATGCTGCTGGCCCTGCTGGCGCTTTTATTATTATAAGCCATGCTGTGCATATTATATTACCCCACAAAAACTGTTAGCACATGCTCCGGGCCATACAGGGACATAGCTGGGGCGGAGTCTGCTCCAATTGTCACTTATAAATTGACATTTAAAATGTTGTGGAACTGGTCGCTGATAACTGACCATATTGGAAACAGAAAATTAGAATAAGGCGTGTAGCGGCCACTACATATTTCGATGGGTCAATAAAGTGGTGTAGAATATTGGCAAATTATTTGAAATTGACCAGCACGCAAATGAAGCTCATTAATCATACGCCCCGTATGACGGACCGTTGAGTAAACAAACCCAGCAGCCTCGATATTTGTGCAGTGTTTGTTTTGGATTTAATAGCATTAAACAATGAGATGATAATAATGCACAAGTGCCTGTATATGTGTATATGTGAGAGACTGTTAAAAATCAAACAGCCAATGTGCGTGACTTTAGCACTTCAATTATTTATAATTGCATAATGTTTACTCTGTTAAATGCGCTACTCACTGGCCGCTGCCGTTGTTAATTTTAATTGAAACTTTTAATTGCATTTATTTTTCGACAAAAAAAGCCCAAGCACCAAACCGCCGCTGCGGCTAAAGTTCCAACAACAACGACCACAGCACAGAAAAATGCAAAAAAATAATAAAATCTTCAATCTCTTTCGCACTTTGCAGCTGTGTAGGGCAATTAAATGCATAACAAAGACTTATTACAAAGTGTATGTGCATGTGTAAACATTTTATTTAGACAACAGCACACACACACACGTCTCTCTTGGCCAGATAAACACTCTTCTTTTGTTCACAATTTCGCTGGGCAGCAACGTTATGCAACAATTTGCCGGCCAAAGGAAAATGCTGCATAATGAAACAATATTTACCTTCGTTAGCACTCAAAATAGTTTTCAATTTTCTTATGCTGCCATTCCGCATTCTCTCTTTCTCACTGCCATTGCAATTTCGAAGCCAACGAACCGTGTGGCTGGCAAAACGTACAACTTAAACTTAAATTTTAACTAAATTTGCGCAGCAGCAACAAGAAATAAAGAAAAACCCGATGCTAAAATATGGCAGAACTATATGCAAATTATGCTGCAAGACAGGATCAGGAGCAGAGACATTTTGCCAGGGCAAACGGAGTCGCAGGAGAAGGAGTCAAAGGGAGCAGCCACTCAACTTGGCAGTCAAATTTTCTTAACAAGCTTTTGGCCTAATCAAATAGCAGCCCAGAAACCCTTTTTCTTGCCGCCCCAAGACATCTTCGTCGTCCTGCTAAAGACGCTTGACAGGCAATTGTCTTATGTGGCATGCAAATTTTTTGGAACCATCTCTATAGCAGTGTGTGTGTGCAAGAAATTGGCAAAAATTAAAACTATAAACTATCTTTTGCGAAGAGCTTGTCGGCTTGTCGGTGGGGTTATTGCCTTTATAATGGAGGACCCGCCCATGCATATGCATAAATGGGGAAGATACTCTCGCACAATCTTGTGCAAACATTTGGGTTTCGTGCTCGTGGGCGGTGGGTTCATTGATGTGGAAACTTGATCAGGGCGGCTTTAAGTCCTTAAATTACTTGAAAGTCTTAAAAAGAGCATGGAACAAGAATTCCAATAAAAGTTTTTCCTTTAAAAACTCCAATGAACCTTTTTGTAAGGCTTTTAAAATGTAAACAACTTGTAGGAATGTCGATATATTTTGACAGAACTATAGAAATCATATTTAAAATATCGTAAGATTTGATTTATCGATATCTAAGGTACATTTGTATATCGGTAGTATCGAAGAAATATTATTATTCTTCGATAAAAACGATCATTTAAGCCGGGAACATAGGATAACGATTAACAATTTATATATAATTTATAACAGTCAGTTAAAATCACATTAATTTTCTCTGCAATGTTTTCTACCCACGAATTAAAAAGAATTCTATAAAGTTTAATTCATCATGTCAATCTATTGAAAATGCATCAAGTTCGGAACTTGTACTTCTAGTCACCAGTTTATTATTACTTTGCGCCACCTTCGACCCATTATAACTTTAAATTCGTTACCAAAATGCCTCCCGAAAAGCGTAATTTTCAATATCATTCCGCCCCACTCCAGCAGGACACGCACAAAAGGCGAAAACTGTTCTGCCAAAGTTGTTCACAGATCTTCTCGTCGTCGTCGTCGTCGTCGTCGTCGAGCAACTCCCCATATACACATTCCAAATTACGTATTGCTTGTAAAAGGCAAGAAGTTTTTCATAACTTTTCATAAGTTACGCTTATTTATACGAGACCACAATTTTGTACTTTGCATTTTCTTTATTTCTTTCAGCATTTCAGCTCGTCTCTCCTTTTGGCATTTCCATCATCCTTCCCCCTTTTCCTTCTATTTTTTTTTGGAGGAGGAAATTGAAACTTTGCTACTATTTTGCATAATTTTCTTATGCAGAGCAATCCGCAGAGAGAGAGGGGTAAAGAAGAGCAATGGAGCCGGGGGCAAGTCGGAGTGCATACAATTGAAGTTGAGGTGGGGAAGGGAATGGGCCAGGATGCGGAGAGACAGAAGAAAGGATGATGTCGACGCCTTGCCAAGAGGAAATGTCGCTGCGGTTGTGTGGCAAAGCCAACTAAATTTAGTATTTACTTACCACATCCTTTGCGGCTGCTGCTCGTCCTTTTCCTCCGTCTCAGCCACCGCCTTCGCTAGCCTCTCCTTTTACATCCCGACCAGCCTCGAGGCCCTCGGGAATTTGCATATGTACAATAAGGCAGAGTGTATCCATTGGATAGTTTAGTCAGTCAGTCGAACATTTCCTTTTTGGAGCTCGTCATTTCAGCTGCACGAATCCAGGGGAATAAACCGAAGGATATATCACGACCAAAATGATGTGTCCCCTAATAAATTTTGGATATTTAAGTGGTTTATTAAAAACCTATTTCTGTGATTCATTTTATAATCTTAAGAAATCACAGAAATATATATTGAAGATCAAGACACACAAAGAATATAGTTTTTTCTTTGCAAAATATTACAAATGTGTTAACCAGACATCCCTTTAAATATTAAATTTCAATGTCTCTTTCAGTATAATTTAAGATTTTCACACTTTGGTCATTCACCTTGCCAAATTTGCCAGTCACTTAGGGACAGGCTTGTTGGTAATTACTTTTGCCATTTACTTGGCGCCTGTAAAACACTTGCAGACCGCAAAAGTGTCGCTGGCAAGGATGTGAAAACTCTGGGCGTAAGCCTGGGAAAATGCACTCGCTGAGTGCCTGCCAAAAATGCACTCACCCAGATGAGTTACTACTGTGGCTCCCCTTTCCTCTTCTTTTTTTTCTCAGAGGCAAGACAAATGGCAGTGGAAAAAACTGGACATGAATTAATTACAAGCTCAAGGCGCTAGAATCTGCTTACAAATCAGCGCTCATAAGTCAATATGCCAAATGCCAGAAATGCCAAAATATTCGCCAGTCGCCCGGTGGACAGACGACAGTCGACGATAAAGTATTTATAGTGGTCTCTTCCTACAACGAACCAGGATCCACCACACCCGGATTCTCATTCGAACCCCTGGCGAGCCGAGGGATTCCTCTCTGTGTGCCCAGTAATTAATTGAAAGGCTTTCTGTTTGTTTTTGTTTGGCCTACGTTCGGCTTGGCTTCGGAGTGATAAATTAATGTGTCGATTGTATGTCGAGGATTAAAAGTATTCCGGCTGGGGGACCTCTGGTTCTGTTTCGGGGTCCTCCTCCTGTGTGTGTGTGTGTGTGTGTGATTTTTATTCCACATTTGGCCTCAGTCCTGCCGGATTATGCGCATGTTTACAAGGTTTTGGTTATTTATTATTTTTGGCCATCTTGTTCGGTGCGGTGTGTGTGTGAGCGAAGGGAGGCCGGTTCAATCCGTAGTTTGTTTGCCAGTTGTTTTGCTTGGCAGGTTTATTAGTTATGCAGTTCGGTGTGCGGATTTGCTGAATTATTAATAAATAAACTCTGTGGGTGGTTGGGTGAGTAAATCGTAAATATATGCCGGAAATATCTGTGAAATAATTCACATAAAAAATTACTCAAAAACAAGTAAAAAGTAGTGACCCAGGAAAAGTGGAATTGTAGAAAAAATCACAACCAACAATTAAAACAATTCTAAAATATTGTTCCGTTGCCAGTCAGGCATAAAGTGTGTTTTTGTTGCGCATGCTGCCTAGAAACAAATTAAATAATTGGCATGACAACAGCAATCGACAGACAATACTCTGCACTTATATAAAGTATATATATATATACACATCTGGTCGAATGGTCTGCTATAGTTTAGGGCGTGGCAAGTGGAAATGGCAAGACATTCTACTTCCTGCCTGCCACCGCCCAAAGCACTCGAGCGACTGACAACAATTTCATTAGACGTGAAGCCTGCTTCCATGTCCATGTCTCTCTTCATGTCCCATTCACTGTCATCAATGTGAACGTTGTCCTTGCCATTCCAATGGGAATGCCTGCTCGCCGCCCTCTGTCCACCGCTGTCATGGAGCGGCATTACAAACAAAACTACTTAACTTACCACGATTACATGTTATCGCAAATTAATTGTCGGACATTTTGTTTTACTAACAACATGCGTCAATGCTGTTGCCCGGATGCCCGAGAAGTTGATAGCTCTCCAGCGGGCACCACCTTGATTGCATTAATGGATCGGGCGAGGCCAAGTGAAAGCTTGAGAGAAAGTTGGTAGAAAGGGATGTAAATATATTTAATGATTATGGTTTAATAAAGGATTAGTGACAATTGGATATACAAACTGAAAACTGCTAGCCTTAATCTTTATAATTTTATAAAAATATAATTAGTTTAGCAAGGTTTTCTGGGGATTATTTTTGATACATAAGCTCTAAGTTCTTAATTCTTAATTCTCAGTTATTTAAATAACTTTAATTAAATTTCATCGGCTGATTTGTGTGCACTGAAATGTAGCAAAATGACTCGAATTGACCACAAATTGAAAAGGCTTGCCAGAGAGTAACGCATAAGAGGGTTAACCACTTGCCAAAGTGACAAAGTGTGAGGTTGTCTTCTCTCCGAGGGCCAAACTAATTAAAATTTTATGCTGTCGTGGAGCCGCAAAGAATGCTCCTCACCATCCTTGCCATCTTTTTTTTACAGCCACCTTCGAGAAGAGGCAGGCCCAACTTCTGGCCATGCAAAGTGAAAGCCGCCGCCGCCTGGCTTAATGCATAATTACACACAAACGGTGTTCATTAAGTAAACGCGCCAAATGTTGCGGCGGGCAAGGTGCGAGAATCAGGAATGGCTGGGGCACCTGTCGGCTCCGGTATCCTTGGAGTTCCAACATCCTGCATCCTGCCGCCTGCCGCCTGCAGCCGACATCCGACATCGTCGTCGTCGTCGTCGTCAAGTGCGTTTGATTTGCCGCCCGAGTTAGTTTGCACATGCTGCACTTGTTTATAAGTTCTCTAATTAATTTTTAAGTGCCGGTGCTAACTGCCTGAAGGACATGGCTGCAACCAGAGTCCTTAGCACACACACTCACGCCGGAGTTCTCGAGCTGCCAAGGCTTCCTACTCCGGCAGTCAGCTGTGGCTAAATGCTAAAAAAATTATGTACATGTGATTTGCTGGCCATAATGAAATTAGTCCTCTTTGTTGTGGGGAATTTCCGCCCGTCGGGAGAGCTGCTCAGTGAACGGTGAGTTAATAAGAGGCCCCGCTTGGCCCATCGGGGTTAAGGGCCTTAACAGGGGTCCTGGCATGGCTTTAATGCTAATTTATTATCGTTGCCTGCGAAAATCTTGTTAAATTATTCATGAAAATTTGCCTTTGAGCGCCACTTCAATTCCAACTAATTAATAAAATTTCGATTCAATCGAAGCAGGCACAAGGCGGCCGCCACTAAGACAACACAGCGCCAGGGAATCGGTGCCAGCTGTGTCAGAGGCGAGGCGAGTCCTTGCTGCTGCGGCCGTGTTATCTGGCTGTTGTGTTTGTTATTAAGAAATAATCTACTTGTAAAATCTTAATTAAAGTTATTATAAATATGTATGAACAAGGCAGGCAGCGAGCAGCAACAGTCACGGCAGCAATGTCTCACACTCAGACATGTGTATTGGAGTTTACCATTTAGGGTAAGAATATAGGACTTTAAATAAGTCACATTTTCTTAAGAATTCAATTAATAAATGAGCATTCAGCTCATGAGTTCAATAAAGAAACGTTGAAATGACGTTTCAGTTCGGTTAAAATTTCGATAAATAGTCTGTTAAGTTTAGTTTTCAATAAAATATTTTCATAATAAGTTTAGTTTAAAGAAATATTCCGAAAATATTGATCTGTAAAGTAAACACAATTTGAACTGTATAAGAATATCTTTTTAGAGCTACTTTTTTGACCGCTGCTGTACACATATTTGCCGTATATTTGTTTGTCTGTCTCGCTGTCTGTTGTGTTTGCCTTCTTTCTCTTGGCCCGGCTATATGCCCTTGGCTCTACTTTCGACGTTAAATTGCGCAGCTGTTTGCTTTTCACTTTATATGTATGTACAACCCCCCTTCTCCCCCCTTCCCTAGTTCGCTGGGAAAAAGAAAAGCGCGTGGATGTGAGCAAGTGGCATCAAAAGTATTTGCGCTTTATTATGACAACTGACATTAGTTTGTTTGATATTTGTGTTGCTGCAGGGGGAGCAGATGGGGAGAGCCATCCCAGATCCCAGTCCCTGCGTTTTTCACCCGCCTTTCATGTGATAAGATTTAATTGAGTTGGCAAAAAAAGAAGGCGGGCGGGGATGGGCGTCATTGGGATGGATGCCTGCGGGAATTGTGGGAAAAGTCAAATGTGCAGATTTCTCTCGAGTTTGTTTATTTGCCCCACACAACCACTCCGGCACCACTCTCGGTTTTCAATAATCTCGATGAGTTTTTGTGCTTTTGAAGTCCTTAACCCCACGCGGGGACGAACAGGCCGTTTGGGTGCGGGTTAAGCGTGTTAATGCGATTTAATCAGCCCAAAATGCACAACTAATCAACTGCAGGAGATCAGCTGAAACTGAATCGCTGTCGCTTTGCATGCGAATCGAAAAAGTTTCCTGCGCAGAAAATTTTTAATGAAATAAATTAAAAATGCTGTCAGCTGACTGTAAGTTTATATTAGGAATGATAGAAGAAACGTCTTGCGAAAAAGAAGGAGCTCCATGGAATACGCTTAAGTGTTGAGTTACGCTAAATGGATTTCCGACCGGAGTTGCCAGCCGGAGTGGGAAATATGTAAACTACTCCGGCTAAACTGTCATGGCGAGCACTGTCGGGAAAAGGACTCTGACAGAGGCCAAGGAAAACCCGAGAAATGCCATGAAATTCGATTAGCAACAAGCCATTAAAAGCGGGACAGAGAGAGAGAGAGAGAGAGAGACGCTCTGACAGAGAGGGAAAGCTCAGCAGTTAAGGATTTTAAAATTTATAAGATGCCAAAAAGTTGGACTGTAAGTTTTGTTGAATTAATTAGCGAAGATGGAACGTAAGAAAACAAAAAATCCTAAAGAGCTAAGATCCTAACAATAAGTGATTTATGGCAATGACAGAGATGTGAGTTAGTTTTCAGCCAAGGAAAAATATTATAGCAATTTTAAATTCCATCTAAATTTGTGTTATTATAGTTTTTCTCTTGGTATATACTCATATTTCCACATGTTAATTAATTAAACGTAATGGGGTTTGTGTTCACATTATTATTTTGTTTGACCTTTCCATGCTTTTGGTTATAATTTCAGCAAAATTAATTAAATACATCCTGCCAGTTGCTGGCATTTGTGTCAAGAGTAAACAGCAACCGAATTCATGAGCAGCTTGCCTTTGATCTAGCCACACTTAGCAAGTAATATTTGCAAGTAATTGCTCTATGTCAGCCCGAGTATTCCAAATATGTTATTATCTAATGTCTACACATGTAAATAGGCAAAGTTTTCATTTATCGCAGGGGGGCGGGGTGGTGGAAGGATTCGCCAAATACTCGTAGTTGTAATTAAAGTTTTACACAGCCAACTTTTCGGCATTGGCAGCGTGTTTCGGCTTTAGATTGCCTTCCTCTGCCGTACCCGATGGCAATGCAAAGTTTTTTCCAAACATTTCTATAATAATGCGCCGTCAGGCAACACACCCACACACGCATCTGGAAGGATCGCAGCGGGAGAGGAAGGACGCACCGAAAAGTTTTCGCTTATCGTTGCGGCAAAATGTTAATATTTGCCGAAACGCTGGTAAAAAGCTCACAGCGCGCTGTGTCTATGTGTAAATATAAACCGCATAAAATGGTAATTATAAAACTAAACGAGAAATCGTCCCGAAAATGCCCGTGCCCGTTCCTCCTCCGTCGCTATCTGTAATAGATTTGGCTATGTCGATGTGCAACGGGGCGTATGATTATTGTTGTTATAATTGCGAAGCGCAATCTCGCTCTGTCTCTGTTTGCCTCCCGTCCCCCGTACTCCCCCCGGCCATTGTTATCCGCCTATTTTAATGACTTTCCTTCTCCGCCTTCTGATGTGTCGCCGGCAGTTTTGTGGTTTAATTCGAAGCACTTGCGGTGCGACATTCGTTAGCATATTTCGGGCGCCGCTGCGTTAGTTTCAGATTTCGCAGGTTAATTTAATTCGCGAGTCCTGGCGTTGTCCTTTTGAAGTCCTCTCTCTCTCTCTGGATTGTGGGCTTGTGTGACTTAGGGCTATGCGATTTGAGTAAGAGGTATTTTGTATTAAAGTTGGGGTATTTGGGTTGAGTATTTAAGAGGACTAAATAGACTCTATTTAGTAATTCTAAGGAGACTTGGCAAAGTTCTTTACTTGCAAGATTATAATCTAAAAGTAAATTGAAAATATCACAGCTTTAATTCTTTTTACTATATGTTTTTTTCTTAAGAAAGCATGTTAAGTGTTATTTGTTTGAGATTTATTTAGTGACTTCTCAAGTTCCAGAGAAATAAAGTAAAATTCTTATTTAATAATTACTAATATACCTTCATTTTCTAAGATGATTTTTAAATTAAATTTCTTATATAAAATAATTTTCTGCTGAATAGGATATTCTATTAGGTATTTCAAAGTCGAGAGACTTGAATCTAAAATTCTTTCTTGTTTTTATGTTTAATTTTATATGCATGCATGTTTGAGGAGCATGAAAAGCAAGCAACCAAGTTCATTTTACATTTCAAAAGAGCCTTTTGTTATCCTGCACACACACACACAAACACAGAGGGAGAGGAGACATACGCACATGGCCGCTAGCTTCGCCCCGCTGCCTTCTCAGCATTTGTTTTTATGCATTTCTTTATGCTTTTTAGCATTTCCATTTATTGTTGTTTTTAATATTCTTTTGTTGAGGATTAAGTATTTATTATCATACGCACCAAGTATTTCCGACAAAAACAAATAAATGTTTTACCAACACAGGGCGGGGGATGAGTGTGACTGCGAGTGTGTGTGTGGGTGGGCAATAGTTTTTCCTGCACTTTAGCTGACTAGCATAAGTAGTTCTCTCCTCTCTGGATCTCTCTTTCTGGATTTCTCTTTGTGTGCGGTTTTTGTATGTGTGTGTATTGCCTTTACAATGGCCAAGTGCTTGCTCTTCCCACCTCCAACCCCCCTCCAACCTGGCCCTCTCGGGTTGGCAAGGCAACTGTCGTAAGCATTTTCTTGCTGCTCTCCACTTTCCACTTTCCACTCTCCACTTGCAATTTCCCTTGTTGGCCGCTCTAAAATATGTTTTATTATCGTGTAACTGGCTAGTTGTATTTGTTTTTTTTTTTACATTCATATGTGTGTTTGCTTTTATGAATTGCGGTTCTATTGCTTTGAATATGTACGAGTGTGAGTGGCCTTGCCTAGTTGTATGTGTTCGGTTTGCTTTTCTACTTATAGCCAAGACTCTTTGGCATTCTGCTCGAAAGCTGATTAGGTTTTGCAAAATAAATTTTAATGGTTGTTCCAAAATAACAAAGAAATCTTTATTAATTAAAGGGAGAAGGGGGAGGGCTTAGCAACTAGCAGAAAGTGTTTTTTTGAGTTTTTTGAGTAATGTAAAATAATTATTTTTGGAAATTGTTATATAAATATACAAATCTCGGAGGAACAAAGCTATTTTTAAGCAATTTATAGAAAAAAATTAATGCTTTTATTTTATTAATAATTATATTCCAGCTGTTTAAATATGGTACTCATTTATTGTTTACCTATTTTGATTTTTATATTTAAAAAACTTGAAACTTTGGAAAACGAAAATACTATAAGGTTGTTTTTTTATTTTGTAAAAAATTATATTTCATAATTTAGTAAATTTAAAATGCATATTAAATATGCTACTAATTTATAATTTTTTTATTTTCAGTTTTGTATTCAAAAGCCTTGAAACATTCACTTTTTTATTTATTTTTATGTCCAGACGCCGAGATGACACATCTGAGACACACAATTTTTTGTAGCTTCCCTTTATATCACACTTTAATAATGAAATTTTCGTGTCGAAATAAAAAGCCTGGCGCCCGCCGATCGGCACTTAATTTGCATATGGCCGGCAAGCGGAATTGACTCGCATATATTGCGTATACGCCCTGTCATGCAACTTCCGGCTGATGGAGATGCGCTGACGAACAGGCGGCGCTCAATGTATCGGAAAATTGCACGGACCCAAAAGATAAAAAGAATAAAATGAAATCTTGTCATAAAACATAAAAAAAAGAAGCAAATATACATTAAGGTCCTCGTTGTCATTGCCATTGTTTCTGTTGTCCGCCGGCGGCGACAAAATAATTTTACAACACTGACACATTTTATGATTATTAAATTAGTGCCACGGCCAATGGCCATTGGCCCCTGGCCATTGGAGGCAGAGAGAGAGAGAGAGAGAGAGAGAGAAGAGTAAAACCCGGCGGCGGGGGTTCGAGGGTTTGCCCAGGAGCGGACCCCAATTTGTGCATGCTTCATTTGATTAAACATTTATGCTCAATAGCCGATGCGATGAGGCTGTGTGTTGTGTGTGCTCTATGTTGTGCGCTCTGTGTGTGTGTGTGTATAAAATCATTCCATATGATTTACTCGGAAGTTCATCGGTCAAGCGGCCGGCGGTTGGATATGGATGCAGTGCAGCGCATGTGTTCTAGGCAAATCTAGTGACCCGAAAATTAATTGATTGGAAAATAATGTTTCGTGCATTTATTGATTCATGTTCATCCTTCTCACATGTGGCCGGGACATCTCTGCGTCCGGCCTTTCTGTTCTGATTTCTAACACATATTGTTTTTCGGTCCGTGTCTGCAATTGTGCTGAGAAGGGGTCGGTCAGTGGGTGAAGTGGTGAGCTGGCAAAGCTGGCTTGGTTGTTGCTTTCAATTTGGTTTCCGGTCAGTCCACTTTGGTATTTATCTACTTTGGCTTTTTGTTCATCATTATGCTGCTGCTTCTGCTGCTGCCGCTCCGCCCTATTCGGGTGAGAGTGGATTTTATGCAAAATCCATATTCAATTTGGCAGCTGAACATCTGTGCAAATATCAAATATTGACTACAAATACGGAGCCCTGGACTCTGAAGCTCTGGCTTTCGATTTGGAATCGGCTCTGGCTTCGGATTGGGCCTCAGATATGGTCAAGTGCTTTTGCTTTTACATTAAATTGCAATTATATATGGGAATGTGTGTGTGTGTGTGTGTTTTTTGTATATTTTACGCTCTCCTCGAGATTATTATTAAAATTGTGCTTGTGTGTGCAGCATAATTGCTGACTTTTGTAGTGTTTGCCAAAGTGTCAAGTTATGGGACTTGCCTTGACTTTGCTGGAAATATTTAGGTTACCAATCGTAACATTCAAGTATATACATATATAAGCCAAAACAGACTTGGTTATGTTATGGCCAAGGGAATGTAATGCTTACACGGCCCTGTAGCTCGGTGAAAAGCTTTCTGTTACTGTTAACTGGAAGCTGTGCTGCTCTTTGCTTCTAATGAAAGTTTCTCTTAAATTGTTAAAAAAAGTTGTAAAGCTGTCGAAAATGTAAAAGAAAGTTAAAGAAGAGCTGGATTACGAGGGAGGAATTTTCTTTATTTTAAAAGTAATTAACAAATATTAAACTACAATTAATCATTTGCATTCCGCGGAACTATTATTCTTAGGCTTATGATAATAACATTTTATATAAATATTTTTAAATATTTTTTATTTTATCATGTCATGTAGCCCTCAGATACAAATAATACCCAGGGTACACAAATTGATAATAGACGGACACACACGTGTACTATAAGCAGCAGGCGAGATACAGCTTAATTTGGATTTATGGCACACATTGTTTTTCCCCGAGTCACAATTGTGATTCAAGGAAATCATTCGTCCAGATTAATGCGATATGTTTATTAGGTGGGCAGCTGGAATACTGCCTCATCACTCCTATTTGAGGGTGGAGCTCCCTCTAAGCCCGCCTCATGCCACACGCCGCGCGGCAAATGGCGAGCCAAATTCAATTTTCTTCACAGAGAATGGAAAGATTTCAATTTATAATTAAGTTAAGTTGCTGATAGCCAGGCGCAGAGTGACGCTCGACACTCGGGACAAAGCCTGGGCTCATAATTGAAACCATGTCGAGTGAAAAGGGCTAAAAGGTTCAAGTGGCATCCACGAGAAAAGGCCACCAATAAAGTAATTAGGCGCTTAGTGTCCGAAAAATTTGCTACATCAAAGGGCGGGGCCAGTCTCTTATGCCCTAACCCCTGACCTCTTGTCCTCTCTCTCCCCCCGTACCCCAGTTTAGCCGCAAAATTTTGACATTTCAGGCTTTCTGTGACAACTTTTTGCAGTTGGGCAGGGGGGGCGTGGGTAACATTTTTGATGCCTGTCTGTTGAGGGGGGAACAAAATAAGTGGTGCCTGAGAGCAAGAGTTTGTCAGCAGCTTTATATTCAATTATATGAGATATAAATTTTAAAAGGTGAACAATATTTACGGTGTTATAATGATGTCTTTAATGTTGTTAATTGTATTTGATTTATTATTTAATATTGTACAACTTCTTCTCTTTAAGTTTTACCTTCAATTTCAAGTGATTTTCTCTATTTTTCTTCCTGAACTTATGCCAGTTTTGTAGAGTCCTATTTTTTCATACTTCCCACGATATATTCGATATAATTTGGAGATCTAACAAGGCACAAACTCGTTACTTCTCGTTGTTTATTTCCCATCAAGCGGTGCCCGAACAAAAAGATCAAAGATAAATTTCCAATTTTTTTGTTGTGCGTGTGTGTGGAAGTGGGGGAGTGTGTGGTGTGTGTGTGTGAGCCTCATCAAACGCTTCAGAAATTCACTGACAAAATGCCACAGAAAGTCGAGGGCTCAGCGAGCCAGAGGTCGGAGTTCGGAAGTTTGGGGAGTCATATGAAAAGCTTTTGCCATTATACCACGCTCATTGTGGCACGCTCGTTGTTGCTATTGTAGCTTTGTTATTATTGTTGACTTTACTGTTATTGTAACGCCGCATAGACGACACTTTCACAATGTTTTTCCCCCGTCATCTTGGGGTCCGCCGGCTCTCCCACATCTCCGTTCGCTTTTCGGCTCTCGTTTCTGCGCTGACAGCTTTTGTTGGGCCCTGGCAAACACTTCACCGCGCACAATGCGCCCGGCAAATGAACGTGCAGCAGCGGGCCGCGGTACAAAAAACTCGGATATATATCGACTCCACACTGGCCACTCAATAACGAGCACTTGACAACTTTCACCAGGCGACAACAACATCAGTGTCGAGGCAGGAGTAGGAGAAGGATCAATGGTACTACTCAAACGGCAGGGCCAATGACGACTGATGCCAGCTGCAATTAACTATGGTCTAGCGAGAATGATGACAATTATTTTTTTGCTTTTTTCTTCCGGGTATTTACTTTGAAGTTTGCCCCAAAAGGGAGTGGCCACTAATTAGTTGTGAGAATTCGGGGTCCAAAAAAAAATAGGCTAAGAAGGTTGTGATTTGCAGCAACAGCAAAATTTTTTCAAACGATTGTAGGTTTTGCTCTTTAGCTGGGGGTCTCTAGGAATTTGTAGAAATAATCCTTGCAACAATTTTTCTTAAATGTTTCATTATAATGAAATATATATATATAAATTACAATTTTGTAAGTACTTTTAATTTTTAAAATTTTATATTTATTGCTATTATTCTTGAGCTTGCACAATTTATTTCATTAAAACTTTTGACTAAGAAATATTTATATATCATATTTCCAAAATTGTAAATCTATAAAATTAGTTCCTTTGATTTTCTAATGAAAATGTTAAAATGTTAAGTAGAGTTTATGATAATTTTGGATAAACATAATTTATTTTAAAGTTGATTTCTTGATAAATTTTATATTCATCACATTTATCTTTTAAAATAATTAAAAGATAATATATATCAAATATTTCTTGAAGCTATAAATCTACAAAACTAGCTTCCCCTAAACAAGATATTTAATTTAATTTATTTATTTAAATTCAAATAAGATTTTTAGATTTCAAAGAACACAAATTCAAGTCACTAAATGATGTCATCTCCGCCCCACAAAATGAGAGTGCCAAAGCCATTTGTTTTTTATCTCTTAGCTAATTAGATTTATAATTATGAATTCGGGCCTGTAATATATCATGTATACTTGTTGTGTGCCTTAAAGGTCCGAGTGGAATTGCATAGTCCAGCGAGCAATTTGTTTCGCCTTGCTATTGATTGTCCGGCACTAGGACCTTAGTCCTTATGGATGAGTGTTTTTTTGGGGCCGCCACATGGGCGGCAGCAGAGCTCGGAGAATGCCAAGGAGCTTCTGCAGCGAAATATAAATTCCTGCCCACTCAAGCGCACACATTTAATGTAATTTTTTTAAAAGCCATTTTTTCTGTGCCCTGATATACGAAGTTGGGGAGGACGTCTATATACTATATATATACATTTAGATGTAGGTTCGTCAGGGTGTGTATTGTTTATCAGCGGCAGGCCAGTTGCCGCGTCAAGCGACTGGCAGCATAAACAAGACCCGAATTTGTGTTTGAATTTATGACAGTTGCTCGGCACCTCCTCCGCCGATACCTCGGCAGTTGAGCTGGAAAAGTGTCGCCAGCGAGTCCTGGCGGAGAGGGTGAAACTTTAAAGCCGCTCTTCGGCATATCGCCTTGAAGTTTCCACAGTCCTCACAATTTCCCTTGGTTCTGATTTTCCGCTCTGCCTTTTTTTTTCTGGCACTTTGTTGCTGATAAGAGTTTGACTTTTGCTTGGCTAGTTTTTTAAGTCACTCGGGTTGGAGCATATTGTTTTTTTCCAGATTTTTATGGCACACGAACCCACTCGCAGCACAAACAGCCACATAAAATTTCTGACACTTTGGCTTTGTCTCAGCACAGACTGGCTTCCTTATCAGAGATCGTCCATAACTATTGGTGAGCTCCAGCTTCAGGGAAAGGAGCTCCCTCGAAATTGAGAGAGGCAAGCGGAGAAACCTGCGACAGTTGGAGCTAAAAATATGAAAATCAAACAATACAACGCTCTGCAGCTAACAGACTTCGTACTTCCGAGTTCTCGAGGAAAATCACCCTCGAACCACGAGATATTTATGGTTTCAGCTTAAATTACTCGCATTATCCAAGCACTTTGCCGTCAAATCTGCTCGGGTGTAGCCATGGAAACACTCCCTCCCACTCACGGGCAACTGTCAGGCGAATGTCTAAGATTGGGTCCATTGACCCCAGACGACAAATTGCAGGGAAACCGTGAAATAAGTCGGAAACATATGGAGGAGCCGACCGAACTTTCGCCCCACTCTCCTTTGTGCCTTATTAATATATGAATGCCCAGTTGGGCTTCGTGTGGAAGAACCACTGTGAAAAGAGGCGAGACGGTTCGCCTTAGCCAGTCTCCCCTGTGCCAAAAATACCCCCGAGACGCCCGGACCCGGGGAGATTTATTAGTTGGGCGTTAATCCCTGGCGGCCTAATACATCATTTCAATTTGTTGCAAGTCGTGTTTATTTGTTGTAGTTCCTAGCCAAGGATGCGGGCTCGTGAACGGGGGGGCCAAACTTTGTTGTCACTCCCCCGCCCAGCCAAAACTATTTCACTTATTTACTTTCATAACTTGCAAATTGTCAACTTATTGCTGGCTTCGGGCAAAGACACAGGGAACGAAACAACTGACGAAGAAATTCCTTCCCTCCAAAGCGGCGAAAAAGTTTATTTTCTCCCTGGTGCTGCTCCTGCTCAGCGGGAAAGTGGCTTATTATGGGGGCTTCAACGAAATAATTTCCCTACCGACATGATTGCCATGCTCTTTGTGTATATATAATTTAATTACCTAAAAAGTCCTTCACTATGTCAGTGATTTATATGGTTACTTGTAAGAAGTCTGCATATGGAAAGGGTATGAGCATAAATGTATATATTGTTGGAATTAAACATCAAACAAAAAAGAGCCTTAACGAGTTGAGAATGTGACGAAAGAACCTTTGCTAACCGAAATAAATAAATTTAAAAATTTTATAAATTGAATTTGGTAACGAAAGCTATACATATGGCATGTACTTTAGGAATTTGTAAGCTTATAATAATTATAATTATTATTAAATCAAATATTCTTATTGTCTCGATGAAGTTTTTAACTAAACTTCGTTACCTAACTGACTTTAACATTTGCGCGGAATTGAAACTTGAGAATTTTTAGAGCTCTCTTTTGCAAAAGCTTTGATCTCACTTAATGTTTTTCGTTACCTATCTGAAGTCTGACTTGCTAAATTACAACCTATAAGTTTTTTTTCAAAGGATTCTTCTCAAGAACTGAAATGACTCTATTTACTATTAATTTTCCAGTATATACTCATGTAGTTCGATGTCCTTTAATCAACTCAATTAGCAGGAAATGTAATAATAACTGTTGTTCAACCGCCGCAAAATACAAATGAGACCGCAGACCCACTTTGATGGCAGTGGGTCGAATGGGTGGAATGAATTTGCATTTGCAACCAAAGTTTCAGCTCCTAAAGCCGGAAAAGTATTTGCATATTATTTGGCGCTACCCTCAGAAGTCCGAGTCACACGTGTCGCGTATTCTCTTTTGGTATTTTTGCTTTTGTTTCGTTTCCCGTGGCTTTGGCTGTGTGTTTTCCTGTATTACTTTTTCGCCTTTTCGTTGGCTCCTGTTTTCGCTTTTAATTTCCTCCGCCGTGTGCTGCTTATGACTGCCAAAAAGCAGCGAGGGTACGAAGGATACTGCTGAGAGGGGGTAGGGGATTCCCCTTTGGGGGTGGCTGGGTGGGTTTCCACGGTCTCGGGATGAACACTTTCGATCTCTGTCTGTGGCAGTTGTATGATTAATGTGTTTACACAGGCCACGAGCTTTGCGGTCTGTGTTGATTCGAAAGGGTTAAAAGGCGTAAACAAACCCGCACACACACACAGGACCTCACCCCCACATACATACATACAGACATATGTAAATGTAATTTTATTTATTTATTTATTATGCCATTCGTTGGCTGAAATTGACTCCACAAAAGAAGTCAAACGATGCGTTGTAAAAATGTTTTGCTGTCTTACTTATTTTCCGTTGGCTTTTATCAACATTTTAATTAGCCAAAAGCAAAGAAAAACAAATTTCATTTCCCCTGAATTTTCCCCCATTCCGAGTGTGTGTATGTGTGTGCCTGTGTACTTGCCATTTGACTTCATTTCGCCGGCAAGGTTGTGTCGCATAATCTTTTGGCGCTGTGTGCTAAGTGGCTGGAATTGGAATTTACGATGGCTCCCCGAAAAAAAAGGAAAAGAAAAAAAAGTAATACAAACAAATGTCTGCAAAAGTTGGTCAACGTCAGGAAAGGAAAAGGTAAGGGGATGAATAATAGTGAAGCCAACTATCTTAATTTATTAAATCAAATTCGATTTACTTTCTTTGGAGGTTAGAAAAGTCTCAAGGAATTAATCTTATAATTGAACTAATAAGTTTTATGAATATATATATTTTTAAATAGATTTAGATAGTTTTAAATGTTGGTAAATTTTAAAGCTAAACAAAGGTCATAGGGAACTGACTTTAGGAACACATTTTAAAGTCAGAAAGTGCCTCTTCTAATCTATAAAATATTTAAAAGAAAAGGAAAGGTTAACTCTTGTATTTAGAATTAATTATAAATATTTAAGAATTCAATAATAAATATTACAAGATATTTTAAACTATTTTCTTCTCCTCAAAATTAAGTTAAAAACAAGAAAGGAAGCTAACTTCGGCACGCCGAAGTTTGTATACCCTTGCAGATATTATTTCATTGCATTTTACCTATACTTATTATGTTGAGAGTTTGACAGTTACAGTTTTACATTCCCAGTTTTACATTTTCCCTACACCTACCGATCGGTTTATATGGCAGCTATATGATATAGTTGTCCGATTTTCATAAAATTTATACCAAAATTCTGAACTAATAAAATAAGCTTATATCCCAGAGTAGAAAAAAATAGTTTGAAAAACAACGAAGTTATAATTTTTTTTCTATTAATTTCCTGATCGTTCCTATGGCAGCTATATGATATAGTCGTCCGATTTTTATAAAATTTTTACCAAAATTCAGAAATACTATAAAATGGTCATATGTCAAAAATAGTGCACATATGTTGAAAAACAGCCAAGTTATAATTTTTTTTCTAAAAATTTATCGAACATTTGTATGGCAGCTATATGATATAGTCGTCCGATCCGGCCCGTTCCGACATATATAGCAGTGAGAGCATATAGAAGACTATATGCAAAGTTTCATTCAGATAGCTTTAAAACTGAGGGACTAGTTTGCGTAGAAACAGACAGACGGACAGACAGACAGACAGACAGACGGACAGACGGACAGACGGACAGACGGACATGGCTAGATCGACTCGGCTGTTGATGCTGATCAAGAATATATATACTTTATAGGGTCGGAAACGTCTCCTTCACTGCGTTGCAAACTTCTGACTGAAATTATAATACCCTGCAAGGGTATAATAAAATTCTTCAAATTAAGTAACCTTCATTGTTGGTTAATTAAACCAACCTACTCCCAACATAGACTAAAGACTCGACAATTTTATTTACATTCTTCGGCGGAAACTTTTTAATTATATAGAAGGCAGCACTGCTTGGATAGATTGGATTGGTTCTGGGCCCGCCCCTGGGCAGGTGCCAATATTAAATAGTTTAAATGAGCAGCAGCCACCACCAGGTGGAGGGCCAGGCAGGCACGTGCAGCCGGCGGGGTGAGGTGGATTGCGGCTGCTGGAGTGGCGCTGGCCGGGTCAGAGGGCAGGACTGACTTTATGGCCGTGTGATAAGCAGGCAAGAGACCCTTTTTGATTTGGTTTTGGATTTGCGGTTGCCGTCGGAGCAGCTCCATTTGCCTTCAGCTCGTTAGTTATGCACAGCGGTGGGACTGGGACGGGGCCCCAAGTCCGGATGCGGGGAAGCGAACTGGGACTTGAGGTTTATTTAAAAGGGCAGTGCCACATGTTTGAGGTTTCGTTTGTGCCAAGCCGTGTGTGTGTGTGTGTGTGTGTGCTGGTTGGTTTTAATATGACACCTTGGCCGATGGTAATTTATCACCTCTGCGCCGGGGACATATGCTCCCCGACCGCCTCTTCCCGGAGCTTTTAAAACACTGAAGGGACTAATCCCAACGAAACTGACTGAAATGTGGGTCCAACTGATGTTGGCCTACAGATAATTAGAGCCCGGCCAGGAGAAGATTTATGCATGCGTGTAAACGGCTTAAAGTGCCACAAAATAATGCCAAAAGAAATAGTCAACAAAAAAAGCAGGGAAGAGGGGTGTCCAAATTAAATGCAAACAGGTTAAGCGTCTAATTAAATCACTGAGACCAAAAAGGGGGCTCAGGAATGTCACAGATTTGATATGGCCCATCAATCTGGGCCCAGGCATTGTCCCATTTGTTAATTAAGTTTGGAACGAACCTATATCAACCGAAGCCAAAGCTTACGTATTAAAATTAAAAAGCCTTTGTGGCTTACCCAAGGGCCACACTGCGTATGCGTGATGGCAAATTTTATTTACATTGCATTGCATTGCATTTAAAATATATTTCCCATATTTGTGCTTGCATATTTGCCCAACACTTGAAGGAAACAATTGGAATTTCAAGTGCTCGGCAAGCAGCCATACTCTTTTCGGTTTTCCTTTTCCGTTTTTTTTTTTGACAAATCTCAACAGAAATCAATGCAAATTCGAATGGCACTCATGTGGATTAGAGTTGGCGGGATTTTGGGCACTACAGCTGTGGGGATTTTTATGAGCAAGTCGCTCGCATTACATCGGAAATCTGTTGGCAGGAAGATAACGCTCGGCATGTATCTGGTCGAAATTATAAACGAATTTGTAGAGGGTTTGAGCAGCTGAATCGGGAATCGCGCCGGCAGGATTCATTTGATATGCGCGACATGTAGGAAGTTGCTTTGCCGGCGGTTGGGTTTCACTTTTTTTTGGGGAAACTCGCCCCCGTTGTCATCATCATCATCAGACTTTGCCTCAGTTTCAGCCCGGAGATCAAAGAGCCTTGACAAGAGTCTTGGTCGGCCCGAAAACCTATTCGCCACGTCTGCTCTAATGAGCCATAAAAATGTTGCCTAAACGGTTGCCGACTTTGGCAACTTCTAAGCGCATTGCTAAGGTGACAATACTGCTGAAATTATGCGTAGAATCGTCGCAGGCCGAGATGAGGGGTTTTTGGCAGGCACTGTCATAGCTACCGTCTCAGATATCAGCTTCAGACATAGTCAAAGAAATATATTCAAAAACTTCAGTTGGTAAATTCAATTCAACTTTGCTTTTTATGCCACCCAGCAATGTTGAGGAACTTGGGGATATCTTTGTTACTTTTTGAAGGTTGGAAAGTTAAGGGAGAAGATTCTCTAAGAAGATTTTTTAAGACAAAAATGTGAATTTTTTAAAGATTATTAAATTGTTTACTGCTGTCGACAGGAGAAGTGTTTTAGTAGGAAAATGTTGCATGTTTTAGTGAGCAGAATCCAAAGCCTTTTAAGATTTTCTATAAGGTTTTCGGTTTAAAGGGTATATAAGTTATAAAGTTTTATCAAAGGTAAAAGGTATTTGGAAAAATATTCCTCCATATAATTACTTTAATTAACTTTTCAAATAAGAGGGTAATATCCCGGTCGACTGCCGGATAGATTTGCCCAGCTTTTTTGCCTTATCCAAGTTTGCTTTGCCAAACTTTTGTTATCGACTGTCGCAGCAGTGGCAGTGGCAGTGGAAATAAAAAGAAATATTATAAAGTAAAACATTATGTTAATACAACACTTTGTTTTGCTGTACTTCATATCTTGGCCACGTCCCCCGCCGCACCTCTCGAATAACTTTTGGCATATTCGACTGGCGACCGGCAACTGGCGACTCGGCGACTTGGCGGCGTCAGGGCGACAATAAATCAAAGTTTATAATATTAATTTTAAATTCAAAATGCGGCGGCGGCGGCGGCGTCGGCGTAGAAACTTTAAGGTTTTGCCCCGATGCCGCCGCTCGGCAAATTAAACAGAAAACTTTTACCAACTTTGCCGGACGGAAAGCTGAAAAACGTAACCCCAGCAACTGTTTTATTATTAACTTAATTTGCTGGTGTGCCACAAAGCGGCCAACTTATTCGCAGAAAATATAAAAACAAAATAAATAAAATCAAATAGCTGTTATAAAAAAATGGTAAGGCGAAACTTGTTTGCTCTCAAGTCGGGAAATTTTTATTAGCCGCCCCCAAAGTTTGCCAGAGCCACTGTAAAAAAAAACGCCGAACCAAAAGAATCAATCCCTACGGCCAAGTCAGGAATTCTGAGTATTTTATTTATCAACTCACGCAGCAAGAAAAACCCCAAAAAAAAAAAAAAAATACAGAGAAAGCAGAAGGGACTGGATGAAAAAGAGAAACGGAAAACTGCAACCTGAACAATTTCCAGAGTTTCAATTCAACTTATGAAACAGCTCGCGGCCATATCGATTTCACGCTTGACGCTAAGAAAATTAACTTTGCCCGAGCGCAAAACTCCACGAAAAACCAACAGCTGCAGGGGTAGCAGATACTTCGATGCGTATGACAGGGGCGGTGGGGGCGGGAAAACCCCAAGAAAAGGCGGGTACATCGGGGAAAGCTGCGGCAGGAAGCGAGTGGAGAGGCCGCCTGCCATTCCTAAGCCCTGCACGTACTGCGGGTCCAAATATTGTAAGTGATTTGGTGAAGTTCTCAAAAAAAAAAAAAAAAAGGAAACCCGCCCCGAGTCGAGTTCCCACATGCCAAACGGAAAGGTGTACAGAAAGGCAACGTGCTTGTAATGTCGATTCAGTGCGCCTAATTTGCTACACTCAAGCCTGAATGGGGGGGCCTGAGGTCGGAGGTCCCTGGATTCTGGGGGCAATTTTCATAATTCACTTGCCACTCCCCCCGGCCTACAGTCAGACTTTGAACTTCACTTCAAAACTGGTCATTAGCCATACGCATTGCCAGCACTTTTCAAATGTCATTTGCCGTTTTGTGGCCCCAACTTCATTAGGCACATGGCATTGGGCTCGGACTCTGCCCCTGCTTCGGCCTCTGCCTCTCCACTCTCCACTCTCCCCTCTCCGAGCTGAGGTCACAGGACACTCTGGTCGAGGGACAGCCAGTGCAATTACTGCAAAAGTTCGCGCAAACAACTTTTTGACTTTGGCGCGTAAAATTCAATGAAAATGCCATTATTTGAGCCAGCCGGTTTTTCGGGTATTCGCCCGGACAGACAACAATGAGCTACAAGCGGGACCGCAACGGATTCCCGCCAGAGGTGGACTCCAAAATGTGCGAACAATGTTTATGGGAGCGGAGAGACAAATGCAGTTGGACAACATTATCGGCGAGTGTCCAATGTGGAAAACAGGAGCGGGTGTAAGGGCGGTCCTTCGGAGCGGCAGGATAGGTCGCGGAATGGTGTGGTCACTGATATATTGACAAAGATTTCTGTCGAATGAAAAGCCTCCAATGTATAGCTTAATCTGGGACTTTAATTTTGTAGGGAATTTTACGGTGATTAAAATTGTTGTTGAATATTAAAAACTACATTCTAGGCTTTTATGGTTGGTGACGAATACAAATATTATGGTAACAAAAGTTACACAACACTTTAAACTATGTCTGAAGATGTAAATATTCAAAGTAATATACATTTTAAATTATCTACAATTTTAATTATATTTTAGGTTTATGACCTATTGGTTAATTTATTGGTAATGAAGCTTATAATCATTTCCCTATTTAGCAATGCTTTTTGAAAGCCTCGTTCCTCCAGCCCCTTTAGAAACCCCTGAGCAGTGTAGATACTTCCGTGTTGGTACTATTTAAACTCCCCTCCCAAATCCCTTATCCAATTATATCGCTGACCAATTACATTTGCACCATTCTGCATTTTCAGCTAACGCTGCAAGGGTCTCTTTTGGCCAAACAGGTGGCAGTTGGATGCCGGCGATAATAGTGGCCAAAGTCAGACACTCCTGATATCAGCTGGAAAATTATACGAAATTGGCAGCAGAATGGCGTTTGGTTATCGGGGTTGCGGTGGCATAGTGTTGTTTCTGTTGCTGTTTCGGTGGTTTGCAGGTCAAGTATACTCCGCGTGGTCCAGCTAAAAACGAAACCCGTACTCATTGCAGTTAATTTATCTTAATTAGCCGCTGTCTGCTTTAAATTACTATAATTAACTGGTGCCACTTGATTGCTTTTGTTAGCCAGGTCGCAGACAAAACGAGTTAATTGCACTTTGTGTCTGTCGCCGGCTTATTAAAATCAAATCGATATCTTAGCTGGCTGTCAAACTTTTCGTTAACCCAATTAAAGTATTGCCTGGGGGAGGGAGTTGAGAAAAATACTACACATGCTCAAGGGATTTATTCAGCTCGCAGCGGAAATGACAACTGAGATACCAATTGCAAGTTGGCCCCTGAGTGTGTTGCAGCTAGTCAAGCCAAGACCCCTGCCGCGGCATGCATTCGTGCTTCAAAAGTCGCATAAATCACATGTGAAACTAGGGCCATAATTTAAAGAGTTCGGTTTCGGGGAGTTTTTCCAGGCCACACACACACACAAATGAAATGGAGCACGTAGATCGACTTTTGCACCGCAGGCTTTTCAATAATTTATGCAATTTGCTGCACGAATGCAATCAAAAACAATTTTCGCAGCTTAAAAACCGCATTTATTTACTCGGTCTAGCACTTTTTCTTACCTGCTGCAGGTGCATCTAGGATTTTTTTTAGAGGTAAGTAATAAATGCTAGATGTTTTGTATTCTATAAGTTGAGACATCAATATGGCAAGTATCTGTCATAGCTAAAAATGGCATTATATTTAAGTAACTGGAATCCCAAAGAGAAAAAGTAGCACGATTCAGGAATAACAAATTCTTTTAAATTGGATTAATTCAGAGCAGCTTGGCTAACATCTGAAAATATATATGAAATCGTTTAACCAAAGTAAAACAAACTGTGTTCAACTTTTAGATACACTTTCTTGCAGTTCGTTCTTAAGGAAATATTTCTTTAAATATATGATAGCCTCTTTTATATCTGGGTAACTATTTTAATATATCTCTAACAAACTCTTTTCACCCAATTTATTTAATTTAAAAAAAATATAATTCCACCTTTGTGGTCCCTCAAAAACCCAGAGTGCTTTAATCTTAGCTGTGGTTTGGACAGACACCTACCTCTTCCGACATTGCTGGCTAGCTTCCACGGTTTGTGTAATGGTCGCCAGTTTTTAGTTTCGGGGAATATGCAGTTCAAATGTGGTAAAAGCATCTAACTGACAGAGATCCCATTTTAATTTCTCACTCCGGTTTTCCGGTTGGTATATCTAACCACATGCGATTTCCATGCGTATTCCTGTGTCTGTTTTGCCTGCTAAACATTGTCAACACAGATTTGCATGGGTTTTGGTGGGTTGGAGGAGGGGGATGCTATCGGGCGGGCAATGCCAGCACCACGTTGACAGTGTTATTAGTTGGAGTCCGTCCGAGTGCGCTGAAAGGGATTTGCCTCTGCCCAATTTTTGTGTGCTTTCTTTTGCGGCTGCATTAAATATTCATGTTGGTCAAATACGGGTTTGTTTTTTTCGTTTCTTGTTTTTTGTTTTTGCTTTTCCTGTGTGCTTTATCAAAACATAATAAACAAATTTGCATGCCGGGCGACAGCTTTTTTATTACTGCTCGCTGCACGCCGTCGGCTGGCTTCCTTCCCTTCCTGGCCAAGGAACTTTTTGATTAAATGTTCAAACGGACATGCTCCTGCAGTCGTCGGCTATTTCACTAATTTAAAGTTGCATTTCATGCTTCAGTGTTAGGGGTTCCGATGGCAGGGTCCTAAACTAGAGCTCACTTTTTGTAAAGTAAGTTTTTAGGACAAGGTAATATATAATATTCTTACATAATTTTTACGCTGAGAAAATTTGGAAATAAATCACATTTGATGCGTTCTCTTTAAATAATTTCTTTGCCTTAAAAAATTTAAAAATAAATCCCAACCAATAAAGAAAGCTAACTTTGGCCAGCCAAAGTTTGTATACCCTTGCAGGTAACAATTAAAATATATCACAACTAAGCCAAAAATGCATTAATTTCGATTCGGAAAGCAGTGTTGTGTTAGTTTTTATTAATTTAAAAAAACTGCATACCAAATTTAAAATTTTAAGAAATCAAAATTTTCGGGCATTTTTGCTAATTTTAATGATGTAACCCCTTATAAAATTTTGCAAAAATGGCCAAAAAATCTATTTCTTCCGGACATGTCTAGAACGATTCCCCTGTTAATGCTGATCAAGAATACATATATATGGTTTATGGGGTCGGAAATGATTCCTTGACTTAGAAAAATATTATTTTGTATTATAAAATCGGATTTTTTATATTAAAAAACTTCTTGATTTTTTTTAAACTAAAAATATCATAACTCGGCCAAAAGAGCATTAATTTTAAATCGGAAAACTGTTCTGTGCAAGATTTTCCATAGTTAATAAATCTGCATACTTCATTTAAAAATTTTGAAAATTCAATTTTTTATCAAAATCAAAAATTTTAATGATGGGGTTACTTATAAAATTGTGCAAAAATGGCCAAAAAATCGATTTCTTCCTGACATATCTAGAAAGATTCCCCTGTTGATGCTGATCAAGAATATATATACTTTATAGGGTCGGAAACGTCTCCTTCACTGCGTTGCAAACTTCTGACTGAAATTATAATACCCTGAGAGGGTATAAAAATTAGTAATTTTCCTCAATGTTACGCCATTTCCTTGGAATATTGAGGTAGCCCTGTGATCGTAGGGTATATTCATACAACCGCTTATGGCTGTCTCCGCTTGTTTCACACTCGCAATAATCATACGCCCTGGTGTCCCCATCGGTGCCATCGCCTGCTTATGTGAGCTTTTCAATTTGTTTTGTTTTCCTCCACCGCATACACATGCAGACACACGGACACAGTGTCCCATATAAATGGCAACTTTAGCTAGAGCTGCCAAAGCCATTTGAGCTAAATTTTATATATCTCGCCATTGTAACGGGCGTTCGTTCGCCGTCTTTCCCCTTTTGCCTTGGCGCTTTCATCAACAGAAGCGGCAGCAGCAAAAGTAGAAGAAGAACTCTCGCTGGATGCTGCTGACTACTACAGTTGGCCTTAATAACAACACTTGTCGTAATATCATTTTTATGCTCAGGGTGGGGTCGCTCTGGGGCCAAATCGTTTTTATGACACGCACCAGGCGCTGGGCTGGCGATGGAGCTGGAGATGGAACTATGGCTGATGCTGACGCCGGAGACTCTCGGTGGGCGAGAGATAAAGAATTGATTTTATAGCGTCAAACATGCGATTATGAGAGAGACGCAGCCAGGGGCAAAGGGACAAGGGGTCAAAGGGTGCCGCCACCTAGAATGAAGCGGGTGTCAGGGCAATAAAAACTTCGCACAGCTTTTTCTCTTTCGCCCTCGTAGATCCCAAAACTATTCCAATCTAGCATCTAGCATTCGGCTTTAGTGCTGAGCCATGGAAAAATATATTATTAATATCCGAGCAGCACAAACAAACGCACGCCAGCATAAACACTTTGCGCACTTTTGTCACTGCTGCCGCCTTTTCTGGGCGGCAATAAAATTATATTTATGACAAGTGGACGGGGGTGCTGGGCGAGATGAGCAATAGACCGCTCGTCGGTGGGACCGTTTTACATAAATCAACCAAATGGAGATGCTGCGCGGGGCTGTGACTAATTACCAGCAGGAGCAGCAGCAGAATCATTCTGCCCACTGCATCCCACTTGTCCTGGAGGAGTTGCTGGAGCCAATTAAAAGTTGTGCCTGGCTTGCACCTGAAACACAATTTGGAAATTATAGAAAAACACGAGCATACCAAGCTGGACAAGCAGGAGCAGTGAGCAGGGTTGGGGGAACATTAAATAATTGTTAAAATTTAGTTTTGTATTATATTATATTTTTTTAATTAAATTTACTCATTTTATATAAGCATTTTTAATATATCTTATTCTTAACTCTATTTAGAGTCGACTTTCCAAGTAACTTAGCAGTTTTCTGCAATTTAAAAACCAGCTCAAACCCAAAACTATATATTTCTCTGCTCATCCTAGACCCCATTCAACTACTCCTACGCCATCCTGGGGAAATTTCCGCTTATCAATATGAAATATTAATTATAATCGCGGGCAGCTTGCCCAGGGACCTGGGGATATTTGACCGAGCACCGACAGCAGCCTGCGGGTGAGAGGAGCGACAAATGACAGATTAGCGCAAATATTTATTTTAATGTGAGGATGCGACGACCATCAGCGAGAGGGGGAGTCTGGGGACGTGGGATTCAGGATTCAGGATGCCGGGGATTCAGAAGCCAGGAGCCAGGGCTATTATGCTTAAGCTGCGCACTTGAATACCCCGGGAAATCGACTGTGTATGTGTGTGTTGGGGGAAAACACGGCCCTTATTGCCCATTAAACGCAAAGTCATAATGAGCAGTCGGTGGTGGAAATGGGTTAAAACTACTATTACTATGTGAAGCGCGGTGTTGTTTCCCCGGTAGTTTATGCAATAAAAATAAACACAGCCAGGCAATGGAGCCACGTTTATCAGTGAGCACATGATGACTATACCTTCTATATATTGATAGTTTTTGCGTATATAAAGGAAAGTAATAACAGATAGAGGAATGAATAAAAGAGTGGCTGAAAGAGAGAGACTGGTTGCCCCTGATTCCGCTTATTAATAGCATTTCATAATCAGAAGGCTTCATTTATTAGCCGCATTAATGAAAAGGCTCCACTCGAAACTAATTATAGCCACGAGCCCCAATGACTGCACCTCGGCTGGTAAAGTGGACAGGCATAATAAATGACATATTTACATGTTAATATGAAAGCAGCCGCAAGGTTCGCTGGCAAAATGGCCGACTTAATTATCGGATCAGCATCTTGGCCAGCGTCCTCCACGTCTTTTGTGTGTGTCTCTCAGAGGAACTTATCAAGGCTTAATTTTCTGAGAGGAAGTGGAAAGGGGAATGGCATGGAGTGGGGTGTAGAGGAGCGTGGGTGCTTGTCCAAATCTCAGCAGCAAAAGTTAAGTAGCCAAGGCAAACAGAAACTGCTTACGAAACAAAAAGTCAAGCACGCAGATGAAAGAGGAAGTCCCTCTCCGAATTCGACTTTGTCTTTGGCTCTGAATCTGCTTGTGCTTCTGCTGTTGCTTTTCCTGTTGGTGTTGCTTTGTGTATAATTTTTGGCAAAACTTTTCGCCTAAGTCACTCTGCCTCCATGCAGGAATCGAGCCTGGGAATTAATTATACATGCAGGTCACGTAAATATGATTGTCATGCCAGCAGCCGGTCGGCTACAATGGCGGGGAAATCGCTGGGAACGAAGTCAGATTGAGATTGACCAGGACAACCAGGATGAGTCGCTAGCTCTGGCCATGGCTCTGGCCCTGGCCCTGGCATTGGACCGATCTTGATAAACTTAAGGACTTAAGCGGCTTGCATGCCCTGCTTACGGCTTTGCCTGTGCAGTAAGCGGTGATTGGAGTCGAGTCCGAAACTTTTCTGCCAAATCCCCAAAAACTAAAAGTATTTAGCTAATAAATTATACAAAAATTGAAACAAATTCCTTAAGCATTTTGAGTGGCCCACAGAGGGCGGGGTAGAGGAGCAGGAATTTCTGTAAGGCAATTGGTCAGCTCTCGACTTTGGGCTCCCTGCTCTCAAATTAATATTTAATTGTGCCAGGCGGGCCGAAAGCTAGCCCTGCTACACACGAATATTTGTGTGTGTGGGGGCGGGTGCATGCTGTGTTTTAGCCTTGCAGGAGAGGAAGGACTTTCCCTTCCAGGCAGGCAAATTACAAGGCTCAAAAGGGAGCAACGAGATTTTGTCGGAAATTGCAACAACTGCAGCCTGCGTTATTAGAACTGGTCCTGGCCGAGGGGAATCGGGGGTTCAAAGGGACGCTGACACGCTACCGACAACAGCAACTGCAATTAGTGCAGGCTGCCTGCAACAAATGCCACATTGTTGAGCCCAGGAGTAAGGATATTTTCGAGGTAGCAAAGGACACTTTCTTAAAGTTGCGAGAGGCCTAAAGTTTTCATACAAAACTGAATGCTTTCAGCTGAAGTGGAAAGGAATTAAAGTCCCTTAACATACATTTTAATATACTCTTTTGGACAAGAACCTATTTGAATGCAGTTGCTACTTTGCCGGCAAAGTTAACGTACGTCTCATTTTAATAGACATTAAAAAGTCTCATTATGTTTGCTACTTTTGAGCAAATTTTAATTTCCTACTAAACAAACAAACAGACAAAGCAAACGGAACGAAAAGGAGAGGAACTGGGAGCAACTTTTCGTGTGAGTGACTTAACTGGGGGGCGGCCGAGGGTTGGGAACCGCAGCGAACGACGCCCAAGGAATTCAAATAAAGTTCATGTCCTTGTCAGTAAGGGGGAGACGGCAAGGTGGCGAAAGGGGGTGGCAGGGTGTGGCAGGGTTGCGTAGCCGTCACGTTATAATTGATAGACAGTTGCAGGACGTGTGCGAGTTGACAGGCCTGCTTCTGCCTCTGAATCTGACTTCTCTGCCGTTTTATGCTTTATTTTTATAAACTTACTCAGAAAGCGAAGCCGAGGGGTCTGACTTCTTTGTTAATATCAACGCAAACACAAATGAGCGTGCGTAAAAAATTCAATTATGGCCCCGTGGGCAGAGGGAGCAGCAGCAGTCAAAAGGCAGGCCGAGGAATTAAATAAACTCGCAGGTAAGTAGGCCACATAAAAAGGCAGGGAATGAACAACCGCCTCGTGTCTGTCTGTACCGTGTCCCTGTGGCAAATGCTGAACATTAAGCACAGCCAGGACACACACACGTCATGTGTGTGTTTTGCAAAGGACTGCTCAAATTTTTCCGTCTTACGACCCAACTCTGTGGCTGCAGCCATTCTGCGGTCCTGCTCCAGGCTGCCACCTGCACTTTATTTGTTTAATTAATGTCGCCTTGTAAATTGCAAAGTGTCTGCCTGTTTGTTATAGGCAAATAGACACTTGACATAAACACAGCTGAGCTGCAAACTTGATTAAATGTTGCGGAGCAAGACACTCGCTCGCCAGACTGTCAAAATGTGGGCGACCAAAGGACTGCGATGTCCTGGCCCGGACTGACAGTTACCACCTTGACGTTGACTCAACCGCTCGCTGGCAGCTGACAAACAGCTGGAAAGGATGGCAGGTGCAGCGTGATTAAGCTGCGGTTCCTTAGCTTCAGGTATCTCAATTAGAAGAGCTCGCGAGGCAAACTGAAGGCAAAAGTTAGCCTACAAAAATACAAGTTTTTCCAGAGAGAGAGAGGAAAAAAGACACCAACTTCATTTAAAACTAATTATGCCACTGCATGCATCTGCCGGAGAGTCGGCATTTTATTTAGAACATTTAACTGCATTACTCAGGCAGGCAGCACATTTTGCATGCACACGATTTCAATCTAACCGAAATCTACTTACTGCGAAAAGTAGGCAGTAGTCGGAGGAGCTGTCTGCCCGGCTTAATGGGTAATTACACAGCACAGCAGCCGTTAAATGAGCCAGAGCCATGTGCGATGCGATGTGAATGCGGCTGTGGAGTGTGTCTCAAATTGCACTCAACTCGATCCCAGGCAGGTTGGAGGCTGGAGGAGGAGTGACAAGTGGCAGCACAAAGTGCAGACAGGTTAGTCGAGAGCTGGCAGTTTGTTTTAAATGATATTTATTTATAATGCCGTCTTGTTTGCCACACGGCCTCCCTGGCAAAAACTCATTTAAGTTGTAGATTACTTGCTTCCCTGCTCCTCAAAGCCTTCCTTTGCCAAGTCCTGGCTCGACTTGACTCCGCTTGACTGTGTGTGCAGTTATACATTAAGTAGTTGTGGTTATTTTTGATGGAATTAGATCGGGATGATTGTGAAACGGCAATTTCACCGGTTATTTATGCATGATAAGCTGGCCTCCACTTGGCCCCGATGTATGGAAAGCATAAACTACCTGTCAGAGCCCATGTCCACTTCGTTTGCTTGGCCAAATTAATGCAGAGTCAAATGTGGGCTAACACGCATCCTGGACTCCCCCTGGAAATGGTCTTGAGTAGGAAAATATAATTACCACAGCCTGCTATCTCTGGCTGCCCCTGTTTTTATTCTATTTGCCAACTGATAAATAAAATTTGAAATACGCCCATTATGTTGGCACTAATTTCCTTACAGGCCTCGGCAATTATCTTTTTAATATTCCGGCAAATGTCCACTTGCTGCTCCCCCTGCCTCCTTAAATCTACTTAATAAATTTCGTTAGAAAATAAAAATGTGCAACTTGAGCTTGTTTTTGGGGGTGGATGAAGCTGGAGAAGATCTGACAGCACCTGTGCCAAATAGACGCCGGGAAGTTGGTCAAACAAAGTTGGTCGCCAGGGGCATTCGTCCTTCGTTCCTCCGTCCGACTTTCCCCCTCCGGGGCTGGCACTTTATTAGCGCCCTGACAACCTGGACTACAATAAATAACATTCTGTGCCCGCCATTTTGTGTCTTGCTTGGTCTTTCTTTGTTTTCTGACTCTTGTCTGAGTCCAAAAATATAATGTGTAGGTAATAAAAGTTGGCTGAGGTTCCATCAAATGTATAGATGGTAATATAATCACGTTTCCTGTACATTTCTTAAAGGAAATGCAGAATTTCTTGATTTGTCTGCTAACTAGAATGATTTTCCTCAAATAAAACACAATTTTGAAGACTCCTTTAAGACCCACTCTCTAATAGATATTTTTGAGTTGAAAAATCAAACAATGACTAGGATTACTTCAACCTTTCGAGGCTCTCACCCATCTCTAATTTCGTTTTGAAGTGGAGACACACACTTTTTCCAGGTTTCATATTTGCAACGTGGCCGCAGAACTGTGGTGCCGGCTAAGCCAGAATCAGATGCAAAGCCGGGCCAATATGACATTTCAATTTCCATCAACAACAGGACAGCAATACCAGGCGCCAGGGATACCTGCACTGTCGACGGGAAACAGAGAAGGACGTCGACGCACTCCTAATACAATACAAACGCAATAATATCGGATTTCCGCTTCCGCATCCGTTACGCAGCTGAGCTCTCAGTTCCCAGCAAGTTCTGTCTGGGCCAAGGGGCGATTTTTTCCACCCCGATTCGCCATTCGATACAATTTGTTGTGGGGGCAACAGGCAACTTCTAGCTGGTATGGCAATGGAAAAACCATTTAGAGTTCCTCGCTTTCTGGCTTGGTACTCTTAAGCACGCCGAAGCAATAAAAACTTGTCGGGCACTGGCACGAACGTATGAGCGAGTGTGAAAGGATTTCATGAAGTTGCCATGGCACACGGGCCGGGAAAAGTGAGAGAAGCGGAAGGAGTGGGGGAGCTGACGTCTTGCAATCGAATGCATGTTGACAATGACGGCAATCTGCACAAAGTTCAGGCGACAGCAAAGAGTGCGCCGTTGTCCCGGCTCGGAAATTTGCTGGGCTGAGCGCAATAAATCGCGCCTTGCCGTCTCTAACCCGAGGGCTATAATGGATATTGATGGAAAAGTTTGATTGATTTTCACCACGCTCTGCACGTTGCACTCTCTCTGTTTGAATATGTGAGAGCTAGCGAGTGTTGGCCAGAAACTTTCAATTGAATTCATTACCAGCGATAAAATCACTACCATCTCTGAGCCCGTAAATCGCAATCAGTCTGTGGCTGCTGTGCCGTTTGCGTGTGGCAACTAATAATGATCCAAAACGAACTGCAAAGCCACTCAATTACAACTAACCGTGATGGTAACACAGCAGAGTGTCCTGAAACCAAGACCAAACCAGCACCGAATGAGTGTCGCAATATACAAAATGTTTATTTAATTGTTTTCCATGTCCACACAGAGTGGCGTATATGCATATGTGCCGGCCAGAAAACAAGAGATTTAATTTCATTTGGTTTTTAAAATGGCAACAATTTCCATATGCCGCAATTGTGTGCACTGCATTGTTGTTGTCCTCGCCGGGATATGGGCTTTGTCATGGGCCAACGTGACGTATACGTGATGTAGACTGGCGGTGGGGATAAAACTTTTACTTTGGCCATGGGTTTATGGCCTGCTCTTAGGCGCCCCAGTGAACTTTATGATCAGTTAGTTTAGTTTTATTGTTAATAAATTTGGTTTATTTTCAATAACAAACAAAAAGCCAAGCACATAAAATATTTCCGAAAAACAACAATAGAAAATTGTCTAAGCGAACTTTTTGTGTGTGCCCCTGTGCCGATTTTTATGGCATTAATTTGTTTAATGCACAACTTTGGCCAGCAGAAACTTGTCTTGATATTCAAATATAAGGCAGGGGTGGAATATACTACATGTGGCATTCAACTTTTGCCCTATCAGTTGCTCAATTTCACAGAGACCAGGCACACACACACGCGCCAAAGCCATTCTCCACCCTTCCCTGAAGATTTGGCCCGGTTTTCATGCGTTAAATCAGCATATAATCCCAAAGTATTTCCAATTTTATACTCACCCACACTCACGCACCCCGAGTCATGTCAAACAAACTTAAAAACACACAAAGAAAGGGACTCAGGCACCCCCAGCAGCAGACTGAGACACAGACACAGGATATGCTGACAATTTGCAAGTTCTTTAAGGTATGCGCCAAAGTGGAAGCCTCGAACCCTGCATCCTGGGATCCCTGAATGTCTGGATCCCTCGGATCCCTCGCATTTCTTCGGGGGCGTAGAGCCCGAGCTGAAAGGCAGCTAAGGCGCTCTTACACTCGCATCTGGATCCGGGTATCTCGGTATCTGTGTATCTGCTTATGCCTCGTCAATCTAAGCCCCAGAATCTTGTCGCTGTCATGTTGTATAAATTAAATGTGTTTATATTAAATGTAAAAATCCAAAAAAAAAAGTAAGAAGCCAGTCACAATAACGTCCCTTGTTGTTTTGATTTTTCCTGCCGCCCACTCTCATATATATATTTATATTCTAATAGGCAGTGAAAGTTCTGAAGGCTGAGGGTTATCTCTGATAAATATTGACATGTGGGGACTGTTTTTGTTTCGGGACCAAAAAAAAAAAAAGGAGATGGTGGGAAATGTTGACACGCAATCAGTTGAGATCAGTTAGCATTTTTGTGGGGATTGGCATCGGGGATTGGCTGTCGTGTTTGGTTTATGCTGACAGCCAAGTGACGTGCACTGCGAAGGCGACTCCTGATTGTGTTATTAGATATGATATTTATGCGAGCGATGCGACAGAGATGGAGCAGTTGAAACCTTAAAGTTTCCAAGCGAAACTTTAATATTTTCATTCTCTGACAGTGTCCAAGCGAATTACGGAATATATATTCCGATAATTCCGTTTGCTCTTCTCATATTTACCTGCTCGATTTCGCTTTCTTCCTGACACGCTTTCGGCTTTATTTGCCGTTGTTGTTAATGTTGCCCCGCTCCATGATTACACGCCCGATAATGTTGATAAAAGTAATAATATTGATGATAATGATGTCGCGTGTTCCGCACAGAGAATTATTTAATTTTTCACGGAAAGTCAGCTGGGTCAGCAGGACCGGCAGTAAGCCTTCGGTATTTGCGTTTCCACTCTCTGTGCGGTGAATGGGATTTTTGCTTGTTACGAACTGAAGCATTTCAAGCGGAAGTTTTCCGGTTTTTTTATGTTTCACTCGTTGTATATATATGTATATATTTTTTTGCTGCTGCTTTGTCTTGTTGTTGCTGTTGTGCATATGTAATGCCTGCTGCCCGATCCTGTAATCCCGGGTAGAGATAATTAATTACTTAACAGCCAGAAAGCAACCTTCAAAGTTTGCCATACTCTTCATATACGCAACGTGAGCGGGTCGGAGGTCGAAATGCAATACTTTGCCACAGCTTGTGTTAGCTTTCGCATCGAAAGCATTATTAATTTGACCGAGAACGGCATTCACCTCTCTATTCCCTTCAATTTCGCCTCATTATGGAATGCCAGTGATGAACAATAACCTCGAGCTCAATCAGAAAGCAATGCCAACCGAAACCTGTCCGTCAGCAGGAAAGCAGAGGGAACCCATTGAAATTGAAATTGAAATATCATGGGCGAGCATTCTGTGTGTGTGTGTGGCCCAGTAAAAATTTGAATTTAATTTCTGGCGATTGAAGGAGAGGCGAGACAGATGAAAAGTGACCGCAAAATGTCGGCTACAGTCAGCGGACCGGAAGGTTCCGACCAAATACCGCTTCCGTTGTCTGTCCGTGCTCCCAATCCACATTTGTATCCGTGTCCGCTCCCTGCTCCCTGTGTACGTACTGTTTCCTGCCACCCTTGTGTTTGTTGGTCATGGCGATGCCGTCACCGATGCCGCTGGCCAATGACCATAAGCGGGGAAATTGTGACTCGCAGCATTTTGTGGCACGCACCACTCTCTCTCTCTCTGGGTTCACAGAGCTCAACTGGCACGGGTCACATGCATATTTAATGCCGGCAATTTTTGGCCATCGCAGCTCCGGGTATTAGCAGCATATTTCGTCAAGTTTTTGGCAGCTGCTACTACTGGCTGCTACTACCCCGACATATGCAATTGCCGCGGTCCAGACTTGGCACCGATCAGCACACAAAAATAGGAACGTATATAATATTCGCATGTGGAAAGTTTCTTGCTGCTGCTGCTTCTGGTGCTGCTGGTGGTGGGGTCGCTCAGTGAGATTTGCGCTAAAACCACTTTGCGGTGACGCCAAAACTTCTAGCCAAGTTAAAAACTATTGTCATTCTCTTAAGTGGTCACATTTAACACTTGCGGCGCTGACAACCGATGCAGAGGGGTGATGGTGATGGCCTGGCCCAAACCAATGAGTTATGGGCCCTGGCTTGCATTCAGCGCGCTTTGGCCAGATAAATGACCGCCTTCCATTGCTTGTCCACTGCTGCTGCTTGTTTTGCCACGGAGCGTATGTGTGATATTTTAGCTAAGAAATTGGATTACTCGAGATAAAAGTAAGCCCTGGGGATCTAATATTACCTAAATGCACTTAATTTAAACCTCATATTTATTGGCTTCCCTTTACTATTTACTTACCAAGCCTGGTATCCTGGTATTTATCATAAAACTGAATTAAATTTGCCGATTGTCAACATGGCAACGAATTCGGCAACGAATTCAATTTGCTTTTTGGTCAACTGGCAGCCTAAGCAAATAAGTTCCAGCTCGCTTGACTTCCTTCCAAATATCTTCGGTGGCCTCTTGGCCAAATATTAGTTTAAGATTGTGAAAAAATCTCATTTCACGCTTAAATGGCAAAGTTCCGAGAATCAAACAAAAGTCAAAACGAAGGGCTTGATCGCTGGACTTTTGAAGTTCGAATTGGGGATGCTCTTCGCTGCCTCCTCAGTTAATTATTTCATGGGGCAATCAACTGCTTTATTAAGTTCACTTTGTATCGTGGCAGGCAGGCAGGGGGCTTTACGGCCAGTATAATCCCCTCACACACGCACAAGGACCTCCGAGCTGGCCATGCATAGAAGATGGTGCCGTCAGCGGGCAAAAGTGACCAGGAAGTGCAAGTGCCAACGGAAACTTTTAATTGTTTCTGCCGTTGCCTTTGCGCTTCCGTTTCTTGCTGCACGGCCAAGAACAAAAAGCCAGCGACGCAAGAAAAACATTAAGCCGTACGATGCAAAAAAAAAAAAAAAGAAGACGAAGAAGGAAGCCTGTTGGAAAAGCCTTACCCCACCCACTCGCCGCACATTGTTGCTCGCGGTTATTTGGCTACTTCTTTTGGCCAGGCCAGCCAAGCAGCAAGCCCGCGCATGTCGTTCCGGCTTTCTTAACTTTCGACGTGGCCATTGTCACCGCTTAACCGGATCCGGAAACTGCGGAGAGGGAACGAACGCTTTACGAGGTTATTAAAAATCTCATTATCATTGTCGCTGCGGCGTAAATTTTAATTGTCCGTTAAAATTGTCCCTTTTTTTGCCCTCCGTCTTGCGGTCGCTGCGAAATCAATTTAAAGTTGTTTGACCAACCTGATTAGACCGGAATGAATTTGCTTAATAACTGCCTTGGCTCCTCGGACCACGACAGCCTTGACAAACTGCACACTGGACTTCCATCGAACTCCAGGAGTGCCAATCCCAGTGGCATTTTGCATGTTAAACTGTACACGAACACAGCCCTTTGTCCACATCCATCTAGCCATGCCATCCGTCAGGTATCGAGCTATGGGATTTGCCGGGCTTGGCACCGCAGCGCAGCTTAGCTCCGCTCTGGATAGCCGGCCGAACGTGTCATAACACACAAGCTGGGGGCTCACTGGGAGAGCTCGTGGCTCCCGGCTGCCGCTGCGGATCCTGGCTCCTGGATCCACACTCTATCGCAACAAAGTGGCACGACGTGTGCATAAGAAAGCAGGCGAGTGTGTGAGCCACAACAGCAACAGTCCTAAGCCCGGCTTCTCAGTCCCTTTTGCCCAGCCCCATAGCCTTTCACGGACTTAACCCATTAAGCGCACGCAATAAAGCGTTGAAAATTTGCTGTTTTTAAGGGGATACGTTTAACCCATTTTTAAGGGAATGAAATGTGTGTGAGATAGTAAAGAGCAACTATTTAGTTTTTTGTAAGGATTTCTTAACTTTAACTTTGGTAACTATAACAGTTTGTTGTAGATTTTAGAGATCCTGGCAGTCTGTCTTAAGATTAATAAGCATCCGAATCCCTAGATTTAATCTCCTGTGACCGTCTGGAAGCGATAAGATCTTGAAAGAAATCTCCGGCGTAGCTTAATTCTCCCCGGGAATTAATGTTCAGGAATTCAGCATAACTTAACCCATATAATTAAAGAGTTGCCCAGAGCCTGCTGCTGCAGAATCTAACTGGGCCCATCGGCCTCAGAGCTCTAAGGCTTGAGAGCCGCCAGGGTCATTAGTCAATTTCCATGCAGGCAACAAAAACAAACTGTTCTGGCTTCCGAAAAGTCACGCAGCTTGGCCTTTTGAACTGATTTACTTTGCCTCGCCTAGAGAACAGCCCCGAGAGGGGAGACAGAAAAAAGAAGAGTTGGCCGTGGCAGGCACTTGAGCACAAAATAATCCTTAATTACACATTGGAAGCACGTAAATGTAATTTTTTGTACACTGCCCCATTGCGTGTGTGTGTATGTGTGTGAGTCCTGGGACAGGGCGGCTCTAAAGCATAAGAAAAATTATGTTAAGACACGCTTTGGTGATTGGGTCTGGGATAGCTGGGCAGGGAGGGATCCAGGATTCAGGCTGATTGGCCGACTTCTGGGCCTAAGCCCGCCATAAATGATTGTGTCTGCCTTTTCGGCTTCGGTGATTGCTAGCGATGGGATGCCGGGATGATGGGCCAAAGTGGCCTGTACTGGCTAATTTGTACGCATTTTGTAAGCTCCTCGGATATCCTCGGGGAGTCTAAGCTACCCTTTTGGGTATTTATTGTCGAGGTAATGGCTACATATGTTGCCAATGCCAATTGAGTGACTTCTTGCCCTCTTAAAGCCTTTAATGTGTGCATTTCGCGGCCCTTTCTGTTTCGAGTGAGACGCCGCGCTAAGTGGGAAACTTTTAGCCTGCTACCCACACCAACGGACCATATTTGTTCAGCTGCCTTTATATTTTTTATAGCCCCTGGTTGCTGGGAGTGTTTTTTACGCGTCCAGGCAATTATGTTGCATGATAACTATTTTTTTTCTGCGCCGCAGAGCGCACCTTAAATGAGAGAGATCCGAGGTCCCGGACGCTGTATTTTTAAGCTGGCTGTTTGCTTTGTAAATTAACTTTAACAAAAGTGTATGCCAAATAAAACAAGGAACCTCCGCTTCCACGTCGTTCCTCTCCCGCACTCCGTCCGATTTCAATGCGAATGAAAATCAATATACATATAGAGGGGAATTGCATATTCAAAGCGAGCATTCAGATTGCCAATGGTAAAATGTGAGTTATGGCACGAGAGACCAGGGCTATGCAGGCTTCTTCTGAACTTTTCAAATTGAATTTTAAATGAGTCGAACCGTAACATATAGAAATCGGCTTTGGATCCGACCACTGGCAATTATGCCGTTATTTCTTTCGGACCTGGTTTCCGCTTTTTGTGGAATTAATTACTTATAAAAAATGCACGGCAATGAAACCCGCATGCAAACAAAGCTCACGTAGTGAAAACATATTGGAGCGGATCGAAAAACAAACAGATAAAAAATTAGCAACCGCATACAAAGAATTTACAATTGTCCGTCGATGGTATTTCACTTGCTGCAGGTGCTGCCGGTAATACACATAGTAGGCAGGTGAGCGGGTAGCTGGGTATCTGATGGCAAGTGGCATTATTGTTGGTCTATTTGTTTAAGGCAATTGGCCAATCGAGCGCTTCAGTGGCCGGGGCGCTTAACATGGCCCCAGGGGCGACTGACAGGCCCCAACCCTTATTCTGTGCAATCCCTCCGCCTGCCTCTGCTCTGCCGTTCGAGGTTGGGAGCTGTGCGGACTGTTGTCATTGAGCATAATACCGTTATCTCTCTGTGACAGCAGCGATGTCGCAACTCACATGCACGCAGCAGGGGACGCAGGACACACTCACACACACGCACACAGGACACTCTGAGCTTGCATGGGTTAAAGCCAGCAACGATGGCAATGGTCTAGCATATTAAGCGGCGCCGAAAAGTAGGCAACGAATTCCGGGCCGTTGCCATTGATGATTTTTTATACCCTCCCGCAAAAGGAGTGTATTTCAGTTACTCGCTTGAGTTTGTAAAGAATTTTAAACATATTTATGTATATTAATTAAATTACAAATTCTGATATTCGTAGGAAAGGTAATAAATAGTTTAATCTTGTAGGAATGTGCTTGTTTTGCTTTTGTTATCGTTTCAAATTGTTTTACTGAAACAAATTAGTATCATTTATACAATTTTTATTCCATTTAAGGTAGTTTTCATAGAAATTAGACTTCCCAGAGTATTCCCTACTACGACCTCGATTTTAGTTCCTAATTCTTGTTTTGCTTGGGCTACTGGCCTACCGGAAATTGTTAGTCAAATCGAGTTTACGGAGCTTTAGAGGTCAGGCAATTGTGATGCTAATGGCCATAATCTAGACATTCCCCGTTGTTTATCGAGCCGTGTGTCCATCCCACTGAGCCGAGCTCACTAACCCAGCCGGCTCCATCGGTGGCAAGCTCTAGCCGCCACCCGCCAATATCAATATAAAAGCCATTTAACTTATGCTCTACCATTTTCCACCAAATACACACTTCTCCAACCCCATTCAGAGTGGCGAGCTCAATTTATTTGGACCGCACCGCGTTTATTTCAACGCTTATTAGGTTTAAATTTATTTTCAATTTGGCCTGTCATTAAATAATAATTTACGAGCATTGTGACAGAGCTACAGCGCCATTTCCTTGGGCGGCTGCACATCCAGACATTCGTTTTCAATTGCTTTACGTTCAATTTAAAGCCATTTGCTTTGTTGACCTGAACCTGAACCTGAACCAGGTCCTGGGAGCAGGATTCGGGATACCAGACCCGCTCTTTGTTGTTGTGTCTGTGGCTAAGCAGCGATTGTTGCCGCACCCATTGTTGCTGCTGGAACTGGGATCTAATGCTATATAGCTACAGCGACTGCTTATCGACATCTCCGGTCTCTCGCTGGCTCCGGCTCCTCCTGGCTTTTAGCTCCTGGCAGCGTTTATTTGTCTTCGCCAATTGAATTTACGCGCGCCCGGCGTGTAGACAATCCCAATTGCGAACAGAACGAACTGAAACGGAGGAGTGCCCCTTCCTTTGGAGCGTTTGATTATTTTAAAGCTTTAAAATTATCGCTGGTGGATTTTTTGTGCTTGTTGCCAAATTATAAACGAATTTGTTTTAGATTAATTGCGCGTAAAGTTGCAAACAACAAAAATGTCAGCGGCTAGAGTCCCAGTTCCTGTCCTAGACCCCGTCCCAGACCCAGACCAAGTCCCATTCCCAAAGACAAGAGCGCAAATTTGTTCATTTTAAATGCGTCTCCGGCTTTGAGCATCAAATGGTATTATTTATTATTTCACTAGGCACTGGGCCCCCTCAAAGACCTCTAGTGTTGTTTTAAGGCTTCCTCTGTCTGTTCCCCTCCACTTTTCCGCTGTTTGTTGTCTTTTGTTTTATGTTGCGGAAAATAATCGGAAATTTTTTCCCTTACTTATTTAATGTTAATAGTTATCTCGACGCGGTCCCGAATATCCTTCTCTGCTTTTTTTTGTTGTGTCTTTTTTTCGGGTGGGCTTTGCGCTTCAATTGTCCTCGACTGGAGGTCCTGGCTCGGTTTATTTGTAATTTATGTAACTATTTCAGTTAATCGAGCGTAATTGATTTTATTTTGAGCTTTATTACGGCGTTTGGCGGTTGCCATTTTTCTCGCTCCTAGTTTGACTTTAGTTTTGCGGCGGCGGACAACGAACCATTTGTAGTTGATTCACGATACGAGCATTTGACATCGGCTTGGCTTTGATGATTTGGCCGGGGCATTAAAGCAATTGCTGGCTGAATTATGGCATTACAGGGAGAGCTCTCGCTGTCGGTCTTGGTCAGGGACTTGTCTATAACCATTCCTGTTGCTAGTTGGGGTTTGGTTCATAAATCGCCTTCTCGACTGATATTTTGCCCTAGCACTCGGACATGCACATGACTTCATATCCCCGCCGAGCCATAAATATTTTAGGGTGCACTGGAAGAAAAAGGATAACCAGAAAATTAGTAACAAAACAAAAATAAATAAAAATCTGTCTACTTTTGATGTTTTATAAAAGGCTTAAGACATCCTTTTGCTATAATTTTCCTATAGAGATCTTTTAATTTCATATAAGAGGAAGATGTCCTTAAAATATGATATTTTCCAAGTGTTGGAATCCTCTCCCAGCTCCAAAGTCCCCTGCCAATATCAAGTGCTGGCCACTGGACGCACTTACTGGCCCCCGGGCTGCTTAAATGAAAAGCAACTTGTGGCATTCCACCCCATCCTACTCCTCCTCGAAACCAACCAATATCCTTGCTATGCGCAACAGCGTGAACAGTCGAAACAGAATTTGGCATTAGCCCCGTCCAGGTGTCCCGTAGTCCCGGTGTCCCGGTGTCCTGGTGTCCAGGTGGCAAGTACTTGCCATGGATGTTGCGCCATATTAGCGCCGCGTGTCTGGTAATTTATGAAGCGACAGCAGCATCGGCCACAGCAGGCTGCCAAGGACTCGGGCCTGAGCCGGGACCGTGTCCTGCTCCGGCTGTAAATATCTTTAAAAGGCGCTGTTAAAACAAATTACTGACTGGTTGCGTGTGCCATGTACCTGTGGGGGTGGCGCTCGCCCCGCCCCGCTTGGCTGGGAAAGTTATTAAGCGAATTTCTTGCAGACAAGGAGGCATGAAAATTCCCGCGGGAATTTTCAACACTCCCCCAAAAAGTCCGGTGCGTGTGGATTTTCCGTATTGTTTTCCTTCAAGGGGGTACCGAGGGGGTGGGAGGGTCTGACAACTTCCGGGGTCCCCCAGCAATTTTTGTGCGTGCGTGACACGAGCGGGGAGACAGCTACTCGACGGTGTTGTCAATTTCACTTTTAAAGTTGGCCCATATGCAGCCATCATTTTCCGCACGCAGATTTTCCGCCATCATTTCAGATCGCAGATTTTTCTTTACACCCCACTTCTCCTCGAGGTCAGGCATGCTCAATGTGGTTTGATTATGCATAGATGAAGTTCCTCCAGGGAATCAAGCGGAACAACTCCCGGTGGGTGAGAGTCTATTAATAGCCAGGACAGGAACTTGAACTTGAGCAGCTCTCGAGACGAGTTGCTTCTGTTAATGGGATGGGGATGGGGATGGAGCTGTGGTGGAGAATACTCCCACCTTCAGACTCAATAAATTTAATGCAAATTACGAATTTGTGCCAGAAATTAAGTTAAATTATGCCGGAGACGAGGAAACCCACAGAGCAAAGAATACCGCAGAATGTGCAGAGGCAACGCCCAAATAACTGCCATGAAGACAAAGCCGGGCCGAAAGGAAAACAGCAATTTTTTGTGGCTCCCTCAAATTGAAAATGAAAAGTCAGAACTTGAAAATGATAATCAACGTCAACAAATTCAGGGTGGTACCCAGGCTCGGCCTCGGCACGAAGGCAGTATGTATAATGATCTAATAAATTTCATTACCGCAACAAAGCGAGAGCAGGGAAAGCGGGAAATGTGGGAAAACCTGGCTTTTTATCTATTTGAGGGCCATGTTCGGGGCGTTCGTTCATTTATCCCGCATATCTGGGCCAGGTAGAGAAACTGGGTCCGCGCAACTGCTTTGCTCACTTGAGAATCAAATTGGCGGCAACTCCACCCCGGAAAATGGGAAATGGTGAAAAGCAACGGCAAGCGGAGAACGAAAGTCGCGTTTGCTCACTTCAAACTTGGGAAATTTGCTACTCGGAACTCTGTCATCGAGCCACGAACTTTGTGGACTTGCCAATGCCTGTCCCTTCGTCCTGGCCCCGCCATCCTGCATATGTCAGCAGTTTTCCATCCCGTTTTTTTTTTTTTTTTTTGCGCTGCCGCTTGCTGCTTTCTGCTTTTGGCAAAGGATTCGACGAAGGCTTCCTCTCCCGCTTCCTGCAAATGTTTTGTATTCATTTTCGTTATTTGGTTTATTGCGGAAATTTGTAAATTTGCTAAAGGGGTTTTGTTGTCAGTGAAGTGGCTCAGGTAAAAATAGAATATTGATATTGTTATGGGTAGTAGTGAGTGAGTGCTGGATGGATGCTGTTGGCACTGCGGGATATTCGATTGAAATTTAGGAGGAGTATTCAAATTGTGTGCGGTGATTGAGGGAAGCGCACTGAATGGAAATTGTGTCCGATTTGTGAAGATTTGATGGTGTTTTGTGCGCTGTGCGATGTTTTCTTTTGATCCTCCCCAGATGTGGGTTTATTAACAAATTGACAAGCTCCCTTGGGAGCACCTAGCCATGTACCTGCGTAGAACCCAATCTTCTAGGCTTTCAAATTCCGCTCTAAATTCACTTCCGCCTCAAATTCGAGCCGCTAATTAACCGACAAACCGAACAAATAATCACTTCCTGCGCGGAAAATCCCCAGACTATTTAGACAATTTGTTGTACTCCGGGATCCGCCATTAGGTGGAGTTCATAAATACATGGCCATTCCCCCGGAGAAGGCTGGAGGCAATTACGAGTCCTGCTCCACTGCCACAAGGGTGGGCCATAAATAATGCCACTTAATTGTTTTACAAAGCATAATTTTATCCTTTCGCAAATCCAGTGTTTTACAAACATTTTCAAACAAAAAAAATATATATAGGGAAAGTATGAAGGGGAAAAGTATGAAGGGCAGAGGAAAATGGCGCCTTTTTCTTTTGCCGCACCAGCTTAAATATGAATTAATGGCCAATAAAGATAATCTTTTACACATTCGCGTACGCAGCGCATTAAAAGTTAAATTTATGCGGCACACATTCGCCCGTCTCAGGAACTTCAAGCCAGAGACTTTATTTTTTCGCAACCCTAGCTTATTCTTAAGACTTCCTTAAGTATAAAATATATTTAAAAAAATATATATATATTATACAAGTTTTGGTGGTGATTATCTGGCTTCCTTCTGATCAATAACTTCCAAAACCTCAGCCTCATTTGCTGCATACTGAATGTTATTGCGTATACGCAATGTGATACAAAAAAAAAAGGACATGAAAAAAGCCGAGGCCGCAACCGCTCATTAATATTTCATGTTCGAATGCGAATTATTCAAAACAATGCGGGGAACCCAAATGAACGCGAGGAGCATAGCCAAAATCTCGGACCAAGACCGCAGTACTCGGGATTCCTCGAATGCTTCCAGTGCCTCTCGAGGGTGGCTCAGCCTCCCCTCTGGACGGACTGACAGACTTTGGGTCAGCGAAGATGACTTGGAACTGGACTCGGGGCCGTGGCTGTATCAATATTTGTGTTAATCTGTCATTTTTCGTCGTTTATGAATATTTGAGTTGGCCAGAGAGGGGGTCATGAAATTTTCATGTGACTTGCGGATAGGTCCTCGCTCGAGTGTTTGCGGAAATGTGATGATTATTGGTTGAACAAATAGCAGTCCCGGACTGCTTCTTGACTACGTTTTATTTGGACAACCTGCCGGCGGAATTTCAACCGAAATAATATCAAACGGAGACCGAGACCTAGACCGAGACCGTTCGTCTTATTAATTTCCTCCGGCCAATGCTGTCACTGCTTGGCATTCCCGGCCAGCACCGCACTTACTTATGACAATTTGCCTATCTCAATTCCCTCATTCCCAGATAACGGCCCATCTAAAGGCCACATTAAAATATTTTACACATTCATTTTCTTGACCAGACAAAAAGTCGTAGCGGCCAACGCAGAAAATAGAACATGAAAAATGGGACAACAGAAGTAGTAGTTATCCCCCCGTCCAAATATTTATTATATTTGCCAAATGGAGTGTGCAGATGCCCCTCGAGTGTGTGGGTGCTTGGGTGGCTGGTCCGTCTCAGATTATTTAGTTTGTTTGGGGAGCAATGAAAAGGGTTAAGCGGGAAAATAAACAAATGCAAGAAGACACCAATTTGCATATTTTTAATATTTCTCTTTCAGCCGGAGAGAAGGACAATCGCCGAATAAATTTATGTTCATGCGTAGGAAACACTTAACCAAATTACATTCGAGTGATTGCGAGGGTTCTGGGAATTTTATTTCTATTTTTTATTTGCTGCCTTTACAGATCTCTTTTGGTATATCAGAGAATTGTAGGTAATAGGGAACCTGATATTTAATAATATTTAAGAATACTTGGTAACTATACTTGATCAGTTTTTCGTTAGCTGAAGAGACTCCTCTTCAAGTCCTTTCATCTCTGTTATATTTTTAATTTCCTTCCAATAAATACTTTTTCAAACAAACTCCAATTTTAATATATATTTTCTGTCCAAAAAAGTGTTAAAATGATCATCCAGTTACGCTTTTCACGCTTGATTATGGTCAGCATAATATTGGCCGAAATAATATTTAATTTGAAAAAAAGCTGCGCTCGTATATGGTATAAATATGCACACGAAATTGAACCATTTAAATAGTTGTATGCTGATATTTTGCAGCTAAATAAATCCCGCAGAGATGAATGCATAAGCGGGGCAATATGCAAAATTGATTTCGCAACAATTAAAAAGCGCATCGTCAACAATCCAGAACACTTAAATATTTAAGCATTTTTTGCGGCTCCTGTACCTATTTTTTTTTTAGAGCGAGCCAACTGTCGCCAACGGAATTGTCATGGCACTTCCATTCACTGGCAGTTTTTGTGGGCAATAAACAAAAATTATTATGCTCAAATAAGCGTAAATGCATGCGGAATACATAGGGGCTGGAAGCGGGGAAAAGGGCTTGCATTGTTGCCAAAAAGTGTCTGAGTGACGATGATGAAAAATGCAGCAAGGCAGCGACGCCAGCGTATTATGGGGAAAATGAAATGAAACGGAAGTTGCGAGCTCTGAACACGTTTTATTGGCACACTCACATACCATACACACACACAGACTCCCAGCTGATTTGACAACAAATCTGAATCCACACACACAGGCGGCCATGGGGGGGAAAAAAAAGAATGGAAAAGTGAACCTCGTCGCTCGAGTAAAAACGATTGCAATGAATTTTTATAACCGCCAAACGGCGAGCAGGCAAATGAAATCAATCGAATCGAATGCAGTCAACAGCGCCACAATTGAAATGGAAAATGTTATAAATCGAATGTGGCGATAGGTGAGGCGAGGCAAGGGAAAACCAGTGGGAAAATCAGTGGCTGACGACGGGGTGCAGTGTCGCACTCTCTCTCTCTCTCTGACGCCAATCGTTTAGCGGCTTTTGTCTGTGATTTTTATTGTTGCGCAAACTTTGAGCCCTCCTCCGTTTTACGGCTTGTCAACACTGAAAACTCAACTCGACTCGCGGCGCTCTAATTAAGGAACCCTGATTAATGACGCGCACTACGATTTGACTACGAGCTTTGTGGCCAATGGTGGCTGAGTCCTGGCCAAAGACAGCGCCAGCGCCATCGCCCCATCAATCATCAATCATGCATTATGTCTGGAAACGCCACAAACTGAACTTGTAATTTGATTAGTGCTAGTTACGCCCGATACTCGATATTCCCTGTCAGCCGTCAGCCGGCGTCGGGGCGTCTTAATTCAATTTATCAATTCATTAGAGAGTGTCGCCGCTCGCTTGCGTCACCAGTAATCAAGTAGATTTTTTAATGGCAACTTAATGCATAATCATTAAGTCGCTTCGGAGCTCCTGGGCTCTCCCCTATTTTGGCCAGCTGCTCTTGGCCAACATAAATTCCCGTTTGCCGCAGAGCAGTAATAATTTTTATGCCTACGGCCCACTCGAATGTCCACTGGGCAGGAGATTTATATTGTACTAAAATAAGAGAGGAAGCTCGCTTGCGGAAATCGAAGTCTCTATACCCTAGGAATTGCAATGGGATCATGAAAATCTATCGTATTTGAGCGAAGAAGGAAGTAATTTCATTACGGAAAGGTTAAGTCTTAAAGGGTGAATCGAAGTATATAATACTTTTAGCAATCACAAGTTTTTAAAGCAATTAATGCTCTTAAAAAGACCTGAAATATTCGCATTCTGTATATCAATATTTACCGATATTTCCTATATTATAACTATTGGACAATTCAAAGTTTAGAAACACCATAACTAAGTCCAAAAATAATCACTTTTTATTTGGAAAATTCAAATTTTTATTAATATTTGACAATTGTAAGGAAATAAACCCTACTAAAACCTTTCTTTTCTTTAAGACAAGGCCAGATAGACTCACCTGTTCATCAAGAATATATATGATTTATAGGGTCGGAAGTGACTCCCAACAATGAGCTTAAAAAACAATAGAAAGCCCATTAATATCAATAAATATTTGGAAATAAAAGAAATTCTTGAATGTTACTAAAGTACCTCCTCAAAAAACCAATGAACATTACAATATTTACACCTAAAACTCTTGTAACTCTCCACAGTATATCACATTATGCCCCAGTTTATTTCCTCTGTATACATTCACAGCAAATGTCCGAAAAAGGGGATTCCTTTTCGGGGCCATATTCAAAGTCACATAATTTTCCAATCAATTAGCTTTTGTATTGACTTTTGCCGGCAGCAACAGCCCCGCCCGGTCCGATGGAGCCCCGAAAACTCAATTTGTATTTCGGGGGACAAACATGCGATTCCACCCTCGGAACAACCCATTGACAGCTCAATGGAAGTGGAAGTGGAAGTGGAAGAGCAGGACCACATTTGACCGGTGAACCTCAGTCAGGATGCAGTGACTTACGACCCTATGGCCAGCCCTTTTCCATTTGAATAAACCGAAGGGAGAGCAGGGCGTAGTGAGGAGTGTTAAGGTGGCTGCGGAAAACAAGTCCTGGACAGCACTAAACTAACTGACACCGATCTACTCTACTTGAGCTCAATGGAGAAACGCAGCGTTACTAATTAATACAAGCAACTTTGGCCAATTAATTAGTACTCGGCTGGGCCAGGTGAACTTTAAGCCAAACATGACACGTGAAAAGACCAGTGCCAAGGTTTTGGCACTCGCATATAAATACGTATACTTTTGGCCAGCTATAATTGGCCTTCGGTTCGGTTTTTCCCGCCCCCGGCCGTGCGGATGTTGGGAATTTATGGCCAAAGCCCGTGACATTTGAGCCCGCATCCTTCGTCAGGACGAAAAGAGCACATAGCATTGGCCTTAGCGAGGGCGTGGCCGTTGCGATGACATTTTAAAGTCGTCTTTAATAAGGTTTAATGAGCGCCATCCGCATTCGACTTTTCCCCTACGGCGGAAAAGCGAAATGCGAAAAACGAACGCGACTGCGAATGCGAACCTCAACCGTATTGAATGACAGCGCTCGGAGAGCCAAATTGGAGGGAGATCGGTTGACAAAGCTGCAAAAGTCGCACCAAGGACTCGACTCGGACACTTGCGAAGGCGGGGGCAGGGATTCTGGTTCGGGTTCGGACCCAGGGAGCGACCTCGGCTCCGAATCAAGGTCCACCATCAGCTTAATTAAGCGGCCAGGGCATTTACGTGTTTGCCGCTATTCTTTTGTGTGTGCGTCGTGTGTCCGCTTTGCTCGTAGTTTAGTTTACCGCAATTACAGCAATTAACACTAAGCAATTAAAAGCAACAACAATGCAAATTACGTGCAACATGCAAGTGCTCAGCGAACCAACAACAGCAAGCACTACGGAGAAAAAATAATCGAATGGGACAAGGGTAGCGACTGATGAGATACCTCTGGAAATTCAAGTGGGAGGGATGAAAAACGAGGAGTACTTTAACTCAAGGGGTTTTTCAAACAGAAAATGTATAAATTAATAAGAGAAAAGATGCAGTATTTACTAGATGAACGGAGCTATTGAAAATCAAGGCTGATCTGATAAATCAAAGAGCTAAAACCTTGCTTTGCTTTCCCCCTCAAACCTTTGCTAAAACAAGACAAACTTATTTATATCAATCAGTACCCATCTCAAGGCACTTTGCAGGGTATCAAAACAAATAAACAGCGTGAAATGTTTGGCTAGAGCCGAGCGACAGCCTCCGGCCCTGGCGGAAATAGTTGTATGCAGTTTTAAATTTGCGCCCGCGGAGACAGATGCCGGCCAGAGGAAGCAGGGGCGACTGGCAAGGGGACCTGACCCAAGGCAGGTGAGGTGAGCTAAGCTGAGGTGAGGCCTGTGGATTGGAACGGCGGATCGGTCGGGGCCATGGCGTTGGCTGCGTTAAATGAAGACCACAAAATGCAGCGTCGCTGCGCAGCTCTAATTAAGTTAAACCCAGACACTGGCAAACAGAGGCCAACGCACACTCGTGCATAGCGGGGTGTACGTGCTGGTGGCTCAATAATTAACTAACTGGCAATATATGCAACGGGGCTCCAACAAGGACACCCACCCACATCCTGCATTCCAGCAAATCCCTGCCAGCCACTCCCTACGGAGCACTAGCCTCTCACACACTTTGTTTACTGACAAGGACTCCAAATGGCATTGCACTTGAACTATTTCTGCATATTTTATTTTTAAATTCCCAGATCCCAGATTGGAGATTGTTTGCCTCTCTCTATGCGCCGGCAATTTGTTGGTGAGCAAGCAAATTGAATTAAATTTAAACAATTTCATTTTATTTTCGGACGAGAGCCAGTTGTTCCAGGCAAACTTGAAAAGAGACAACGTAGTCATGTTCCTGTCGGGACTGCCGTTGGTAATTTTAATTGCCAGCCCGCCCAATCCATTTTTAGTTCCCCGGACCAGGTCCAGTTCGGTCTTCAAGTCCCACACAAGCATTTGGCCCAAAATGTGAGTGTGAAATATATTCTAAATAATTTCTGGGGCTTGGAAAAGAGTTTTATGAAATTTTATATGTACACTTATCGGATGAGTTTTATACCCTTGCAGGGTATTATAATTTTAGTCAGAAGTTTGCAACGCAGTGAAGGAGATGTTCGATTTTTTGGCCATTTTTGCAAAATTTTATAAGGGGTTACATCATTAAAATTTTTGATTTTGATAAAAAATTGAATTTTCAATATTTTTAGATGAAATATGCAGATTTTTTAACTGCAGAAAATCTAGCACAGAATAGTTCTCCGATTTAAAATTAATGCTCTTTTGGCCGAGTTGTGATATTTTTAATTACAAACAAGAAAGAAATCTAACTTCGGCACGCCAAAGTTTGTATACCCTTGCAGATTGGTTTCGATGTTTATATTATAGATTTAAATGCTGAAAACACTCACAAAACAGAGTTTCATTAAATTTTACCTATACTTATTATGTTTACAGTTTGACAGTTTCAGTTTTACATTCCCAGCTTTACATATTTTATATATTTACCGATCGCTTCTATGGCAGCTATATGATATAGTTGTCCGATTTTTATAAAAATTTATACCAAAATTCTAGAATAATAAAAAAAGGTTATATCCGAGAGTAGATAAACATACGCTGAAAAACAACAAAGCTATAATTTTTATACCCTTGCAGGGTATTTTATTTCCAGTCCGAAGCTCATTACGCATTGAAGGAGTCATTTCCGACCCCATAAACCATATATATTCTTGATCAGCATTAGCAGGCACATCTTTCTGGCTAAGTCCGGAAGAAAAAAATTTTTAATAAATTTTTTCAAAATTGTATAAGGGGTTACATCATTAAAATTCTCAAAATTTGATCAAATTTTCAATTTCTAACTAAGTATGCAGATTTGTCAACCTTATAAAAACTAACATAACACCGCTTTCCGAATGCAAATTAAGGCATTTTTGACAGAGTTATGCCGTTTTTAGTTTTTAATTTGCTGTTTTTCTCATTTCAATTACAGACTTTCCATCACCATTGCCATCGCTCATCAGTACCACCCACCCCGGCCAAAAACCAAGGGAAAGGACCAACGACACATGCAAAAGGATGGTGGATAAGGGATGGGAATGGAGGAACAGGGATCAGGAATCAGGGATAAGGAGAGAGCACCGCCAGTCAGGTCTGCCGGCTACTTTTACAACAACAGCAACGAACACAACAAGCAACATTTTAATTTTAAAATACTTTATTTTATTCTTTGTTAATGAACCTAAATAAAAACAATGAAATACATTATTTTATATTATTTTGTTTTATTTTATTTTCCTATATAAGAACAATGAAATGAGCATCACTGGCAGTTAGTATTATGCCTATAATTTATAAAAAACCCTCATAAGTGTATTTTAATTATTTTCTTAGTTTTATTACCGCTTTAAAGCGTTTTCCTAATTTTTATTTTATTTTCCTGGTTCAAATCAAAAAGTAAAAAAAATTGCATACTTTTATGCATATTAAAATATAAGTTGGTCATTTTGTGGCATCTTTTGCGCTTAATTTTTAAGTCTTTGATTAAAATATAAAGTAAGGCATACTTTTGGGCGGGGACGAATGCAGGTCCACGTATTTTTCTTTTATTTTCCTGGTTCAAATCAAAAAGTAAAAAAATTGCATACTTTTAGGCATTTTAAAATATAAGTCGGTCATTTTTGTGGCATCTTTTGCGCTTAATTTTTAAGTCTTTGATTAAAATATAAAGTAAGGCATACTTTTGGGCGGGGATGAATGCAACTCCACTGCATCACTGGCAGTTAGTGAGATGCCATTTTGTCCCAATAATGCAAAATAGCTAGATGAGCATCACTGGCAGTTAGTGAGATGCCATTTTGTCCCAATAATGCAAAATAGCTAGATGAGCATCACTGGCAGTTAGTGAGATGCCATTTTGTCCCAATAATGCAAAATAGCTAGATGAGCATCACTGGCAGTTAGTGAGATGCCTTTTTGTCCCAATAATGCAAAATAGCTAGATGAGCATCACTGGCAGTTAGTGAGATGCCATTTTGTCCCAATAATGCAAAATAGCTAGATGAGCATCACTGGCAGTTAGTGAGATGCCATTTTGTCCCAATAATGCAAAATAGCTAGATGAGCATCACTGGCAGTTAGTGAGATGCCTTTTTGCCCCAATAATGCAAAATAGCTAGATGAGCATCACTGGCAGTTAGTGAGATGCCATTTTGTCCCAATAATGCAAAATAGCTAGATGAGCATCACTGGCAGTTAGTGAGATGCCATTTTGTCCCAATAATGCAAAATAGCTAGATGAGCATCACTGGCAGTTAGTGAGATGCCTTTTTGTCCCAATAATGCAAAATAGCTAGATGAGCATCACTGGCAGTTAGTGAGATGCCATTTTGTCCCAATAATGCAAAATAGCTAGATGAGCATCACTGGCAGTTAGTGAGATGCCTTTTTGTCCCAATAATGCAAAATAGCTAGATGAGCATCACTGGCAGTTAGTGAGATGCCATTTTGTCCCAATAATGCAAAATAGCTAGATGTGCATCACTGGCAGTTAGTGAGATGCCATTTTGTCCCAATAATGCAAAATAGCTAGATGAGCATCACTGGCAGTTAGTGAGATGCCATTTTGTCCCAATAATGCAAAATAGCTAGATGAGCATCCCTGGCAGTTAGTGAGATGCCATTTTGTCCCAATAATGCAAAATAGCTAGATGAGCATCACTGGCAGTTAGTGAGATGCCTTTTTGTCCCAATAATGCAAAATAGCTAGATGAGCTTCACTGCCAGTTAGTGAGATGCCATTTTGTCCCAATAATGCAAAATAGCTAGATGAGCATCACTGGCAGTTAGTGAGATGCCTTTTTGTCCCAATAATGCAAAATAGCTAGATGAGCATCACTGATGCAAGGATCAAATTTTTTCATTCGATTTGGCCGCTTTCCAAACTGGGGTAACAGGCGAACAGAAACCAGCAGCAAGCAACTGAAAACTGGTATAAACTGTTATAAAAACATTTGGGCAAAAATAATAATTGGTTTAAACTGTTATATTTCATTTTATGCATTTATACCTATTTGTTGCAGACAACAACAGCTTGATGGCAACAACAACCTCTTTACAACAACATCCCTTCAGCAGCCCATCCAAATTTTTGAACATTTCCATGCAAATTGCCCGTTTCCCAAACTGGGGTAACAGGCGAACAGAAACCAGCAGCAAGCAACTGAAAACTGGTATAAACTGTTATAAAAAGTCCAAGTTTCGAACCATTGATCTTGGAGTAAGCGAAGACTCAAACCAGATGTGACCATATTGTAAATTTTTTGGCTAAAATGTTGCTTAAATGCACCTGGGCACACTGAAACTGACTTTGCATCAGTGATGCTCATCTATCTATTTTGTCCCAATATTGCAAAATAGCTAGATGAGCCTCACTGATGCAAAGTCTGATTTTATAGCCTCACAATATTGCAATATAGCCAGATGAGCATCACTGCCATTAAGCCCGATTTTATAGCCTCCCAATATTGCAATATAGCTAGATGAGCATCACTGATGGAGATGAGCATCACTGATGCAAGTGAGCAAATTTTTTCATTCGATTTGGCCGCTTTCCAAGTTTCAGTGTGCCCAGGTGCATTAAGGCAACATTTTAGCCAAAAAATTTACAATATGGTCACATCTGGTTTGAGTCTTCGCTTACTCCAAGATCAATGGTTCGAAACTTGGACTTTTTATAACAGTTTATACCAGTTTTCAGTTGCTTGCTGCTGGTTTCTGTTCGCCTGTTACCCCAATTTGGGAAACGGGCAATTTGCATTGAAAATTTCAGAAATTTGTATGGGCTGCTGCAGGGATGTTGTTGTAAAAAGGTTGTTGTTGCCATCAAGCTGTTGTTGTCGGCAACAAATAGGTATAAATGCATAAAAATTGAATATTAAAGTTTACACCAATTATTATTTTTGCCCGAAAGTTTTTATAACAGTTTATACCAGTGTTCAGTTGCTTGCTGCTGGTTTCTGTTCGCCTTTTACCCCAGTTTGGAAAGCGGCCAAATTTTAGAAATTTTGCTTACTTGCATCAGTGATACTCATCCGATTTTTTTTTTTTTTTTGCACTATATTTAATAAGGCATACGGAGTGCTATTTACCCCTTTGTGACCTTAATATCTAATCATTCTGCCCTAAAACGGGCACGCCGGCTAACCTTATTGGTTAGCATTTTCACAATTACAAAAATAGCAGAAATATCACATTGTAGGTCGTCTACTTCTGGCCCCAGGCGACCGAAAAATGAGGTCTCCAGGGTACCTCCTCCTCAGTCTTCTGGGGTTTATCCCTCTTGTCAGCCTATTGGCCAGCCAGTTTCGATGCTGCGCCAGTCTGTCATGGTAGCGACTTGAGTGCATGCTGATTTCTTCCATCACCAGGGGAAGCTTCAAGTCCTTGCGCAGGGTGGAGTTGCGGACGTACCACTCGCAGCCAGTGATAATTCTGGCTACTCTGTTCTGAGCAGTCTGGATTCTCCGGATCTGACTATCGCATGTCAGCCCCCAGATCTGGCAACCATATCTCCAGATTGGCACAAAACTGCTTTCCGAATCGAAATTAATGCATTTTTAACTTAGTTATGATATATACAAACTTTGGCTGGCCAAATTTAGCTTTCTTTCTTCTTAAATATCTTTTCAAGTTGAGCTTATTCAGGATTTTCTAGTTATTAGGGTATTGAAATAAGACCTAAATTGTCCTAAAATCTCATTTAAATTTATCAAAAAAAAAGCAAAAGTTTAGTCTCAATTTATAAGCTAAAAGTTAACGAGCTAAAAATATTCAAGAATCCGATTAAATACGAACAAAGTAAATCGTTTGTTTTGGCTTCCATTGGTAAATGTATTCAGCTTGTTTTATATATTGCAAATATTTGAAATCTATTCAGAGCTGGATACTATAGCATCTGCATAATACCCGTGTATTAGTGGATTTACCGCCATAAAAACCGGCCGAAACGTGAGCGGGCATAAAAAAGAACGTTGCCACAATATGACAATCCATTGAATGACCATGGATTCTCCTCATATCACAAACAATAAACAGCCACAAACGCCAACAACAATGGAACATAAAAATGCAAAAAAAAAGTATATATAAAATAATAAAAAAAAATGAATAAAAATAAAAAGGAAAACTAAAACAATGTCACGGAAGAGAAAGGGGAACGAACAGTTGGAGAATGGAAAAGAGTTGGCCAAAAAATATAAATCGCCTGCCAGCTAAGCAAAATGTCAGAGCCATAAATATCATAAAAAATATATTATCAAGCGACCATGATTTCAAAATGGGAAGCTGCCCCTGGTGTATACACGCAATATTCGTTTATATGTTATCCGGGGGATGTGTGTATACACACTATATAGAGTCAGAGTCCTGCCTGGTTTGGCTACAAATTGTGTGTTAACAGACACTCGAAGCAACTGCAGGCGGGTGCGAGAGAAAATATTTTAATACGTGCTATAAAATTAGAACAAAATACGCAGTAAAGCTAAATTGAAAAGAAAATCGTTATGGTTGACACAAACTGATGCCCATAACCAAATAAAACTGGGCAAACCAAACCGAAAGCGATTCGAGCGCGTTAAGCAAAACGCGTTTTAGTGGCGGCCCCGGCCAAAAACTACAAACAAACATACATATATGTATGGGTACCCTGCCAACCATTTGGCGATTCTCGAATCGCCGGTCGCCAGAAAGAGTCTTCTGGGAGTCGCTTTGGCGATTGCTGGAGGACTTATTTACGAAAATCGCCAAGAAGAGTCTTCTGCGAGTCGCGGTGGCGATCATTGGTGAAATAATTTTCGGGAATCCCGAAGAAGAGTCATCTGGGAATCGCGGTGGCGATTGCTGGAGGACTTATTTACGAAAATCCCCAAGAAGAGTCTTCTGGGAGTCGCGGTGGCGATCACTGGTGAAATAATTTTTAGGAATCCCGAAGAAGAGTCTTCTGGGAATCGCGGTGGCGATTGCTGGAGGACTTACTTACGAAAATCCCCAAGAAGAGTCTTCTGAGAGTCGCGGTGGCGATTATTTGGCGACTCTTAAAGCAGCGTTAAAAACTAGGAAATGAAGGAATCAGGGATTAAAGTACCGTACATAGATGCAAAGCAGAGAATGCGTTTAAAAGCAAAAGAGTTTTACAAAAACAAATTGCATTCATTTGAGTGAGAATAGGAGTGCCAACCGAACGTCTTTCAATATTTCTATGTTCATTTAGTTTGACTTCGTTCTTTTGTCTTTGCGGTCGATCTGTATTTTAATTCTTCGGTTAACGATTTTTGTTTTATTAATTTGTTTTTGTTTTATATTATTTTCAACTAAAATGAGTTCATCATCGAGGCAATTGAAAATCGTAGTAATCGCGAAGCAAAGCGACCCCAAAAACGTTTTAAATTTTATGAAACTTCCGAAACAGGACAACAAGAAACCTGTGAAACAAGTGAAATATTAAAACTTTTGTTATTAGTTGTGAAGAAAATTATTGCGTTAAAAGCTATGATTCATTGGCACCCTTACTATCTGACGAAGAGACGATGGAATAAGTGGTATGGATTAACTTTATCTTTCTTTTTTATTTATCTAAGAGTACCAAACTACGAGGGTAGGCTGATAAAAAGTCGGCCTTACAAAGAAAATACGTTTTTTTTTTAATTTTTCTTTTTTATATTTCAACATAATCTCCTTTTAGACGTATGCACTTGGACCACCGATCCTCCAGTTTCCCAATACCTTCCATAAAATAGGATTTGTCCAGGTCCTCAAAATAGCGGTTTGTTTCACAGACTACCAGTTAATTTTACTGAAATTTTTTACCCCCAAGCCATTTTTTTAAGTTTGGAAATAAATAATAGTCACAGGGTGCTAAATCTTGAGAATAGGGTGGATTGGGAATAATTTCGTAGTGCAATTCACACAATTTCGACATGGCGACAAAGCTCTTGTGAGCGGGAGCATTGACCTGGTGAAACAAAACTTTCTTCTTCGCCATGTGCGGCCTTTTATTTCTTCAGCTTCAAATCAAATCGTCCCAAGAGATTGGAATAGTATTCTCCCGTAATTGTTCTGCCTTTTTCCAGATAATCCACATGAATTACACCTCGGGAATCCCAGAAAACCGTTGCCATCACCTTATTGGCCGACAAACCGATTCTTGCCTTTTTCGGTGCCGTTTCTCCAGTTGAAATCCATTGCTTTGACTGTTCCTTACTCTCTGGTGTATGGTGATGAACCCAGGTTTCGTCAACAGTCACAAAACGACGAAAAAATTCGTTTTGGTTTGCGCAATGTGCAAGCGGTTGCGTGATACCACGATATTCGATTTTATTCATGTTGACGAAATGCAAAAGTGAATGCGTTAAAAGTCTCGCCAAAATTACCTGTGTTGATAAAACCGCATGAAACTTTCACAGTAATCAGCTAATAGAAAACACTAATCGAATAAAATATTTATGAATTAAAAAAAATTTTTTTCTCTGTTAGGCCGACTATTTGTCAGCCCACCCTCGTAAATATATATATTTTTGTTTCAGAAAAACAAACTGCAACAAATATGTGGGAGCGATGTGCCAACATTTGTACGCAACTCATTAAAGCTATAATAAGGTATTATTGAAAATAGTATAATAAATAAATACAAATAATTTAATTTTAATTTTCTTTTGTATAGGTGTTGGTTTACGAAAGTTCCCGAATTTTTACGAACAAGATATGAACAAAATTTATCAGCAACCCCTGGTTGGAAACAAAATAAATATGTTAAATTTAAGATGATGTAAATGTAATAAAGAAAATTATGAAGTTATATAAATAAAAAAAACTAAATTAATTTAAAAAACTCTTATACTCTCTTAAGGCGACACTTCCGCGACTCTTCCACAAGACTCTTCCGCGACTCTTTCACAAGACTCTTCCGCGACTCTTCCACAAGACTCTTCCGCGACTCTTCCAGAAGACTCTTCCGCGAGTCTTCCAAAAGACTCCTCTGGGACTCCTTCAGAAGAGCCCCCCGCGACTCCCTTAGAAGAGTCGCATTCGTAGGTACACTTTCTCCCAACAGAAGATCGGAAAGCGATCAGAATGCGATGTCGCGGGCGATCAAATTAATCTTCTAGAAGAGTCGCAGGCGACTCTTTCGCGATTGAAATGGTTGGCTGGGTATATATAATCGGAACGTTGAGAAAACTTCGGCAAAAACACATTTTATATGCTTGTTGTTGGCTTGCTAACTTTGGAACAATTTTCGTATTTTTTATGCGAGATTTTCCCCCGCTGCTTTTCACTGCCTTCCCTTCTATTTATTTTTTTTTTATATTTTCCATGCGAGTTAGGGGAGAAAACTTCTTGGGCTTCCAATAATTTGTTGTAGCGAACTTGTTTTGCATGTGTGTTGCCCGAGTGCGAGTGTTGTTAGCCGCTCTCCATATATATCAAAGAGTGGCAAAAACGAGGCAGGCAAGGAAAACTCTAACAATACGGCGGGACGAGAGAAAAAAAAGGGGAAAAATCCTAAGCATTTTCCCAGCAGTAGCAGCAGCAGTTTGTAAAATATATTTTTATTGCTATTGCACACACACACACACACACACACACTATACACAATACGGCGGCAGGACCAGCGGACTCCTTTGGCTGGTCGACGTTTTGCCATTGACTTCTTCTCGCTATTAAAGCGCTAACAAAAACCAACAACAGCACTGCGGAAATAGCGGAGCTGTAGCATGCTTTTTGTCATATTTCACCGCGAAGAGCAGGAGACTCGGAGGAAGCAGCAGCAGGAGGAGCAGGAGCAGAAGCGGCAGGATCAGGACACGCATGTTGCGTACGAGGATGCGAACACTTCATAAAAAACACTTTCATTACAACTACAACGTCAACAAGAGGGGAAAGTGTGTGGGCACAGTGGATTGTATATTAGAGAATATAATATTTAGTTTTATTTGTAGATTTAAATAAGATATAACAAAACATCAGGAGCACTTTTTAAATCTAATAAAAAAGACTGAGCATCTTAGTTAAGTTTTTGTTGAAATTCAACATCAATAAAAATTGTTTTTAAATGAAATTATATGTATGTATTTAAAATAAGTTGAGTGTTTTAATTATTTCCTGCAACGATTGGCTTTTCAGTTGAGTTTTCATTTAATTTAGTTTCTGTTTGAAAGCGTTTTAATCGGCATATAACAAAGCGTTTAGGCTTGGCTATCAAGCTTTTGTAACATTGTAGTGTTTTGTATAGATTGGATGTTTTATTAAACCTTCTTATATTTATTTATATAAAGGTTAATTTCTTAGAATTTCCTTTAAGAAGCCACAGAAAGTAGCCTGAAACCCCTAAGGAATTTTTTATATATTACTTTTAAGGGAAATAGAAAAGGTTTTCAAGCACTAATATTAATCAAAAATTTGCAGTCCAGCAAGTAATCCTTCTCCCTTTTTTTATGAACTCAACCCAAGGTGCGTCATCTGTTTGGGTTCGGTTCTGGCCGGACTACTTACTACTTTGGCCGGCATTATTTCATGTGCAAAAGTCGCTGCGTGTTGTGTTTGCTATTAAAAATGTCAGCCAACGAGAGTGTGTGTGCGTGTTCGTGTTAGTGTATGCTGCAGCTGTAAAATGGACCCACACACACACACAGATATGGGTGTGCGGGAAACACGCTTTTAACACCAAAATGAACTTGTTCGCCATGTTTATGAGCTGATAAAAAACAGTTGACCAACATTTGCGGAAGTGGAAATTGACTTTAACGGAGAGGAGGGTAAATTAAGGATATTTTAGAGGGGCTCATGTGTAGTGTGGAAGGGGAGATTATAAGTGAAAGCAGAGCAGTGTCTTAGTTTCATGCGGGGACTTCCCCAAGGAACACTCTGATTTGGCCTACTTACACTGCCCAGTTAACATTGCCTTACATTGCCATAAAAAAGCTCAGCAGCGAGTCTGACAATTTGGCACACTTTTGGTGCAGAGATTTGGTTCTCTTAGCAAAGAGCACAAGGCTGTTAGCTACAGAGCTCTGTAATAAGACTGCTTAACAAATTGTTTATTAACCTATATTACATATGTAGAATAATAAATAAAGACGAGTTAAACTAAAAGTTGAAAAAGTAGAAAGGCTATACTTTTCCCTGTTGACCATTTAGTGTCTGTCTTTGGTTTTAAATGCAACTTCACTGATTGATGTTGGCAGCAGCCAAAAGGCAACAGGTTGTTCTTGATTGATGTGGGAATTTGGTTAAGGGAAGGCTGACTACAAAAACACATTTAATACAATTAATATATAATAAAATAAATATTCTTAAATAGAATAAGGCAATTTCGAATATACTTTTTGTTTGCTTGAAAATATTTTTTAATAAGTTTCGATTGAATACTTTGTTTTTCAATATTAAATTTATAAAACTAAGTATTCTTTAATTAACTTAATTATTTTCAACTATACCTACTTTTTGCCAACTCTTTTGTTACTTCCAAATTAGACAGTAATTTTTAAAATCGCGCTTTGCCTAGGCAGACATGAACTTTAGAACATTCATCAGCTGATTTTTAGCACAAGCTGCGCCGCAGAGAGCCAAAGAGCTAAAAATCCCGAGAGAGACTCAACGAGAGAAGCCGAGAGAGACAGAGCCAGAGAATTGCCGCAGGCTAATTTGAAATGTAAACAAGATTACCCGATGCCATAAAGCATCTGCAGGACACATAATGTCGCAGGCAATGGTTCATATGAGAAGGTAAAGAAACCGAGTGACTAAAGTCCAGAGATTCCTAGTTTGTAGGACTCCATTTCATTCCTTCCTTTAAATGAGCCACAGGAAGTACGCCCCCGAAAGCCTGCTATAAAACCGTAAGCCGCTCTAACAGAGCTCTGTTATGGCACAGCATCCGCACAGAGTGGCACTTCGGACAGCCTCATCGTGTGCTCTCTCGGCACCCTCTCGCCCATTGGGCGGCCGAGAGCGACTTCCGCTCGGCGCTCGTTTCCGAGCTCGGAACGGATGCTGCCGAGCCGCTCCAGCCTCTCGGTTCCAGCGTGTGTACCATAAAAATCGGTTCAGTGAGAGTTTGCGATCCCGCGGGTACGGTCGGAACTAACGGGACTTCAACGGCGTGACGCCTCCAGTGCGAATTGTTTTTCCGGCTAACCGAGCCAAGAAATCTGCGGAAAGCCAACCCAAAAACCAACCGCAATCGGAATAAATCAGTTCGGTTCGATTCGAGTGTGCAGAAATGAAATAGTGTAAAATTTAAACCGGTCAAGGGATAATGCCAAACTGATTGAGTGGAAAAGTGCGTTTAGAGGCCAGGCTAATTTGTGATTCAACGTAAGCAGCTGCCCAATGTGGTTCCCATTTAAGTTGTTTGTTGCCGCTGCTGATGCTGGAACATTAAATCCGCGAATCGAGACTGATCTCTGACTGCAGTGCAGTGCCCCAGTCGCCCTCAATGAAAATCATTTCCATTGAAAAGCGCCCGTCGCCGTTCTCGTTTGGATTAGGCGGGGGTGCGTCCACTTCTCCGGCTATATACGCTCTAAGCTATATCTAGCTATATGGCCGAGTGCCTTGGTTCTTGCTGTGCCGCATAGCCGGCAGATAAAACGATTTCCCCGCTCAGCTGAGCTCGTTTCGGCGCTTTTTTCGAGCTCTTTTCACTGGCTGCTGGAATAGATTTTTGCAGCTTTGTTGCTCTATTCGAGCGGCGCGTACAAATTGCACGAGAATGGTTATTGTTGAGCGCTTTAGTTATTTATATGAGCAGCATTTTTCTGTTATTTTTTGCTACTAGCACAATTCGCAATGCAATGCCATCATATTTCACGGCTCTCAAACATAAGTGCAAAATTGCTGGCCTTTGACGGCCATTAAGGCAGTGAAATGCGAGCCATAAACTAATAGATAAATAAATCCCACACCCTCGTTGTTTAAATTGCTAAATTGCTGAAGTGTGCGTGTAATGAAATTACACAGATGAATGCCACTTGAAAGGCAAAACTGTTGAGGCCTTTGATGCTCTGATGGTGAGAAATTGAATGTGCACGATGAGCTGCAGGGAGAAACATTGACGAACTTTACGACTGATTAAGAGTGAGTGCGCTGCGATATGAAAATTGGTTTAAGGAGGTGTGAATCTCTAAAGCCAGGCCAGATGGACTGTGATGCGTAATCACATCAACAAAATTAAATGTAATTGAATTTGAATCGAAGTCCAAAATGGAAGAAACTGGCAGACACTTTTGTTTTTATGCTGGTGATAAGTAATAGTTATAAATCAATTTGTACAATTAGGTTTCAAAAACTACAGTTGAAGATGGCTTAGTTTTCGGTGTGAATAATTTATTTACATATATATATTTTTTAAGTTTCTGGGTTTCTTTTTCCATTTGTATTAAGTTTATATTATGTACAATATAATTAATAATGTAACATTTTAGTTTATATTCTATAAACGGAATTGTTTTAGTTTTCCTAAGTATTTACTGAAAGAAAAATTGATTAAATTGCATTATTTATTTTATTATATTTACAAATTAACATTAAATGTGCCTTCTTTAAATTAATGACAACCCACCAAATATTATTATAAATTTCTCTTTGACCAGCGAACATATTTTCATTGTTTTCATTTTATTGTTCGCACTTGAAACCTAATCCCCGCTGCTCCCATTTGGGGCCCAATCAAAATTACTGTGCAGACCATTAATTGCAAATTCTGACACAAATTCGACAGACCAACACACAGGCAATTGTAGAGAACAATAACCACACGATTTGGCGACAAAAGCAATTTATAAACGACACACGATACAACATAAACAAACTTATTGGGAACGTCGAGAACAAAGTGCATCAATTCGGCATGGAAATGCGAGTGGAAGTGAATTTTAATATGCAATTAACTCTGCGGACAGCTGGAGACCGAGCGTTTATTTGCATATCAAAACGCTCATCACCCGGACTCCGGGGGGAGGAGTGGGCACTCCTCCGGGATTGGGTGTGAAGGCCATGCCCAGTGAGGCCAGCCAGCAGGCTCACCCAAGTATGCAGCACAATTAGCAGTCGGAGGAGGCAAACAGCTGCTGGGGCGATGATGATGACGTTGATGATGCTGATGATGGCGCCAAGTGTTGAACGCTCTGATTGCTGCCCAGTTCTGCAGCCCTCTCCCTGAACTGCTCCTCACACACACACACACTGGTGGCCATTAGAATTTTTAGTATTCATAAAATTGCACTTGAACCCTTGCGAAACGAGGCAGCCATGCATGGCTTTTTATAGGCTCACTTAGCGCACATAAACCGCGCGCGAAAAAAATGCCAGGCAGGCAGGCAGGCAGGTATCCTGCTCAAGGGCTCTCCTTGATGCAAACACACACACAAGCACAAGCCGTGCACTTGTAGATGCCATAATAATATTGTAACTTTGCACTTCAAATTGCATTTTAATGCAAACACACTTCATTACATTACAAAATAAAGAGAGAGCCAGCGGGGGGTAGCGCAAACTTGCATGCCGGAAATGGAAAAACGTCGACACACTTTGCTGCAGCTGCAGCCGGAAAACTCACTGACACACACACACACAACACACACCTCTACACCACCACAGCCCACTTTCCACTTCCCACTCAGATACTCACACAAGTTTGTAAATTGAAGTGCATGTCGATCGTAGGTGGATGCCTCAATGGCGAAACTGGCACAATGTGCCCATCGAGGTTACGTATACGCAGCGTAGTGCTGGGAGAACCCTTCACCTTCGGCCCTCGGCTTGCATTAGCTAATGTGACTCACATTTTATTGGGAGCGCTCTTTATTGGCTGCACACAAGTTTTCATCCTTGCATAAGCCATTCGGTAAACTGATTTGCAGAGTTTGGCCGAAGCTTGGGTAAATGGGTTTTGAGTGGCTCATATTTAATTTAAGTTCGATTCCAGGGTTGAATGTGTGCCAAGCCTTAAAGGGACGGAGCTAACTCTCTGCTATTGAAATGTAAATTTAATAAACTCCACTCGGTCATTTATTTAGTATATTCTTTTAATTAAAGCTTTTATATCTCGATTCAATTAAACTATAGCGCATATCCAAAACTGCATCTCGAATGTTTGGATATTTTTCGATTAGATTTTCATACGTATTTTATTTTCCTCTCTGCCACAGGACTTCGTTATGCAATGAATACCACTCCGCCTTTATTCGAGCGCTATTGACAAACGATTTACAAATATTTTCACTTTATCGGTATGAAAATCCATTTGCAGGCACTGCTACTCGTGTTGTAAATACATTTAGACAGATTTATTAACGCCGCTTAAAAAACATGATTAAGTGGGCACTCCGCCACCTGTCAGCTGCGGTTGCGGGGGCCACAGTTGTCCGAATAGTTTTGGTTTATATATTTCGGTTTATATCCATGTCCAGGCTAAAAGATAAATAAAAACTTTCAGGGCATAGGCCGCCAGCGGAGAGCTGAAATAAAATTAGTGCAGCCAGCTAAAAGCATTTGGTCCTGTAATGTCCTCGATAAAAACCGTGCTAGAGCAAGTCAATATATCATAAAAGCACGTCGCACACCCAAAGCCTCAATTCTGCGGCCCACAGTGGGTGTAAATGCAGAGAAAAAAAAATTATTACAAGGATAACATTATATTAAAAAAGAAAATTATTATATGAACTATTTTTAGAAGGTTTTCGTTAAAAATAAATATTTTATAAATACATTTTAAGGCTCTTTAAGGCTCAAAACTAATTTTAGAATCTAATGGTTTAGTTTATTTACGCCTTAAATTTGTGTTTCAAAAATACCTTTATTGTAGATATTTTTCTGAAGGGAAAATATATTAATGATGTATTTAAAAATTCCCTTAGTAAATTATTCTTGGTTCAAACAAATTATAAAAAATATTTATAAACCTTCTATATATAAATTAATAGTCTGTCTACATTTATTGGCTACAAAGTTCAATGTTATTATATATTTCTGTTAAATTCCGGCCACATTATACCATCATAATTTAGCTCCTTGAAAGACTAGAAATTTTCCCTTAAATCCCTTATTTTTCCAGTGACTGTGTTTTAGTGGTGATATTTGAGCCAGTGTATGTAGTCTAGAAACATGAGCATATACAGTTTCCGATTTCCGCTTTCCTGTTTATCGTTTATTGGGTTTTCGCAACGTAAAAGTAAAAGCACTGCCAGACCGTGGTCGAGGCGGGGAAAAACAAGAAATCCGAAGAGAAATTTGCACTCGTTAGCTCTTCAGCGGGAAGCTTCAGCTTCTGCCATCATCGTCATATTGAACTTTGATGCCGGCACGTTCCTTTAGGACCCGGCTCCCCCCGTTTAAAGATCTACACGCGCGGATACTTTGGCACATGTTTCACTCTGCTGCCAGGCTGCCATCCATTCCGCATCTACTTCCTACATTTCTACTGCCATCTCCTTGGCGCGTCCTTTGCCAGTTGGCCGTGTGTTGTTAGTCATTTATATGGGCCACATAAATTATAACAAATATGTATGCAGGCGGCATTCGAAATGATTTCTCACTGTTCGCGCGCCCCGGGCTGCGAGTTATAAATAATCTTTAATTAAAAGAGCCTCTCGCAGCGGAAGAGGGAAATATGTTTTAAAATATTGAGGTGTACGTGCTGTCGTGCGGTTGACAAAACGGCTAAAATGTGCGATGTGATTTGTAGCTGTCTCTCGCAAGACATCGTCGGCACTCGTACAAATTCTATGTTACAAATTTATTTCCGTGTCCGGCCTGGCTTTAATGGGTCCAAAGTTACTGCCGACTGCAGTTGAATTGTGTAATTCGATTTGATTTTACGGCGTGAATTAACAATTGCAGGCGCATAAATAAGGCCCGCTTAAAATTGCCATAAATATTAAAACAAACAAATTAACCCAATAAAATTTGTAAAAATCACATAAATTACATTTGCATGTTTGTGCGTCGGTGAGAGTGTGTGTGTGTGTGTGTGTTTGTCGTGCGAAAGTGCAATGAATTTGCTTACAAATTTGCCAAACTGAAAATAAAGGCAATTAAATGAATTTTCAGCAGAGAAACAACCAGCAACGGCAACGGCAACAAACTGCAATTACCCAAAAATGGCCTTTGTTTTACTTTATTTATTGACATGTCAACAAATTTTGCTGACTCTGTTTCTCTTCTCTCTCCCTCTCTCTCACACTCTTTCTCTGTCTCACTCTTTAGCAGCCATTGCGAAACAATTTAAATCAAATTCATGCATAAATAATTCGCGCGAAAGAACTAAAATGCGCGCAGTGCCAAGTGTGAAAGAGTTCTGAGCCATAAAGTAGGCAACCTCGTGCGCGCCTCCATCCAGGACCCCAGCAGCCCACCACCTCTTGCATATACTCTACTTCTTTCCTGCCAGCTCGAGGGCTGGGCCACCATGAGCATGAGCCGGCCCTGCAGCCGCTCGCTCGTCCTGCCGCTGTGCCTGCTCGTCGTCCTGTCCGCGCTGAATGGCCAAGCGGCAGCGGCATCCCGCGTCCGTGTCAGCTCCTCGACGACAATGACGCGTAACATTGAGGAGGAGAACGGTAAGTGACATTCTATAAGTATATAGTATAATGTGCAGTCTAGATATCGATTGTGTCTGTAAGACGAAGTATCCTTTCAAGTTTTCCATGCCCCTATTAGATTTTGTAGGTCCTGAAAGGATTCAAAAAAATTAGTTAAAAATTTTAATATATGAACTTAAAGTAATATATTTAAGATTATTAACTTTGGACTGGATAAAAGAACCTATTTTGGATATACTTTTGGGATATTAAACATTCAAAATGGTTAAAAATAAAGATGTTTACAGTTAACCATATAAATTCAAATTATATATTATATAAAAGTGTAGGACAAGGTTTATATTTTTGGTCCAGAAAACCATTGAAAATGTATCTTTAAGCAGGAAATTTTATTTTTTGGGTACCAATATAATATAAATATATATTCTTTAGTATAATTAGGATATTTTTTTTAAGAGTTTAACATCAATTAGAAATTTGATTGCACATAGAGCTTAAATTATGTTCGTTGAATAAATGTTTTAAAATTTATAATTATATTTAAAATGAAATTATTATATAATGAAATGGTCCTTCTAATAGTTTTAATATGAAAACATCACTTTGCTGTGGCCATATCGAACTGATGATATTGTGAATTTTCCCTCTGTGCTTAAAAGTTAATTTAAAATGAAAAGTTTGCCTGCCATTAGGCAACTCCCTCACTCTCTATCTATGTGTGAGTGTTCCAGTTTGTGTTCATGCGAGTGTGTGTATGTGTGTGTGCCTGTGCCTGACGCAACTTTTATTCAATCAACATAAAGTTTATTGTGTGTAAAGAAATTGCGTTTGCGTTTGCCTTTGTGGGCTGACAAAGAGAGGCCTTTGTCGCTGCATTATTGAGTAAATGAAATTTTCGGTTTTATGCGTGCAAATTATGCCAAATTGTTATGGATTTGAAATTGATTTCACTGCGAAGCGATGCGATGCGATCCGTGGCGGGGCAAAGCGAGTCCAAAGCTTTCGTAAATCCTTCTAATCGTGGCCATTGGCGGCTGAATTGTGGCGAGAAGTTTCTTTTGGCCATCACTTTCGTTTGGCAAATAATAAAATGTTGCTAATAAATAAGCCCGAGGCAGTGGAAAGCCGCAGAAGAACGAAACAAACTTGGCAAAGTTTTTGGCCATCGAAAAGTTTAGCAGCCAGATTGGACATTTGGGCCTGCTGTCAGCGGCACAAAGGAAAGAGTGAGTGCTCAGGTCTGGAGATAGATAGTTATCTATTAGCTGGTTCCGTTTCCATCTCAATTAACCCGCAAGTGATCCGCCAGATCACGCATACGCCATGGGTAACTTCAGAGTAAGGTAACTGTGCCTGGGGTCCTTGGTAGGTCCTGTATCCTGAATCCCTGCTGCATATTGTTCCACTTGCCTGCTCGGCCTTTTGATGCCAAAGTTTTCGACTGACGCAAATTGCCGGCCTGCGCATGTGGGGGTCTTCATAAATTCAGATTTTATATGTTTTCAATTGAATTTCGTTGTTGCGCCAGCCAGCCGAAACTTTTTACTTTGGCATTTTAATGTTTTCCAAGTTAACTTGGCCACACGCCGCCACTTCCATCTCCATCTCCACCTCCACTTGCATTTCCTTTGCCTCTGCCTCTAACTCTGCCTCTGGAGTAGTTCCGGCCGCTTGCCGGCTAAGCCGGCTAGGAAAAGTATTTATCGCATTTCTGCGAAAACAACCTACTCAACATTTTGGGCAAAAACTTGGAAATTATGTTTGGCTTGCCGCTCCGATTCGTTGTTGTCTGTTTTTGGGCAAAAGTTTACCCAGTTTACCAGGCTGGATGTTTAGCTGTGTTGCCGCAGCGCAGCTCTATAAATGCTTATTTAGAGGCATATCTGATGAGTTAAGTTTCGGCCCAAAACACTGTAAACTTCGATTCAGATGTCTATATCTAAGCTGGTGTCTTGCGAACTTTCGCAAAGGATTTAACGCCAGATTTACAGGATCTTCCAGGCCGTCAAGGCAGCAGTGTGTTCGGCTCTATGCGGCTGCTAACTGGTTTGTTCATCGACCACGCACTGGATGAAGTTGTTTTCCCCAGATTTCCAAGAGCATAAAGTTCTGCCTCCGAGAAGTTTTCAATTATGCTGGTTTTGGGCAAATCTTTGGCCAACTACAAAATATTCTGCACACAGTTTGGCAGCTTGATTGATTTTCATTTGCAATTGTTGATTGGAGTCACTTCAAGTGGATATATTTTATATAGTTTTGAGGAGTTTCTATGGGAATTTTGTTACTGTGACTCCAGAGTTTATTTAAGTTTATTGAACTGAGGATAAAGTGTTTGCTTTGGATTTCTTTTTGAAGTTATGAGTTCTTAAAATAGTTTTCTTTCTCCAGTTTCCTCAATTAATAAACAATTTAGTTTTAATTCATTTTAAATCTTTTCTTTTAGCCTAAAATTAATATATTCAGCAAGAATATTGTTAAAATATTAATCAGGGATATATTTTTTGACCAGATTATAAAGCTCAATGTATTATTTAATATTATCTATTAGTAAATTTATTATTTTAAATATTTTAAAACATTTTTTGCTACATTTTTTATATAGATTTTCATTATCATTCCTCCATTTATATTAATTTATTTATAACAATTTATTTTTACCTTTATTTTTATTATTTTTACCTTAAACATTAATTTTATTTTCGTTTATTTACAGCTTTGCTTTTGCTTCTAGCTGGTAAGTCTATTACCCATTTAATTTATTTTCAAAGCACCTTCTTGGGGCGGCCTTTAAGTTAGCAAAACATTGTTGGTCTTTAAGCCAGGCCAACCCAAACAATTTGGCCATCAGATTGACCGGGCAAGCGGAAGGGCGGCGGCAACAGCTGCGACCACGCCCACAACATGAATACAAACACGAGGCCCCAGTTAAAAGGCATCAAAGCAGCTAAAAAATCAGCTTTGCAGGGCGAGAGGGCAGCGGACGGGGAAAAGTCAAGATTCAGCATGGATATATCTCACTGAGGTCGGGCAGGGCCGAGGAAAGCACAGAGGAGCAGAGGAGAAAAAAAAAAATACCAAAACAACTTTCAGCTGGTCAAAGTCCTTGGCCATGGCTATGTGTGTGTGTGTGTGCGTGTAGTTGACCGAAAAAACTTTCCCTCGAAACTTAGCCCGAGAGACTGAAAATTCCAGTGCAGTCCAGGAAGCGGGCTGACAGCGCGATGAATGACAAGCAGCGCCAGTTCAGTTTGTCAAGAGTTTTCTTTTGCTGCTCGATTTCCTTGCTTTCCCTCTTTCCCTTTTTTTTTCCTTTTGGCTTCGTTTGGTTTTGGTTTTTGCAGCTTTGCCGATTGGCTCTGAGTTGGCCAGAAAGTCCTGGCCGCTGGGCGAGTGGCCCACTAGTCCGTGGAAGTGTTTCGGCGGCCTCAAAGAAAAGCGACTGTCGCCAGGACAGGACTCTGTCTTCCCCCGCCCCCGACCCGCTCCGCCTGTTGTGATTTTTGGTCTCCCTCGCTGTTGTCAGGTTTTCTTTTTGTTTGCCCGGGAAATTCTGCCTGTTTGCCTTCGGCCACACATAAATGCGTGGCCATACTTCATTCATTTCATGGCTTGGCAAGGACATTTATCATCTGCCCCTCGAGTGCGTCACAAAAAGGCACAGCTCCTCCACGGCCCCCTCCTTGTTGATATTTCTATATTTTGCGGAAGGCAGAGTAAATACTCGCCCCCCACAAAGAAAAAAATTGCGCAAATTTCACCCAAAATGTTAAATAGAATTCGTTTTACTTACTCACTCGCCCCCCCTGCGCACCAGCCATCCCACGATGGCTTTTCCCTCGACCGCATTTCCTCCGCCTGCCGTTATTCATGGCACTTTTTGCCCTCTTATCGCTCGTGTTATTTTTGTATATGAATTTCTGCGGTTACATTGAATGCTAAGGAGCAATTGCCGGGGCGAAAAAGTGGAAAATTTTAAGCCTACTTGAAATTTATTTGCACTCATTATGCCTGACAGTTTGCAGATATCAAGGCGGTGTGAAAAGGCCGAGATAAATTCATTTCGGAGCCGGGCCACTGGCGGCGAGCCATTAAAGAGTTTGCAGTCCCAGTCCTTGCCCGGCTTAGGGGTTAAGCCCATTGAACGGGATCGAGTCGGGCTTAGGCGGTGAGCCTCCTATGCTATTTTCAATAGAAACCAACTGGGCCTCGACAGACTCACTAATGAACAAATAAAGCTTAGCGGGCCAGGGAAATAAAACCCAACCGCATTAATAAATCACGCCGAGAAAGCGAGAACAGAACACAAATAATGCAAATGCCTAGCGACAGTCGAGTGGAAGGAAGGGCTCTGTATCTGTAGAAATGACAAAACACTTTTCCCTTCCAATCTCCATGTCTGACTTAAGGGATTTTCCACGCAAATTCCGCAGGATGCATGGCATGGCATGGCCTGGCTGGCTGGCATTCGTTGTCCTCATTCTAGACCCACTCCCCACACAGACAGATGAATATGCCATGTGCTGCTCTCGGAGTCGTCACCAGCTCCTCGGCCATGTTATGTCTGCTATCCCCCTGAAAATCAACAGAAAAAATCAAACAACTTCGTTGGCCCAGTCGGGGGAAGTTTATTGCCAGCAACTGGCAACTATTATGCCATGCTAATCGGCTTAGACTGACTCTGGGTCCTGCGTCCTGACCAGGTCTGTGATGAAGCCAAGGACTCGGGCAAACAAGGTTGGCCAGCCGCCGAAAGATGTTGCCATGTGGCCAGCCTGATTGTTCATTTGCCACACGCGCTATAAACACAGGCCACAGGCACACAGGAAGAACAACAGATGGGATTGGGTTTATATCGAGGGAAAATAAAAAAAAAATAAAGGTATTTTTCCATATAAAAATAGTTATATAAGGAAAAACATGGAAAGTGTAAGTAATATATTTATATTTATAAAAATTCTTCTCCTAAAAGTACCTAAAATTTTCCATCATATAATAATTTTTTAAACTGTAATTTCCTTCTAGAATTATTTAACTTTTAGTACATTTATATTGAATATCCTTTTTAAAGTGACTTAAATTTTGTCTTGTGTAGAATTTTCTTTTGGTGCAAGACCTCAGCTAAAGAACTCAAGCGGATACCTGCTTCGTAGTCATGTGTGTGTGGCCTCCGAAAATTGCGGCCTGGCCTCATTTGGCTGACAGCTTAAGACGGCAGCCATCGCAGAGCAGCCCCAAAGGCAGCAAGGATTTCTCCCTTGTGGCTGGAAAAAATCGGTGGGCGCGTGTGTGAGTGTGCTTTCGTTAGCATTCCGTGTGGAATTTGATACTTGATTATTTGTTGCTGGCCTCAAGCGTGCATAATATATCAAAGTGGCGTCAACGTCAACCGGAGATGTTCGGCCGTGTCCTCGCCGGCTCGATCCTTTTGGGGCCGACATGTGTAGACATCGTGTGTTGGCAGTCGGCCTGGAATCTTGTTTTTAGTTACAGTTTAGTGTTGGCCGCATAATAAATAAATAAACAGTTGACTCAGACGCCCCTTCTCCACCTGGGGGGGGGGGGGGGGGGGGGGGGGCAGTGAGTTTGCCCACGGCTCCTGTCAGCTCCTTTCGTGCATGTCCTGTCTCGTTTCGTATGCTAAAGAGCCTGCCTGGGTTGCGGGAATTTCTCTTAAAGCTCTCTCCCTCCCTCCTTCCGGTCCAAATCAGATTCAGCCCATGAAAATTTCCCCAAAAAATTGCAAAGTTTTTCATTAATCTTTGGCAGTTGTTGTCGCTGTCGAGGATTTGCATACTTAAGTTGTCGCTGACTTTATAAACAGGCGAATTTAAAAGCGGTTTTTATGCCGGCCAGCAGCAACAGTTGAACTTTCAAAAAATAAAATCCGACATGGAATATGTTTCTTTTGGGAAATATGCAAGAATATAAAGTTTTTTGGTCGATATACAGATTTTTCGGTATATATATTTCTTTAAAAGAAACATGAAACATTGAAAAGCCTCCCTGCTGATAACCCACAACAATGGCTTTTGAATTTATACACATTGTCTAGGACCAACATAACTTCCCATTGATTTCCTACATAATCTCTCTTTATCACAGCGGGGATCTAAAGAAATTCCAGACAATTAGTGCTGGAAAATCCCTCTCCTGGCTGCACTAATCATTGAGTTTGAGTCCAAGGCCCATGGCTGCAAACTCAAAGAGGGAGACAAGCCTCCTGCTGGGCCAGATTTCGAATCCTTACGGGCTTAAGGCTCCAAAGCCACGTGATGCCATGACATAGTTCCGCAAATGGCAACTGTAACTTGCAGTTGCACATGTCAGGCCTAAGGACTAAAGGACTAAGCCCTAAGCACACAAACACATGCCGTTCGTAGTCGGCCGTAGACACCCGCACATTCATAACAATTTGTCGGCCAAGAATGTAGCCAAAAATCTCGTACGCTCTCTCAATTGTTATACAACATTTAGGGTCATTTGCATACAGAACCTAAATTAAAATTTGACCGAGCTAAGCTGCACATCCTTTGATGTGCAGGCTCTCGCACTGCAATCTCGCAAAATCCTGGCATCTCCTCACTCCTGGCCAGCGGGTTATTTAATTCAGCCATCCGACCGACAGTTGTTGCAGTTTTCTAATTAGACGAGAGCCAGCAGCAGAGAGGGGTGGCCAGTCATAACAAAAAGTTAATTAAACATGTAATTGTTGCCAAAGAGAGCAGCGAGCAAAGATTTCCCCACGAGTGTTGCCAGCAGATTGGATTGCCAGGATCGAACGGGGAGCTTGTACAGGGTATACTGGAGTTTGGCATTATTATTTGCGAGACTTTGCCCGCCAGCCAGTTGGCCAATTTGATTAAGTTGCAGAGGTGCCGAGTCCTGGCCAGGATCGGAGCGAAAGGTAATTAAAACTGAAACCGGCTAATGGCAGCGACTAGAACTCTAGCTCTAGCTAAAGCCAGCTCGCCTCTCGAAAGCATAATAAAAATTTTACAATTCAATTTCGCTTTTATTTCCCAGATATTATGCCCCGCAGTGGCGCGAGTCTGCCCACTTCATATGCTCTCTTTATTTTATTGCCTCAAATTGTTTGTTGCCATTTCGCATTTGTGCCGCCCGGCTGCCCAGGAACATTTAACTTTGTGCAACATGACGACGGCAAAAAGCAGTAGCCAGGCCACTAGGATCGGGGTGGAAAATGAAAACATAGCGGAGCGCAGCAACTAAAACCAACTATACTTAAAAAACAGAAACTAAAACAGCGCGGCGACAGCGAAAAAAGTTGTCAACTCTCTCCAGTAGCAGTTGGAGGAGTGGCACTACCAAAGAAGGTGGAGAAGGACTCCAGAACTGGGAGTGGGAGTGGCGCATAGCTCCGCTTTCTGTTCACTTTGGCTCGAGTAGAAGTAAAGTCAAGTTACGCGTAGAACTCGGGGCCACGGGACACGGCACGGCCAAGTAGCCAGGCACACACAGAACATTGCAGAGGATGAAAAAAGAAAAAAGAGGGAAAAGGTAAAAGTTCCGACTAAGAGATACCCAGTGGAGTATATGGATATTTAGCTTGATAATTATTGATTAAAATTTCGGTAGATTAGCTAATTTTCTATGAATTTCAAGAATAAATACCCCTTAATAAAAATTCCTTAAAAAATTACTCTTTAAACAAGTTCCTTAGAACTCAAGCCAACCTCTTTCCCGTACAAATACAGAGTACCAAGAAGACAGCAAAGCGGAGAGTAAAGAGTGGAGGACACCAAAAGCACATTTCAGCTTGAACTCCCACGGAGACCCGGGCGAAATGAAATTGCCAACGTGAAAAGTGTAGAAAAATGCAGGCAACGGGAATGGGACTGGAACGTGGAAGCTGTAGCTCGGATTGGAATCCTGGTGGGAGTTGGCCCCAAGGATCGGGGTAACAACAGACTGCTCCTGTCGTGCGTCTGCCGCCTGTTAAACTGCAAAGTAAACGGACAAAATGTTAAATCAAAGCCAAACAAAAGAGGCGTAACGCTCTGCCAACAAGGTGCAGCAGTGGGAGGGGAGCGAAGAGCCTGGACAGGTGGCTGTCGGCCAGGCCAAGTGGGATTCCCCTCGAGGAAAAAGTTTTGCGTGCACTTTTCATAAGTTGAGTGCGACTCTCGCCTTCAGCTGGCTTAGATGATATTCTATCCAATAAACTGATAATAAATATTGAAGTTTGGTAGCCATATTGGACGGTAAAATCAACCTGGAAAATCCTTTAAAATTTCATTACGCGAAATGTGTGTCAGCGCACGGCCTGGCATTTTGCCCCATGAATCTTTTAGTGGGGCATTAAGGCTGCTGTGGCATTATTAATGCGGCTTCATTATGAAATTGTGCAACAAATAATAAATCGATTAAGCAAATATTTGCCGGTGCTAAAAGCGTGTATTTTTACAAATGTAGCCGTTGGTTCTTTTTTTCGGCCTTAACTGCGGGACAGGATGCGGACGGGGGGGTCTCGGTCCAGCCATATGCATTTTCCGTGCGTCATCCATTTTAATATTTCAACAAAACCAGAAATGACGCTGTAAAACCAACGCGGTTATATGTCAAATATTCCCCCCAATGCATATGCATGACAGGGGAACAGGGGGACAGGGGTCTGGGCGGGCTTTTAAATTTTGCATGTAAATTTCATCGCACAAACACATGCGAATGTATTTTGCTTTATGCCCCAGCAGAGAGGGAGAGCTGGCAACTGGGAGCCGCTGCTGCTGTCTGGTGCATTTTAATAAATTTATGATTTTATTTTGAATTTTTTTACCCCCCGAATATGTGTCATTCGCTTGACAATTTCCCTTAAACCAGAAAAAGGAGCACCAGGATCAGAACGAATACGGAAAAATAGCAGAAAGGTCCATAAATAACGAAGCATTTTACTTTGTATTTGCTGGATAAGATTTATAAACGCGTTTTTGTTTCGCTAAATCGAGGGGAAATTTCATCGCGATGCCCGTGCCACATTTCATTGAACGAAATGAAAAAATAATTGAAATATTTGCCAATCAGCAGAGCGAACGAACAGAGAGCGGAGAGCCCAGATAAGGCGAGAATTTCCCAGGAATTCTCAATTGCTGTCTGCGGCACGTTAATAAGCTCTTTGTTGACACGCACACAAACAGCCAGCACACCCAAGGACCCCACGTGTGAGAGGAGTGTTCGTGTATGTGTGTGTGTGGGCAAGGACCTTGTGTTATCTGTGCTGACATTGTACTGGCCCTTTCAGGCTGTCATCTGTGGCACGGGTCCTGGCGGGCTGTCGATTATCGAGTCGAGATTATTAACCTGTCAGTTTAGCGCTTTGTCTTGCCAATGCCAATGCCAACTTGGTCCTTTTCGGGCTCGGCAACACTGACAGCTGCAGAGCATTAATGTAAAATATTTGTTTTATTGCAAACAACAATTTTTTCCAATTCTTTTCGGTACTTATTTTCGTTCTTTAAGCCTGAGTTTGGGTGAATAAAGAAAATGTTTTATGAACAAGAAACTTAAGTTGCATATTAAGGGGAAGTGTGTTTATTTAAAGAGTAGATATGAAACCTAAAAACCAAATATTAATTTAGGGGAAATATTAATAGTAATAATTATAATTTGGCAAGTATATATTTAGAAATATATTTGTAAAATATCTTTAAGTCATTCAACTAACCAACGAAGCACCTTCTACTTGCCCCTGAATTTAACAACAACAGAATGCAAATAACTTCCCACCCATTAATGTAAATTATTACTTTTATTAGGAACAACAGTTTTTTTCTACATTTATTCCGTGCTGTTTTTCCTATTTCTCGCCGGGAATCGCATTCGAAACGGCGGATTGCGAAACCTCGACACTGCCACTGGCCCATAACAGTAACAGTAACAATGGCCGTAACAACGGTGGCAGCCATTGCAGCCATTGCAGCCATAATAGTAACGGTTACAGGCGCACAACTTGTACATGGGTACATTGTAGCCGGTACATGGCAATTGCAATTGCAATTCCCGCACGAGTGCGGCTGCTTTTAAATTTTAATTAACTCAGCGCGCCCGGCTGCGAGCAAAAACAAATCCGAGGGCCCGTCGCTGTCGTGCAGAAAAAGTTATTATTTATTTCATGTTATTTTGTGCTGTTTCAACGCGCCATAAACGAGCGTCCGACTGAGGCCACTGACTTGGCCGAAAACGGCCAAGAGAAGAGGGTCAAGCTGGGGGTAGAGGTAGGAAGGATGGGGTGATGGACTGCAACTAGGCTGGTGGCCATTGCCATGTTCATTTATTTATGAGCATTTTACACAGCCAGTGCACAGACACACTCGCATACACACACACCCAGAGAGCGGCACTTTGAGAAAACTTGTCTGGAAATTATGTAAATTTTTCAGTTATTTTTCGTAGATTCCTGGCAGAGCGAGCCGGGGCTGGGATCGGTTTGGTTTAGGTTCCATCTCGTTGCCCATGTCCAGCATGTCCTTAAAAGTGCCACCGTCGTCCCTCCACTCCGCAGGCCATTGTTGTGGCGGGGGTCAAAAGTTCAACTGCTGTTTCGTAGGTGGCCCTTGTCAACGCAGCTTTTGTGTCTGTGCCTAGAATATATAACCCATTTTTGGCTTTTCACGACAACAGGCCAGGGCCAGCAACAACAAATTGCCGTCCTGCGGTCTCAGCCACATGCAAAATTCTGGGCCACATCCTGATCCCGTTCCCGTTCCCAGTCCCGGTTCAGATCCCGTTCCCGTTCCTGACTCTCGCCCCCATTGTTGTTCAGGCAAGCGAATCCCGACAAGAGTTGACTCAAATTGCATTCGGTGTCCGGCACTCTGTTTGCTAAAGGCCCTTCCAGCTGACATTTGCTGCAGGCCCCAGCATCAGCATCAGCTGAAAGTTGTGTGTTTTTTTTTTGGTTACTTAAATGTGCATTTCAATTTCATAACCGTATTTGCTTTTACCTGTGTCATGTGATGTATGAGCTGGGCCGCCAAAGAATGTGACAAATGTGAAAAATGATTGAATGTCTTCCGCTCGTAATTTGAATGTGAACTGTTCGACCTGTAGCCGGAAGCAGACGAGACAGAAGGAGGCTTTCGAGTCGATTAAAGTCTGGTCATAGGGAGGAGATCCGGCTTTAACCTTTGGCTAACCCATGTCAAATCGCCCACGCCACACTCGGCCATCGGCCCTCTGCCCTTATCCATTTAATTTGCCTGACTTATTGTCTCGCAATCAAAAATAAATTTCCTTAAATCGAAATTAGACGCACAAAGGCCATTAATCTTCAGCCCTCATCCCAGTATCCATTATCAGGGCCCGGCCAGAAGCCCTGGCTGGCTGGAGTTAGTAAGCAGCTAATCTGGCGAATGGCGAATGCAATCTACACACAGACACACACACACGCTGCTATTTCACGAATTATTTATTTTAAATTGCAAAATTGTCTGTGGCCAAATCGGTTTTCATATGCTCTCGCCCACGCCCCCTGCATTTATGGCTATTGTTTTATGCCGTTTTGTTTGTTTTTTCAACTAGACAATAATAATAACAAACGAAGCAGTCGTTTATGGCCGTTTATGTGACTTTATTTACGGTCTTGTTGTCTGCCGCTTTTTGGTTTTTATAATCTTTCGTTTTTTTTCTTTCCTTTTTTGTGGCATTTTTAATTTGATATTTATCAATTTGGGTTTCATCTGCTTTTGTATGCGTTCCGTTGTCTGGAGTTTTTCACTGCCAATTACATTAGTCCCTTGGCTTGTTGACTTGTCTAGAAATGCTTCAAAATGGCTCTTGAGGCAACAAAAGGAAAAACTGAGCAAGTGACAGGGCGGCTTCAAGTCTTCGATACTCTGTGGAGGCATAAAGGCAATGTAAAAGTTTAATAATTAATTCTTTAACCTTAAAACCTGTCAAAAGGTGAGCTCTTTGCTTGTAAATAAATAACCAGAATATAGCCAAGATGCTTATTAGTTCACAATTACATCTTTATTCCCCCAAAGTATTTATTTAACTCGATGTTAAACCAACCCAACTTAAGCTGATAACCAGACATTAGACACGACACATCCCAGGCACACTTTCCAAAATCCGGAATCCCGGCACTCATTCATTGTTTGGCACTAGTTTCGCCCCCAAATGTCATTCAGATTAAATTTGGCGTGAAAGTAGCATTTTAAAATTGTACAAAATACTTAAGGCGAAGGCGAAGGGTTCGTGGGGGAGGGGTTGTGTGTGTGTGAGCTCGCGCATAACAAAGGGAATGGCTGCTGGTGCTGTTGTGGCTGACATTAAAGGCAAAAGGCGCGAGTGGTGAAGCAACAGTCGAGCTCAGGACGTGCCACACACATACACACACTGCTGCACAGCTGTACCATAACTTTGTAGTCTACTTTGGGGCGGGAACACCCACATGGATGTTTATGAGAGCCAGAACGTGATGGGAGAAGCGAAAGGACTCGGAGCTCACAACAGCTCACGATGGCTCAGAACTTTGGGCTCAGGGCTCTGGGCTCTCGGCTCAGGACTCAGGACTCAGGTCTCAGTGGCGGGCTTTCCTTTCTGCCATTCCTTTGTGGCGCACGCACTTTGCCTTAAACAATTGTTTGCAGCAGCCCTCTTTGTGTGAACCGCTTTTCCAGGCGCTTTTCCCACGTGCCCGTTTCCAGCTGAAAAGGAAGGTTTCCGTGCTCGCCGTGTCCTGGGCCTCATTTTGCTTTTTACGTAAGTCGCAAGGCGGTGAATCTGTTGTTTGTTTTCCCTCGGAGGAGTTGCGTTGCCCCTGTCCAGACTCTGGTTAAATCTGGTTAAGGATTTGCCGCCGTTTAGGTGTCCAGTCTGGAGGATTCTTCGGATTCTCTGGGTTCCTGGGACTCAGTCAGGCCTAATTGATGCGCTTGAACCTAATGATCGATTTGAATTACTACGAATTTCGTTGTAATAACCCCAAAAAGGCTGAGCCCCGTCAAAGCAGATTTATTTCAAATGTTGTCGGAGCGTAAATCCGATCCGATAGCGAAAGACCTCCCGGCAGACACATCAAAGCAGTTGCCTAGTCAACCAGCCGCAGAAAAATGGAATCGTTCCGGCGCGCTCCCCTCCAATAACTCGGGATGCCTGCCTCGCCATCTGTTGCGCCCGTTGTCCTGGCTGCCACATGCAAATGTTTTGGGATAAAGGCGACCGAAAAACCCCCAACACAACACACAACAGAACAGAACACAAATGTGGGGCTACTTTGTGTCTGATTGTCGGGCTGTGAGCGAGTGTTTGCGGGTTTATTCCCCTGCTTTGTGGGTTTATTTTCGGCGAAAAATAAGATGAAAATATTATGTCACGGTACCTTTATTCGATAACTATATTTACGCCGCATCCCGCCAGTCCTAGCACAGACAGAGAGAGAGAGAGTGTGTACATAAAATATGGGGTCATGTTTTGGCCAGCCATCGGCATTATTTATGCCGCCATCCGCCTACGTGCATTGTTTGGCTAATAAAGCAAAAAAGGGAGAGCACGGCGGAAGCTGTGGGGATATTTTCGGCGAATGTTTTCACAGCTAACAACCGGGGACATGCCACCGATACACCGCCTTTTCACACCTAAACGAATCCATACCCATGGGGCATAGCCCAACCCCTACCCCCTGTAGCTGCAATAACAATGCACAATGGCAGCGATGGATTGAGCAAACAATGAAACGCTTTCGATCGAGCGATGCCGCAGGGATCAATGCATATTTCACTTTTGAAAAGCCGCAGAAAACGCTTTGACGTGCAATTGAATTTATTAAAAAACGCTAACTTCTCGCTCAATCATGCTCGATCATCCCACCTGGCGGCCATCAAAAGGATATCGAGTCCTGCGACCCCTCCTGCCTCTCCTGCGGAGCTATCGCGCATACTAATAAAAGCCCCGAAACGGAAGTGCGTGCGCACGTATGTGTGTATTGCGCTGGGTTGTGTGGGTGAGCACTGACGACATTAGCGCCATTTTGTCGTAATTAATGTGCGCCATATTAGTTGCTATTTGGCCATTTTTCACACACACACAAACACGCCGGCACAGGCGCTCGCAAAACAGTTTTGTGGGGGAAAACTTTTGCAATTTTAGTTGAAGAATTTCGCACAGCTGCCTGTTTCCTGTGGCTATGGGAAAAACTCTGTGAAAGCCGGGCCCAAAATAGCTGTCTGCCTGTGTTCGTTAGCGTTTGTCTGTGTGTGTGTGTGTGTCTCGACATCCATCTTCCGACAAAAGGAGCCACCCACGACCCACTTACCCTCCTCACATATACAGCTTTTTGAGACGAGTTTTTATTGCTGGCATAATTAGCCCAACTGGAGCAGGAGGCGCCTGGCCAAAAGTCAAAGGAAAACACCAACGAAATGCCAGCAGACTGTGGTCGAGTGGCTACATTCTGGCCGGAGTTTACTGTCCTTGAAACGTGTATCTAATTCACAATATTATTCTGGCCGAGGGGAGATATCAGCACCAAGAAAAAGTAACAAATCATCAAATTGTGGTTACTGAGACATGTTAGTGGAAGGTTCTAGCTGAAGCTGTGAAATAGTGAAAGGCAATTATAGGAAATATTATTAGTTGGCTTTAATTAAAGTAACAGGAGAAGTCATAAGTGGTTTTTTGTAAAACCTTTTGTGTTAAATATTCAATATGGGCAAAGTTAATTGAAGTAATTTTTTGAAAAACTAATTCCCGCAAAGAACTTAGGGGGATTTATATAAATCTAGTCCAAAAATTGGTTAATGGACAGCAACTAAAAGTGATTGATGGCCTTAACTCTACATATTTCTCTTATTATTTTGAATATGTTAATATTTTTCTTAGAAATTTCCTAACACTCCCCTTTTGATCATACATTAAATGAACTCCTTCCTGCTGCTAGAGTCCTGGAACCGCCCTCGCCGGATGCTTCCATTCAGCCTGTTTATCTCACGCTGCCTTTCACAAGGTTAGTTAGCCAGTTGGGCCTCCCCACCCTCAACCTCAACCCCTCTCCGGCTGCGTATATTTAAATGATTTGCTGCTAATGCGTCTGTTTATGTTTTATGTTGATGTTGCCAGAGTCTGCGGCCCTTTCTGGGTCTGCTGCTGCTACTGCTGTGCAGGGCCTATCCTATCTGACTTTGTGCAATATTTATTTGCGGCGCTCTCACACACACCGACAACGCCGCAGTGTTTATGTTTGAGCAAACACACAGGCAGCGGAGCGGGCAATGCCAACGTGGTCACATGTGCGTGGTGCGCATTAATTTCTATGGCCGGAAGTTGACTAGACAGTTGACTGCCTCCTGTGTCTGCCACATCAACACACGCACACACACACACATACGCTTTGTGTATTTGTGTAAGCTGCTTTTTTTCATTTCTCCATCGTTGAGCTCTGTGCTTTGGCCTCGATTCCATCGCTCAGTGTGTCAATATTTGCCGTTGGGCTTTGGAGGTCGCGGAGAAAGACATGCGATGAGCTCGGCTAATTGCCACCAAAGTTGTATTGGATTCGCCAAGCCACAGCACAGATTGTTAAAGTATAAAATCAATTTTCCAAAGAGCCAGGGAACTTGGTACCATTGCCTGTAAGCAGTCAATAGATTCTATATTGAATTTTAATTATAAAATTAATATTATTTAAATGGTAGAAAGTTAGTTTATTAGATTTATTTTAGAACGAACTTTGTTGGAATTTTATACTATAATTTCGTTTTAATCAAGAGGCAGATTAATCTTCCTTTAAATCTACATTTACTACCATTTTCTTAAACGATACTTAAACTAACGTCTTACCTTTTTTCATTGTATCCCAATCTTCCCTCGGAAATGTCTACTTTCTTGTGACTTTAGCTCCCCCGTTAAGCTGTGCTTTAACGACCCACACTATCGATTCGTTGGTTTCAACCGATTTATAGCCACATTTATTGCCATTACTGAAATATGCTGCATTAAAAAATTGGTGACTTTCCCCAACCCCCACGGTGGCCATAAATCAACAGGCCAAGAGGAAAACTACTTAAAGCGCCATTACAACAAATTTAAAGCAATTTCCAAACTTAGGCCAGCCGCACACGCCCCGATCCCTGTCCCGCCCCCACCCCGACCATCATTTGGTTTGGAAAGTTGTGCCAAATAAAAAGGCCAGCAGAGCAGAGCAGAGAAACCGGAAAAAAAAGAGCCAGGGCCAGGAGGACAAGGCAAAAAGAAAACAAATGTTTTGGACACTTTATTATGCGCATTATTCACTGCTACAATGTTTTATCCCTTTTCGGCGCAGGACTGTTGCTCCCGTTGTGCCGGCGATTTCTACTCCATTAACTTGACCCAAAGGTCCACTCAACGGGAAGCGCTTCAAGAAATCACTCTCACTCCCACGGTGCCCCCTTAAAGCCAAGTCCTGTATAAATGTCAAAGCAAGCAAGGCCCAGGAGTTGAACATTAGCCAAGTATTATGATTTGATGTGCCTCGATCCCGATCCCGATCCCCATTCCGAGCCCTTTGTGCCAAGTCACTTGTGCAGCTGAAGGCTTTCGGGACCAGGACTCAGAAGGCGAAGGTTCAGTGGGCCTGAATTGCAGGCTCAGCCCTGTTTCCAGCTGAAGTCACCGCCGAGGCCGCCCATCATGTGTAAAATTAGCTTATTCTGTTGGATAACCTGCAAGCCATCCTTATAACCATCCTCCGGACTCGGTCCCAGCCACTGGGCATAGAAATAGATTGCTCCGGTCGCTGTTGCATAATTCTCGGTGCGCTTAATGCAATTTTTATGTAGCCTGTGCATTAAGTCATAGTCAGGAGCCGGGAGGAGGACACATTTCTTTTGCCTGTTGGCGCATTAAATTTATATGGGAATTGCTCTGCCAGCCATATGGGACACCGGCAGGAGCAAGAGCAGGAGCAGGAGCGCCAGCAGCAGCAGCAGGAAAAATGGAAAATATCCCCCGCCCCACACCCACAAACTTTACCTCGACCGCAGCTCCTTCCTATTTTGACTTGCTGCCAAGCATAAATTTTACAAAACTCAACAAATAACCCTCGGGGCCGCACGGATAAGGCAGGATATGGCCAAGAGGGACCCAAGGACGAGCGTGGACTCCTGGACACTGCCAGGTTTTTCCCGATGCCATCTCCATGCCCTCGCTAAAATTTATTTTGTGGGCGTGCAGTTTTCAATTTGGCAGCTGCCTGGCCCAAAGTATACGCAGAAAGCCTGCCAAAGGCGTGTGTTCAGCAAAATCAATAAAAACACATTTAAAACCGCACCAGGACACTAACACGACACAAAAACCGTTGGCCCCATGGATGTGTTTTTGTGTCGAGTCAGCGGGACCACTCCCGAGGACTGCAGGCCAGTGGAGTCCGGTTGAGTCCAGAGTACAATGCTAATTCCGAGCGGATTTTGTCGGGTGCTCTGCTGGTGGTGGGAAGAAGGCTTCTCGGTCAGCATGGAACGAATTACTGCCTCTGGGCGAATGTTAATTCCATCAAGCTTTTCCCACTCGCGCTGTTTGCCCAGCCCGATTGCATTAGGTTCTCCCCCTCCTTGGCCTTCCACCCCGTACACCGTGGCGTATACGCATTGTTGCGACTTGAGTGCTGACGGCTGAGTCACCCGCTTTCGATTTACGTGCCGCGCTTTAAAAGTAGTTTGACCCATTTACAGGCCGTGCATTCTCCTCGTAAAAGCTAAGGCTGCTCCCTGACAAAAGTATCCTCCATTTGCAGAGACATCCGCACGTGGCAATAGGAGTTTGTCAGGCATTTATGTTTGCAATTTAAATGCTTTTCCCCCAGCTGGCTTTTCATTTCAGCCCGTTGACATACTGCGAGGCCTGCCCTGCCTTGTTCTTCTCCGGCGAACTTCCACCTGGAGGACTCTCCCACTACCGGGCATAAATACTTTCGTTTGCCTCCAGATGCAGATGCGGATGCGGATGCGGATGTGTTGCATAGTTTCGAGTGCCATTCAATGGAGTGTGCATCCCCGAACCACTCCACTTATTTATGCATTCGTGCGCACTTTTTCCCTGTCGCCGCTGCCGACGTTGGAGTGCATTTTAATTTCGTTTGCATATGACAGGCAGCGCCCCATCCTATGGGCCCATGGAATCCAGCGAGACTTTCATTCATTTGCCTGACGCTGCTTAAATATGCACGAAACCCCGGGCCTGGTCCCACTCACTTTCCCATGTTTGCAGCATACAAAATTCATCGAATTCATAAAATGGATTTATGAAGAGCGCTCTCGATTCGATTCGATTCGATTCGGTTCGGTTCGATTCGATTCGAGTCTGGCCTGCCTGACGTGGCGAAAATTCAAGAGATGCCAAAAACAAATTCGAGTGGATACATTAAGGCTTTGCAAATGTTGTGTAAGCACTGGAGATGCTCTCGCCAGCCTTTCAGCTCAAACATTTAACGTCTGTCGGTGATGGAGAATGCAAACGTTGCCAGCTGCAGCCATTATTTTTTCACAAAGTATTGAATCGACCATCGAAAGGAGGTAAGGTCAGGGGAGTTCATTCGGCCTTCGAATTACTGTCAGGACATATACACACGAGCTTGATATCGAGTAATTATAATGGAGAGGAGAAACTCAAATAAATTTTAAATGTTTAAAGCAGTTTATGGATGGTTATAATGTGTCTTATAATTCCGTTAAATTATAACCCCTTATTTGCTTATATTCAAATTGTAAATACATAACAAAGTCAAATGGTTTTTGTGTTATTTTTATGGGAATATAAGCTTCTTTATTTCCATTTCCAGCCCAGTTTTCAGGCCCTCGAATTGCTTTTCGTCATCACTCCCAAAGCAGATATATAAAACATAAAGACTTGAGAGCATTGAAATGTAAGCACCGAGGCTTTTATAACCTTTTTACAATCTAAGAACCCATCTGGTCAATTATCCACATCGAGCCCCTTGTTAGTCCCAATAAAAATGATACAAATTAATGAAACATAAGTCAAAAGCAGCGACGAACAGACATAAAATGCCAATCAAAAGCCTATCTGCCGAACGGAACCAGACAGCCGCCGCCCTGCCCGACTGTCCGGCATGGCCCCAAAAATGTTTGTAAGACTCCTTTGCCAGTCCCTGTACCCTCTACCCACTTCAAAAGGCGTCGCAACGTTGCACAGTCAATTTGCGTTCGAGATTTATAACAGTCACAATGCGCCGTTCCATGGAAACAGTTGACTCGGCACCCGTCACACCCGCGCACAACCAAAAATGGGACCAGGAGAGACGTGTCCTTGAAGCGGGCGCCCATCGAATCATCAACTGGGCCGCTGGTCCCGTTTCGGCGAGCGCTTTGCCATAAATATTTTTTGCTCGATCAAGTGTACTAATTTAATGTGTTGCCATGGCTATGGCCATGGCTATATATCCCACATATACCTAAGTATGTGTGTGTGTGTATGCATGCGAATCGATGACTCGACTGACTTTAGCAGGACTCCCGCCTGCCCCAACCACTCCCCGTGCGCTATCAGCGCTGGCAGGACATTCAAAACAAGATTTATGACAGGCGTGCGCTAACTGGAAGATGGTGGGGAAGAGGCCATGGCAGACAGGCAACAATAAAATGAAATCAACGTTACGAAACAAGAGAAATGACAACGTTGCTAAATGGGCTTATCTGAGGCAGCTAGCGGGTTGGAAAGAGACAGCTATCCAGCCATCCACCCAGCCGGCTCGGACCGTGCAAAGTTTTTCGATTGTCTGCCGAGCTCAACTTGGAGAATTTTTCGCTTGAAAATTTGATTAATGCTTCGCTCCTCTGACTGACGGCTATTAACAAGGAAGGGATATCCAGCGACAGGGCCAGAGATCAGGGGCCCCAACCGGGTACTGTGTGTGTGTAGCAGGTCATGATTTGCCGACTGAGATTTATCTTCTGGGATCCTATTAAATTTCCAAAAGAGCAACAAGCCATCGGGGTCACTTAAAAGTCCATGATGAGTGTTGTTTGCGGAGAAATGTTCTTGGGATTACACTGAGGGAAAACAATCAATACATCAAGGGTTTTCTTAAGGGAGTTGCTTAATTTGTTGTAACTTCTATACTATTATTGTTTAATATTAAATTACGCAAAAGAAAGGAATGCTTCAGGTAAAAGAACCTCCTACTAAAAATTATAGTTTTGTGTATGTATTTCTCAAGATTTTACCTTCCACCTTGCTCTCCTTTGTCTGCGTTAAATTAAGCCTTCTTTTGGACAACATTCTCCTTTTGTACCATTCTTATGCAACATCCTTGTGTGCGACGGGATCTGGGTGCACGGTGGCAGGTGCAGTTCAAAGCAATTTCATTGCTGAAACAAAAACCCGATCCTCTGTGAGCTCCTTTCCCGTGTTAATTATGTGCCCTGTGCAAGTTTCGCCAAGCATTTGTCTTTATTATGGGCTGAGCCCGAGCCTCGGGACGATGACTACCTGGCAGGCAGCAAGGACATCTGCCGCAGCTCCTTGCCAGCCCGAGCCTGTCGCCTTTATTATCATTGTTGCCGTCGCCGCTGCCGCCTGTCGCTGTTGCCTTTGTTTTTCCGCACTGACATTCGGGCGACACAATGCGAGGGATGGGCAGGGGTGTGGAATTCCGGGAGCATAAGCTCGGTAAGCTCAGTGGAATGGAGAGGCAACAATACATCATGTATGCAAAATGATGTATGCATGTAAATGACGACGACGACGACGCACAAGTGTTGCGAATTAGGCCAAGGAGAAGCATTAATAAACGCATTTAGTGGCCGCTGGCATACGCGGCGTATGCGCAATGCAAAGAAAAGGCATCGTGGGAGGTGAGGAATAAGCTTAGATAATCGCAGGCGCAGGCAGCAGAACAAGGATAAGAACAAGAACAAGAACAAGAAGCAGATGATGATGATGATATAGACGACACATGCAGGCTTATAATTTGCACGTGGCAGGCAGTCAGGCAGTCAGGCTCCTCCTGCCGCCATATTTTTCCCTCTGAGCATGCTAGTATATAGTGATAGTATGTGTACTTATTGTGTCACTGAGCTTGACATACTTTCCACTTAGGCAGCAGCATCAGCACCCCCACTCTTATTTTCCCCCAGCAAGTTTATCATTTGCAGCCTTAGTTATGCATAGTGTTACAGCCCGCGCGCCACTTTCACCCGCCTGGCAAGTCATCATTGTCGTCTCTCAAGTTGCTTGCTCAATTTTCTCCAGCGACTCGAGCCCGAGTCGTGCTGTTGCTGAGGCGACATTAGTCGTAATATGTCAGCCTGTTACTTTTAGCCGCCTACTTTTAAGTCTGCTATCTTTGCGACGGCGAGAGTGAAAATAAGGAAAAGCGGGGCGCTGCGGTCTCGTGTGTGTTTGCACACATTTCACTACATATCTTGAGGCGCACTGCAGGCAGTCCAGGATCCGCTTTCAGGGCCTGGATCTATGTATATGTCCTGCCAGCAGAGAAACCATTATAATTAACGCCGCTTGCTATGCTTTAATTCGCCCTCTCCAACATCCTCCCGTCCGCCTCCACTCAGCCACGCATAATTAACGTATAAATTACTTATAGTGTGACGTTAATAATCCGGGCGTTAATAGATTTTTCCTCTGTTTTTCCGGCCCATTTCCATTTGTTTATTCTGGCTAACGCACACGCAGGCTGCCAGCTGTGGCTAAAACGGAACTGCCCCCCTCCTCGGCGGGGCCAATGGCCTAAATTATCGATAATCAATGAATTTGGTCCTTTATTGTGTTTTCCCAATCGCTTTCAGGGGCAGCTCCAGTGTGTGTGTGTGTGTGTTTGTGTTTGGGTGCGGTAAAATAATTGTTTATCGAAATAATGGAAGCATTAATTTCCGCTTTATTGCAGTTGGCTTTTTGTTTATGCCGGTATACCTGCGACTATGTTTTATGCGCCAGTTGCCAGACCTAGCTCAGGCCGAGGATAATTAAATATTCAAGAGCCCCAAGGGTTCCCAAGCTCTTTATTAAAATCCAGAACACACACACACACACACGGATGGAGACTCATTAAAAATCCTCACTCAAAAGTCATGTTGCCTGCCCTGTCAAACATTTTGTAAGCAATTTAAGTGCAAAATCATGCGACAAACTATAAACCAACAAGCCGCAGACCCTCCTCCAATGGCAGGGGCGTGTCCGACAACTAATGAGACCCACAATCCTGGCCGGAGTGGGGGGGGGGAGGATAGAAATCCTGAAGTTCTGCTCCCTTAGCCATTGTCGCTGAGCCGCAAGGCATTCGAAAGGCAAACAAATAGACATTAAAAAAGGCACAAAACCAACAGCAATAATCAGTTGAGGGTCTAGCATTCAGCCGCTCCTCCCTCCCCTTGCCCACAGCATTATCACTATTCCGCACCGAACCGAACACCCCGACAAATGGCACAAAATTGTAGAGGTTGACGTTTAATTTGCCACTTTTATTAACAGCGCTCATATTAGGGACTCATTTATCAGGTCCACTGTCGCTCTTGCCGCTGTTGCTATTGTTATTGTTGTTGTTGTTGGACCAACAAAAAACAAAATGAAGCCCAGGAAAAGCCGAGGTGGGCGGGGGGATAACACCCTCCGCCAGCAGACATGGCACACAGTGTAGCAGTTGTGGGAATTATTTAATTTAGACACTGCGCTCAGACCTTCTGCATTGCTCTTGGAAATGGGAAGTGGGACGAGCACAGTGGAATGGAATGGTAAAAGAAGAGGATAAATAAATCAAAAGTGATTTAAAGACTCTACTTGAAATATCCCAATTTATTTTATGTAATTATTTATTAGAATAATTAGAATTGGAGCAGATAAATTGCATGATAAATTGCTGATAAGAGAAATAGGCAAGATATCATTTCAAATATATAAATCATATAAATAACATAAAAATATAGGTTAAAAAGACTAAAATTTTATTATTTTTACCTCACATACCCGTAAAATTCATCTAAATTTAAAAACGAGGTCAGTTTTGGATACTTTGTACCCCTCAAAGCCACTCCTGCTGCCTTTCCAAAGTGCCAACTCCTCACTCAAGCTGTATTGCTGTTACAACCATTGTACAAGGACTCCCAGAGCTGGGAGCACCCATTTAACTGGCAAGTTGTTTTTGCACTCTCATGATGCCACTGCTGCAGACAAGGACTAGGAGGAGAACCGGGACCGTGTTCTGGACCGGCAACGGGAATAGGAACAGGAACAGGAACCAACCAGGGCACAGACCAACTCCTAAGCTATTGCTTTGGCCCGAGCCGGGCCAAATTAATGACAATGACTCTGAACGCCATGGCGGAGTGGGATGCCGGCGTCCGTGTACCCACTGATTGTTCGGTGGGTTCTCCGGCCCCGAGTTGCTCCAGCTCCAGCTTCAGCTTCGGTTACTTTTTCAGTGTTTGTCTGCATTTGCACTGACACATGACAGAGCGTTTCATTTGTTGTGCGGCGGAGCATGACGCGAAGGAAGTGGGCTCTGATGCCTGGCCAGGATTAAATATTGCATTGCAAAAACTCAAGGGTTCGAAGGGCAGTTATGAAGTGTCTGGCCCACCCCCCAGACTATTCCCCAGTTAATTGAGAGGAAGGAAGCTGGTGGTTGGGTTGGGCGAGTCACTTAGCTGCTTATTAACTCGCCAACGATTGGGCCAAGACACGCAACCCAAACGCGGTTAACGCTACACTTATGAGCTGCTGCGGATCCTGGCCGGTGAGCAATGTAATTGGCTAACCGCTCACGTTCGGATTCCATTTCCACGGACACACATTCATCATTGCCAAGCCGGCTAATTGGCCGGCTGGCCGGCATAAATGGTTAGTGGCGGCGCTGCCAATGTGTAGGCCCATTCTGCGGCTGCGGCTAATCAGTATTAAGCTGCGGCACATGTCGGACAGGACTGACAATGCGCCAAACTGTAGACTGAGAGCCACTCCCCTCCCCCCGGTTAATGGGAATTAAATTTCGAAATTAAAAACTTCCTTTGCAGATGACGGAATCGCTTCTTTGGCCAAATATTTGCTGCCTGCCAACAGACGCATCATCAAAATGTTTTTCTTCTGCCGTATTTATGGCCGTGCAATGTAACAAACACATCATAAATGGGGCACAACACATACTTAATGAAATATTTATGTGCCTTCTGTGCGTGTGCGAGTGTGCGTGCGAGTGTGTGTGTGCAGTGAGCACATATTTGCCATACATTACGCACACATTACGGTCTGCTGTATTTGTATTTGCTTTACTCACAACAGCAGCAGCAGCAGCAGGGATATGAATTTTTTCTGTTTCGGGCGCCGAAATAAAACAAAAGATGCTGGGGAAAAAAACGTGCTGCATATACTTTGCTGCGCACTTTGAGGCCAGAGGCTACTGCTCTCTACGGTTTCATATTTTTTAATATATTAGCTAGGAAAATATTATATTATATTATGTCGTACGGCATAGAGGGAAAGATGTATGTATGCGCAACGACTGCCTTTAAATGGGCATGTAAATTTTATTTGTTTTTTACGAGCGCATAAATCAAAGAAAATTGTTTTTATACAAAAAATATGTGCGTTGCCCCTTTCAATGGCCGAACATTTCATATTTTATGCGGTCGGCGACCCTTTTCTGCAGGCATTTGCTACCAAAAAAAAGGGAGCTCGAGTCCCGGAGAAATCCTTGGTTGGAATTCCAACCATGCAGCGAATCCACCTACGATCAACTGCAGTCGATAGGAGGATTCCAATCAATACTCGAGTACAAAATAAACGCCTTCGGGCGTCGCTGTTCCCATTTGAGACCCTACGCATCTGGCCGTTTTCTTTGGATTTTTCCTCTTTGTTTTTCCAAAAATTGATTTCATTAATTTCTAATGCTATCTGAAAATATACAAGGAACAACAGCCGCTGGCTGTTTTCACAATGAGAGAGGAACAGAGCCGGCAAATACATCAATGGAGAATAAAAAATATAAAAAGCAGAGGGCAACGTATATATTTTCACAGAAAAACGAAAAAAGCAAACTGTACTCCACGAATTATATCAAAAACGAAATGAGCAAATGTATATATGTGAAAAGACACTGAATTGAGACAGAAACAAATACTGTATACCCTATAAAGAAATGTAAATAATACTAGAGAAAGTAAAACTTTACACATTTCATTAACTACATGCCATTTGGTCTTGAGTTCATGAGGTTTTAAAAATTAAAATCATTATCAAGTTCCCCCATAATTATACATATTCCAGTGGACTCTTTGAGTTCCCTTACAGAAAATGGCATGAAAACGTATCAAATAAAAATGAGATGAGGAATTAAATAAAATAAGATACTCTTGTTGAAAATTTCATTTGGAAATTCCTTGTGCAGCAATTAGGGGAAATTCGTTTGGGTTTTTTTTCCCTTAATTTGCGTTGTTTGTGCCATCTTGGCTTTTGGCATAAGAAAATTAATTTAGCCCTGTAATTGTGTTGCTCTCTTTTTTGTAAGGACACTACAAATCCTTGAAGGCAATTTCCATTTGTTCTTCGCTGCTACGTTTTCATTATGTAATTATTTCCACATGCTCACGTTCGCACATCGAATTCATTACATTTTTTTTTCTTTGGTTTATCAGATTCACCTTTTTGGGAGCAGAAAACTAAAACTAAACCAGGGCTGGCCCAGCGCTTGTCGAGTCAGCAACGCATTACCCGATCCCACTTTCAGATAAAAGTAAAAGCAGCGACACGTAAACGGTCACGGCTTCGCACACAACCAAGTCCTGCTACCAAAAAAACTCACACAGATTCGCACACAATCACTCTAATACACGCAACGTGTTGGCACCCCTTTCTTATGCAACAATTTTCGAATGCTGGCCGAAATCACAGACTCTCAGACGGGCACAAAGAGCCGGCTTAATGGCCCCGGCGGATGGAATGGGCTTGGATGGGGCCGAAAGGACGAAGGACGACATAGAGACCCGCATAAAAGGCTCTCCAAATGCAGGCGGAGGCCCTTTTAAGTATCTATAAAATGAAAATGTTTATAGAAAAAGTGCTCAAGTGACTTGATTTGTGCATTAAAGATATGTGTATATAGGTTCCACCTGACACGGAGTATTTCCTCGACCATAAAATGCAAGAGATACCGCTGAGCCAGAGCCAGAGCCTGAGCCCGGTGCCACGTGCTTGTATCTCCCAGATACTTATGCTGGGTGGCAGGCATAATGTAAATGCGAAAAGGGTAGACCGGCGCACACATTCACAATGGCCACTAAAATTCGGCCGTTAAGAATCCTTTAAGGGGCATCGGGACCGGAAGTGAAAGTTTTCCATAGTCAGTCAGTCTGTTACTCAGCCATTTACTGCATTTTTATGTGAGCGGAGGTGGAGGAAGGAGATGGCGAGGACCGACATATGGAGATTGGCCCTTGCCATTGATGGTTTATGTAAGAGCCGGTTGTGTGGCCGAGAATCCGGATCGTTATAGTTATGTATGGGATGTAAAATGAACAGACGACATGGGAACTCTCCTCAAGATGGGCCACAGTCCGTAATGAAATGAAGTGTATAACATTTTATTTTACGAGTGCGTATTCAGTTTGCTGAAATATAATGAATACCATTTGATGGCACAATAAAACTATTGATTTTAAGGCGATTTAGCATTTAGATTAAGTTTTCAGTAACGGATATAAATAAATGCTTAAGAACTACCCAAGTTAAGATGAAAATCCTGCGTTTTGTGCTTCTTGTTTAATTAATTATTATTATTAAACTTCAATTAAGCTAATGGAAAGGGTAACTTAGGCCAAGCTATACAGCTTTATCGATCCGTGAAAGAGTTCTTCCTTTAAAGCAATTGTCCTGTTTAATTTTCCCTTAAAAACCCTCGCTATTTTCGTAATCCCATTACTTCTCGCCCGTGTTAATGGGATACGAATTAAATTTAATATAAAATTCATTTGGCCAAATCAAGGAGACCGAGACAAAGCGATTGCTTGTTACACTTTTCGGACTGGCCGAGTCGAGCACTTTCAATAATTGCCACTTTGGCGCCCATTAAAGCCAACTTATGCCCACGATTGACTGCTGCAACAGCCGAGGCCTATCCCCCGGCCCTCTTCTCGAGTCCCTTTTCTACGACTCTCTTTCTGGCCAGCTCCACCTAGAACGCATAATCATTATCGTTACAGTTTATTGCACATTAAAACTGCGCCGCTGTCGCCCTTTACTTTTATGCCACCGTCGCTGGGCCAAACACTTGGCATTACATAAAGCAAATGGCCATAAAACGGAACTGAGAACATGGCCGAGACGAAGGGAAGAAGAGAACGAACTCGAACGAGTCTTGACCGACTCGTAATTGTCACCCTCAGCGCCTTTTGTTGGAATTTACACATGAATAGTTGCCGGACCTCCTGCCAGTGGGAATTTAATTTAATTGCGCCTGAAATTTGCTTCCATCTCGAGCACCCTCTCTCTCCGCGAATCGTTCGCCTCAATTGTATTTGAAATTTTTATTTGATTTTTATTTAATTTTTAAGTACTCCCCAGGCGGGTCCCAAGTGTATGCAATTAGCGGAGGAGTCCCGAATATCTCTCAATCTCAATATGATTTGCAGTTGGCCAAAATTTACGATTGAATGAAGCTGAACCCTTCGCTTAAGCTTAAGCCCGACTAAAAAGCAAATCCAATAAAACGGGGTTAGAGCTGTCACGCTTATTTTATTTGATAGCCCCATGATTTTAGCAAATTATGCAAATGTTTGCACTTATTTGAAACAACATTTTTGTTACTCATATTGAGTCGCCGCACTCGCTCTCAATTCCCTCGGTTGCTGGCAAATATTGACAAGAGTTTTATTTAAATTTGGCTGCCAATTCCTTGGCAGGAGTTTCCGGCAATGTCACTGCGCTCCTTCCCCTGCTGCCACGTTCTGCGCATATTTTTGCGAAATCAGCAAATGTTGCCGTTGTCAACTGACTTGGCCCCTGCCATGTCTCGATTCGCAGATTCTATTTTTTCTGCCTGCCGTCTTCGCTTCCGTCGACAGTCGTCGAAGGAGCAGTGGGTAGTGAAGCAAATGCCACTAATATGAAAGCAAATTTGCATAATAATTTTTGCCAGATTCTTTTGCTAGCTCTCTGCCGTCATATTTAAGTTGAAATTCCTTTAGTTTGGCTTTCGAATATCACGATTTGGTTACTCTTTAATGCTTGTTTATTTTCACAGCGGTCAAAGCACTTGCCACTGCCACTGCCACTGCTAATTATATTAATTGAATTTAATGGCATTTAATGAGAAAATTAATTAAACTGCTTTATTTATTGCGTCACATTAAACGGATATATTTTTTTCTAGCTTCTGACAAAGAGAGCGGTTTGTTTTTTTTGCGGAATTTGGCCTGTGGCTTTGGTTAATATGACAACTACTATTGGACAAAAAAAACGAGGTTTTTTCTTCTATTCATAAAGCGTGTGTAATTAAAGAGCCAGCTGGGTCCGATTATTCATTAATAAATTGCATTAATCTTAAAGCTTAAAGCAAATATATGAAATATTTCATAATGAAAGTAAACTATTGAGCTTGAGCTCAATTGTTGGTACAATAAAATAAATAATCCAAAGTTAAAGTTCATTTATCTGCACACCTTACGCCTGTTTGCCCCCCTTGGCAATAAAAATAATTGGCTATAAATGCGCCAAGAGTCAAAACAAGAAGGCCAATTGTCAAGGAGCCAAGGAGAGTGCCACGAGTGGCTGGCAAAATGGAGACCCGGGAAGGAATAAGAAATCAACACATTGCTTTTAATTAATGGAAGCTGCAGAGCACACACAACATACACCACTTCCCAGTGGCAATGGCAGTTACCGTGGCGTTTTTATGACTTTCCGCCTGGCATCTGGGAATGCCATCAAATCGGAGCGAAACTGGGGTGAGAAAGTCACCTTGTCGCTTGTCAGTTTCAAGTGCGTTGAGTTATAATTTTATGTGCAATTAATTTGCCACCACACAAGCACTCACACACACACACACACACACACACACTCGTTTAATGCGTTTCCTGGCTTGTACGTGGGGCCAACTAATGAGCCAACAGCTACTGTTTTGGCCTGTCTGGGCTAGAAATTTTTGTTTAGCCCGCAAAAGCAATTTTAATGGCCACCGTGTTTTGGCAATTAATGTTGATGGCTTTTTTATGGTTCAAAACGACATGGAAAAAAAAAACACAGCCGTTTTCCATGCATCCAGAATGCAATTCGTTCGATCAGTTTGCTTTATTCAAGCCGATAGCTGGAAAACAAATCAGCACAAGTGGACAAACGTGGCCGAAATTGCAAATTCCAGCACAAAACCACGCACAGCCTCTGGACATTTTGCGATTGATTTTTGTTGTGGCTGCGAAAAAAGGAAGGGCAAGGGGAGAACGAACTGCGTTTGGGCCCAGAGAAAATCTCTAATTAGCTAATTGCTATAATTAAATGTTTTGCCAATGTTGGCATTTCGTTTAACTCGGGCGCAAGGATAATGTAAATTCTGAGAGCTGCCCTCGCTGTGCCAGTGTGTGTGTGTGTGTGTGTGTGCGCTGTGTTGTCCTTCCGCTTTTGTGTTAGTATATGTGCAAGTGTGTGTGTTTGGGGCCGACGTCATCATCATTACCATCATTGGCATTGTTATTATTGCGGTTGCCCTCGTGCCTCGGCACTGGCTGTGCTCGCTCCGTAATGGCAAATCGAACATATTTGCATATGAAATGAGCGAAAAATCGAAACATGGCGGCAGCCAGGCCCGGGCCATGTGGAGCCCCAACAAAACAAAAAAAAAGAAAAGGGAACCCAGCGATTTCCGGCTTAGGAGCCATCACATTTTAAACGAGTCTCCCCCGCTCCGACTTGGCCGATTATTATGCAGAATCGAAAGTCAGGCGGCAGCACAAACCATTTATAATCATCATAAATTATGCATTGCATTATCGCTGGAGAGTCGCGCAGCTTGCCTTTTTCCCCCCAGATGATTAGCAACTAATTCCGCGGAGCGGCCACGCGGCGTATGAGTAATATGCGCCGCCTGCAGTTGAGCTGTGAGTTGGGTTCGCAATTAAATCATCTCTTGCGGTCGGCCAGTGCATGGGGAACTCTCAACAAACTGTAATAACTTTGTTTGGGCCCCGTCAAAACGCTGAGCCTACGAAATGCAAATGAGTTAACAAGTGAATTTAAATGAGATACAAACAACGGAGGAATTCCGTGACGAGGGACCGCCTTTCGGCCAAACAGACAAAAAGGGCTAACAAACTTTTTCGGGAAAGGAAATTTTAAACAGGGAAATTAGACCGGCTCTCTGGCCCAATCTTATAAAATTTAAATTAAAATCAGACCAAACCCGGTTGGAAGAAGCCCCTGTCCCGAAATTAATGTCAACTTCAAACAGTAATCCCTCTCTGTCTCTCTTTCCCGTCTTGCGCTTTAAACAAAGCGGCAAAATATGAGCGGACAAAGCAACTGCGAATAATGAAAAGGCAAACGAATCTTAAGTGCAGGCCAAAAATAACACAAATAAATGCTGAGCAAAAGGGAAATTGTTAAGAGCAAAGACTCGGAAAATAAGCCAAGCCAAAGGACATAACTCAAAAACTGGCTGAGCAAAAGTAACACAAAAAGCGAAAAAAAAGGAAGGCAGCAAAATAAAAGAAAAGAAGAAGCCGGCGAAATGAGGAAGAACAATCCCCGCCGCCTTGAAAGCCGAACGAAATTAGCATAAAAAAAGGATTTGCTCGCTAATTTCACTTTAATGTGAGAGGGCAAAAGAAAAGGCGCAGGACAGCGATGAAGACGTCGCGTCCATTACGTCACTTTTATCTCGCCGCCTGCGCCCCCTCCAAGACGTCTTTTCGCCTTTATTTATAGCATTATTAGTTGGGCCAAGCGAAAGTTCGCAGCAAGCTCCCCGCTACTTGGCTTTTCGGGGGGTCCCTGGTCCCAATAACAAAGTGCTAATGCCCTCGGCTAATTATACATCATTTGTTAGCCACATTTTTTTGCAGTACAGCCTCTTCCCTGCACTCCCTTCTGCTCATTTTTTTGTCTTTCGTCTCGTGTTCTTTGAGCTCGAATATTTGGCCACCTTTTCTTGAAGCCTATTTGTGGAATTTAAGAAGATTTTCTACTATAACTATAAATATGGATAAAGCCTTATTTTCGACCCTATAAAGACTAAGTTTTTCCTTAATTTCTAGGTCCTCCCGTGCTATCCGAGTCCATAATGGGCACAGTCGGCCGACTGCCCTGCAACGTCACCCCGCCCATCTACGAGGATCGTGTGGCGTTGGTCATCTGGTACAAGGTCGGCCTAAAGACGCCCATTTACAGGTGAGTCCCGGCACGTTTTGGAAGAATTTTTAGGGAAGGGAAAGAGCTTTTCAATAACCTAAGTGCAGTGGCAGGGGGCCTCCCATCTGAATGACACATTTTCAGAGTCGCCTTAAATCTTTAAGCCGTCGTGTCAAATGCAGAGCCACAAGCCGCAGAGCAGAGCAAAGCGGAGCAGAGCTGAGCGATGCTGAACACCCACCTGACCGCAAACATTTCAACCGCACACACTCAGACAGACACGCACGGGTCCATAAATAAACAAAATTGATTACCGCAGACAACTTTTGACGCACTCAACCCGCTCGCCATCCGCCATCCACTCGCCAATCGCCACTCTCCACTCAGCCCGGCAACACAAACCAAACAGATGAGGCGGGAAATTGGATCGGATGCCGGAGACCTGCACATGTCAGTTACCGCATTCGAGGAGAGTTTTCATTCTGATTTAATGGCGGCTAATTAAGCCGATTTTTTCTCCGTTTGCAGTCTGGAGTCCGTCAGCCTGCAGACATGAAATTAGCATAACTAGAAAATTATACGCAGAGGAGCTGCCGAAAGTGGGCAAAGTTTCTCGGCGGTTCGCTCCAAGGTTACATTCGGCAGCAAAAACTTTTTCAATTATTCATGTCTAACATTATGTCGTAGTGGTGGCAGCTAGTACCGAGTATCTTGTATCTACCAGATACACGTCTACATCAAAGGCGTGAAACTTTAATTGGATTCGTCTGACTGGGATGTGTGTGTGTGTGTATGTGGTGATTAGCTGATTGCTAGGCAGCCTTCCAACCAGCCAGGCAGCCATCCTGCCAGCTAGCCATTGACATGCGGCCAAAACTAATTGAACTTCGGGCACTTCAAGGACTTGGAAATGACTCGAGCGAAAGTAGTAATTAGCGTTGCATAACGACCGGCAGAACCAAGCTCGAACTGAGCTCAACTCTTGTTTGTAATTAAAAACCACTCAGCAAGTAAATTAATCATAAAAGAAAGCGCTGCCCAGACGCTGGACCAGGCCACGCCCGCTGGTAAAAATTTAATTTTCGCCAAGCATTGGCAGCGCTCGATTCTGGTCCTTTTCGACATTGACTTTTTATTGCCCGGCTGACATACGAGCTCCGGCCACGTCAGGTCCTTCTGCAGAACCTCATTATCCGTTCGAGAGCGCCATATGTTCGAAGCAAATCAAAATCGAAATGCAATAAAACACAGGCTTTGCAATCCGAGCAGTTGTCGAGGGCGAAGGATATATAGAGATGCAGGGGAATTTATGGCGCTTTCCTGGCTGGCGAAAATATGTACTCTTCATGCCAAACAAACGGCCGGCCGCTTGTCGATCTAATTTAGGTGAGATTTTCCAGCAATTTGAATGCCAATTGAGTTGGCAACTCGAAGCAAGGCCCTGGGGCCAGGCACTAAATGATTAATTCATAAGTTGTAGCATATCAGTGGGCGAGTAGGCACTCAAATCGGGCTCCGAACTTCGATGCTCCGGGCGGGGATTACTTTCTGGATCTCAATTAAAAACGCTTTCGGCCGCTTTAAGGCTTGCCAAAATAGAATATTACGCCGAAGCGTGCATAATTAACTATGTGTTGCCAGCCAAGAATGCCGGGCGGAGTGCTTTAAGCCCAATTAACTTCGCCACTCGGCTAAATGTTGACCCAAATCGGGTATCACAGCGAACACTCCTCTCCCTCCACTTCTCAGCTGGCTTGAAACTTTTTAAACCCAATGCTGGCCCGAAGTTGGAGCAGTGCGGTGGCATGGACACTTTAAGACCATTGATTGACCACCAAAATGAGCTCATTACGGCCAGTAACGGCAGAACGGAATAATCAATAATTGGGAATTTCAAGCGAAAACAATAAATTACAGTGTGGGGGGAGGGGGCGGTGTGTATTATTAATTCATTGCAGAACCCAATTACTCCGGCGGCGATAATAAAAAACTTCAACATGGCGTGAGAAAGTAATGGCAGTGGTGGGGCGACTTTTGTTTTCCTTTTGGCTCAGGCTGATACACAGGAATTCTTTTAATTTTTCCCAGGCCCACACTGAGGGAAATACAAGATAATATAAATATTTGACAATTAATTAAAATAGGTACATTTTTTAATTAAATTTATAAGGCTAAAAGTGTCTTAGTTTGGGACATTTTACACATCTAAAAGGACTATAAATATTATAATAAGAATATATATAAATCAATAGATAAAAACCCTATTTCAGGTAATTATTTTTCCTAGTGCACTTCTGATTATCGCTTCCTTTTTCCCCCCGTTTCAGTGTGGATACACGCGACTCCAACTTCGCCCAGGGCACGCACTGGTCGGATGAGACCTATCGGGAGCGGCTCTCCTTCTACGTGGAGGGACGTGCCGGCACGCTGACCATCAAGTCAACCACCGAGGACGACACGGGCGAGTATCGCTGCCGCGTCGACTTCCAGAAGAGTCCGACGCGTAACTCCAAAGTGAATTTAACTGTCATAAGTAAGTACGGGCATCAAGCCACTCGACTTGCTCGCCATTCTGTTTGCTCACGATGTGCGGGGCAGCATAATTGAGCAGCTAATTTGTGCGGCAACATATCCTGGCCGGGTGGTGTCCTCAAGCCTCTCCTCAACTCCATTCTTCTGCGTTCCGGTCCAACCACGCCACTCAGCTCTTGGACAAACACATTAGTTACAGAATAAGACGCCAACTATATGTTCGGGTTGCCAACTTTTCCCTTATTTTAACCCACTGCCCCCACCCGGGTTGCAGTCCTGCACTTGGCAAACAGATTTTAAAGTGCCAACTTGGCCAGAAGTTTAAACTTGGCTGGTTAAAGCTGCTCGAGGAGAAAGCCCCAGTGGGGCGACGGGTGGCGACGAGGGCAAAGCGCAACTTTTGAATTGAATTCCTCGCCTCTTAAATGGATCTCAGATTGGAATTGGGCAAGAGTATGCGCTGAAACGGTTAGGATTTTTCCAGGGCAAGGATTTGAATCGATAGAAGTTGAAATTGAGAAAGGATTTGCAGCATTCCGAAAATTCTGTAATCTTAAATCATGTTTTTAGTAAGGCAAAGGATTTACAAGTGGAAGTCTTTGAAAAATAAAGATATATTATTTTTATAGAGAATGAGCTAAAGTACTATACTCGTATCAGATTTCTTAAATATAGTTCTGGTTAGTTTTTACTTATTCATTTAAGATTGATTAGAAAGAACTTTGAAAATTCAAACGTACATTGCAAATAAGAAACACTTTTTTAAAGGTTTTTCAACTCCATTTTCCTCTCATGATTTTCCAGAACTGAAAGCGTATTTCCACTTCCATTTTACCCTCTTCCAAATGGAATTGAAGTCCTGTTTTTTAAGCTTAACCTCCGCGAGGAGGATACCTGGGCATTGAGGCGGCCACAGCTTGCAATTTACCATTAAAATTTATATGCGTTTCCAGCGGCGTTTAGCTGAAATATATGGCCAGCAGAGTTGGCCTGGCCAAATATTGTTGGTAAATAGTTGCTGCCGACGCCCGAAGTCGTCGTCGCAGTCTCTGCCGGCGTCGCAGTTGCCAGATGAAGCACGGAAGGCGGCGGAGGGGCGTGGCTGTGTTTTACAAACTTCTTGAGCATGTTCAACATGCTGCCGCTGTGTGTGCGTGTGTTTGTCTGTGACATGTGAAGCGTAAAACCAAGGCAGGATTTAGAACTTTGTACGTCGGTCGGGAAATGACAAAGGGAAAAAAGAACAGAGGGAAAAACTTTAAAGAAGATATTAGATTGAAAGTTGCCCCAGTTCGGGGTGGACAGTTTGGACAACTTGCTGCTGCTCTGCTAATGCGCCGGGGTGCTGCTGGGGTGGAGCAGAGCAGAGCAGGAAATTCCCAAGACTTGATCAGGCCAAGCAAATTTGCCAGCAAAGCGATGATAATCGGGTTCGGGTTCCGGCTCCAAATAGTTGGCCAAGCGCCCACCCCGAAATAACCAATAATAATAAGGAAGAACCCTGGGAGAATGGAAAATAGGAAACAGAGTAAAGCAGTCAAAACAAGAAAAGGTGTCTAAGCTAAAGAGAAATAAATGGATGGATTATTTACAAGAGAAGCTTAAATTGTGATAATATTGTAGAGCGAATTGACTATAACTGAACTAGCTAAAGAAGAGGTTAGTTCGAGTGAATAAATAAATACATTTTTAAGTCAAAGAATAAAACAAGTAATCTTATTTCAATTTATTTCCTATAAATAAAATTGATATAAATGCTTTTTATACCTTCTTTCTCCACAAATACGAGATATACAAGTAATACTTTGCTGAACTTTGACTGCATCTGGAGCAGGACAGGGTTTATTTTTTTCCCTCGTTTTTTTCTTTCCTGAAGTGGCAACAGCATAAGCAGCTCTTTAAGGCAGCGACAGCCAAGCTCTTAAGGAGCTTGCTGGCCAAGTATTGAGCTGACAGGAGGAAGACCGGCTAGGTGTCATCGATTTGACACTGCAGAAACGGCATTTTAACAAGCTCAAAGTCTATGATTTCCATTTTCAAAACTCAATTCTTATGAACTGTGTTGTACCTTACTCTCCTTGCAGTTCCGCCCGAATCCGTGATTATATTGGACAGCAAGGGGGCCACCATCAAGGATCACACACTGGGGCCCTACAACGAGGGCTCCGGCATCAACATCACGTGCGTGGCCATCGGCGGTAAGTCCCAGATATATGTATGTTTGTATATAAAGTACTGAGGGTTTTGCGGGTTTGTGTACTTGGGCGAGAGACGGAGAGTGTGTGTTGATGCTGGCTGCCGCTTGTGTCTGACAATTAAAAGTGATGAGCGTGAAAATGCAGGCGAAAGATTTTCACATTTTATTTAATTTCCACCCGCCTGTCTGCTGCACGAACCCGAACTCGAGCTGGAGCCAACGTGCAGACAATCGAGGAGCTCTGCCACACACAATGCCCACACAAATTGCATTGAGAGCACTTGAAAATTGCTAAAAGCCAAACAAGACAACAAATGAAACAGCGAAAGGCACTTGTACACACACGCAGCCAGCCACACACCGCACACATTCCGTCCCAGAGCCCGCACCCACCAGGAGGGGACACTCATCCACTCCTTGCACTTGTGAGCACATAAACAAACAGGGGGACCGGCTAAAGCGCTGCCGGCTAAACGCCAGAGACAACTCCGAGTCTAAGCCGTTTGGCAAACATATCAGTTGCACACACACGTCCCCGATAATTCTTTTTCTTGCCCTTACCAATCCGCCCTCCACCTCGTCCTCTCACTTGCAGGTCGCCCGCAGCCAAGGGTCACCTGGCTGCACGGGAACACCGTCTACAAGGACGCCAGCGTGGGCCAACCCCTCTCCGAGCGCCGTGTGGCCAATGTGCTGTCCCTGCCTCGGCTGGAGCGTCGGAATCTCCACATGCAGCTAACGTGCCGGGCGGAGAACAATAATTTGACAACGCCAATTATCAGCAGCGTCGTCCTCGACATGAACCGTGAGTACCCCGGCCCGAGAAGCCATCATCCCCGAGTCCGTGTCTGGGCCTAACTAATTAATTCTATTGCTTTCACCCCCCTCCTTCGACAACCCGCTGCAGTGCGTCCTTTGATTGTCAAGCTGCAGGGGGAGAATCGACCACTGTCGGCGGGGAATTCTTATCAGCTCAGCTGCGTTGTCATCGGAGCACGTCCAGCGCCGACGATTACCTGGTGGAAGGGCAGTACCCCCATGAAGAATACTCATGAGATTGTAAGTGGAAGCATGGCGAAACAGAGGCCAAGCTCGACTAGAGAGTGTCCTTTGTGGTCTTGGATAAGGGTGGCCTCATCAAGAGAAAAGGATTCTGCAAATTAAAGAATATATTCCCTTAAGCCTGGCTTAATTTTGTTTCCAAAAAAAGATTTCTTTAAAGGAAAGTAAATGTTTCTTAAAGAGTTTGGATAAGAACGAGAACGTTAAATTATAATATTTTCTATCTTAATTATAATCAATGTAAATCAGAACCACTTAGCCAATCTTTACCATTCAAAACTTTATTAAATATCTTGAATTAAATACTAAAGTATATACCCCACAGTATATACCCTACCCGTGAGAGTAACTTCCTTGCAGACCCATTGCTACCCCGCTCGAAATGTTTATAAACATGCAAATTTCAAATGCCTGTCATCCTTGTTAATGGCCGCTCTGGAGTACAATTTCTACTCCCCCCATTTCCCAGTGGCAGCCGTACACATGCTTTGCGGTAATTGAAGTTGCTCGAACGGTAGTCACGTAGCGAGGGCCTCAATTAAAAGCCACCCCTATCTGGGCCGCAGGACGTGCGGGCCAACGCCAACCCTTTCCGATTCCTTTGTCTTGGCCAACTTGGGCTCAGCCATTAACTTGCTGCTCTCCTTCTCGTCTCGTTATCCAGGCGAATCCGGACGGGAATATGACCACCTCGGTGCTGACATTCACGCCAACCATCGATGACCGCGGCAAGTTCCTGTCCTGCCGCGCCGAGCAGAGCATGATACCCGAGTCTGGCATGGAGGATGGCTGGAAATTGGACATCTATCGTGAGTACAGACCCGCTTAATATTTAATTCGGCCTGCCAAAGTTTTTAATGAAAACGAAAGCACCAAGGCATGGCTTTAAGAACTGTGTAAGGAATCGCTGCACTGGGAGGATCCTGCACCTCCTCGACTCGACTCCCAGCAGCTCCATATTTTTCTTCGATTCTCCTCAGCTGCGGCAAGTTTTGGCAAATTAATTTCCAGCGGCGGCCGGTGAAAACTTTTGCACAAAAACTTGCGAAACTTTTTAACCCGCCACAAGCACCGCAAGCAGAGCCGCCACCGACGCCGGCGCCGCTCGCAAAGTCATCTTTACGCTTTTACAGTTTTCGACCTGTTTGCACAAAATTTAAATGGTAAAACCACGAGGAGGGAGGAGAGATGGGCCCCCTCCCGAAGCCCGGACCGCTTCCTGTTTGCCTTGGGAGTGCGGTCTTGTTGCTTACCTTTTAACTTTTCCCCTTTTTTGTTCCGCCCAACGGCGCCAGGCAATTCGATTGAAATATCTGGCTCTGGTTGAGTCGCCGCGAAGGGAAGGAGGAGCACGGACCAGGGCAGGGGCACTGTTTGCCCAATTTGATAGATTGCTTAATAAGCTTAATTGATTCGCATTCGCGAACCAATTTTGAATTAATCAAGTTAAAATTTTACCCAGTTACCAGTACCTTTTTCTCCGCCGGAACAACATTTCCAGGGCCTAATTGGGGCGAAAAAAAATATAATAATAAACAAACAAGCAGCTGGCACAGAAGGAGCAACAACTTAAATTGCCTAATTTGTGCGGCTTACACAGTAATTACACCTTTGGCCGGTGCTCAGGCATTTTATTTGCCTGCCAGCCAGCTTTATTATTTGTCTGGCAGCCGATTTAAAGTAATTAGCCTGCTCCAGGAGCCATGGCAGCAAAGCCCCATACTATATATATACATATATCTGATTTCGTTCACAGATATACCGGTGGTGAGTCTGGAGCTGGGAACCAATTCCCTTAACTCGACGTTGCGCGAGGGCATCGATGTGTTCTTCGAGTGCAACATAAAATCGAATCCGTGGATATACAAAGTTAGCTGGCGGCACAATGTAAGTGACAGACAGATGCCGTTTTACACAAGTTACCTCTGGTTGGGAGAGGGCTCTTAACAGCCCAGTGCCCCCATCCCCGACTGGCTAATTTATATACCACCCTCACTTGACTTGGGGCACTTTCAAAAGGAGCAAGAACTGCTTACATGGGCTGTATGTGTGGCGGCGTTATTATTATTATTATTATTTTCATTATACGCCATACATACATTACCCTGCGGCAGCGAATCCGGCCGAGATGGAGCGCATAATTGCTGCATATTTTAGGGCTGCCAAAGGGCCAAAAAATGGAGTTCTCAACGCTCACACACACACACACGCACACATAGATCGCACAATTTATTATTGAATTACCCGGCAGTGGGAGAGCACTTAACAATTTATGCAGGCCCGGCCTAATTTATGCAGCCACCGGGGCTTCAATCAGCCGCCCCTTTGGCCTGCGGGGCGTATGCGCAATGTAACGCAACATAAAAGTGTTATTAGCTGCGAGAAATTAAATTTATTTCAATTTAGCAGTTATCGGTAAATTGAATTCGATTCAATAAATTATTATGCCGCACAAGCAGCCCGAATTTGCGAAGCCTTTTCAATTTGCGTTCACTTTCCGCCCTCTGACTTCTGCCTTCTCCTTTCGATTTCAGGGCGAAATTCTGGCCAACAATCCCGCCGAGGGCATCGCCGTGTCCAACCAGAGTCTGGTGCTGCAGAACGCCAGCCGGGCGAGGAGCGGCATCTACACCTGTGTGGGCAGCAACCGGGAGGGCGACGGTGAGAGCAATCCCGTCCAGCTGGACATACGATGTGAGTAACGAAGGCTGCACAGAGTGTTAATTTACATAACAGCTTAATTAAAACGAATTGGATCTTTCGATTGCAATTTGTAACTAACACGTTACACAATGCAATTACAAGAGGACTCAGCAGGACGACTTATCCTGCCTGCTGCCAGGGACAAATTGAGTTTTTCCCGTAAATCAGACAAATAAATCAATTAAACAGCAGCAGCAGCAGCAGCAGCAAGTCGGCCACAAACGAGGCAACAATGCCGGAGCATTTTCTTTAAATGTTTAATGTTCGAGTGCTGACAGATCTGGCTGCAGGCCAATGGCAGCTAAAGTGGGAATCGAACCCAAGTTGGCCAATGTTTTCCTTTAATTATGCAGATGTCGTCTTGGCCATTCAACCCGACTTCAATCTCATTCTCTTTGTATCCTTGCAGTTGCGCCCGTGTGCCGACCTATTCAAAAGACCACTTACAGCTCGGGCAGGCATGAAACCGTTAAGGTAGCCTGTGAAATTGATGCCAATCCCGCGGAGACCACCTTCGTCTGGAAATTCAATGCAACGCAGGGCGAAACGGTGGACATACCTGCCTCGCAGGTGGCCGTGGATCGGGGCCGCAGTATTGCCCACTACACACCGATGACGGAGAATGTAAGTGCGCCTTCCCCAACCCCCTGCTATTACCAATCCGAACCCAGATCCCTATTCGTAATCATTTCCATTTCCATTCCCTTGCCGGGACTCCTGGAGGTCAAATAAATCAGTCCCCGGCACGCCCTTGAGGGCCGGCACATAATTTTCCAAACGAGTTGCGGTTTTGAATTTTCAATTAAGGTTGAAAAGGTGTGTCGCCATCGGCGTCGCCATCGCCGCAGTGCATGCATAAATTAAGCCAACGAAATGCATTGTCACTCAGTCCGCACCACCCACAGACTCGGTTTGGTATACAGACCCTTTACAACCCCCCATACGCCCCTCTACACACATCCCTTTACTCACGCCCTCACTCATCCTCTCATGTGTGTGTTTGCGATTTCTTCTTTGCATTGCCAGGACTACGGAACGCTGCTCTGCTGGGCCACCAACGAAATTGGCGATCAAAGTGAACCCTGCGTATACACAATAACCCCGTCAGGTGAGTACTATCGCTGGGGAGAAGGGGGAGAGGACGAAGGTGGTTCTCGATTCACCTGTCATTGGGGCTATGTGGAGCCATTGCCCTGCGGCTCGCGTGCCTGCAGCTTGGGTTTCATTTCAGGGATTGCAGGGCATGCGAGGTTTATTCGGGACATATAAGAAAATTATTATTTTACCAGTATAAATCGAAAGGTTTTATAAGTCAGGTTAGAAGATAATCATAGTTTAAGTTCGTATTCAATAACCAAAGAAATTTATTCACAAATTTTCAGTTTATTGAAAGTTGTCCACTATTTCTAATTTGAAAGATATGCTTATATTTGTCTTTATAAAATCTATAGCATAAATTGCTATATTTTCCATCTTGCTTTTAATTAAATAACCATTTCCACGACTCACAATAGAATTTATCGCTCAGAAGCATGCTCTTGGTTAGCCACACGGTATTTGGAACTCCGTGAGTCGGATTTTCAGCCGTGGGAACAAACTCTGGCTTTCAGTGCGCTTTGTTTATGTTTTGTTTTGGGTTTTGCAAAGTCCTGCTGTGCCGATGACTTTGGCACTTTGGCGCTTGGCTCCGCTGGCTGCCGCCTGCTGGCTGATGGCTGCCGGATTAGTCAAACCGAAGCCGCCAGTTGGCTTATTGATTTTGAAGCCACCTCGGGAAATATGTACACGCAAAGCTGCAGACAAATGCTACGAGTCCGTGGCATTTGTAGCTTGATCTGCCTCTGAGCCGGAATAATAAATATCCTTTGGTTTTTTTTTGTTTCTGTGTTCCCTCTGTTTTCGGTGGGATTCCAGGCGAGCCGGATCCGCTGCTGAACTGCACGGTGCTCAACCAGACATCGACGGGCTTCCAAATCGAATGCATCGAGGGCTTTGACGGCGGCCTGCAGCAGGACTTTATAATGGAGGTTTACATGAATGGAACGACACGCAATCCCAAAATTTCCAAATCAAAGTGAGTACGAAGTCGGCGTTGCAGGCAAGACAGGAGCAGTAGCAGGAGCAGGAACAGGAGCGGAATGGACACAGAGCAATCAGAATCACACGCCATGTGACTTCTGCATTACAACAAGCCCAACGAGGCGTGGCATCGGGCAGAACGCATGGCCATGGCGATGTCCACATCCAGTGGCACAGCCACATCCACATGCATATTCTCTCGGCCTCATCCAGCTCTAGTTGCTCCTCCTTCTGAGCACTGCTCTGCGCTTGGCGAAACCCATTTGTTCGGCTCTTTGGACTTCCCTTTTTTGCGGTTCTGCCGCTCTTGATTTGGACATTCAGATATCGATTCAACTCCGTTGCAGGCGACCATACTTTGAGGTGAGCGGCCTGGTGCCAGGACTGGGCTACAATGTCTTCCTCATCGCCCAGAACGGCAAGGGCCGTAGCAACGCCACCATTTTGCAGGTCTACACGCTGAAGGATCCGGAGAAGCAGACGGGTGAGTTTAATCACAGGGGAGGGCCCAAAAATGAATCCTGATGCGGGCTGCGTGTCTCTCGCTCTCTCTCTATCTTTCCTGCCTTTCTCCTGCACTTACAGCTGCTTCATTTGTCTTTTAATTTGCTTTAAGTTCTGCTAACATGGTTTTCTTTCCTTCTCGGTTCCTCCGGCCGCCTTATTTCGATTGCACGCTTTCCTTTTAGTTAAAATAACATTCACTAAGTCCTATCAGAGATTCAGGCCGGCCTTGCCCAAGCCCAAGGCGACGGCCACCACGACAAGCGACTGCATTTGTGATGAGGATGAGTTTCTGAACCTGGGCAAGGGGATAAGCCACGACGAGGGCAAGGACGTTGTCCAGCAAGAAGGTAGCGGTGGATACTATTTTCATTTAATTTTCTATTGATTAACTAACTCTTAGTTGTTTGTTGTTAACCCTTGATTTGGTATGTTTTGTTATTTAATTATGTGTTATTATTTGTTTAACTTTTAAATTGCTTCCGTTTTGATTTATATTTAGGTTAAGTTCCTTTTGTAATAACCAATAATGTTACAATTATTTTTCTTTTTGTTGTACATTTTTAGCTATTTATGTTTCTTTTTTTAGTGCTTTTATTTTATTATTATTTTAGTTGTGACTAATTTTATTAATTACTGTTTTGTTTTCTTGTCTTTAAATAAATTTCACTTTACATTTTCACCCCAAACACTGCACACAAATAAATCCGGCTGCCGAATGGTTTTATTTTCCTTTCTTTCTTTTATTTTATTTTGCTTTGGGGGCTCTAAAAATTCCTGGCATGCCGACAAGGACTGGGACAAAAATTAGCAAGCCCAGCGAGGGGGAATGTGGGGATGTAAGGGACAACAAGGCGGATTACAACGCGCAGATATGCACAACTAGACCCACATACATGCACCCGCACCCACACACATGCAGCTCATTAAGGCGGCACTAAATTCAAGGCACGTGCGCCAGGACCTGCCACCGACAACAATAACAACCAAAGGACGCAGACTGGACCAAGAGCGGAACGTAGTTAGCAGCTCATAAAACAATGCAGGCTCAGGGAAAGAAGGAGAGGGAGACTAAGAGAGAGAGATAGAGAGAGAAAGAGTGCACACTTCGAGAAAATGTTGTTTTATATTCTCATAGAAAGTTCTTCATAATCCCATAAAACTGTAATAAAAATGTAAATTAAAATCAATTAATCATGTCCTTGAAGTTGTACAGAGTTCTCTAAGCGTTTAAGGTCATTTGTAAAGTTTAAAACAATCAAATAATGTATACAATTAGGTTCGCAAATGACTCCTTTACTGTGTACTAAGCTTCTGACCACATTATAATACCCCACAAAATATATTAAACTTATCAAGAGTCTCTAAGAATTCCAGAGAATTTTAAAGACATTTTTCTTTGTGCATAAGGAATATGTAAATGCCACAGCACATGCTTATCCCCCAATCCTTGGTCTCTTTCCGGCTGCCTTTATTTTTTACTCTCTTACGCCGCTCTCTCGCAGACCTCTCCCTGGCCTATGCGCCCGTCATCGAGGACATCCGGCCATTCCTCGGCATTCTGGCCGGCATCGTGGGCAGCGTTTTCCTGGTGGCCCTCATCATTGTGATTGTGGTGCGTGTGCGCGGCTCCTCGGGGCGCGATCGCAATAATTACTCGCATCCGGGCAGCGGCGTCGTCGGCGTGTCCGGCGCCACCGGCACCGGCTCCGGGTGCGGCGGGGGTGGCGGCGTGGGCGGCACCACGGCCAATGGCAACGGCAGTCTGGGCCTGCTGGCCAGCAATAACAATGGCAGCCTGGTCATTGGCACACTGGGCCACAATGGCGGGCAATCAGTGCAGGACATGCATCGCATCGGCCGGGAGACGTGCCATGTGACGAGCAGTCTGGATAGCATCGACAAGAACCCGGACATCATACCGCAAGGTGGGTTGGGTGAGTTTCCACAGGTGGCCCAGATTGTCACCTCTTGCCATCATGATCCCTTCCTAATCCCCTGCACTCACTCCTCTGCTTGCAGATGGCCACGACGTGGACGATGAGTGGACGACGAAGGGTCATGGCCGGGCCTACGCCACAGCGGCGCTGGCCGAGCAGAATGCCGTGATTAACTCCGGCACCTATGATCACCTGATGCCCACGTACGCCGTGGTGGACAAGAAGACGGGCCCGCCCCCGGGCCACGGTCCCTACATCCAGTACAACACGCTTATCCCCGTTAGCAAAATGGGCGCTTACGCCAATCAACAGCAGCAGCAGCAGCAGCTCCATCATCAGCAGCAGCAGCCGCAGGCGCCGCAACAGAAGGTGAGTTATGGACACCCTAATCCACTTCCCCGTCGGACACTAAACCTTTTACAATATGCCCGAGCAGCCACCGCCAGGGTCTTAATTTACGAGCCAGGGACAGGCCACTGGCCAGGTGGTGGTCCCACTTGGCTGCCGGGCTCCACATATTTTGGGTTAAGTGGTTTTTATAGCCAGCAGTTTGTTGCTTATCTTAGGAGAAGAAACAGGAGTCTTTAAAGGGAGGCTATCGGAAAATAGGTGTCAATTAGCAACAAAGTAAATTCCTTAAAGCTGATATAACTCTACCTTTAAGAAACCTTTAAGTATTACTGATTCGTGAATGCTTATAAATTCAAGACAACTATTAAAAACTCTCTCGAAAACTTTCGAATACTGTCATTGAATAATGGCGAAATATTTCCCGCAACTAACCCCCAAGGAAATTCCCTTTGAAAACTACCGAAGGTCGTCCGTGAAGTAAGCGAAAACAACAATGACTCGGTGGGGAATAGAAGTGCAACAGCATCATCTGCAGTTGCAGCAGAAGCGAAGAAACCAACATAATTTGAAAATCATTTAAGAAGAAATTTCTCTTTGGATGCCACGCCCCCGAAGAGCTGGGGCGCAGTAAGGGCAGCCGCAGCAGCTGCAGCAATATAAATTTTCCATTTGCGAATTTAATAAAAATAAGTTGCAGGCGGATCCAGCGCGAGACAGAAACCGCTAAGGATGCAGAGGATGTGCGCATCCTGCTGCCAGCTCGAAATGCAATAAACGGCCAAGTGTGTGCCTTCTTGGCGGAAGGGAAAGCCAGTCGGGGGTAGGGCTAGGGCCAGCACCAGACACATTACGGACAGGCGCCGCATGTGGGTGTTGTCTGGCCTAAACAAACAGGCCGGCAGCAGACGTAAAGCTGCCTGAAGCGACTCGAGAGGTGTAGTAAATACCCGCTAAAGTTTAACCTGCTCGGGGATAAGCGAGGGTTCACTAAACACTTTAGTTGTATTAAGAAAATATCAGTGGAAAATTGTATTTATCGAGGCTTATTTTTATATATATGCCCTAATTTATATTACATAAATCCTTTTCTATCTTTTCACCCTTAGACTGAGCTCAGCTATAGTGAACTATCTGCCCCGCTGGTGGGTAGTGCCGTGGGCGTTCAAAGAATGGCCCCCTATTGCAGCGCGACCTTGGGACGGCCGGGCAGACAGGCGGAACTGAAGCGGGCCGAGCCGAACATCTACTCGCAGGTAAATGTGATGATGGACGACGAGATACTGGCCGACCTGCAGGCGGCCACAGCCTCCGGCAGCAGCTATGTGGCCGGGGCCGTGGTCGACAATGTGGGTGGCGCCGCCAATCTCTACGTTCAAGGATACGCGACGCGGGTGTAGCCTTGGATTCGTTAGCCTATGATTTTGTTTATGATTTTGTTATTTATTTTTTGTTAAATAAATGTTATTTATTATCCTGCTTAAAGTTGAGTTGAGTTCTCGCTGTGTACTCGAGACCTGCACGTTTTAATTACATCTGTCGGTGGTACTGCCATAAAGAGCTGACCATATCAATAACCAGGTAGAAAAGAAAGCTTGCTGCACTGGCTGGCAAAATATTTGCTTTCCATTGTCCGGCCTTTCTGAACATTACTCATACGCAGCGTAGCACAAACAAAACGAGCTGCAAGCAAACAGACTACTGAAATCTCAGTTTACGCAAATCGGGTTTAAAGAGAGACGCAGGACGTGCCGACAGACGTGAAATAATGACCGAGGAATATCCTCGGTACAAGCTGCCAAGGTATTTGATGGGATTGGGCCAGAGAATTGAGTACCTGGAGCGGCTGAGCGCAGATTTTCAGAGAATCTGACTGTAAGAGGTACAGACTTGATAGATATCTCGAAAACGATGTAGCTGCCCATCTTGGCAAAGCATTTTTCAAATTTGTCTGGCCCTGGCAGACAAGTTATGCTTTCATTTTAGGGAACAATCCCCACTAGACATTGTTCGGGTCTTTTTGTTTATCGAACCTGCTTTCAGTTCCCTTAATAATTGAAATGACTTGAGTTACGACCAAGTGCGGGTGATTCTATGGACAGGCCCAAATGCACTTAAACAGCTCTCCGTTCGGTGGGAACACGGACTTTGGGAATACAGGCCAAAAACAACAATTACGGCCGCAGGAGCACAGTCCTGGCAACCATTTCACCTAATGACATTGTTTGGCTTTATTGTCGTTTATCGAAAAGTTTTACACGACATGCAGTTGGCTCTGGACTTCCTCTCTGCTCTGCTGGCAAAAAATTCTGGTCATTGATTTCAGTTTTTAGTTTGGCTATTATATTAATTCGATTCTCTATGGCTCTTGTTGGGGACCATATTGTTTTTTCTCTGTTCAGAATATTCCGAAACTCTGCTTTATAAGCCAAGTTGTGAGGTCATAAATACTAGACACACATAATTCTCTTCCCGAAGAGCACATTCAATATAATCAGACGATGTTCTACTTGTTTACTTATCCCTCCAGCCCATCAATTTTAATAGATATGGCGCTAAAAATTAATTTCATTAAAATCTCGTTGAGCGCGTTGAAGACAACAACGTAAATATGCCTCACCCAGGCACACACGTTAATTACGGAAATAAGCATATAAACATGCCGCACATACACACCCATTTAAGCCAACTCACAGCTACAAGGCCCACCCACGGGCCAATTATTGTAGTAGCTCACCGCATAGAGTCCAGGCCCGGCTTCTTGTTCGCCACCGTGGCTACCATGTTGGCTAAATAAACGCCGGGCGCGTTGTTAACTATCAGTAGCAGCGACACGAGGGGGAGAGTGCCGGCAGCGGTGGAACCGCAGAGCCAGCGATGGCTGCAATCTGCGCGGGCAACCACACTGGCATATAAACACACTGACTCTTCAGATGTACATATAGTATGGCGAGTTCAACATATAATTACACATACGCATATTAGTACGCTGTCGAGTAACTTGTTTACTTTGGCATTTCATATTGCATTAAGTACCATAAAACGCAAGTGATTCACAAGAGGTTACTACTAGAATTAAATGCAAATAAATAAATATGTGAAAAGGTGTAGTAGATGATGGATAGGAAGGCTTAACATTTAACATTTTTAAAATATGTGTTTATACAAAATTACAATTGCTTACACATGTGGGGCGGTGCTTTAAGTAATTTGTTACAATATTCACCTTAGTTTGAGACTCCGCGGACTTTTTTTTACACGCATTATTATCATTTAACCTTCCCTTTGATCAATTACTTTTGTTTTTAAACAACTAGACCCTCCAAACTCGCGACTAACTTGCAGCATATAAATCATCACATGACTAAAACCTCATTACCTACTCCTCTACCTGAACACCGCAGATCGATCTGGCCCATCATCCCATGCCCATGTACTCGACCAGCCCGATGTTTGGCACAAACACCACCATCACCGGAGTCACCATGTCACATCCATCACAATTGGCCACCTTCTCGCCGACGCCGCCGCCGCCCATCTTTGCCCATAGCGTGGTGACCACCGGCGATGGCCTCCTGCAGCCTGTGACGTGCATGGGACTGGTGGCAACATCTTCGGCAACGGCCTCGGGCCCAATGCCAATCCCCCAGCAGCAACAGCAACAGCAACAGCAGCAGCAACAGCAGCAGCTGACGGCGGCCAATGGCGGAAACGGAAGCATCGTCGGCATGGGCATGAGCCTTTATGGCAGCGATGTGGTAAGTGTCAGTTTGATGTACTCCCCAATTCCTGGAGTGGACGGGAACCGAGTCGCTGCTGCTGCTCCTTGTTGATAGCGCTCCGGTCGTCAAGGCAGCCTCGCCTAATGTCCAAAACGTTGAAAGCATCAATATGCAAAGTGGATTTTCAGGCAAGGATTTTTGGCATCGATGCAGCCAAAGGGGAACAGGATGGGGGTGGGGGAGGGAGAGCCGGCAGCAGGAAACATTTATCTTGGCCCCCCTCCGCCCCCTGCGGCCCGCCCGCATTCGTGGGCATCTTTTGTGCCCAATTTTGTTTTCGTTTTTCCCTTATAAATGGTAGCCGCTGGGGCGGAAAATGGGTTTTTGCGGTTGGCCTGATAACTGTTCAAGTGATTGCAGCCGCCGAAAGGGTATCCAAATGTTGAAAATTAAGAGCGGAAGCTGTTCGAGTTCAGATATTTAACAGCAAAAAAAGTGTACGCCTACAAGCAACTTAATTTTCGGGGACTCGAAAGAATCCTGCTTCCCCATTCCGGTGTTTCCCCTACATTAGCTCCCTGTTTTCAATCGATTAGGCCACCACCCAGTGCGTCATCGATCAACAGATGACTCAAAGGCGAACTCACTCTCGTGACAATGCAATTTTCTGGCCATCCATAACCCTTGATCCCCCCAACAGACAGCTTTAAACTCAGCGCGAGGAGCTTTTGCCGCCATTTCGAGGCGGTAAATGACCTCTGAATGTGCCGCAGGATAAAAAAAAAAATAAAATTAAGCTGCCGCCTGTCCTGCTCTTGCCGCTGGTGACTGTCATTCATTGTCTCTGCCAGCCGCCTTATAAATACGCCATTATGTATACTCTCGACGCAGAGCATTGCGTTCGCAGTGCCTGTCCTGTCCTAGTCGTTGTCCTGGCCAACAGGCTTCAGCCCCTGCATTGTCCCTGCTGATACTTGCTCCGTAAAAAGAATTACGTTTTTACAACAATTTCATGCCAAAAGGACACTGCGGTGTGGCAACTTTTGACTCTAATGATTGCAATTATTATGACCCAAATAAGAGGAAGAACGACAGAGCAGAAAAAAGACGAGCACAAGCACAAGGCAACATCATCATCAACAGCAGCAACTGAATTCACAATGTTTTATTCCCACTCTCTGCCGTGGCTGCCAGTTTTTTTGTTTGCGTTTTTGCGATGCCTTTTCTTGAGCTGCTCCTTTTGTCTGCCAGTGATGTCGGTTGTCCTTGTTTTTCCCGCTCGATTCCCAGCGGCGGCCCAGCCTGACACTGTTGGCCCAAGGGAGTTGGCCAAAACACAGCAAATGGCTCCGAGACTTGTTGGTTTCTTACTTTTGTTCTGTTCTTGCCTCGCCGCTGATGCCACTCTGCCAAAACCAAATATTACGCATACGCAACGTTTTTGCTCCTGACTCCTGGCGGGGAACGTGAATTCGTTATGGCTGCGAGTACTCAAATAATGTGCGGCTCATTAATTTTAAAGCAGCGCTATTTAGTGTCTTCCCTTGGCCAGGCAGGCTTGTTTAATTGTTCCCAATTCGTCGCCGAGAATTCCTCTCATCTGCTCCTTTTTTTATCGTTCTCAGGGCAAGCCACAGCTGCTGAAGACCGTTCCCGAGGAGCTGCACCATCAGCTGAACGGCGAGGATGTCCTGATCGCCCAGGATCGCAGTCTCGGAGTCGGAACACGCTTCTGACGCTAAGCTCGCGGCCAGGAGGAGGAACTAATCTGAAGTCAGAGCCAAACAGGAAATGCAAATCAAAAGAGCGTACTATGGAGAGCCAGAGAGAAATCGGGGAATAATTGGTAAACAAATTGACTATAAGTTGTATGTGATGAGGGCAGAGCAGGAAGCCAGCTAACTTGGAGTTGATTTTAAAGGAGCTGAGCTGCGCGGAAAGAGCAACCTTAGTTGGCACTTTTTTAAACAAATCAAAGAACATTATATGAGATGGGATGTAACCTGTAAAAAGATAACAATAAACCGTGCTTGCCAAGGATTCGAAGCGAATGCAAAGCTCGGCATTGAAATGAAATTCCACTAGGCCTAAGCAGACATGTGTAAATTATGGAATACAATTAACATGGATAGCTATAATTACGACTAACATTAAAGCGAGGACACTGAATTGTTAATATATTTTTAAACAACAGCTTTAAGCGCCAAAAGAGATGGAAAACTTTTAGCTATGTAAACGAATTCATAATTGTTGTTGACCTTAGTTCGAGTGACCTAACTCCCATTACCATTTAGCTTGTAACCTAGGCTTAACTACGGCATTTACCACATCTAAATCAAATTCATCTAGCTGTAAGCTCAAACTTAGCATAGTTCAAATTGTAATTAAAAATCATAAAGAATTTAAACCAACCCTAACCCTAAGCCAACTAAATAATGAACGATTAATAAACGACTCTAATTAGCAGGCCACGGTTTGCATTTTATACGTAAAGAAAAGGTATGAGAAGTGGAAATCCAAAGAGGTTGGCCGATTAACCCGGAAAACCCAGGAGAAAATGAACTCTAGCTTAAGACAGCTTAAGCATAAAATGAATAAAATAAAAGTCTAAGGAACTGCATGTAAAATATTTAACTGAATATTAGGCTAAAGTTAATAAATTAAATTTAATAAAATGTATGAAACAAGAACGAGAGGAGTGTTGATTTAAAAGGGAAGAAAACAGGGAAAGGCTTTAAAAATCAAGTTAAGTAAATGTATAAGGGAAAATTATTAATTAGCTAGAAAGATGAGTTATCTTTGTGTCCCCTCCCAGGGTCACTGATCTCGGCCCCACTAAATTAGGCCTTTTTGGAAGGTATCTAGAGCAAACATTAGCGGCCTAAAATGTAACAATGTTACACAGGAGCCCAGCGGCTGCTATGTGTTCGGCCCTGCCTTGTAGCAAACGGTAAATATTGACAGGCCGCGTGAGCAAACAATGACGGAAGCGGAAGTCAAGCCCTGCCACGCAGCCACCGCAGAGGAACAATAACAAAAACAGGCAACAATCTGCATTGAGTAGAGCAGCAGCAACATCAACTAACTGAAGCAGCAACATGGCCGATACAGCGCTCAAAAATTGTCAGGCCATGTAAATTTTGTATGCGAAAGCACTTAACACCGTTTTCGCTTAAGCAACGCAAACAGCGCCGGCCAAAGGAACTGAGTTAGATCGCTGTAGGCAGCATTTATGGACGGGGACCGAGAACGGAAGGCCTACTGCATGGCGAGCAAATTATGCAAATTTTGACCGCAGCACTGTCACCGTCACCGTTGCTGTCGCAGTCGATGACTTGTAAATTTTGGGCTCCGGGTAGACAGGAACCCGCAGCCAGGACTCTGTATCCTAGAGCACCTGTTTAGATTTCAAGATATGCCATGCCCATATAGGTGTGCTCAGATCAAATATTTGGGCCCGGCAGCCCCTCAAGGAGCTGCCTCCCCCAAATAGATTTCGAAATTGGAGTGGACCACATGTCAGGCCACAAAGCCGCAGGATATTTGGAAAGGGCCTGGTGGCAGCTGGCAGCCATTAACCCGCCAGATTGAAATCAATTAATCAAAATACACCGCATAAATTATAAATTAAACGCCGTGTTTATGCTCATTTCGTAGATGTGGCTGCCGCCGAGTCACTTCTAGACATCCCTTCCGGGGGGCGGCCATCAATCAGGCGGCGGCGGCAATAAAGCGGCCCAGAAGTCAGCCTGAAATTCATATTGCCAATGACAGGAAAACGGCATTCAATTGTATTCTAAATCATAAATAAATATTAAAAATCAATTTGAATGCGATTTCCCCCGCCACGAGCCCGTGCTGCACAAAGCGGAGAAATATAGTCGCAACATAAAATAAATAAACGGAATAAATATGAAAAGAAAATAGAAAAGCGCACAACAATGCAGAGGGCATTGACAGCGTGCTGCACTCTCAGTGGAATTTTTCATAAATGAAAAATATCCAGCATTAAGGAATGTTATAGAAATGAAAACCAAGCAATGCCGGCTAATATCGCAACGTTTTATTGACAACATTTAGATTTTCCTGTGGCAAGTATTTTCAATCATTCAGGCATTTTTCCAGCCCCTCGGTGAGTTCATTTATCGTCCAACGAATTTTTAGTTGTTTTCATTCCTCGTTGCTTTTTTTCCCTAAATTAAAAGTTTGCACACAAAGAGTTTTTATTACTCCGGAATGATAAATGATGGATGGATGAATCGGTTCGTCACAGAAGAATTCGTGTATTTATGCGACATTTGCTTTTAATTGATTGTTCGAAATGACAAACGACTTTCGGTCGCCGACGCGTTTGATTTATGCCCCGGACGAGCTAATAAAACTTTACTGCGGAGTTGTGCGAAAATTAAACGAAAATGCCCGGCAATTAAGCGAGTTCTTTTTCGGTGCAACACTTAAGCCGCCATTAATGCGGAGCTGCGCTGTGTTGTCTGTCAGCCGCTCGTGCACTGCAGTGGCCTGATTTATAAGCCAACACTTACAGCACAGCAGACAGGGATACAAGGATACAGATCCGGATGAGGATGAGCATGAGGACGTTGGACGAGAACGAGAAGGGGCAGGCGAATGCGAACGACGGGTACTGACCACAGCAACATTTTCTTACCACTGATTTATTTACATTTAAGCAATTTCGTCGCCATCGTTGTGAAGTTTCCAGACGGAAATTCGCAGCATTGCATCCGGAAATTGGCAACAAAAAGAGGGAGGATGGACTGACCCACCCTTTCCTCCCTTCGCCCATTCAGCGCCACCCAGGAGGCAGGGGCCCCACTTACTACCATTCGCGAGGGCCAGAGAAGATTAATGCCGGCGCTTTTATTGTTTGGTCAGTCGCGTGACCATTTCTGCAATTTATATCGTAAATAAAAGTGACGAAGAAAATAAAGAAAACTTTTGTGCCGAGACTGCGGGCAGGATGTAAATAAACCGCCTGAAAAGTGAACTCATCTTGGCCTTTGGAGGGCCGAGTGGTAAGATTAAGGCTTTGTACTACCAAAGAGGGTCAAATTGGTTTAAATGAATAATTATAAATAATAAAATAGAACAAAAACTCTTATAACTAAATTTAAAAAGCTATTCCTTAATGATTTGAGCAAATATGAACCCACTAAGCTATTTCTATTTTAGCCAATTTCAAAGATTTTACCTTAAAGAAATGTTTGCCATTCAAAATCAAGAATATGCCGTAACGATTTGATGGCGGAAACTCAATCCTGCTGTACTATTTATTTCTTGGCCAAAAACCCAATCGTATACAAATTTACCGACAATCCGCAATTCACCACATGAAACTGCGCCACTGGCAGCCACTAAGCCTTGGCCTATAATGTGTAACAAATCTAGGCAAATTTTTCTGGGGCAAACACAAGGCGACACCTTTGCAACATATACCCAAATCCTGGAATGGGTCGAAGAATAACGCAGTTTGAAGGTTAAATAAATTGCTGGATCCAAACATATGCCCCAGGGCCATAAATATTTGGGCTACGGAAGCTGGCAAACAAAAAAAGGGTTTAGCCTGAGGAGGGGCTGGGAGAAGGGGTAACAAATGCGTGTATCCATTTACATAGAAAGTACCTGGCGTCGCACATTTCCTGCCTTTCACCGGATCCAGCCGGATTCCCGCCTCCGGTTAATATGGCGGCGTCAAAACAACATTAAACACAAGGCCTGGTAACCGGGAGCCAGTCACCGGAAGTGTGTATATAAAATAACCCACGCCCGTGCGCACACACGCACTCTCGAACACGGTGCGTATACGCAATAAACATAAAAATTTTGAACAGCGACAGGCCGAGGACAGGAGGAAGGAGGCGGGGTGGCCGCCCGTCGCTCTGATTTCCCTTTTGGACGTTCCACCTTTTCGTTCTTTATGCGCTGGGCCCCCCCAGAGGTTGCAAATTATTTTTTTAGTACTTTATTCAATGCGCATTAGGCGCGCTCCCCGTCTGTTTTTTGTGCCCTGCAAATTTTGGCCATAAAATGAGTGAAAGGTGCGTGAGCCCGGGTCGGATTTGCAGACTTTTCGGTGAGAGTGCAGGCCAGAAAAAACTTAACACTTAATTTATGTTGAGTTTTTTACAGCCCAGCGTGTCTGCAATTATTATGAAATGGAGTTTCCCAGCGATTTGTCAGGCGGCACACGTGCGGAATAAGTTTAGCCCCAATGAAATGGCACAACTCTTTGACGCGAGTTTAGCAGCTGTAAATCCTTTTAACCATTAAAATTAATGCATTCCAATGCTAATGAGTTGTGCCAAATAGATGGGCAATCAGTATGCATTAGTGTTTGTTCAAGTTTTTGAAATACTTTGTCAACTAATTAAAATATTGAATGCCTAAGCCCTAATTGAGCGCTCTGTCCTCCCCTGACAGCTGGACCGCAGGCCACTGGTATTTATCTGTGGGCTGTTGGCCAGCGTCAAGTGGCTAATTGACAGAGTCCAGGCAGTGCATTCTCCTTTTTTTTTTTTGCCATTTTCATTATGTTGATTGAATGTTTTGTGCGCTCACTCATTGGACTATCAAAGTCCCTGCTAACCGAAATGCAAATTACATTTTTTGCCCGCCTGCAAACTAATAAACATAACATTTATGAATTTTATCAAATTTGCCATTTGTGCACGCTTGTAATTCGGTTTATTAAAAAGGGCTTCATGGATAATTAATAAATTGCGCATCATTTGCAAAATGCAACTGCCAGGATCATGCATGGCAAGATAGGAAAGGCTTTTCACTGTTTATTGCTGACCAGATGCCAGACCGCTGCGGTCGAGTTGGTAAATCGAAATGATTTCATTGACATTTATATGATTGCATTTAAATTTTAGTTTTAATTTATATTTAATTATGTTGCCTGGCCCCTTTAAAGGGAGGAGGGGGGGGGGGATAATTAAACTGACAAAGAGCGTTGGCAAATTTATGCAAAACTTTTGCTGGGCGCTGAGAAGCTCGCAATTACAGCTGCCTGTGTTGCCTTAGTGTCGAGCGTCTATAATTACTCGGTGCGAAAATGTTTTTGCAATTATGAAACAAAAAACTGCACGAAGGATGAAAGTGAATTCCGTTTCTGAGAAAATTACACGGCGCGTGCTAAATTATATGACCCGAAAGTTGCCTCTCGCTGGGCGTGGAGAACTCTAATTGGTTTTTGATTTCGTCTTCTAAAAATTTTGCGACACTTGCAGCACCGTAAACTAAATTGCTTCAGGAGTTTTGCACATGCCTACAATTTGGGCAAAGTTTCCGGCAAATAACAAAATTAACCCCAAAGTGCCTGCCTGCCTGGCAGCCTGGCAGCCTGGCAGCCAGTCGAGTGTTAACTCCACTCCGCTCCAGAGTATGTGTGCTTTGTAAAGTTGACTACGCTAATATGTCACTTTGTCGTGGGCAAAGTTAACTTTGCTCTCACCTAACGCTCCATCTCCGTCTTCTTCTCTGTCTCCATCTCTGTCTCTATCACAGCCTCCATCTCTTTCAGCACTTTTGGTCCTGCACTCAACTCGGTTTTTAGCTTGCTGCATGCATGCATAAGTGTGTGTGAAACCAGAAACCAAGGCGGCCAAGAGCCGGAGCGAGTTGGTCCTGGAGGGAGACCAGAGACCTCTCCCTACTCGCACTCACATGATTCGGCATTAAATTTGCAGTAACACAAATTGTCGCTTACCCAAAAGTCTGCATCTACAGGTAAAAAGTGGCACCGCTAAAAGCTTCAGCTCAAAGACAACAAATAAATTCAATTGAATCCAGACGAGACGCGACGACACGAGCTGAAATAAAATTGCAAGAAATGGCGTAGCTCAGCAATAGGATATATCCTCGGATGGTTCCCATATGGACTCTATAATGCCAAAAAATGCTATGAAACTTAAGTTATTATAAAGTCATATTAAAGATTGGTAAAAACTTTTTACTAAAAACTATAAAAAAGTCGGTGGGTTTGGATACAGGCAATTTGCTAAAGATATTCCTTAAATTAATGCACCAGTTTTATTTGAATTTAGTTTACAAAATATTATTATAATGCTTCATGACATTAATAATAATAAAATTGAGTTACATAGATTCTAAATTTATAATTTAAATTACCATAAATTAGTTGAGAAATTAAAGGTACAATAAAGTTACTGGATACTTTTGCTATGGGCTGAATATATATTTGAATCTTTACATTGATAAATAAACAAACAACAAATTTAAATGTAATGAGAAAGAAATACGATATTTCGTAGGCAAAAATACATTTGGAATTAAAAATTTGTGATTAATTTTACTCAAAACAAGAAAGAAAGCTAACTTTGGCCAGCCAATTAATTTCGATTCGGAAAGCAGTTTTGTGTTAGTTTTTATTAATTTAAAAAAACTGCATACCAAATTTAAAATTTTAAGAAATCAAAATTTTTGGTAATTTTTGCAAATTTTAATGATGTAACCCCTTATCAAATTTCGCAAAAATGGCAAAAAAATCGATTTCTTCCGGACATGTCTAGAAAGATTCCCCTGTTGATGCTGATCAAGAATATATATGGTTTATGGGGCCGGAAATGATTCCTTGATTTAGAAAAATATTATTTTGTATTATAAAATCTGATTTTTTATATTAAAAAACTTCTTGATTTTTTTAAAACTAAAAATATCATAACTCGGCCAAAAGAGCATTAATTTTAAATCGGAAAACTGTTCTGTGCAAGATTTTCCATAGTTAATAAATCTGCATACTTCATTTAAAAATTTTGAAAATTCAATTTTTTATCAAAATCAAAAATTTTAATGATGTTACCCCTTATAAAATTGTGCGAAAAATGGCCAAAAAATCGATTTCTTCCTGACATATCTAGAAAGATTCCCCTGTTGATGCTGATCAAGAATATATAAAGTTTATAGGGTCGGAAACGTCTCCTTCACTGCGTTGCAAACTTCTGACTGAAATTATAATACCCTGCATATTTAGATATATGTATTAAAGAGCCCAATTCCTCTGAGTATGAAATCATTGAAATAAATTCAACTTTTCAAATTTCCCAATCACAAGCACATCGAAAATCTACCGATCAACCTATTCGTTTAATCATATAGTACAAGAGTATTAATTTTCATTCTGCCTTTAATTAAATTCCATGTGGAAAATCACACTTGCATAGCCATTTCCCTACGGTGTGGAATAGTTTTTGGCCAATCAACTGCAGCTAAAGGCCCAGAGCCTGGCAAAATCACTTTCGAGCCTTTAAAATGCAGGCAGCGGTTTGTTTATTTATTTTACATGCTTTTTCACACTCACCCACACACACACAAACACACACACACACACACTTCTGGCACCTTTTTGATTATAATTTACGACTAAATGTTGTTGTTGCCGAGGGAAAATTTGTAAACTTTTCCAGAGAAAGCCAGAGCGAGAGAGAAAGGGGAAATGGAAGTGGATGTGGAATAACTTCTTCATATTGCAAACACATTTACTCGCCAGTTCTTGCAACTGCCAAAAGGTGTGCCAGTGTGTGTGTGTGTGTATCTGTGTGCGTATCTGTGTGTGAGTGTGGTAAAAGTAACTTTTAAAAGGCAAGCAAAAAGTTGGCATTACTGGCTTTCGGCTTGCTTTTATTTTTCGGCAACCAGACCGCACTTGGGCCCACCCCCAAAGCGAATTTTTGCTACATTTTATTAGAATTTAAAATACACGCAGACGCCATAAATTTTATGAGTTGATGCGACAAGCGAAAGTTGCAGCAAAGTTGCCGCTACTGCTGCTGCTGCTGCTGCTGCTGCTGCTGCCTTAAATGCGCCTGATGCCGCTCTGTGCATAATTTATGCTCATTAAGCGCAAATGCAATGCTGACCCACATAGGCAATTGACTGCACTTACAGTAGCCTGCATTCCCCAGAAGGAAAGAAAGGCAGGATCAGAGGCACAGTGCAGGCGGAGGAGCAGGAGATGGAGCTGAAGCTGGGACTGGAGAAGAGGCAGCAGGACGAGGAGCTGCCTGGTTGGCCAAACGGATTCACGCTGGAATAAATGCCTTTTACTGTTTCGGTATGCAAACTTTTTCGCACTCAAATTGCAGCAGCAGCAGCAGCAGCAACTGCAACTTTCACACATTTTCGTTTGCTGCACAGAGAAAAAAATATTGAAAATTAAAAAGTGAAGAAATTAAACAATAAAATCTAGGATAAAAGGTAGAGGAAATATTTAATTTTTAAAGATAACATTATACATTTTTGGAAATTAAAAGTAAAATAGCAGCACATCGTTCTTGGTCTTTCTATTCCAAAAATATCAAAAATTTGTAAGAGAAAAATATTTATAATTAAGAAAATACAAATCCATAAATACAGTATTTCACTGGCTACTAGATTTTCTCTCTCTGCATCGCTCGTCTTCTGGCTTTTGGCTGGTTGCACATTTGAATGCCTCAAATTGTTTGCTGTTTTGTTGCCGGGCTGGCATTGTTTGAGAGCCGAAGGACGAAAAAGAAAGCTGCAATTTTTTTTTTTCGCCTCCCTTCCCCTCTTCATATTCCGCAATCCCCCCCGCTCTTTTTCTTGGCTTCTTCTATTTTTGTTATATTTTTGTCACAGGCAAAAGCGGAAGAGGAGCTGCGACCCGACTCGAATGAATTGCAATGAAATTTTGAGGCTCGCTCTAGCCGCCATGGCAACGAATTGAATTTGCTGGGGCAAAGGGACAAGGGAGAGAGGGGTTCGAAATTGCTGAAAAAGCGGGAGGGGAGGTGGCCAGGAATGGTGCTGCCGGTTGTTTTGGCTGCCTACCAGCCTGCCAGGCAGTCGTCAGTCAGGACGGGAACTTTTGTTGCGGCCTGGCGCCAAGCCAAAACGGAAGTTTGGTGTTAGAAATCGAGCTGCAGACGACTCCGAAAAAGCCCTGTCCCTGTCCCTGCTTCTGCCCCTTTAGCATCCGCCCGCATCTGTTTCGAAATGCCTGCCATATGCATGGCAGGCCGGCAGATGTAATGAATTTTCAGGGCAATTCCTTGCTAATTTTCCAAGTAACAGCGGAAAACAGCAGAAGCAGCAGCAGCAGCAGAAGGAGCCTTTTCTGTCCGCTTTAGGTTAAGTTATTAACATGACTTTATTAACACTCAATTTGTGGTCATTGGTAAGTTGTGTTGGCGTTGGCGAGGGAGCGCAGTTGTAGCCATTTCATTTTATTTGCACACAGAACGCAAAGCCATTTAAAGCACGCAAAGAGGAGCAAAGAAACCAATCGACCAAATAGAGCAAATTGTTAAATATTATAGACACGTCGGTATTTGTTTAAATAACTCTGCAGGCTCCCCTCCTCCTCCCCTTTTCGTTCCATCAATCCCAGAAATGCCGCAGAAAATTGGCCACCAAACACCGCTGGAAATGCAGACCTCAGACAGGCTGCGGACACTCAACCCCACCACTGCCTGCCAGTCTCTCCGCGCTTAATATCCCCCCGTACTCCTCCTGACCGGAATGCATTTGTTGCTGTTTTTGGACGTGGTTCGGAGCTACCACTGTTTGTGTTGGCGGTTCGCTCCTGCCGGTTTTCCATGCGGGGTTTTTGCAGTTTTTAACGACAGTCAGTTTGCGGCTGGCATCGTCGACGGTTAATCTCGCATGGAAAATGCGGACGTAGAGGTAGCATCTGGTGTGTGCATCTGATGGGACAAAAGCCGAAGCGTAAATGCAGCACACTATTCACAGGGACAATTTTATTTTTTTCAGATTAAGGTAGTAAGTTGAAGTAATCTTGAAATTGTTATAATCCTTAAGTATCAACCCAGTTTAATTACCAATTTCATAGTCAACACATTTTCACTAAAATATTAACCAAACATCTTCGAAGAATACCACTTTGAATTGAAAATAATTATCTGGAAATCATTACATTACTCTTTCTCTTCTCTATCTGGCTTTCCTTTCGGCCCCAAGGGGCAAGTTTTCTGCTTTGAATTTCCCTTCTTTTGAGCTTTTTCAATTCAATTTTCACGTTAATTACACAGAGTTGAGGAGGCAGTCGTCGAGTTGCTGCCGAGAAAAATAACACAAAAATGTTGCTTCAAGAGTTGGCACTTAAGTCGGCCCACAACAATCAGCCAAGCGAGCACCTGTCCCACCTCAGGCCCGCACTTAACCCACCCGGCATCATTGCTTTGTCCATTCATTTCGGAATTTTGAGTGCCTAAAAGGCATCAAAGCAGCGCTGGAAACTACGGAAAACTAATTGCAACTACACAAACAGAAGAATACACAACAAACCAGCAACAATTATATACAAAATTGGGGCTAAAAAACTTTATTAATTGCAAAAATTCCCCCGAGTTGTGTAAAATAGTTGAAATTGAGACAGCGGGGAGAGGGGGGACAGAGCCAAAGGGGTGAACGGTGAACGGTGAATAGGGAGGGTGCTGGTATAGGGGTGGCAAAGTTGACAACTTCATTTACAACGTTCGGGTCGCCTTTTGCATCGCCCCCTTCCGTCGGCACGCCTCCCAAGATCGTTCCGGCATTGTTGCTCGCACCTACTTAACTTTTAATTAAAGCAAACAAAAGCCAAGGCGGTGACAAGCAGGGACGAATTCGGGTGGCACCGCTGCAGAGTGGAGTCGAAGCTGGAGCCGGGGCAGGAGTAAGAGGCTGGAGTTGGAGCGAGAGAAATATCAGATGACGGCAAGTGAGAAAAACCGTAAAACGAAACGTGCAAATAAAATGTTGACTGTTGTAACAAAAGCTGTCTAAATTAAATGAGGCCACCAAAAAACAAGAGAGGGGAAAAAAAACAAAAGCGCCATCAAACCAAGGAACGATAGTGTGTCCTGGCCTGGGTCATTGTCTCCTTTAAGCTTTCGCCTTTGATGTTGGTTCTCATCGCCAGGCATCCCTCCTTCGACTTCTGGCGAGCAATTTGCATATCATGATATCAGCTTAAACTTTCACTTTGGCAGCTCCTTCAATCCACTTTTTTCTTTCTCGAAAATTCAAATGACACCTCAGCTCCCCCGCCACAAAGTCTGGCGTAAAATCAACATTAGCTTCAGACAGATAGAAAATGAGATACAATTAAGGCGAATAATAATAACAATGCGTCAGGGTAAACATTGATTTAATAAATATTTAATGCATTGTAATTATAAAAAACAAAAACATTAAATGACGCTTATTAAGCCTTTTGTTTTGCATTTTGTGGCAAATAAATTCATTTATTAATTGATTAAGCGTAGAAGAAAAAATATGCAACACAACCCAAACAGAAAGCCTCTTCAAATGGAAGCCATCAATTGCTGCACATTACAAATTATTAAATATATAATAATGCATCCAATTAAGAACTAATAAGTGATATTAATATGGCCTGGAGTGCGAATAAGTTATGCGGCGGTCATAAAAAATTATAACAAAGGCGGTTAAATAATTCGAATAGATTAATAATTAAATTCAAATGATAAACAACAGCCTCGGGCAAAGGCAATTATGCATTGCAATGGTAAAATTCAATATAGTAAATACCGAAATCAAATTATTTATCTGCATTTACATATATATAAGTAGGTGTGGCATTAGGTGTATTAATATTTTCATAATTCAATTAAAGATGAGGGGTTTTGAATTAAACAACCAACTGAAATATCCTAAAGTTAAGCACTTCATTTCCAGACAGCGTCCAAGATCATTCTACTTATGAATGTTTATCAAAAATACCTAATTACCCATACGCCACGTTGTCTGCGCCCACAGACATCACGCAAGATGTCCTCCCAAAATTTCACGAAAATAATGAAAATGAAAATGGCCTCGCGTGTGTGTGTTGTTACGTGTTGTGTTCTCTTGAACCCAAAATTTGTTGTTTGCCAGCGATATAAAAAGATACGGAGAACAGAGAATGTCGAGGGAAACACACCCACGCGTTGGGAAACGGGGGAGCGGGACGCTGGAGAACGGAGAGTCACGGCCGCAGTGCATGGAAATTAAATGGCGTGCCATTTCCGTGTCGTGACTGTCATTTCCGCTTCCTGTATTTATACAAATCACAAAGTAAGCCAAAAATACATGCCGGGCACGAAGCGCCCGCCGCTCTGTGTGTGTGCACGCTGCTCCCTCGCTTTTATGGCAGTCAAAAAGTTGGAAAAACACAAGCGAACGTACAACTTTAAATGTCTTTATGTGGCCAACAACAATGGGGGCGCGAGCATAAATCTTAAAACGAGATGAAATCAAATCAAATCATCAGCAAACGTGGCCCAAATTTTAAGGTTGGCCCAAAGGATACGCATGCAGCGGCGTCACCAGCGGTAGCAGCAGGACATTAACGAAATGTCAACATGTTTGGCTAAGTGAAAATTCAGGGCAACAGTGAGGAACGAGCCGGAAAAGTACACAGAGCGGGAAACGAGAGGGGAAAAGCGAACGAGAACGTGTCAGACAAAGCCATGGCGCACCGCTTAATTAAATTGTTTGCGGGTATTAAAATGACAAAAAAAAATTAAAAGGGGAAAAGGGGAAAGGCTAAAGAAAGAAATGAAAACTTGAGCTGGAAGAGCATGCGGGTCACAAAGTGTCGCGAAAAGGACGCGGAAAATCATCGCGGGCAGTAGACAGTAAAGCAAGGAAGATAGATAAGAGAGAGAGAGAGAGAGAAAAGACTGAAGAGTGGAAAAGGTCAAAGACTGTATAGGAATCTCCATTGCGATGGCGTGGGATTAGCTTGTGACTTTCGAGGGAATTGTAAGCGTGTCAAAGCGTGGCGAAAGGATTAAGCGAAAGGATTATGACATCTCAACAGAGGGCTTCAAAAAGGACCACTAAACAAGCAAATTAGCAAAGGCAGCCCTTCAAGACACCATACGGAATTTTAAACATTATCACAGCCAATTGAAAGACATAACTAAACAAATTTAAATATTTGCCAAATTTTGTATTCAATTTTTAAGTACTTTGTGGAGTTTAGGTACCTTAAAACATTACAATTTATCATTTAAAAACTTACATATTCATAAATTCATTACAGAAACTATTTTCTTTCAAGTGAAATAAGGCACTTAACCATTAAGCTTGAATTTAAGGCCATGAATTAAGGTTACAGCAATTTAAGGCCTTTCCAGGTTGCGTGTGTATACTGCAATATTCAGCAATTAATTGCATTGACAGCATTATGAGACCTTTGCTCTCAATGCAAACTGACAGTTTCGATAAATGCCAACGGCCCCGGGTGGCCGGCCATAGGCCCAGAATCACAAACGGGAAGGTCCTGTCGCTGATGTTATCCCGGCTGTGTGTGTTCTTGGTCACCGCTGTCACATGTTGCTGCTGCTGCTGCTGCTGTTCCAGGCAATTGCAATTAAGTTAGCGGAAAGCCACTGCGTTCTGCCAGAGCAGTTATGTCAATTTCCGGATATTTATTTTAGCTAGAGACCCAGCAACTAACCAAGCATGAAATAATATATATATTTCATTACATTCTGAGAGCTTTAAGTTGTTATATAATATATTAAAGTGTTATTATAAATTAAAAATTATATAAACTCTTTAGGGGCACTTGTAAGTACCCGTATACAGTTGATTTTTAAGACGATGTACAAAACCCATAAGAAAATGCTTACTACTAAAAGTTTATTGATTGTTTATTAACCACCGTCAAATGCGTCATCATAATATTACAAAAAAGCTTATTCCGTGTGGTGTGAAGATATTGCATTGTATGGCTGCTGTCCAAGTGCGGAATTTCCGGATCGCATTGTCTTGGCTGTCATTGTTGCAGCTATGTCTTTGATTGAATTAAATGGCTTCGCCTTGCGGTTGGTCCTTCTCCTGCGGCTGTTGTTGGCTGTTAGTCATGTCCTGTCGGCATCGGCAGTGGCAGTGGCTGTGGCAGTGGCAGCGGCATCGGCATGTCCTGATGCTGCATTTCCACCCCCTGGCACCCCACTGCGTATGAGGAATTGCGGCCAGAAGTTATTGGCCCAGATAGGGACACTGGACAAGCGGTGTTCGTCGAAGCGTGGGCGTGGCAGGGCTTAACCGCAAAAATAGCAAAAAAGAAATAAAAAACGAAAATGAAACCAAAACAAAAAACAGGCATTTAAAAATAAAACCAGGAAGCAGCAGTCTCGGGCCGCATAAAAATTGTTAAATGCCAAAAGCATCAGTGGAAATCCCAACGAACCCCACAACTCGCACCTATCGAATGCGGCAGCAATTTGGCGCAGATATTGTTTAATTTATTGCATTTTACAGCGCTCGCTCCTTTTGCTTTTGCTTTTGCTTTTTGCGCACATCGCTGTTTTGTCCGGGAGCTGGCATCAATGGCAAACAATAAAGCAAGGAAGTGGAGTTGGTTCCGACCCAGGGCGAGGTCAAAGGGCTGCCCGCTTCGTGGCTGGCAGTTTAAGCCTTTTGACAAAAGCATTTTCCGCCCAGTTGGTGGGCAGCGAATGTCCTCGTTGTCCTCGATGTCCAGAGTGTCCTGCGTGTCCCCAACTGATGCAGCTGAGCTGAGCTGGTCGGGCTGTTTGAATTTTTATGAAACTGACAATACGACATCGATCATTGGGGCTTCACAGCACGCAGGAGTAGCGATGCAAGGCAGCACAGGATGCAGAAGGCAGGACACTGTCAGCATTTACCGCAGCCGCCCGGCAGAAGGACATTCGTTATTGTTTTTTATTTTGGCTTTCTTTTTTGTCAACGGCACACGGTCTGTGGTGCCCGGATTTTTTTGCCGACCAGCCTGCCAATGCAGTTATATGGCCATAGTAATTATTCGCACTCGCCTCTCGCCGCAGTGTCGTTTTGTTGTGTTTTTCTGGCCGCCCTTTGTCACCGTTTTTTTCGGTATTCAAAAACTGCATTTAATGTTGATTTCAGTGGGTTTATTTTGTAGTTTTCGGTGGGTAAACTAGCCGAAAAATGCGGGCTAAATATTCTCCCTTACCCATAATAATTTACTCCCCTTCCCCAGCCACGCATATGTACCATATTGGTGATTTATTGAGTGCCCTCTTAGCCAGTAGCTGACAGGATTTATGGCTCTCTTAGCGCGGCCACTCCGTCATAATCCAGGCGCACAAGCGCGGCCGAATGCTCGATGGAGCGGCTCATTAAGTTGATTGAACGCACCAATGTGTGCCGTACTTATATGCTAATTTCAAGCTGACGCCCGCCCGAGCGGCGGAAAACAACAAGCGACGGCAGCTGCCCCGGCAAAAAGTGCCTGCGAGGTCGAAGGGCGTCGGCAATCAAACAAATTCCGACAGAAGAACACTCTCTCCGCCCCCTCTTACACACGCACACACACACTCGCTCCTTGGCACACACACATGCATATTCAATTGGACAAGTGCGTGTAATTGACCCAAATTGTGATGAAATTGCGCCAAAGGAGCACTTTGAGTGAGTGCGCTTGGCCGACAAGTGGGTCGGGAGGCGGGTCGAAGGTCGAAGAAGAAGGCGGCCCCACTCAAAGTAAAATCAGAGCCAGAATGAGGCAAGAATGCATAGTTATAAGTACACAAAGAACAGAAGTCTCTAATTTTGTTTGATTTTTCCACAGATTTTATTCACTTTATTTGTAATATATTTTAAAATCGTAATGTTTTCTAGATTTTATTGTTGGTTTCCTGGCAATCGCATTCTAAGCACTTGTTTGACCAATAAGGACATTTGCTAATCTCTAACTGCCAGTCGGTGACGAAGGACATTTCTGTTGGGGGGGAAGTGGACTTTAATAATATTGCAAAAGTTTAATGCTAGCAAGTTTAAGCAACACAAAAGCCAAAGCAGCAGCAACTGTTCAAAGAAAATAAGTACAAGGGGTCGCCTGGAAAATACCCTTACCTCCTGATTGATTCCACCCTCCGTTTCTTTGATTTCAGAAGCCTTTTGACCGGACTTGGCAACTCCTTGGGCAGAGCATTCGCAACTTTTGCAAGTTATCAACAATTACGCAATAACAGAAAGTAAACCAAAAGTTGCAGCAACAAGAGGACGAAGCTGGAGCAGAAATAAAAATAAATAAATGCTGGCAAAGCGAGCGAAAGAAACTAAGACAAAAGGAGCGCTTTGCAGATGGAGCACAAGGAGCGGGGAGTGAGTGCCTGAAACTGCAATAAAAAGCAGCTGCAAGTCAGCGACAGAAAATTTTGATGCTCACTGTCCGGGCTCATTTGCACTCAACTGCAGCTGGAAAATGGGTGGAAATGGCCTGCCTGGGAGGGGGGGTCGGCGAGCTTTTGAGGACAGCTTAAGCACTGTGACAACTTTTTAAGCAACTTAAGAACGAAGTTTCCCCCGCATTTTTGGCCGCCGTCGCAGCTGCCTCTCTTGGAATCGGAGTAAGCACCTGCAGCAGGTGCGAGTCCCGCCAGCTCGCAGCTCCTTTTGTTTGAGTTGGGCTGCGCGGAGCATCCAAATGAAGGTATCAAATTAAAATGCGCTCCGGCAGATGAGCAGGCTAACAAGAATGGAAAAATAAGACTCTAAACTCCAGTCTAGGCTGAGCCAATGTCTGTGTCTGTATTGGTGACTGTTGCGCTTCAGTGAGCAGCGTAAACTTTTTTTTTCAGTTAAGCTCCTCCATTGTCCAAGGAAAACTCAAATGCCAATGCACAGACAAAAAAATATATAATATTTCCTTGAATTCATCTATTCTTAAAGAATTGTTTATGGTGTATTTTTTACTTTGTTTTAATAAACAAAAGAAATCTCATAAAACTTAAAAAAGTTAATAATTTACTCTACAAAATTAAGCAAAACAAAATGTTATTTTAACACAATGTCTTGAGGGCTGTGAAGGCCCCTTAAGCCCCTTCTAAAAACAATGATTTCCTGTTACTTTAGTTTTACCTCTCTGTACGCCCTTTTATTTCCTACTTTTCTTTACTGTTTCCCCCTTAGACTGTGCTTGTTCGCCTGGCAATAATTTTATTTGTTAACAAACAGAGAGCCGGAACATTGATGAGACTAGCCAGAAAATTTTGCATTACCTGTGGAGGCGTTTCCACCCGAACGAAGTCAAAAAAAAACTCTTTTGTAAACTCCCTTTCGTGTTGGGAGTGTCACCATATGTGGCCGCATTCAAGGCTAACGATCTGGGGAAACCCGGGAAAAAGGCGTTGAGTGGAAAGCCGGGGCAAAGTGGAGTGACTGTCACTGGTGCCGATGGTGGTGATGTGATGGTGTGAAAAAGGTGAAGCGCCAGCCGTCAACGAGTCAACAACTAAACGCAGACTAACTGAAAAAACGGCCGCCATTGTCCGCTATGCTCCTACCCTTTCTTTTTCGCGTACCTAGTTACACCACCCACTGGCCATGGGGGTCCACGGACTGTTGACACTTGAACGCTGCCCGCTGCAGTTGTCGCATAATCCACACAATTCCCTTTCGCCTTTTTTCCGGCCATTTCCGGCGCTGCAGTGGTGTGGCCTCTGATATCAACACGGATCAAAGCGGCCATCTTTCTTCTGCTGCACATACACACACATAGACACTGTGTGTGCAAGCGCGCACTCACACACACACAAATGACAATGGAGCGGCCAACGCGTAAAGCTTATCATCAACGCAATGGCCAACTGGAGAACAGAAGTAACAACAACAAGAACAGCAACAAAAGCAGCAACAACAACAACAACATCAGCATGAACAGAGAGTAATGTACAGAGAGAAAAATATTCAATTTTCATAAAATCTATATTACTTTAACAATGCATTAAATATTTAAATAATATAAACAATGTTTACTGTTATATTTAATGCAGGTAAAAATTAATTATTACTTAATTATTTTCGACCCAATTAACTATTTGCAGTCTTGATCAGCATCAACAGCCTAGTTAATCTAGCCATATTTCTTAGAAAAACAAATTAAATCTATTTTTAAACATTTTGGAAGAGATTAGTTCTATAGAAATATATAAATTTTTTACCGGAAACTAAACTATCAGACAATTGTAATCTAGAACTAAGAACACGATTTTTCTCGCAGTGTGGTAACAACAATCAACAACAGCATTTTGTGCTGTTGACACTTTGGATTCGAGAATTTATGCAACTTAAAAGCGGTCAAGTTACGAATTTATGCATGCCATGCATTCACAGCAGCAGAAAAGGACGGCTGTAGTGGGCCAGACAGAGACGGCTGTCGAGACGGAGACAGAGACAGGGACAGGAGCAGAGACAGGCACAGCTGGGGGGCGCACACCATATAAATATATGTTTGCATGCAGTTTTTTGTTGTTGCCGATGCATAAATTGAGCAGCATCTTCCCCCCCTGTCCGCCCCCGGCCAGTAGTAATCGGGGAGAATTGCCCGGCTGACACTTGCTGCTTACAGCCGTTTAACCCGCCTCTCAACGGGTTAACACTCTTTATGGGCGAATATAAAAACTTTCGTTGAAATTATTTGCATTTTGTTGCCTCGCATAAATTGCACTTCATTTGGAAAAGAAAGCAGCAAAACCGCCAACGGAAAGCGCCATTAAACGCGGAAGGCGATGAAGAAATATTCAAAGGGAAGTTATAGCTGAAAATTAACGCAAAAAAAAAAAAAACTCGAGATTAAAGCTCACAGATCTGCTTTCGGGATTATGATTGTAATTGGTGGGCCGAAAGGCAGAGAAAAACCAAAGCTTTCAACGGAAGGCAGCCCGAAATTAGGCCAGGCTAAGAGCTAACCAGCTCGCTGATGTGCGGTTACGTCCACTTGACCACGCCACCCAGGACCACCCCAGGACCACCCCAGGACCACCCCAGGACCACCCCAGGACCACCATTTTCCAGGAGCTGCGCCTAAGTGCAGCGGGCGGGGCTCATCGCTCGCCGCTCGGCGCTTGCATTACATAATAAATTCCCAGCTTATTTGCATAGTTTTGCGGCTGCGAACAATGCCAGCAGCGCGAGTTAATGGAATTCTGTAATAAATTCCGCAACGAGCTGCCCGAAACGGACTTTAACTCGACTTTGGCTTATCGCAGACGAAGGGAAGTCGACCGCCGACGGACGCAAGGCTATTCAATGACGCGGCGTCCCGTCTTGGCCCTTTGTCTTAGATGGTTTTCGTGAAAGCGGAGCAATTACAACAAGTGCCAAATGCACATCAACAACAGAAAACGGGGTTGGTGTTGGTTGGTCCTGCGGATCTTGCGACGGGAATGACGCTACCGACTTTTCAACAACTGTCGTCGACTGGCGGCTGTCGCCGGAAGCGAAAAAGTTGCTTCCTAGCAGAGCGGGGAGAAAAGTGCTGCTGGAAAATCGGAAGCCGGCAGCGCAGTAAAAGTCGCACTACTTCTGCGGTTGTCAGTTGTTTTAACAGCTTAGAAGGGTGCAGGATCCGAGGATTGCCACGGAAATGTGCCGTCGTCAATTTACGCAAAGAAGGGTCCTCTCTCTTCATCTATTCCGTGCTCTCACTTTTTACATCCCTTGGGGGCGGCTTTGAGTGTTTCCCGATAACATTCTATAATTGCCAAAGGTAAGATGAGCCAGTGGCTAGATTTTTATTCGATATCCGCAGACCTCGAACCGAATTAAATGTGGAAAATTGAAAAGTATTCATCAGCAACTGTCGAAAACTTGTCTGCTCTCATATATTTCCTTTTCTCCGGTCTCTTTTTGTGTCGCCAACAAGTTTTAAATTAACTTTTGGCCTGTTGGGGCGCAAGTTTTGCTTAAGTCACTCGCATTTGATGAGAGTATTGTGAGGATTCTTTGACAGTTCCGGCTGCATTTTCAATTTTTGGCATAACGTCAACACCCTAGAGGAGAGGAGACTTAGAGGGGGCAATGATATATCTCCATTTCGATAGGAAAAATAAATATGAAGTGATTTAATGCCATTGTAATGCCAGTGCATATCAGGAGCACTCTATGAACGGCAGCCCGAGTTATAAACATAAACACATCACCTACATGAGCACCTGAGATAAACCTGCACTAAGTGCAAAGAGTCAGGACTCGCAGGATGACCCAGACTACTCCGGCAGCGAATTATTGCAAGTGTCACCGAGCGAGGCGACAAAAATTATATATATGTACATATACGTACTCAGAATGTGAACGACAGCCTGCCTATGCAAACAAAAAAAGGGGGAAAAATTGCAGAGATCCCGGGCTGGCGGGCGAGGTGAAGAAGGAAGCACATCAATCACAAAAGAATTATGTTGGGGTAAACAAAAACATTTGTCATGAAGCGGCAGACAAGAGCAGCGGTGCACGAGTATGCGAGGATATGCGGGATATGGGAGGCAGAGGCAAGGGCTTCAAGTGCCAAAGGATTGAGGACATTAGCTGGAATAGCTGCAGCAGGAAGGACCTGGGACTCAGATATGCCGGTGGTGTCAACCCGGGCTGCTGGTCAGAAGCAGTATCCTGGGCGGCCACATAAATCTGGTCAGCTCAAAAAGGTGAGTATGTGTGCCGGCCCTTTGAGTAATTGCACACATTTAAAATTCTTTTCACACTTTTAATGCCGAAAGGCAAGGAACTCCGTGGCCCCCGGGCAGGCAGAGGTTGGGTTCAAGAGCTGCCCCCCCACCTGGCCCGGGGTCAACACTCGCCTTCATCTTCATCAAGTATTTATGCATAATTTCACAAAGTGCATCGCCGAGTTGGTTTTCTTTGCGCCGGCTTACGGTGCACTGTCTGCCGGTGCCACAAACAAAAGCTAAATACCCGCTCTTGCCAGCAGTTATTAAATTTTATGCATCTCCAGCAAGTAATTTGAGTCCGGGCCCGGTCTCCGTCCCGATCCCGTCCGGAGGTCTGGGCTAAAAATTTGCATTTAAATGAGTTTGGCCCAAAGGCAGCGTATCGAATCTAAATATTTTCCATGTGTGCTTGCTGGCAGCAGGTTATTTTTACAACTTATGCAACAGTGCACACATGTACACAAATATTGTGCCAGCCCCAAAGAAAGGAAGCTGGCTAAGGCGGCTAATGGGCGTGATCCGAGGAGAAGGCGGAAGGCTTTATGCACTCAGAAATGCACATCAGATGTTTATGCTGCCTGCTGGGGCTCAAATTTGGACACCCTTATGCTTTATAAGTGCTATTAAAAGATGAAGAAGGTATTAAATATTGTTAAAAACAAAGTAATGATAATTTCTCTTAGAGGAATATAATACTATGTAATTATATATTAATAACTAATTTTATAAATTTCAATAATTATACTTATATTTCTTTAAATTCCTTGCAGATTAATATATTTCTTAGTGTACAGCGGTAAGAAAATCTTTTGATGCAATTTCATTTTCACATCCATCACTCCTCACTCCCTCCCTCTTACTCTTAAGAAAGTTTTCATTTTAAAGAATTAAAGTGCAATTGCCCCGCAGGACTCTCCTTTTGCCAAAAGACAAAAAGCAGGAAGAATATATAAAAACAAATGAGTAAATGTTTACAAGCCAAAGGAGCCCTAAGTGAAGACAAATTGTTTTTAGCAATTTGTTTTGTCTCCTTGCTAGGATTTTTCTAATATTTCCACAAATTACGTACACAATTTCTCGGACTTAAGTTCCAGATGTTGCCCCGAAATAACAAAATTATTAAGAATGCACACAACTTTGGGACAGAGACGGAAACTGAGACGGAGACGAAGGGAGCAGTCGAAATCGCTTGCGGCTTGTCTGCATTCAAAATTGGCCCTTCTCAGGGGCCGCCAAGTGTGGCCTGCAAGAGTGACCAATTTTATTTGCCAGCATACTATATTATGTGGCAGAGGCACCAGTCAGCAGTCAGCCGGCAGCAGGCAGCAGGCAGGAAGCGGGCTGGCAGTCAGTTTACTGTTCCAATGACCTTTCGACATGAGCCAGTCAAGCGAGTGGAGGCAGCCAGCCAGAAAGGAACGAAAAGTGGCACAACAGAAAAAACAATGCTTAGGTTGAGGATCAAAGTAAAGGATAAAGGATACCCTGTGTAAGTAATATCTAAATTAGTTATAAATATTGTATAAAGTCTGTAGAAAGCTTAATAAACGCTTTCCTGCTCTTCTCAATATATTTTTAAATGATTTATTGAAAGTATTTATATTTGAATTGTTTTTCTTATTAAAGTATATAGCATCTTCTCAGAAAGTTTTCCAACGCTAAGCACAGTTCCAGAAGACCCACATCCTTGAGCCGCATGGCAGCTCGACAACATAAACGGCGACCTTTGACTGCCACCAGACTTTAAGTGGGCTTGCCGGAGGAGGGTTGGGAGGCTTCAGTGGGTGGCCCAAGCCATGGGTAGGGGCTTTACTCTATTCATTTGGCCCCGGCGACTGGGCGCACTGCGTTGATTTCCGTTTGCTGCATGTAAGAGTGCAACTTGAGCCGGCACTTGCTCTCAAGTGAGTGTGTGGGGGTGTGTATATGTGTGTTGAAAACTAAACTGTTGCCATGTGACAAGTGGCAGCTTGACGACAACAAGAACAACTAGAGCAACAGCAACAGCTAGAGCAACAGCAACAGCAGCAGCAGCAGCAGCAGCAACATCAACGTCAGCATCAATGACGCTGGGTGCGCACTTTGCAGCAAACAAAACGGGGCAGCAATGTGCACCTGCTGCAGAAGCCGAGAGCTGGAAGAAGAAAAATGACGAGGACCACGAGAAGGACTCGTCGACTCGCCCGTTGTTGTTTCAAGTTAAAAACGGCAGAAAGCGCACTCGAAAATTGCCACAAAAAGGCAGCAGTGGCAACAGTGGCAGCAGCACTCAAGTAATGAGTCGCCCATTCCGCAGCAGACAGCTGCAGTCAAAGGGGTTAAGTGTTGGAATTTAATACACAATACAGGCAGTCACCTGTGAGAATGTTTATTGAACCCATCAACGGCGTCGAGTCAAAGTTGAAGTCGAGGGCAGCGCCCGGGCGCCAAGAAAGAGAATCATTTAACACGAAAATCGGATTATGAAGCTCATACGGACAAAGTCAATATCATTGTGGTATATATATGCTATATATGTTATGGCGTGAAGGGGTCTGAATTCATAAGAAGACTTTTCTCCGCTTTGCTTCGCTTTGGTTTGGTTTGCTTTCGTGAATTGTCAATGCAACAACAATTGAAAATCATTTGAAACCTTTCAAATGTCACACAAAAGAAATTGATTTGAGTTCTTGGCATTTGCTTCATCTTTTTGCTGCTGTTGGCTCTTGGTTGCCATGAGATTGGATTTAAATTTACACCAGAGCCAGGACCAGGACCAGGACTTGGCAGCCAAGGAGGCATTGACGTCATCATCATTGTGTCATCTTGGTCAGATGCACTGAATAAAATATGCAGGACTCGATATGTACAGAGAGCAAAAAGGTTATGAATATTATGCAGAGACACAAGTCTTTAAATCTTAAATCTTTCTTAAATTAAACTAAGGTATCATTGAATTTAATCACAAAATCTTTAATTAAATTCAATTAAAGGTGTAGATCTATCTCATAAATTTCGTTCCCTGTGCAGAAAATACAGAGTCCAGCATTCCTGAAGGATATGAGCTGGCATCCTGAAACATCCTCTTTGAAAAGTTGGAAATAATAAGCTTGCATAAGTGGACAGGCTGTCAACTCACACCGCTTTTAGATGGAAAATATCTCTCCAAGCATGTTAACCTACTAAAGAGTAATGAGATTTTCACGGCCGTAAAAAAGTAACTGACCCACCTCGCCGTTTCGGGGCAACTTCCAGCACATTAACCCCCAGAAGGGGCTTAACTAATTCCCTTTCGACTCGCCAATTCAATTAGCAGTAAGACCCTGGACACACACATATACCCAAAGCCCACAGCACCAAAAAAAAAGGACGTTTTAATCGAATTTATGGGGGCGGACTGAGTTAATAGTTCTGCCTTTTGGGCCAACAAAAGGCTTACCTCAAGCCAGATAGCCAGCCAGCGAGCCATGCCCGGATTTATCTATTCTATTTTGTAATTTTTAATTTCACAACTAATGCGATTATTCACGGCTGACGGACCACGCCGGCAATAAAAATGGCCAGTGTGTAAGCCACGTTTAACACTCGGTTTATTTTTAGTTAACGAAACGCTTTCTCTTCGCCTTCTCTTCGTCCTTTATCCTGCAAATACGACAAAACTATTCGCACACGAGCATGCACTAAGCCCAAACTTTAAGCTTCCCAGTTGGTGGACAAAAAAAAAAGAGGACCTAGGATATTTATGCGAAGAATTGGCACCCTTTTTGTGAGAGAAAAACTAAATTTTCACAAAAATACGCTTTGAATAGAAACAACTCACAATTTCTGTTTTAGTTTTATGCCAAAGAACTTAATTGTTTCCATTTCTAAGCTGCTTCCAGAGTGGACAGTGCACTTAATGGCTCATAAAGTGTGATATCTATGAATAACATATGACAACCTAATGCGACATAACCCAACAACCCCAACATGTATCCAGCAGATACTGAAAGCCATGTGTAAGCCCTCTTGCGGGCGGAGAAGGAGAATTACTCACCAAATGCAGCGAGGCGTGCAAATCTCACGGAAAGCCACGAAAAATTGCCAAAGTCCGACGGCTGCGGCGGAGAACTCATCTCATCTGCTAGTCAAGTCCCATTTGCAGTGGAACTTAAAGCTCTGCGGCGTGCCCGGTCTCAGTTATGAGTGCTTAAAGTCCTCCATTTTGCGCTTAACATTTAATTAAAAAATTTTGTAATTACCGCCTGGGAAGTGGGTTTGCCTTGCTCTGCTCCGTTTCGCCATGCAGCTGCCTGGTGTGCCCCTTGGCACTTGCAGCTCTCAGGATGTGGGGACTCCTTCTGCGCCATCCCCTCGTTTGTTTGTCTTGCAGAAGCGATTCACACCCGAGTGGCTAGGAGATGGCTCCTAACTGTTATTGCAATGAACTTGGCAGCTGCCTGCACTGCCCTCCATTTCCCACTAATTGATAAATGTAAACTCCTTGGAGGTCCTTTGTCCCTCTGGGCAAGTATGCCAACCTGGTCATTGTAGTTAGCAAGAGCCAGGATTTCGGCCATTAATTTGTTGCATTGTCTTGGAAAGTTAAGGGGTCTACAGAAAATCCTCAGTTAAGCAATGATCCCCCCCCCTGCCTGCCCCCTACGCATTTCTCGCATTTCTCCAGAAATTCCATTGTGCTTCTGCACGTGCCAAAATGTGTGGGAGTGTGGGGCGTGGCATCAAAGTGCATGCAAAATACGTGACATGCATATTGAAGTCACTTACTATTTATTTTTATTACGCAAAGCAGCAGAAACTTTTTACACATATTTTTCCCTTAGTTTTTCTTTGTTGTGGCAACTTTCCCGGTAGCAAGGTAGGTAGTACAGCAGGCAACAGCTGGATAAAGGGGCGAAGTAACTTCACTTCAGCTCCCCCTTCCTGACATGTTTAATAAATGGCAGTAGCTGTCAAAAAAGAGCGAGAGTTGTGTGGGTGGCTCTTCCTTTTGTTTTTGTTAACCTTCAAGGAAACTTGACTAAGCTAAAAAATTATTTGTATTATTTTTGCCATGCTAAAGAATTAAAATCTTTTAAATTTGAGTTACATGAACTCCCCTGGGAACTTATTATTATGAAAATTCTGAAAAACTTTCTATAGAGTAATGAATACTATTATATTTCACTATTCATTCCATCCTTACTGATTCCTAAATTATGCAACTGACTAAACGAGAGAAGCTCATTTGGGTTTGAGTTTTTCATGGGCCTAATTAGCTCGGCCGAAAGCTTAACCTGCCACAACATAGTCAAAATTTAAGCCAAAATAAAAGGCAAAAACAAGAGATCGTTCCATGGAAACGTGGAAATTTTCCATTAAACATCAAAAATTGATGGGCTGAGAAATGGCATCGCAATTATGCAGCAAGAGTTGACAGGAGTGGAAACGACAGGCCGGTCGACGACGGGTCGGCCGAGGACACAGTTTAGCACCTAGCGATGACCATAAAAATTTGTAATTTTCCCAACACATATTTCCTTTTTGGCAAACGGCCAAAGTATGCAGCGTGAAAAGAAAGAAAGAAAACCCGACAAAAATGTTGCTCAGGCCGTAAATAACCAAAGTAAACAACGCGACAAGCGGTTTGGCGGGGACCCGAAAAGCGAAGCAGACAAAGTCCTGGCCGCAAAAGCCAAAACTCACTGCGAATGTGAATATTCTTGGAATTTTCATTTGTTGTCTGGAGTTGCATGGGGTTGCATAGTTAGGAATGCCATTCCCCATTTCCCATTCCCGGTACCCGGTTTTCCGTCCCTCCCCCCCTTCCTCCTGTCATCGCAATTTGTCGCTTTGTGTTGCTCCTGCCGCTGCAGTTGTCGCTTCATTTTTGCAGCAAAAGTGTTGCAAAATATGTTGACAGGAAATGTTATGCGAATTTCACTGCGTATAAAACGAAATTTACGTGGGCTTTTCCACACCGTTTTTTTTACTTTTTACCTTTGTACGAAACACAAAAAAATATACCTGACCCTGGCCATTGAAAAACGAAATCAATCACTGGCCGCCGGGCTCTCAATCTGATCTTGTTACAGTTCCGAGTTGCAAAACCCAATTAAATGCACGAGAGATTGCTCTCGTATTCCCATCAGGGTTATATTATATATCCAGCAACTAGTTGCCGGCAATTAATTAGTTTACTTGATTGCAATCACAATACGAAAATAACCCTCTGGTCGGTTTCTATAAATTTACAAACACTTTTCTCTAGTTACCAGTTTAAAGTTGGGTGTTGACGGCTACACGGGAACCCATGTCCATATTTATCTTGAAGAAGATTCTCAGAGTTGTGCGATAATGTTAAAGCTAGGGATTGTATTGGTCTTGGCTGTTGTCTTGGAATTATCCCAGGTAAAGCTAAGATTTATCTTCTAAAAGAGAGAGAAGAAGCTTATAGTTCTTCCTTCCCGAAGGCTCTGCCCGTTCTGGAGGAAACCGCTTTTGTAAGTGAATGCCTCGCCGCAAACAACATAAGCCAGACCGAGTTCCAGGAACTCATAGAGCAGAGTTCCTCCGAAGAGGAGGACTACGAGGAGGATCTCGACAACACCGAGCGAAAATACAAGTGCTTTGTCTATTGCCTGGGCGAAAAAGGTAAAATCCTAGACTCAAATGGCTACCTAGATGTGGGCCTGGTGGAGCAGATGGAGCCGCTGAGTGAGCAGATTCGGGATGTCCTCTACCATTGCAAGAAGATCCACGATCAGGAGGAGGACAAGTGCGAGTACGCCTTTCAGATGGTTCGGTGCCTCTCGGAAAATATTGACCAGAGCGATGATGAAGTAACCGACCAGAACCTAGACGTGTCAACAAATAAGCTAAATGAATAATGAATCAAGCAAAAACAGGTTAAGCAGCACGAACTTAATTATATATAAGTGTGAAAACAGCCAGACAACTGATAGTTTTACTTCCACAATGCCGGCAGTTTTTCCTACCTTGATCTTGGTTTTAACAAGCTTGACTAAGGTGAAAGCAACTAATTAGCAAGTGAAATAGTTCCCATTATTTAAATAGATTTTCTTAACTGTGGAGTTAGAGAACAACTTCCATGTGAAACAGCGTAAAAAAGGCTAAATGATCAGGGTAAACTGGATCTGGAGCAGATGAGTGTCACCAGTAAGGCAGCGGAGGATATTACCTTTTTCTTACACCTTCAAACTGTTTATTTACGCTCTCAAGGCGGATATGCTAACCCTCGAACGACTCGAATTCACCACCCAGATGGGGTAATAAATTTTAATTAACATAAAAGTGCAGCCATTAATAAGCTCGGTGCATTTGCGGACTGATTTGCATAATCAAATGGAATTGCACGGGGCGGGCCAAGGGGGACGTTTGAATCAAATCAAACCGATCCGAATGGAATCCAATTAATTGCATTGCTCTGCCCAGCCATGACGCAGCAGGTAAACACACAGCAAATAATTGATTTAACATACTAAATATCGCGACAGAGTTACTGGTTGCCATATTTCTCGGGTAACGCCTCCGATTTGCCAGCTGTGTGTGCGAGTGTGTGTGTCACTTTGTCGGCCCCGTTTACAGGAAAAAACATTTTCCTCCTTACAATGCGATTCCGCTACAGTTTTCCATTCGCCCGTTCCACGGGGCGTATGAGTGTTTGTTTGTGTTCGACTTTTTGTCGCTTTCCTTTGTGCCGGCAGGCGAATGCAACGGAAGTTGTCATGTTGCATTGTTGCAGCTGCTGTTGATGCCGCTGCCATTGTTATTGTATGTGTATGGGGTCGGCTGGAAGAAAAGACGGGCGCGCCACGCCCACGCACTTGACTGGCCCGCTCCGCCGCCTCTCGGCTTTCGATTGTGTCAGCTCAACTTCACGCCGCCGTGGGGCGTGGCACATTAGTGGCAACAGCACGGCGGCGGTAAGGGAATGAAAGAAAAAAAAATAGCAACAACAGAAAAACCCGGGAATACATGATTGTCAACACGCACACTTCTCACCCTCACCCTCAGCTCACCCACCCACCCACGGCAGCAGCGACAACACGGCGTATGAGTAATATGTCTGGCTGCCTCGCTGGCGGTGCCTGCGCCATGTCAACATGCAAAACAACAATGGGGCGGAAGTGCATTGTAAACGTAGCATGAGCTGCACCAACCGCCCATTCACGCTCCCACTCCGACACCCCTTTCCCTGGCCTGTTACCATCATCACTCCCTCGGTGGGCGAGTGCAATTATAATTTTGTAAATCGACGGAAGTTCGGATAAACATACGCAAAACGTTTGCCAACGCTGGCCGAAAAGGATGACAGGAAAAAAAAGGTGAACACGGTTGCCGGCCCTCAGGCCAATGCACTTTTGCTTAATGGCGAAAATGAGTAAAATATGTTAGGTAACCGGGAAAAAGAAAACCGGGGAGAGCATCAATCACAGGACAGAAAATATGATGTAAATCGAAATAAAATCAAAACGAAAAAAAATGGGAGAGATATCATTAAAAGGAATTATTTTATACAAAAACCTAGTGTAAATAATATTTGTATATTTTTAAGGGGACAAAATACTACAGAAACTTGAATATTTAAGAGCTCCATAAGTGTTAATTAAGCTGTAAGCTGTTATTATATTCTCAACAATTTTATTTTATATAATATTTGGAGTAAAGCTTTAAGACAAGAAACAAAGCATTATTTCCCGCCAAGGTTGGTATCCAATTTCGCTAGGTTTCCTTCAAGGTATCCTTATCAAACTCCATCTTCCTTAAACTCCGGTCCGGTCCACACATACTCCTGTGTAAAAAGCAATCTAATCGCACCCCTAACCCCCGCACACACATGCCAGAAATTAAATTCAACGAGCAAACTTACACTGCGTTGCATACTTCAGCAACTGCCAATAAAGTGCTTGGCGTGTGAAGCAGCCAAAACAAAAAAATATAAAATGAAAACCGAAAATGGGAAAAAAGCGTGGAAAACTTATACTTCTTATTCCCTGCCTTCAGCTTATGCCGCTGCGCTACAGTTTCTGTTGCTTCGAGTGCGCTTATCAAAAGACACACAAGGCACTGACATGCAGCCAGAAAACTGGAGACTGGGCGGAGAAAATCGGAAAAGCGAGAAGGAAAAAGCTCACGAAATAGGGATGGAAAGGCGGCGAAGCGGAGAGCGTAAGTTTTCCAGTTTTTCCGCTGCCATTTCACTTTGGGGCAAAAGCGTAGAAGAAGCAAGAAGGACTCTTTGCGAGTTCTGCATATGACTGCAGGCACGTCTTTAAGCCCCCCTCACACACACACGTTGGCGCTGGTGTGTAGGTGAGCGTGTGTAAGTTGATTTATGCCACTTTGTATACTCGGCATGCGTAAGGGTGTCCTTACACTGAAAAAGAAATTAAATCTTATGAAAGAAAATATAAAGTTGGTAATAAAGATACATAAGTCATAGAATCTATATAAAATATTTATCTGAAAAATCATAAATCTATAATTACATATATGTTTTTATATTTGTATATATGATATTTTATCATGTAAATATGCTAACAAGTGTTGTAGATCTCTAATTATAGTTCCATATCAAAATGGATTCATATTTCCTATTAAGACCTATTATAAAATTAAACCCCACTTTTTCCCCCAGTGTATTTACTGTCTGTGTGTAAGAGACGCTGCTGCATAAATGATTTATGGCCAACTCTCGCGACAGTTTCGTTTCGCTTTCGTTTGCAGAGAGTGCAACAAAGGGGCCGAAGGAGACGCAGATAGCCGGAGTGGAAACTGTCGCATAATAAATAATTATAATTGTATTTTTCTTTCCGTGTTGCCTTTGGTCTTGCCGGCTTCTTTGTCTTTTGGCTTTCCCTCGAAGGTGCCACCACACACCACATTAATAAACTTAATAGTAAATATTTAAGGAAAAAGGTGACGGGCGAGTAATTGAAACCGCCGCAGCAGGTGACCAGATGTTTCGGGGTCCAAGGACAAATGATAATGGTTCAATCGGGACCGGGAAGATCCTGCCAACGAACTATCACTCAGTTGTGGGTCAAAGAGACAACAACAGCCCAGCTTCCGGCAACTTCAAAGTTTGAGCTTCCTGCTTAGCCACCCAAAAATCTTTGCTTCCTTGGCTCGCCTTTATATATTTTTGAACTTTTTTTTTAGCTTTTGGCTTTCGGCTTTGTCGTGAAAGCGAAATGCGCTTTCACAGGAAACGGGAAGTACGCCTCATGCAACATTTATGGAGGGTCCACACTTCTGCCCCTCGGAAGGGACCAAAACTGACAATAGGACACAACCGAAACAAAAAGATACAGCAGGGAAGTTGACGCGTAAAAATTGTCACAAAGTGTAAATAGAAAATAAAATTGAAATGCCTCACAGAGATTTAATTAAATTTCAGGCCAACAAACAAAAACTGGCCAAAAACTGCCCACAAATACGGAAAACATAGAACGCAAAGTAAAAATATCTGAATTTGTGTGTGTTTGCACTTTTGTTGGCTGGGCATAAATATTTGAAAAATCTTCGCACATAAATAATTTCGTTTAAATTGCATACATAATTTGCAGCAGGCAAATCAGTAAACATTTCAATATCACCAGCTCCGAATGGGATTTGCCCTCACTTACTGCAACCATCGGCAAACAAGTTTTGGTAGACTTCTCCAGATTATTCAATGTTGGTCTCCCACAAACAGCCACCTCGATTTCCTTCTTTGCCAATCGAAGTTTTGTATTTTCTAGCTCTGAAATTCATATTTTTCATATATGTATAGTATTTTCCTTGATGTGGGGAAACTGATTTTGTTTATTTGCTAAACTTGATTTCTAGGAATTAAATTCTTGGCCAAATAAAAGCGAAAGTCGTAAGAAAAGTGTATGCCAAAATGTTTGTAATAGCTTCTGCTTTTGTGTGGCCTATTGATATTAAATATCTTTTGTGTTATATTAAACCTAAAGTTACAGTTTGTGAAACATTGGTTGCACTTTTTGAACTGCAACCTTGTTTCAAAGATATTTTCTTTTGTTAAGTTTAACCAATAAGTTGTTTATCTTGGAACACTTATGGGTGCTATGCATCCGCAAGCCAGATGTTAATGGTCACCTAACTTAAATATGCCTTTTGACTGAAGGCCAATAAATTGAGCAGTCTGTTTCTATATATTTTTGATATGCGCACGGCCATGCCATGGGCACGGAATATTTAATAAAAACCAATAAACGTTAAAAGCCTTTCCAGTGGGCCATGGCCGTAAGCCACCTGCCCTGGCTGGTAGACCAAACCCCACTGACCACGATCCTCGGCCGCATCATTCCCTGCCATCCCATGTTCCTGTTCCCCTTCTACCCCCGGCTGGCTATGCGCCCGATTAAATGCATTTAAATGTGTTTTCATCATAATTATGCATATGCAAACCTGACTCGACCAGTGGCCACTCTATCGCAACCCCGCCGAGCGTCCCCTTTTGACCCCGGCCATATGCCATGTCGTGGGTTTTCCGGCAGCTTAAGTGCTTTAATGGCTTTAATTATGTTGCATGCAATTATTGTCCATGTCCCCGGCAAGAATGATCTTCATCATCGGCTTAATAATGAAGCCGATTGCGAAGCCGATGCTGTTCGGCAGCTCTTGGCCTCCGACAAATGCAGCAAAAATTATATAATTAATAAATGAAAAGCAAAATGGATAAAGCTCCCCTTCCGCATTCACATCCAACTGATGTACTATGTACAACGAGGGGCAAAAGCAGCTGCTACTGCGCTTTGCTTTTGAGCATAAAATTCAATCGCTAAATTATGCAAATATTCCGCAACTGCGACAATCGGCTGGGGCCACGTTACGTATACGCAATGCCGGCCGGATGAGGCCTCCGCCATGACTCCCTTTTTTGTGTGTGTGTTTGTGCGTGTTTATGTGCGTAAAGAGGTCGTCGAGTTCATCGATGACGATTTTACTGCAATTCCGCTCCCATTGCCGGCTTTTTGGCGCAGATGCAAGAAAGGCACAAAAGCACACAGTCACACACAGAAAAACCGCGGGTGTGAGGTAGAAGAGTAGAATGCCAGAAGAGCCCAACTCTGCCACAACAACAACTAGACAGCCAGGGGGTTCGCTTTTGGGGCATTTGGGTTTCGGCCTCTCTGCGGGTTTTAGTACCCGGTTCTTGAAGAAGGATAGATATTTTTGACTATACAGGATAGTAAAAGTTGGTCCTTGAGGAAATAAGCTTAAGATTCGGCTACTATGTTTAAGGCTATAACAATATATCTTTAAAATAAATTTAAATACTTTACTATAACACAAAAAAGAACAAGAAAATATATTAATAATCTTACTCTCCGAATATTTGAATATAAACCAATCGTTTTCCATTTAAAACCAGGTATCTCCTAGTCGATCCTTTAGCAAAATTTTCGTTTTTTTTGGCCACCTATCCAGTTTGCCTAGCCGTCACTTTTTTTGGGGTCGGGCAGCAATTTTATTTCGGCGACGTGACAAACGCAATCAGCGTCAGTCATATGTGTAAAAATGTTTTCCGCTTCACGCGACTCACACTGCATGGAAATCGAGCCACAAAACCCTGCGTTAAGATGTGCCAACATGTTCACACAGTGTGTCTTTAACTTTTCGCACCTGGTCTAGACCGATTCGGTGTCCCCTCATTAGCTTTTCCATTCATCCAAAACCTAATTTGCAGCCTGCCATCCCAAACAAAAAATCACTTTGCTCTCGGCCTCTGTGAGCCTTTGCAGAAACTAGTTTCAAGCCCAGAAACTGGCTTTTCGGCCAAGAGTCGCACATTGAGTTAATTAAAGTTGTACATGGTAGGCGCAATCAGGAGGAGAACAAAAAACACATGTGACCAGAAGGGTGAGTGTGTACAGAGTGTGTGTGTGTGTGTGGGGGGGCAAGAGAAAAGGCCAAAACAAATTGCCAAAGTCAGAGCGGCAACGTAGAACTTTTTTTTTGTGTGAGGGCTGAGAGCAAATGGCAATTTATAAAATCCTTTGAAGTGTCGAAAATCAGTAATTGTAGTCAAAGTGCAAATTGATTGCCAGTCTCTCTCTCTCTCTCTCTCTCTCCTTCTTTCTCTACACTCTCCTTCACACGATTCGTGCCGAAAAATCAGTGTGGCAGACATGTTTTATTGAGTGTAATTTGTAGTTGCAAATTAATGGCCGCACTTCACTTTTAATTAAAATGCATCCAGAAGAGAACTAGAAGCAGGCAACTGTGCCACAGCAGGCTGTGTGATAGAATAGAAGTGTGGATGCTCTCTGAGCTGCAAGGCATCGGGAATCAGTCTTAAATAAAACGAAATATGGATTTAAAATTGTTTAAAAATAATTCGGCCTTTTACATCCCTTATTTGTGATCTTTGATTGCTAATAAAGTACTAAAACACTAAATAGAATTTGTGAAATGTACAAGAGGATACCAGATTTGTTATTATTCCTCATTTTATTGTCTTCAAGTTCCAAAATTGGGTATTCCAAAGCTCTTACCCTCCTACACACCTACACCAACATAAAAGCATTCCTTGTAAGGACACCAATTAACCCACTGCCATAAAAAATGAAAATAAACCTGCATTCATGAAACCCTTCCTAGGCAGATATTTAAAAAGTAAAGCCAAGTTTTGTGACTTTCGACTTCTCCTTCGAACTCCATATATAGTCAGAGAGTTAATTTCCTGCCAGCGATTCTTTTAGACTTGGCTTACGTCCGGCGCCTTTGACATATCAGCGAAAAAGAACTCTTATGCTCAAGGGACTTCCTGTGCGATATTCCTTCCTACCTTCAGTTTCCCCGAGTTTCCCTTGCCTGCTGCTGCCTTTGACGCCTGTTGCATGGACGAGCCGCTAAAGGATGCAACTGCGTCGAAGTTTTGAATAAATTTTCGCCATTTGCCAGCGGCAACAGCGGGAACAACAAGGCAACGCCACTCGCATCCTCTCAACGTCGCAAGGACGCGAACGAGGACATCGAGGCATCATCAATTTTGGTTTGCGAGACTCATCAATAAAACATAACAGCGGCAAATGGAGACACATGTGACAATGCGAATGCAACTGTAGCTGGAATATGGATGCCGTCGATTCCTCTGGAATCCCTCGGCAGCTGCTGCGAGTTTCGAGATAAAAGCTCTTTTAACTGATTTGGTGAACAAGTTTCTTTGGCAAGAAAATAAGCAAGGAATTCAATTGAACTTAAGAAATTAAATTTAAGTTAAAGGTTTAAAAATGATGGCCTGAATGAGCTTGTATCTTTTTTCACACCTTTCTAGCTATCAGCCAAGAATGACTCCACCTGTGAACTCGCCTTTTCTTCCTTTTTCGATTAGGTTCACCACCAAATATAGAAAAATACGTATATTTCTGTGTTTTTGGCAATGCTGAATGTTTTCCAGCAAATCAAAAAAGGCAATATTGTAAGATGAAACTCCAGTAAGCAGACTAAAGGATACCGTATAGTTCTCTGCTCTTCTTACTTCTTAATAGAAAATAATGAAACCTGGCAATATGGAATACAAAGAGATATCATAGCAGAACCAATCACAAAACCTTTTGAGGTAAGATAATCATCTTATATATATATATATCTATCTTATATATATATAATATATACCACAAAAATAAAAATTCAAATTCAAATTCCTACAAAACCATAATGCTCTTCCCCCTACTCACACAGAGTAATAAAAATAAAGTCTTGGCCAAGAAGAGGAATGATCCTGTCAACACCCTGAGGTCAACCCAACCAGCTTGGCTCTGTTCTCGGCTGTCTTGGCTTTTGGCCAGCGAACTCTCAACTCTCGACTCTAGGCAGTTGAATTGAAACTTTATTTCCGCTCAAGTTTCCTGGCTCTCAGGACATAAGAATGCTGGTGATGGGTATGTGAATCAGTTTGACCGCGAATCCAATCGAGCCCATGATGAGGAATCCCACTCCGATGGCCAAGCAGGTGCGTTGAAACTCCTGGCGATTGGGCTTGGTGCAGCGCTTCAGGAAGCGCAGTGAGTTCTTGGCCAGAGCAGCGGAGGGCAGGACTCGAAGTAGCTGAGTTTTGACCCGTCGTCCCAGTCCCTTGAAGGACTTGCTTTTCAAATTGGGTAGCATTTGGCAGAGGCTCCTGGAGATCACCACAAGAATAATGTGATCGCTTATAAATATTCTGGTAGATAAACTTACGCCTCATCATCTTTGCGCTGGTACTTGCGCCGACGAGCTATGAGTTGCTCCATCTTTTGATATCCAAATTGATTTTTTTGGGGCAAAACTTGTTCGTATATGAGCCTGGTAACTGGACTCCCCAGGCCTGTTGAGATCGACATGGAATTCGGTCCTAATAATTGCCAGCTGTTGTACCGAACATGGCCGTCAGCATTTGCCACATGCAAAGTGTAGCAACTTGAAATGGAAAATACTGGCCGGCTTACACACATAATCAAACTTTACGCAAACTGTTTGCCAGAAGCCGGCACACACAAGTATACACCAGCCAGCACACACACCAGCTCAAACATTCTCTACTAGTTTTCTACTCCGGCTGAACGGAAGCTGAATTTGTGGAGCAGAGTGGCAGAATGCAGGCAGGATCCCGGGGAGTGGTGGGACGGGTCTTAAATGCTGCAATTTGTTTCACTGCCGAATCGTTGCTGTCTTCACTTGAAGCTTAACTAAATGCACAGGGAGTCGGTCCGAATATGTACCCAGGCCCCAGCACATTCTAAGCTAAAAATTGCCCCCTCTCGCTCGCTCTCCCCAAGTGCCGTCTCTCTTTCTCCCCTGCATCTATCTCTATCCATCTCGGCGCGCGGAGAGGTGGCTGTTGTGCTACGATTTGACAGCCTTGGCTTTGGAGATCCCCAGGACAATTCACTGCAAAATTGGTAGACAAAACTGTGCCACAACGGGCTCCTCTTGTTCTTCACCACGTATATGATTACACTGGGAGAAAGCTAGTTGATGATTTTATTTATAATGATATTATTTTTAGAGAAAACAAGAAAGAAAGCTAACTTTGGCCAGCCAAAGTTTGTATACCTTTGCAGGTAACAATTAAAATATATCATAACTAAGCCAAAAATGCATTAATTTCGATTCGGAAAGCAGTTTTGTGTTAGTTTTTATTAGTTTAAAAAAACTGCATATCAAATTTAAAATTTTAAGAAATCAAAATTTCTGGCCATTTTTGCTAATTTTAATGATGTAACCCCTTATCAAATTTCACAAAAATGGCCAAAAAATCGATTTCTTCCGGATATGTCTAGAAAGATTCCCCTGTTGATGCTGATCAAGAATATATATACTTTATAGGGTCGGAAACGTCTCCTTCACTGGGTTGCAAACTTCTGACTGAAATTATAATACCCTGCAAGGGTATAAAAAGAGTTACTTCAACCCTTGCCTTTTTTCAGGATAGAAAAGCTCTTTTCGCAACATTTTTAAATAAAGAATTAAAAAAGTTTATAAAGCTTATAAAGTTGATTGAAGTAAAAACAAAATACTTACATTTAAATACAATTTTTGTATTTATATATTTTTTTTATTTATTTTATTTAAAATATTCTCTGAAAACCTATCAAATAATCTTTAAAAATAAATTCCTCGAGATAAAAACCTACAAAATTTAAAAATGGTAGCATTATTTAATTCGTCTCTGAAGCGATATTTTTATATAAATATTATAATTATTATTTTTATTATAATACTATATTTTAATCATAAACTACAATTTTATTTCCCTGTGTAATTGTACGGAAATGAGTGTATGCCAGTGGCAGTGTTTGTGTGCCTGTGTTTGTGGGTATTTATGATGGTGTGCGTGCCTGCCGTTTCAGGCATTGCCATTGAGATTGAAAAATGTTAAAAAATTGCTTTTAAATGCCGCAAAATACAATTTATTATTCAACAGAGGCAAACGCCAAACACTGAGAGCACAATGTGCGCCAAGGGAGAGGGCGGACGAGGATGGTGGCTTGTTCCGGGCTTTCTGGAGGAGTGACACCGGGTTGAGAGGGGAGGGGCATGGCCAGTGTGCGTAGGAAAGCTCAACAGTGCCGACTGCTTGGTTGTAAATTTAAATAAAGCCCCCTCACACACACACAGACACAGAGGCGATTGTTACTGCAGTTGTTTTGTTTATTACGCATACGCACTGTGCGCCGACCATTGAAGTTGGTCATGGAGCGCAACGAGGCTTGCGGAATTACTGAGCTTCTTGCCTGCCCGCTTTTCCGTTTTTAGGGTCAGTCCCTGGTAAGCAGCACTTAAAGGGCTCTTATACAAATTATTTCACTCGTTCCAAGTCCTTGGGATAATCGCTTAAGATGGCTTACCGGAACAAACTTAATTTATATATTTTAATATTATATTTATGGTTCTTCTTTATATGCTTAGATTTAAATCTTTAATTATATTATTAAGTCTCTGAAACCACTTCGTATTTTTTAATATATTCCCTTATTCCCCAAATCAAACTATAAATTTCCACGCAAATTCGTCTCATTTTATTCGCAATCCAAGAGCAGTTAGCACACTTTTGTGTCCGACTAATTGTGGATCAGAGCCGGCATCTTGGTTGGTAACTTTTTTTTGTTTGCGGTGGCACTTGAACAATTTTCCATGTGCTCCAAAAACTTTGGCAATAAAATTTGTTTCAAATTGCTTTCGAAAGCCGAAAGCCCCCCCGAAAAAGGGAGGCAGCACATCCGGCGTACTTGCTCCGCAGAGGCAAAGTTGTCAGCGGGAAAATGACCAAAGTGCACCCAGAGGGCCAAAATAAATATCAAATATATTGAGAGGGCGAGGCAGTCGCGCAAAAGTTAATTACATTGTGTTAACCGGGGGCGGGGCCAAGGCCTAATTTTGTAATTCTCTTTCTGAATCATTTAACCATGAAATTGCCTGCCCGGCCACGCCCACAGCCCACAGCCCGCCGACCGCCCCCTGTCGTCCTTCTGCGAAAGGACTAACCAAATGATAACCCACAACGCATTTGCTCCTCATGGATGTCAGTCCAAATGTGCAAAATTAGCCTTTCAACTGCCAGTGCCACGCCCCCTTATCATCGCCATACCATCTGATGCTCCTCCCCCTCCCCCTCCCCCAATTGGCCCCGGAGCAGCAGCCACCATGTTGACAGCTGGCACGCAATTTATAATGAAAAGTTTCCACTCGCACAATCCCCCGGCTGCGATGGGGCTCACCTATTCCGATATTTTCATTATTTGTGTTTATTTTGTAATTTCTAAATAATTTTGTATAAAGATATTAATGCAATTAGAGTGAGTTGTGTTTTTTCCCCATGCAAATCGTGAGTTGAGGGAAAGGGTGTGCAGCCTGCCTGGTTAATTTACAGTGTCTTTTGATGTTTAAGCCGCTTTTGCCCTTGGCCTTTGGCAAAAATCTGTGGCCTAATGGCAGGGGTAAAGAAATTAATTAAATTTCATCAAGTCTTAATCAAACTTTGGAGATTTAGTAAGTGGGAAATAATGGTAATTCACTAGAATTTTAAATTAATTTAAAAAGATTATTTATTCTAAACAGAACTTCACTACGAGACTATAGGAAGCCAAAAGCTGTTCTATATGCTAAAGAATTGTAAATATTTCCATGAACCAGAGTGAGTTAATGCATAATCGAACTATAACTCTCAGATTGGATCTCTGACATACCTCAATGGCATTTTCAGGCTCTGGCCAAATCGAAAACCCATCACAGAAGGAACACCGAACCAACATAAAGATATAAAACCTGCGCAATGATTGCCAAAAACGGAACGGCCACAGCCACAGCCATTACCAATTTTTGTGCTTAACGCTTCAGCGAGCAAATCACTGGGACAGACAGATAGACATGGCCTGGCACAGGGACAAGCACAGCGATACATTTCCAGATACAGATACAGAATCAGATACAGCTACAGCTACAGATGCAGAGACACTGAGGAGCAGTCATAGTTTTAGTTCCGTTCGTCGGCTCTGCCTCCACTTATACCATCAGCATGTCATCATGGCAAATCAGAGGACATGCAACATTGCATAAAGATTTGTCACAGCTAAGGCCCCCAGTTTGCCACCCGGAGAAAAATAGCAACAGCCGATGGGAAACTTTTGCAGGCCAGGATGCTCGGTGGGAAAGAGGAGGGAATGGCTCAAATCGCATTTTCGCATGCTCAAATACGACAAACTGCAGCCAGTTGCGAAATGGTAGCTACAGGATGCAAGCGGAGGCGGATAAGGATGAGGATGCCAATGCCGAATCCTGAGACCCGAGCAACTTGCTGCAAATTCAATTTCGTCTGGCTCGATTGCATTGCGGCACATTGCTTGAAATTCAACTCCAACTCCGGCACAAGCCCCGATTCTCAACTCCATTCCCATCGATTCGCATTGCATTTCAATATATAAATATTTATACACAAGCGAATTTGTGCACAGCTGAGGGCTGTCAGGCTACACTGGAAAATAATGAGATTAGGGAGAACAAATATTTTAAATTTTATTAAAAAGTTGTTTAGTAAACAGAGAACTTCATAAAGATTAATCTAGAAAATATATTAATTATTAATTATAGAAATTGGTCAGAAAAGTTATCTAGTAAAACAAGTTCCTTGAAAGTGATATCTTCTTCCTTAGATTACATTTGAAAATTGGTAAATTTTGTAAATATTTTTGCATTTTTTTTCCAGTGAAGTCCCCCCGAGCTTATCCGTACTTTGTCGCACTGTGCAAGTTCGACTAAAATGAAGATATATGAAGCTGTAACTGACGCCGATTCTCCTCTTTCGCGGCCCCACAAGAGTAATGGTCATGTCCTGGCGATGTAGCTGCATCTGTTGTTCGAGCTACCAGAATCGTTTAGTTTCGCATTGGCCTTTTTTCTCTGCTGGTCGTCTCCCTTGGCGACTGCCTAATTCCGTTTATTACAAGCTCTGCCCGACATTTGATGTCTGCCTTTCGCCATATAAATCATGGCTAAGCCCTTATGACATATGCTAAAATTTAATTCCCCAAGACCTTTTGCCGCGACGGGGTTAACCGGCGTTTATGTTTAGCTAAACGCGTGACAAAATGATTAAACGGTTAGCCACGACAAGGGGCTACTACAAGCATCCCCAGACCCAGTTACAGGCCCTGGTGTTGGCCATTGTTTGGGCCATGACTGTGCAAAATGGCTGATGATGTTAACGATGCGATTAGATGAGTGGATATTTTGGCAGGCCTCGTGTGTGTGTGTGTGATGCGAAGATTCAACCTGTGGCAGTCACTGCTCAAAAGTGCCAAAAGTGTTGCCGCAAAGTTTTCGGAAATTTGAATATTTAATGGGGCTAATTTTGGGCAAATCTTTAAGCCATTAGCGAGAGGGAAAAGTCAAAAGATACCGCTGGTGGGGATGAAGAGAAATGTGCGTATGTGCTTGAAAAGTTTATTTCAAAGATTAATCCACATTCAAGAGGCATTAAATCGACCCGAAATTGCACCGCATTCAATTAAATTTAGGTCTCAGCTCGCTATATCTCCCATCCAGCCGCATGTGCACTACACTGAAGTGCAATTTGTGGTGCACTTAACCATTTTCATATGCTAATTATGAGCGATAAATTTGCTGCCTGGCCGTAAATCGTTCAGCTTGCCACGATTTTATGTGAGGTCATAAAAAACACAAGACAATTCCTGCGACCACCACCTACTACTACTACATAGCATACATAGATGCCGCCGGCTCCTTATTGGGAAAGTTTTCCAGGTGCTGCTCGGAGCACCAGGCCAAACTATATAGACAGACAATTTCCTTATGAAATGAAAATAAACATGACATTTCTGGGTTTATGTACTTTTGCAGCTGTGTCTTTGACTCGCCTCCGGCAGACGGTTTCTCCGGCCTCTGGCTTCCATTTCAGCTACGGCTGCGGCACTGGCTACGGCTCTGGCTCCGGCTACGGCAAGGGATACGGCTCCAGCTATGGCTGCTTAGGCCAAAGGCCCAAAACCACTGAGTTTCCAGGCCCCCTCGCTCGGCTAACATGGCTATGACTGCTATAAAATGTCATCTTTTATTATGGCAAAGGCTCAACTGGCGCAGACTGCGCCTAGACCAAGGCGGAATCGGAGATGTTGGCTCCTCACACTCGCCCTGTAATAGTGGCAAACAAGTTAAAAAGCTAACGGGGAGAGTGCGGACTATGGGGTACCCTGTACTTTGTTTGAAAATACCTTGGAATCAAATTTCCTAAGAATGAATTTTAATAGATTTTTGAATATAAAAGAGGAGGGGTTTGATGACAGGAAACCAGGATCTTCCCTTTTTTATTATGTATAGTAAATGACACCAATTGAACTGACAGACTGGAGAAACATTATTCAAATCAATTAAACTTATTGTAAATACACATCCTTTTGTTTCACATAATATACCCTTGAACTCGACGAGTACCCAGTATAAATAACAATGCTCAGCCCGACCACGCCCCCTGCCTTCTCCGCCTTTATACCCAGTTTACACGCTTCGCTACACATTTTCCCGCAGACAGAGATAGAAGAAAAGAAGACGAAGACAGAGACGGGTACAGTCAGAGAGATAGAGACAGCGATGGCAAGCCAAGTCTCATGCTGTGAGTTTCATTTCCGGTGCGACATTTTGTTACAAAACTTTATTTTCAATTTGTGCACATATTACACACAGCTTGCCACGCCCCTCCGACAACGACGCCCGATCCGCTGGCCCACTTATCCGGCTTTTGTTTTTATTTTTAGTGAAATTGTTCTATTTTTGCCATGGCAATTGCTCCGGCGAACGGAGATCCGCAAAGCTGCAAGTGTCCATGTCCAGGTCCGTGTCTACTTATCATCTTCTGCTCCACCCTGCCTCTGGGGCTGTTGATTATTATTACAAGCATTATGACCGGATTTCATGGGGCTCGGCCGAGGATATGGACAATCCATGTCGGTGCCAGCTGCTCGTAATGAAATTAGTTTGTCACTCGTCCACGAAAGCGAAGGATTTCGTTTCGTGACTCCTTTGCGGGGTACATCTTTTGGCCTAGACCCGGGCTAAAACGTCTTCTTCGGCAGCTGGTGGCAAGAGGGAGACTTTGATGGCTGTTTTTGTTAAGGTCAATGTTAGAATGTATTGCCTTTGCGCTTCATTAAAATTGCATTACAATGTGATTTCAATATTATATTTTAGTTGGATTATGAAAGTAAATAGTTGCATTACATTTTCCCGATCTTGATATATAAATTATAGAAAAGTTCACACACTTTATTTACTCATAACTCCCAGGTTTATCAACCAACTGTACTCAGATTTTCACAAAATCTTTACTCGCGCCTAATTATTATAACTATATTTATTATCCAAGCAAATCAAGGCTTTATAATGAGCTTTATTATGATTTGTGTGGGCGGTAGTGGTTGGGGGCAAACATTAAAGCAAACTTGAGCTGTGTGCAACCCATGATAATGTTAAATTTGAAGGCTCTAGCTCTTGTAGTCTATGAAATATATTCCTTCTGAAATTGAAAATGCCTGTAAACTATGCAACCAATACAATACCACCTCATAAATGCTCAACAATCTGGATTACATACCAAAATAATTATGGGAATGTATTCTGTTGTTCTCTCCTTAATTTCAAGGATTGCCCTCTAATGACCAGAATCTAGACAACGCAAAGCGGCTTATGTATCATCAAATAGGCAAAATAAACTTGGGACAAAGGCCTTCCTGGAAATTGTTTGGTTACTAAGCGGCTTTACCTGAGCAGGGAGAATTAATTAATATATTTTGGCACCCACATCAAAACAGGATGTCAAAACTAATTTGCGACTAAAAAAAGTGATGATTAAAAATTAACGAGATTCGGAGGGAGGGAGGAGGAGGAGAAGGAGAAAGGGAAACGTTCCAGAGCAACGGGACGATGAGCTCACGTAATCAATCAACTTTGATTACGTACATAGGCATATGACCCTCATAAGAAGGCCAATCCAACCTTTTTTTTCTGGTTTGGTTGGGCCCAGCAGATTATCGTCTCTCTGGCTGGCAATATTTTTTGGCGCCCGGCAAAGACAAAAATCAATATGTCTTGATGCCTGATAAAAGTGAAATAAATTGTATGGCTCGCAAAGTGAAAGTGTCAAATGACCAGGATTCCTCACACCCACACACACACATCGGCTGGAGCAAATGAAAAGTGAAGATGTATGATGAGCCCCGAAATAGTGATCAATCCGCCACTTGACCCCAGTTCTCCCAACTTCCAAATCAAGGGTTTCTCCATTTTCTTTAAGGTTTGCGGCTTTAATGCGGGACAATAAATACGCTCTTAAAAGATAAATAAATCCCTGACACTGGCACCAATCACTGTCAGAGACCAGGGACCAAAAGCAAGGCTCCTAACCGCATTTCCCCTAGGCAGCATAAGCAGCTTAGCCCCGAACACGCACCGGCATCACCTATGGCACAAGTTTAAAGTCAACAAAAACAACAACAACAAGAAGAGGAGGAAACCCTGGCGGGCCAAGCCGCAAGTGGAAAAAGAAAGAAGGAATTTTTCCGACTTCGGTCATGTGAAGCGTAAATTACCAATGATCGGGAAAGCCGCAATGGAATGGGACAAACGAGAGCAAAATACCGGGGATAAGACGGAAAGCCAAGAGGCAGAGGAGACCAAGTGAAAAAACCTCAAAGAGTTAAAGGACAATGGCGGTACTTTCGTACCTGGCAAACCGAAATTTAATTAACTCACCTGTCAAATGGCGGCCAAGCAGGAAAAATGTGCCCTAGCTCTAATTGCCAATTTGGCAGGAGGATCTTGAGCTGAGAATTAGTAGGTCTACCTTTATATATAGATAAAAATAGTTTACTAGAGAAATATAGTACTTAAAGACATATTAAAAAAGAAAAGTAGACTAGTTTAAATTTTATAAATTTTAAATTTAAAACCCCAACCAAAAATACCATAAAAAGGCTACCTATTAAACTCAATTTTACATTTCCCGGATACATACTTACCCTTACGACTACATGCTCGACGCTCCGCCGGTTTTCCATGTCGCGAACTTTTATTAACTTGCCCCTTTTGGCCACTTTTCCGCTTCTGCCAGGGCCGAGTTTGTTTGCTCTTGGCCTTTATTGGAAAACGGACACAGACGGGCGAGTCTACGGGCTGCTCATTAACTTGGCTCTGTAGCGGCGGCTTCGGCCAGATACAATTGAAAACCTAAAATCTCATTTTGAATGCAATCGAGTGATGGATTTTTGCATACAATTCGTCGGCTTATCGGCAATTGCCAAACAAAAAAAAGTGCCTTCATTAAAACGTAAATATCAAATTGCCAACAATTGCGAAATTGCGAATATAGTCAGGGAATGGATGTGCGTGTGTGGTTGTGCTTTGTGTGTACATTGTGCTCTCCAATCAAGAGTCCGGTTTCAATTGCAGCCGCAATTACGCTAAACAAAATTACGTATTTGTGAAATAACAAAACGAAGAAGAGGCGGCTAGGCGCTAACACAGGGATTTTTGGTTGCTGAATTCCGCATTTACCACACATATAAATTTGACTGATTTTCATCGAGTAAAAAAAAAGAACTGAAATATCAGGCAATTTATTGAAGGACCAACAAAAGCCAATGCTTTTAATGGTTAACTGCTAGGACCATCGATACTGATATAATAATTTTCAGCAAATGCGCGGCAATTTGGACAGAGCAACACAACAGTTTTGTGAACCGCAGCACGGCCGAGCGGATTGGCTAAATGGAGTTTACATAAATATCGCATTCGTCTTTCCGGATGAATCAACGGCGTACGAAGGTGCCCCCCGCACCAGGACAATGCATGTTCAACAGCCCCATTAGCAGCTCACCAGGACAACTCCCGAATAATGAAGCCAGCGCCACGGCACTCCACATACACTGGACCACGCACAGTTCCTAGAATTCATATCCTGGCCACGCTTCCTACTCTTTTGGCCAGGACAATGGCCAGGACTCCACTTACACTCTTTTAGAGGGAGGCGCGTGCATAAAGCGACGGGAGAAACTAAGCTACCAAGTCCTAGCCACAGATGCTCCTGCTGCTGCTGCCCCTGCTGCCGCTGCCCCTGCTTCCTGCTTCTGTCCCTGCTTCTGCTCTTCCTCTGGTTGCTGCGCATAAAGCAACACTTTTCCAATTTCCGGCTATGCGAAGGGGAGCGCAACCAAAACCAAAGCAGGCGAATGCAGCGGCATCAGCCAAGAAACAGAATGTATGGCCATTTAGTCAGTGCATTGTAATAATTTCAGAGATGCCAGCGTGATCCGGGCACGAGATATGGGTATTATCCAATTTCTTTATCGTTTGCAAGCGAATATCGGGAAAACGATTTCTCGACACTGTCAAATGGTGGCTGAATGCTTTTGCTTTTCTCTAAACTCCACGAACTACTTAATTTAATCTTTAAGATATTTATTATAATATTATTAAAATAATTTCCTTTAAATCAAACACCTGTGGTTTTTAAAAAATTAATATCCCCACAAGACGTCAAAAATCAACCAACACGCACATAAGTGACTCATCTCCCTTGCGCATCTCTATAATAATGACCATTTTGGTCGCTTTGTTGGGCCATGGCCAGCGTGAAGCATAACTCACAATGCGCACAAATACATGGCCAGGATCGGACCAGAGCCCATTATTAATGAGCCCAGCAATCGAAAATGCGTGTACACCCTTTTTTCAGGAGCAGGATGTGCGAAGAGGATGACGAGAATGGCGATGGCGATGATGACGGCGACTTGGTAACAATATGCAGCACTCTAATGAGCAACCGCTTGAGCAGAAGGAAACCGCGTATCTGCGGGGCGACGGAGTCAGAGGCATTCCATCTCTTGTGGCAACGAGTAAAACTGGCATTGGAACGCTTGTAAAGTTGCCGAGTAATTAATTTGTTCAATGGCATGCTGAAGGTGTAAGCGAAACCATTTAAAGTTGACGACGCCAGACACTTGGGAATTCAAAAGCAACTACAAAGTGGCAAAGTCCTCGAGGGCCTTGCCTCTCAGTAGAGCACGGACAGAGGCAGGGGCAGAGGCACTATATAGTATGCCGGCGGGATCTGTAGAAAACTTGCGTGTATGCCCGACGGAGTGTGTATCCGGCTATGTAAGGCCCGAGGTGGGTTAAAAGAGTTATGCTTATGTGAAATTTGAATTGTAATTTTTAGAAATAATAGAATAACTTTAAACGAGAAAATAATAGAGGATACTTTTGCTTTCACAATATAAAAATAATACAAAATTGCAATGGGCATTCCAGGGCATCTCCAACTTTGACTTTGTAAAGATTTTCTCTAGAATATATCCCAGTTTTCAGACATAATTTCTTACTGTAATAGAACTAATAATATTTATCCATTTTGCAACATCATTAAAAGAAAATACTTTTCAAACCACCCTGGCAATATCTAGTGCTCATGCTACCGGGTCCCGTATGCGTGTGAAATCGGAAGTGGATGCCAACCCTCCCGCTCCCAACGCCTCACCATCGCAACTCCTAAGTGTCCCCAAGTCCTGAGTGGAACATCTTCGAGCCGTAGTCTCCGGGTTGGGTTCCTTCTTGGCTGGGCGACAGGTGCTTCCGCATTTGAATGTCAACGGAAACCGCAACGGTACAACTTAGATAAACGTTTGCTCTTTAAATATGTGCGCAGTGGCGCCGGAAAGGGAATGCCAGGCAGTCGGGGGTAGTCGGGGAGGGTATAGAAACTGTCCCCGTGTTTGAGCAACTGAACTTATGTGTAAGGCAAGCGCTACATGCGAAGTGGTTGCGGTCCTTAGAATGGGCGGGTGGGAGTGAGTGCGAGCTATGACAGGTGTATGCTTGGATAGATCTTGGCTTAGCTTATTGCTTACTCTCCAGATATACATACGTACTTTACGTGTTCCGTACACCGACTGTGCGTGAGTGGAGGAGTATGCCAAGGTGTTTGCCTTTGCAGGAGCACTGTGAAATTGATTATGGGGAAATTGAGATGGATAAGTAAAGACGGTGTCGAAGTCAGCAAGCGAAGGCTGACATAAGGAAGCTGTTGGGAACATCGATACAACCGCAAAATAGCAGGGTTATAGTGCATCTAAAATCCAGGATATATAAAGAAAGCTTACTCGCTTAATTCTAAAACAGAATATACAGGATCTTTGATCTGTTTGTAAATTATAAAAAAGCTTGTTGCTGTACTTCTATCTTTCCTTAGTAACCATAATGTTATATGATAATGATACCAACTTTAGCATCATCATTGTTCAGTTATAATTTAAAATATAGCAAAAATATAGCTTTAAAGAACACAAGAATGGTGTACATGATGAACATGCATCTGAGGCTTATTGGCGACTTATTACGAATATTAAATTTTGCATTTCTGACAAGTTGATCCATCACAGAAAGCATTACATGCCCGCAGCAATGTACACGAAATTATTCACAAAAATATTGTATCAGCCCGTTGATTGAATTATGCTCAGCGGCTAAATGGGATTCCTGCATCGAAAGCCCTGCCCTTTCAACCTTTTTGTTGTTGCTGCTGTGGCTTCTGACCATGCATCATTGACAGTTTTCAAAAAATCGAATTAAGTTGAAAATCAATTTTCATTCAATTTAGGCAAATGCCCAACAAATTAAATCACGCCCGAATAAATCGCCAAGCACCTGAGTGACTGGCCAAAAAAACCTCTCTATGCTAAACTGCTAAAAATAAAATCAATTAACAATAAATGCAAGCAATTAAATTCAATGCTGTGCGAGGGCGAGGCGAAGCGAGGTGAGGTGAGGCAAGGAAATGTTCGCCACAGATAAAAACAGGCCACTTAATTAAGCCGAAAGGGTGTGAGGGACTGGGAGAGTGGTGGCTTCTGGCCCCATTTCTACACTTTCTACACTGGCCGGCATGTTTAAGTGCGAAACAATGTAATTTCATGGTAATCAGTCGGGGACCTGGCCGGCATCTAATGCCAGTCCGGCAGCAGCAGCACAACTACAACTACACAAATTTCCGGCTGTGTGCACAAAGCCAGTGGGAACCGATGGAAAAGATGGAAAAGGGCCAAACCGAGGCTGAGCACTTGGGCCAGAAAAATGTCAGTTTGCAATTTTCTATGCCATTTAAAATAAATGAAAATTACTCTTCATTCCTTTTCTGGTGGGTTTTTTGCTTTTTTGGTATGGCATACTTTGGGCCAACGCGTGTTAACGTAAATAAATTACACACACGTGCACTTGGAAAAAGAAACTAAACTTAAGATATATTTTAACAAAATTATAAAAAAAACATATAATATGTTAATTAAGATCAAGGATATTTGTTGTTAAAAATCTATGTATTTGAGGAGACCTTAGTGGCCATGAGCCATTCGAATTTTTCTATAGGCACTGCAAGAAATTTTGGCAAAGATTACCAAAATTTGTTCACAGGGAATCTAAAATAGGCTCAATGCGAATATAAATGGAATACAAATATCTTGTTTTTTTATATTCCAAGAACCACAGATTTTAGGAGTTTAAATTACAGGAAAATTTTACAAACTAAGGTTTCATATTTTACAATGAATCCATTACGTATTTCTCTTTCCCTAATTTTAACACTTTACCTTCAACTTCAAATCCATAGAAATTGTATCTGGGGGCTAACCAGGCTCAAGTCTCCTCCTTCTTAACCCACTTTTTTCCGAGTGTGAAGAGACTGAGCACGGGACACAGATACGCAATCAAGTGGTCAGTGGCATGCAGCTTATAAATCAGCGCCAGCCGCTTGGGCGCAACATCAGCAAACATTTGGAGGATAGATGACCCCGGCATCGCGACCCGCATTGCGATGGACAGCTGAACGAATGACCGAGTGAGTGGATGGCCGAATGACTGAATGAATAGATTGAGCGGGCCAGCTCCGGATAGATTGCTTCTATAAATGTTCAGCTATTTAGTTTCGGTTTGCTGTGGTTTGACTTTGCTTGTTTTTCCCCAGTCCCGAGCATCACCCACAACCCCAACCCCATCACCGTTCCACTTTCCCCCCATGCTCCCTCCCACTCTCTCTCTGTTGGATTTTTTGTTGCCATTCGGGGCAAAGTTGATATTGCGCTTTTGTGTTTTAATGTTGTTTCTGGGACAATTGTCGGTCCGGCGAGAGAGCCGTGCGTCCGAGTTGGTTAGCTGAATCATTTTGTTTGACAAATTGCAGAGCAATTAAGAATTAACTACCATCTGGTTAGGCCAGGCCCGGGGACATAAGCCGCTTTAAGAGCGCTCCTGGTTCGGGGGAAGCCAGAGTGCTGATAAGCCAGATGAAAGCCCAATGTTTGGGAGTCGGCCATAGTCAAATGACACTACGAGTGGGTTTAATTTTAGTACCAACTGATTCTGGCATAAAAAAAGCATTAAATCGTGAAGAGAAATATATATGTACAAATAATAAAGAGTCAAATGGATTAAGTTACGACATAGTGTAGACTTAAATATGACAAGAAAAATATACATTTTTGTTATTAATTCAAAGAAGCATGTACTGCTAGGGGAGAACTCTATTTCTGAAATGCCTACAAGTGTTCCTAAAAAACAATTTAAATAACCGTAGCTTTCCCTCTGACGGGGGATTTCATTCCGTATATCCGGAAACTTAAACGCCTGCTGACTGGCTGCATAGTTAACATTGCCCCCTGACTTTGTGCCACTGACAGCAATTGACTGTCTAAGTATGTCCCACTGGCTGCAGCCTTGCCCCTTCACCTCAGCCTCTTTATCTTTCGCTTTGTATGGGACGCGAATGCCAAAGAAGAATGCCTGCCTGTGTGTTTTGTGTGGGTTTAGAGGGGAGTAGAGTAAGTACTTATATATATATATATGTATACTTACAGCCAAAAGTAAAACTGGACCGGCAACAATGCCACAAGATTGCTGTGTGGCCAACGAGGCGAGTTGCCAGGATCATCTGCATATAAGCAAACGTGTGTGTGTGTGTGTGTTTGGTTGCATGGCACAAAGGAGTCGCTGTCCCAAAGCAAACCGCACTCATGCGGTGTGGCTATAGCTTTAAGCTCTTCCTCAGCTACCCGCGCCTCTTCTTGAGAAATATTGCTATGCAAATATTTGTATTGCATACTTTCGGGCACGCGGCAGAACCAGTCGCGAGGGGGGATTCCCCGCCGGCGGGAAATTCACAGCTTACGGTAGCTAAAAAGTAAAAAAAAATATAAACAACAGACAACTGAGGAGATAAGCTTGCAGTGCCGGAACCCAGCCGCCGTCTGAATCCAGTTAGCATTGCCATGTCTCAGGCCACAAAGGTGCTAGTGTTTCTGCTCCTCATCGTAGGCATCTGGGCCTATAATGTGCCCCAGGCCTCCGTCAAGGTCAATTCGCCGCAGGGCTTCGAGGTCTCCATTCCTGACGAGCCTGGAATCTCCCTGTTTGCCTTTCACGGCAAGGTCAACGAGGAAATGGACGATCTTACCGATCAGACCTGGGCGGCAGATATTGTGAGTTCTCGGAACGGCCGCTGGACATATCGGAACCGGCAGCACCGACTGCAGCCCGGCGATGTGCTGTACTACTGGACAACGGCGCGTTACCATGGCATCGACTACCATAACTATAACCAGCGATATGTAGTCGGCGCCGGCGGGGATTCCCAGAGCATCGATGTTCACGGTTCCAAGGGCGGGCACCTGCCTATTGTGGCCACTGGTCACAACACGATCAATATACATGTACATTAACTTAAGTATAAATAAAGTTGCATCAACTCGAGATTATATAAAAATATATACATTAAATTAAATTTGTGAACCAATATTAAACCCAAACTATTGACAGCTTCTTTGACAAAAAAATTAGTTTCCCTTTTGCAACAAATTATTTCAATGCAACAGCCTTGCTTTATTTTTTGTGTTTATCCTTAGAGGCTATAAATCAAAGTGGCACTTTGTCACAGATATGCAGGTAAGCATCCGGATCGTATAAATCATGCTGAAAAGTTCCCACACCTTCGCTCATCAGGCTTGGGGCCACCCAAAAATCGCAGCCATATATTCCAGCGACGACGGCATCAACAAAAAAAAATGCACCATAGAATCTATGGAAAGGTATGAAACCATCGCCCTTCCATAAACAACTGCATAAAAGGTTACTCTTGGACCATTTAACTTTCCCTTGAGGCTAACAAAAAGCAGATAAAACTTTTTGCCATCTTAGTTTCAGTTCAATTTGCCCTTGGTACTCCTCCTCCCCCAGGTTGTTTAGAAGTTTTTCGTTCTGAGTGTGTTGAAAGGTTGTCCCAGGATATAACCAAAAGATGCAAGCGATTTAATCGACTTGAAATTGGCCTGATTAGAGTTTAGAATTATTTGCTTGGGATTGCCTTTAAAACGTAAAGATAATAAGTTTTGCATTACTGGAAAAGGATTTGTAAAATAAAGAGCTCGACTATGAGATACCCAATACTCAGTTCAGATTTTTATAGATATAAATGCTTTAATGCTTAGTATGTCGCTTAAATTAGAACTGGATGAATGTTAGTATTATATTTTAATGTTTTTATTAGTTCCTTGAAACAGATTCTACCCTTAATCCGCTCCTGGAGCCTACTGCTTTGTGTTACCCTGCCTTGCGCTTGACCTGGCTCGCTGGCCGCTTTCAGCCGGGAGAGTTGAGCCTGAACAGAAGCCGGAAAATTAGAAAATTATATAATGTACCAAGGACTTGGGGGAAAATGGCCAAATTGCTGATATAAAAAATCATAAATACATTATTATATGCCTCGTCAGCCCATTTGTCAGCACCCATTTGTAGCGTGTTAAGGCATGGCGGGGTGACTGCACTTTTTCGCACTCGGACATGCATATATTCACACACATACCTGCATATAAGTCCTGGCTATATCTGCGGACTAAGTGACGCTGTCAGCAACATTTGCGAGCTGTGTGCTTGCCGCTCTCATTTTCCCATTTGGCTCCGCGCAAACTGCCAGCTAGCGGCAAGATTGTGGCAGTTGCACTTGCACTTCCACATCCACGACACCACCTGCAGCCCACCACAGACTCATGCTTCATTTACCCCCCAAATATACATATACACACACAGGTTGGCCAACGTTTTTCACCTGGCAGGCGCTAAAATGACTTGTGACGACAGCTTAATGCGGCAAGTAGGGAAAAAATATATATTTAAGTCCACACAAACGCATCTCACACATATAAGCCTCAAGTGGAGAGCACTTAATGGTATACTTAAGCTTCTGATGTTTGTCGTAGCCATGATTTATTTTAATATAATTTAATGTGCTAACTGTAATTTAATTCTTAACTCTTGAAATCTCTGTAAAATGATAATATTCATATATTTATTATTTATAAATAATATCATTTAATGGGATCTCTAATATGACTTAAAGTTTACATATATCGTCTCTTGATGAAATGTTTCCGAGTCTTTTACTCGTCTTTAACTTATTTACTCTAAAGAACACCTTTAATTTCCGGTTTCAACTATCAAGCCATCGTTTCCTTGATAAACTTCAAAAGGACCTCCAGTATTTCCGCCAGAAATGAGTCCTCCTTTACGATTACCAGTTATAAAAGGACCTCCTGTATTACTGCCACTAATGAGACCACCAGTTTCAGCTATTCCACTACCAAAGGGACCTCCAGTAGTTCCGCCAGAAATAAGTCCTCCTTTTTGATTAGTAGTTATAAAAGGACCTCCTGTATTACTGCCACTGATGAGAACACTTCCACTTTGAAGAAAGGGTCCTCCTTTGCCGGATTCTACTATCAAGCTGTCTTTTCTGTGAAATCTTCCGAATGGACCGCCACTTATTCCTTCAGAAATTAATCCATCTTGCTGGTTACCAGAAGCAAATGGACCTCCGGTATTACTGCCACTGATCAGGCCACTTTTAGTTTGACTTCCTTTGCCGGTTTCAGCTATCAAGCCTTGATTTCCTTGGTATCTTCCAAATGGTCCTCCAATATTTCCACCGGTAATGAGTCTCCCTTGATGGTTACTAGTAATAAATGGACCTCCACTATTACTGCCACTGATCAGACCACCTTCAGCTTTCAAGCTATCTTTGCCGTGATTACTCGCGAATGGACCTCCACTAGTACCTGCTGAAATCAATCCTTTTTGCTGATTACCAGAGACAAATGGTCCTCCAGTATTACTGCCACTGATCAGACCACTTTCCCGTTGAAGATCTGCTCCTCCATCAGCGAGTTTAGCTTTTAAGTCGTCTTCTCCTTGATAACTGCCAAAGGGACCGCCACTAGCTCCTCCAGAGATCAATCCACCTTGATGATTTCCATGGGCAAATGGACCTCTTCTTCTGGTGCCACCTTGGGCAAAGGGTCCGCCACTGTGGGCACCATTTATCAAGCCTCCAGTGAGGGCTTCACCAAGTCCGTAGTCTCGGTAAACAAGTTGTGACGAACTTGAACCAAGTATGAGCAGCATCACAGCAAACAGCGAACTCATTGTAGACCCCGCCAATCGATGACTGATCTTGCTAAGTGATTCGCATTCAGTTTTTCACTAAGTTCAGTCAGCCGAAATAAAAGGAAAACAAACAAAAATAGGCAAAACGCAAAATAGCAAGCGAAATATAGCAAACAAAAATAGAAACAAATAGTAAATCAGATAAGCAATCAATCATAAAATGACGTCTAACCAAGATCGGAGAGTGTCTCAGCATATTCCCAAGCTTTGAAGAAGCTTTCGTGTTTGGGCATTAAGTTAGTGTTAATTGTATTCTCAGATTATAGAATCTTTTATTCAGTTCTATTTGTACCTACTTAAAGTAAAATTTACATATTTGCTTTTGGAACAAACAAAAGTTTAGTAGTTAAAACTCTAGTATTTTCTTTATTGTGTGAATTCCTAATATAATATACATATGTATAAGCTATTAAATTTCAAGTCTACATCAAAACCTAAGGCATCTCTTAGTGAAATACGCCAAGCATTTTCAACATTATTAACCTTTTTCACATGTCTAATCTCGTGTTGAGGCCTACCCTTCCCTTCCTCTACATATCCCATCCATCGACCCCCATAAATTGCAGTCAGAAAACTTAAAGACACCGAAAGCGCCCAAAAGAAAATGTTACTTTCGCCCATGAATATAAATACGTGTCCGGGGCTGAAACTATTTCAAGAAAATGCGGGCATCCTCTAATGGGTAAAATATGAAGCCGCCAGCGGAGGAGGCACGAAGCTCGCGGGCCATGAGACGCAAGTAAAAAAGAGCCGACAGAGTGGCAAATTAATTATAAAAGATTCCGCTGCCACCAAGTTAAATATTTTTGCGCAACTTCGGTTCAAACTGTGGGCAGACACGGGGCGTGGCCGTGGAAAATAAGTTGCCAGTAACTTGACGCACATTTGTCAGGGTTTTCCCCGTGAAAAAGGGGTTACTCGGGAGGTAAAGTGCGAGTCTACAGGTGTCTTTTCACCAGCGGAGAGAGTGGAATTTGCACAAGGCGGCGGTGTGTGTGGGCGGGTGAAAGGGCAGGTCCTGATATATGGCTCTTTGAAATTAGTCCAAGTGCAAAATGTCCTGAAAGAAATAAAAAATTGAGCAAAATGGAGAATAATTGCATAACTTTGTCAGACTGTTGTCGATGGGTATATACAACTTGGAATGAAAGATCGCAGACTTTTATATATATATATATTACTTTTATATTATATACATATATTATAATATATTCATATTTACTCAGGGTTTACCCCTTATAATTTCATAGCTTTAACTTCAACCCAATACATTATCTTGCACCACAAATAATTAATACCCCAAGTAATAAGGCCTTGCCTATAATGAAACCCAACTGAATATCCGATAAGGAGCTAACCATTATTGAAGCCCATCAAATTATATGCTAATTTATTAGCTATTGGCTCAAAGTGCTTGAATAAACTGTCCTAAAGCTGCCATACCTAAAGCCCTATATCACTAAACAACTACATTAGGCGGCATGTAAATATATTTGCATCTGCAAAATGTAATTTGCGGCCTAAACATTTGAAAACACTTCTGGGTTCGGACCCTTGGATCATAACATATGTGCGTAATAAGTATATATATTCAGGCATAGTATATACTCCTCGGCTGTGTACTCAATTAGCATTAATGAATCCTCATCCTCTTGCGGGTAATGCCTATAAAGCTCGCCTCAATAATTGAATTAATGTCGCTCCGCTGACGCTCACTTTGCCCCAAGTCGTTGTTTACTTATTAGGCTAATTGTGTTCATTAAGACCACCTGCCTTTGTGCAAGTACTTTAAGACTTGAGATTGTTGCCATCTTCGATTGATCAAATGCATTTTCCGTGTATTGAGCTCTACATATCCCGCTCCCTGCCCTGGTGACTGAACCTGGTTTCAACAATGGCCCACGTCGCAAGTCATCTGCAGCAGCCCGACATCGTCGCCTGCATTTCAAAATCACACACAAAACATTTGCCAAATGCGAAAATGCAGTCAAAGTCGTGCAATATGCAGTGCCACCCTAGGTAGCCGCCCCCTGGCTCACCACTAGAGCACCCCTGAAGGTTCTACACTGACAGAAAGCGGTTTGGTAATCGAGAATTTAGAGTTCCTTTAATTTGTTTTAAGGCTTCTATAAGATTGTTCAACGAACAAAAATATATATTTTTTATATATATTCCGTTATATATTCCGAGGGTTTTGCCTTATCAGAGGTGCCACAAAAGTGTTGTTTATCTGCAAGTATCCATTATTACGAAAAGTACTTAACAAAACATAGAGGTATATATTTATCTCCATATATCTCAGTGTACGAGATCACCCGACAAACAATCTTTTTTTGTGCTTGTTCACTCAGCCGTTGATATAGACATTGGTGGAGAGGGGAAAAGGGACTTAAACACAAAGAGAAAGACAGGGAAGAAATACCTCTACTGCTATTTTCTAGCTCTGCTCTGTGGCAATGATTGTTGCTGCTGTCGCTGCTAACTCTGTGCAATTGTTGTTATATTTAGCATCGCAGACGCAATTTATATAAAGTTTAATTGATTGGAAAATCAAATCGATTCGATTCGCACTGCAGCAGCAGCAGTGGCGGCACCAACAACACAGACACGCATTTGCCTTTGACCAGGCGTAGATTGTAGGGGAATTCCCCTGGCCCGAATCAGCAGCCCACATCCATGGTTTGGCTGGCAGCCGTATTTCAGACCCAAAGTCGTTTATCTTGCCGCTGTTTGGATACATTTCTGATCTCGGTTTGCAGTTGGGCCAATGTTGGACACACATAAGCACATTAAAGATTGAAGGATGGGAGCAATAAAAGACAAAGAAACCCATTGTGGTTGAATTAAGCTTCTTAACCTGGACTCGACAGCCGGAATTCAATTACATCCTTAACGCGCCAGAACAATGCGATAAATAATTCAACAAGTAAGTCAATTTAAAGTTACAATTTTCCTTTATGGCAGAGAGGGAAAACGGACTCGTTAATCGGAAAAACTTTACACGAGGCGGACAAGGGACTAACAAGCTAAATATAGGAAAGGAAATGCAAATCGATTGAAAATAAGGTAATAAAGAGATTACTGCGTCAAAAAACAATGAACAATTTATAAAGAAAAATATATTTAAATAAATAGTCGATTAATAAAGACAGATCGTGGAACAACTTTAGGATATAATCTTATAAAAATTGTGCTAAGCTCGCACCTATTATTTCTACAAATTAGTTAATACCTTTTGCTCTTGATCCCATCTTAAAAAAAAGAGCAAATTAATTAACACAAAATGAACCAAAGGTTTATTAGCGGTCGTTTTGAATTCATCAACCTCAGGAATCAAGGTAGTATAATTTTAAGGACTGCAATAATTTGCACTCCTTGCTAATTAACTCTTCTCCGACCATAATAGTGCTACTTCCAGCGATGTCATTTTATTTTCCACTTAACAATTGCTTTATTTTCAGCAGATAAGCTCCATTCTCTCCATCCCCAACTCCCGACTAATCCCGATCCACAGCCACTCAATGGGAGCAGCAACAACTAAGCACTTGTCATTAACAAACAGCGCAATACCTGTTTAATTTTTATTGTGAAACTTGGCTCTGCGAGAGAGCTTAACTTTTCTCGATGCACTGCCAGCCACGCCCACTGTCCATGGCTAATGTCACTGGCCGGTGGGAGGACGAGGGACGAGTGAGTGGGAGTGAGCAGTTCGACGATATGTTTAATGGCAGTTACAATGGAAAAACTTTTACGTATAGCAAAGCAATTCAATTGAAAATAATTAGAAACGTAGCCACATGGCGAAACTTCTTAATTGCCCGACTATTGTGCGTTTACACTATACAAAAAAATATATTTTTAAGACTATAATAACAGTACACTTAAATAAATATTATATTTGGGTTAATATATATTCCTGTGCAGGTAAGAACTGTCCGGCTAAAAGGTAATAAATCAGATTGAAGACCTGTAAGAACCATGTAACATAGCTTTCTCCGACTGTACGTGACACTGGAAGGGTGGTTAGGGGGATGGAGAAGGGCTTGAATGTGAATTGAAAGAGTGCAAAAGACAGCAAATTGCATTATGCATAAGCCGCTTGAGCTTGAGCCATTATCGAACCCCTCCACGTAGCCAAACATGGGGAGAGGGAGCGAGACTCTGGCCATCCGCGAGATACGAATCCACTGAGCGGCGAGGCGAGAGCAACTTGACGATAGGAACCGTATAAAATAAGTGCGTATATATAAAGCCGCCTCATTTGGAACTCCTCGCCTTGACCATGCACCTCAGTCAGCATATCGCGGTGCTGTTTTTCTGGCTCTGCTTCGCCCTCATCGGCGGCGGTGAGTGACGACTTCGTCCGTCTATTTTTATATGTATATTGTAGCTTCCAAGTTTTTAATGTTCAATTTATGTTTTTAATACCAAAGGGCACGGCCAGCCATGGCGTTGGGGCCCAGCCTCAAATAGCGGACCCATTGGCGGTCCCGCCTGGAATGGAGGCCATGACGAGTCCACCGATAACATAGTTCTCCATGCTAACGGCAACGGCAACCGCGGAAACAGCGGCGGCAATTGGCGTTACTAACTTCTAACCAGTGGAAGGCGTGACCAACGAGTTATATTTTCCAGCAACTCTATGAATAACACTGTAATTACTTTGTTTTCAATTAGTTTTCTAAGAACTGATTCAATACATACGATATAATACTCCCTCATTGTCATACCCTCACGAATATGCATATATCATACCGAAAAAATTATTTACTTGATGTAAAACCAATAAATACTCAACAAAAATATAATTATAAATTATTTTTAAAGATTATACATCATATCAATGCTATTCTAAAGCTCTCCCATCTTTTATTGGTTTTTTTTGTTGATAAGAAATTTGATCATAAAAATTTACTTCTAAAATTAGCGTCGCATATACGAGGCGATCAAGAGCATCAATCTAAAATGGAGAGTTTTTTCATTCTGTAAATCTCAAATAAACTATGGACTAGCAGTAAATAAAGTTTGGAATCTTCTATAGGCTTTAAGCAGACACTTTTCCTTTAACATTTCTTATAGGTTTGAGGGGCCAAAATAATGACTTTTGACGAAAGTAGTCTTATCATGAGCCTTTAATAGTATTATTAGCTTTAAAAGTATAAATATATATTGTTCTAAGTTCTTGGAGAAACGTGTGCTAATTTTTATAAGCGATACTATTTAAATTGGAGCTGGAAACAATTTCTATTAGCTGTCATAAAATCTTTTAAACTATGTCTTTTTTGATATTTAACAAGCATGTTCTTTTGGGTAAGATTCTGGTCCTCAATTCTGAATCGTACACCATAAAAACCCACAAAAATAATCATTCTTACTGTCATCAACCAGACAGAAGATGACCAAGGGAATCAACAAATAAAAGTCATCCGCATCGGCATGTGTGCTTTGTTTTTTGAAGTCCTCAAGCGGCTATTGTACCCGAAAGATGTCTTGATTTTGTTTACACTTCAAAGAACGAATTTCTTTTCGATAAAAGGCTTTTTTTCGCAGAATGATAACAACCACCAGGACAAGAGATCTTGACCTTTCCAGGTATATTTAATCCAGTATCTAGGCAGTATTTTCAACACGATTGGCATAGAGGTCACACCTTCATTGATAAGGCGAAATACCCGTTGTGTGGTGTTGAGCTGGGAATTTCTCAGACTCGCCATATTCGACGTCAAAACAAAGTCGGGCGGCACGTGCTATATTATATGAATTTTTTGCAGTACAGTGTGAAAACATTGCAGCCCGCCCATCGCCCATTTGTCCGGTTTATGGCTAACGTGCATAACACTGGTACTAACTCAAAAGCAATATCGCGTTGACACGCTTCGCTCTCTCGATTAGCCAAAATCAACAAAAATCGGGAGTCGCTTGGCGAATTGGTGACTCAATGCCTCGGTCCCTCAAGTCGCTCAACCGCAAGTAAACAAAACAAACTCGTCGCTGGCAATTCCCCGACGATTGCACCGCTGCTGACCTCCTCCCCTGTCTTATCGTCCGGTGTGGGAGAGGATTGGAGCTGAGCACCGAGCTTTTAGAATATATAGAACGACGTGATGATCCGATCTTGCCTGCACTCGTATAAATAGCTGACACTTGACTTGGCCCTCGTATAGTCAATGCGAAATGGGCTCGAGCACTGGAACTTGGATCTTACTGGGCCTGGTGGCCGGCATTGCGTCTCTAGCTAGCGGTAAATATATATATCTCGATCTATTTAGTAGATTTCTTAAGTTTTACTAAATGCATTTGAAAATGTGTGAAAAAATAACCATACAATTATAATTTTACAAAGATATCCAGTCAATAGCGAAGCCATATCTTAGTCAGGTGTTTCTTCTTAAATTTTCTTCTTAAATGAAACTTCTATCTACATGGAAATTTAAATTAAGAATAGTAGTTATTCCTTATTAAATTACCCAAAATAATTATGGTGTATTCCCCTTTTCAGCTGCAAATATTCAACGAAGCGACGGCCAGTCGATTTATCAAAACAATGGACACACTTTTCTAACCAGTGGAGCTGGACAAATCATCCGTGGACCCGATGGCAAAACCGTCCTGATAGGATCCGATGGCAGCCAGATTGTGGCAAACGATTCCGACGAAGATGACTCTCTGGATTTAGATGATGGAAGTCACAACCACAACAGCAACAACATAATCATCAATGGAGAGAGATCCACAATTATTCAGAATGATGGAAACAGCATTTTGTACGGTAGCGCAAATGAGGGAAGTCAAATGAGCCTCAATGGACGCACTGTGCGGGTCATAAATGGAGGTCTTGAGCTGAATGAAAATGGACAGGTCTACACCTTCCGACCCAAGGCACGGAGCGAGAACCAAAAGGAAACCGTGAATATCAACGGTAAGCCAGCTCAAGTGGATTACTCTAATGGTGATATAGTCATCGAGTTGGCCGATCACACGGTGGTCGCCAAAGTAGGAGATCGTACCTTCCTGGGCGATCGGAACTCCTTCGATAATCGCGACAAGATAGAGGCAGAGTCCCAGAAAGAAGCCCGCCGCATCCAGGAAGAGATTCACGCAAATATTAAGAAATCAATGGATGAACTCCACGCCCACCTCCAGAGCACTCTGGGCAACATGTTTCACTAATGGGAAAATGTAACCAAGTGTACGATAGTCGCGTCGCTCGAATAAAGCGAATTTTAAGCATTTATCTCTTTATCATACTTTTTTTTTTTGAGGGAAAATGTTACATTTTCCTAAGTAATCGCTGGATATTGATTGCCCTGAGAAGCTATTGTTGTCGCTGGACTAATTTCACTCCCAACTCGGCAATAATCTCTTGATTCGCACAACCTGCGGCCACAAATGTGTGTGCGCCAATTACAGGGAATTGCCGCACAGCTTAAATTATGTGATTGATTAGCGGGAAATTCGCCGGGCCGTCGTCTTAGGACGCTGTTAATTCTAACGCTTAGTTAGGCAACCGAGACTGTTTAGGCCGTGGGCGGTTGGGCATGCATTATCCGGATGTGGCGTCGTATCTGTGACCAGTTCTCAGTATTAAGCCAATTGACCCTGCATTACGGGGTGTCAGACCTGTTATGATATTTTCAAGATAATTCAATTTATTTTCAATTTAACGACCTTGATCTTTTCCCCATCAACCTACAAATTGAACTCGCCAAGATATATAGAAAGTATTTTTTAATAAATACATATACAAATACGTATACAAATTTAACTAGACACTTATAGTTAGGAAACTACGTACATGTGTATGTAATTTGAATACGGTTTTCCGTTAATCTATGTACTTATATAACTTAATACCTTTAAAAAAATAATGACATGCTTACCGAATAACCCCTTAAATGGTTTAAATGTGCGAGCTCACGATTCCGGTGTCCACTTGTTCCAGTTTCCATTCAGTGAAATTCTTACGTTATTAGTTTTCACTTAATACAAATTTTGACGATAAGCTAACTTATTTCTCACTTTGAACGATCAGAAATGATTATTTATGTTCAAAAATATTTAAAAAAAACTCCTAATTTTATATACAAACTGTACAAATGTGATTTATAAACCTTCTTGAGTATTTTGTCATACTTCTTCTATATCCATCGTCCCAATTTAATTGCTAATTGACCGTCACTACTTTGACCCTTGACCCAAATGAAATTTATCCCGTTTTCCAACACTTTTGCTCGTTAAAACCTAACCTAACCTAATAGTTCTGAAAAGTAATACAAAATTAAACAAAATTAATACAATAAGTGCGTTATAAACAGCTTCACCTTATAGGCTTGACAGTTCCCACAACACAGGTTAACTTGCAGATTTTCACACACTCTAATGGCAACCTGTGTCGATAACAAAAACTGTATCAATGAGAAAGCTAAAGAAATTAACTTTTCTCTGACCAAAGAAAAGGTGTCCGCCTGGCGTGCCAACTTCTACGGCACACCGCATAATCGCCTAGCCCAGAATGTGTGCACATCCCGCGATCCCATGCAGGTGGCCCTCAACTCCCCGGTGGTGCATAACTCCTTAGGAACAGGAGTAAAAACGTGGCACACGGTAACCGGGCCGGGAAAAGCAACCACCGGCGGTCCCGGATGGATTTGCACAGGTTTGGATATGCTACGTCTGGGAATGGACAAAAAGATTCCACTGCCCGTGGATTTTGAGCTTTCTGCGGGTCATTTGTTCTTCTACCACAAATTGGAGCGATGCAACTACTTCTTGAGGAAAGTCTGTGAGCTGCTGGAGACAGACGAGCCTCTGGACGGACGATTGTTTAATCACCTGATGAAAAACGCAGTCCCAGACGGTGGGAACTTTCATATGTTCATGAATCTGGTCAAGAAGTATGGTGTTATGCCTCGAGCATGTTACCTGCACAACCTCAGTTCGATGACCAAAGTCAACAAGATACTAAGGAGCAAGGTGTGTAAGCTACTTATCCTTTTTTTCATTTTATTATTGATTCCCCCATAGCTCCGTGAGTACGCCTGCCGGCTTCATACCCAGTTCTCCCTCGATGGAGACTGCAGAAGCCTTCCGGAAATCATTGACGGCATGCTGCCGAATCTCTACAACGTGCTGGTCATCTGCGTGGGGGAGCCGCCTTTGGAATTCACCTGGGAGTTCTATGACCAAAAGAAACGCTACCAGTGCCTAAAGGACCTAAATTCGATGAATTTCTATGAGGTTATGGTGGGACCCACCCTTAATCTTGACTCTTGCGTTTCCCTGGCTCATGATCCTCGAGCGACTTCCAGCTATAATTCCAACTACGAAGTGGTCCACAGCTCCAACATGATTGGGGCAAAGGACCACGTCTTCAACAACCAACCCATGGACGTGATAATGAAGATCATAGCGGACGCTCTGACCAGTGAAAGTACAGTGTGGCTGGGCTGTGATCTGCGCCACCGGTTCAGGGCCAAGCCATTAGCTTTGAGCCTGAAAACCTACATGTTTGATATGGTGTTTGACGTTGATGTGGGCAGCACGCTCACGAAGGCGGAGAGACTAATTTACAAGGAATCACGTCAAGATTCAGCTATACTTCTAACGGGTTTAGGATTGGATTCTTCTGAGCAGTCGGTGCAATTCAGCACCATTTCGGCATCGGTTCTCGGAAAGGTTCCGTCAGCGAAGAATAAGACCTTCACTATTGACGCAGACTGGTTGAGGGAATACGCCTTCGAGATTGTGGTTAACGAGAAATTTGTTCCACAGGATGTTCTGGATGCCACCAAACTTTCAGACGTAAAGCCGCTGCCTCCTTGGGATCCCATGGGCGCCTTGTATGCATAAATCGTCAACTTTAAGTAGCCAATGATCTAAGATTACTACCACTGCTTAAATTAAACTCTACAAATTATGGTTGACTTTTTGTATAATTCTCGACTTTGGCTTAAATGCAAGAACTAGTAATAAAACTCTTTGACAGATGTAAAGCTATTTCCATCAAGTACTTAAAGCAGCTCAAACTGAAGTGTCCTGTCTTGTATAAAATTATTTAAAAATCCCCCCAACGTTGCCGCCTTTCAGGCAGTTGTTGTCATCGTCACCGAGGCGCGACCTTCACTAAGTTTTTCGGGAATCGGTCCTACGTGCCCGGCATGCCTAATTAGGCATTAGAGAGTTGCCCGGGAGTCCGGGTGCTGGTTGGAGTAGCCGGCAAGACGGCAACTGTTTTCGTCTTAAGGGATTTGCGCTAAGGAATTTGACTTTGCGAATAATAAAAACAACATTTATCTTCGACTTTAAGGCCAGTCTTTATTTTATTAAATTTGTAACAATTACTTCTAGAAATCTGCTAGCTATAAGTGAGTCTTGTTTTATAAGGAACACCAACGACTTTTACGTCTGCATTTGTTCCCTGATTTGCTTGTTACTTAAAAATAATTAAAAGAACAGTTTTTAATTGATTTTTAAGTGAAATCATATTTATTTATACAAATTCTCTACAAACACGTCTTAAGTATCCACGCTACCAATACTTCCCAGATCTACCCTCGTTGTAGTACGGATAGGGCGCCCCATATCCGGAATATGCTCCAGGAAACTGCCGGGGATAGACCCCTGGACTTACAATAATGGGCTGCACCACCACGGGCTGGGGATGTAAGAGTTTGCCTAGAAGATGACGAGGCCGGCGAATGCTGTTAGAGCTCTGGTCTGCTGATGGCGATGAATCCGCGGATCCCTCATCTGCCGGACTGGCCAGTGCAAGAGCATGCTGGCCACCAGCTGGCACAACAGCATCTGCATCGTCGTTATCAGGAAATGCCACCACCATCGCAATGGTAAGAATGCTCATCAGAAGAATGGCCACGAATTTCATCTCAAGGCGACTGCTACGATATATTGTCAATTTCAAACTGATTTGTTTTCAATGCCGTCTCGTCTTTATATAGGCAACACAGGTAGACGAGTGTAACCTTTCTACCTGTCCTGCCGCGGGATTATGACCCTTCATTCCCTCAACAGCTGCAACTGGAAATAATTATCCAGCTACATTTCCCAGAACCATTAGGCGACTTAAGGTTTTCCGGCTTAAAAAGATTTGTGTGTTTATGATTTTTGGAATGCTTGAAACGAGTTTTATTAGCTTCGATGTGGTTCCCATTTACATTGCACAAACGCCCAACTTTATGCTATACATTCAAAATTTTTGTTCAGATGATGAACTGCGGAGGTGGGGGCATACCGCCCGGAGGTGGGGGCATACCATCCGGAGGCGGGGGCAGGCCGGGTGGAACCTGGCGACGTTGCTGTTAGGATAAGAGAACCATGTTTTAGATTTGTTATAAGTTGTTCTTATAAAGGAGTATGAACTATACTCACCCTGAACTGCTTAGGCGGTGGCGGCGGTTCATCGGCCTTCAGGCCTTCGTCCAGGGCATTACGGCGAGCCTGATGAAAGGAATTATCAGGAAATTTAGTATAGCAAAAAATAAAAAAAAAAGTCTATAACCTTTCTAATTAACTAAAAACATTATAAACTTCCTATGTTAAATTCTTAACCGATCTGGGAACCTCTGTTCAGCCTAGGTCCTTAATCCCAGCTGGAGCTGGATTCATTCTGGGAGAACGGCGTCTTGCCCAGAAGAAGGCACTTAACAAACCGTTGATTTAACAAAGCTAAATTGTGAAGGCGCCGCCAGTGCTTTGCCTCCTCTGGATCGAGCTGCTCCATTTGCTCTGGCGCCTTATGGTTTTTAGGACCAAGAAGTCTTTAGATTCATTGGCCTTCCGCTTTACCCTTTGCACTCACCCGCTTGAACAGCCCCACGAACTTCGGTTCCTGCAAGGAGAACAGAAACACAGGTTAAACCCACCGAGAAGTCACGACAAAACCACCGGATCTCACCTCCACGCCGTTTGTGGTGCCCCCGCCGCGTCCATCGACTCCGAAGAGGGTCAGAGCCACAACGTAAATAACCAAAACAAGGCAAAATAGCTTCATTTCCGAGCTGTCACGTTCCTACGGCTCACTAAAATGTTGAATGGTTGAAATGCCCGGAACAATTCGCTCCGCTGATGCTGTACGGTCCGGTGGCACTGCGACTTCTTTATATACCCCATAATTCCGCCCGTGGGGATTGCATTTAATTGGCTTGTTGGGGGTTTCGTTATCCGGAATCTTGTAAAGTTGCGGCCGATACATGGCCGGCGATAAGCAAAACATGTTAATTGGGATATGCAATCGTCATATTAAGAGATGCATCTTGCAGATACCACGGAAAACACAATGTTGCTGCAGCAAATAATATGAAATAATAGCATGATCGAGTGATTCTACTGAGATACAGAGGAAGTATAGGTTACCTTAAATTGGTTAATTTTAGTGCTGCTTGTAAATGAAACCCAATTAATGTGATATTTCATTAATAACTATTATTAATTGTTTTCATAGTTAATTAAGAATTCAAAACGCTATTGAAACTATGAGAAATTTACTCAAGATACTCTTTAGTTTAACCAAAAATCAATCATTAAAGAAAGAATGATCTGGAAAATTTGGTTAAAAAGTAACATGGAGTCTTTATGGTAAACAGAAATAATTATATTAACAAATTAAGAAATTGTAGGTAAGATAATAATGTTTCCTATTTTTTCCCAAGTGTAACAATTTGATTGCATGCAGCGAAGGTGTCGCAGCAAATTCGCTTTACAGGTGCAATCTCCGTGTTTCGTTGCCGTTACCTTTATTTTTACCGTTGCCGCTACACCGTTACGAAACAATCTGCTTCCTCTCCAGCCAACCCATCCGCCATCCTTCCCGCTTCCGTACCGACGGAAGACAAATGATTCTGCGTCTCGCGCTATTTTTCATTATTTCCGCTTGTAAACGCCACAATGCGTCCACGTTTGATAAGCTTTGCATAATTCCGAATTATAACGCCCTTTGATGTCGCCGCGAGTAAAGAGAGAGAGCGAAAGGATCTCTCCCTGTCTCCCTCTCTCTCTCTCTCTATTTGCCTCTCTCTCTTGCTCCTTCAAGTCAAATAGAAGTGCAGGCGACAACGGGAAACTGTACAAAAAGGAGAAGGTGGAGTGGGGCGGAAGGGATGAGGCGAAAAGAAAGTACAAAAATAAATAAGCGCACTTTTTTCTCATTTCCGTTGCTTACTTTGACGTGTTTAGTTTTTGATGTGCACACACTCGCACACCCAGGACGAAGGAGCGAGAGCAAGGCGAATGATTAAATTCGCCGCCAACATGGACAACGCTCTCCTACTCGCTCCTTCGGGATATCCTTGCTCTCCATCTGTATCTCAACTGGCTCCTTCTCTCTGTCTCTTTCTCTGTCGCCGGCGCTTCCTCTCTTTGTCTCTGTGGAAACTTTTCTCATTAGAAAACTTTTACTATTTCCGCTACTCAACGCCAAACGCAAACAACAAACGACAAAAATACGAAAAACATAAAAAAGTGCCATGCTCGAGAGACTGAAATGCGTAAATGTGTTGTAAATAAAATGTTTGATGCGCCCAAAGCTCCAAAAAAATGTATGTACTTCGGCAAGTGCAATTGAAAAATGCCACCGGAAGTGATCTCGAAATAGAGATTGTATATCGAATGGAAGGTATATCGACAGAGATCGTGCTCGATATCAAATCGAAAATATCGTAATGCATTTTTAGATATTTTGTATTCCCTGTCTTAGGTGGTATTCAGTCTCATTAATATTTTAGGTTATTATAGTTGTATAACTATTATAGTTTTCAGTCAAATTGATAATTAAATACATATTTTACAAAATTACAAAAATAGTTTAAGATTTAAATTTAATTGATAACTAATTTTCTTAGATTTCTGGACCACACTTTTCCAGGTCCATAATTTTATTAAATCCATATGTTGCAAAAGGTATTGATAAAATATATTTATAGGTATCCAAAACTTTTGAAATAAATAAAAAAATGAACCTTTTAACCTGTGTTCTTTAAGTGAAAAACTATTGAGCTTTGGAGAGCAGCGAGAATGGAGGCACCTAAAATTTCACTTTATTCAATTTGCAAGCCATGCTGAAAACGCTGCTTGAAAATCAATAAATCAGTTTTGCTCGGCAGCTTACCTCAGTTTCAATTCAATCAGATTTTGTTATTTGATTTTACCTTTGCCTCCCTGCCTCCGCCTGCGGGTCACCCTGGCTCCTCCGTCTGCTCTTCCTTCTTCCGGTTTCCTGTGCTTGCAGCGCATTTCCTTCAAGTACTTCGCATTTGCTCTAATTTGATTTTGAGCGGCAGGCAGGCAGCTTCTTGTGCGATTGCCACTGCCAGACTGTCAACTGTCATCGCGAATTTGAAATGTTCGCCCGTTTTGAGTTGCAAATATTGATTTCGAACCGAGTTCACCAGCTAAGCAGGAAGCGAGTGGTTGTTGCCGAAATTCACTAACTATTATTGCCAATTTAATATTACTGAATAAAGACAAAGATTTAAATGATCATGTAGAATAAACTTTGCTATTATTCTTAAGATTTTAGCTATGATATTTATATTTCAAGGTAAATTTTCGCTAATTAGGTTGCGAAAGAATAAACCAATAAATACATATCACTGAAACTTACTTTAATAAAAATACAAATTAGTATTTCATAAGAAACGTCATAGGGTAACCTCTAACCTTCAGCTTCTAAAAGGTTTACATATATAATTTTGTAGTTATTTTTACAAATACCATTATCAGTATTCAACATTGGACCATACGCTCTAACCTATGCCCTGAGCTTCATCAAGTATTATATATTAAACACCTTATTGGGTTTTCCCCTATGGTTTAAGGTAAATAATTATCAAGTATTTTGAATGACATTAATTAATTCCGTTGTAGTATATAACGTCATTTTAAGCAACAAACTGAGCTAGAATAGATTAAGATTGTATTAAGATTAAACTAAAAATTGATAACGCCATTGGCTTCATAAGAAAAATTCTACTATCTCTAATGCAATTGCAATAAATTCACATTGGCAGCCTATAAATACTCAATGCAGCGTAGAAATATTCACAGTCTGCATCATCTATTTGCGTGTTGAACTTATTAGTTTTTGAAAATGCGGCATATACTATTTCTTGTTTATTTCGTAGTTGCTTGGCAAAGTATTCTGGCAAATGTAGTGGTGAGTACATATTTTCTAATATTTAACTACACAGTTTTCTAATATTTCCCCTAAAATTAATAACAGCCCCATCCTGATGATGAGGAGGAGAAACTACTTTTCTATTCACTCGACTCTGAAACTGCTGAAAATAATTTAAGCTTGAAACTCAATAGTTTGGAGAAACAAGTTGAGGAATTGAGCAACCAACTAAAGCACCTTTCTTCTCAATATGACAATCTGATTGAGAGACTTTCCCTAGTAGAAAGTGAAAAAACTAAAGAAAGAAACCAAGTTCCAGATAAATTTAATGTTGAATTGGATCAAAATGATGATGATTTACCAGTAGAAGTGGAAAATGCAATGCACTTTAAGACAATTGGATTAAAGTTTTACTATATTGAAGAAAACGAAAAACTTGACTGGAGCCAAGCGAAAGATAAATGTATTCAGATGAACGGCCACCTTGTTGTACTTCAAAATGAGGAAATGTGGAATGCCTTAAGAGTGTACTTGGATCCCTTAGAAAGCTATTGGATAGAACCCTTTGAGTCGTATTACTCCGAGCCGCATAATCTTGCAACAACGTTGGATGATGAGTTCTGTATCGAACTGGGATCAGAACTGGGACTCATTAGCTGCTACGAAAAAAAATATTTTATATGCGAAGTTTAAGTAGCTTATTCTTTGTAATTTGAGAAACGTAATAAAAGTCTTTTATTATGATGTTTTATTAATTGACAATATTTTTGGTACTTTATATTTTGAATATCTGTTTTGTAAAGAATTTTCCTTCCTTTAAACACCTTTAACAATTTGGAAGAGAAGAGATACTGAGAATGACGCCCGATAAATTTCAATTCTAAGCTAAGTATGACGAGCCATAAAACCCTTCAAATAACTGGCAATTTTTAATGACTAAAATTCTATTGACCAATAAGTGCTTTCCAAATGCTAAGCATTAAGCAACCCAAATTACGATAAATAGTTTGTTAAAAGCTGCAAATAAAAAGGCCTCAATATTCATTGCAATTCACTATTACCATTAATGGGAATGAAAAATTCAATTACCACCCTCGGGCCATTAGTAGCCCATAGATTTGAAGCTGCCATTTAATGCGCCATAAGTAGCCAGTGAAATTAATGCCCGACTGCCCCAATTGACAAAGTGCCGGGGCCCAGGCCGAGCCATTGCGCTAATGCAAAACATAAACCAGGCAGTCCAGTAGCTGGCAGAAGGCAGCCCGGCAAACCCGGTGAAATGTGTTTTAGTTGTCGATGCATATTCGCCCAGATACCCGCGCCCAGATACCCAGATAGCTAGATACCCTCTCCCGGGGTAATAAGTTCAATAGCGCCATTTCAACTCCGGGAATGCTGCATCACGTCGCCGGCAAACGAGGGCATCACGAACCGGATAATGATCAACGAACTGTATACGTTTCCGCAATCGTAGTCAAATCGACAAACATGCACACAGAGCGCAGCGGCTGGCTCGACAGCTCCTCGGTACAGCTCCTCTAGCTCCTGCAGTTCCTCCTTCAGTTCCTACAGTTCCTACAGCTCCTAGAGCTCCTAGAGCTCCTCTGCTCTTGTATCGCCTGCTGCTCCCGCAGATCCCTACTGCTCCCACTGCTCCTTTCCGCTGTCACGGGGGACTACTCCGCATCGGAATGGCATCGAAGGCCAGGAGGAGCTTTAGAGATGTAGCCCAAGCAGCTTATGCCGCTTCGCTGGGCGACGCTAGTGCCAACAATCACACTGACTAAAAAATCGACCTCAAACTGGCTAATAAAATAGCTGATAAAGCAATAAATCTTTCTAGAAAAATATGTATACTCGGTCTAAACTAAAGTTTTAATCGAAATAATATAATATAGAGAATTTTATAGAACTTAAATTTAGAGAATTCCATAAACTCTCCTTAAAATATGATCATTGTTATCCTATATTTCTAATCAAGAAACCAAAAACTTTGTACTATCGATGAAGCATTAAACTCAAATCTAAATCGCTTAATTATTTTCAATTTTATTTTCTTTCAATCATGCAAATTGTAAATTTTTGTAACCCAAATATAGATTGATTTCTGTCAGTGATCTGGGTACCAAAAGGGGGTTTCCCTTCGCGACGGAATATTTTGCATTATTGATAAACTGCTTTCCCCCGTAGTCGTCATCGTTGTCGCTGTCGAACCAAGAAATAAAGCAGCGGCAAAGAATATTTATGACACCGCCATGCCCCAGCAAACACTGTAAAAAATACATGCATATGTACGAGCATTCGCATTGGAAGCCAGCGGAGCGGACAGACAGCTCAGCACGCCCCGAAGCTCGGAACGTGTCGGGCATTAAGCGTCGGAACGTGTGTAACAGGCTTCCTTAGAAGCACCTTGCCATGATAATGGATCTCCTAGTGACACATTCTCACAGCTTTCGATGGCAAAAGAATGACCCAAGCGGATGTTTTGGCGAAACAAGTCAAAGGGTTTTTGAAAACGTATGCAAAATGGTTCAGTATTGTGGTAATTTATATATATATTTTTTTTTTGTACAAATGGAGTTCGTAACTCTTAAGTATGGAGTGCATACAGAGCAGGATTATGGCATATAAAATATAAATAAGTGATTCTGATTAACATCAAAAGTCTAGGTTAATGTTCAAGCTAATTAAGGCTAAGAAAATATTCAAAAAAATCACTTCTGATAATTGCCTGAAAGTATGCAACGATTTGAAGATCAAGTATTAACGATACTTTAGGTCCCTTAAAGGTTTCAAAAAAAGGACATACTAAGGCCTATTGCGATCCTTGCAGCCCAGACGACATTCAGCGGGACATTTTTTGGCAATTTCTGGCATTCTGACGTGCAAATGGAATGCTGCAAAGACGGGGAAAAGTCGCCAATGAAGCGTTTAACGGCTGCTCCGCCATGTTCGAGAAGACTGAACCTCATAAGGATGCGGGCGCAGTGCAGGGGGCGACATGGTGATATGGGAAAAGCATTTGCCAGACCAATTTAGCGTGGCTCCAAACTCTCAACTCGGCGCACAGTGAGTGCAAAAAATGTGCGCTCGTTGCGTTGTAATTGCATTTGCCATAGCTTTGTTGTTGCTCACCAAAAAGGCACCGCAGTAGCGGTCGATGCAGGAGGAAGGAGTTGCCGAGAGGTTGAAGGAGCAGGAGCAGGAGCAAGAGCCTGGGCCAGAGCGAGAAAAAGTTAACGAACGGGCGGCACAAAGAGCGCCCATGGACGACACGCCATGTATGCACGCAGAGGGCGTGGTCGGTGGGCAGTGCGTCGTCTCTGTCTGGTAACGCACACATCACGTAGCGAAGTTGCCGCAACTAAAACTTCATCAATTTGCCTTGTGAATCCTTGGCAACTTTTTGCCCCGTCGCCTGCCGCCGTGTGTGAGTGCGGTGTGCGAGTGTGCCGAGGATGTGTGTGTGTGTCTGTGTGCGGCTGAATGTAAGTACGTACTTACAATCGCGGTCAAGATAATAATAATAATAATAGCTTGAAGGCTTTTACAATTTGTCTTAAGTGTCCGTTTCAACGATATACATAATACGATTTCATCAGGATCAGTTAATTATTTTTTCCTCCTTTAAAATCCTTTGGGTTTTATTTTCATGACCCCGTCTGTTTGAGCCACTACGTGCATGCTGGCCAGTGCATAAAGCAAATTATATCGGTTGGTTTGAGAGCGAGCTTTATTTTACGCAATTTTCAGACCATCGCATTGCAGGGCCCTGCGCTCCATTTGGCCATTAATGCCTTGCATTTTATTTATGATTAATTACAGCGTTTAAAAGTGCATAAATTTGCATTGGATAAAAGTGTTTTTACTAGCGAAAATAATTAAATACGTCACGGCCACAATGGAATCCGGCGAAGGATGGACGGTGACGGTAAAGTGCATGAAATATGAATTTGCATTAAAGCATTTCCATTTCTTTGATTTAAATATCAATTGACTCGATTACATTATGCTGCTGCCCATTAAAAATATGCAAAAAGTAACAGGAAGGATTTCCCTACTATGGGAGATCCTGAGAAAGAAGAAGGAACTCCAATAGGTCTTATTTCTCATCAACTTACTCATTAAGCAAGATGAACATTTCTTATGAAGAGACTTTTAGTCTTAAGAAGGGTGTGGAAAAGCTTTTACTCAGTTTTAAAAATTCTGATAAGGCAGCTATATATGCGATTATATACCAATAGGAGACATAACAATACAAGTATTCTCTGTAAACAAAGACAAAAGGCAAGCTTAAAGCTTAGCTATAAGATCTTTATTGTTTCTTTGCTCTAAAAGAAATAAATGTTTCATTTCCCAGAGAACTCAGTCTATTGATTGTCATAACTCTCCACCACATACACCCCATCATCCTGGCGATATCCCAGTCCATTATACACCACGTAGGTCCAGAAGTACAATGTATCTCCGAGCTGCAGCTTCGTCTCGCGGTCCCGGAAGGTCCATCGTCCCCGCTTAGCACTTGGTATATCCCTTGCCCATCGACCCGCCTCCAGGCCGTCAAACTCCTCGTTTAGCTTGCCGTGAAAGGCGAACAGCGAAATGCCCGCCTCATGCGGTATGGAAACCTCGAATCCCTTGGGATGAAACACGCGCACCTGGGCCTCAGGTGCTTCGTAGGCGCCACCAAACCAAATCGCACTTGCCAGAAGCAGCAGGCACAGCGGAAGTCGAGCCATCACGGAGCGGAATGGAACGTGTTTCCCGTTTGATTCCTCGGACAGAACTGAATCTATGGAGCGGAGATGGTTTTGTCACATGGCTTATCAAAGCGAAGAGCGAATAGATTAAAAAAAAAGGTCAAAATACTCACATTTTTGTAAGAAAAAAAAAAACAATCCTATCGAGCTTATATTCATTTTGGCTTATCAGTGTTTTTTTCTTTTTAATTCGGACTATAAATTTTCATGTTTACGAACAATAAATATTTAAACATTTAAATATTTCTCAATTTCTTAAACTTTTCTTTCTGCAGCAAGTTTCATCTCTCTGAAGCAATTGAAAATTCCGAAAACAAATTCACACAGATCCCACTCATCGTGATATTTAGAGCGACATGAGGCCAAGTCACTAGCCACCCACATCCTGTCCAAAACTCCCGATTCCACATATTTATCGATCTGCACCTGTCCCATTTTATTTACCAGACCCAAGTCTATTAGCACGCAGGTCATAGTACACTTGTAGCGGTGCTCAATGAGGGATATATCTTGGTTATCAGGCCAGTTTTCCAGGGCAATGATTGCTTCGGCTGCAGATAGTTCTTTTTGGGATATGCAGGGGTTAAAAACCACAGAAGCTCCCTATGAATATAGTAAAGATATCCTACACTGAACTAAGATAATAATAATATCATTTTACCTGAACTGACGAGCACAGAAAAATAAGGAAGAGGTAAAAACTTTGTCCGTCCATCATAGTTTCTATATTGAAGCTGGAACCAACAGTACTTGCATGCTTATATCAAAGCCAATTATAAGTAATTAAGTATATTTTAATAAGGTATTATAGTATACCAACCCATTGAAATGATGCTACATAAAAGAATCTTATTTATAGATTGCACAACAATTTAATTATAAAATAATCTATATTATTTTGTGGCTAATTTCTCTAGTCTAAGGCAGTGATCAGACACATCTCTATACTGGTAAATACAGCGGTCGAGAGTCGGTGCAAAAGCATACTCATCTATAATCCCAAGATCCAATATATACATCAAGGCGCATATTTCCGAAACAATCTATAATACCAAAGTACCAGAGAATGCCGGACACATAGCACTTGTGGGTTCTATTAACCCTATCCACTTGCAGATTTCTGGGCCAGTTCTCCATCACTGCATTGGCTTCTTCGACTTTTATTCCATTTCTATCTCCACAGGGATCAAAAAAGCTAAAAGCAGGCTATCGTTGAATGTGAATATTAAATATTTAATTGCCAAATTGAGAGTTAAACTTACTTTAGTTACTCCAAGCAGGAAGATTAGCTAGAAAAGTTTTGGGACCAATTTTACAGACATTTTTACTGGCAGTAAACTAGAGAGTTCTTCTGCCATGTAGTATTACTTATACTGAATTGTCGTGACAAATAAATAAAAACAATTTAATTACTGCTTAAAAAGCTGTGACATTTTAATTGAGAAGTGATTTGATGTTGAATAAAGCAAAATCAAAGCTTGAATGCTTTGATCAGTTTTAATTAGAATTAGATTTTGCTCTCAATGGATATCAGAAACTTCCGTTTTATTAACATTTAAAAAACAGAATTCCAAAATATTCATAGCCAGTCCTATTCTGGATGGTACTGCCCATTGTCCACCTCCCCATGCTCGGACTGAGCGGCCAGGGCCAGACGCTGTGCCTCCTGCTGGCGGCCTATAGCCGCATGCTCCGCTGCGATCCGCTCGAAGGCGCTCAGATGCTTCTGGGTGGCATGTGCAACAGCGGCGCTGGCATGCGGAGCGGCAGCCAGTGACTGTGTGGGGGTGTACCAGAAAACAATGCATCATTACAAACTATTTGGGCCACACCTGCTGTCAGGTGAATACTCACCGCTTGGCCGGGCGTCTGACTCGCATGCTCTTGCGCAATGCGGTTGTAAGCCTCGAAGTGCCTCCGCTTGGCTGCTTGAACGGCTGCGCTGTCCTCCAGTTTGTGGCTCAGCTGCGGATGGAAACCATGCTCATCGGCCACATACTGAACGGTGCGCACTTGGTTCTTGGGATCCACATAGGAGAAGGCCCCACGGATGACGCCGGAGCCATCGGATACCTCGGTATGCTGACGATCCACATGGCCTGGAGCTCGACCAGCCTGGTAACTGAACACATAGGGGCTGGCGGGAACCTTGGGTTCCGGGGTGACCAGATGGGACACATCCGCCCTGGTGACGCCGAGCAAGCAAACGACCTTGAAACGCAAGCAGGAAGAGTCAAAGTTGAGAAACACCGTTGCTGCTAGTGCTCTGAGGCAATAGCTCACTTACACAAACTATAAACTGCTTCATTGCGGGATGATGTTGCCCCTATCGAGTCGAACTGCGATTGGTAACTGGCGGAGACTTGGCCAACCGCTCGCTATTCGCAGTTCGTGAGAGCCAAAAACTGGTCTTTGGCTCGCCGAGATGCGCATTTTATATGCGACTACCTTCGGCTGTGCCAGCCACGATCCCAAAACTTGTTTTTTACATTTTGCATTCATAAACAAGGTAATTTGGCATTAAAATTGAATTAACAAATTGTTTTTCGATAAGTAACATTTAATGTTAGGGATTAGTCACTTGAACTTGGCAATTTGCAAGTTATTAGCACTAGGAAAAGTTCATTTACAGCGGAGAAAAGTCTTAAGTCCTAGGATAACTATTTTATAGGAACTATACAACATGGGTAATAACTTAGGCATATAGCGTGGGGTCCGGTCTATTCTGTCTAAAATTTAACTGGGAAAGCTAAGCTAATCCAGCTCTTTCAATGTCTGAGCCACCCAGTCGCCGTACTCCGAGACTTTGGTGTAAACTCCTGGATAGAAGGCATTGGCGCAACCAAAACCCCAGGATACTATGCCGTAGAGCTTCATGCGTCCCTCGATGGAGGTGACCACTGGTCCGCCGGAATCTCCCTGGCAACTGTCTCTGCCTCCGAACTGAGTGCCCGCACAGAACATGGTGCTGGTCACTGTGCCAGCTCCAAAATAGTTTCGGGCGCACTGCTCCTGATCCCTCTGCTGGACAACCGTGTAGCGGAGACGCTTCTCCGGCTGCATTTGTGAGATTGACAAACTGCCCCAGCCGCTGACAAAGAGCTGAGCCTTTGGCTGTATACTGTCCTCCTTGGTGACCAGGGATATGGGTTGGATTTCGCGACTGTAGACCAGAGGATGCTTCAGCTGTACCAGAGCTATGTCGTTGTTCATTCGCGTGGGATCATGGAACTTTGGATGCGGAATGATGCGACGAACTCGGATATAGCTTCCACCTTGAGCCCACTCACTTGTTCCAGCACGGATTACATAGTACTGCGGCTTGCTGTACTCTAGGACACAGTGCGCAGCAGTCAGAATGATGGTCGGGGATAAAATGGTTCCGCCGCAGGCGTGGCGAGTGCCCAACTGCAGTGATACTTGGTGCGGAAAGAAGGTAATGTGCGTCTCCCAGCCTCCGACAATGCGGCCATCCTTGTCGCCATCCGTAATATTCTGGGATGCCGTCGTCCAGACCAGCCACAGGGTGATTCCCAGTCTCAATTCCAAGCTGAGCATGTTGAAGTCCGTAGCTAACTGCGGTGGAGACCACTGCGGGCCAGCTCTTTTATGCAGAACTTCACGGCACAAGTTATCTTATCGGCAGTTACAACTCTTGTGGTGATCTTGACCTTGTCGAGGGCTATCGTGTGGGATTTATGGATATATATGGAGGGGGCGGGCGCTGGGCAAACTAAACTGGAGGACGAGGTCGAGGGTGCTGCTAGTTTCTCGGCTTTTGCTCTTCCAATCATCTTTCCATGGCCGTGACCTGCTCCTTGAGGTAATCCAGGTGGTTGACGCTGTCCTGCATCACGTCGTACTGGTAGCCCACGTGCTGGAGAATCAGGGTCATCTTCTGCAGATTCTGGTGACTGTAATCGGAGACCACGTCCACCTGGGTGAAGTTCTTCAGGGTTTGATGCATAATCTGTGGAATAACTAATCTCTAGGGGTGTTCTGAGTTTGGAAGTTGAAAAATTAGCTCACCTCGTTGGTCTTGGAACCCCTAACCACCTGCCTGGCCACTGAGCCTAAAAAACAAAACATATAAAATTAGTTTAATGATAAGAAAATAATCGATAAAAGCTCACCTAAATTATTAACATTTACACCCACACGGGCGCACAGTCGCTTCTTCGACTCATCAAACAAATGTCGGGCACTTGAACTGGAAGCGGAGGCCATTTTATTTATGGATAAATTCTACGTAAACGTTAATAAACTTTAATAAACTTTGAAAAAGTAAACAAAGTCAAGGACAGTGATGGCAGTTAAGCTTGTTTCAGGCTAGATTTTGCTTATTTGAAAATGGAAAAGCTTATAAAGCTTATCACTAAAAAAGCTTATTTTATTAAGGGTATTCTAGCAATAATTGTATTCATGACAATTTATTTTAAAAGAAATAAATAAACTTGTATTTTAGGTGTTATTTTTTATAAATGTATAAAATATAAAAAACATATAGCATAAAAATAAAATCTGTATTTATGGACTTAACATTACATTTAACATTTACATCTACTATTTTAAAAGCTTTTAACTAAAAAATCAATTAATTCTCCTTATTATGATTTTGTCTTTAACAAAAATTATATAATTTATCTATTATTTCTAAATAAACAACTATTTACATTTTGTATATAAATGGCACAATAAATAATAATATTAATAATAAAAAATAATTGCAATTTCTGTTAATTTTTAAAAGCATTCCTTTAATTTTTTTTTAATTCTTGCTTCTTGGTAGCTTTTACTCCCATTAACTTTGAGATCTACATATATCTATCTATTTATTAGAAATATATAAAGAATCTTTTTTGTAGATGGATAGCCTAAACTGTTTGCTTATATTTTCATTTTCAATTTTTTTTTATATTTTACTAAGAATTAAATGTTTAAACAAGATATAAAAAGTTATAATAGTTATGGTTATAATAATTAAAAGTTATAATAATTACTATATTCAAAGGAATATTTAAGAGTAAGAGGGAATCCAAATTTTCCAACCATTTCCAAGATGATCGATGGGCTAATTTCCAACCTGGAGTCCCGTCGGCAGGATGCTCTAGTCGCGCCACTCTGACGACAGAATGGAATTCCCTGAACCTGCCCCCTGGCACTGATCCTGATCTACATCTATCTCCGTGCCAGGCACCCACACAGACATGCCCCAAAAACCGGCTAGCATTCCAGGCTGGCTGGCGCCAAAAGGCGTCGCTAATTGTCCCTAAACGACGGCATTAGGCGCCAACTTTTAAAACAGGAAGTGAAGAAAATTCGACGCTGGAAGAGAAATAGAGCGATGTAGCTTCGACTGCGACTGCGACACTTGGCCACTTAGTTGCCACATCATAGCTAATAATAAAAGCTAATTAAGCGATTCTGTGACAACACCTGTAGTTGGTTTCGGCCCCTCTTTCTCTCCTCTAATGACAATAATTCGCCGCTAAATGTCACCAATAAGCATCTGCAGCAGCTTCGAGAGATGCCACTGGCACTGGGCCGCTTCTAATTAATTTATGATTTTCCTCACCGCATTAATCTCCCTCGGATGGCGTCTCCAGAAAATGTCGCGAGCCCCAAACAAGAGAACAAGACAAAATGTCATGCAGATGTGGCCGCAGGGAATCTACTTCCACAGTTTTGTGGTTTGTATGGGATTAGGGGGGCTCATGTTCGGGTTAGACATTTGTCATAATTACCCACAAAAAAACACACCTCAAATATGGGGGATTACAGGGCTTAGAAAATTGATCCGCAGGACAGCAAGACTTTTAATCAGATCAGAGATCTGCAAGGATCTGCGTTGGGAATAATTTCTTGGAAATTAATTACAACATATGCTCATCACTTAGCCCCATAAATCTGCCCCGGCACAATTATCAGTTTCAATTTGTGCGTGAAACTGTTTGATATCGCAGACGACGACGACGACTATGCCGATGTCAATTAGTAGAAGCCACTAGAGAAGATGCTGCTGCTGCTACCCCTTTCCATGGGTTGGGGCAATTTGCCGCCACTCGAGGGGAGATGCCATCGCATTTGGCTCATTAAAATGCCGCCGCAATTGTTGGAGAGATCGAGGAGGAGAATCAGTGCCATCGATGCGTTGAGGTGCCAACACAGCGCCCTCCGCACCCGAGACACGTACACAGCCACGGCTCCATCTCCAGATCTGTCACTCCGCCTGACGCAGCCCTGAGTAATTACACCAAATTAATTGCCCGTAGTTGTCAGGCTCGCATTGTCTGCTAATTTTTCCAATTGTTCTGCTTTTCTTTATATTTTAAATGCCGCCATCAGCAGGCCATGAATCCACCATTGATTCTTTATTTGATCCGTAGGAAAAAGAGATATAAGAACCCATTCGTATAATAAAAAACGCACGGAAATGAAATATCCCCAGATTGTGTCGTAAAAAGCGTATTCCAAGCACTTCTATATGATTTAAACTGCATGTTTTGTAAAAATCTAATTTGATAATTGGTTGTAATTTATGAGTCTTGTCTGCTCGCCTGAAACATAAACACGGAACGGGACGGGAATGACGCCTTTTACTCCGCGTGCTGCTCCTCCCCAAACATGTTTCTCGGAAAAGAGATCCGAGAAGCGGCAACTCCGAATTCGAAACGAGCGCACATTAAATTAATAATATGCAGTTCATTCTCTCTTATTTTTTCTTAATTATTATTTATATCTGTCAGTTTATAAGGCGTAGGCTGGTCTGATTTTGGATGGTTGCCTCCTCTCCTGAGGAAGTTTTCATGAATGAAATTAACAGTAGACTTTGGCAAGAGGGGAATCATGATTCATGGATATTACTCAAGGAAACAGAATGACGGAAGGACAATTCAATGTGTTAAACATTTTTTTGTTTCATTTTTAGTTGCGGAAGGAATAAGCTAACCATAACCATACAAAATCAATTAATCAGTAGGAGAAAGGTAATGGAAAATAAGGTTGTTTTTGAATCAAGTTAAAAAGATACAACCTGTAGAGTTCCTAGAAGATAAAATAACCTAACACCTTCTTGGTCTATTAGAAACACTTTACCCCGAATCCAATTTCCACAGCTTTTCTTGTTGCTCTATTAGTTTTTCACACAAATTAGCCTCAGGACACACAAACAGACAGCCCAGAGAATTAATCAGGATACCATTACCCAAAGAGTTCAATGCACGCCCAGCCAAGGAATCCCTTGGAATAGGAATCCTCCACCTTTGACGTAATCGGAAACCTCAAGAATATGCAAGAGGCAATGGCGTGGGAGTGTCCCAGGCAACGATATACAGATGTTTGGCCCAAGCAGGCCAATGATCGATGTGCCAGTGATACCCAAGTTAGATGTAGCTGACACCCCGCAGGACTTGATGCATCATTAGCTGGATGCGATGACAAAAAGAGGGGATACGAAAAAAAAAGTAAAACTAAATACAAAAAGCGAAGACTCTCCAGCCGGAGGACGGACTGTTCCACGCGACTGCCAGTGCAACTCCGCCCGGGACTCGGCGGGTCTCCGGCTGTGATTTATGCTGCGTGCGCCTGACAAACACTTGAGAAGTGATGATTTATAATGGAGATGCATGCTTGGTTATTAATTAAATTCTGACACGGCTGCGCTCCATTTAGCGTTAAATGCGATCATCAAACGGGAGGATCTGGTTAGGTTAAGGGTTGGCATCTTATGCAATAACCGGCCAAAGGGTCAAAAGGGTGGGAGAATTGGGTTGAGATTCCAAGTAAAGTCCAGGAATTTGGCGAATTTCATTTATTTGTAATTAAAAGGTGGGGAAATCCATTTATTAATATCGTTTATTTGATTTTAAACCAATAAGAAGATGTTAAAATATAGATAACAGGGACTCAGAGTTCCTATCAAGTAACTCTGCTTTTAAGACACGTTTACTTCAGATATCAACCTTAAGCTTTATTTCGATTGATATCACAAAATAAAATCCGATTAGAATGATGATCCTATAGTTTAACCCCAGAAAAAAAAGGGGCCATCAAACCGGAAAACAAAGTCTGCACTTCGTCTGGCAGCGGAATTTGAAATATGGCAAGCAATAGTCGAATATTCATTAAGCGCAATTATGAAAATTAAGTTGTCATTTTGATTTGAGTGCTCGCGACACTCGGGCATGCGGTCCCATAAGCAGATCCGAGAATCCCCTCGTCCCGCCACTATTCTCATTAAGTTCAATCAAACTGACAGCTCGGCCGGCTAAATGGATGCCAGGCGATTCGTCCTCGCCGCCCTTTCGCTCTCGGATCTTGGCGACTAATTAACGTGTTTTCACATATTTTGTTCGAATCGCGACTGAATAATTAAGACGTTATCACACACGGGCATCCAGTCAAGGCACAGCACGGCACGGCACCCTGTAGCACAGTAAATGACGTGGAGTTGGCTGCTGGCCAATTGGAATGGAAACTAGTGTCGCCCATGCGGCAGGCTAATTTCTCAAGACCTCCCCTCCACTTGGGCCTTGCCTTTGCCTTTTCCTTGGTACTGTTTTTCTGTGGGGATCGCATTAAACTAAATTATGTGTTCATAATTTCGAATTAATGAACGTTTCCTATGGAGCTTGTGGTTGGTGTGGCAGAGGTATTGATTACCCTAGTGTTAGTTTTATTCATTTTGATCAGAAAAAGTAGATTTTAAAAAGATTTAAGGATTTGAGGGGGAGTTATCGAACATAAATTAGGAACCAGGACCTAAGAAAGTATTCTTCTTACACTTTTAAATTGAATTTGTTTATAATATTGTTTTTAAAATGATAATTATACATATAATTTAATAACAATTCTGAAAATTACCTAAAACCTTTTGTTTTTACTAGAAAATAATTCTAATAACTATAGATTAATAAATTCCAAATTTATCAAATAAAATATGCCTTAAGTCCCTTTCTAAACATATTTAGTGTATTGTATTAAGTAAAAAATATAAATAATTTCTTAAAAATTGTTATTATTAAGAGATAAATTCCCCCAAAAACTGGACACGTGCCCGCACACCAATGCAGTGAAACCAAATCCAGTTGCCTCATATTGGACGGCTGCTCGTTAATCAAGCGAATGAAATATGTTGGCAAACGTATTAAATATATTTAGCCAGCCATCGAAATATTAAATAGCGCTACTTGTAGACAATTAGCCAAAAATTATGACTTTTAATCACGGCGAGGCGACAAGAAACGAGACCGAACACACATCCATATAATAGACGGAGATGTGAGCGCAGGCCACGCCCTCGTCCCCACAATTTCACACATGTTTTAAAAATAAATCCACATCTGTTTGTCTTCCGAGGGAATCGGAATCTGTTCCTGCTTCTTTCTGTCTCACAGCGGTACCAGTGGGAGTGAGCAGGAGGCAACTAGATGGATTTAGGCCACGCCCCGCCTCGGCAATCATCTTGAAAGAAATCGGCCAGTGAGCAGGATGCTCTGAATATTCAAATTAGTTTTCCGTAAGATCTCGACGCGCGCTGTTCTCTGTTCTGTGCGAACTCCCAATAACTTTAAGGATACTGATCCCGTTATTCAAAAACATTTATCGTAATCGCAGAACCAATTAAAATCGAAGGAAATATGAATTCGCAATCGGCGGTGCGTCGGTATCCACACAGTTTCTCCATCGAACAGATCCTGGCCAAGCCGGAAGTGCGTGCGTCCAGTACCTTTTCGGATCCGGTGCAGGATGAGAGTTTGCGTGGCGGTATTTGTGATGTTTCGCGGGTATCGAGTCCTGCTACATCGAGCTGCTTGGAGGACACCCTGGACGACGGCAAAAGTGATAACGATCTGGCCTCTGACGACGGCAACGGTGCGTATGATTGATATGCGATTGCAAAGCATGGCCAAGATCGGGTAGTGGGGCTATAATATGAAAAGCGGAAATGTTTTTATTGGAAAATATAGTGAGCAAATAATTTAGATTGCTTTTTATCAAAACCTTTTGGGAAGAAGTGGGTTTGTTTTGTAGAAAAAATAATAATGATTTTTAAAAGATATATATTATGGTTATTTTTTATACTTTCGAAGTCAATCCTTAAACTAAGACTTTATTAGCTTAAGATAAACAAAATTTAAATTGGATTCTCTAATGAAAATCTGCCCAAATATACAGTTTTTAATTTTTGAAACCGCAATACACATTTTGAATTGCATAAAAATCAGACGAGTTACTTCCTATAATAGAAGTTTTCTTCTATTTTAGCCATTAGAAATTAATTCTAATTTTACTATATATACACCAAATTTTATTTTCAAATTACACATAGAATCAAAAACCAAAATTCGGACTTATTTTAAACACGATTTCTTAATTAGTAGTACAAATATTTCTACTAAAAAAAGGACATGTATGACTTAATCTGCTTGATTTATAGACCACTATCTGTTTTCTGTGGTATTAAGATATTAAACATTAAATGATAATATCCATACCTGTATCTCTGAAAATTTATTAGCCATTAAATGTATTTTAAAGAATTATAGCACTAAAAGTATGCATAAAAAAGCAATCCATTAATTCTATTTAACATAATATTTACATATATTTGCAAAAAAAAACAGGCTTACTAGATTAATTAGTTAAATCCTGAAGTTAAGTTCAAAGTTTATTATTAATGCTCTTTAATCTAAATCAATATTTGGGTTAACAAGTCAGCATATTGATTTTACATTTTTAAAATATTAAAATTTTTTATTAATTTCTGTCAATTTTAATGATGAAACCCCTTATAAAATGTTGAAAAAATGTAGAAGAGAAATTTTTCTATCAGACACGGGTAGATCAACTTGGCTGTTGATGCAGATCAAGAATATATATACTCTATGTGGTCGGAAATGACTCCTTTACCGCGTTGCAAGCTTCTGACTAAAATTATGGGGTTTTAAGTAAAGCCCGATATTTTCTTAGTAAAACATAAGGCTGTCGGGGTTTTTTATATTAAAATAAATAATTTTCATCTTTTATTTAATATACGTTTTGTTGGAAAGCATTTTCCATAAGAAACTTAGACTTAAGTATTCACAATATATACTCCCACCTGACCAAATAATGCTTTTGGCTGAGTGATCTCATCTGTCATCTGTGCGATCAAGAAACAAATGGTCAAAAATTAGCTTTGCAAGTGACAAAGAAGGAGGCGTGCCACCGTAATTTTTCGCACCCTCACAGCAGCCCCCACCGCCAACCGTTAATGATGCAAATGTCAAAAGCAAACAAAGAACGAAGGCGATCACAGAAAGAGTGCGCCTTCCACCCGTAAAGAAGGAATTTATATGACAATTTGTTCTCGGTCAACCAGGAGAATGTATTGTATGTATGACCAAATGGCCAATTAGACGCCTTGGCTAAGTGAAATACAACTTTCTGATTGAAACGTAAGCGTCTTCGGGCGAAGCAGACTGGGGGTAAGGGTAACCTTGCCAACGGATCGACAAATTACAATTAGGCGAAAATAGTTGGCACTGATTCCGAGAATGGCCGCTGTCGGTAGCAATAAATGTCTAATTAAGATTCTGGCGATCTTCATTTGAATTTTTCTTCACAATTTTAAATCCCTTGCAGCCCTTGGCGATGATCGCAAGAAGCGTCCAAGAACCGCTTTCTCGGCAGCCCAGATCAAGGCTCTGGAAACTGAATTCGAGCGAGGCAAATACTTGTCCGTGGCCAAGAGGACGGCGCTGGCCAAGCAGCTGCAGCTCACAGAGACACAGGTGGGAATTACAATACATTCAAATTAATATTTAAATTTTATAAAAATTCCTCCGTTTTCTGTTTAGATAAAAATCTGGTTCCAAAATCGCCGCACCAAGTGGAAACGCAAGTACACCTCGGATGTGGAGACTCTAGCCTCGCACTACTACGCCCAGCTGGGCATTGGCGGATTGGCCCGACCAATGGTGGTTGGCGACAGGCTGTGGCTCTTCAGCCAGACACCCACGGGTCCCACGCCTATTCAGTCCATCATGCTAAATGGCAGCGGATCGGCGGCACCCCTAGCTGCAGCTTCGGCCACTGCATCTCCCATGCGACCATATGCCACGCCTGGCGGAATGCCTCCACTTCCCGGGCCCAGTGTCATGGAGAGTGCTCGCAATGCTATATTGGCACGAGGACAGCCGCTCAACTTTGCCCTGCCCTTTGGAGTGGCCAAGCCACCGGTGGCAGCGGGTGGTGTGCCATCCTCCGCTAGTTATATACCACGCTGCAAGTCGTATGCGGGAAGCTATGTGGATTATGCACCGCCACATCCACAGAACGAGGCGTATCTGCAGCTGAAGTACGCCACTCTGCCGCCGGAAACGGAAACCGGGTCCACCAATGGCTTGGCCGAGCTGGAGCGGGTATTCGGGGATGCCAATGCCAACTTTCTGCAAAATAGGAGCACTCCCGCCAGTGGCGTAGCCACATCCTACGGTCACGATGGATTAAACCAAGCCCAGCGCAGCCGAAGACCCACGCAATCCGAATCGGAGTGCAGCGACATCGACTGCGAGCAGCTGGACGAAGATGAAGAGGCGCCTGCAGCAGAGTGAAACTACAAAGTAGAGGCGTCTTGTTATCTTTAGAATTTATGTTCTCACACACAAAAATATGCTCATACAAAGGGTATTCATCATAGGGGGTAATGTTGTGTCTCGTCTGTGTAGATTCCATTACAACTAGCTGAGAGTGGCACACATTTTCAGACCTGGCCAACGCGACGTGCCGCTGGCCTAGTTCTAGTTACAGTTCTAGCGCTAGTTATTGCTATTCTATGTTACATTGTGGGTCGGTTATGGGTTACTCTCTCTCAACAATTAATAAATGTAAATTAAATAATCACAAATCACAAATATTACACGCCCGTTACGCAGCTAGAACTCGAGTTGATTTAACTTAAATGCTATGAGCTACACGCGGAATACTATAACTTAAACGTGGCTACAACTATTTGCAACTCAACACGTTAGGCTGAGGGAAAGAAGCGAACGACACTGACTTATGTACAATTCATTGCCTTGAATTAACTATACTATACATAGTGGAGACTCATTTGATTTGATTTTGTTACGGCCACAGCTGGTCGTTAAAGGAGATTCCATAGTTACAACTTAGCTAATTGGTCAAACAAAAATAAAATAATTAATAGGACTATTATTTGGTATAGCGAGCACACTGGGCTAGCTGTGTGTGTGTGTTGTTTACTGTTTGGAGTTGAAGGTGGAGTTGCAGTTGGAGTTGGCGGATTTCTGTCTCTTTTTAGCGTCGTTAGCTCCACGATAGCTCGTAGCCCTTCCAGTTGGCATTGGGTGCCAGATGCACGCGTCGTTTATTGTAGTAGAAGGAAACGATGCCATGGTAGGCAGTCCGGGGAACGCCGCTCTAAAAGGATTTATAAAGTAAAGTAAATCCAAAGGGAAGAAATACCCATAGACTCACCTTGAAATCATCCATTAGCCCCAGCATCTTGGTTGTTCGTTTGTACTGCTCTCTTGTGGTATACTGGATGCGCACAGGTCCTTCAATTCTTTAGAAAAAAATAAGAAATAACAGCCACAAAAGGGTTAACTTTCACAAAGAGCAAACGTGACATTTCCAAAAACCTTGTAAGCTTGGAAAATGTAAAAAATCCACTCACCTTATCAGGTTGCGACGCAACTCATCGTACGTGACAATGGGATACGTGTAGACGCGCCGCAAAAACGTATTATCGTAATTGTCCTGAAAAAAATCAAACGCAAAATTGTAATTATTGTGGACATGCAATGACTGCTCACTTGATTTACTTACCTTTAGCAAATAGCTTGTATTTATTTTTGTAAACTGCACAAAATCCTCGCTGAGTTTAATGTGCTTTAAATACTTATCAAAGAACAAGCCGCTGATAAAAGAAAAACAAAAATAGTGAGCCATTAGAAAACATATGGAGCTGCGTAATAGTGCTCGCTATCGCTTACTTGGATACGCCTATTTTTCCAAATGTTCGAGTTCGCGATATTTCGGGCCTAATGCACACGCGATCTTTCCGCTGGGCCGGATGACGTATCCAATCATCCCAGAAGCTACAACGTTTAACAAGCAATTAGCAAACGGTTGACAAAACTGTAGATAAGTATGTACTCACGATTTAGGCCATTTGACGGATAGCTCGGCCCACAGGTCTCTGGTGAGCATCCAGCCGAGACCGGGGAAGAAGTCGGTGCGGTAGAGCAGCTCTGGCTGCGAGGCATCCACCACGGCAGCCTTGCCATTGTCATTCCAGGCGGATACACACCACAGACTGGGGTCCTGCTTGAGCAGCTTGTGAGTGCCCAGGAAGTACTCAAAAAAGTCCGGCGCCACATTCAGATCATCCTCCACGATGATCACGAACTCGAAGCCCACGCCAAAGGTGGTGTTCAGGGCCCAGCCATAGTGTCGCGCTATCTTGTAGTAGCCCTTGAACTTCTTCTCCTTGGGCAGCACCTTGATGTCAGTCAGGTCGGGCTGCTCGATGAGGGTTACCTTGTTGCCGTACGACAGGATCACCTCCTTGGTGGGCTCATCCCCGCAATCCTAAGCAAAGCCAAAAAATATATACCACTTTTTTAAAAGATTAATCAAGTCCTACATACCTGAGACACTATAATGGGAAACTGTTCGATGCTGGGCCGGTACTGGACCAGATTGTCGATGCACTTCTTCACCGACACCCGGTTGCAGGCGAAGACCAGGACGGGGAAGACGGGCTCGCCATTGGCCAGATATGTTTTCGTTGGAATGCGCGCCGGTGTCGGCTTGGCCACCAGCTGCTCCGGCAGCTCGCCGGATATCTCGGCGGCCACAATACTAATCTGCGGCGTGGTCGGTGGTGGAAGCGGTACCTGTGACTCCAGGTACTTGAGCTTCACAAACTCGAAGACGCTCTTGGCCAGGTGGTGACTCTTCTGGTTCGCCTCGCGGGCCTGAGTGTTGACGCGGTATGCCTGGTGTGCCTGGTTGCGGCTATTGTGAACGCTCGTGTTGCGCAGCAGTAGGTAGTATGTGGCATAGGTCCACGTAACCAGAAAGCCGATCACCAGCAGCACCTTGCGCGAGCGCATCTTCGGGGGCTTGGACTAGGGCTTGGGGTCGTGGCTGGGGCTGGGGTATTGGTGGGGTGGCGGCGTCGGCAGCAATGCGTCTTTACTGCTGCGGCTACTGCTGCTGTGGCACTGGCATTAAGCCGGCTAATCGGTGGGATTGGAAGCCCTCTCGCGCTGCTCTCTCTACTGTCGCGAACGCAGAGCACCCGAGTCGAGCGCCCGTGTCCAAAGAGCGTGTCCACCATCGGGCACGGGCCCAGCTGGAGTTGTCGGCATCCACGCAATATTGTCACAGCCGCGGGTCGAAAGTCGCACGTCACACACCAGCGCTCAGCTCTGGGAGAGCGCCAGCCTGGCAGAATCTGGGCTCTGGATAGCGGATATTGTGCCAAATCGAATTGCGGATTAGCCTCACGTTGCCTGCTCCGCTGGAAGACTGTCTGATTTCTGCGCCCGTCCACTGCTCCTGGGTTTGGGGGTGTTTGTGGTCGCTTGTTTGTTCGCCTGGCCGTCAGTGGGCAGCTTGTTTAACTGCTATTGGTTACGTGTTTGTTCGTAATTTGTTTGCATATTTTAAAAAATAAACCATATAAAGTGCAGTGTGACCGCAAAGCCACCTTTAATATATACCACAAGCAGGAAATAATATCGATTATGCTATCGATTGTATCCACTAACAATCGTTTTTCGCTCCGCTCTAGCTCTTTTGAACCGGAATGAACTAGTTCACAAAATTCAAAAAATATTTAACGGAAAACGAGTGAGATATGGGATTTGTGAGGGATCTGGCCGGTATAAAAAAGAGAATTGAATGGCTTAAAGCAGTTTTCAGCGGGATATGAGAGAGAAAAGGGATTTACGCAGGCTTTGAGTTGAATTTGGGCAAGATCTTAATCTTCTTTCTTGGGAGCACTAAAGCAGTCTCTCCCTTATGGGTTCCCATACACATACACAGCTTCCTCGATGAGCCACAGATTTATATAGATATCAAACAACTATAAAATCCTTTCAATCAGAGCTCTGTTTAATCAATTAATTCGTTTAGTTTAGTCGTTAATTAAATTAGCTTAACAGTTACACTTAGGAGACTAGTAGGTGCTTATGAGTTAGACCGAGTTCATCAAGTTCTCCAGATATTTATATATATATATATATATAGTATGTAAGAGTTTTGTGTATTTTTATAAGAATCACTGTTGTCTGTTGTCTGTTTTGTGTCGCAATGCCGCCACGTCGCCTGCCATAAGTCGTAGAAAACTTAAGCTACGCATACGTTTAAAGTTAATTACGTTTTGTAAATGGCAGTTACATCAAGTATAGGTATATATTAGTAGTTAGGTAGTACATTAATATTCCCTCCTTCGTTCATTGCCACTGCACGCAATTCCGACCTGATTAGCATTCCTCGCACTCGCACGCCTTTCACACCTTGAGAGATTTACAACTTCTGCATCAGCCGCCAACTAAGGACAGCACCGAGCAGCGTCCAGAGGGCCAACGTAAGACCATTCCATGCCGATCCCGATGCCGAGCTGAGGTGTCCCAGCTCCCGTTCGTCCACCACAAAGGCGGGCTGAGCACTGGCAGGCGTCTGCTCCTCCGCGAAATTGCCGCGACTATTTCTGGCAAGACGCTGGTTGGCCAGCTTCAATTCTCGCAGTTTCTCCTCCAGCTGCAGGACCTCATCTAAGGAAGGGTAAAGAATGAAAGGTAATTAATTTATTTGTAAACTTTGCACATATTTCAAAATTTAATTTAATTTATTAGAACCATATGTTTATTTTTCTCACATAAAGCAAGTAATTTCTCTTGCTAATATATTTTCCCTGAAGCCCTCTAAGCCCTCTTTAAAAGTGTAATAAACGTATAAACATGGCTAAATAATTAAAAACTATTTGTAGACTTTATGGCTTATGTAAAATAACCATCGACTTTTTATCACCTCCATTCTTAGGTGTGAGTTTACTTGAATAGAAGATAGTAAAGCCATATTACAGGTATAGTAATTGAGATTTTTTTATGATTATATGGCTTTGAAGCTTATGGAAAGACCACACATTATTTTCTATACTTTTTCTTAAATTTACAATAATTTTTATAACACGAAAACTTACTTTTATTGACTCCTTCAATATCCTCCACCTGCAGGAACATGGCCAGCGATATTTCGTAGACCTTGTTCGCCGCACTGATCTCTCGCTTACGCCTGCCGAAGCCCACCTGGTTGTTGGAGCACTGAGTGCCTAGGCACTTGTCCAAGCACACGTTGACCGTGGCCCGGAATTGAACGTACGATGAGTCGGGGAACTTGAAGGCCTTAAACTTGGCACTTAAAATATCCCCGTCGATGGTGTTGAAGTTTTCGAAGAGATATGGATCCACAGTGCAGCTGCATGGGGGTTACAAAAGAAAATAAAAGTGAGTTAACTCGTATTGAAAATTTAAAAAAAATTTCTACCCCTTGAAGATAAGCGTTTCCGAGGACGTATGCGTATCCGTCACATCCAGATAGTTCACACCCAGGCCATAAACTGGTGCAGAGTCCTCATCAAGGTTGATTTCCATGGTCAACGGGGTGCCCTTTAATAATAAAAAAATGTATTTGTATACAAATTATAAAACTAGATCCTATAAAAATGCCATAACTTTTATGGTTATTACAAGATTAACATGCTTTTTTTGGATTTTAATGACTTCTTAAACTACCATTTAAATTTAACATAACTATAAACATCTGCTTGCTTAATTTTTAATTTATTTTTTCTATAATTCGTCGTAACTCACCGATTTGACTGTCAAATCCCTGGTGAACTTCTGTCCGTCCTGGCTAACGCCAATGGAAAGTCGCGGCTCTGGGGCTCTCTTGGTCAGCGACGTGGTGATCTCCAGATCCCTGCAAGAATATCAAATCAAGTGGTTCAGTACCGCCTAGCCAGGCAATTCCAGCTCTTAATGATCGGTGGTGGTGGGGAAGGACCCGGCCGAAGGTAGTAAATCATCGCCGGGCATTGAAAAACAAACATTATATTCGATCAGGGGCGGCAGGGGAGGAGCTGGCGGAGACCAGACGGACCCCGACACGCCCCGCAATTAAATTGACTGTGGAGGTATTAACGCATATGAAGCCGCCGGCGTCGATTTGGCGGCTAATTACCTCCTGGTAATGGCAACTCTTGGAAGAGCCCCCAGAGAAAGGGAGAGAAATACAGAGCGGCGGAAGTACCCCAGAGAGAGAGAGAGAGAGAGAGAGAGAGAGAGAGCGGGGGAGTAGGAGGCAATAGGCTGGGATAGGTTTGATTTATGGCCCTCGGTTTGATCTTGGCTAGAAACAGGGCTGGATGCGGCATTTAATATGCCATAAACTTTTGCATAGATTGCCCATAAAAATGTGCATAGATGCAGTTTGCCTTTATGGGCAATTAAAAACGGGGAGACAGCACCAGATCCGGAGAGCGTGTGCCCGCTGGGGGAGACTTACTCGGGTTCCTGGAAACCCGCCGGCAGCACATCCCGCTTGACCAGGCCACGGCCACCGCTGGACATCGAGCTGGAGCTGGTGGTGGTCGCATTCATCATGACGTTATAGGCGGGACTGCTGCTGGTGATGCATTTGACGCTGACAATCTCCTTGCTGTTGGCCGACTCGATGATGATCTTGTGGTAGTACACCTTCTTGCCCTGGAAGCCCGCAAGATGAAGAGAAATTACAGGACTCGTTCACCACCTGGGTGATCTCTTGTGCTTACCGTTAGCTGGTTAACCATTCTCGTCACTCCGCATTCGTAAAAGTCACTCAACGACAGCCGGAATACGGCTAGCGAGCCATCAATCTGGGGTTGGCAACGCACATCCGGATATCCTTTAAGTCCCTCGAGATATATCTGCGGGGCACTCTGGTCCTTGGAGTCCGCCGCCTCTGGCAGACCGATGTCCACTCTCATTTGATCCTCCGCGCAGTGCACTTTGTGGGAGCCTAAAAGCAAAGAGGGAAGAGAGGAAAGATACTGGATAAATGGGGCTGCCGCTTCCACATTCTTCTTCGTGTATAGTAAAAAGTGGGCTAGCATGTCGTTCAGTGATCGCAGCTGGACTGGATTCTGAACTGGCTAGCCGGGGCCACGCCCCCTATCATCATCATCATCATCATCGGCATCATCGTCATCATCAGACGTTGACGAGATGGAGTTGAGCCGAGCAGCAAACACTAAACAATTGCCAAACATAATTGCCATGTGTTGAGCAGCGAGTTTGTGGCCTAAGTCTTTTGTTTTCCTTCCATCATTACACTCGAACAAATGACTAATCAGCCGAGAAAAGTATACTAACGATAACAGAGATCACATTGGGCTCAAGTCTGTAATTTAATATAATTACACAATGCTCTTAAACTGATGAAGGCACTCTCTTAACACACATCTCGTTAATCTTTGTTGTTTTCCCCAGTTAGCTCCAAAGATATTCCTTTAATATTTCACATTACATTTGTCTAAGTGCATCGCTTGGCGTTGTCTTTTTTTTATCGAGGTGGCTTAATAAACCCGCAGGGCTACTTTCTGGGGCCCGGTGGAAAGCAAAAACCTGGCATTAGCCAAAGGCACACTCAGCACACAGCTTTGGTTTAGTTTTACTTGTGCGAAGCTGTCGTCGTCCATGGGTCTCGGCTTTGGCATAATTTTAGCTCGGTCCGGGCAATCAAAATCTTATTACCGTCGAACATGTGTAGGATGCCACAAAATTATCGGCTTAAATGCTTTGCCGACGAGGCCATTAGTTGGCCAGGATTTGGAGCAGAAGGCTGGGACAGACCAACCATTCCTCCTGGTGGTGCCACCATTGCAGATGGCAAAACTAATTTAAATAATTGACTCTAACTACTTAATCTCGTACTAATGGCCATGGCAAATTTCGCAATTTCTGGGCGGAATTCGCGTCCCGCGTACACCGGAAAATGCTCTCATCGGTAATGCGAGCTGTGGACATGCAATAACTTGCTTTAATTAGCCATTCGCGAGAGTGAAATCCAAGCCGAACAACAATGAGATCGGGCATTAAACGCGGAAAAACACTACCCGGTGAGGCAATTAAAACTGCGAAGGCGATGCAATTGCAATGGCTGTGGTTGTTCTCCCACAAAATCCCAGCACAGTCTATGGGACTGTGGACAAAAGCTGTGTAATCTGAGCAACAGCAGCAGCTTCAAGGTGGGCGTAATGCAAGTGGCGCCCGAGCAAATTAAAATAAGAGACGGTTTAGCCCACGAGTTGTGCCAAGACTTCCGCGAGAGCGGGAAGGAGAACCCTAGTTAATAAAGCAAATACAAAGGTAAGGGCATTAAGGCCGCATTAAGGATGCCGGAGATGAGGTGTTGAAATAGCCTGATGGACTCTCCAAATTAGGGACGGACAAGGGTCTATTTATTGCCTGCAAGCGGATGGAATACGATGGAAATGGGAATGTGAATGAAGTTGATTAGGGCTGGACTCTAGCATATTTCTTGTGTATTTAAGGGGCAGAGTCTAAGTAAAATATATACTTAAAATTTCTTCAAATAAAGAATTATTTTAATCATAACTTCAATATTTTTTTAAACCTTTATTCTTATAAATTTCCTTATTTAAAATACACCCTAACTCAAATACCCTAACATTCCTAAAGAGGAACGCCCACAGAAGGATGACCACCGGGGCGGGGACCCTGGAGCAAAAAGCTGGACAGACCCAAGCCCCAGACCCAGAGCCAAAGTCTTGTCCAATAAAGTTGTTGTACCGAATGTTGGCCGGTGGGCGAGACTGCAGACGGCTTGAAATAATTGAATTTCCAAATGGTTTGGCCCTTGCTTTGGCTTTTCTGCAACTTCTTTTATTGAATTTTTATTGCCGGCCGCTGATTACAATTTATTTGACACCATTTTTATGGGGCAAGCCAACTCGTGAGAACCCTAAACCGCTCCGAGACAAAGTGCAATGACGCCGAGCTTCGAGACGAGGCGAGACTTAACCCACATTCGGATGGAATCTAATGCTCGTCGGATCAGAGGAACTGTTCTTGGAATCGGATCGAGTGGCCGAGTGGGAGTCCGGATGGCAGAGGAGGCATTAGCATTTAACCTGCGAACATGACAAATCAGCAAAACGTGCCACATGAGCATGCCCTGCCGCCTGGTCGCAATCATGTTTGCGGCTTGTTGCCGCAACCGCGGAGCGCGGAGCATAAATTTCCATTAACAATAAATTTAAAAGAAATAACATTACAGCCGAAAATGACCCGTAGCGAAGTTCCATGGAAACCCGGCGTCGTCGCGGTAGATTCGGGGAGTCATCAACAGGGGCAAACATGCTGCTGAGACAGCCTGGTAAGCACCACCAACTCTGCCAGGAGGTTCTTCTTCTCTCTCTCCCATTCCTATCGCAATCAGCAGCCACGACAATGTTTCTGGCCCGGCTCTCCTTCAAACAATTTGGCAACAAATGCGCGCGCACAATCAAATGAATGCACAAATCAATAAGACAACAACTGCAGCCCACAATTGCAGCGTGCAAAATCGTTTACAAGCCACGCCAAGTCAAGTCAAGTCGCCTCTAACTCCGTCTCTAACTCCCAGCTCCAGGACAACGATGAGGAGGCGCAGCTTAGGCCGAAATAACCAAATCATTGCCATGCAAATGGCATCGTTTTGTGGCCGCAGTCATCGCCAGCTATCCGGCAGTTCCCCAACAGCCCCTCTGACTTTCCTCTGGAGAAGAGTAGTCGTGAAAGGTGGGAAAGACATCTCCTCCTCCACCACTTGAGCAGAGTTTACTCTGTCCCCACTCCGCAGTCAGCTGGTGTGCACAGAAAGAAAATATGTGAAATGGAAAGCGATCTCTAGAGAAGTTTTCTAAAGAACTCATGTAAAAACAACCTGGTACACGCGTTTTCTAATACAAAAAAAGAAGGAGAATAATACTAATAATTTATCTTAAACTCTCCTAAAATATTGCCTCTAAAACCAGTAAAGTTAATCAAATTAGAGTAAAGTTTCTTCAAGTCTTAAATCTAGTCTAAGTAGAAAAATGAATTTCCCAGGGGAAAATGGTAACCCAGAAATGGTGATTGATAGATCCATAAACTCCACAAGATAGATACTAATTTGTGCAATATATATTTGCTGGGTTTCGCCTAGTGTAGCCTTGGGCTACAGGCGATGTTGCAACAATTGTTTCATGGCCGTGCCCACCGCGGATCTTGAGGTTGTGTCTGGGATTGCAAGTGCAACTGAAATTGCAATCGCAATCGCAATTGCCATGGCCATGGCCACGGCTAGATTATGCAATTGTCTGACTCAGTGTCTCCGCTGTCTGTCTTCCTCCCTCTCTCTCTCTCTATTTGCCTGTGTCACTGTTCCCGGGTCTGCCTCCATCTCTCAGTCCCAGTCCCAGTCCCTGTGTGGGATTCCAGTCACGTTTCTGGCTGCTGGTGGCGGATCGGTACGGTGGATCTGGGCGATCGGCAAACTGTTTTCGGTACTCTTCGCGGAGAAGTGTTAAGCCTGGAGGCGTCTCTGGCCACTCAACGGTAAACGCAGGCGGCAGGGGATGCTTCCCCACCATTCACGAGGAGGAATTAAACAGGCGATTTGTCAGGTGGAGGAGAGAAGTAGGAGTAGGAGTAGGTGCCATTTGTGACTTTCACATTTATGACAAGCCTTCAGCTGTGATAGCGCATTCTGGGCCCCACCACAAACATACCCACTCGTACACCCGCCTGCTATCGCCGAGATTATGCCCGGCCTGGGCCACTAACTTGACACACACGACGCACGATTATCATCAATCTTCTGGCGGAGCCACAGGAAATACTGGTAATTTTCCCGGTTCTCCCCCCGTAACTGGCCTCATCATCCTTTTCAATGACCAATTACACTTAACGGCCATGCATACAAAATAAATTAGAAAACCTCAACTGCAGCTGGGCAATGGGTTTGGTTATCGGTGGAGCGGGAGTGCAGGTCAGCGCCAGTCGCCTTCCAAGTGGGAGTTGTCCGCTCCTAATGGCTCCCCCAATATGCTAAGCAGTGTCAATGTGTCAATGTTGCCGCGTAAATCCATCAAAATGCGACGGGAACTCAATAAAGAAACTTGTTTAGCAGCTGAAGCTGAAGGAGGAGGGTTTGGAGGGGGAGTTGGTTGCCAGTGGGGGTCGACATGGGGCTACAAATGTGATAATTGCACAACATTTAGTTGTTGTGCTCAAGATCCTCTACAAGTCTAGGCGTTTTTCCTCTCTCTTCTGGGAAACCATCTTAAAACACCAAGAGAAATTACTGTTGTCTAAAATAATATTCTTCCTTGGTTATAAGATTGTAAGCAACACATCTCATTAGGAAAGAGTAATATATATTATATCATTCTGATTTTTAGCCATGCTCTCTTTTAAATCATCTGTGAAAATTCTTAAAACCCTTCCTGTGTAGTGTTCGTGTTCGTGTTGCTCCTGTGTATACAGTGGCTGTCAGTTGTATGCGACGACCGGCGCAAATGGCCATCCGTTCCATCTCTCAAACGCTCTGTCAGTGGTGTCGTCTGCTTCTGCGCCTCCATCATTATCGGCCAACAACTTTTTGTTGGTTAATTGTTTCCAATGACGCAATTGCTGGTTGCCATTTATAGAACTTGGTCTTGGATTCCGTCAGCTGATTGCGTCAGTGGTTGGCCAAGAGCCGGCATCCAGCTTGGCTTGCCACCTCTACCTGCAAGGGGAAGACTCATCAGTCGCCGGATACTGGCGGTTCAATCAATAGCCACACACATTAAGGCCAAATATCAAACCAATGAGTTGCGGTTCCCAGCTACCAAATGACCGCTTAAATTAGCGGCCAAATCGATTAGGCGGGGGCACAAAACTTGGCTGATAACTGGCCGCGCTTTTGGCCATATTTAAAACATGAGATGCAGAAGCAATCCTGCTACTGCGCCTGCTCCATCACCTGGGAACGGTAAATCCGCGCCACAGAAACTCTGTTTGGCACTTGGCGTGAACATTATGCGCAGCTGGCTAATTAAATTACACAACAGTTTAGACATGAGTGCCGAGGCGAGCGGATGAACAGTAAGCCCGTCCAGGGGCATCAGAACGGATGCCGCCGGCCTGACCATGACTTTGAATTCGTGGCCGAGCTGGATAAGCTTAATGCTCAGTCTACAGTCGGCGTCAACAGATGTAAATGTAAACGTAAATGTTGCATGCAAAAAGCGGCTCGAACCTGCCACCTCATGTGGCATTGTGCATACTACACACGGAACACGGAACCCATGACGGAGCTCGATCTCGCTTTTGGCCACCTGACTAACTCTGACTCTGACTGTGACGATCCCTCGTTGGTTATTTCGGCGGGCTCCTTGGCTATATTTATTAATTGCCAAGGTGAGAGGCAGTCAGCCAATCAACTCTGCTGCCGCTGCCGCTGCTGCTGCTGCTGCTGCCTCTGCTGCATGCGCATCTGCATCATCTTGTTACGCGACGTTGAATGCTTGGCAACAGACTTGGCTTGAATTAATTTGGCCTTGTTAGCCCGGCTTGATGACAAATGCGTGACGTAACTGTAAACACGGTCGGTCTTCGGCTCTCCCTTTTATTTTCTCTCCCCGATCCCTTGACAATTTGTCGCTATTTCCACGTCACGTTTATTGTTCTCCCATGCCGCCCGGTGCAGCCTGCAACGTTGGAGATTCACAAATCCCCGGTGCATATTCTTAAAAGTTGGAAACGTTCATATATGTAGCTTTAATAAGCCATTGCAATTTTATCAAATTTAACAAAACACTTTGAAGTTTTTATAGGTAAATTCCTTACAAGATTAAAGAAAACATTCAAGCATTCTCATATTAAAAATTAAAAGAGATTATGCCACAATTTTCCTTTTTTTATCATATTTAAAAATAAAATCTCTTGAACCAAAGAACTCCAGCTTGCAGATTTAGAATTCTTTTAAAATTCCAAAAAATATCTTCTTTTAATTAAGTTTTACTAAGCTGTTTGAAAATACTTAAAACCTACTTGTCTATTTACAAATAAATTTATAATTAAATGTAAATTAACATCTACTATCACTAAGAACCTGTTAAAATCCCACAAAATCTAGTCACAGCCATAGTCTAGTTAGAATGTATTCACTCAGTCAACTCAGTCATTCACTCATTCATTCGCTTATTTACACATTTTTCAGCTAGCGGCGCCTCGGCACTTGCTAAATTGTTGGTTTCCGCTTTGGCCAGCACGCCTGGGCTCCCTCTGCAGTGTTGGCTGTTGTTTAAGCCAAATTGCTCTAACCAACAACAAGATCAAAATCGAGAAGAAATGGTAGAGGAACAAGCCGTATTTACCGCTAAGAAGTTTCTAACGAAAGCGAGTGGCATTGTTCTTAGCCTATTGAGTCATTTGCTTAGGGAGGCGGAATGCGTTTACAGAGATGATGGGACCGAGACTGGGACTAAGACAGAGACTGGGGGCTAAATGGAAGAATTCTGGGATAACCACCGACTGGCTAATGGAGCTCTACGTGCCTCCGCTTCTGACTAACTGTATATCGAAGACAAATTAATAAGAAAATAGTTGGAAAAGGCTCTAATCATAGGAATTAATTCAATTGTCGGCACGAGAAAGTGTTGTTCTTGTTGCTGTTCTTACCAAACTCGTATAAAAACGCATGGCGAAGACTTCTGTGCCCGATGCGGCATATAATTGCCTTTTCTTTTTATGTAATCGCCAAACGACAGCATCTGATTCTGGTGTGTTGCCAAGGCCTGATGCCTTTTTACGCTTAATTGGCCATAAAAGTGGTTGCCGCAAACGAGAGTTTCATCGCTGCTGCAAATCTCATTTATCAAATAAATTCCATTCGATTTCCCGATTCCAATCTGACACATTTCTGTGGGCGATGACACACAAAAATTTGTTGGTTTTCCTATAGCCGGATCGATGGGCTATTAATCAAACGATTATGGGGAAACAAACTCGAAGAGGATCGAACACCTATTGAACCCCCAACCCCAACCCAGTTGCTAATTGTGGCCACAACGCGGGAACAGAGTCTTGGCCTAGTAGGAGAGCTCTCACAATTATCGATGGGGTCAGCACATAAATCTCCTCGGGGGTTAGGCTAATCAACCCAAGCGCCTTTAGCAACCCGCCAAAGGTGTCCATACCCGGCAACGGAATAGAAACATTTTCTAGGTTCACTCGGAGAAAATATAAATTTCTTCTTAATTAAACAAGAAATAATTAAGTAAGTTTTCTGAAATCTCTTTATAAAGCAATATAAATTTTTAGATTAATATTAAAACAGAAGCCTTAAAGACCTCTTGAGTAGCTTTATGGGTTGCCTCTATTGTTAAATAAATTAAATTATTAAATTAAATTTATAGTCCCCCCATATAACCCTCTCTAATTCTCTTAATTTCTCACTGTGTTCGCTCCAGCTCACTCTCCGATACTCGCACACACATATATGGGACAACCGACTGACCAAGTGACCGCCAGCCAAAATAACAACAAGCTGGAAATTTATTGCAGTCGCGGACTCCACAGTTGGTGGAAGGTTGCTGGCAGACGCAGGATGGGTTATTTGAAAGCGGTAATATTTTACTTTGCATGGCCGAGGAGCCTTAATGCCCAAAATAGTTATCCGTGGGCGTTGTCTTGGCCACATTTGGGCATTGGCCATTTAGCATTCGGCCGCAGAATGGCGGCCTAAAGAGAAGATCTAGAAGGAGCCAACGAAGAGCCGGTGTCGTGTTTTGGCCCACACCTGCAATTGACATTATTATTTGGCCCGGGTGCGCGATGATTGCGTGTGCCGCAGCCCAGAATGCCGAAAAGGGAAGAGCTCTGAGCACTGGAAAGCCGAAGGAAACAAAACAAACCAAGAGCCAGACTCCGGCCAGCTTGATTTATAATTGTCCAACTGGGTTTTTGGGTAGACATTCCACTCTACGCATCTTGATAAGTGCGTAGTTTATGGCCGGGCTGCGGGTTAACTTGCATCTGGCCACGGTCATCGCTTGTCCGCTGGTACAAACTTGTTGAAAGGCACTTGGCCAGGTACTGTGGACCGTGGAGGATGGTGTATAGTCCATGGAGTATGGAGTATGGAGTACTCTCCTGGCGTAGATCGCATGCCTGGCCATCTGGCCACGTTAATAACCGTTTTTGACATGCCAAGCGGCATTATTAACAGCATTTTCTTCTCCTTTTATTTATATCTCTCTGTCTATTCGCCTCTTCTCCACTATTTTGTTTGCGTTTGCGTTTGTCTGCGGCTCTTTTAATTGCGGGAACGAAAGGGAGGAGCAGCGGTCTGGGCGACATTTTAATTGAAATTCTGCGGAAATACTCGTAGCATGAATGAATGCCACACTCGTCAACCGGGCTAAGGTTATGGGCTTGCGCCAGCTAGGGAACTAAGACCGATGTTGGGATCCATAGGCTACCAACCTGGCTATCCAGTGAAACCGCAGAAGGTATTCTGTGTCGCGTCAGATGGCTCCAACTCAAACTCAAACTCCAACTGCAACTCAACTTCAATCCAAATCCAATTTGCCCTTGAAGAAAAGCGAAACCATTTCGAGAATGGAATGCAGAATCGCCTGCTTCCTGGATGCTCCGGCATTTGGCAGTTGGGCTTTGGGGTTGGGTAAATTGCTTGATTTGACCGCCGGCTAACTGTCTTCGCCCGCTGCCGTTTCCTGATGGTTTTCATCTCAGACAGGGTAACACAGAAATCTTATTGATTTATAAGCTATTATAATCTGATTTTAAAATATTATTTTTAAATAATATTTTGGGTAATGGTAAATTTTACAGATATCTCTACAGGTTATTTAGTTTCAATCATTAAGATTTAAATTTAAATTCGGTCTTTAGGTTATTATTTCACACATTTAAAGAACAGTTTTTACGAAAAGTTAAGAAAAGATGCCATCTAAACTAAAGATAATGGATCCAAAAACCCAATTTTTTTTAAATTAATTTTGAAACTTAAACTTCAAATCATATATTTTTGATACAAACTAATTTCAACAGGTATCTGAAAGTCGGGATGCCCCCCGATATTGCTTCCTAACTTGTTCATTTTTGGGATATGCATCTTGGGCATTTCTTTTCAATTACCAACCCACCGGCCCAGCCGCCAACCGCCATTCCCGCCCCTTTGCCTGTGGTTGCTGCGGTTAACTCCCCGTTTGCCATGTAATTTGGACTTCAAACGCATTCACGTGTTGCTGCTGATGCTGCTGTTGATCTTTCCTCGCTCTGTGAGCAGCTGCAGGCGGTGCGAGGCAGGCGCATATCAAAAGACTCGGGACACGAACTGGCTCCTCGTTAGCTCACTGCCTGACTGGCTGGCTAGCTGGCTAGCTGGCTGGCTGGGAAGCTTTTCTTCATCGCTGGCATCACTTTATGAGCCTGATCCAGTTCATTTGGCGCTGTCTGGAATTTTACAGTTGCCCGCCGCATTCACATTCGTAAATTGTGTTGTGGCTCGAATTTGGACAGAAAGGAATTCAATAAATTAATTAACAGCATTTTTTACTGATTTTATCGCATGCGAAACCGAGATAGTGCGAGACTGAGAGACACTGTTTTCCATGCACTGATGAGTTTTGCCATGAAAAGCAGCGACGCGGGTAATTAAATGGCAAACTTTTAATCAGGTTAACCGAAATGAATGGCGGAGAGCGCCCAGATAAGAAAAATAGAAACCACATCGTGACATTAAAGAGTGCCTTGTAGCCATCTACTCCACCGTCTTCTGGTCTTTTCGTTTTAATGCTTTTGTTATTGTTGTCATTAAAAGGCAACCATAACACTCTCTTATTTTTTCTTGGATATTTTGTTTTTGTTTTTTGCAATGTCATTGACTTTAGTGCGTGCGTGTGCAAATTGTCTTGTGAATTCAGATGGAGCCACATGCGATGACAGAGGCTCAGGTACAGTGGATAACAGTAGAAAGGGACTTTTAAGAAATTACTAGAAAAAAAATATCATTTAAAAACTGTTGCTAAATGTATTATATTTTAGAAATTTAAAATTGTGAAGTTATACAACTGGCAGCTAATTTGTATAAATGCAGAAGTGAACTCATATTCTCTGGGGGCCTTTAAAATTAAACGTAAGCAAAGTTATAGCGAAAAATTCTCAAGTATGAATTCTGTGAGATCCTGTTAATATATTTATGTATGTTGAACAGCACAAATATTAAAGCATTATCGGTAGATAAATCCATTTAAGATATTTTGGTTGATGTGGGCAAAATTTTCTTTAAGGGGGTCTTCTCATTCAAAAGCCGTTTTTTGGACCCTTTTTAAAAAAATTCTTATTTGAAAACGCAAAGAATAATTGAAAACTTTTTTTATTTATTGTATTCAAAAATGTTCAAAGTAACTAAAAAAGTTGTTCTTGCCTCGATACGAGGGTTGTTCAAAGAGTAATGAGACTTCAAACTTGGTGGTCGAAAAAAAAGGTGTCGTCCTGGCGGCCACGATTCAGGGTCTCCAGAGCATCCGAAATGAAAAATAAAAACGGTGTTATAATCAGAATAGATGTCATTTTCGGCTGACGGAACAGATTTTTTTAAAAATTTTTTTAAACAAAATGGCGGCCATTCAAAAAAAAAATTTCGATTTCGGGTGTTTTTTTTGTAGTTTAGTGTAAAAAAAAAAATAGAAAAAAAAATTTAAAAAAAAATCTGTTCCGTCAGCCGAAAATGGTGACAATTCTGCGTCGATTCCACTTTGTTTCATGAAAATCGGTTCAGTTGAACTGGAGATATCATGGCCGCCAGTTCGAAAAACGTGGTTTCGAGATAAACGCGTTTGAAGTTTGAAAAAAGCTCATTTTGCATAGATCTTGCATCACAAAAAAGGCTGTATCTTCTAAAGTATTTCGTATTTCTAAAAATCCTTTTGGGGACATATACACACCATCCCACGCTATAAATAAATGCAAAAAAAAAAATCGAAAAAAAAAAGTTGCCCAATGAGAAGACCCCCTTAAAAAATTTCAGAACTTTAATAAAATATTTAATCACATAGCTATATCTTTCTCTGTGGAATTGTTATACATCTGATATATCTTATAAATGATTATCCATTTCCAAAAAATTTATAGGCACCCAAGATTTAGATCCTTTAGCTGATATTTACTGTACAATGTTCAGACTTTTCGCAGTTGATATGCCGCCTTTGGACATGTAAATCTATTTCGCATTTAAAAAGAAGCAAAAAATAAATATATAAACACAACCGAGTCGGTCAGTGACCCTCCCTCACAAAGAACCCAAAGATCTATTCATGGCAAACTCAATTCGCTTGAATTTCGCTGACAAAGAACTTTATATTCTTTTGGTCATAGCTTACATAACACCACAAAACAGCTTTTCATATGCGAAATCAGAATTGATTGCCCCACAATACCATTATAACCCTTGGCCTTTTCAGTGATCAATCTTGGATTTCCTCAAATGTGCAACAACCCACATCAGCCAGGAACAAAGCCACTGCAGTGCAGAGTCGGACAACAAATAAATATGATAAATTTGCCACATGCAGTTAGACATGCAATTTATCATGGAGCGCAACAGTGGGGCAGGGGGGGAGAAGAACGCTCCCCATCGTTGCGGGTCAGAGCGTCTAATAGATTAAATAAATTTCGCATAAATTATGCAATTGTGGCAAGCCATAATTCTTCTCGCTACCTGCCCAAGGGGACTCGGCTGGCTTACGCACTCGGCGGCTCCGCTTTCCTCTTTCTCTTACGCCTTATTAATTTCCATCTGCTGTTGATCCTGTTCTGGCGCCTCTACTGAGACTGCAGATGTGGATGTGGATGTGGATATGGATGTGCTGGACGCTGGTGCTCCGTTAGCTTGGCCTGTCGGCTGCGTTTGAAACGCTCTACGCAGCTTGCATTTCGCATTTGGTAATTAAAAACCCAACGAGCGAGCCCCGCTTGCTGAATCCAACTTGGCTCTAACGGTAAGCAGGTTGCTCTCCACGAGCGCCCACCAGGATTAGCTACAGGTTTCCAGCGCCTACTACTTCCTACTACTCCTCTGGGGGCACCTCTTGGCCAGCGGGAAATTTACATAATATTTGCTCTAGATTCCATCTTGTCCCCTCGGGCGGCTTTCACACGCATAAACCAAGTTGGTTAGGGGCAAGTCAGGCTCCATCTGCCTCCAGTCTTCGGCTTATCAGGCCTCATAAATATGCTTGCTGTGCCTTTGGGCCGCCTGGAACGACGCTTGACAATTTCTTTAAAGCGAGTCTCTGTGTTTTTTATTTTTAAAATTTTTCTGTGAGAAATGAGAGCGGAAGTTAATGACCAAAGTGAAAGAATCTGTGGCATGCCGCCACCAGCAGCAGGTGAGTTTGGTTGGAGTTTAAAGTGGTTTGCGAAAGTGGTTCTCAGTTTAAAGACTGTCTAGTGGATAAGAATTTAATCAAAGATATGATGTAAAAATATATTTTAATACATTTTTCATTAGGGTTTTCAGGGACAAAGATTAAATATTATTATTATTATTATTATTTATTTAAGCAAAATAAAATAATTATTAAGGAATTTCATTCTACCTTAATTGGATATCGATTATAACTATTAAATCTTAATTTAATTTAATTGACCCATTTTTGTGTTCACATCTAAGACTGTTCTTCTTTCAATTGAAGTTCTAGCATTGAATATTGAATCCCGTTTGGTAGCAGTAGTATATGAATCACTTGCCACAGGCCTTTGTCTGGAGTTCCCATAAAATTATTCAGTTTCGCCTTCTTAGCAGTCATGTCCACATGCAAAACATGCAAATTTTGCAGCAGTTACTGGTCGTTGTTGCGGTTGCTGATGCGGCCTTAGCTTCAAGCTGTTAGCTGTTGTTGCTGCCGCTGCATCTTGGCCTAATACAATTAGTCTTGTGTAATACGCATGCCTTATGCTCGGCTAGCGGCGAGCGGTTGCCGGAGGAGGAGTGCCAAACCCGTTAGTGGTCAGAGTACATATACAGTTATACCCCAATACCCCTTTCTCCTTTTTTTTTTACGCAATTCGCGCCGCCACACGCCGCAACACATGTGTTTCGGAGTCGCCACCACCGATCGGAATTGCCTTGGGAGCGAAGCGCGAATTGATTGTGGCCCAAAACGGCAACAGCAACAGCAGCAAAAGTTGAAAGCCTTTTAAGCCGCCTTCCCCCTCCTCACCCACCCGACGTTGCGCACTTGGATTTTGTCAGATTTTGTGTTACTGCAACTGCATACAACAGGCAACTCCGATTTCGACTGCCACCTTGTTGCCAAAACGGTCAGTGCATAACGGTACACGCCAATCGCTGCCAAATACCGCGCATGCCCCAGGCCGCTCCCCCAAAGCCGCTGAACTAATTAAAGCCACAAAGGAACAAGGCGCACGGCCAATGCAAGTGAAGTTGTCTTTGTCCGATCACAGGGCAATCGGATTATTATTCAATAAAATGCGCCGGCGTACAAAGAGATGGCCAGCACTCGATGACAAATGCCTGGGCGGCCACCAGTCGGCCAAAAGGGCGCACTCTTTTTGGCCCGGAGTACTTGTGTGTTGGCCAACCCAACTTCAAGTCCAACTTGCTGCTCCCAGTTCGATCTGCGATCTGAGGTCTGAGGAGGAGCCCTTAAAGCAAGCCGCCTCTATTCGATTTGCTCGTTTTGTTATCGCAAACTTTTAATCTGCCCAGTGCCGCGAAGGTCTTGGCCAAGTTGCCGCCACCTCTACCTCTTATTCCTCTATTGCCTCATCCTTGGGCCCAGAGTTTAGGCTTCGCTTTTCCAGCTAACTCACAGCGGGCATGTAATGTGAGAGGAGTCGAGTGCAGGAGGCATTGTTAGAGCCCACAACCTTAACCCCTGGGTAACCTTGCCGGGATGAGAGGAAAAAATTAGTTAATAAAACAGAAAGTGTTAATTTAAATGGGAATTTAGGGGAGTCCTGGAAATTATTAACGAAAAACTCTTTCAAGTCAAAGTCAAGAACTCAAGCTCCAAGCTTAATGACTCGGAGAAGCCAAAACTTGTTTAGCAGCAGTGGGTTAAATATGATGAGGGTAGGACAGCCGTAAACTTAACTCCTGGTAACCTTGCCTTAATAAACCAAGAAGAGTCCTGTAAATGGTTTAGAATTTAAAACTCATCCTCACACCTCGCTTACTATTCCTAGTTTCCCACACAAACTGCATAGATTGATCACTCAAAGAGGCCCAAACTTGTTCACCAAAAACATTTCTCTGGGTCAACAGCAACACTGAGTGCCATTAATGGGTTAAGTGTGCTGGTGGCAGAAGGACAGGTTCGAGGGGTTCGTTCAGGAGCATCAATGTAGCAGACACGAGTCTGCGCCAAGGCAGCGGCTCGATTTTATTAGCTTAGCAAAAGGCTTTGATTGTTCTTGTTCTTTCCAATGTTGCTCTGTTGCTGTTGTTGTTGTTGCTGTTGCGGCTGCTACGGCCTGTTGCGCTTGTCTAGACGGGCAATTTTTCACACACACACTGGCACACACACACACACATTCAGTTGGACAGCACAAGACACAGACATTGGGGAGCTGGACTTGCTCTAAAATTGGCATTTTTCGCACACATAAGGCAAAAATGTAAAGCGAAGTCAAGTCGATGGCCAAGAGAGACCTGGCCAAAGCCGCATCGTCCAAGTCCAAGTCCAAGTCCAAGACGAAGCCAAAGCCAAAGCGGTTTATTTGCCTTGTGTGGCATCAGCTTCATCATCATCATCATCGTGGTCATCCCAGAGTTAAAGCCTGACTGCGACTACAAGTCCAACTCTTAGCCAAAGTCAGAGCCTGTGCCCGCTGGCATAATGTGGCGCAACTCGAACATGGACCTGGCTCTGAACCTGAAGAGTCCGAGGAGGCCCGTAGCAGACTTTGGCAATTTCTTTATTATTACTAGCGTTTCGCTGGCTGTCCTTTTGGGCCGCTGTGGCAAAGAACAGAACTCTCGGCCGGCTGTCACAGCTCCGCTGATCATTATTGTTCTGCCCTGGCTGCTCCTCCATGTTCTCTGGAGCTCCTCGCCCGCTCACAATGCAATGTCAATGTTTTGTCTTAATGCGACAATGCTCGATGGCTGGCCTGTCTCGCATGTTATTTAAATGGAGACTCATCCGTTGGGGAGTGAGGATTTACAGACCCTGTTGGCCGGGACCAACGTCAATTTATTATATATTTATATGGCCAGCAGTTCGCTTCTTAAGTCATACGTTCGTTCTGGCCATAAATTAAACGATCTTGATGTTGATGTTGCTGTTGTGGACGCTGCACAAGGTCGCGTGTGGTTGTTGCTTGCCGCCCAGTCGGCAATTAAACGAGTTAATCACAGTTCGATGATTTGTCAGTTGCACCGCAAAGGCGGCGGGTGGATATAATCGCCTGACGAAGGTCGTCCTCCCTCGGCCATCAGCGTGTGCACTGGACTGTGGAGCTTCTTTTTACTCCGACGATGACATCATCCGCTGACCGGATTCTCGACGAGCTGCTGCTAAAGCCCAAGAAAGATCGTAATTATTGGGAATGAAAGCTGCTGGTTGCAAGCTGCTTTTATGAGACTTTTGAATACAAAAACACTTTAAAATTTTAATGGCCATCTACTGGTCATTAATTTCATAACATTATCATAAAAAATTGAAGTGAAATATGTGTTTCTAAAAGCGACTGCGTGTTTAGTTGTAATAAAAAATGTAATCTTTTTAATTAATTCCAAGAATATTTAAGTATTTCTAGACGTACATCATAGGGGATAATAAATTATGCCATTAACTGAGTTTAGGAAAAGGAAAAAGGGAAAATATAAGCTTAAGTGGGGTTTTTTTTTAGGTAGAATTAAAAATGTAATATAATAACACAATATAGAGATATTCTAGACGAGCTGTTACTTTTTGGACTGGCTGTAATAGAATCTACATTGTAATAAAGTCAACATTGTCTATCTAATGTTGACTTTAATTATTATGCTTCTTTATTTTACAAATTTTTGTTCAACGATCTCTCGACTTATCAACCTGAAATATTTATTTTTAAAATATTTCATGAGTCGCAACACTTTGTACATCTTTCGGCCTGTTCCGGACTTTTACTTTCCCTAATGCTGTGCAGACAAACAAAAGTTTCGCTTTAGTTATCCCAGCAGCCACGCCCCCATCAGCGGCCCCCAAGTTGGCAAGTTATAATTTAGCTTTCAGCTTTGGCTGCCGCTTTGCTGACTAAGCGGAGAACACCGCCGAGGAGAAGTCTCTAATCGGACGCGTACTCGGACTCGTACTCGGACTTGGACTCTCGGTCTCGCTTGGTTCGCCCGTAAATTATAGCCTCGTCTGCAGCTTTCCTATATAAGTATATTTCTGTTTGTCTGCGGTTGTGTATCCACACCGATGGGGAGAGAGAGAGAGATGTATTCGTATCGGTGGCTTTGTGTATTTTTAGGCTGCATCTTAATTCCAGAGACCAACCAGTTCGCCTACACGAGCCGAATGTCGCCTGTGTTTGGGCTGTGTATATATTTCGCTTTTATTTCTTCATTTTTCTCGCGTAATTCTTTTGCACTTGGCATTTATCAAGCTGGCCGAAGGCTGAAGAGGAGGGGGAAGTGCGAGCTGTTAATTCTCCTCTCTGATTGCCTTTTAATAAGCCACCAAGCCGATACTTGACCAGTGTGCTGATCGTGAATGTGGGGGCTTTATGAGTTTATACATTTTCATTTTTCTCGTCGATATTATCTTGCTACCTTGGCTGTGTTTTATTTTTTTGTTATTTTTTTTTATTTATTTTTTCGTTTTAGCGTGTCATGTTCCTTTCCCAGCAGTTGTGTTTGTGTAGGTGTCTTGTTTGGTCTTTTGTTTTTTCGCCGCGCTCGTTGCTTGGTTTGTTTAGTTGTCTTGCCTGTGTAAGGCAGCTTGCAGGGAGAGCCTTAAGTTAATGACTAATGTGTCAGGGCTTTCGGGGAATATGGGGGAAACTGTATGTATGGCATGCATATAAGGCAGGAAGAGCAGCGGACTGAGTGAATCATGACAGGGCCACACTTGAGACGAAGCTCCCAACTTCATTAGTCCGCGAGCAAGCGCAAGTTCGTTGCCTCAGTCTTTCGTTTTTTGGTCAGAAAAAAGCACCAACGTCGCCCCCGCCACCGCCCAAAACGAAGATCGTTAGATTCGGCCATCACTCCAAATGGCCACAAATTGTGTGTGTACCCCACGACTGAAAACGAGGTCACTTTAGCGGGTTTAGCAAAACGAAAACGAAAAAAAATATCCATTTTGTGTTTCATTGCGCACTGCGAATGACGAATGACATCATGAAGCCACAGCTTTTTGCCTGCACTCCGATCTCAGCTTATACATTTTAAATGGAAGTGTAGAATTAATTGGGACTTACCTTTGGCCTGGGCTAATCCGCAGAAGAGGGCCGCCAGCCACAGAGAGCGCCACATTTGCATTGAAAGCAGCATTTCCCCAAAATTTCGGATCTAATTGGTCGGGGAAAACGGAAAGACAAACGGCATATTATTATTATAAGCATTTCGACCGAACGAACGAACGGCACATGCTCCACAAGCGGGCCAGCATTTCATTTGTATTCTTGGCCTTTTGTCGTTTTCACAGACACAAATATATAATATATATATATAACGTTTGCTGCTCGTTCACCATCGCGCACACACACACAGCAAATTATTATGAAACAAAGCCAGAAGAGAATGCCCGGAGCCGAGAGCGCCGTCAAGTGGCTTGCGGCGACCGCTCAACAAATCAAAAACCAAATGACAACGGCAAATAAAAAACGAAACGAGCCGCGAATGAACCACACATCCCATCACAGAACTCAACACACTCGGCACGGAGCGGGGCTTACTTTTCGGCTGGCTGGGAGGAATTCAAACTCAAGGCGGGACCGACGAGCACGTCCAAGCAGTTCGCTAGTCGCCAGGCAACTGAGGCTCGGCTGGAACTTCATCAGCCGCATTGGTGGCGAAGCGGGAGAGCCACAGCCAGCCAGTGGTGCTGCCTTCGTCATTTCATTGTTGGCTGGGTGGGAAAAATCGAATGTTAAAACTGAACGAGTATATAAAAAGGTTTTTAAAATTTTACTTGCAGCTTGAAGAGAGCCAGAAGGCAAATTATCTTGAGAGTAGAACAAATCGCCAGGGTTTTGCAGGCTTTGAATTATGTTGGAATTGTGTTTCTATAATTTCCTGATGGGATTAAGTCAGACCTCGGGGTTTCAGTTTCTTTCCTGATAAGCGTACATTTTCCTGGAATAAACAATACAAAATTTTTAAATTATTAATTTATTCATATTTTCTGAATTTAAAAGTGAAACATATTATTCTTTTGGTATAATTATTCATTGGGTTATAAAAATAAAGACTTAATTTGCATTCTCAACTGATATATAGTATAAAATATCATATCACCATAAGAATTAACGCCTAGAAAGCAAAAATGTTTAGAACTAATAAAATATATTAACAAAATAATATTAACCCAAGTCCCAGAGTACACATACCCAATGAGTCAAATAGCCAACACTGCCAGAACAGCAAGCACAGAGCGTGAAGACTGTAAGAGGGGCGATAGCAGGCCTTTGGCTGTTCACAGTGCATAAATAAGGCCGACAATTACAAAAGTGCTATTTGAAATTTATGGGCATATTTGAATAAATATTTAGATAAACCGCACAAATATAAACAAGCATGCGCCAAATGGCCCCACTGTGCCAATCGCGCCGGGCTTTCGCTTGAAAAGCTCTCCACCAACGAGAGCGCGGCTTGAAACTTGCAGTAAAAGGATCGCTCTTGTTCTCTCGCCACCGCTAGCTCTCCCACTCTCTCACTGAAAGATAAAAATCAGCCGGTTGTTTTGTCTCATGACTAAAATGAGAAATTGTGGGAGCGCAAAATCTTACAAGCAATTATGCAATCTTGTCTCTGCGGCGTTGTTTTTGCTGCCGCTGCATTGTTGTCAAAACAAACATTTATGTAATTGTGTTTGCTATCAGCACGAACGGCAGGTTCTCACCGCCAGGAAGTATTAGTTCAAAATCGGGCAGGTAATGCTGCGGATAATCGATGCAGTACTTACGGTAGTTGCACTTCCGCCAAAAACCGTTCCATTCCTTCGCCACTGGTCATCTGGTGCAGTTAGGACCCAGAAAGTGCTCCAAGTACCGCCCGAGTGTGCCCAATTTCACACCTCTTGGCTACGCGCGTGCTTAGGCATTATTCATTACGCTCCTCGACTTGTTAGTTTTCCAAACCAATGGCCATCCCGTCATTAAACGGCAACAAGAGCCAAATAGGCCGGCCGGCCACAGGCTCCTCCAGAACGGTAAATGACGTGCAAATAAGTGCACCCAAGCGAGCGCACTAATTAAATTTGCTTATTTCGCCTCCACCTCCACCGGTGGTTATTACATAGTTGCATCATTTAGAAGGGGAGAATAAATTAGGCGCCTGGTTAAAATAAAATCAAAAGGCAAGTATTCAACCTAAAAAATCCCAAAAAGTTGAAACTTCCCAAAAAATCCAGAATTCCAATTTTCATCGGATTATCAGAGGATTACAGTTAGAAACGTAACGAATAAGATTACGTTACAGTTTGAAACGTAACGAATATGATTACGTTACAGTTTGAAACGTAAAATGTTTTCACATTCCTTAACATGTTTTTAAAAGCATTGATGCGAATTACCTAAGTTTGACAAGCACTGATGCGAATTACTTAATACTTGACAACCCTATACCGTGTTCTCTCCGCTTATTCGTGTAACGCCCGATCTGGCAACACCGTCGGTGCAGAGACAAAATGGAAGAAAACGAAAGAGAATCAAGGAGGAAAAAGCCCCGTTCCAATTGTTTCAGCTGTCGTCTCGCTCGCTCTTCAAGGGTTCCAAGTTAACGGAATTGCGGAATTGCGGAATTTCGAGGAAAAAGCAAGCGACTTTATATAATTATTGTTTTGGACAAGTAGAAACATCTCGCATTCATAGGCCGGGAAGTGTGCAATACAAATATTAAACAATTAATGTATTCACGCACAAGCCAGACTGCAAATGTTCGTGCATTCGTCCGACACCTTTTACTTTCACTGAAAACTAAAGCGTACACTATCTGACGAATAGCCCAGACATTATCAGGCCGGTATGTGTGCAATATGAATCAAAATCACGTATTGACACAGATCCCGTCCTGACCAGTGTCTGGTAATATTTTACCCAAAACAAAAACGCAAATTCTGTTGATCAGTCTGAATATTATAAGGCCGGTATGTGTGCAATACGAATAAAAAGCAAGTATTGACACAGATCCCGTCCGAATCATGGTCCAGAAAATAGTCTAAAATTACACTTTTAGCTCGTTGGTTGCTGCCACAAATCCATAGGCCGGGGCGAGTGCAATAAGTACGTTGGTAATGCCCATTGCCACCCCCACCGACGTACAGATCAAAGGCAAATTCCAAGTACCCGAACAATTGTCTAAATTTTTGTTGCGATGTTTTGGGCCGCCTTGATCTGGCCGTTTCAAGTGCAATTCTGGCTATTAACCACAGATTTGCACCTCAAACAGCACAGACCTTTACGGCCGGAGCTTTTGTTTATCTTCTTTCAAGAAGACTTCGTAGCCAGCATTGCAGGGCCATGGAATGAGCAATACTGGAAATTACACCGTAGTAATAGCCCAACCCACAGCCTAGCAGTGTTGAGGACAAATACCACAATTACTAAATTTAATCGACCACTCGCGACAAGTTTTTAAAACCGAATGCCGGGCAACGATCCCGAGAACAAAACGGCGGCGCAAAAAGAACATTTTCACATTTCTTCTTTGCACCGGCATTCGTAGCAGGGACAAAAAGGAATGCGACAAGTTAGAGCGAGATGGCTATAGGACGCAGTTAGCCGATGTGTATACACACAAACGCAGAGAAAGAACTTATGTTCCACAAAAGTTAAGAGCCGGAAAACAATTAAATTCATTTATTTATCATTGCACAAAATCCTTAACTACATACTACGAATGCTTCCAAAATAAAAACAAAAAAACGGGGCAAAAAAACATGATGTTATCTTTAAAATTTTATATTAAGACTATCGTCGTAAAACAATTAATTTATAATTCCATGAGTACTTACAATATAAATATTTACATAGTTTTGAAAGTTAAATGTTTTCTTCTTATTTGACACAAAACAAAAAATTAAAATAACAAATAGCTGCCGCGCCGCCAGATATCGTGAAGACAATTTAATAATTCATTTTTCCATGTATTTTCACCTATCCCACTTTTTTTTATGTTGCAATTGCAGAATTTGAGTTCCACTTCAAAAGACCTTTAAATACAGACTTAAAACATGTACTTAAGCTAATTTGAAGGGGAACCACAAAGCTGCGATGAGTTTGGCACTTATCAACCGATAGAATTGTTTTTAAAAATATATAGACCCCGAATGACTTATTTTGAACAAATACACAAATTAAATAATTCGGGGTTCTACACACTTGGAAAAAAAAAGTTCTTGTTAGACCCAGCAGCTCCTTTACGTCCGGCGGATGAATTCGACAAGAATTTGATTAACCTCGAAACTTTTTTGACAGTGTTGCAAGATGTCTTTTTACACTACGGCCACCACAAAGATGGTGCATGTGTGCGAACTAAAAAAAACGAGGAAAACATAACCTTAATTTCAGAATGCATAAGCCATGTATGTACTGTGCACAAATAGTTTCCACAAAAAATATAATACAATTAAATAGCCTTGACTGGGAGGCAATTTAATATATTGCATAATTTCACTACCTTTTTAACTTTTATTATTTTATTTTTTATTAATTTTTTTTGCAGAATTCCGATTACGTTCATAACCTTAATACAGACTCAAAACAAGTATGAATGCAACCCCGAAACTGCGATACGGCCATAGACTTTTGCGACTGTTCTTCAAAATATGTAGAGCACGTATAATTTATTTTGAAGAAATACACAAATTAAATTATTCGTGAACCTACAAACTTTAATTCAGAAGCTCTCTCACATGCGGCGGATGACATCGAAAATAACCACAAAGACAATTGGATTAACCTCCAAACTTTCGGGCAGTGTTGCAAGATGTCATTTTATATTTCGTGCGCGACGGTTACAACGACCAATAAAATTGTGCGTGTGTGCGAATTAAAAAACAACCGAAAAATAATCTTAATTTCTGTACATATGGATCGAATCGAAGTACAAGGTTTTAAGGGTTCTGCAATGCACAAATTGGTTCCACAAAAATTTTGCACAATTTTACTTTTTTTCACTTTTCAAACTTGTTTATTTTTGCAGAATTTAGATTACGATTCATATTGACCTTAATACAGACTTGAAACAAGTACTCAAGTTAATATGAATGCAACCCCGAAGCTGCTTACGGGTGTCACTTGCCAACTTTTGCGATTGTCCTTCAAAATATGTGGACCACGAATAATTTATTTTGAAGAAATACACAAATTAAATAATTCGTGTATCTACACACTTGGAAAAAAAAACGTTTTTTTACACCCAAAAACTCCTTCACGTCCGGCGGATGAAATCGAAAAGAACCACAAACACTTTCGATTAACCTCGAAACTTCTGGGACAGTGTTGCAAAATGTCTATTTAAGCTGTGTAAAGATAATGCATGTGACCGAAGACTGAATTATAACCTGAATTTCGTATGTAAATTGAGCAAATTTAAATCCCTGAAAAATTCTATAACAATAAAGTAAAAAAGCAACAACACGTAAATGTATATAATATATAATATTTATATAATGCTAGCCTATAGTTAGATGCTATATAATATAATTTATGTAATAATATATGTACATTATTTAGTTTTCAGGTGGCAAATAGGAATTATTTATAGAATGCTGCAGCTCCAATAGTTGCCTAATATCCTTGTACTGGGCCGTCTGCTGCTCCATTTTGGCCGTTAGTTTGACTCGTTCGTTCTGCACGGTTTGCAGCCGTTCTCGATTAGCTTTGCTTTTGGCCATGGAAATCTGCAAGTTTATTAAAATACAATTATAATAACAATAAAAACTTAAACAAACTAACGATGGGTCCCTACCTCGAGATCTTTTTGCTGTGCCTCCAGCTGCCTCTCCATAAAACGAATGCTGGAATCCAAGAGGCGCATGCGCAACGGGCGTGTCAGCTCCTCCGGGCTCAGACTATTCCTAAGGGCGAAAATAAGGTCAAGTCGGTGTGGGCAAGATTCTAGATTATCAACCTACCAGTCTTTGCCCTCGTAGGGCGCAAACTTTTCCTTGAGAACCTCCAAAGTCACTAGCTTGTTTTCCACATCGTTCTTGTCGAAGAAGAATTGATTCATTTTGCCCAGAACGGTGGTCATCTGTGTGCGCATGGTGTTTACCAGCTCCTCTGTGTCCAGCACGGAGTCCTCGTGCTCCAGGAGAATGTCAGAGAACGCTTGCAAGTCTGAGGGACTGAAATAAACAAATAATATTATAGTTGTTTACGATTTCGCAGCCCTTTTGCTCACCTCAGATCTGCAAACACTTGTCCAATGACCTTGTCGTACTCCTGTTTCACCTGGGGCATGATACTCTGGTGCCGCTTGAAGGCGGCTTCTACGTCCTCTTCCATTTTGGCTAGTTGTTCGACGTTTTCCATATTGTTTCAGCAAGTTTGCAATTTATTTAAAATCAAAACAAAATTGGCTGCCAAGCGCAAGTGCGGCCGTTTGCTGCTTCCTTGAAATTACCAAAGCGATAAAAAATAGTAAGCTATCGTCTATCGCTGGGCAGCACTGGTGATCTGCCCATATCAGATCTGGTTCGAAAATTAGACAAGGTTCGATAGTATAATGTTAAGCCACTGTTGCTCTCTCTAGATTCCATAAGCAAAAGTCTGTTAGCGCTCTCAATTTGGGAATTCCATAAGCAAATTCTGTTAGCGCTCTCATTTTAACAGAAAATTATGTTACGCTCTCATTCTGGGGAATTCCATAGGCGAAACTCTGTTACTCTCATTTGGTTGTAGTATCAGATGTGGTTCGAATATTAGATAGTAGAATATCGATACCTATCGATTTATAATAGCTATCGATAGCCGACGCCATTTTGCAACTCATCGTTTGTGCATTTTAACTCTAAAGTGTGTTTGTGCTATCAATTTTAAACAATAATTTACGCTCGCAGGCAAAACGTGTTGAATAACAATTGGGTGTTTGTGTGTACCGGCAGCAGATCGAGTTTTGTGGCAGCAGCGCATTAGCAGCCCGAAGAAAGCAAAGGCATCCCGATAGGTGAGTTGTTTTTTCCTGGGGACGCGCTGGGAGAGATACGAAAGAAAAGCGAAAACCAGGAAAAATGTGTGCAAGTGTGGCTGTGTGTGTGTGCGCGGTGTTGTGTTTTCCCGAATACATTTTCTGCGAAAAGTTTTGCCAATACATACAGTACGTGCAGGCCGATTTTCTTCCGCTTTAGCCACCCCCCCACCCCCGATCGTTCTTTTGGCTTCGGCGCTTCACTTTTACATTTTTTTTTACAACCACCAGGGCACACAGAAATATTCCTAGCTCTCTCTCGCTCTGCCGCTGGCGCTCCCACCCGCCCGCTCGCCCACCCTCTCTCTCGCTCGCACGCGTACCGGCTTTTACCAGAGGTACAGAGTCGCCTGCATTGTTGTTGCTTTTGCCCCATCCGCTTTAGTGGCTTGTTTTGTTTTTCTTTTCTTTCGCGTATTTCCACGCGGTTACCGGCGCATATAATTTCATTATAATTTACAGAGATAAAATCAAAACAAAATAGTTTCGTTACTCCAAAAGCGACGAGGCTCCCACGCTGCCGAGCGGCGATAGCAAAAGTCGGGTTCAACGCTCGCGCCAGCCTACAAATAAGGAAAGAGCCTAACCTATATTTTATTCATACATAGTTGGGCCCATTGTTGTTGTAGCATCAATCGATGGGGGCAACGAAGAAGAAGAAGAATAGGTGGTGGAGGAGCAGCGCTAATGAGAGAGGCAAATAACCGTTCAATAAGAGAGTTGCTGTTGGGTGCAGCTCGTTACCAACGAACCTCATTGTGTCCCCCAAATACCCCCCTGTGCTCATCCCCCGCCCTTTCACCCTCTGGCATTTCGACTCTCTTTTTCCAATGATTATTTTTTTTTGCTTGCACAACTTTTGAGAGTCGTCGCAGATTCCAACTTTTGCTTTTTGTTCTTTGGCTGGCGATTCCGCCTGGTCTTTGTTTAGATTTCCAGTTTTGTGCAAAAATTCGCTTTTATTTGCCTTGTTTGGTTGATTTATTTTCGTGTTTGTTGCCGTTTTGCCGAGCTTGTTGCTGTTGTTGTTCTAGCATTTATTTCGAGTGAAGCAATCCAAAAGATATTTCACAGCTATTCGCGCGCGCGTTCATTGACATTGAACTAAATTCTCAAACAAATACTGTACAGCAAAGATTGTTCACAAATACATTTGTTAAATTCAAAATCTCATTAAATTTAGCATAGATACAGCTCCAGAAATGATCAAAATAACGTCTACTTGCGGTCAGTTTCTTAGATGTTTCATTTCACGAATTTCTTAAACAGAAGTTTTATCAAATTTTAAAAGGTACTATTATTAAAAAAAACTAAAGGTTTTTGGTTTTACATTCTATGAAACTTCTTTTAATTAAAATCAAATCTCTTTTAGACAAGTTGTCTTGCTTCGAGGAAAAAAAAAAAAAAAAAAAAAACAGCAAAGTTGTTTACTTATTTCCTTGTAGATTTTTTATAACGAAAAGTATCTCATTTTATGTTTTATAATTATCGATCCATCAAAAATGTGTATAGAAATTATATAGTTTTAGGCATATCATATGACTTCCAAATCAATTTTCTTAGTTATCCTAAAACTATATTTTTTGTAATTCTTATTCATATCTTTTCCATGATATCTACTCTTTCCAGCTTAGTTTGCGAGCTTTACATTTTGTCATCGTTGAATAAAGAACATGACAAGTAGGTATCGTGCTGTTTGTTTGCTTGGTGTTTTAGCCAAAAATCAAGAATGGCCAAAAAGCTAAATTCAAATGTGAAATTTCTCCCACATTGGTGTGTCGGTAGGGCCTAGCTGGCACATTCTCATTTATTTGTTTCCCCTCGCTGGTGTTTGTTTCGTTGCGTTCTGTGCTGCTCATGTAGTCGTATCATGAAAAATGTATGCTGTTTGCCATATTTTCAATGCAATCAGCTTAACATGGGCAAAATGAAATAAATAAAAAGTATAAAGTATTATTGCGGTGCTGCAATTGTGCCGCAAGTTGTTGTTGTCGTTGTTGGCTGTGTATGTAGGTTGCTTTGATGTTGTTAATTTCCCACATGAATCTATTTTCTGGTTGAGATACGGAGGGTCGAGAGAAATCTCGGCTAACTTGGCCCGCATTTAGGTGAATTTAATAAATTTATGTTATGTGGGGCTTATACGGGTTAACTAGGCCTGTCGCTCCCAGTGAAATGTAGATTTCTACCGAGAGCTTTCGACGTCAAGAGTGTGCCATTCGATGGTAATCCCTTCTCTGTACTCCCCCCTTTAACTATATATTCAATAGCATTCGCAAAACATGTTCCACTCAATGATTTCCGACGATTGCTTTTGTCTCGAATGACAGACGAAAAATGTTGAAAAGAAGAAGCGGCAAATATTTTTATGCAAAACACTTGGAACACGTTTCGTAGCCAAGCAAGACCCAGTCTTATTGAATTCCAAAACCTTGACTGGTATTTCTATTGCTGCGAAACGATTCTTATATTTCCAATTAATTAGCCAACGATGGATTGTCGAGAGATGCAGTTGACAAACGAAGAACTAGATAAGGCCAAAGTAATAAAGGATGAAGGCGGCTGGCTTTGGTGGGGGCGAAAAGAAGGAAAGTACTTTTCAATCGAAGTCTTTTAATAATGCAACAACTTGGGGGCTGTACGATTGGTGAGGGAACAGGTATACTTAGGGGAAAAAAACTACACTGAGACATGAGTTAGGATTGATTAATCATTATTATTATTGGTAACAAATATCGTTCAAAGGACCAGTTCCCAATCATAATAAAATATTAAAGCCAGTAGCTCAATTATATGGAACTATTTTCTTCTTACTTTTTCAAATAAATTGGTTTAATAAACAATAATAAAGTTCTGTATATTATTTTTCCTATGTGTAGCAAGTCGAACTATAGCCGGCAGTCTGTGGAAGTTGGAAAAGAACAAAACAGGACGACTAAACAGAGCAGAGTAGTCCGAGATAGAATGGAATAGAATAGTGTGCGATAGAGCAGCAACAACTACATGGCACACGCCATAAGCACATTAGTTATTAGCGCAAGGGACCAGCTGAACACCCACACCCACTCCTCCACCCAAGCCTTAGAGACACACGCGATGGCAGAAGTTGGTCGGCTCACCCGCCCCGGGCTCACTCGCTAAGCACGCTGACATGTCCATAAAAGCCTTGAAGTGGACAGGCCACAGAGCACAAACACAGGACACAACACCAATACACAAACACACACACACAGCACACTCTGTCCGAGGGGCGTCTATCTATTCTACCGGCATGGGCGATGGGAATTGTCAATTCTATGCATTTCCGCTTATACCCCCAACTTTTGTGGCCATATCCACAACCTGGTTCCTTCCCCCTTTTCTTTTTTGGTTAGACATGACGTCCATTAGCTGTTTTTCCGCTAAATTATAGAGTTGGAACGCATATACCCGCCGCCCAATTACGCTGGCAAAAAGCACAGCCAGAGGTATGGAATGGGACAGTACGTACGGCCAGGGGCGTGATATATATTATATATAAACGTGACACGACTTTTTTAAAAATAGTTTGATTAAGCCTTAAATCTTGTAGGGTTTATAAAGATCTTAATCTTTACCTAGGTTCAATCGATTGAGATATATTTAATTAAGAATCTGGCAATAGATAGCAATACAAGATATATAGTTATAACAGATTATTGAAAAAAATTCATTTCTAAGGAAGATAGATAGATATAATTAACAGCTCTGTAGTTTTTAAGCTTAATGATCAGTGATCCTATCACGCTCCCATCTCTGATAATCGGGAATACCTAAAAGGTGGCAAAAGGAAGAGGGCCAGAAAAAAAAGAAAGGCAAGGAAAACGAGAGCTTACGAGTGTGCATGTATATATTTTCTTATGCTTTTTTTTTATGTTTTTGGTGGGTAACCACGAACCGCGTTTTCATGTGGCCTGCCACGTTTTGCTGGACATAAACTCTGCAACTGTGCTTCCCCTGTCCAGCTTTGTACTGCCATTGTTGCTGCTGCTGGTGGTGTTGTTGTGGTGCTTGCGTTTTTGTGGTCAGCCTATACACCTGTGTATTAGTGTATTGGCCTGAGGGGATACATGCACGGGAAAAAGGTTTCAAGCGCTCAGCTCACCTGGCCGAGCAACTTAAATTATTGTCCCTCTCGCTGTTGCTGCTGGTGGATGGGATTTTCGGTTTTTGGTGGGGATGATGGTGGGAGGAGGAGGGAGTGGTGGTTGGGTTGGGTTGGGTTGGCTCGGTTGGTTGGCTGGACGCGTGTGCGCTGTCAAAAGCTATTTGAACAGGATGTGGACAGCAATCAAATGATTTTCACATAATTGCTTACCTGTCATTTATGTCACTTTCAGGAATGCGAGCTTGCTGCCTGCTTACTCGCTCCGCCTTTGCTTTACTACCCTTTCCTATGCTTACGTTTTGTTTTTCTGCAGCAACTGGGAAGCTGTGTAAATGTTTGTAGAGTAGAAAAAGCTTTCTTTTTCGGCCTGACCGCAAGCAAACTGCACTCGGAATTAGGTGCTGCTGATAAAGTGGAAAAGGAAAGTAGGCAGTGAAGATTGCCACCCCCTATTTGCCACTTCCGCTTCGAAATTGCTCCTGCGGCCTAAAACTTCCCTATGGCACACTGAAATTGTGCTCTATAATTAGATCCCCAATCCATTTGGAACGGCTGTTGAATTTCTCAGAGTATCATTAGTTATTAGACAAGTGCTGGGGGAGACGGCGGCGGGCCCATTAACTATGTGGAGCATACACACATTCAAATGTCTTAAGGGAGTTCATCCCGAAGTGCTGTGGAGGTTTTAAAATTATTGCAATTTGCCTGAATAATGCATGTGCGTCAGATCCAACTGCTGGGACAGTTAAGGATAATGATGGCACTGCCATATGCCACGTCATCGGTGGAAGGCCGCTGCCTCCCCCTTAATGATATTTGTCCAGGTCAGCGCAATTTGTTGCATTTCACAGGCATTTAGTCCAAGGAACTATATGGCAAAAGAATTGCTCTATCAATAGTTAAACGTTTTGTTATCCTAGACGAACGAACGGCCAGGGTACCGCCCATTATTGTCTTTGGTAGTCCTCCGTTTAGCCAGCTCCCTGAAATATGCGTAATGTGAAAACATCAGCTGAAGTTAATCGAAAATTCATAAAGCTGCAAGAAAGACTGCAGTTCTTGTGGCCATATTTCAGGCCCTGGGTTATTAGTCTAATGTCGAACTATAAATTCATTACGCAGCCCACACATGTACGAGAATTACTATACAATTGCTGGTTGGATATAGTATATAACCTCATATATAGTATATATTTGGGAGGGCTCTACTATATAGTATAAATCCATATTTCACATATGTAGAGTTCCAATAAAAGTGCAATGTTCCTCCCTCAATATATATATATATAGTTATATATATTTGTATATGGAGTATCTGCCCGCCTTTCGTACATAGGAACTTATCTATTCCATGGTTCGTATAGAGCTTCTGTTATGGTCAGTTTAGTACAATTATCCTGGTTGCCTAGCATCCGGTGTCTATAAGCGGTCACTTCCCCTATTTTTCGGTATTGTCACTTGATTTGTACGATTTCTATTGGTCGACAACTTCCGTTGTCCATATAACGATCCTATAGCTTCCGATTGGTCAACCCTTAGGCATCATATCGACGGATTTCCCGTATAAATAGCGCCAGTTTGTCTAAATTGTGTTCATTAGTTTTTGTTCAGGACCCACGGGCCGTGCTTCCTGCACACTGGCTCTTTCGAATTTGTTGGATCCTCAGAGCTTAGAGTGTTATGTAACTACTAGAAAAAAGTCTGTGAATGTGAAAGAAAAATCTATAAGATATTTGCCAAAATTAAAGAGGAAAATAAAAATCCTAAGTGAACTCTTGTGATACTAATTTAAAAAAACAAAAGAGGTAAAGTTGTGATGGAAAAACATGTTCGTACTTAACACAGTGATGTAATAAAAACCTGAAAAACTTAAGAACTCTAGTTTGGGCATTCGCAGAGACCTATTATTAAGATCGAGGGGCTTGTGCTTTTGACCTCTGCTTGATTTTCTTGGAAAAGCTCTTTTAAAAAGTAATTAAGCCAGAGAACATCTCACGATGGCCAAATTCCAGCAATTCACAATTGCATCATTCATCCATACAACGACCTCATCTTCTCCGAATCGAAGGTGGTGGTGGCAACCCTTTCTTTAAGCTCTTCCCACGCACACACAGGCCTCACATAATACACTCTACCTGTACTCCATCGCTCGACAATTTCAATTTCAAGCCGAGTCATTTTTAGAGCCTCCTCTTGGGCCCTCGACAAAATTCATTTAATCTTCCGTCGCCGTCGGTGCCGCCGCTGCTGTTTGCTCATAAATCGGACAGATTTTTGACAACTTAACAGCAGCGGCAGCAGCTCGGACAATTGATGTTTTGACATCTGAGACCACGTAAAAAAGTAAAGCATTAAGCAGAATTGTGGCTTACCGACTTGGTATATGCTCTTTAAATTCAAGAACTATATGATTATACTTGAAGGAATCTAAGCTTTAAACTATTTAGATTAAGCTTTGATATTTTTCTATCTTTACTTTCAAAAATGCTTTTCAAATTCTTCTATCAAGGATTGAAAACATATCCTATTCTCCATAAAAAAGTCTAAATTACAAAGCTCGTTTTGAAAGGGTATATTTCAAATCAGAAAAGGCAAGCAAAAAATGAACACAGTTTATTTTCCTGTGGGCAGAGCACATTCCACACAAAGCCCCACAATTGTTGTATCATATATACACTCATACCCGCTGGCTCTTTTTTATAAATTTATAATTTTTCGTTACATTTTGTATTATTGCACATGCTGCTGGCGGTTCGCTCAATTATGCCAACAAATATATATATACATAAATCATTTTCTGCACTCCTATAAGAGAATACCTTTATATACTAGCATCTGGGTTTAGTTTTGAGCGTTGGTTGTCTGGCATTTCCGCTTTCTGGGCTTTCAGGAGGGGTCCCAAATAGGAGGTGACTAGGTGGAGGTGGCACTGAACGCTTGCCTGCTGATTGATGCTACCCAGATTGGAAGCTCAGCGCGGGGCGTTGTTGAGATGCTTGATCGCCAGTCAAGTGCAGCTGCGGCACGAACCAGATCGGATCCAGCCCAGAGCAGAGCTTGGCTCTGAAATGGAAACTGAATTGAATTGTTATTCAATTGCGGTGGGCAACAATGGCAACAAAACCTGCCACTCACCTTATGCCTTCTCTGGGCTCTGTTAATCAGTGGTGAACGATTTTTAAAAGGAGAATACTCTTTTTTTAGTGGGCTGAGGAATTAAACAATAATTTATATAATAATAATAAATGTATATAATAGATTTTGACTTGGTTTAACTTAATAAAATTTGAACTTATTCTCTTGTCTTAATGAAGCCAAATTTATTTAAAAGATTTTTAGGCATTACTAAAGCAAAGATTGCTTTGAATATTAATTTATATTAAACTTATCCAACAATAGCTACGATACAAAGAAATCCATTTTCCTAGTCTATTTATAAACCAAAGATTTCCAGCTGTTGGCACAAGTTTACAATTTTCTACATTGCTGGGAAGTATAAATTGTATTCAAAAAAAATATATATAAACATAGAAACACATGTACACTTTTTAAAGAGCTTTTTTTTAGATTATAGATTTGAAATATTCCAATTAAATTTAATAATTAAAGAAAAAATAGCTACATTGTCAACTCTGTTATTCAACCCACAATGACTTACTGCTGCCTAGAGTTTGTGCCTCCGGCAGCTCGATTTTATGTGTCAGTTGAGCCAAATCGGGCTAGAGATCAACATACACAGTTGGCTAAAACAATTGCGAGTCTAATCGAATGCCAAATTCCGCCTTTTCAATTGCAGAGAGACTGAGAATGAAGCGCGAAATGAACGATGCAGGGGAGGGACCACAGGACCAGAAGCGTAACCGCCGCAACGAGGAGACAGTGCGCATACTGATACCAAGCAGTGTAAGTGCTTAGTCTTAAATAAAACCAATAACTTAATATTAACCTACAATTATTTTCCTTATTATTTTATTTACAGATTGCTGGCGCTGTGATCGGCAAGGGAGGACAGCACATTCAAAAGATGAGGACTCAGGTAATACTATATTAAATCTAAGTTCAATAATCATGAAACCATGAAAAATATAGAATCACAAAATGCATAATTCACAATTGAAGCGTCTGGTATTATTTACAATTATGTTTTATTTGTTGCACCACAAATTAGAAACTCTCAAGCGAAAAGTAACCTAATCGAATCGAATCCATGTCCCCCAGTGAATCCCGAAAGCGTCTGCCTCCGTTTTTGTGTGTCTCTCTAGTGAACTCTGTCTCCCACTCTCTCTCTCTTTTACTCTGTCCACCACTATCTCAAAATTCTCTTGACTTTGTCTCTGGCAGTCAGTCATTTAGTCTTTGATCTCCGTCCTTCAATCACAAGCTCGAACCAGAGTTCCTAAAACCCCCAAAAACCGAACCGAACTAGAAAGAGAATTCTGTCTTGTGTGCCGGTCCAGGTTCCCCTTTTCCCTACTCTTATTCTCTCCTACTCTCTCTCTCTGATACTCTTTTCCCTCTATCACTCTTTCTCTGGGCGTAGGAGCCTGGAGAAGTCTAGAAAGAAATCGAAAATCAAACACGCTTCTCACTAACTCGGGTCTCTGCACTCAGCTAATACTCTTTCTTACATACTCTCTCACTATCTATGTCTTTGGCTACCGTTTTTGAGTCTATTTTACTCTTTATTTATCGTTTCGTTACTCAAAAAAGGAAGCTTCCAAGTACAACAACATTTCGATAGGAAATTAATCCACGAAGCTTGGGTGTTAAATGAAATATATACTACAGGCGCTTTATTTAATCGGGACAAAAAAAAAAAAAAATAAAATAGTTTTTGTATAACTCAATAAGAACCACATGAAAATAAAACGATAAATTTACACGCTAATTAACCTTTTAACTAAATGAACAATTTTCTCTCTCTCTTCTCTCTCTCTCTCTCTCTATTCTTGCGTACACCCCATATGTAACCAATGAATCAATCGATTTTGATTTCGATTTGAAAATAAAACCAAACTATCGTCGGTTCGCACGCCCAACATATATAAAACCAAATCTTCAACCGCTCATCTGAACCGAACTCGAATCGAATCTCGAATTGAATCGTATCGAATCGAACCGAACCGATATGAACCGAACCTCCGAACCAACCAAATATATCGCCCGCCCGCCCGCACCATCACTCTGCACCGCTGGTCCATGGTCTCTGGTCTATATGTATGTCCCGCCCGGGTACTGGGTAACCTTGGATCTGTGTCTGTATCCGAACTACTGGCCCGATGTCAAAATCTGAATCGAATTGAAATCGCCTTGCACCCCCTGTTGCCGTGCACACATTATGCTACAAAATCTGCCTATGAACGCCTATATATAAATATTCTAATATTCATATATATAAATATATATGTTTTGGGGACTCCCCTTCCCATGTGCCATGTGTGTGGGTTCCCTATATCCCCCTTTCCCTGTGAAATATCTCTATCCATGTAACGAAACCGAATGAAAACGGCGAATCAATCAACCCAACCGATCAAAAACTGAACCGATATCGGCCGCCCTTCGACCGATTGACCATCCAACAAACGCCCGCCCGCCCGCCTGTCTGCCCATCGACCGATACCGATACCGAATCTGAATCTGAAACCGAACGCCCGCCCGCCCATCAAACGCCCGCCCGCCCAACAACCGCCTGCCTGCCCGTCTCCGAATGAAATATGTGTGTGGTGCGGCACAGTATAAAGCCACTGTGTCTGTCGACGATTCCCAAGGCCCCGAACGGTAAACCACAATAAAAATCTTTAACCTTTTACCAATTACTAGATTATAACCACCGCATCTCTCCACCGGAGAGAATCGAAGTGACCTGAGCTGAGCTCAGCTCTCTCCCTCTCTCTACTCTTTCTCTCTTTGTATGTCCTGTATGCGCTAGTTATACCCATATATATATATATATATTTATCATGAACATTGTGATGTGTGATGGATGTCTCTTCCCCCGAAGCAGGCACCCGGTGTCCCGAAGTATCTAGTTGTAGCCAGTATATATCTGTAGTAGTTTGCCTGGCCCAAGCAGCAAGAAGCACCCAGATCGCCATCCAGGTCTAACTCGCTCCGTCTCGCCCTCGTTCTCCGGCTAATCCTAATCCTAATCGCATACTAATCCGCAATGCACCCCAAGTACCACGATTAACAACCACCCATCCCGAAATGCACGGCCTGAGGTATATATGTATATGTATATATATTCCACTGAACTCGGCTAGGAGCCATGAGCCAAGAATCGAGATCCGCATCCGAGATCATGCATTTGTCCACCGATCCACACCCGAATCCCAGCAAGCGTCTTGTGTGTCCTTGTGTGGTATATTGTTGTTTTGAAACAAGGCAACAGGGACTGAAATCTCATTCGCTCTCCCTCTTGTTCTCTCTCTCTTTCTCTATCTAAATCTCACCGAATATCTCTGTACCAAAGTTTGTTCTCTAGTCCCCCGAAGAAAACAAAAAAAAAAAATAAGAGCAATGTTTAGACCTTAAACAATTTCCAGTTAATGTTCAATTCTAATATGCGTTTCCCCTCACTCTTTTTCTCTCTTTTTTCGCCATCACTCACTATCAAAACAAAAACAAAAACCAAACCACTTTCTATGCACGTTTACTGCTCGCTCGATATAGAACCATCCAAATCTCGGCGGATATCGAGTCCACTTTGGAGATAATCACCGAAATGCTGAAATATTTTGAGGAGGTAAGTGTGCCACCGCCATGCGAAATGTGATCCCTACTAATGATAGCGCTCTTTCATGATTTCCGACCCAGCGCGATGAGGACTTTGATGTGCGCCTACTCATCCATCAGAGCTTGGCCGGCTGCGTTATCGGCAAAGGTGGACAAAAGATCAAGGAGATACGCGATGTAAGTAACTGAATCCGATATAATTTTCATATAATTTAAGGGTAAAGAAGATTAAGTTTATAAAACAGTTGTTTCCCCATTTGTATTATTATTATTAATATTTCAAATTGAAATCGTTATGTTTATATTGTCAAAGGTAGATAATTTATAATTATTGTCATACCTCAATTACGGCATAATTATGTATCGATCTTGGTAATTTTGTTTCAATAATGAATTGGGTCAGTATATTACTTTGTGTGGGAAAACCCAACAGCTGACGGACCGGACCACACGACCTGTCACTTATTGATGCCCTTATGTGTCCCCTCTACCAAGGCCTTGGCTGATTACATATTTAGCTCAAGTATTTCCGCTATTTCCCATGTAAAACTCCCATGCCTTTGCATGTGCGATGTGCGTTCACACGGCTATCCGTCGTCCTGCGGTCAACTAACATCGCTAGCCAGCCATGACGAATGAAGGCTAACTTAATTGGGCCTATTACCACCACCGCCGAATGGTGCGACAGCGGCGGTGGCAGGAGTATTTGCTATGTGCCAAGGAGATGCAGGTCAGGACGTGAGGAAGCCCGCATAGTTAGTGTGAATTTCTGACATGTTTTTGACGATCCCGAACGTTTGCGGCAGTCACGTGAAGCTGAAACCCGTCAACATAACTTTGCGCTTGGTTAAATCGAAAACTTTGTACGAGTTACGAGCCAGCTCTGTGCTCTCGGGTCCTGGCTCCTCCATCTGCGCAGTTCCTTGCTCTCTGGCAGCGACAGCAGAATGCAGTTCCATCGATGATAGGACGGTCTGGAATGACGTTCAGTTGGGGAATCTGTTGCTGACGCCTGAGCCACCGCTTTCATAACGCACTTGTCACTTTGCCAGCCTCTTCACCGGCAATCTGAATGGCAGCAGTGCATTGGGTCGGCAGCCAGGATCCAGCATCCAGCAACCGGGACATGCCAAACGCTTTTCAATTGCGCAATTCGCAATTTAAGGCAGTAGGAATGATGGTGGGGAGCGCCCTATTTCTAAAGTGTGGGATGCGTTCGAGTGAGTCAATTGGAAAACTCGACTCCCGCGCACCTACCTGCAATTAGGTTCAGCGCGTGTCCTTCCTGGATGCGATTTGGCTTGGTTCATTAATTAGCGATGAGTGGGGTTGCATTTTAATTGGAATGATGTCCTGCCTTTTGCGAAAGGTGCCTCCTGAATGCACATAATGTGGCAGCAACACCTTCCACCCCCCCAACGGCTCATGCATATTCATCTTTTTACCCATTTGCAGGGCTGCTTTTATGGAGGTCAACAAGTCCGCGGCGGCAAACAAAAAGCTTACGTCTTTAAGTTCCCACAGCCTTCCTCTCTCTCTCTCTCTCTCTCTCTCCTTCTCCTTGGCTTTCTGTTTTGTTATTATGAATTTCTTAGACGCGTTGTGAGGAGATGAGGCTCGCCGCATCCTTGCAGCTGCCTTATTCTATGCTCTGATGGCCACGGCAGATGATCAGGAGCAGCAGCAGTGGAGCAGCGTTTTCAGCTAGCCAAGCATGTGTTTGTCGTCTTGGCATTTGTACCTTTTTCTCTCTAGTCCCTTTTCCTTCTGAAAAGGAAGTCGTCCTCGTTACTTTACTGTCTTCTTTGTTGCGGCGAAGAAAAAAAAAAACAAAACAGGCAGCCACAACTGGCCCTGCAAGCAGCTGTTTCCTTTCCTGGCCTGGCCTGGCTTCATTCTCTTGCTGCTTCCCGCTCTGACTTTCTGTTAAAGCCGGTTTTGCCTGCTGGCTCATCGCTTGGGGTTATCATAATTTCTGCCCTGGGCTTCCTTATATCTCTAAATGTATCTACTTTCTGGGGGGAGGCTCTGCTGCTCTCCAAGAGCTGCATTCTGTTTTGGCAGGATTATTTTTAAAACATTTTCTCCCCCCCAATCGCCAAGTAGAGCTCCAAATTTGTCGCATTTTTTGTACATGTGTTGACTATATATATAGTATTATAGTATACATTTAAATGGCCACGGTTCATAGACAACTGTTTCATGTTTCGTATTTCATGCTGCCCCTTAAAATGTTGTCCTGTGCCAAGAAGAAGGAGATTCAGGAGTAGAGGCATCTGCTGCTGGCTCTTCTTATAATAATGAGCGACAGCTGCTTCTACTTCGACTCCATCACGCTGATCCTGCAGCCGTCATCCATTATTGTACCCGTGTGTATATGTGTGTTTTAAATCCAAAATGCCCTAAAATGCATTTGAGGATTGAGCGTGCCATTGGCTTTTGTTCCAGGCTGCGTTGCCTGCTTGCCTGGCTTTCCTTCTGGCTGCCTGCGGCTTACAATTGTTGCTTGCTGTTCGTCTTAATGAATGCCAAACAGGTGCTACTCACATACACATACAACCCGGCAAGATATAGGGTGTTCCTTCATCTTCGATTAGAGCTGTTCCCTCTCTATGCTTCAGTCCTTCAAACTCATTTGAGGAAAGGAAAAAATGTACTTTAGATTAAATTTAATAACGACGTATAGAGAGTCCTAGGCGCAAGGCAAGTCTCTGTTAATTAAAGTAAACTTTTAAAATGAGGTCAAAGCACTAGTTATCAACTGCCTGAAAGTGCTACCTAATTTAGTTTAATTTGCCTGAAATTCCATTTTAAAAGATAATGACATTAAAAGCGAGTTTCCAACGCCGTGTGACCTTGTATAGCAACTGAAGGCATGAAAAAGACACCCTTTGTAGGCATTCCTTCGATAGCGGCAGCTGAGACGAACGACAACGAGTCCTGGCAGCACCGACATCTGGTTTCCTGATAATTTTTCTGGCAGCCAAAGCAAGTTCCTTTCTAGGTCTGCTGGGCTGGGGCTCCCTTTGATCATTTGATTAATAAGTTTATGGGAGGAAACTTTCGCGGGCGGAAGAGGCGGAGGAGGAGGAGGAGCGGTGGAGTCTCGTCAATATCCGGTTTATTTTTCACTGGTGCGCTCAGCATCAAATTAGTAGTTGGATGCTTCCTTCCGCCTTGTTTGTGCCATCCTTGACAGCTAGCTCAACCAAGGAGCTTGTTCCGAGGAGCTCTCCTAATAGTTTTGCCCCCTAGCTCTCAGGGCCATGACACCGAAACGAAATGTCTATATTCCCTGGTGTTTAAAGTATTAGTATTAAATGTACTTTAAATAATATCATTTAGGATTAGGAGGTTATTTAATGATCAAGCTTGAATTATTTATTTATATATTAAGAAAAGAAAGGATCTACCTTTCAGTTAATAAAGACCTTCCTTTATGTGTGTGCCGGAAAAGGACATAGTCCCTTTGTTTTTAGATGTCTGAGACTTGTAATAGTTTAAAGATATTTGGTGTATTGATTTGTCAACTATTGTTTGGTTCTCAAAACTTCTGCAATAGACAAAACCCCATCATATTTAATCTAAAGAACTTGGTGCTTCAGTTCTCGACACGTGTAATTAATGCCCAGTAATTTAGCCCTGTGTCTTAGCAGAGTTCTCCAATTACGTTGGTTTCCCCCGGTTGTTTGCTTCTCGTTCTCTGTCCGTATGTGTGTGTGCATAAGAATGTAAAAGTTTTTTAATTGCAGTTGTCGTAAGTGAATTTTGATTGCCATTTGCAGGCAGAGAGTAACGCTCTCTCGGGATGCGTTCTCCTTCATTCCACTGGTAGCCTGATCTTAAGCGCATTAGTAAGCTGGCTGCAATCCTTTAATGGAAGAGGTTTCCCTGGATATACAAGGATGCTGCGCTTATACGTTTTTTTTTTCTACTTGCTCTTCCAGGATGTTTGCATATCAATCGTAGGCGATTTGTTGTTTAATGGCTGTCCTAATTTCCTTCCTCTCAACACTTGCCAGCAGCACACACACTATACACACACTATACACGTGCATGTACAGAGTTATGTAGTGTTGTGGGATTATGCTCATAACATTTACTTTCGTTTTATTTTCTTTTTTTTTTTTTGCTCTTCCCTGCGCATGCGTTTTAAGGAGAAAAAAAAGCAGGAAACTTTTTTGGTTTTCGTTCATTTTTAAGCGAGGCAAGCTGAAAAATACACCGGTTCCGTTTTGCTGCCAGCGGGAGCTGAATCGAGCAGCAGCTGCCCCAGCAGCCTGCCTGCCTGCGTATCCTTTTTGGCCTGCCATGACACACACAACAAGAGCAGCAGCAGCAGCAGCCGCAGGACGAAAGGAAAGCAGCAGCAGAACGGCGCACATGCTCTGCCTCTGTCGCTGCCGCTGCCGCTGCTTTCGGTGTTCTGCCTGTGTATTCCTTTCTGCCTTTCTGGCTTTGTGCCTGTGTGAGTGTTTCCTTTTTTTTTTCATTCTCTCTCTCTGCCTGCGTCTTCTTCTCCTTACATGGCAACTGGCAATCGTTGAACCCAATTAGTTCGACATTGGCGCTGGTCGGGCACGGTCCGCCAGCTCCTGTTCCTGCTCCTGCTGCTGCTTTGACTTTAGCTATTTCTGCTAGTCCTGCTCTCGTTTTTAGTGTCGTATGCAACAAACTACAAATTAAAGAGGAAAAATAATTAAATACTTAAAATTCGGAGTGAAAATGTGCGCGTTTAAGCTGGTTGATGACCAGTTTCTCGTCTTTAAAAGGTATAAAGTGCTCATTAAGTTACCTAATCATGCAAAGAGATTAATAACTAAACAATTATCCTAACTAATAAGTGCAAAGCAACTAACCTAATAACTTTGTGTTAGATTAATTAATTAAATTCAAGAAATTCAATTTTGTTGAGCCTCTGCTTGACTCAGCGGCGCCAACTAACGCCTGTAGGCGGCAACTAGACTGACCCCCTTGGGCGCCAAAAATGATTACCAAAAATTAATGTAATCTTTAGAATCCGCGAGCCATTAGCTTTAGCTATTTTACATAATTTTCACATTCTCACAGTTCGAAAGGCGGCCAAAAAGTATGCTACATACATCCATATTTCGGAAGCCACGCACACAAACACAGCCAGAAATGGTAGATACAGTCCGTGTTGTCATGTTTAAATTTAATAATTTTTGATTCACCGACCGACCACTGACATGGAACTTGGTCCTGCCGCTTCTCTCTCTGTGTGTTTGTGTGTGACTCAACGCTTTCCCTCCATTTTGTGGGGCAACGGAAGGGGGGACACACTTGAGCGTTTTGATGTCGCCATTGTTGTCTGGAGCACACGCAACGAGTTGTCGCCTGGGATTGGCAGGGGTGAGGAGGCAGAGGCAGGCAACCGACATGACATGACGCAGCCTTTGGTCATTGCCACACTCATACATACAGAGAGCACGCAACGGGCTTAGGAATGATGCAATCGGCGACGGCGGTCACAAAATAAAAATGGGAAACGCGGACAGGGTACCACTAGGGACAGGACAGGAAAGCCCAAGGGAAACGAGGTGGGGGCATGAAGCAGAGGCAACGGGGGCTCCTCCAAACGCACAAACACACACTCGGAAATCAGAGCGAGTCCCTTATTCTTCCCCTCGTCGTAAGTGGCTATCGAATTTCTCATTTACACTTCCGCCGCAGACGGGGGAAAAACGAAGGAGGGAGCAAGGAGGAAGACTGGCAGGAGGGAGGGATCATTGAAGAGGATACGAGATGTACGGGGGCAAGCACTTCCTGCCACTTTACATGCATCGCAGACAGACAGCTGCCCCAGCAGCGCAGGTAGAAACTACTGTACAACATCTGCTGCTGTTGCTGCTGCTGCTGCTTCATGCTGATTAGGAGCCATTGCCCGCTGTGGCAGGATGCAGGATGCGCACACTACACACACATATACATACGTATAGTATGTATAGAGCGGGTTTCAGGTCAGGACCCAGGGGCAGTGTCACGGCCAAATTGATTTAGAGACGACTCGGCTTTCAGTAAACCTTGACCAGCATTTGCCCCGCTTGCTCGCTCGCTGTGTGTGTCCTTTGTCCTGAATTCTGTGGAAACTGCAGGCACTTGGCCTAAGGACTAGAAAACTGGTTTTCGAAATGGCCAATGAGCCTACCCAAGCCACGGGGTGTATCCTAGATTATTTGCTACAAAATTATTGGTACCTGAAAAACCAACGTCAAAAGATAGAAAACTATTAAAACTATTTCTATATAGATTAAACAACGTTGCTTAATTATTATTATATATTAAATCTTTACTAATAACATCTTATTTCCTTTTTACAGCGCATTGGATGTCGCTTCCTCAAGGTCTTCTCAAATGTGGCGCCCCAGAGCACGGATCGTGTGGTGCAGACCGTGGGCAAGCAGAGCCAGGTCATCGATGCGGTGCGCGAGGTGATCACTCTCACGCGGGACACGCCCATTAAGGGCGCCATACACAACTATGACCCCATGAACTTTGACCGCGTCTACGCGGATGAATATGGCGGCTATGGCACTGGCAGCGGCAGCACCCGGCCGAGTCAGCGCGGAAACAATCGCAATGGCGGTGGTGCTGGCGGTGCTGCAGGTGGAGCTGCCGGCGGTGGCAATGGCGGCGGCGGCGGCTTTGGTGCTGGCGGTGCACGTGGCAATGCCGGTGGCCGGGGCGGCGCTGATCGCTTTGGTGGAGGCGCCGCTGGCGGAGCTACTGCTGGTGCTGGCATGGGACAGCGGGACAATCCGTTCATCAATCCCTGGGCCAATGGCGGCGGCGGTGATGTCGACGGTTTCGGCAACACGGGTGGCGGTGCAGGAGGATTTGCGGGCAACAGCTTTGGTGGTGGAGCTGGCGGACCCTTTGGTGGCGGCAGCTTTGGCAACAACGGTTTCGGAGGCGCTGGACCCACAGACTTTGGCGGTAACTCTGGCAACTTTGGCCAGACCCAAGGAGCCACGGGACTGCCAAGTCTGGGTAGCTTTACCCAAAGCCAGGGCGGCACCAGTGGGCTGCCTAGTTTGAGCAGCTTTGGCCAGAATACCGGAGGAGCAGGCGGCTTGGGCAATGGCCTGGGTGGCGGAGGAAGTGCTAACAACGGCGGTGTAGGCGCCTTGGGCGGTGCTAATGGCGCAGGCGGCTTTAATGCCGGCGGTGGAGCCAATGGCGGTCCGAATGGGAGCCCGAATGCTTCCACAAACATACCGCAGGGCCATGACCCCAACAACAGCACACAGGTCACCATTCCAAAGGAGGTAAGTTCAAGTCTTGAACTCTTTAAGAAGGGTACTAATAATATATTTCTGTTACAGTTGGCTGGTGCCATCATTGGCAAGGGAGGCGGCCGCATCCGTCGCATTCGGAACGAGTCCAGTGCGTACATAACCATCGACGAGCCCCTGCCCAACTCGAACGATCGCATCATCACCATTTCGGGCACGCCCAAGCAAATACAAATGGCCCAGTATCTGCTGCAACAGAGGTTGGTGTCGCAATCAGACTAAGAAGTATGCACTCCTTCTCATTTGACTAACCCCCCAAACCGACCACAAATAACAACACTCGCAACCCAACACCCGATTAACCATCGAGCGCGATTAATTTGCAAAGCGGTAAACAAGTGTCAGGTGTTAAGTGCTTCCATCGTAACTCCATCCAGACTAACCGATTGGGTCTCCTTGGGAGTGCATTCCGTATGGAAGACTAGTGATTTTGTTGTTTGGTCTTTGGTAATAACAATAAATCCCTTGTCTTCTTACGGCGTGCACCTGTGCTCTTCATTCTATCGATTAAAACTGAACTCTCGGCATTGGAAATTATCTAAACTAAACTCTAAAATGTGTCACCTCGCTCCCATCCCCAGACAAACACCAGAACCCAACTTCCCATCCTGCCAACACACCCACATTCATTCATCTGAATCTCTGCTGTTCATTAAAAAGTTCATTAATTATGTTTTCCTTTGGCTTGTTGCCATCCTTTCTCCCACTCCTCTCTCTCTCCCTGCAGCGTACACGAGAATGGCAGGCGAAACATTTAAGTGGGCAACGCAACTTGGAGCAGCAACAAACACGGGAATATAGAGCAACACCCACAACAATAACCATCGGGATGTGCTGCTGCGTTTCACGTTTAAAATTAAATTTACTAAAAAAGAAGAGCTGGCGCGAGAGAGCATCCTCCAAATACGAAAGAAATTTATGGATTTCTTCTCTTAACTTTAAGTGAAAATAATGCCCAAAACAAAACAAACAAAAAAATGGAATAATAAGAAACTGGAACATCCCCCCCATATGCCCCTGTCCCTCAGCATCCCCCCCGCACCAGTTTGCGCTCTTTGGGGGGAAAGTCAACCTTAAAAAAGAACTCTGTATGATAAGAAGAATGAACAAATAAAATATACACACAATAAACTATTGTATAAGGGTTTATTCACATTATTTTATGAACGCTTAAACAAAAAAAACATTAAACATTTTAATTCAAGGTCGTCGTAGGCATACACGATATGTATAAAAGTTGATGCATAAGGGGCAACGTTGCGTTTTATATAATAAATTATTAAGCATTATTCAGTAGATGTGTACAAGTTAATTAAGAGCTGCTTTCAGGGTTGGTATTACTAGGCATCTTTAAGGTCTAATGATTAGAATCTAGAGTATTTACAAGTTCCGATTGTGGTTGAGCAAAATCAATGTTCCTTTTCAATGTCCTCGTGTGACCAGGGATTCGCCAGATTTTTCGTCCAGGGTTGTACTTTTAGCACCTGCCTAATTTTGTGATGTGGTAAACGTTTGTTAAGTTTCCGCTTAAGCGTAGGCTATAATTAATATTGCATTTTGTTTGTGTGTTTGCTTAGAATGCCTCCATCTACCCATCCATCCATCTGACCATCCTTCCTTTCCCGTATCCATTCCAGCGTCCGCTCAGCAGCCGTTTTAATTCCGCTTCGACGAGTTGATTAAATATTTACAACAGTGCGTCAACAAATGTTTCTCGCCGGAGGACGATGAGGAGTTGTTGTTATTGTGATGCTGATGATGGTGCTGGGGGGCGCCCAATTCACGCGTGTATATGTCGAGACCATATTGGCCTTCCTCGGGGAAGCTGCGACACACACAAAGAGCAGGGAAGAGAAGAGTTGATTGCAATGAGCGACCATTAAATTTTCCATTTCCCTGTGCACTCACTTAATGATAAACGTGACAATGTCGTCCAGCGTGCTGTGAGTCACATACTTGGCCAGCTTCTTCTCCTCGATGCCATTCTTGTGCAGCGTGGCCATAAAATCTGTCAGCGGACGGGACATGCGGAATTGCAGGTCCAGGCTGCGTCCGGCAAAGATAAGCGGATCCTGTAGAGGCAAAAAAAAAAGGAGTGCTCGTATCAAATAAACCGACAAAATAACCAATCACCAAACCAAACCCACCTGATGCGTGATGGGTATGAGCCCGAACAGTCGGGTGGCCTTCGTCGGTCCCCACTCTCCGCTGGCGCAATCCGGCAGTGGAACCATAACTGTCTGCAGCTCCTCGCAGCAAATCTGGAAGTAATAAAAGGTATTACAAGCTGGACATCTAATACGATTTGTTGTCTGAAAGAAGTTTTTATGTAAGTATCTTAAGAGGTTGCCACAAATTGGTTTTACTTTAAGGCATCCAACTGCATGAAAGGCACTTAAAAATATTCTATGAAAGTTCTTTTCGTAGAAATCTATTCCTCGATCATAACCCACCTTGAATTTGCACACCGACTTGAACTTCATGGGTTCTCCGGTAAGGTACTCCTGCGGCGTGACCGCATTGGCAAAGATATCTAGCAGAAAGGCTCCAGAGCAAGGCGCATGAACCCGGAACGCCACAATGTTGCCAATGACCGACTGCATCACGAATCTCTTCAGGGAGACACCGTCATAGGAGAGCTCCTCATCGCTGTCGTAGAACTTGAGATTGTAGTGGAAGATCAGGCAGCTCTGCATGTCTGTGGGCATGGCAATGCGCACGGTGGCCGCTCCAGTGTCATCGGTAAAGACCACAGCTCCGTATCCTTCGTCCGCAAAGTGCAGACCATAACGGAAGAAGAGGGAGCGGACAAAGGGCAGGTTCTCAAACTCGCGCAAGGTAATTGGACGCTTAAGCAGTTGCCATTCCTCCTGCAGCGGATAGAACTCGTAGATGAATTCGCGCGGATCGGTGAGGAAGTAGTGGTCATCGTACTCGTAGCTATAATCAAACAAAGATTTAACAATAATCTCCTGGGAAATATAGTACTCCTCTTACCGCAGACTGTCGTTCTTGCCGCGTCCCTGCTTGGGAGCCTCCTTGGCATTGACCAGGTGGCGAGCTCCCCAGTTGCATTGGACGAATCGCCAGGCTCCGGCCACATAGACCGCATTCCAGGAGTTGCGGAAGCGCGAATCCTGGAACTTGACTCCCGGCTGATAGCCGGCACTCTTGGAATAACCCTTAATGACCACACAGTGCAGGCCGGCATAGCTGCAGAGGCGCTTGAACAGCACATGGTAACTCTCCGTTCCATATTTTATGCCTCGCAGCAGACCCATAGGTGTGTCACCCCGCAAGTCGTCATCGAAATGCATGGCATTCAGGTTCTTGACTGTGATCCAGCGGAAGATGGTGCGAGCCTTTTCGATGTCCGTGGTGCAGCGTCCTACTAGCTGGCGCACCAGGTCTGTGAACGTCTTCTGATCTTCCTGGGCCACCGAGATGGCAATGCGGTCCACATCCTCGAACTCAATGGGATCGGTGTAGATCTGGAATTTGCTAACTGCCGGCGGTGCTGGAACCGGGGCATTCAGCGGATATTCAATGGGCACGGCACCCTCACTGAACTCGTCGTCCAGGAAGATGCTCTCGCTCTGCATGTACTCCGATCGCCGGGCACTGATCAGCTCCAGCATCTCGCTGGACTGGCGATCCACCAGGGCGGCGGTCTCGTACCGCTCGTGCTCCAGCATCTTGCGGGTGATGCTCTCCTTCTTCTTGCTGCGCCGCAGGGTCATGTTCTTCTCGAGGTCCTCCTTCTGCTGCTCGTGGCGCAGTGTGAGGATATTGGCCTCGTCCCGGCTGCGACGAGAGGTGGCCAGCTCCTTCTCAAACTTGTGGGTGAGCCGTTGCAGCTCGCGCTCCCACTCGTCCTGGAACTCGTTCTGGATCTTGCGATCCTCCTCTTCTCGCTTGCGGGCAAACTTCCGGTACAAATCGTCCTCCTCCTTGCGGTGCTTCATCTCGAGGTGAGCTTGCTCCTCTCGAGCCTAGAAGATGGGAGAAAAGCGAAAGAGTTAGTTGGTGTTTTTGTTTTTTTTTCTTTGGAGAAAGCTGCATTTTCGTTGATTGCATTGCGAGCGTTTTGTTTGTTGTTTTTGCAATGCTTGGCTTGTTAACTTGGCTAATTATAATGCCACGCTTGAGCTGCCCCCAGCCCGGCTCAATGTCTGACATTAGGCCCCACCTCCGACTGCAGTTGCATCTTCTTTAGAGTCTCCTCCCCACCCTTTTTCCACCCACACAGATTTTCTGCACCACGCATTGCGTGCTTCTACTGATAATTGTGGCTCTCAAAATCGATAATAACCGGTGGTCCAGCGAACCTGTAGCTTAGCCAATCATTAAGTTACAGGTTTACTTGTTTTCCATATACAAATATATTTTATATCTTAATATTTTATATTACTATTAATATAAGAGTTTTAATTTAACATAGTTATTAACTGATAAATCACAGTATTATATCTATTTTTAATTGGCTTTTAGAACCTACTACTACTTGAACCTACTCTACATAATAGAGGGTTTCAAAAACAGATTGCCTGTGATTACCTGAGTCACTTTAGCCCATTCTGAATGTTGGCACATTTAATCACCAATCTGGAAGCTGCACTTAATTTCCTTTCGTTTTTGACCACATGGCAAAAAATGGCAAAATTATGACTTCCGCATGGGAATATGTATCACACTCGGAAAGCATTTAGCGCCATGCAGCAGCAGCAGCAGCAGCAGCAGCAGCAGCAGCAGCAGCAGCAGCAGCAGCAGCAGCAGCAGCAGCAGCAGCAGCAGCAGCAACACACAGTGGGAACAACAATGCGTAATTAAAACCGAATTTCAATGTCAAGTTCAAACAATAAATATGAAACAAAGGCAGAAACAGTAATGAGCAGCGGCAGAAGCAATAACAAAAACAGAAAATATAGAAACACCTGAGACTAAACGGTTCAAAGGCCCAGTGACAATGGTCAAAAGCGATGACGACGGGCATTGCGTGAGCGGCTTTTGAGCGGATTTTAAATATGACCATAAAGCCGGGCCAGAAACCCCGAGAGTTATGCGACGCCCACGGTGACACAGGGGGAAAATGCTCGTACACAACAAGAAATCAAATCAGAGCCAAACGAAAACGAAAGTCCAAAAATGTTGAAATTAATTATTGCGCAAGCGGGCGCAGACCAAAAATACAAATAAATGCCAAAGTAACCAAAACAGAAACCAAAACAGTGGCATAAATCGTAAATTGGCAAAAAGAGCTTTCCAGCTATGAGGAAGTGTCTGCCTTTGCGTTTACGTTTGCGGCTACGGGCTGCGCCTGCGTGAGAGTTTTTATATGGAATTGCCGCGCCAAATTACACGGCGATTACATGGCGTTTAAAAACGCGTGTATTGCATAAGGGCGGCCAAAGAGAGGCGGAAAGAGTGGGCCAAAAAGAAAGAGAGAGAGAGAGTACACAGAAAGAAAATGTGTACAAATAAAGGTTTTACAAAGTCATCATCATTACAACTACATTGAAAAAAAAAAAAACAATATTTACAATGTTTGATAAACTTGAGGACTCTTTGCAAAAGGTTATAAATAGGAAAATGGTTACTAATCTGATCCTAATTCAATTTTATAATACATTTGTACACTCTTAAAGGGTATTATTACTTTAGTCAAAAGTTGGCAAGGCACAGTGAAGGAGTCATTTCCGACCCTATAAACCATATATATTCTTTATCAGTAACAACAGGCCAGTCTTTCTAGCTATTTCTGAAAGATTTTTTTTGTTTTTAAATTTTTTAAAATTTTATAAGGGGTTACATCGTTAAAACCCTTAAAAATCGACAATAATGTTTCTTTCTTAAAATTTTACATTTAGTATACAGATTTGTTAACCTAGATAAAAGAAGCATAAAAAAGCTTTCCTAGCCTTATAAAACCTTTGCCTTATAAAAATTCAATCCACTTCCAACTAGGTAACATCTTTTACTAGATATTATCCAAACGGTAGATTATCACCTACAAGAATTAATTATTTCCTAATTATATTCTTTACCTATATTTCCCTTGGATATCTTAAAATTCAATTTATGGAACAAAAATCCTTAAATCTTTGATGATATAATATATAATTTTTATTTCTGTGCAGGGAGAGCGACAGTCCAAGCTACTCAAGCCAAGCAGAATGGGGCGCTCCACTCTCCGGTAATCACAGAAAAAGCGGTTGCTGCCTCGTTCGCCGTTACTTTCACTGTACCGCGCATAATTTAGATTTAGCAAACGGCAGCAGCGCAGCCGGAAAAACAAGTGACGCCGAGTGTAACTGTGCCGGTGGCATTGTCTTGGCCGCGTCTGTGCCGCTGCACTTGCGGTCGTACAATTGCGAGCGGAAAAATAGCAAAGCAAATACTTATAAATGTAAACTTGTAAACAAGAAAGAAAGCTAACTTTGGCCAGGTAACAATTAAAATATATCATAACTAAGCCAAAAATGCATTAATTTCGATTCGGAAAGCAGTTTTGTGTTAGTTTTTATTAATTTAAAAAAACTGCATACCAAATTTTAAATTTTAAGAAATCGAAATTTTTGGCCATTTTTGCAAATTTTAATGATGTTACCCCTTATCAAATTTCGCAAAAATGTCCAAAAAATCGATTTCTTCCGGACATGTCTAGAAAGATTCCCCTGTTGATGCTGATCAAGAATATATATGGTTTATGGGGTCGGAAATGATACCTTGACTTAGAAAAATATTATTTTGTATTATAAAATCGGATTTTTTATATTAAAAAACTTCTTGATTTTCCTTAAATTAAAAATTAAATCGGAAAACTGTTCTGTGCAAGATTTTCTACAGTTAATAAATCTGCATACTTCATTTAAAAAATTTGAAAATTAAATTTTTTATCAAAATCCAAAATTTTAATGATGTAACCCCTTATAAAATTTGGAAAAATGGCCAAAAAATCGATTTCTTCCTGACATATCTAGAAAGATTCCCCTGTTGATGCTGATCAAGAATATATATACTTTATAGGGTCGGAAACGTCTCCTTCACTGCGTTGCAAACTTCTGACTGAAATTATAATACCCTGCAAGGGTATACAAAATATTAGTACAAGGTACAAAAAATCCTACTTCCAGATTTAAAAATTAAATTTAATAAATTCCTGCTATTTTAAGTTGGTACAAAAATCGGAATTTAACAGGAACCCGAACCCGCTGTCAAGTATTTTTCGAATCCTCAAAATTATATATTTATTTTCGTTTCATTTAATCAATGAATTTGATTTGGATCTAATAATCGGTAAATTTTCATATTCAAAAGTTTAATACGTGCTATTATCTTGGCCTCTGCTGTGTATGGAAATCTAAGCTGCCAAAATAGTTCACCCAGCTCAGTGTGAGGGTGAGGATATGGGGGTGTGAGTGAGTACTTGTGCGTGGCAGTTGTAAAACATGTACAATTTTTAATGATCGCATGCATGCAGTTTTTCACATATTTTTCTTGTTCGCTGTCTGGCGGCGTCTGTTAGTGCGGTTCATGTGTGCCATCAGACACCTGTTCGAAATTTGTTAAATTGAGCGTTGCAATAAAAATATTTGCTGCTGTCTCTGCCCGCGGTGGTGCTGGTGCTGGGATCTTGAATTTTGTGGTACTGATGCTGGCGGTGGCGGTGGCTGATGGTGGTCAGTCGCGTGTGGCATTCTCGAAAGTGAAAGAAAAATCGGTTTTCGGCATTCGCAATGGCAGGCAGCAGGCAGTCAGAGTGTTAGTCAAAGAAAGGCAAAAACGTGTGCGATTTGAATTTCGTTTTTACGTAAAATGCGATTATAATGCTTTCACCCGAGCATCAGGCGGGGATTACCATTCCAGTTGTGGCAAGTGCCAAGTCATGGATAAAGATGCGAGCACCGATAAACGCAAGCAACTTGTCCCCCGCTTGCGTCGCACTAATAAATTATAATCTGTCCGAGAGATCATCCCATCAGCCTGCCGGATTTCAACTAACTAGATCAGTTGGGTATCGAATTTAACTGTTTGAAGTATAATTTTAATCAAAGTTTTTGATTTTTTTTAGCCACTTTAAAGTGCATCTATAACATATGACCTTCACTCAACAAGAAATCTTCATGAATATATTAAAACTAAAGCTTGATAAATTCCTAATTTCCTGTTTAAACTATCTTTGCTGTTGTTCTAACCCGTTTTGGCTTCATTTTGTTTACGAATGGCTCGGGAATTGGTCAAAACACTTGAGTAACAACTACGAAAACACACAGATTGGGAGTTAAAGGCATACTAGCCTACATAATCACAACTCTGAGCCGGCAGTGCATTAATTAAGCTCTCGACTGCTGGGTGCCCAGGAACATTGCACAATCGGTGAAGCTTGGAGAGAATGGGAGATACACACTTGACCAGCTGGCCCCGCTAGCCACTTAAAATTTCATTAGATGTTCTGCACTAAATATTCTCTTAATTTGCGGCCACTTGGCTCCGCATCTTAGCGGATGGCTTGCCTCCTCTTATGGCTATTACAGGTATATGCATACATATATGGACATTCTGATTTGTAATCGAGCAGAGCTTACCAGGTAGAAATCGATGGGCTTCTCGCGTGCCTTATTGTAGGCCTTCTGGATCTCCGTTTGCTTGAGGGCGTGGGCAATGTGAAGAGCACTGGCATCAAAGCGCCCGTATTTGTAGTCGGAGTCGTTCTGCGACGGAGAGCTCACATCCCGGCCACCGTAGCCATTGGGTGTGGACTGACGCGAACCACCCAAGGGTCCACCTAAAGAAATCCAGCAAAGAAGAGATGTTAGCTCGCAGTTACTTAAGGAATCTATGCTGACTAACCATCGATCTCGCTCCGTGTGCCCCGGATCTGTTCGTTCACGAATTTGTTGGTGCGCGGCGCATTCAGGGCCTGACGAATGCCCACGGAGGTCTGGTCGAGATGGCCGGGTCCGCTCTTTGGTACATGTGAACTGCAATATACCTGGAATGTAAGAGCAATACAAGATTTTTAATATACTTACAAATTGTATACATTTCCAATTGCTTCGTAATTGAAATTAATTTTGTAGTTTGGCTTACGGTAAGTACTGTTTCCCCTTTTTCGCCTCTTACTTTGATTTTCTTTGAGTTTTCCTAATGGTCTTAGATAGTCATCTACAATTAAGGTTTTCCTTAAGCATAAAGGAATTTTCAGCTGAATCACTATACGTTTAGAGCCAACGACCAAATCAATATACCCCATTAGCCTTATTGGGTTTCGCTTTGAGTGCGTGAGCAGACCCCAAAAGTCAGTCGCTTGCAAATGCAACTTTAACCGCTTCACCTACACACAGCAGGTGGTAATAGACATGCAACCACAAACATGGACCTGGCCACAAATTATAATTACTTTCAAGAGTTTTATTATTCATTTGTTGGTTGTGGGTGCTGATTAAATTTATTTATGTTTTATTGGCTAGAAAAATCTGCCATAACTCCATAACTTTGTTGCCTAATTATCTATAAATCTTTGCTAGACTTTAACTATTTAAAACCGATACTCACCACAGCCATGTTAGCTGCGAAACGCACTGTCCATGCATTACTGTACGTCTATCTATATTGCATATGAATGACAGACCGCACTGACACACATTTGCGCCTCGGCACAGTGCAATAACGAAGTTATTTATTATTATGCATAGGCACACAAAAAAAAAAGTGTCGTAGAGTCGTTCGAATTCCATTTTGCATATGGCAGCTGTGCAAATATTTAGCCTGGCGCGTTTGTCGCCTAAGTCTTTCGTCTCAGTCCGTCCCCGTCTCCGTCTCTGTGTGAGGTAGACTCTCACTGGAGCCAACTCTCGTGCGGTGGCACTTACCTCTTTGTCATCCTGCTTGTGCTGATTATTGAAATACGTCTTGAGCGTCAGCTTGGTGCCGCAGTGCACGCATTTGAAGCAACCGGAATGGAAGAATGTGAAATCCTTGAGCGGCCCCACACGATCTACCTGATAGACGGTCTCGCTGCACCGCAGGCAAGTCGACTCGTAGAAATTTGGCCGATACATAGTGCCGCCGTTGTGGCTCAGGCTCTGTGTATGTGTGTGTCTTCCGACTGGTTTCGGGGGGACCTGTTGAGTTTGTCACTTTTCTTTTCCTCTTCTAATTTCACTTGGCGCGGAATTTACGGGTATTCGGCAAAGGCGTCTAGTGCTTCAGGCTGGTTTGTCGAGTTTGCCGAGTGAAGCTGTTGGTTCTGGGGGCGACGCAGACACTTTCGGCCATCATCCGCTCATCCGCTCATCCTCGTCATCCGTCCGATCGCTGCTGGCAGAAGCTGTCCAACGAAAATGACCAAAAACTATTACTGGCTGAGTGGGATGGACATTTCCTATTCGAGCTGCGATTAGATTTTTCGGCCAAGACCAAATCAGGCCCAAAAACACAAGTCCAAAGCCAACTGCGCAGGCGGTGGTGGGTCGAGCCGAGCCAAAATAAAAACTTTCATTTATTTTGGCTCTGAGCTGAGATTATTAATGAATTTTAATTAACTGGACACGGTGGACAAGAAATTGGCACGGAAAAGGGTCGCCAGGCTGGTGGTGGGAATCGAAGCTGTTTCGCCTTGCCATTGACCTCGCTGGGAGAGTTCGAGTTTGCCTCGAAACGTGCCACAATTGAACTTGACGTTGCTGCCGTTGCTTTTGTTGCAACTCGCTCGTGCAACTTGCAACTGCCGCCTGCCGCCTGGCACCGGCAAAAGTTGCATTTTCCATTTGATTAATTGACGCGATTGTTGCTGGCAGGTTTCCTTTCGGTTTTTATGTTTCTTTTTGTTTGGTTTCAACAATTAAATTGAAGTGGAAAAAATCAGACTGCGCGAGTGTGTGCATGTAACTTTTATTGAATGCATTGTGGCTGCTGTTGCGGCGGCAGTTGCTTTGACCAAAATTAAAACAAATGCGGCTCACCTGCCCGGACAAAGCAAGCCAAAACCCGCCGCACTCGGAGTCATCGTCATCGTTTTGCTTTCTTTCCAAGTTTAATGAACGCTAACACCGTGGACTGGGGGGTGGCAAGGCCTCCTTACGATTAGCGCCAGTTGCGGCACCGTTTCCCCAGCGAAGGTTGCTGATCTTCGGATTGCATGCTGCCCGCTTCAGCTGCTGCTACACTGCAGCACTAATGGAAAATGCCTCGAAATGGAAATAGGGGAAAAATGCAAATGCGGCGAAGGCCGCTCGTCGATTTTGTAACACCAAATTATTTTGATTGGCTGTGAATTAAATTTTGTTCCGCTTTTGAGGTCTCCTCCTGATCGAGCAGAGCGAATGTGAGGCAATACAAATTGATGTGATGTGTGAATCGGGCGGGCGAGGGCTGACCACCACTCGACACCTCTCCGATGGTGACTAACTGATCAATAATCCCCCCCGGCTTTGTTCTCGGCCCCCGCATCAAACCGAATATCAATCAACAGTTCACGTTCCATGAATGGCAACGCCCACGAGTGCGACCAAAAAGACAAAATAAAAAAAAAAAGAGTGGCTCAGTTTGATCTCTTGATGCGATCACAATCGGTGTGATTGAATGGTCCAATTATGCCTTGCTTTTGACATAATTAGCGTGTAATGATAATTGTAATGGACATGGATACGTCAGTTGGGAAGACCCTCTGCAAAGCTGGGGGAAATTAGTCGGGGGCGGCTTTGACAAAACGCCTCGTGCGACTTACATCACACTCTGTGGCAGGCAGCATGGTCACTTGGGTGTGACTAAGAAGCCAGATAGAGGTGGAAGCAACCCGAGAAGCCGCCTCGCTCGCTGCATAGAATACTTTTTCATACATCGCATTATCTCCGCTGTTCCGTGCTGGCTTTTGGTTTCTTTTCCACCTGAATGCGGATGAAATGCCACGAAAATAAATTATAACAAATGACAAAAGTAGAAGCAGCAGCACACAATCACACACACACATGACGATATACAAAAGGCAAAAACGAAAGTTGCTCTGCACAGACACAATTGTTCACAATCGGGAGACATTTAAATAAATTGATAAGCGGTTGATCGGAAGCATTTGCATGGGGCGAGCCGTCGCTTTGGATTCAATTTGGCCGAACGAGTTTGTTGCCTAAGTCTTTCGTTTCGCGGCTACTATTGGTGCTGTTGCCTTACGAAACGCTAACAATGACAATTAAATAAATACCAATAATAACAGTTAGCTGCAGCAACAACCACATCATCATCATAATGAACTTGAATTGGCATAATTGCCGCAGCTAATCACATTAAAGCCAGATACAAAGTTTTGATAGATGCAGAGAAACACAACAGCAAAGCAGAAACAACGCGACGACAAACAGCAACTGGTTATTCAGCCAGGCAGTGAAACAATCATAGGAATTAAAATAAAATGCAAATGATTGCGTCACTTTGAACGAGTGCAGACGGAGATATGGAGAAAAATACAAGCTAGCAACATTCAAAATGTGACTCTGTCAAATTTATTATTATTGGAAAATAAATGTAATATTTAAACAATTAAGAATGATTTGATTTAAGTTTTAGTTTTTTTTTTAAGGTCAACATAAACAAACTTATTTTATTTAAAACCATAAATAAATGCCTTTAAAGCTTAATACAAGCCAAAAACGGATGTAAATTATGTTAATGTATAAGAGTTATTTCAATTTGGTATCAGACTTACATAAAAAACTTATTCTTGAACGAAAAACCTTTTAATTTGAGGCGTTTTATTTGATCTTTAAAGGCACCCTTATATTATAATTTATAATGTTTATTTATTTATATATAAGTAAAACTGGTACATCAAAAGAGCAAAAAAAAAGACACACGAATTAAAGAAAATATAGAAAAACCAAGTCCCCTTTAGAGAGTCTTCACTGTGACACTCGAAAAGCGTGAGAATTGCTTGCGCAAATTCAAGATCAGCCAAGTACTTGGCGTTGTGCCAATTGCAGAGTCGCTAATTGAAGGGAACAACGAAGTGCTTTTAGAAATCGCCCATTTCGCTGACGATAAATTAGAAGCACAAACACCGAAAATTATTTATGAGCCGTCCAAAATAATTGGCTAAAACAAACACAAAAAACACACGGGTGTGTGGGGAGATGGAAAGGCAGAGGGCGGAAAGGGTGGTGCAACCAGCGCCCATGACAGGTGGTGGTGGCTTCTAGCCGCCCTGACACAGAGTGTGTGTGTGTGTGTGTCGCTGACGTTGGATGTATGTGTGTGTGTGTGTGTGTGTTTATGCCGTGACGCAGTCGCAGCTTCAAACGTCAGCTTGCAATCTTTCACTTTTTCGTGTCTGCCGCGCGGCGTTCGTTCCAGTTTTTCCTAAATTATCTCCTCTAGCTTCGTTATTGTTTTTGTTACGAGTATTTTCGCCTTGATTATACACACGCGACGTTTGGGAGCAGCTCTCGTTGGAGCATTGTGTTGTTGTTGTTGTTGTTGCAGTTAGTTCTAGGCCCTTTTTGACACACTTCTGGCTTCCTCTCTCCATCTCCCTCCCCATTTCCTCTGGCACTGGGTCTCCTATCGCCTCTACCTCTACTCTATTACTTTTACGCATAAACTATGCTAAACAACTTTCTTCTGCAGAGGGGGGCGCGCTTTGTGCAAAAGTATTTATGATAAATTTCATACACACACACACACACACTGGCCCGCTCGCACAACCACTCACCCACTCTCACTCACACACACACGCAGCCAGGGAAACACACACGCTCGAAGCGAGAGATCCGAGCCCCAACGAGATCCAAGCACATATACACACACAAAAGGGGAGAGCACAGAGCTTGGCTCGGTTCGCAAGGTCCGTCTTTGAAATTCCGATTCTGCGCTTTGTTTTATCACATTTTCGGCATTTTTCGAGGGGCTCCATCAGTCTTGGCCTGGCCAGCAGCAGGTTTCGGGCATTAGGAATGTAACGAAATTTCATTACCAAACACAGACACAGGCGCAGGCGCAGAAACAGAGACACACACTGGAGCGCGTTCAGTACACAGGCACAAGATTCGAGCACACGCACACCGTCCGCCGCTGAACCGTTCAGTTTTCCCCGATCGCTTTTGAGATACTAAGCTGTGGTTACCTGGGCCGCACACCTGAAAGGTAAATAAGCCCGTGCCAGTGATGGCGAAAAAGCTAAGCTAAAAGCTAAAATAGCTGATTTATAGAAAATTTTAAATCGTGCGTATGAGTAATGTATATTATGCGTATGAGTAATATACTGTAAACACTGAGCTGCTTAATTAAAGGCTTACAAAAGTAGTTTTTTAATCATAAACCTTCAACAAACGGTTCCCAATTTAGTGCAAAATTATTTTTAGCTATTTTTTACAAAATTTAAAAATCACTCTAAATTTATTTATCTATTTTTTAAACTCTTGACCAATCGGCAATGAAATACTACTTAATTTAATTTTAAAAAATCAGCTTACATTTTCTTTAAATTCTTAAATTTTTTAAATATTTTTTAGTTTCCATTTATAGTTAGTATTTATTTAATTAATATTTAGCTAGAGTAAACGTTCTTGTTAGAGTTTCCTATGGGAATTTTAGTTTGACGTCGAATTCTGATTAGAATGTACGATCTGGTACTTTTGGTCGCTCATGCACTGACGATCTGGTACTTTCGGTCGCTCATGCACTGGCGATCTGGCAACTCTGGTCGCTAATGGCACGAGCGACCAAAAGTACCAGATCGTCAGTGCATGAGCGACCAAAAGTACCAGATCGTCCGTGTAAAAGTAAAATGTCAAAACAAAGTAAAATTACTTCGTCAATGAACGATCTGGTACTTTTGGTCGCTCATGCACTGACGATCTGGTACTTTTGGTCGCTCGTGCCATTAGCGACCAGCGTTGCCAGATCGTCAGTGCATGAGCGACCAAAAGTACCAGATCGTCAGTGCATGAGCGACCAAAAGTACCAGATCGTACATTCTAATCAGAATTCGCGACCAGCGTTGCCAGAATTTTCGTGCACGAGCGACCAAAAGTACCAGATTGTCCGTGCGTGTTAACATGAGAGTAACAGAGCCGTTAACATCAACGAAAAGTCTGGCACTTTTGGTCGCTGAGACCGAAACGTCTGGCAACTTTGGTGTGACCACAAAGGACTCGGACTAGTTTGGTATTTGGCCGGGCTGCGGTCTCACTAAACTCAACTTTAATAACAAAAGACGAAATTAAAATTACTTTTCTAAATTAACTGAAGATTATGGGAAATCAATTGGGCATTCAGTTGACCAGTGATGACGGTGACACTTTTGATGATTCCGACAACGAGCTGGGCTTCAACGTGATCAATTTTACCGTAAATGCCATGGACATGGAGCTGCGTTCGCCCTGCTATCACTCCAACGAAATGCCCATAATACGGAGTAAGCCAGATTTGGAGAAATTTCAGGTATTGATGAAATACCCCGCCTCTGCGACCGAAGGCAAGCAACTTTGGTAATCGTTTCGATTGCAGGCCACCGATATATACAAGGAGATAAGGGCCTCCAGCGGCCTGGGGAGCCACCATCCGGACAATCGTTGGAATCTGGTGCGTGCCCTTCAGCAGCGAGAAAATGGACTGGCCTCGCCCCACAGTGCCTCCTTTTCGAAGAACCAGCAGCGCTACATTTCCAATCTGTACATACCAAATAAAAAATCGACGCGGCTGATGTCGCTGGACTCCAAAGTGTTCGTGACCAAGTTCAATCGCAGTGGCAGCATGCTGCTGACCGCCTGCCAAGGTCAGCATTTGGTTATATTTCGCTTGCAGCTCAGATATAAAGGTCTTATCCGTTCCAGATGGCATTGTGCGCATCTACGACGGTGCCAAGGGCACATACCATCTGCTCAAACGTATCCGGGCCCGCGACGTCGAATGGAGCATCGTCGACGCAGATTTCAGCCCAAATGGCCAGCACTTTGCCTACAGCACATGGTCCCGTACATGTAGGTGGTCGACGCTTTTCACAAATTGCCTATTTACCTTTGCTTCCTTTCAGTTTTCGTGATGCCCGTAAATGGCACCGATGATGACTGCCAGTGGATCGACGTGCAAGGCCTGCCCAACCATCGCCTGGCCATATTCTCTCTGCGCTACTCGCCCACCGGAGACAAGATCGTCGGGGCCAGCAACAACGCCACGGTCATTGTGACCGACATTCGCACGCGGTCTACCCAGATCCTGCGTACCCACCGCATGCCCGGCACCGATGTGAACTCCGTGTGCTTCCTGCACGACAAGGACCCAAATGTGATAATTGCCGGCTGCGATGACGGCTTACTCAAGGTGTTCGATCTGCGCACCACATTTCGCTCGCGCGAGTTCTCCAAATCGGTGGCCTCCTTCATTGGCCACTACGACGGCGTGACATACATTGATTCACGTAACGACGGCTACCATGTGCTGTCCAATTCCAAAGACCAAAGCATCAAGATCTGGGACATGAGGAAGCCCAGCAACTTGCGCAACCGCAGTCGCGCCAGGCAGCAGCAGTTGGATCTTACCATGTGGGACTACCGCTGGAATCGAGTGCCGCGCGAATGTAAGCTCTTAACTTTATAAAACCTATATATTCCGTCTCACATCCGATTAACATTGCCTTGCAGTTTACAATCCTCACAAGCCGCTGGACGGAGACACAAGCATAATGACCTATCGCGGTCATCGAGTAACCAAAACATTGTTAAGGGCGAAGTTCTCGCCGATGGAGCAAACAGGCCAGCGCTACATTTACACGGGCTGTGCCACGGGACGTATTATAAGTGAGCTGGAAAATCTTATTCAAGGTTTTCTCTTCATCATTTATATTTTGTTTTAACTATTTTGCAGTTTATGATGTGCTAACTGGTAAGATAAAGGAGGCTATTGAGGGACATAGGAATGTGATAAGAGACTTGGACTGGCATCCAGAGCGCGCAGAGATTGTATCTGGTTCGGTAAGCTGTCTCTTTGAGTCTTCTCTTTAAATACCTATTAATGGTAATTATTGTGATCCATCTTTCCAGTGGGACACCCATGTGCATCTCAACAATTTCAGTCGCAGCAATGCCAATCGGTCGATGAAGCGATCCCACAGCTCCGATCCGGATAAGAGGCCTTTGAGACGCTCACGCCGTCTGGCGAATCGCAATATGACGCCGGACTAGTAGTGTTAAAGTTATATTTCATTGCCTAGCTTGTAAGTTTCCCATTGATATTAACCGTTAACAAGGACAGAGTACATTACATTCATTCATGAATATTAATATTATTATTCACCAGTCGGGCCGCATGGTTCTATGAATAAGACTGAAGATGAATACGGCACACAGCTTGAAGTGTAAAGTTCAGTTTAATTATCTTGTTACATACTTAAGTGAACAACCATGAAGCTTACAAACTACCTACCTAAGTTGTTTATGTACAAAAACAATGATAATAAGAGACACGTTGAATTATATTTTGTTTTGCCTAAACTAAATTCCCACAAACGCTACTCTTTTTTTCACCGCCCGAATGGTCGTACGCTTCACTATCTTCGGATATCGTATGTTCTGGGTATTGGCCTTTCTCTTGTATTTGTTGGTTTTCCTATTGTGCCAGAGGTCTATGATTCGCTGTTCGTCATCTTTATTCTCAACCACTTTCAGATCGACGTCTTCGCTGGTCCCGTAGCCCACAATTTCACTCAGCGTCGAGTTGCGAAACCGGCTCATCTCGAGCATTTGGAATTGTTCTGCACAAAATTGAGAGATTGTAAAGGTATTGAATAATTGTAGTTTGTTTTTGATCGCTTCCAGTGATAAGAAGTCTTCAGGCTGATCTTTATCGGCTGACTGATCACTTTTATCGCCGAAACTTTTAAGGGCAGCACTTACATCTGTGTCTATGTGCTTCCTTCCTTTGTCTTTAATCTTTTTAAATGAAGGTTCAGGGGCAACGGAGGTTGGTTCTGATTCTGATTGAGGTGGGGCATCTTTAGGTACGGGCTCATTATCGGAAGTCTTGGCCTTTTTCTTTTTCTTTGAGGATTTCTCGGTAGAATCGAGAGCATTTGAATCCGTTTGTATGGCGTCTTCAGGCTCCTGCTTTGACTTTTTCTTCTTTTTTGGAGGATTTTCTTTTCCTTCACTTATCTCGTTGGTATCTATGGCCTCTAATTGATTTTCTTCACATTTCTTTGATTTCTTTTTCCTAGCAAGTTCATCCACGGCCTCTGATTCGTTCCTGGAGTTTGAATTGTCATCAATTAAAATTATTTCGGAGTCAATCAGCTCGGTTTTCTTAGACTTTTTCTTTTTTGGGGCGGGCTCGTCGAGTATTTCGATGGTTTCAACCAAAGTCTCTGGAGTCTCTTCTATTTTATCTGCTTTATCCTTCTTATTTTTCTTTTTCTTTTTGGCAACAGCTTCTACGTCTTCCACAGCTTCACCCACTTCTTCAACTCCATCTTGAGAGGAGGACTTGTATTTCTTCTTTTTCTTTTTACCAGCAGCTTCTTCATCTTCCAGAGGTTTCGGTTCCACACAGGCTTCTTCTTTCGCTTCTTCAACTTCATCTTGAGAGGAGGACTTGGATTTCTTCTTTTTCTTTTTAGCAATAGTTTCTTCCTCTTCCACGGGTTTTTGTTCCTCACAGGCTTCTTCTCCCACTTTTTCAGCTTCATCTTGAGAGGAGCGTTTAGATTTCTTCTTTTTCTTGGGTTCAGTAATTGGAGTCTCGACTACCCTTTCTGCGCTTTTCTTCTTTTTCTTTTTTATAGGCTCATCTGAGACGCTCTCGGCCTTGCCCTCCTCGACATCTAACTCACTGCCGTTTACCTGAGCCTCACCAACCCCATTCACTGGGGTTGTTCCGTTTTTAAGCCTGTTCTTCATGGCCTCCATTTTCTGCTTGAAATAATCGCTCACGGACAGCCCCGTGCTTACGGTTTGCACGCCTCCAAAATTGGGGGACACATCCTTCTTCTCCTCCTTTGGCTCTTCGACAACTACCGGCGCCACGATATCTTCGGTTGCCTTCTTGCCAAAAATGTTGGCCAGATCCTTTTCGCTGTACCGGGATAGGTCCTTGCCGCGTGTGAACTTTTGGTAATGAACTCGAGCCTTACTTTGCTTTGAGCGCTCTTCGAGCGACATTCCGCTGATGTTCTCCTTGAGTTTCTTTTTAGATGGCTCCTCGGGTTCTTCGGCTTTGAAGCCAAACCCCATCGGTCTGGCCTCCTCTTCCGATTCAGATGCTTTGCCGTTGGCCTCTTTATCGTCTTCGCCGCCGTTCAAAGATTTGAGTAGCCCATTGAAGCCCTCCTCGTGCGTGGTCCACTGGTCATCCCTTGCCTCGTAACCCAGTCCCTCGGCGTCGTTCTTGAAGCGAATGCGAACAAAATCCTTTTCGCCATCCTGCCTGGCGCCCAGACCGTTGCCCTTGGACCAGCCCATTTTCTCCAGCATCTTGGTGCCAAAGCGGTTGTCGTCTAAAAAGAATACAATATTGTAGGTGCCTTGGCACAGCGGGTTTCATTTCAACAATATTTACCCTCGTACAGAGCCTTGCCGCGAGGGCACAGGTTGTACCGCTTGCGGCGTCGTGGTTCTGCCAGCATAGCCATTTCTTTTAATATTATATTCCCGGCAAGGCGTCCGTTTTTTGTATTAAATTAATTTCTTAAAGGCAGTTTATAAACGCGAGCGCACAACACGTGCTATCAGTCATCGATTGTCCGAACAGCTGTTGGCCCGATTGTTCAGTTCCGATTGCATAGTAATAGTCATCACTGCGAAAAGGAAAGACAACACATCTCTAATCAAATTAGTTATTTGTTTTTAGTTTTTAAATTCGCAAACTGCACTCGACTGATAATGGATATAAGCGCCGATGTGGACCGGATTATAGCCCAGGCCCCGGACTGGAACCTGGCCGGCGACTGCGCCCTCCTGGCGCTGATGAAGCGCATTTCTGAGGTCCGTGCGACTCGACTGATTAATCGCTTATCAACAAACCAATTTGATCCAATTTCCCCCCACAGAACTTGTACGAGCGGGGTGAACGGACGTCCCGCAATCTCCAGGAGTTCGAGACGAGTGTCCGACAAGTGGACATATCGCTGAGTAATGCCACCAACAGCCTCCGCTCCCTACAGTTTGGTAACCAGTTTGTGGAATATCGTGTGGAGGAGGTGGATGACGCCGATTTGGCTATGCCCGAGGAGAAGAAGAAGAAGGTTCAATAAACCATTGAGTTATGAGGGGTAATGGTAATTAAGATATCGAATATCTCTTGCAGCCCGAGCCGCCGCCCATGAGCTCTGAGGAAATGGCCAGGGGATTTCTGGACAACAACCTGCGAATGTTCAGAAAGAACTTTGAGCCGGTGACCATTGATGTGCCAGATTCGGATGACGAGGATGCGCCAGTTAGCTCAACGTAAGTAACAAAATTTGTAACATTTATTCTTACTAACAACAAGTGTCACTTATAGTACCATATTCCGCGCCAAGAATCCATACGATGCCATTCCTCTGCCCTACATTATTGGAACAAAGGAGTGGGAAGAGCACAAGTATGCCGGTCTGTATGATAGTGGCGAGAATAGCGGGGATGACAAGTCAGATGAGTTCTCATCCAGCTCCTCGGATGAAAAGGAGTCGGTATCCAAAGGAAGCACTCAACCAGAGAACAAATTCGTAGAGCCCCATCTTTCAGACTCTTCGTCGCTGGCCTCATTTGCCAGAGAGCCAGCCATTGTGTCGCCAGTGAGAACTCATAATCCAGTGCCGGTTGCCACTCCGACTAGGCCTCCTGCTGGACAGGTGCCGGAAGCTGCTATCCGCACTCAGCCGCGTCCGATTATAAGCAGTCAACGCAATCCGCACGAGCGTGACGTGTTTGCCGCGCTCCGACAATCGCCACCTAGTGACGATCCGCCATCGACTTCATCCTCACCCACATCATCGCCAGCTTTTAGAAATACCTCCGCCGGTGGGAGATTGCCCATAGTGTCAACAGCATCGCTGAGCTCCAGCAGCAGCAGTCCGGCCCACCAGCCGCCGCCAAGGCTTTTCGAAGACCCAGAAGCTATAGCTCCCACACAACCTCCCAAGGAGATTGAGGCCAAGCCAAGTCAAATTAAGCGGAAGCCAGTGAACCTCTTCAACGACGATGAGTTTAACTCATTTATGTCGGAAATTGTTGATAAAGTGCAGGCTAAGGCGGGCGCAGCAGAAACAAGGTCAGTGAGAGAACTGGCCAAGGAAAAGAGACCAGTGGAACAAACTGTCAAGCAGGAGGCACCACCTGAACGCATTAATCCAGTGGTGGCCCCTCAAGCAGTGCCCAGGCGTGTAAATCTATTTGATGATAGTCCTCCGCTTAGTCCTTCTTCGAAGCCAGAGTCTCTTTCCAAGAATGCTCCCTCTTTGGGTGCCATTCCAAAGCAGACACCACCCAAGGAGGTCAAGGTAGATCAACCGAAGGCTTCCATTCCTCCCAAAGAACCAGCAAAACCATTACCGAAATCTCTCTTTGATGATGATTTGGAAGACGATGACTTTTTGAGCTCCCTTGCACCCAAAACGAAGCCGGCAGATCAAAAGCAAAGCTCAACACCAAGAGCCTCCCTGTTCGATGATGATGACTTGGACATAAATGACATATTTACCAAGCCAACGCCCACGAATACTAAAAAACTCTCAGAGAGAGTGACTGGAAAGAGCAGTTTGTTCGACGACGATGACCAGGAAGATGACACCGATCTGTTTGGCTCCAAAAAGCCCGTCAAAGTTACACAAAAGGAATCAACAGTCAAAAAGATTGAGCCTCCTCTAGAGGCTCCAAAGAAAAGTCTTTTTGATGACATCGAGGAAGAGGAGCCTCCTTTAGAAGCTCCAAAGAAAAGTCTTTTTGGTGACATCGAGGAAGAGGATTTATTTGGGACACCAAAGGCAAGTGCCCGATATAATGAGTCCCAGCCACTAGAAACGGATGTTGAGATTAAGGAACAAAGCAAACACATTGAGATTGAACCAGAGGCATTAAGCAAAAAAGGAATTACTGTTCAACCCCAACAATTATTATCCAATGCATCAGCTTCACCTGCCTTTAGAGAATCACCTCCACCCATTGAAAGTTTGGAGGCAACTCCCTCTGAAGGAGAAAAGGGGAATAATTTTAATGATGGTGCTGAATCCCCACCCAAGCCTCCTCTAACTAAACTTCCAGATTTATTTTCTGAAGACTTTAGCGATGAGGAGCCTTTTCTGGAATCCTCAAATGTAAAAACTAGGCCAAAAGGTGCTAGTGAAACTAAAGAAGTTATTAAAACCATAGTGGAAAATGTTGAAGATAAAAAGGAAGAAGAAACTGTGGTTAAATCTACTGATTTGTTCAATGAAGATTCCAGCGATGAAGATCCGTTTTTGGGTGCATCATTCAAAGCTAAGGATGTGCCATTGGGTACAGCAGACACCAAGGAATTAATGAAGCCAAACAAAGACCAGTTGGTTGAAGAGATTAAGCCAAAGGAGCTACCCCACAAACTGCCAGAGAACAAAAAAGATGATGAGCTAACCGTCAAGGAAAAGACAATATTTACTCCAGAAATTATTGCGCCCGTTTCTGAAACACCTCCACCCGATGATCACCAAGATCCCATTATAGCAATGGTAGCCGATATCTCCTCCAAGTCCCCGAAAGAAGATTCGACTACCAGGAAGCCAGCAGATTTGGCTGCTGCCCAGCAAATCATGCAGAATTATTCGAGCCTCTTCTCAGATGAACCACCAGATGATAGTGAGTTTTTCCAAACTCTCGGCAGTAGCAGCAGCGGTCTCAGTAGTCTTAGTGCCTCGAAAATCTTTGACAACGAACACGACTTCTTCGAGCCTGCCTTACCAAAGATTCCGAGTGCCACAAAGTCATCGGCCACGACGCCAGGAGACCAACCTCCGGCAACATCGGACTACGGAGGCATGCGTTTATTTAGCGATGTTCCACCCGAAGATGAGGACGACATCGATGAGCCTAGCTCAGCAGCAACCAAGCAGACGGAGGATGTGGCACCAACCACTACAACCCGTATACATACGATTTTCTACGATGACTTTAGTGAAACTGCAAGAGCAAGTTCACTTCAACCATCGCAGCAGACTTCTCCTTACGATGAGGAGCCACCACTATCAGGAGATGAACCTGATCGCAGCAAAGCCAAGGAGACGTCCGATTCGCCCAATCCTTCGTCACCCGTCAAGAAATTAAAAATGCCCAACATCAAGATCAATGTGCAGGCCCTACTTCCTGGCTCGGGAGGAGGTCCTCCAAAACTGCTTAAGAAACAGGAGTCATCGAGCTTTGAAGAGAGTCTTCAAGCGGAATCTCCGCCAGAGTCTATCCGAAAACCCACTGATATTCCTCCAGCAGAGGGAGGCTTGCAGCATGTAAACAAAACACGCGCTAGAGGACCTCCCAAGAGAAGGCCTTCAACCAGAAAGGGAAGGCAGGAGAACTATGTTAAAAGCTTGATTGAAGATGAGCAGGGACCAGCACAAGCGGCTTTGCTGCAAGATCAGCCATCGTCCAAGCCTCTTTCCTTTACAAAATCGGTTGAAGTTGAGGTAAATTCTCCTTCCTCTACCGTTTCTGCTCCAAGCCAAACAATAAGACCTCCCAAGGCAAAGGATTCCTTTTTAGATAGGCCTGATGATGACGACTCTCTTTTTGGTTCTGTCATCACAAAAACCTTTCCTTCTGCAAAGTCAACTGATGGAAAGATGTCTGTAACTGCAGCTTCTGTTTCAGCAACGCCCAATAGGCAATTAGTGATACCCAAAAAGAATAATGATCCGCCAGCTTCATATCGATCATTTTTGGACAGCCCAGACGAAGATGATTCCTTTTTCAGTTCCTCTGACAAAAAGACGCCACCGCTTCCGAAGAACTCTACGGAAGATAAGGAACTGACAATCCCCAATGAAACTCCTCAGGTGCATCGAGATCCACCAAAGGTGGCTAGTTCATTTTTGGACAGCTCAGATGATGATGATTTCCTATTTAGTCCACCCAAGGCACCTATTGCGCAAACTAAATCTGCAGCTCCTGTAATAGAGAAGCATCCTGATGCCGATACAGCGGTACCATCTTCTTCAACGCTCCCCAAAACCAAAGAGCCTCCAAAAGAACAAATTAAGCCCAAGTCCCAAGTTGTACCTAAACTGTTTGATGACAGCGACGATGACAATGATCTGTTTGCAAGTGCCTCAGGGCCGGCGCCTGCGGTCAGTGTACCATCTTCCAGCCGGCCAGTTCAAGCAAAGCAACCAGCGAAACCAGTTGCAACTGCAAGTTCTCTCTTTAGCAGCGACGAGGATGATGCAAAGGCGCCGGATAATACGCTCCCCAAGAAGAAGTTGCCCATCAAAACAAGCAAAAGCCTCTTCAGCGACGATGACGACGACGATGATGATCTGTTTGGAGGAGGCAGCATCCGTAAAGCCAGCACAGTTAAAAAAGCAAAACCTATAGCCCGGCAAGTATCAAAACCGGCTCCGAGTAAAACTCCCACAGCTGCAGCCACCATTCCCGAAAGTATCAGCGATAATCCCTTGGCGGATCTTCTCGATGTCGAGTAAAAACACATGATTGCCTTTAATATCAAATATGTACAGTAGTCGATCTGTGGATGGTTAGACTGTCGACCAGAGTATTGTTATTCGTATCCCTAGAAACTATAATAAACGATGAATGTGTCAAAGTCGATAAGCGGTCGATTCTTAATTCTAAACATGGGGATATGCTGTGAGCATGTTTCGCGTAGATCGATGATTTAACCAGTGACTCTTTCCTCTCTTCTAACGGAATAACGTTAATTTAGAAACCCGATCAAAGCGCGGTATTTGGATTCTCCCAGTTAAACGTTAGTCTACGAACTGAAACTGAGTTAGCTTGTGGCTCTTTGGTCGTTATTCCGAGGAATCTCATTCAAGATCGAGCATCTCTTACAAGTATTGAGTTAACCTAAAGCGCTGATTGATATTCTACTTTGGATCTGGCTCCGGGACTCTGGCTCAGAGTGCTACATCGCGATACTTCCGGTAGTCGTCGGACTCGTTGCCCAGTGACAGCTTGCTGTTGGCTGTGATGTACGGATTGGCATAGTTGGCGTAGCCAAAGCCTCCGTAATACTGCAGCTGTTGGCTGTGGGTAGAGCCACGTCTTTGCAGCGGTTGTGCCAGTACGGTGCCGGCGAATCCACCCGTGGAACTGCAATTGGATGGCCTCCGGTAGATGCCACCAGCCTGTTGGTGGAGCATATGTTGCTGCTGCTGCTGATGGAGTAGCATGGCCAGGTAGTACTGCTGCTGCTGCGTGTAGTTCTGGAGCAGATTATTTCCATAGGCATTGAGGTCGTTTTGCACCTTGCTGATCCCGTCCAGATTTTCCAGGGATACACAATTGCGGGAGAGCTTGCCCGGCGGAGGCTGTTTGTGGCTGCCTCTGGGGCGATGGTGGTTCCGCTGCTGAACGGGTGGCGGTGTCAACTGCTTGGGCTCGATGGAGCAATATATGGGATCGTTGCTAGCGGAACCAATTAGGGAGGGTGGTGAGGGTCGGTGCGAATCCTGCAGATTGTTCTTCAGATCATCAATGGTTATATTGAAGTACTTGGCATTCTTGTCCTCCGTATCCAGCACATGTCGGGGATTGTACATCCCCGGCAATGTGCAGCGCAAATCCATCAGAGACTGAGCGCGATGACCACCAGGTGCTGCTCCAGACCCACCTCGTTGCATCATGGTGGCGTTATTAAACTGCTGTGCCAAAGCTGGCGCAAACATGCTGGCGTTGAACTCGTTCTGGGAACCGAAAGCTTGACTTCCGCCGCACTGGTTATTTAGTGCCAGACCTGGGCCCAGGGGCAGCTTGTTGCCTCCAGTCTCGTCGCACAACTGGTAGCCGGCATTCTCGAACCCGCTCAACCGCTGGCTGGAGCGCCGGGAATCTGCCTTGGTCATTGGAACACTGGGTGCGGGCGTTTGTAGGGATAGTCGCGTGGCCAGTCCCTGTAATTGGCTGAGAACCTGCGTTTCACGTCGCCAACGAATGCCCGTGGGAATCACGCAGATCAGGGCGAAGCAGTTGATGATCAGGCGAATCAGGTAGCTGGTAAGTTCCGTCAACCCATGCACAGACTGCAGACCCTGGAAGAGGAGACAATGGATGATCATTTAATTAAGCAAAGCATTCCCTATAGGATCCTGTACTTACCCAGTGCTGGGTGGTCATGAGCATAACAAAGACCAGCTCCGGTATGGAGAGCAGCCCGATAATGCCCGACCAGGCAAAAAGGGGCCAGCACAGCCCACTGACCAGGCCGTGGATGAGGATCGTTGTGGCCACGAACATCACGAAATAGAGCGAACACAAGGTGTAAGCGGCAAAGGGCAGCTCCCCATGGGCCTCCAGTATCCAAGAAACCTCGCACGAGAAGGCCCCCAGATAGACGATCTGCGGTGTGGGAAGAGTAGGAAGAGAAATGGAAATTAACCGAGATTCGCAGAAGAAAAGCGAAAACATAAATCAGGCAATGGCAGACAAGCAATGGGGATGATTGCATACGAAAAACCGGAGACAACTGTGCTCCGCAACCATCCATCAATCAATTAATGAGCTCCAAACTCTCCGCCTCCCCCTTAACGACCGACTGGCCTGTCGTCGTCGTCGTCTGGCCTGTCAACTTGGCTGGCAACAAAAAACGATAAAGTTTTTACATCTGGCACGATGAGCAAAAAGCGATTTCATTTCATTTTCACTTAATGGAGCAAATACGTTTTCACACTGATAACGGTAACGGACGGACAATTGGGACATTCGGAAGGAGAAAGATGGGGGAGATACAGAGATCTCCGTGTGGAAGTGATATATATGACGGACATACTCAAATATCAATCGAGTTACTTACCAGCAGAAGAACTGCCACCACGCAGCAGATAATGAATAGATTTGCCTTTATGAAGCGCTCCATAATGCGTTCGTTCCAAAAGTTTTGTATGCTATTGCCGTTGCCCGGCGGCCGCTTCTTCAATGAGGACGGCGACTGCTTTTCACTGGTCTTTTGATAATTCATTATTCGTGTTTCGGTTTCGGTTGCGGTTGCGATTGCCGTTGCGATTGCGGTTGCGATGTTTGTCGAAGACGGTGGAAGATATGTGTGTTCAGACAGGTGTTAGAGCGGTTTTCAAGAGAAATTATGCTGCCTAGCGGGAGGATGGTGTGGCTGGTGGCCTTGGTTCCCCTTCGGGAGGAGGTCAGTGGTGTAAGTGATGCGATGCGATGCGAAGCGATGGTGGAGTTCTAGTTCTTGGTTTATGTTTGAATGGGTTTCGAGTCCAGACCGCGCTCTTGTGGGTTGAATGAAAGCGTTAAGCGGCCTAATTGAGCCGTGTCATGCTAGGCTGGTGCTGAAATGAGAATCCGAATGAGTGCCAAGCTTCTCCCATGAGTCCAGTTCGATACCCAAACAAAAGACTTAGGCAACGAACTTGTTTTGGATGCTACACATACTACGAACGGGCAAGCAAAAGAAGCACATCCACACAGCGTAGCTAACACTGGGCTAACGGCTTGTTCCATATTATTAAGAAGATTTTCACTTTTCTACAACACAAAAAAAAAAAAAACAAGTCAGTTCGTTGGCCAAGTCTGTGTTGTTTGGCTTCAAGCAAATATTTGACTCTAAACAATCAGTGGAGCGTGCGCCATATTAGACAGAAGAGGAAGCTTCTGGTTAAACACTGACACTGTTTAACTGATGTCAGTTAACTGCTGGCTGCCGCCTTATGTCATGACAAATGAATTCGCCAACTCGGCAATACCCAAATCAATTAATCAATTACACCGAGCTACAAAAAGGGAAGAGCTTCACCCATTTTCTTATTGCAACTATTGGGGTCTAACGATATTTAAGGAAAGTAGTAGCCTTGGATTTAATGAAGATATATAGATGAAAGTGGAAACTTTTAACCAGAAAATACAACCTAGAAAGGAGAAGACAGAACAAGACTAAAAGAAACCATAAATAAATATACAAGAAATAAGGAAATAAATATCTTAAAGCTTTAAATTATTTACATTTAATTCAAAACAGACAAGAAAAGCTCAAATTTCATCAAGAAATACTCGCAAAGAGGCATTCGGGGCCACTTGAAATAAAAAACCCAACCAATTATCGCCTTAGGCTGTGTTGCCGAGTGTAAACAATTGAGACGCCTCGCCAACACATCACCCAGAGCCCAGTTAGCCGCTTAGTCGGATACGGCAATCTGCCCATTAATAGACGGCGTCATCAAAATAGAGGCGACGAACTTGCTGTCAATGCCGTCAGCACGCAGGTGCGCCAGCTCATCATTCTCTGCTGCCCATCGCGGTCTGCGCTAATCCAGCTCGCGTGCGTCTGTGTGGAGGCGTCTCCTCCACTTGGCGGGCATGGGTTGGGTGCTCCCCAAAAGGAGCGACGCAATGCTACGCGCCGGATATGCGCACCTTAAAGTGTCAAGCAGTGACTTGCCCCCATTGACATTCCGACGACGTTGCAAGACCCCCTCGCTGGGGCTCTTTCCTGTCCCGCTTTTGGCTTTCTTTTGCTGGTCGCGGAAAGAATTGCAAGTCAACTTTGTTTTTATTGCTAATTAGCTGGACAAACTGATTCCAGCGGGGCTGTCCGGTTTTTCGGGGGCAGAACTCGGTCTCGAAACGAGTTTCGGCTGAGACAGATCTCAGCCATTAGCATCCATAGCCGGGAAAAGGTGGCAAGCGAATTCGCATCGCCCTTGAGTGAATGCCACACCCATGCGCGGAGACATGGAGACCCCTTGCCAGCGAGTTGGTTACGAAATTATGCAGATCCAACATAATCTCTGTGAACCTCGTGTGACCGAAAAATGCGAGCAGCGTTTCAAAATATTTTTTAGCTTTTTGCATTGTATTCCCCACATTGCCGCGGGCAATTAAATTAATTTAATTTCGTTATTGTTGGTCGTATTTATGCATTCGCTCTGTGTGTCTGTCTGCATGACGAGTTCAATAGCATAAGTGCAACAATGTGAATGCCTGAATAAGCACAACAATGCAGCACCGGGGCAAAGTTATGCAAATTGTTGTTATGAAGTCGATGTAAATCGGAATGGAATCGAAATGAATAGCCCAATGCGTTACCGTTATAGTTATGCTGTGCGTTTCAAAATGCAATCATCTATCTATCAGGCATATGTATCGATGCGATGTAAAGCCTACCTTTCACTTTGCAGTGTTATTATTATTATTGTTATGGCAGTTACACAGAAGAGGAGATACCAAAAAAAATAAGTGAACAATAAGCGCGGATCGTAGAAATTATCAGTCAAGCAAGAAACGATTTCTCAGCGACTACGACGACGCACACTCACATGCGTCCGACCAAATTGTTCAGCGTTGAGTCATGCCACCAGGTAGGTACGGCTCTTGAAATTGTCGCTCATGCAAATTGCGTCGCCCGACTTCGAGGGAAGCTTTAATGGGCCATATAACACCACCGTTGAGAGGTGGTTCTTGGCACTTTTACTGCTCGCACAAATTGAATAAAGCCGAAGAACTCGTTTGGATCATCGCGCAAAAGCGAAATGCGCTCGGCCACAATTATGCTTTGATTGTTATTTAATTGTACAACGGTTAGGCCACAAGTAGCAGCAGCAAGAGCACCAGCAGAAGCACCAGCACCAGGTCAAGTCATCAAGTCAAAGTTGACGAACGTGAGAATCGCGGCTAGATGTACGCCTGTCTTTGGGTCACTCACTCACTCTCGCACTCGTGAAAAAGCCGTAACATACGCCGCGCTAACGGTACGCTTTAAGTTGGCGCGCTTACAAACAGTTAAAAGTGAAATTCGAATGACTGAGGAAACGAACTGCGTTCGCCGAACGATCTCTGCGAGCACCGCGCCAGCTGAGCGAGCGCTACGACGGCTGTTTGGCAACTGAAGAGCGCTTCCAGCTCGAGTTCGAGCTCTGCCCTGGCTCTGTCGTTTTGTTGATTTACATTTTTCTGTGCTTGGTTTTCGTTTATTTTCGCCTGCCGTGCCGCAAGTTCACTCGCCCTGCCTCCACTTCCAACAATTAAATCTTAATTTCTAACTGGCAATGATGCTCCCTAGCATTTGCATAATTTGATGGCAAACCAAAACAAAGGCCAGACTTAAAATGAGGCCTAACGGTCATACTTTTGTTTGGGCCAGCTTTTTGAGCCTGATAACAAATGGTCTTGGCCGCTGCAGCAGCAGCAGCTGCTTGTTCTAATTAAAGCTCGCCGGGGTTTCTTTTCTTTTTTATCTCGTTTTCGTTTATTCAAAATTCAATTTGTGAGTGTTGTTTCTTTACTAGCTATTGTGCCGCTGATATATGTATGTATGTTTGTGTGTAATTCTTTTGTTGTTTCCCCCCCTTTCTTTGGGGTAAATTAAACTTAAATATGGAATTCAAATGTCAACTCAAATTGGATTCAATTCCACTCAGTCTCTGACTATCTAAGAGTAACAAAATTAATTAGGTTTCATGGGTTTTAAATGCCTAGCTAATAGCTAATAGCTTCAGGATTGTTTCAAACTAATCTTTGACATCAACTCATCGTTTTATTCTGTCTCCTCTATAACGCAAGCAGCTGCAGCTCCATTCTGTTCAGGTTGTTCGGCCGGAGCACAGCTATCCAGCACTGCGCCCAGCTGCCCAATGCGCTTAATCTGCTCCATTAGATCGGCTATTTCGGGAGTGCAGTTGCGGAACTTCCTCAAAAAGGTATAGCCACGCAGCATCTCGTTGTCCAAAACGCATCTGTAAAGGGAGATTTCTTTAGATTTTGCTTTATGAAACCACAATCAACTCCACTTACATTAGGGCCGCCGCTGCATAGTTGCCTGTGCCCTCCAGTTGGTCTAGCCAACGGTTAATAATGGTTTTAATTATGGGATCTGTGGCTGGCAAGCAAATTCGGGCATGTACCAGGGCCTCCTTGTAATACTCATTGGCCAGGAACAGTTCGATGGCTTCCTTCTGCATTCCCAAGCTAAGGAGGTAAGTGGCTGCGTGCATGATGTAACCATTCTCCTCCATCTGCTTGGCATACACGCGGCAACAGTCCTGCCAGAGTCTGAAAAGAAATCATACCTATTGAATATCGATATTCAATATTCATGAACTAAGAACTTACGCAAAAGACACCGAAGGAGCTACGGAAAGATGCCACTCCGTCAGAGTCTTGTTGGCCATATGTTCCTCCAGTTCCTCACGCAGCTTGAACGTGGATATGACTAGGGAAAGGGGGGATATGTCCTTTGTGTTTGACTGCTTAAGGTTGCTTACTGAAAAATGATTTTAGAAGGTCAAAGAATTATGGGAATACAGATAATTTGTGTAAATTCAACTTACATTCTATGGAAATGAGCTTCTTGGCCGTCACTTTGGTACTAAATAGCTTGGATATAAGCACTGACTTGTCTATCTTAGCCGCATCTTCAGTCAGAACAATGGCCAGCTTCTCAAGGGCGCTCTTGTTGAGCTCCTTACCAGCGAGGTAGAGACAGGTGCGGGAATGCTAAGGGTTACAAAATTATTAAACTTGGCTCCTAAAAGTATAAATCCCTCTATATACTTACAATAAGCAAACTGTCAGGCGGGTTATTGGACTCTAATTCCTTGCATTTTAAGCACTCCTTTGTGGTATTTAATTGCTGCTTCTTGTCCAGGCTGAGTGCTTCCAGCATTTCCTCCACCGGAGTCTCATTTTCTAGTGAGTCCTTAGTTAGGTTCTCACTCGCTGGTGCCTCTGATTCCTTTGCCTTCTCCACATTCTTGCTGGGAGCCTCAGCTTCCACCCTAGATTCCCTATTACGTTGGTTGCGCCGCTGTCGCTTCTTATCGTTCTTGGTTAGAACCGGAGCATAGGGCAAGTTCAGGGACTTGCTGGCCCACTTAACCTTGAGCAACGGATCCACCTTGGAGCAGATAGTTTTCTCATTTTCGGCTAAAGCAGTTTTGATGTCGATTAACTCAATAGAGATTGCCTTGCCGGAACACATGATAATGTTCTCGTTGGAGGGCAAAAACATGCCGCACCACATGGGGCAGTGATAGGTGATGGTCAGTGGTGGCTTTTCCGGCTCATTAGTGTTCCACATGCATACCTTTCCCTCGATGTGGAAGGAGAGAAGGATGTTGACTTTGCTCTGACTCCACCTCAGGGAAGTAACAGAAGCCTTATCTGCATTGGCCGTGAAAGTGTGAAGCGTTGTCCAATTGCGATCCGCCGGTTGGAACTCCATTACGTATATAAACTTGTCATTGCCCGCCACAGCGAATTTATTATTGTCCAAGGGACTCCACACGATGTCGCACACATAACGTGACAGCAGGGCCGACTGGCGGATGAACGGACTCCAGGCCTGGCCGGCTCCACTGGTGCGTTCATGCAGCTGCAACATGCCATCATCGGTGCCAATGAAAAGAAACGATCCACGAACGCTGAGGTAGCTGGGCCGAGAGATGTGGTTTAGCATGTAGGGATCTGGTTGTGGAATCAAAATTTAGAAATTATAATTAAGTAAAGCTAGAGAGGCACAAAACGAGAAGCAATTTAAGTACACCCTTAACTCAACAGCTGTACCAACATTAACCTTACATTTTCCAAAGGTAAAAGCTCTTAGGTAGGGTGGGTAACCACCAGCAACCAAAAATAACAAATCAGTCAGTCACAAACACAACTTTCATAGTCAATTTTTCCCCTGAAATAAATTATTCGTTCGGTTTGTTGGCGAAAAATTGTTAAAATGCCGAGACACAGGACACTGGTGGACATTGGCCACCGCATCATGAAGCGCTTCCAACAACTGGACCTGGATGTGGGCGAGGAGTTCATCATCTTTGCCGTTCACCTGCTGGCCAGGGATTTGCGTCGGGGCCTGCTCAAAACAGACCTGGACAAGCCCACTGCCTGTGCCATTAACGCGTTTGTGAACAGCATTGTGGATAGCTACGTGGATCCCAAGGATTGCACCATGGCGAATATGAAGATGGCGTGGGTGATGAAGAAGGGCGTGACCATCGACCTGCAGTATGTCAAAAGCCAGTACGAGGAGAAGTTTCAGATAGAGCTGCAGGTGCTCATAGATGACATTCTTCAGTACCCGGAAACCTGCAACAAGCTGCAGCTGGACCAGCTCTTCGCGAAGATGCAGGTTTTCATCGTGGCCTGCTATAACTTGGGCTCGCCCAAGAATCATGTGCTGCTCAAGCTTACGGCCCAGGCTTTGAATAGCGTCATTGGACGCAGTGATCTGCAGAATTATGTTTTGAAGAAGAAATACCACAGAATGGAGTATTTGCAGCGTTTGGCAGCTACGGTGGGCGGGATCGTAATCTATAATAATGATGGCCCAGATGGAGATCGGGAGAATGTGAGAAGTGGTAAGAGAATCAACTGTTTACTTGACAATTAGCTCGTTCTTTTAATTGTTCTGATATGGTCTTGGATTAGCAACTTTCTACTATAAAATTAACTAAAAATATATGTATTTTAGTGGTTGATGATCTTGAAATGGCCCAAAAGAACACAAATGCCGCCTTTAGAGCCAGCATGGAGCAGGCAGTCAAGATGCGATCCCTTTGCCAAGCGGCCGTCGATGATCTGATTCATATTGACCACAAGGAAGAGACCCTAACCTACGGAGTGCCTTTGGGGCATATGGATCGTCTAAATCAATACACCTTGACCTATTGCATGATGCATCGATGCTTGACCACCCTGAACGAGAGCTACGAGAGCACTCAGTACCTGGTCGAGGTGGAGCAGAAGCGCTACACCTGCGTGGTGGCCAAGATAAATGATGCGCTCTCAATGCGCACCGCAATTGATTCGGAATTGATCTTTGTAAGTGAATTATCCTATATGGTTTTTTTAGCTGAAATCTGTAATCTTTAATCCCCTCCCTTAGCCACACTTTGTATACTTGTCCCAGGTATGGGGCAATCTCAACAACTATCTTAGTCACATTGTGGAGCTAAACAAACTGAGGGAGCAGGTGGAGGCGCTGGTTGTCGATGACTTGATTACCATGGCCAAGGACACGATTAGCGAGCTGCAGGCTTTGAGCCAGCGCATCAAAAAGCCCAAGATATGCGCTTTTGAGGAGAGAATAGAGGCCGTTAAGGACCTACAGACCGATGGAAACTTTTGCAACCTGGCCAAGGCAGACATTAAGGAGTTCTGCTCCTTAGCTCTGACCGTAACCAATGGCCTGCTGCTGCCGGCACAGGTGACCAGGAAATTGTGCTCCAATGTGGATATAACCTTTGGCTTTCGGGATCCCAGATATGCTAGGTTTGCCGAGCTTCGTTTCGAACCCTTTATCGCCGGCCTCCGAAGGGTTATCTTCAACAGTGCCAATCTGGCGCTGCTTTTCAAGCTAGATGATGATCTCATAGCCCAGGAGCTGCAGGATCTGATCGTCGAGCCCCCAAAACAAAGTGATTTCAATGGGCAAACGGAGATGGTCATCACCAACGACCTGACGCCATCCAACTGGATCAATGTCACGTGGAATGCGTGGGACTACCACAGGGAGACCATACACTTGGCCAACATACGCCAGCGGCAGACGCACGACACGCAGACCAAGGTCAGCTACGGGCAGCGAAACGCCCAGAATCAAACCTACAACACTCGACAGCACATGTGAGGCATACAATTTCAACTCACCGCCCTTTATTTTGTCCAAGTCAAAGATGCCGAGCTGGCGATTCACGATAAAGTAGATGTAGTGGTCCTGCCAGACCAGGGAGTACACTTCCTTCTTCTGCGGCGTCCTCAAGACGGTCTTAACCTTCATCATCTCCACATCAAGGATGCCCACCTATTTAGGTTTATATTTGATTAGTTTCTGAGGTTAACAGTTAATAAAGAAGCAACTTACAGTTCCCTCAAAGGTGCCAAAGGCCAGCTGCAAACAGTCGGGACTCCAGGCCAGGGAGTACACATTGGTGTTGACAAACACGCTGTCGATGGGAAGGCAGCTGGTCGAGAGCTTTGAAATGTCAAAGATGCCAATACGGCGGTCAGAGCAACCCAAAGCGATTCTAAACGAAAAAGAAAATTAGTTTGGGAAAAAATTACAATGTTGATTGCTCTCACTTGTTCATATCATCCGGACACTCGGCCATTGCCCGCACTCCGAGATGCACTGTGCCATAGGTGGCACTCACTTGGCCAGTTTGGGGTTTCATTGTAACAATCTGGCGATTGTTCTTGCACAACCATATCTCCTTCTTGTTGGGGTGACAGGCAAACGTAAAGATATCCTGCTCCCGGCAACTGTGGACTCGGTCCTTGCTAATCTTGTAGCGCAGCATCTTGCGGTCAAACTCCAGGGACCAGAAGAACAACTGGTTACGACTGAGGCTCACTATGGTATCGCCGCTCAGCCAAAAGACGTTGTTGAGCTTGCCCGTGGCCTTGCTCTTGCTGTAGTTCCTCCCGGAATGGGCTCCCGTGTTGGCGTTCCAGATCATCATGACCTCATTCCCGTCAATGGAGGCCAGCAGAATGTCGGGCCGTGTGGTCACTGACGAGCTAAGTGTTTCGGTACTGCCAGCAGCCGTCACTTGGAGATTGCTCGGCGGCTCGGGCTTGGCCTGAGGTGTTTCGGTTTCTGAGGCATGGACCTCGGCCTGGTGGTAGATGTGATGCAGCACCTCGCGTTTGGGCTTTGCGGCCTCTCCATCGACGATCACAGCATCGTCGCTGGAGGAACTGTATTGAATGACCTCCAGACTGCCTTCGGTGGAATCGCTGATATCCTGGCGATTGCTGGCGGTGCTTGCATCGCTCAGCGGGCCCGAAGGCTTCGTGGGTTCACAGTCATTCAAGGTGACTTCTACGTGCTCAAGGCTATCGTCCTGTTTATGAGCCATCAGATCCGCCTTCATGTTCTCGCAGGCTTCCACGTAATCCAGGGCAGCGGTACTGGCTGGCTTCTCCAGGCCAACAAAGTCTCCGCAGATTTCGGTAGATTTGCGTCGCTCTGCAGTGGGTGCCCCGAACTCACCCTCCAGATGATCAAAGTTGTAAATGTCAAACAAATCGTCGGATTCGGCGGCCCGGGATTTAAGCAGCGGCGGTGGTTTCGGCTTGGACTTCTCCTCCTCTTTACCATTGCGACTGCGCCACTGCTCAGCTCTCGAGGACAGCTCATTGAGGTTCTCCTCCAGGGGAGCGTTCACCTCTTGCCAGGATAGGCCGCAGATCGGTGATTTGTGGCCAGTGAACTTGTAGACGACGCCCATCTTGAGCAAGTCGCAGACCAGAACGTTTCCCATTGCAGTTCCCACGGCAAATATGTTGTCGTTGTAGGGGGAAGCGCGCAGCTGGGTGAGCTGATGGTTCCGGGGCGACAGGAACGTCGGCCGGCGGCAGTATGAGTTTGAGGCCGCGCAATAGATGACCAGGTCGTTGGCATCTATCGACAGTATGCTCCCGTTGGCCCGATAGCTCATCAGCACGGAGCTGGCGGTGTGGTAGACTGATCGGGAGTCGCGCGCCTCTTGCTGATGCTGGTGAGCCTTGTGCCCGGTGACAGCCTCGCCCAGTAGGCAGTCCCAGACCTGCACGCTCAAGTCATCGCCGACTATGGCGAACTGCTTGTTCGGGGCGCCCCACATAGGGCTCACGTCGAGGGCCAAAATGTTGATGCGCGTTGACATGGTCGCCACCAGAACCTGCTCGTTGCCGCATGCCGGCGGAGCCGCTATGTAGTTAATACAGCGCAAGCCGGCGTACAGAAATCCCCCGTCCGGAGTCGCCGCCGCCAGCGCTCCGTTGGACGGCGGAGTGGGCACGTTGTGGTACGTTACCTGCGAGTTCATGACGAGGAAAAAGAACTCAAGACGAACAGAAATAAACACAGCTTCCCGCTAACATTTGGCGTCGAGGATTTTTTCGCAACCGCTAGTGTTAGAAAGCTTTGCAAGTTTAGCCAGAGCTGCCACCTGTTGTTAAAAGAGAACCATGACCGGCCATCTTCGGAGCATCTTCCTCCGGGGGCATCGAAAAATACTTTATTGGTTCTATTCGCGTCACAATAGCGGTGTGTCCGCAGGGCTATCTTCGCTTTTAAAACTTCTTCAAAAATGGCGCTCTCGTGACCAGAGGCCTGGCAAGGCCAGTGGTTTAAAACATAAAAGTCTGGCAACGCTGCGTATAATTTTCATACGATCTTTCCAACACTATTTTGCGTTTTGTGTGAATGGTCACCAGCAGGTAGATAAGAAGAAGCACACAATAACAACGCAAAAAAGTTGGAAAACTCCAGAAAAAAAACCCTCTCGAACAGAAGCGAAGAGAAATCAACAAACAATGGATGCTAAACGCGAGAGAAAGTCGTCTTTGGTATGAAGTTTGCATCCCCATTAAAAGAAGAAAGAAAACCCTGATAGAAGTGCGATTTTCAGGCCCCACTTTCCCCCTGCCCCATTCCGGACATCACCGATGACGACTTGGTCAGCATCTCCGTCCGAGACCTCAACCGGACCCTCAAGATGCGCGGCCTGAACCGCGAGGAGATCGTGCGGATGAAGCAGCGGCGGCGCACGCTGAAGAACCGTGGCTACGCCGCCAGCTGCCGCATCAAGCGGATCGAGCAGAAGGACGAACTGGAGACCAAGAAGTCGTACGAGTGGACGGAGCTGGAACAGATGCACGAGGACAACGAGCAGATCCGGCGCGAGGTGGGCAACTGGAAGAACAAGTACAAGGCCCTGCTGCAGTTTGCCATCCAGAACGAGATCCCTATTCCGAGCGAGCTGGAGGGGCACTGATTCGATCCAACGCCAACCTGTCACATTCCTTTCCAGTCAAAAATAAACCTAAATAAAAAATAAAAAAAAAACAACACCTGTAACTAAAGTACAATAACTGGAAAATTCCCCTGTATACCGACCGAAATAAAGAGAAAAAGCAAGAAATAGTCTGTGCCACTGAGGATACCTGTATTTTCCGAGCATAAACAAAGCCCGTGTCGGCGTTCCCTGTGAATGCAAAATCGCCGGGGAGCACAGAAAGCAGACGAAACGCTTGTTATGTATTCACGTCAATAGCATCTAGGTCCAGTTGTCAGCCAATCAAAATCCGAAGGCTGGGCTAGCACGGCCCCAACCAGGTGTCAGAGGTGCCCCACAGACAATTTGAAGGCCCTTCCACAGACTCATTGACGCCCCCCCACACATGGCATTTCGCTTCTTTGGCAAATCCCTCCTCTACGGACTGCCGCTGGGCATCACGTTCCTGGACTGCGTGGGCTATGTGGCCAGAGTGGAGGGTGAGTGGTGTCCAAGGGTTACATATATGCTCCATTACAAATATAGTGCCTTCTCCACAGGAATTTCCATGCAACCGGCTCTGAATCCGGTGGCTGATGAGCGGGACTACGTGTTCCTTATGCGCTGGGGCACGCACAACAGCCAATTGGAACGCGGCGATATAATTTCACTCATCTCCCCCAAGGATCCCGCCCAGAAGATCATTAAGCGCGTGGTGGGATTGCAGGGCGATGTGGTGTCCACGCTGGGCTACAAGCAGGAGGTTGTGCGCGTGCCCGAGGGCCATTGCTGGGTGGAGGGTGATCACACCGGCCACTCGATGGACAGCAATACCTTTGGACCGGTGGCCATGGGTCTAATGTCCGCGAGAGCGGTGGCCATTGTCTGGCCGCCGGAGCGTTGGCAGCTGCTGCACAATGAGCTGCCGCGTCGCCGGAGGCCCATCCAGGCGGCCAAGGGTAACTACTATAACTAGACTGACCAACCGGCGGGGAGACCCAGCTCTGGACCCAAGGATAGTTCCAATTGTGTACATACAAATGTTCAAAAGCCACCACACAAGCATATATTTTATAAATAATTGTGTTCCCGCAAGAGAGCCCACATAGGACGTTCTAAATTATAAATTAAAGTAAAAAGCCAAAGAATTATGTTTAGTTTTCTTTATATTTTAGTTTAGACTGGAGTCTTGTCCTAGATTCAATGCAAGGAGAGGTTATAACTATTGATTTCAAGGATATAATATTCAGAATGCAAGTCCTGGACGTTGCATTTTATTTTAAAACTATGAAAAACTATAAATTGTTTGTGAAATGTAACATAATATGATTTTATAAAGAATCAAAGAAATGTAAATATAATAAAAACTCATGTATTCTAAATAATATCCCGTGACCGGATGCCGAATTCCTCCATTACGGCCTCCGTTTGCTTCAGGGCCACACCTGCTCTTACAATCTCGTAGTAGCCGGGAGTGGCCAGGTCGATCACCGTGGAGGCCAGACGCCGCTCCTCAGTCAGACCAATTTGGCCGGCATCGAAGACAGCCCCCAATTGGGGCCAGAGAGAACGGAACTCGGACACCTGCAGGCTGCTGGGGGCACTGGAGCGATTGGCGCTGGTCAGGGCCAGCGGCTGTTCGTGCCACACGGCGCACAGGTCGCGCATAAACTTAAAGTCTGGAATACGTATACCGATCTTGGAGGTGCTGGGATTTAGGAACCTATTGCTCAGCGCGGGCGTCCGCTCGATCACGATGGTCAGGGGGCCCGGGAGCAAACGAGTTAGCAGCTCGTCGCTGAGGTGGGCAGCCTGGCCAAAGCGACGGAGGGCGGCGTTGTTGTGCACGCAGATGGCCACCGGCTTGTGTTCGTCCCTGCCCTTGATCTCGTACAGGCGCTGGATGGCCTGCTCGTTGTTGGCGTCGCAGGCCAAGCCGTAAACAGTGTCTGTGGGAAGGCCTATAACCTGGCCGCTCAGCAGACAGTGGCGGGCCAGCTGGAGTGCCGATCCATCTGTCACAGGGCACACAGCGGTCTCCGCCTTCTCCCTCGCCTGCGGCTGCATTGGGATGGTGGACTTGGGGCGGGCGTGTTGCACAAGGAGGCGTCTGAAGAGCAGCGCCTGCGTGTGGCGCATTAGTCTCGCCAGTTGTGACCGCACTCGTGGTTGCAGCACTTGTAGAACGTGGTCATGGGCTCGTCCGCAGACCGCGTCTGGATCTGCATGAAGTACGCCCGCTTGTGGCTGCACGACGGGCACTCGGCGTCCGTCGAGTCAACGTTCTCCCACGCCGCCTTGCCGCCCAGAACGTGGTCAACCTCCTGCGGTTACAGAACAGAGCGATATAATCACAAATTCAGCCTAAATTGCATCATCCACATACCTTGAGGCGGGGAAAGGTCTTGGTCGAGATCTTGCGCTTGATCTTCGATATGTACGGGCAGGTGTTGCAGGTGAACCGGTGGCAGGTGGTGTCCTCCTCGATGATCAGAATATTGCCGCACGACGGGCAGAAAAACAACATAGTTCGCCGGTTTGAGTTTTTTTTGAGCACGTTGTGGTCGTCGGGTTTTCTCCGGTGTGACCGTACCACGAAATATACTGAAATCAGATTGTTGGTTTTTTCTTGCCTACATCATAAGGTCACATTCTTTAATCTTGGAGTTTCCGCGATTTTTTGCAAAACAATTGTCAAAATAAACAACAATAGCCAGGTTTTCCTTCTAAAGTTAGTGAATCCTTATACATAAAGCAACATGTCGGCCGATGTGCGTGATATCCTGGACATGGAGCGTGCCAACACGCCGGAAGTGACGCGAGATTCCTTTCTGGCCACCAAGAAGCGCAACTTCGAGCGGTAAACAAACAATTCCCTGCAATCGAGGGCTCCAATTAATATGTTCCTCTATTCACAGAACCAAGAACGCCTCCCGGCGTCCCGAGGGCATGCACCGCGAGGTGTTCGCCCTGCTCTACACAGACAAAAAGGATGCACCGCCTTTGCTGCCCACGGACACGGCTCTGGGCATCGGCGCCGGCTACAAGCAGGCAAAGGCACGTCTGGGCATGAAGAAGGTGCGCAAGTGGGAGTGGGCACCGTTCTGCAACCCGGCACGCAACGATGCCGCCGTCTTCCATCACTGGAAGCGAGTCAGCGACAACTCGACGGACTATCCCTTTGCCAGGTTCAACAAACAGGTGGAGATCCCCTCCTACACCATGACAGAGTACAATGCCCACTTGAGGAACAACATCAACAACTGGAGCAAGGTGCAGACTGATCACCTGTTTGACTTGGCAAGACGGTAAGCTTGGTTTGGCCCCTGTATCTCAAAGGGAATTACATGAATCTGCATTTTCCAGATTTGACCTCCGTTTTATTGTGATGGCCGATCGCTGGAACCACCAGCAGCATGGCGCCAAGACCGTAGAGGAGCTCAAGGAACGCTACTACGAGGTGGTGGCTCTGCTGTCCAAGGCCAAGAATCAGACCAGCGAGAAAAAGATATTCACATATGACGCCGAGCACGAGCGCCGCCGCAAGGAGCAGCTCGAGAAGCTGTTCAAGCGCAATCGCCAGCAAGTGGAGGAGGAGCAAATGCTCATTAACGAGATGAAGAAAATCGAAGCCCGCAAAAAGGAACGGGAACGCAAGACGCAGGACCTGCAGAAGCTCATCTCGCAAGCTGACCAGCAGAATGAGCACGCCTCCAACACGCCCAGTACGCGAAAGTACGAGAAGAAGCTGCACAAGAAGAAGGTTCACCCTCAACCGCGGCCCTCCAAGGTAGACTCTGTGGTTAACGCCATCGAGATTGGCAGCAGCGGCATCAAGTTCGCCGACCTGCGTGGCTCAGGGGTCTCGCTGCGCTCGCAAAAGATGAAGCTGCCGGCCAACATTGGCCAGCGAAAGGTAAAGGCACTCGAGCAGGCCATCCAGGAGTTCAAAGTTGGTGAGTTGTAACGAAATGGCAAAGACTTTCGCTAGCCGACGCTAATTGTGCCCATGTACTTTGAAGATCCCGCACCGCCGCCCACGGAGGAAATATGCACCTCCTTCAACGAGCTGCGTTCCGACATGGTATTGCTCTGCGAACTCCGCACAGCGTTGTCCACCTGCGTCTACGAGATGGAGAGCCTTAAGCATCAGTATGAAGCTGCCTGTCCGGGCAAGGTGGGTGTCCACTAACCAAGTTTGTGAAGCATCTTGTTTGATTTCTGTTTTCTTCTCCTAAATCCCATGCAGACACTCAACATCCCACCCTCGCTGGTGCCCATCAAGACCGAGGCCCTGGACAATACCTCAAATTAATTAAGTTAACGCGGCTCGCTTACCCACACAGGGAGAGAGATTCTCCAGACGCCAAAGTGTGTGCGGCGTGCTAATCATTGTAACCCGTTTTCCACTATTCCATATTTGTGCATTTGCGCTACTCCCAGTCCGCTTGAGGAAATAAATGGATAAACAAGAAAATTGTTTTGCGGCACACTCGATGTGAAAATCAAATAGCCCACGGCCAGCGGTGGCCAAGCAGCAGATGCCATGTCGAGTGTGAGAACTTTTTCCCGACCATTCGGCCATGATTTATTTTCCAGCTAGCCGTGTGCTCTGTTAGTGGCTCGTATTTGGGTTAGGCAAGCAGCCACAACACCATGGGATGCGATCTTTGGCGAACCGAAAAGGAGAGAATCGAACTGGGCTGAGCGCGCTGATATGTTCAATTCGATGCCTGCCCACACAATTCGGATATACAGATGCAGAGGCGGAGGCGGCGTCCCATTCATCGGGACCAGTATTTGTGAATGAACCGAATGCGAAGGCAAACATTCGGGCACACACAAACACACAACACCCATACGAATGCGAGCGTAAAGCGAGACGCGGAGGAGCGGCGAGGAGAGGCGGTGGAAAACGCATATGAAATCATTCTGTTGGCGGCGGCTCGACCTGCCTTACCTGAGCGTAGGCCGCTCAGTCGAGTTTCAGACGTCGTCGGGTCCACTTCGTTAGCGCTACCTCGTCGTCTCTCTCTTTCTGCGAGTGTGTGTTATTGTCGGTGGTTCTCTGCCTCACCTGGGGCCGCATGCAACCCGAAAACAAAGTTCGTCTGAGCGGCAAATGTGAAAATGCAAATTTGACCATCCTCGAGAGTTGGTTGCCGGTGAAATTACCTCGCGCAGCGCTACCTGGCATTCCTCGGTCACAGTCAACGTCATTGTCAGCGTCATCATCCCTCCAGAATCTCTGGGAATCCTGGCGGGGGGGCAAGGCAAAGTCGGACTCGCATCCGTTTCCGGTTCTTTCTGTTCTGTTGATTGTTCCCTATACATACATTGCAGTCGGTAGTTTTTCATGAATGAAATTTTAATTTCATGAGTGCGCGAGTGTGTGTGCACCGCATGTCCAGTCACAGTTCCAGTTCCAGCCCGAACTCCAGCGGTGTCAACTGACGGTGCCCTCCGATCGCATTGTCGACGCTGCCGGGGCGTCAGTGCACCGTAAAGATCTTTATCGCATTTTAAATACGTTCTGGAGCAGAAGGCAGAAGGCAAGACCCGGCCGGCAGGCAGGTAGACGGAAAGCGAGCCAGGTTAATGCGGTTTATTGTTCTATGAACGCTGGCTGGCACCGCACTCTGTTTAAGTTTCGCACGCTGATAAAGAGGAGCAGCGACAACATCGAACGCACGGACTTCGCCCTGCCCATCAAGATGTGGCCGAAGCTCAGGTGAGTCTCTGGCCCAATTCGCTGGTTAAATAAACATTTATATGTGTATGTGCTCTAGATGGGGGGGAGACCCCCACGAGGCTTTATGTGTTATGCGATAGAAATCTGTATCTGGCATTTGCCATTTTCTACAGCAGCGTGTGTAGCAGAAATTAGCACCTTTTAATCTAATAATAGCGCTGGAAACGAACGCAGCCTAATCGCAGTCTTAATCGTAGAGTGCCCGTGGGCAGGTGAATGGTTTGGATTGGCTAAACCCGGCTCATAATGAACTCGTATTAAAAATTCAAAGCTATAATGATTTCAATCAGCTCGCAGTCATTTAACGCCGCCCAAGCGTAAGGCACTTCCGTTGTGTTTGTCTCAAATTTCGTTTAATTTCACGGGCTAATGTCTTCCCAATTCACCCGGGAAGCCCACGCTTTTCGAGGGCCTAAACCCAAGAGGCCCCCAAGAAATGGGAAGAGACAACATGAGGAATGGAACGAACGAACCCACACACGGAGCTACTCCACTGTCTCTCCCTGCTCTCGGTTTACGCGCAATTAGCGCTTTGTTGTTATTGTTGTTGCTCCACTCTCTTCTAATTTCATATATAACTCATCATTTTCACAGCGGGATCTTCGGCCTGTGCCCAACAGCCACAATGAAGGAAAACTCTTTTTATTTTTATTTTCATTTCATTTTCAAAAACGCCCACAACAACAATGAAAGCGGAGAAAAAAGATTGCTCATAATTAATGTTTATATAATTTTTTACTGCTTTACATGCGGCTCATTAGCCGCCCGGCTCGGCTTGCCTCCGCGGCGACCGCCGTTTCTATTTCGGTTTCTGTTCTTCTTGGCTTGACATGGCAGGTTCGTTGCCTAAGTCTTTTGTTTGCCAACTGCCAACTGGCAGCCGTGGGCGTCCGCTTGATGCGGGAAGCAGACCGACTGCGACTACGACAGCCACCGCAGCAAATGCCCAAGGAAAAGAGATAAAATAAGAAACATTTGTGCTACTTACCTGCCGCTGGAGCTGCTGCTGTTGCTCCACAACAAGTTGCCAAATTTGGCAATGGGAGCGCAGAGCTCAGAGAGCTGCCTGCTGCCCACTTACTTTTGTGCCCAAAGTGTGTCGCTGACATCCGAGCATCCAATGAGCTAATGTCTCTTGGCAAAGATGAGGCTCTGCTGACACAGCATTGTCGCTTGTCACAGGGAATGGGCCGGAATAGGACCTGGGGCTTCCACTGGTTTCTGGCAGTGCATGCATAACTTATACACAGCCATTCACTTAGCATACTCCTCCGCAGCATCCGAGCAATTTCTTGCCATACAACTCTAGACTGTCTCTGGCATTTGCATTTGTGTGTGGGCAGCCCACCGCGGTGTGTGTGGTGTGGGCTAGACCAAGATGCGAGCCAGTGTGTGTGTCTTTGTTTGTGTGTGGCATATGCCAACTGCTGTCGCATAATATCTTTAATTTAGTTCATTTCCAAGCCCATTTTCGTGACGCTCCGCCAACCCCACACTCAGCTTTCTTCTCGTCGTATAATTTCCCTCAAAATTTCATTGATTTTTCGGCTCTCGTCAAGCGATTTCCACTTTATTTATTGGTTTTCTGTCTGTGTCTTGGCTTTCGAAATGTCGCAATTAACAGTCGATTTAGCATTATGCACATGCGTTGGCGGCCTCCTCGTGTCTTAACTGGCTTTCTGAGGTTTTGCGTGGGCTGTGAACTTGGTCTTTAGGTTTTTTTTCAGTTTTTGTCTCAGTGCGGGGAGTTGGGAGAGGAAAGAGTAAGGGGTGGTGAGGGATGATGGAGAATGTCAGGTTTTTGGAGGAAATATAATATATTATTCGGTTTTTTACTTATTGTATTGTTTGTCCAAGCTTGAAAACAGTAGAATAATAGCATTAAAATATAAGAGATCAATAAATCCCAAATTTGTAAGTTATGAGTGTTTTTTTAGGTCTAATTAATAGATAGATTTCACACTAAATGTTTGTCAGATGACAAGATTGTTTGAGTTTAGGAAAAGTCTCTAAGCTTTTGCAAATACCAAGAGTGATTTCTATACAAAACACATGATATGATTCTCTTCTACCATTTACCTTATTCAACTCCACGTTAAGAATATATAAATACCTTTTTATGCATTAAATTCGTGGCCCAAAGGCAAGTGAAATGAGCTGCAGGAGCGAAATGGACAATGCCCATAAATTTCGGTCTCAAATTGCTTTTAGTTGTTCGGTTCAGCAGCGGCTGCCATCGGCATATTCATATGCAAATGGCAGACACAACACAGAAGGGACTCCGGCTCCTCACTCGTATCTAAAGACTCTTTTGGGCCACAGCAAAGGCAACGAGAAATCCAATTTAATTTAAATTAAACACACTGCCTGGACACCAAGTTCATTCATTCATTCATGTTCATGCTCGGACCGGGACCGTGTTCGGGAGCCCATAAAATGCAAGATTTTGTAAATAAAATAAAAATGCAAGCGCACAAAGCCCGGCTTATGGTTTGTTTACCTTGCCCCAAGGGAAATCGGAGCAGATCTCATCGGATCAGCCAACTGTTCCTCGCATTCGGATTGGGATTTGGGGTTCGGATTGGCCGACTGTCGACTCGTTTCATGTTTGGTATTGGGTCTCATCTGAGACCTGCAGCGACTTCTGCTGTCACTTATCGGTTACTTGGCCTGCGATTTGCTTAATTGTTCGAGTGTCTGCCAAGCACAGCTGCCCACGTGTGAGTTCAATTAAAAAGTAATTTGCCCAACGAAGGCAAAACAAAAGGCAGCCAAATCCGTTGCGAGCCACCCACACGTTTCCGCTGACTTGTCGTCTCGGCCCACTCTCAAAAAATAATACTTACTAATTTTATTTCTCGGATTTGTTGTTGTTCGCTTCTCTGTTTTGGTTTTTTATTTTTCTTGTTTACAGCAAAAACGAGTTTGTGAGACCCGTGATTTGCAGTTCGCTTTGACAATATTACCAGCAATTCGAAACTGGCAGCGAACCCACAGAGAGCAACAAGCTGTGACTGCATGAAACACACACATTTGGGGGCAGAAGAAGTCTGAATAAATCAGAAGTTAGTTAATTGATTTTCCAATTAAATATTAATTGGTTTAAATATGTATTTAATTTAAAAACTGGCAGGGAATCGGGACTTTCGCAAGAGCAATTAATAAAGTTTATTAGGGGAAAAATAATTTAAAGTTGAAGTTAATCAGGAAAGTGACAAGATTAGAAGCTAATGGAGTCAGAAAACTTGATATCCTTATGAGATATTTGTGAATTTAAAATAATTTAAGGAAGAAGGAAGTAGTTATGACTACTTTACCCTTTAAAAAAGTGTACATTAAGCTAAAAAGAAACTAGAAAGAAACCGCAAAAATTGTATACTTTCTGTGCATATTGACGCCCAAGTAATGGCTTTGGACACCACTGAAATAAAAATAGTATATTCCTATATACTTTTCCCAATACACCAGCACTGTGTTTATTGTTTTGATGGACTTATAATTGTAGATGGAAATATAATATTTATGCTCCTTGTCAGAATGCCAGCATCCGTTTCCGTCTTACAAGAAAGACGCCTTAATGGGCAGCCTTCCGATGCGAGTCATTCACGCAGTCGGTTCTCACAGGCCCAAGGGGGGAAAAACAAGGAACCAGGGACCGGGGACCAGGATCACAATTAAATCCCTTTCGGTTTTCAGTTTCCTGTCCCCTTTTGTCTACTCCTTTTCGGCATGCTAAATACCCAGGCAGACCACAATGGTCGACGTGAATGTGGGATGTTTGCTGTGGATGTTGAATGTTGGTGTGGCTACTTCAGTTTCGAAAGCAGCTGCTTCGGTTTTCCACCTCTCTCCTGGCCTTTTTGTGTGCCGCACGTCTGTGGTTGCCACTTTGCGTGACATTTCGACCTTTGGCTGGCTTTTGCAGCAACTTTTACTATTTTCATGCTAGGCATAAATTTCATTTGCCACACACACAGTCTAACACACACATGAGCCCCTTTCGATGCGCTTTCAACATCCGAACAATGCCCCAGCAGGTTGATATTCAGCATGGCCAAGCCAAAAATAAAAAAAAAATTAAATAAAATAATATAAAAAAAGCAATTTACAAATTTCGCCTTTGGCCTATGCAACATGTTGCTGTCATTATGATTAGCAACATGTTGCCCAATTTGCCCGCCGCAGCAGCAGTTGCCGCTGCTGCCGTTTCGGCAATTCATGTCACTCGTTGCGGTTGCTTTGGCCCGTAAAAAAATAAGTTATTTTTTTATGTATAAATAATTAGGCAACTGCAACTGCAGCTGACGCCAAAAATTGTTTCCCTAAATTGCCGGGGAACTGGGTACGAGGACGAATTGCCCCTCACTTAATAAATGTATTTTACTGTTGGCGTTAAAACAGAATGGATTTTGTGACTTTTTGTTATAGTTTTCTTTATTTACTAAATAAATATATATATTTGGAACAAATAATTACATAAAAATACATTTTCTAACTCAAAATGTTTATTAATTTATTAAAATTTAATTTTTAAACGTGATAATGAATATATTCTTGTAAATTTTCCTGCAAAGGATCTTGCGTAAAGCATTGTTATTGAGTTACTTTTTTTCCTGAAATAAACATTAAAGAGCACCTATCATTCGTTATCTCTTTGGTCACAATTACTTGCTGTTTTTTCCCAATTTTTTTTTTCATTTATTGCCAAAGAAGGCAAGCTAACAAAAAACGCGTTTTTAATTGTTCGGTGGCTTATCGCATGTTTTGGCCATTTTGGGAGCGCAAAAATGTTGAGCAAAAGAGGAGAGAGAGAGAAATCAACTGAAAAAAACCCGAAAATAATAATATATTGTGCCAGTTAAGACTAAAGTTATGTGTGAAACAAATAAGAATTGATTTGTTTTTTCTTCTCGAATTTGTTGTGAGCAAACGATTGAAATTTCCAATCAGTTGTGCAGTCAGCTGCCAGATACACCCATTTTGCGGCGTCATTATCATATGTATCTGTATCTCTTGATCTTCATGCAGCATCATCAGGCAGCCAAGAAAACGCTGCAATGCCATTACCAGCACAAAGGCAAGCCATTTTCCGCCATTTGGCCAGGCTTACTCCCATATAGTCTTACGATGCGTACATATATGTTTAGGCATCCAAACGAGAGGGTTTATTTCCGCTGACGTGCCTTAATTTCAGTCAGTTTGGGACTGACTCTGGCCGCCGTTTCAGCCGTTTCTGGTGTTTTGGTCTCTATCTCAGTCTTTACTCTGTGTCTGCTCTGATGATGATAATGGCGATGGCGATGACTATGGCGCTATGCGCCTACACATCAGACAGCACAGGCTTTAGAGGTAGTTGCAAAGAGTTTCATAGCTAAGATAGTTGGTTGGAAGCTACATATCTAAAAAAAAACATAAGACTACAGAAAATAAACAAGCCTAGATGCCGCTGAAGTTGTGAATTTGAAATCCTTTAAAATAAAAACTTCCAAAGAATTCCTATTAATATAACAGACTTGATTTCAGGATTTATGAAATCAAAGGAAGGGTTAATAAAGACTTGAAATAAGTTATTATGTTAATTTATAAATAATGTAAAATTGTTTATTTTAAATACAATCAAAGTATCTTCATCAGAGTTTTATATGAGCTTCTTAGTATTAGGAAAGAGCATTCAAAATTCACCTTTTAAAATTTATAACCAACTGTGATGTGTGTGGGAGCTGGCAGCAGCTCCCTGCCCAGATGAATAATCAACCCAAGCTGGCGTCTCCAGTCTGCACACGGAAAAGTGATGGCGACGATTGCCTTGGGTTTCTTTCCGACTCCGACACCGAGGCTCCTGCCCCGCTCCTCCGACCTCCAACCTTCGGCTATAGTATCTTGATTAGCGAGTCCGTGCTAAGTCTGAGGCCAAACAGGCTCCACACAGAAGAGCAGCTAGTTAGTTGGCCACAGCCGATGGCTGATGGATGTGCTTTGATTGAGTGCGGGGACCTATCGCTTCGCTGAGTCAGCGGCGACAGGTCAGCCCGCTGGCTGGTACTTGAATCCGGATCCTGGGAGGTTTGAGGCGTGGCATTTTATGCATAATTAGCCACACTGAGGACCGAGGGGGCCCGAAGCCCAGGCAAAGGAAGAAGCGAGCGGAAATTGAAGGCACTCAAACGTTTCGAATCGCTGGCCAGTTAGCGTGACAGAGGTGGAGTTGAGCTGAGCTGCATTTTAAAATATATATTTTTATTGTTGAGGACGTAGCCGTTGTGTGTACGCAGTGGTCAACACTACGCTTAATGTGGGGATGCACAAAGAGAAATATTTTACTTTTTAAATTAAAATAAATAAATAGATATCTTAAACGGAATAGGGAATTCAGTTTCAATATTCTTGGTAAAAACCAAACGTTTAAGGCATTTTATCATAGGAATCTTATGGACTCTGTTACGAACAGCTGAACAATTTCAAGAAATAATCTGTAATTGATATTTCTCAGTGTGTGTTGATTTAGCAGAAAAAAACAGATTTATTTTGACCACGTACATATGCAAAGCGCATTCTAATGGAACCGGCCAGCCAGTGTTTCCTCTGTCCATACCTGGCCATTGTAGTTTGCAGTTACGCTCTGATTTTTGAGCCTCCACCTGTTTGCTGTTATTGTTTGCACGCTTCCCTGATGCCCTGCGGTGCGTTCGGCAATTGTTGTTGCTACCGCCGGTGGCCCCAAAACGGAAACGCCGCCTTTTGTTGAGCGGAAATGCAAACCGATATTGTTCAAGAACCTTACCACTCCACTCGTACCTATGATTGACTTTGAATGGGTCTCGTCTCGGGTTGCACCGTGTTGCGTCGCAGCTATCAATTACTAACTCCCAGTCCCCAGTCCCTGTCGCGATGTCATTGGAGAGTGCCATCGCCATCGCCATCAAGATCCCAAACGCCCAAACAAAAGGCAGTAACAGCTCGCCCACTTGGCTAAGCTCCCTGTGTGGGCAAGCCGCAGATCCAGATCCAAACAAGCAATTATGCAAAGCATTCACATATATCTCTCGCCTTCTATGAGTAAGTACAGCATACACATATGTTATGTACAAAGGAATAGGAGGAAGGTAACACAGCTTAGCCCCCTATGGTGAAGCGGGGAGAACGCAGCGGCGACAGGCTGCGAAGGTTGCACACAACTCGAAGATTGGGTAGATTCTGCGGATTGCGACAGAAGCGATCCCAGCCCTTCCAGTACTTGAAGCCCTCGCGTTCCTGGATCATTTTGGCGCAGGCAATGTCATCGCCAATGTCGTCGTTGGAGAAGTCTGGAAATATTTGACAAGGAAATACAATTTAGATCTTTGGCTTGGCAAAGGGTTCTTCCATTTAGTATTCATCGAAGAAGATTTAATTCATTTGTTGTACCACGAGCATTAACTATAAAGCTTAGATACTCGCATAGACGGACATTCTAAGATTTACCTAAAAAAATGTATACTTTCATCTCACCTTCACATTTCTTATTGCACTGTCCTCCTTTTCGTCCCTCGGCACAGTAATCCTTGCTGTTGATCTGGAACAAACCGTAGTTTTTGCTGGCGTTATCCTTTTTCGTGATCTTGTTGGTATCCAGGTAACTCTCATGCTCCACCAGACAGATCCCTGTTAAGAGTAATACATGAATTTAAAAAGGCTTATCTTATTCTAATACTTTAACTTACAGTTTGAGATGAAAGTCTTGTCGAAATTGTAATTTTCCACCAGCACGCGGGTGAGTTCGCAGCGTTGATATTTTTTGGACTCCACAGGCTTGGATCCCAGCAGCAGCAGGATCAGCAGAGGAAGCAGGCTACGTAAAAGCGTATTCATTCTGAAAGTGAAGAACCAAATCAAGGTCTTGGGTTAAGCATGGAGTATAATATAGGGAGCTTCCTCATTAGCTATGGACATACTTAACCGAAGAGTTCAGAGATTGTATAAATGCTAGGAAGCACCTGATCGTTGGAAATCAATGTTATTTCTACGGAAATTAGACTCAAATGAGCTTTAAAAGTGTTGAAATTCTACTGCACATCTGGCATTTTTGTTTGGTAAGGTGATGCTTTCACAGTTATTTGGTTTTTCACAGATTCCCATGACATTTCTGTTCCTTTTTTTCAACACCAAACAAGAACCACTCAATTGTGGCTAATGATGAGACCACTAACAAAACTCCATAGCTTTTACCTTTGTTTACTCCCACACAGTTTCGTAGGTTGGCATCGTTTCTGGTTTTTTGCATATAATGTGTTTTATATAGTTATCTATTTTATTATATAAATACCTTTCATGTCATTTGGCTTTAGTATCATACAAAGACTTAATTAATTCAAAAGGCATTCTATATGCTAAGCCCAGTGATTTCAATAGAATACATTTAGGTTTAGTTGGATGTATTAACTAGTACATGTATTTTAGTTTGTAATCTCCTGTCAAGTTCTGATTGTTCCGAGAATAAAAATCTATTATAAATTTCCATTAAAAAGGGTTACTAAAGAAAAGCAAGCCACTTGGGGAATTACTTATTACTTATTATTATATATTATAAATTCATTATATATAAAGTCCTTCTGTTATCGGCTGTTTTTTATATATATTCTTCGTTAGGCTTAGTTTCTGTTTTCATTTACAAAGATATAATCCGATCTATCCACCATTAAGCACAGTCTTCAAGGTTGCCAAAACGTAAACAGCGCCAAAAAAACAATCAAGTTTGGAGCTCTACGCGTGTCTACGTTTCACTTTTCTCAATTTGCATGCCAGCAGCGAGTGTAATAATAATGAGATTGAGTTACTTCCTCTGGCAGAACACTTTTACTTCAGCAAACAGTTTGTTTACTTTGTTTACTTAATTATCGCAGAGAAAACAGCGTGCTGCTCGACAGCAGGAAACGAGTTTGTTTAGGGGAGTGCGAGTCTAGGTATCGCGATTACCTGTATCTTCTTGCCGCGTTCCACAGGTATTTCGTGAGCTTTGCGATGGCGTGCTGCTAAATATCATTTGCACAACACAACACCCGAGATCGGATCCGGTGCGAAGCTAGCTCGCCGGTGCGACGCCGCTGACCCGAGTTTAAGTACTGAACGCCCGAATATTCCTAAAGTACAATTGCGACTCGGTTCGCGGCTGAGTCGAGGAGGAAATTCTCTCCCAGAACTCGCGGATCGCTCTATCGTATGAATATGCTCAGCGGTGGCCGATAAAGCTGATAAGGTCCCAGCACGCCGACACGGCTGACTTCCCACCTGAACTCTCTAACAAGTCCAAAGATCTGAGTTTTGGGTCGGAGAGATTCCCTTATTTGAGGAAGGCCTGGTATGGGTTGTGTCTTTCTCCGAAGTTTCATAATTAAAGCGATAAAAAGCTATACATTTAGCAATCAATGGAAATGGCATGAGTTGAGTGATCGAACTTAAGGAAAGTCTGTATTTACTTGAACAGAGTTCCAGGGAATATAAAGCTCTGGTATTAAAAATAGCCACAATTGTCGCAGAAACTTATGAAGGTATGATTCACGGTCTTGTAATCAAAGCTTGACCTTATAAGAGTTATAATTAAAGAGATATAATGTAAAAACTATAACTTAAACAAACAAATATTACGCTTACCTGTAGCCAATAGTTCCAGTTTTTTATAGTATAAATAGATAACAATCCCCATAATTTCTAGATAATTATAGCTCTTGAATCAACTGAATTTATATGTATAATAATTCATTTGTCCAAAGTATTCTCTATTTCAAACTTTTGTTTATTTAATTTTGTGAGGTGAATGATTAGCAAACAGAGATAGCATCTTGCTTAGGCAAGATAGGGGGAGATTCCTGGAAATACCCGCAAATAATCACTGTGATTTGAAAATAAATACACTTTTTTTTTCAGACATATTGACTTAAGCTTTATGTGATTTAGTAGCTATGTATACAGTTAGTTAAGGCTAAGAGCAAGTCGAAAAGCAGTCCTAGCAACGCGAAACGTCGGGCAGCGTGCGCCCACGACACTTGCTCATCCAACCGGGCCAGGCCTGGAATCCGTGGCGGTTAAAGATCTGCATGGCGCACCGTGAGTCATCCGAGATCTCGTCGTTGAGGAATTCTGAAATGAAAAGGCCCGGAAATCTCTGCACATTAATATCTGTGGCTCGCGTGGGCGGGAATGGCGACTGTGACTATGGGGACTCACCTTCGCATTTGATGTTGCAGATGCCCCCGCGACGACCTTTGCGACACCAGTTTTTGCTGTTGATCTGTGAAATGTGGCGGATTCGTTGAGGGAAAACTGGAAGAGGGATTTGGGTTAACCCACCTGAAAGAGGCCGTAGCTGACGCTCTGGTTGGGCAGCTGCATGGACTTGGATGTGCTGCGTCCGCTCTCTGCTTCCACAAGACAAACCCCTAAATGTGTAGCAATTAATATAAAATATACAATTTAAATAAATTTTATACAAGCTAATGAAATTTATAATAAATAAGATTTTCTTTCAAAAATAAATACAATTCAGGCAAATTGAAATCCATCTAAATTTAAAATGACAAGTAAATTGTTTAAGAAATTAATTCCCAATGACTTTAAAATCACCTTTATCCTTACATTTATTTGAAAACCCAGTAAATCTTTGTAATAACTCCACCACAAATACTTTGTAATTAAGAATCTCCTTTGTTAATGCTTTAAAACTTGGCCCATACTCACAGTTGGACAGATAACTGCGGGGAAAGTCATGTCGCAATAGCTCCTTGGCCAACTGACACCGTGTCAGCAGCTTGGACTCCGTCTCCCATTGCGAAAGCAGGAGAAGATTCAGCACCAGGACGAGGGCACCGCCCTTGGGCAAGTGACTGGCCATGTTGGGTTGAATGAAGGGAATTATCGTAGGTTGTAGGGACCACTGCTAATCCTTTGGACTCGACTTGAGAGATTCCAGAGCTTCCCACCGCGGCAACTGCGAGCACTGTGCACTTTGCTGCGGAATTATTTCTACGAAACTGGATGCGTAGCGCCCGAAATCTGGGTTTTTAAAGCCTCGCACGCAGTTTTTTTTTTTAATCCGACTCTGGTGGTGTCTGTGGAAGTGGGAGGTGTCACTCGGGAATGGCCTGGTGACATGGAAAAAATATGGAGGGGACTCAAAGATGATGACAAGTTTAATGTTTTTTCATAATATTTTAATGTTTTATTTGGGTGTCTGAAGGTATAATTCCACTGATACATATCATATTCTCGATTATGATCCTTATTTTTTTTCCATTCGCCCCGGAAATGTATTTCGTATATGTACAAAAATACCGAAAAAGATTGATAAATAACGAAATATTATAAGTTCGATCAGGGGAGAAATACAACAACAAATCCATTCACATGTTGCCGAATTAAAAAAATACAGCGGAAACACCCACATTCAATGAGTAATATTATGTAGCAATGGAATTACAGTATAAAATGTTAGTGTTTTTATGATATTTATACATCAGAGCCCTAGATTATCTCGCAGTGCATTCCATAAATCGCTCTGATTGCGTTAAGCTCTAAATTGGCAAATTGTCTTGCAGAGATAACAATGGGAATCTTAAGCCCGAAACGCATGCCCACATGGGGCTGTTTGTGTTTGTGTGTCAGAGTGTCAGTGACAACTGCGGCTTGACCTAAAAACGCACGATCTGATGATGTGCGGGGAGTGCATCCAGTGCATCCCCAGCACACTTGGTCTCCGTATCCAAGTGTTTACGCTTTCAATGGACATGCCACTAATTTCCATGAAAACTTTTCCACTTACAGCCTACTGGCACTTCTCTCGCTCTCGCTGCTGTCCGACCTGGCAGCGGCCAATGACCTCAAGGATCTGCTGGAGGACAGCACAACGAGCAGTACCAGTACCAGCACCAGTACCTCTTCCTCCTTGGCCGCCTCACCCACAACGCCTATGGCGTATGTGGTATCAGCGGCTGCTGTGCCCGCCACTGTCACAGGGAAGATCAGATCCAAGTCTTCGTCCGGGAAATATGTCAACAAAAGTTCGCCCAGGAAGCGCAAGGCGGAGCAAGTCTCCTCGCTGCCGCTGCCCGTGGACGATGAGCTCGGGGAATGGAAGTGTCCCAACATAACGGGCACCCGGAATGCAGAGCTCGAATGCGGATGCGATCTGCCCCACACGCTCAGGTGCAACATTGATCTGCACGGATTGCTGGTGAGGATTCCCCTGGCTAATATCCCAATGTAGGTTATTCAACTTTATTGATATATTTCAGCTGCTTGCGGATAGACTACGTACCTCTCCGTACTCCATCTCCCTGCTGGACTGCTCCCTGCGCAATGTTACCTTCCTGAGCGACGCCAAGATCTTCGACGGAGTCTCGCTGCACGGTCTGGTCATTTCCTCCGGCGAGATTAAACGGGTGCACAAGTCCGCCTTCTTGGGCATCCGGGGGCCACTGCAGGCTCTTGGTCTGCCCGGCAATGCGCTGATGAGCGTGCCCTGGAATGCCCTTTCCACACTGGGCGCCTTAGAGCGTTTAGATCTAGCCAACAACAAGATCAAGGCTCTGGGTACTGCCGACTTTGTGGGCCTAGGTAGCCTGGTCTATCTGGAGCTGAGCAACAACCAGATCTCGAGCATCTCGCAGCGAACTTTCGGTAATCTTCGAAAGATGGAGGTGCTAAAGCTGGGCGGGAATAGGTTGGGCGACTATCCGCAGAGCCTGAGATCCCTGAGCCAGTGCCTCAGCCTGCGACAGCTGGATTTGCAGGCCAACAACCTGAACGGACCACTCAGTGAGCAGACGCTGCCCGGGTTGAGGAACCTGGAGAGCTTGAATCTCAATCGGAATCTGATCAAGAGCATACAGAACAAAGCCTTGGCTAACTTCTCGCGACTGGTTAGTCTGTCGCTTCGCCACAATCAAATCGATGTGCTGCAAGATCACGCCTTCTTTGGACTGGGCGCTCTGGACAGCCTGGACCTCAGCTACAATGGCATCGTGGCCATCTCCAGTGCATCGCTGCAGCACTTGAGCCGTCTTACGGTCCTAGATCTCACGCATAACTTCTTGAGAGCACTCACCTCGGATCTAATAGCACCGCTACCCTCTCTGAGGGAGCTGCGATTGGCTGGCAATGATATCTCCATAGTGGCCCGGAATGCCATGGATGGGGCTCGGGAGCTGGAGAGTCTGCAGATGCAGGAGAATCCGCTCTCGTGCGACTGCAGCATCCGGCCCTTCGCCGAGTGGCTGCAGGTGTCCCAACTGCATTCCAGTCTGACTGCTTCCTGTGTGACGCCGCCCCGGTTGGAGGGAGCACCTCTGCTTCAGGTGCCCGTGGAGACGCTCAGCTGTGACATGGACAATGTGGAAAAGGACAATGCCAATATAATGCAACATCTGGAGACGCTGGCTAAACCAAATCAGACGTCGCCCGTCAAGGACTTGTCTGAGGAGGTAAGAAATGTTTAGAAAGTCATAAAATACATTTTATACTCCAGATTATGTTTATTATTATTATAAAGAAACAAATACTTAAATTATCCCTTCTCTTCAATAGATTATTCTACATGAGCTCCACTATTCTGCGGATTATGGTCTCATCCTTACCTGGCTCCTGAATCTTAGCAAGAAGGACTACATGTGCGATGCCATCTTTGTCTATAAAGAGGAGAACATAAATGAGATTCTCATAGACAACTCACCGGTAATAAGCTTAAATAAATATTATATTTAAAATCTTTGCTAAAATTTGATTCCTTTCTCTTCCAGATCCATTGCGAGAGCAAAGTAGTCAATGGCCAGAACACAGTCAGCGTCATTGTGCCGGATAGCTCTTCCCTGGAAATAGGCGAAAGGTGAGTTGTTGCATTTCCTCTTTACTTGAAGATTATTCACAATTCCCAATCTCTTCCAGCTATCGCTTTTGCCTGGTCATGGTCCAGGAGCAGAATCCCAAGGCTGATCTGAACATCGGCTGCTCGAACATCACCCAGCTGCAAATGAGCAGCCCCGGCTCCATTCCCGTGTCGCGTCAATACCAAAGACGTCCGTACTACACGTCCAATGAGCTGAAGCCGGAGGCTGTGCTTGAGGCTGGCGAGGATTACCAGCTCAATCAGCGCCGCTTCAACCCCGTGGTGGTGGGCAGTCAGCCGCAGCAAACGCATCCCCACCAGCAGTCGACGCTGCTGCACAGCTACACGGTGATCGATTCGCTGAACAAGAGCTTCCTGCCTGGTCTGGGTCTGGGCGTGCTGGTCACCTCAGTGCTGGTCCTTATCTGGGGAGCGACCCGCATCCGACACACGGGTGGCAGCAACGGCGGAGGAGGAGGTGGCGGTAGGGGCAACGACAGCATCGGCAGCAACAGCAGCAGCATGCACAACAACAATAACAACAGTCGACCGGGCACTCCGACGGCAACCACTTGCTATGCGGCCTCGGATCACATAGCCCGGCTGGCGGATGCGGAGAGCGGGACGCGCTACCTCAAGCTGCAGGCCACGACCAGCCTGTGAGGCAGCACTGGCAGGGCGTTGCACCTGCCCACTCAATAAACCATGTGATAGTACAGTGGCAACTGTACCGACTTGCGTAGCTTAGACTATAGAAGTAGCCCTAAGGTCCACTGCACTAATCCAAATAGTTGGCCCACACACTAACCCACTTGTGCCATAAGCTAATCGATACGTATCCCGAAACTCCCATATATAAAGGAAGAGTGTACAGATGAGGTCAACAAAATAGGAAAGCGAATAACTACTGAAGTATTTGAAACAAAATTGAGCTCAGTCTTAATTCTTCTATAAAGTCCAGTTAAGATTTTTAATTTTGGTAATCTAAAAAGCTTGAACTGGACTTGGTATCCTTGAATATAAAATTATATAAAAAGCATATTTGCTCACTACAATCAGGGATCTTTCTGCCTGAACTATCACCACTATTCTATTGACCTCAACTATATCGATTCCCTCAAATGTCGGACCTCTCTTGGTCGCATCCCGAACTAGTGTTAGCTTAGTGTACGCCTCCTTCGTGTTAAGAACGAAAAACGTAAGTCATGACCCCTTACAAGTAAGGCTTTAATAATTTATTAACCAATTCAAAGCACACAAAATAGAAAAGAAAAACATAATAACAACAAGTAAATAAATGTGAAATGAGAAATAAAAGTTAATTTCAATCGAACTGAAAGAGTTCCTAAGGTCAGTTGGCCAATTTTCGGGTTTCTATTTTTGGGGGCTAGGCATTATTACCGCATAATGCTAAGTGGGATATTAACCCCGAACATCCGTGACGTCACGAATAACACGCCACATGGAGGACCGTCAACCAAATTAGCTAATTTCTCATGGAAATGTGTGTGGTCACCACCCACGCTCCCCCGGGAAACTAACTCCACCACACACACATGCCGACTCTATATACAGGGTACTCCGTTCGGCAGTCCGCTTATCCTATCCTTATCAATCATTGCCCAATTTATCGACTTAATGAGAATTTTTAATGCTTATCCAGAAATCAAAGTTGGCAGCCACATGAGCTGAACTTCGGATGCCGCCCCCAAACCATGGGCACCTCCTCCTCTAGTCTCTAGCCGCATTATTGTTGTGGCCATCCGCTGCTGATATGGCGACCGTGCCTCGGCCGTTCGGTACCGACTTTCTGGCTGGGTCAGTCAGTTGTTCCGTGCCAGCCGTCGGGCGACAACAATGACCACTCGACGACGCAGCCAACGTGACGGCATTTATCGATTTTTGTCACCCCCCGTGGAGCGCTAGCTAGCTCCCAGTCAAGGAAAAGTTCCAGCTTGCAGACCCATCGCTGGGTCGGACATCTACGGCCTTCACATGAGCATGCTGGGATTTGTGTACCTGGTTCTAATCCTGGGCTGGATACTGATCGTCTTGTTCCTTAAGTGCAAAAAGTCCTTGGCCGCTCCATTTCGATTTGGCGAGAACTACACTGATGCCATTGCCGATACGGGTAGGGTGCACCAATGTCCGTTTTCTGTTTCTTTTCGGAACAATTTTATACGATTTTTTTATACCAGACCAGTTAAAGACTCCAGAAATCTTATAAAAACTATAATTTTTATAATAATTTTCGCAGACCGACGTCCCTCGGTGCATGTAATCCAACTGCAGCACGATGATGTGGAGCGGGAGGATCACTATCTGGACAGTTTTCACCAGAACACGGAAAATCTGCAGCGGTACTCTCATCGCTCGCAACGCTCCACCCTGGAGGAGCGTACCGTTGAGCGGACCTATCCCACGGATGCGGTGATAAATCCAGCCTATATGCACGACGAGGATTATGTGATCAATGGTAAGCAAAGCTGCTGAAACCAGAGAGAGCTCTTCTAGTAATCAAGTTTTTCTTAAAGCCCCACCACCATCCTACGAGGAGGTAATGCGTCAGCCACAGGTGTACCCACAAGTGCGACACAACAATCACAAGATCAGTGATGCTAACATTTAGATATATCCCAGATATATCTGCCACCAACTTGTATATACGCGTTCTTTCGTCTTTGTCTCTCTCTTAGCTGTGATTTACAGTTTATGTTTACGTTACATTTTGGTTGTTTTTTATTTGACATTTGACCTAAAGAAAACATAATCAATTCGATTGATTCAACTTAGGTGGCCTGCGCCCTCTTGCACTGCGAATAATAGTAGTGTTTACATAGAAAATGTACAAAATGATTTTACGCATAAGAACGATTAATAGTTATGTGATTACGATTAATGATTACAAACAAACAGTCAGTCCACACGGATTGTAATTGTAATTGTAAATAAATTAAGAGTGAAGATTACTAAATAAAATGTGTACAAAAATAAAAATGTTCCCCTTTTTGCATCATTATTTTGGCTAGATTAAGTCGCTAAATTCGATATACCTCGTACATACATATATATATTGATACATATAAATGTGTTCCAACTTGGCTCAGTGCATTCACAGTTCTAATGACTTTAGTTGCGCCAAAGACCCTAGGATAAAAAGATGAGACTCTCTTGAAACGGTGTTCAAAAGCCAGAAAATCTATCTTATTATTATAAAGTCTTTGGGTTGCGGCTAGTGCCTATGGCATACGTCTACGGGAGCACCTTGTGCACGCTGTGCATTTGGATGAAGGCCTCCAGTTGCGTGGGTATCAGGCCCTTAAAGTTCAGCTGGTGACTGGCGATGGTGCGTGCAGCCAGGCACTTGAGGCTGGTGTGGGCATTCTGATAGGCATGCAGCCGATTGGCCAGGACAGCTAAAATGCAGACATGTATTTATAATATAAATTATTTAAGTTTATATTAATTTGTTAACTTACGTTGCTTGCAGGCCGTAGCCGCTGTCTGGCCAGCCGCATTCACCGCATCCAAATGGGCCCCAGCCTCGACGAACAATTGCAGAATACGTGCCATTTCCGCCTGTCGATCCTGCGTGGTGTTCACCTTGGTCACCAATATGTGCAGCGGGGTATTGCGTGCCGCATCCACAGCCACCACAGAGGCGCCGCAATGAACCAAAACCAAGGCAGTGGCATAGCAGGGGAATCTGTGTAGAAAATTCGTTGAGTATAGTTCGGTTAAAGGTAACAATAAACCTTAGTTACCTGCACATTTCATTTGTGTAGAACTCATCCACTGGCATCACCCCATTGACTGCGATATGGAGCAAGGTCTGGCCGTCCTGCAGGCGCGTGTCGTTCTGTATGAACTTGCGCACCACCAGAAACAGCTGCTGGATGTGCTCCTCGTTGATATCCTGATCCTTCTTGCGACGAGCCAGGTGTGTGACTATTTTGATGAGATACAAGGCAGTTATGCAGTTCTGATTGTTCTGGTCCTGCCATAGACTGGGACAGTTGTTGGGTTTGGCTTCCTTTATCTTAAACTTGTTGTTTTCGATTTCCTGCTGGCACTTGGCCAGAACGGGCAGAACGTGATCCAGGGTGAGGTTGTGGTTCTCAACGCGCAGAATCTGGGCGAAAAGTTGAGCGAAACGCAGGAGATCGCGATCTACAGAGACCTGGAAAATATATACAAAATGTTAGGCTTCTTTAAAGTTAAAATCAATTCTAAACTCACATTATTACGCATTCTCAGATCTATGGCATAATTCCAAAGTACTTGGCACTGATAGAACCTGCCCTGATCCGCCATTACTGCTCCCCGGTAGATGATGGCCTGCGGCAACTCCGGATTATTGCGTCCCAATATGCGTTCTCGGATGGCCAGAGATTCCATGTGAATGGAGTGATGATTCAGCTTGATGGCATACAATTCCGGCAGGTTTTCAGTCTCGAACCAACAGTCATAGGCGGCCACAGAGGGTTGAACCTTCTTTCGGATAACGCGTCGCGGATCGCTATACCTCATCTGCATGGCCCTCAGCAGATAGCTGTACGCCTTGTTCACATCGTACTTGGTCTTGTCATTCGCATAGGTGGCTCCCAAGAGCTCTAGGGCGGTGATCTGCTCCTCTAAACTCATCAGTCCAGGCCTTTGAATGAACGCCTCGAGAACATCCTCATGAAGTCGTTCGGCCGCCTGCAAGGCTGGTGTGATGCCTAATTCATTGTTTTTGAGCGTGGCTCCATGGTCCAGCAGGGCCACCACCACATCCAGATGACCGCTCTCAGCGGCATAGTGCAAGGCAGTGGCTCCACACAAGGCCTGGTCGTTGGCCCTGGAGCCATTCTGCAGAAGGGTATTGACCACCAAGTGGTGACCCTTGTAAGCGGCAATCATCAGTGTGTTGTTGTTAAACAAATTCGTGGCATTCACATCCGCTCCATTGTCAATGAGGAATTCGACAATGTCCAAGCGACCTGGAAGGATATTCATATTATTAACAGATTTTACGGTTTCTGTATATGAAAAGAGTGCATGTTTTAAGGACAAAATTACACTCTTGTCGATCACTATCAGGGTAGGAACTTACCCTCATAGCAGGCTGCTCTCAGCGGCGACGACTGCGCCTTGGTGTTGTGGTTAATGGCCGCCCCCGCCTGCACCAGCATCTTGACAATCTGCAAATGTCCCATGCCTGCGGCCACCCAAAGGGCGGTGGCTCCATATACCACCATTCCGTCAAAGATGACATTGCACTCCCGCTCCAAATCCACGTCATAGTGCGACAGCAGGGTCTTGATGAATTTCACATTGCCCGACATCGCGGCCATGGTGAGCGGGGTCAGCGATTGTCCATCTGGCTGATCGAAATTCTGGGGAAACAGAGAAACAGAGACACAGAGAGAGAGCGTTAGAGGGGCCGTCAACTTATGATGTGCGTGCGCAGCCGTTTCACAGTCAAGGTTGGACGAAAATAGTGCGTCGCTAGTGCAAAGTGTATGGCATATGTATCCATCTTGGTGGAAAATGTGCAGCAGGCTTTCTTTGTTCGCTTTACAATGGAAAGTCCGCGGACCAAAGTCCATAAATGGGCTATTGCGATGCGGCCACAGAAATAGCATCTGGGTCAAGAAACTGCTGCCCAGGGACATCACACACTCACCGCCGGATACGTGATGTAGTTGGTCACCGGCAGCGTGTCGTTAGCTCCTCGCCAGAAGCCAGCTCCTGGCCAGGCCGACTCATACCAGCGCTTGCGAGTGCTGCAATTGTATTTGTATTTGGGGAAAGGCAATGATTCAAGCTCGAAGAGGATCGAAGAAAATCCTTCTATTACCGATATAGCTCCGCGTGCATGGCCTGGAATCTGAATTTTAACTGACAGCTGCCAGCATAGGTCCTGCCGAGCACCGAAAAACTCGATAAAACTTCGCCAGGCACACGATTCCCAACCCTAAGTTTGCATATGCGGCCATATCTGGGGGTTGAATCGAATCGAAACGAGGCAGAGAGATACATAGATCCTGCGCAGGGCCGAACAGCTGTTCCCGGAGAGAGGTCCTTGAGGGTTTGTTTACCGCCCGCAGCTGTTCGCCTGCATTCCTGCAAGCCATCGCCACACGCGGAGAGAGCAAAATCAAGGGTGGGGGAGTGGGAGCGACAGTCAACCGCATTCCTACACAGAGCGAAATCTTTTTATGTTTGTATGGAATTCTAAATCAAGCTTAAAAAAATATACATATGTAAAAATAAATATCCATTTTAATACACCCTATAAAATACATAAGAAACCAAAAAAGTTGTTACAGGCTTCGAGTATTTCTAATATTATACTAAATGGCAATCAAAAAATAGAATAAAATAAATTAAAAACACATACTTTTTTTGTGTTCTTATCTGCAATCATAAACTAATCGCTTTATATACAAAAGTATAATTACTCCCTATTGCATTACTTATGTGAGGAATGTTTGCTCTACAAAATTCGATTAGATTACGACGCAGCGCGATGGTGCTGAATATATTTGGTAAATAAACAAATTAATAAACGCACATTTCACATTTAAGATTTCAGGAAACTGCAAAACATTCGCGGGTACTGGCAACCGGCCAATTCCGTGTCCAGAGAGACACGCCACCCATGAGTAATTGGTTAAAGATGGCCCACTACTGAGTGTCACCTACTTGATATCCAATTGATTGTGGCACTGTGCCTCTCTCGGTGCCTAGAATAGGGCTTGGATCTATATCGTTCGGTCATTAATTTCCCATTTTTGCAGCAATTACTGCACATTGCCGCTTTTTGCTCGTCTTTTTGGCAGACAGTAAAGTTATAAACACACAACAAATTCGAGTACAGTGGTAGCTCGATAAATATAGCCATTCAAATGTAAACAAAATTTAGTTATTATCAAAGGTTAATGCAGATAATTAAATTTGAATCTTACAAATATTTTAAATATTTATAAACACAATTCTTAATTTAAAGCCTAGTACTCTGACGAGAAAAAACCGCTGTATAAATTTAGACAGCGGCCAAACTCCATATAAAAAAAACGGTGTCGAAAAAAAAAGAAGAAGAACTTTTAGACACCTCTTTTTTTTCGGTACTCTGACGACGAAAATGAAGCCTGCGAAAATTGAATGGCGTTGCCAGATCAAGATAGTAAACAGCTGATATCGCGCTGTCTAAATAATTCATTTGATTTATTTAGACACCCCTAATGGAGGGAAAGTTGAAGGAAAAAGGTGACATTGATAGGGGCTGTCAAGGGGAAGCCCATAATATGGAATTTAACCCACAAAGGACATTTTAATGCCATATTTATTATTATTTTTAATATTTTTTTTGAATATTTGTTTACAAACAGCTGTCCAGTGTGACCAAGGAAAATCCTTAAACGCCATAAAAAGTACATTTTCATGGAATTTCCTTAATTTTTTTGGTCACACTAGCTCGGTAGCGAAATAAACAGCGATTCCGCTGTCTAATTTATACAGCGGGTTTTTCTCGTCAGAGTACTAGGCTTAAAATCTAAAGAAAAGGAATCTATGTATATTTTGAAGACACTACTTCTAGTCCACCGACCACTGCCAACGAATGTCCACTGTAAAATGGACAGAGCATATGGCAACCTCCCCCTCCCTACCACTCTGTCTCTTTCCCTCACTCGTTCTCTCTCATAAACAATGACAACAAGCAAATACCAAAAACAAAAACACCAGCAATGGAGCGTTTAAATGCGCTCTTTGGGGCAGCGCAGACAGCGGGGTTTACATATAAACCCAATACGTATACGTGCGGCAGCGATTTTCATTAATGACGCAGTAGTAAATTAAGGCAATTACGCAAAGAAAGGCGTTCCACAGCAGCGTTCGCCCCACCGGGTACTCACTGTATTGACCAGGTGCGTCTGCACCTCCCTGCTGCTGACGGTGTTCAGGATCTCGACAAAGCTCATCATCTGGCCGCCACGAGCAGCCAAGTACAGGTTGTTTAGCTGGGAGAAGCGGAGGCGCTCCTGGGGGAACTTGGCCCGGATCTCCTCTGAGATCTCCACCAGCATGCCGTGGGCAATGTTGAAATACCCGAAGTCGGGTGGGTAGCCGTCGTATATAGAAGTGTGCTCCTCGTCGCGAGGCTCTTCCGCCGGATCGACCTCCATTCTGGTCGAGATATAGTTTCTATTTTTCACGGCGAAGAATTGACGGAATCTTTCGGAAAGCTGATCAATAGAGATGGAAAGACGTCGATGTTTTAATCGATAATGATAAAGGTATCAATAATCGATTAACGATGTTTTCAAACATTTTTAGTGCATCGATGCATTTTTCCACCTCTAATGTAACGTTGATAACGATAAGTTTAGGTGCCGCGAAAATTTAAATGCGCTTAGCTTAGTACATTTTACATTTCAATCGTTTATTCACGCATTTCATACAGATTTACGTATGTGTTCACATTATCATTTGGAATTCGTGGAACGTTTGCAAATATGAAATATGACAGTTTGACTTGTTTGGATTTACATATAGTTGTAAGTGTTCCCTCCCATTGTGTTTGAGTTATTCGTGAGTTTGGTGTGCGTGCATGCGTTCGAGTGGGGTATAGATTTGGTTCTGTGTGCAAAGTGAAAGTTTTAAACATTGGACCAGGCCTGGCCTTGTTTGCTTTAATGTACGGAAATATTGTATTGGTTTTTGTGTAGTCCGAGGAGGCCTGTCCAATGCAAAATTTTCATCGAGGCGTTTTATGGCTCTATTTTTCCGATCGTCCATCCTGGGACGATATTGTGCATCGGTTCGCATGGGAAAACTATGCCTAAACGCTGCGTTTGGTTCTTCTGTACAATCATATCATGGTTTTGCGGCTTTTTTTTTCTTCTTCTCCATCATTATAATTATACGATCCGTTTTCGAATACTATTATTGCATGTTGCTTTCGTGTATTTAATGCAGCATCCTCCAAATGCTTCGCCCGGGTTCTTACAACAACGACTCGATAAACAGTTCTTGCTTCTAATCAGCAAATTGAAGCCGTGCCACTCTGCACCACACACAGATCACGATTGACGATCACGGTTCACTTCACCCTTTCTGCATCCATTCACCGACATGCTCGTGAGTGTGGGGGCGGTGTAGGCTTTTGTACTTGTGGTTATAGTTAGTACACTGAAAATTTGTGATTACACAAAAATTTGGAGGCTGTTTCTGATCTGTGGCAGTTCTTCAAAAAGGAAAAAGTTCGCTTGTAGTCTTCTCTTCTTCTCCCGTTCATTTCTTGCCTATTTTAATTGGTGTTTTAAGTGTGTTTCATCATCCCGAAAGGTCTACTGAAAAGCGAAATTAAAAATTAGAATTTACTTTTATTTTGGTACAACAGAAGCAAAAGCTAATCGTTAAAAATATGTAATATTTACATAATTTGACTGAATTCAAAAGTGGTATAATAGGCGTGTACAAGAGTGTAAAAGTTTCGTATAAATTCAGCTTTCTTATTGCCAGATTTTCAGTCTTAATGTACTATGTTTCCAAACTAAAATAATGGGTGTTTTAAGCTGAAAAAATCGAATATTCATTTCGATCTGATGTAAACAATTCAATAATACAAGCAAGCGTAATTCATAAAATTAATCAACAATCTACCCGAGTGATTACACCCTCGGCAACTACTTGATCTACAAAGCAACTGGCGAAGGATTATCTTAGGTATTTACTTTACAGAGCCACCGAAAGGTGTTTAATTTGAAGCCGCAATGGCCACCGGTTGTATGGCAGCTGGGGCCGAGCTGTTGAGCTCCACCTTTATAGATGCACCACCTTCGGTCACCTTTGCTTCGTTGCCACTGCTCAGGCTGTGGCGAGAGTTGCGCTTGCGCTGCGTACGTCCGCCGGCTGTCTTGTTGGGCGATGACGACTTGGTGGTGGAGTCCGGCAGCGAGGACACGCTCTGCGACTTGTCGCCTCCCGCCCCGAACTCGGTGCTGGTGGAACGAGTGGTGTTCACCCCGTTCTTGGGCGGCGGCTGGTTTGTGTTGCGGCGATTGCGGCGACGATTGTTGTTGTTGTTATTGTTGTTGGACTTAACCACTGGCTTGATTGTGGTCTTGTTGGGATCGAAGAAGCTGTCCAACAGCTCTATAAGCTCAGTCTTGTCTTCGGCCTTCAGTTGTCCGATCGACTGAAGGGCCATGTCGAGGCCCTCGGTGCCCTTGTCCGCCCAGATGGTGTTCAAAGAGTTGAGATCAAAACCGTTCTCCGCCAACACGATGCGGAACTTGACAGCGCGCACACGGTGGTACAAAGCGGTCTTGAAATAGTTTAGAAAGACCGGACGGAAGGAGTTCTGGCGCTCCAGGTTCTCGTTCTGGGTGTCTAGCTCCTGGACATCGGATCCTACCAGCTCGGCAAACGGCTTCAAGGCGTTAAAAAGGTTCTCCATAGTCTCAGAGGACTCTGGCTCAGACTTGCGAATTGCGTTGGCAATCTGAAGGGCCACATGGAAAGCCATCTTGGCACGCACGCTGGCATTACCCTCGAACTCATCCCGCTCGAACTTGACGCCATTCTTCGCAGAGCGCTTCTCGTTAAAGTTGTTGTTGCTGCTGCTGCTGCTATTATTATCGACAGTGGTGCTGTCGATGGCCTCAGTGGATGTCGATACTGAGCCAGAGCCGGAGGCGGAGGAGGAAGAGACCGCGGTGTTGTCCTCCTTGGACTTGGACAAGAGCTTCGCGAGCTTGCGCAGACTATAGTTCTTGATGTTAGTGTCGCCAATGGAGGCCTTGGCCAGGTGAAGGCTGTTGGCGAAGGCCGTGACGGTCTTAGAGAATCTTTCAATCAAGCCGTACTTCTTAAGAGACTCCAAAATCATGTATGGAATGAACTTGCGCTCCTCGTGGTAGAGCAGCACAATCCCATTATAGCCGGAGCCGGCCTTCGCCGCCAGCTGTTCTAGCCAGTTGAGGAAGTCCTTCAATGCGGCGATCTCGGACTTTGATTTGATGATCTATTAATGGAAAATATTATAAAAAATATTAAAATTATTAGAAATATTAATTCTGTCACAAGTAAAATAAATTTTAGGAATTATAAAAATACTATTTATATTATATTTGTGAAAGGTTGCAATGTTTTCTAAAAAATTCATATTTTAATTTTAAGAAATAAGCATTTGTGTGTGAATATTTCTGTCATTTTATGAGTCGTTTGACAGCTGTCAGAAATTTATAAAATTAAAAAAAATTATTTAAAATGGAAATCAAATGCCTCCTCTGCTAAACATATATATTTTTAGGGGATTGGACTGTCTTACCTTAAAGGTCTGCATCGACTTCAGCATACGATAAAAGCCAATCGAAATAACACGAACTTGATGGCGCTGGCGCGCAGCTGGATTTAGATTCATATAGGGCATGATGTACTGCTGGAAATTATCAGTCGGTGTATAAGCAGCCAGCTGGACAATCTGTGGGTATAGCGAAAGTGGGGTTAGGTCCGATAAGCCGAAGAGAAAACTTTCTTTCAGAGTCGCAGCAGTGGATCTCACCTCATCGATTAAACGACGTCCAGTTGTGTCTATGTCGATACCCACCAGGAGGTACTTGCCCACGGGCAGAGTATCCTTTTCGATAAAGCCCGACGAGGACTGGTCGGCGGTGGCAGTAGCATCGATGTTGTCGGCACCCATTTTATCCTATATGAACTGGTGAAACCGATGAAAAAAATTAAGGTGAAGGAAGAAAAAAAAATTATTGACGTTTGACGTTAGATTTTTTTTAGAAGGGTAAAATTGTCCCTCGAAGACCGCGATTCGCTTTGAGACTTGTCTACGAACTGCCGGCCACTGACTTCTGGGAGTCGGTTGAACCCAAATGGGGACCAGGGAAAGCAGCGGTTCCTTTCCAGGAGCGCCATGTTCTTTCGGCCCTGCTCCACTTCCACACACACACACGGAACATACTCACCACAATCACTGATTTTATTTCACTCTTTTTTTTCACTCACTTTTATTGAACTCCTTTTCGTGTTAATTTCGATGGGCTCTTTCGCTTTTTACGAACTTCTTCCTTTATTTTTCAAAAGGGTAAAGCGAGATTTGCTTCCGTTCGACGAGCTTTCACAAATAAGAAACAAATCGTAGGACTAACTAAAACGGAATGAACTATTTGTGAAGGCAGTGCCCGGCGTTGACAATTCGTTGATTTTCTCGAATTCCACGGCCTGCTTGATGAGAACGTTACCTGTGGGTACGGTGGGCGCTGCGCGTGCAGATTAGGGCAAAAAGCTACTAGACCACTGCGACTCTACAAAGATTACTTGACTAATGGAATTACACTGGCCCAACGGTTGTTCTTGCCAACTGTTTAATTTAATTTCTGTAAATAAATAATAATAAAATAGCCGGCGAAACTTTGGCCGCAACAAGAAAGAAGTTAAGCTGAAAGTGCTGATAACAGCAGGTGTTTGCGATTCTATACTCGATATATCGATATTCATTTTCGAAAAAGCTCTACGCGTATGTGAAGTTGCGGAAAAATAAGTAGAAACTTCATCATGTTGTACTTATGATATATAAATTAAATCTGTGCTCTCTTAGGATTTCCGAAACTTGTATTCTACTGTCCGGTTTTCTAACGGTTGACCTTGTTAATTTCAAATTTCGATTTTAATCGAGCTTAATCGATACCACCGAGCTGCCACCTTCGTGTGTCCTTGCCAGATCGTCGCAAGCGGAAGCCCAGCTGTCAGCGTTGCTGCACACAAACAAAAACCAGCTGATGCGCTTCATTTCCCCGAATCAGAGTTTTTAATGAAATTGTAGTGAAAAAACCTGGAAAATCAGACAAAAACAAAGTATTTACAACTAAAACAAGCTAAACGAATGATGCACCATTAGTTGCACACCCGCAGACACCCGTGCAGACACAGTAAAAGATAAAACCGGGAGAGATAAGCGGTCCCAAGGTGCCAAACATGCTGTCCTACATCAAGCGTAAGCTCTCCGAATCGGACGGGGGCGGCGTCAGTGCGAGCACAACCGTGACGTCGTCGTCGTGCGGCGGTACAAGTGGCAGCGGGAGCGGCAGCACCAGCAGAGGCAGTATCAGCAGCAGCGGCGGACGCGGAAACTCGGCCGACGAGTTAGTGCGCAAAACGAGCCAGATGTCGATGGATGATGAGGCGATTGCCTTTGGAGAGGATGCGCTGCTCCACGAGCTGGGCTACAGGAATGCCACGGATCTGCAAGAGACCATATATGGTTTGAAGACTTTACACCTCTTAGCCTAGCACAAATTATGTAACCTTAACTTTGTTGTGCCGTCCACACAGATCTGTTGCGAGGCATACGCGATCCGGAGAAGCCATGCACGCTGGAGGATCTGAATGTGATCTACGAGGAGGGGATCTTTGTGATGCCTCCCACGCGCTCGAATGTCTCTGTGGTAGGTTATCCAGTTCATAAAACTGATAAGAAATAATACTCGTGATTATTTTAACAGTAACGTACAATTTTAACTTTAATTTTAAATTTTATCATATTCTTGGCTTTGTGCTAATTATTATAATTATATTTTTAGCTAAAACTGTGTAAATTGTATGACTACTTTGAATAGTTAACCATTTTTATGCTCTTAAGAAGTTTTACCTTAAATATACATGAATTATCCATTGTACTTACAACAGGTGCGCATCGAATTCAACCCCACAGTGCCCCATTGCTCCCTGGCCACTTTGATTGGACTCTGCATACGCGTTAAAGTGGAACGGGGTCTGCCGCACAACATCAAACTGGATATATACATCAAGAAGGGAGCCCATCAAACGGAGGAAGAAAGTGAGTCTAACTTCACTATCCCACCATAAATATTCATTTATTTACTTATTGTTTTACCCACACAGTCAACAAGCAAATCAATGACAAGGAACGCATTGCTGCGGCCATGGAGAATCCCAATCTGCGGGAATTGGTTGAGAACTGCATCAAGGATGAGGAGTAGTTGTCCCTCGGTCTTGTTTTTTGTGTGTATATAGGGATTTTTAAGGAATGTCTAGGGTTAAGTCTAACATTAAGTTGCCTAATGGACTGTGTGCATAGCATTAAAGCCCTTCAAATCTGTTAATCGCCCGGTGCTTGCTGCGGCGTGATTCTACCTGAATATCGATTGCTTAACCTCCTATCTATTTTCCCCCCGTTTGTTTACTGATAAGGCCCGGTTCCAACGCCCATTGTTTACATTCGATATCGCCGGTCGACGGACCGACGGACACTTGGCCGTGTGCACAGCGCTGTCATGGCGGACCGGATTGGAGGGCCGGCCATCTTGGGTGAGCATGACGTGCGCATGGATTTATCAGCTTGAAGAATATGTTTTGGGACGGGACAGGGCACTCACCTGGCGCTGTTAAGTTGAGTGCATGACACACATTTGGATCCGCTAATTTCTTTGCAACTCTCCGGTTTCAGTGAGCACTTTGTTGCAATGGCTGCTGCCGCTTTCTGCTGTCTCTGCTTCTGCTCCAATTTGCATTTCCGGGATTTTCCATTTGTTAAATTGCACTGCCAGCATTTCCCCCCAGCCATAAATATTTAGCAATATCAATTAGTTCCCTGGCCTCGCTCTAAAATGCTTTAAACTAATTTTCAAAGACTTGGCAAAAAAAAAACATCCCGAGGAGCAATTAAAACCATCTGCCGCTGGAAACTTTTTGCCATGACACTGCCGGTCAATATGCGCAGGATGGGGATTGGAATGGGTATAGGAGGATGCCTCTTAGGCGTGCTGCTGCCTCAAAGGGCGAAGGAAAAATAATAAAAATGAATACGCAGACAAAAGCATATTGCGAATATTACGCTAATTGGTGACTGCAATCAAAGCGGACAACGTCGCGGACACGTTGAAAGAAATAGGCAAAGTCGGGCAGGGACTTTGAGGCTGCCAGCAGCCGTGACTTCGCCTGACCATGACCAGCTGTTGCCTTACCCTCATACCCTGGTCAGATGACCAGGCTCCAGGTGATTCGCTGTCGGACGGGTATTAAGGTTATCAAGACCAAGAAAATGTCTAGGTAAGGGTAGTGGAGTGAGGCCTTTTTTAACGTTTAATTTCTGAAAGAATTAAACACGTGTCTTTATACATCATTTTAACCTTTTCTATATCTAAATATAATAATATTTATTTAATGGTAATTTATAATAACTTCTATTTATTTTATCCATAAGATACCAAGAAAATCGAAGAAAAAAAGAAGACATTTTCAAATAAAGTTTTTAAGTAAAATCTTTTTCAAAAATGAACTTAAGCTACCTTTCTTCAGGTTTTTTGGCAATAAAATCCTCTACCCTTTGCAGAAGGTTGAGATTTTGGGGATTTTTGGCCTGTCACCCAGTCTATTCATTAGATAGGAGCTTGCCCAGGTTGCCAGGTGACACTTTAATAACCACGTAGACGACGGAAGTAGGCAATCTTGGGGCCACGTCATGATGACTCCTTTGGTTCTCAGGCCATGTCGCATGGGAGTTTCGTGGGAAACCCGACTGCGACAGAATTTTATGTGCGAAAAATGCATAATTTATTCGGTTAATGCATATGCATTTAAGCCGGACCAACAACTGCAGCAATTCCCCAGGATTTGCTGACCGGCAATTGTCATTTGTGCAGCGGTCAAAGTGACCCATTTAACCGGTCTGCAGTGTCGGTGCTGTGGTGCCCTTCCTCCGCCTCCGGCCAGAGTACATACATAAGTAGGCAAATGCAATGAGTCCCGGGCCCAAGTCGCAGTTGCCCGAAGACGAGAGGCACAGATTGCGGCCACCGAGATTTCCTTCCGATATATAATGCTGTTAAATTGTGTGCCATTATTATGATTGCCATCGTGCCGGGGAGACGGAGAGCCGGGGAACTGCCGGACGGACGGACGAACTGCACAGGATGCCGGAGCCACGACCGGCTGTAGAGTTGCATTCACACATTGTTCGGCCGCTTCGGGTCTCCGCATATGCCATGTATTTCATTATGGGTCCCAATCCCCAATCCCATTTTCTCCTCTCGCTTCTTGAGTGAGCGCGAGGTATCCTCTGTTTGAGGTGGGTTTGATGGGTTCACATGGAGTTTGTGTAGATTTTTTAAATTCTATATTATATTTATGATCATAAAAATGAATAAAATAGAAATTAAAACAACTAATTAGTGAAATTTCTATTAACTTAAAGTATTAAAATACTGCCAAAAGTTATTAATATGGTTCGTTTGATGTGAGATTATTAGTTTATATAAAGAAATATCTTAATTATTATTATTTATTATTTAGTAATGTTTTTAAAAAATTCCTTAGTAAATCTATGTAAAATACTTTATAATTTAATAAGTAATCCCTGGTCGTAGTTCAAAAACCTTCTGCAAAATCGCAGTTGCTATTTTTTCAGGTGGCTTAACTGTTGTTCGCGTTGTTACAACCAATTGTTGTAATTGTCCTAGCCCCAGCAGTTGGCCGTAGCTCCTTAAAACCGGAAGTAACACTCAGTGGCGTAAAGCTGCCGTGGCGACGGCTTACGCAGCGTATGCGCATTATGCAAAGTCCTGGTCAGTGGTAAAAGCAACGCCAGAGCCAGAATCAGCCGCAGATGTTTCACAGGAGCGGCAAGGACGGTGGGGCAGGGCAGGACAGGAGGCAGAGCCATTCAGCAACTGACAACTTACGCATCAGCGAAGGCAGAAACACAGAGCATTTCGGGCTACGGCAAGGGCTCCAAAGTGCAGCGGGTAGTCAGAGACTGAGCTCTGTCTGAGCCGGAGTCGGTGCTGGTAGAAGCAGGAGTCGGGGCACGGCTTTTGTTGTTTGCACTGCCATTAATTTCTGTTGCACTGGGCTCGCCATTTATATCGCAAAATGTCCCACCGTTATGAGTTGCCGGGAAACCCTTTTTGTCTCTGTCGTTTAACCCTTATTTGCCTGGAGTGGAATTTTATAAGAAATATTCTATTTGGAGTCTGGTATAAACGGAAAACAATAGAGAATCTTAGGGATTTTTAATTGAAAAATTAAAAAAAAAAAAATTTTACTCTATACTTTGCTAAACTTAACAAAAAACAATATTTTTGTGAAGAAAATATACTGGAAATTAAAATTGTATATAGCTGAGTTATTGATCAGTTTTGTTCACTATCCTATTCCACACATCCTAGGCCCTGAATAATTTGCAGGCCGCAGTCACTACGCTTCGGGCGTGAATGGGTTAACTGGGCCAGGAGACCGGAATGGCTACCGAGAATGGAGCGCCTGCCAAGCGGAAGTGGTCGCGTGCGTTGCATCCTGTCGGCAATTACCCTGCAGGGGCAACAACAATTACAGTTACAGCTGTTACCGCTCTGCCCGTTGCCCGCTGCCCGTTCCCGCCCACGATTTACCCCTTGTCCGCCTGGTTGTAAGCCATTTTAATTGCTTGTCTCTTTTTAATTTTCAGCTCTTTTGTTATACTTCACCCTTTGGCCCCACATCCCACCTGGCATATATCCTTGCATATATATATATATTTGTATGAAGCCTTTGTCTATCAGTCCTTTCTTCGCCTCAAGTTGACATTTTTGCTGGCTGTGCTGACTTCTGGCCAAGAGGTCGCCGCTCCTGGGGCTCGAGGGCCTTTGCTGTTGACCATTTGACGGAGCTAACGAACTAATGTTGAATGCACAGCAAGTGCCATTCGAGCTTCCGCCGGCTCATTGACCAGAAGACGCCAGCAACTGCAATTAACAAAGGTGCAGGACCACGTTCTATTGTCCTGGCTGGGAGGGCATTCAATCCCCCGGAATCGGAAGGGTGTCCAATGGCAGCTAAAACGTGTGTAATCAGAGCATAATTGTCTTAAAATAGCTACGCCACTTGCTCGGTGTCACAAAATGGGAGCGTTTGCTTTCTGCTCAAGCAAATCGGAAATCGATTAAGTTCTTAGCTTTAATGGGAGCAATATCTTCCCAGAGTCAATTCAGGGATTAGTTAGAAGTTTACTAATGGATCAAATATTTTAATTATATATTTTTTAATCCTGTTTGTATTTTTGTAAACTGTATAGGATTTGTTGTTTAATAAAATGGAAAAATAGAAAAATAAGCAATTAATTGTCTCAGTCAATTGTTAGCCTTTGTAACTTAACAATTGATTGATATTAAATAAAACAATTTAACTATGTCACCAAAGCCACAAAAAGGCCAACAATTCACAATAATTTTGTGGTTTATTTTTTTAGATTTAAAACAAAACGCCCAGCATAAACAAATGCTAAACAAAGCGAGACGAAAACAAAGTGAATCGAGTTGTGCATTCATTTTGCATAAAGCAAGGCCTGATGGCCAAATTGTTTAATCTAAATTCATAACGCGACACAAGCAAACTCGGCACAGATTTGGCTGACATTTTGCCTAAATAATTGATTTGGCCCCGAGAGCAGGAAGAAGTGCAGGCGCTTGAATGCTGAGTGCGGGCCGAATGCCTGTCTCGCTAAGTGGCGTGGCAAATAAAATGATTTAAATATTCAAAACAGCAATCCGCATGCAACAATTCTTTCTCATATTTTTTGTTTGTACGCATAATAAAAAAGCAGGGCGGAAAAGTTTAAATTTCTTTTACGTCCCCAAACCGCCTCTAATCCACTTTGGCCGACAATTTTCGAGCGACCGCAGGCGCAAAATAAATGAAATCATGAAATAATAAACTAAATTAGGTGCGAATTGTTGGCCAGCCTGACCTGGGCAACATTTACACGTTTTTTTTACATTTTATTTATGCCACTAAAACAATTTCAGACGGGGGTCGGTGAACAGTGGAATTTAAATTTCAGAAAAACAGTCAGAAACATTCAATTTGTAAGTGCTGCAATCTACCACCTACACAAAAGTTTCTACCAATTTCCACAAAAAACATAATTTAATAATTAAATGTCAAGCTGAGTGACTGGATCTCAAGCGGCTAAAGGTAGCAGTCAAACAACAAAACTAGGCTACTCCTCCTGCAATTGACTCCGGGGCTTTGCCACTCCGTCCTTCCCTCCTCCCTTGGTGTGGGTAAAAATTATTGTGGCATTTGTATGCCAACCCCAGGCTCGTATATAAGTTTGAGTATGTTGTTCAGCTCACACACACAGCACACAGAAACTTTTATAATAATTTGCGCAACAAATTTGAAATTGTAATGCCGACTCATTAGAAAGTTTTTCATTCGAATTTGCTGCCTTTGCTGCGGCTGCCCGCCCTCCCCTGCCCTTTTCCGCTTTTTTATGCTTACTTGTTTTCTTGTTTTTTTGTATTTTGTATTTTGTATTTTATTTTTACTCTTGCACACTCTATAAAATTGCCTACAATATGGAAAAGACAAGAACGAGAGAGCACAGCAGTTTGTTTATAATATCGTATCGCTGACTGTCTTTCTGCCAGTGAGTGTGGTGTGGTCCTGGAAACTGAAACTGTGCCAGGATGCGCTACAGTAATCTGGTTTATCAGTTTGCCAAACTTTCTGCAAGCCCCACAAGCTGCACATATGAATGGCTTTGCTTGTGTCTTAAACTTGCCATCGAAGCTTTGGGATATATTTATTTTAGTTTTTTTTTTTTTAACGTAATGTGAGGGATAAAGACTACAAAATATAATTTTAGAACTTACTTAAAATTGTAACGGACTTAAGTTTATAAGAAACTAAAGATATATTTGTAAGTACTTCTTAAGCTAATCTATCCCTGGCTTTTTATCAAAATCTCAAGAGAGCCTAAAGCCGTTACGCATCTTATTCTTTATATGGTCTGAGGAAGCTGCCAAGAAATATGTTTATTACAAAGAAAAATTATATATAAAGGGAAAGAAAAATTAATAAGTTAATGTCCTCTCCTCATAATATGTATCCACAAAATTTCTTATAATATTATGTTAATATACTTAATTTATATATCCGTTGTTTGACAAAATCTTTAAACCCTATAAATCGTAGCGAACCCGACTCATTGTTTTCCTCTGCTTTTCGGGATTAGTGTCAAATTATGCCTATGCAACTTTTCGATATTTGTACATATATTTTTTTGTTTGTCTGGCTTTGGCCTTGAAACCGTTTGTTTTTGGGGTTTCGGATTCAAATTCTGCATTTGTTATGCAGATTGGATCTGACATGGTTTCTGAGTGCTTAGCATTCAGGCGACTATTTGCCTGGCTGTCGAGTCGATTCGAGTCCTCCCGCATTCGTTGAGCTTGCCAGCTGGCAATCTGTCCGTTTTCTAGTTAATAAAATTCTAATTAGTTGAAATTGCATCACCGTTTGCGGGAGGGAATCCACCGTTTGCACACCTGTGTGTGCGAGTACAAATGCGAGTACTAAAGTGAGTACAAATATGAGCAAATGTGGGTGTGTGATTTTAATTACGTAGAGGCTCATTAGCATTTTTCATACATGTTTACTTGTTTATTTTCGGTGGCTGCCGGCGAGACAAACTTTCTCTAACGCTCAGCAATTGACATTTGCATTTCCATTCTCAACGGTGCAGCCGGAAATCGAGCTTTATAAGGGAAGACTTGAGTAAGATAGGAGTTAGTTTATTATTTTTTTATAAATTTATTATTAAATAAATATAAAAAAATAAGTTGTGAACAAGAAACTAGCATGACTGCAATAGAAAAGGCTTGAAATCTAGGCAAAATATTTAGAAATTTTTTTCTTTTATGAAATTTACACAAACTTATGATAAGAATTAAGTTTTACTTAAAGTCGCTTTCGCTTCTCTTCTCTTCTTTTCGTTTTTTCTGTTCAGTTATCTTTAAATTAAATTGTATTATTTTAAATTTAGAATCCTTGGTGGTTTACGAACTCGAACTAATGTGATTGAATTGCCAAATTTGATCCAACAGAGATATTTTGTAAAAGAAACCTGAGCATAAATAACTCCATTCAGGAGTTTCAAATCAAAAAAAAATATCCTTAACCAAAATTCCTGTCATCAAATTTGCTTGTTTATATGCTCAGCCGAATTTCTCTAATTCAATTCGCCCGTTATTATCATTTCGTGCTCATCTCTGCCGGGATGGATGTGGATATATGGTAGAAGAGTACTGTGCTGAAATCCTCTTGCACACCGTCAGAAAAGTTCAAATAAACAAAATGTTATTGCAACGAGAAGCAGTGACATAGAGTTAAGGGGACGGAGGTGAGGGTCCGGAGTCGGGGCTCAAAGTACTCTTACAGTTGGCATACAAAATTAACAACTTTTTTGCTGCGGCAGTTGGGAAAAAGACAGGGCAAGGGCATAGTTTTAATATGAATTTGCATGTAAGATTAACGATGGCACAGAGAGCGCGATTCCCATGGGGATTCTCTCGGCTTCTTTGCGACTCCTTGGCTCCTTTGGCTTAATTGAGTTCTTGAACTTGGCGGCTGTTGTTTACGGCATTACAAACTCACTTATTATGAAATTGAGTTGCCAGAAATAGTAGCAGCCGACACACTCACACACACATACACACATGCGACACAACTCATGAATAATGCAATTATTGTTGCAGGTGCCTGGGATGTTGCAGCAGCAACACCAGCAACGCCAACAGCATCATCAGTTGTTTAATTAACTATTAATGCCCGTATGTGTGTATGTGCATATGGGTTGGCTGCTGCCTGAGCCTGGCTTTGACAAATGGTCATGTCACGCCACTGAGCCCGGAATCTGGCCAACTCCGTGCCAGCTTCGCCTCCAGTTTCAGTTGCGGCCATGAGAAATGGCAAATTCATTTACGCGACGTTGCATTTCTCACGCTGCTAAACGGAAAATGCAAAATGAAAGAGAGCGGGGAATCCCCCCGGCTGGGCTGCGATTTGGAGTGGGAGGGAGCGGAAGTGGCTGGCATGTACGTGAGGCAACAGCAGCTCTAACAAGTGACAACACCCGACCGGTTCTCGCAGGACCACCGAAAAGGAGAGGAAATGCCTGGAAAATTGCATTTTGAGTGCAAATATTAATTTCAGCTGCTGCTGCTGCCGCCACAGCAACATACAAAGGCGAAGCAACATCACCAGCAGCAACATTACACACAGAGAAAAACATAAATAATACAAATATATGAAGGGATAATGAAAATTATGGCTTATGGGTTTTGATTCATCAAATTTTACAATAGAATCTTTAGATAAATATATAGAATTCTGATCACTATGCCCTTAACATGGCTCTTCACAGACTTATCAATATTTTAGATTTTTTTTTTCCAATGTAAGCCGGCAGAAACTGTAGCATCCTCAGCGACTTTGGCAGGAGTTGCAGCCTTTTACGAGGCAATGTCCGGACTGCAGCTCCATCTCCTGGTATTTGTGTTATGTAATTTTGAAAGCGTGGCCAGCATTTGCTAAAACGCATTCCGCAGTGACAAATGCATTGCATATCCTGCAGTGAGCACAGGATCCTTCTTCTTCGCACGGCACTTAGCTTAATGGAGCAGAGCTGCTGCTGGTGCTCGGACATGTGCCACTTCAAGGGGCGGCTGCAGCAGCAGCAGCAGCAGCGGCACGGGGGGCGTGGCACCCTTTACACATTTCCTCGGGGTGCGGCACGCATCTCCGGCTTAAACGAATTAAAATGAAAGGCGTAAAAAGCATAAGTCAAATGCAAAGCTTGACCAAATGTGCCAGGATTTGGAGTAGGGGGCCCCGGGAAGGATATTGCGCGCAAAATGGCTCAAGGACAGCTGCCCAGCTAGGCAGATATATGACCTACTTGCAGCTCAGACCTCAACACCCAATGGTACGGTGGCTGCACTCGCCCTTCGCCAAGTCTCAACATAGATTTCCTGCCTGATTTCTTTTTGGTTGCCGAAAAGGGTCGTTAAGCTCAACGTAAAATTGATTTTGTTTTTCGGTATTTGAACGTTATTTGCTATTATTATTTTATTTTCAAGTCAGTTTGTATATTTGTAGGGTTTTGTTAAATCATGATTAAATTTTTATGGTGTTTTTGAGAGTATTTTTAAGAAAAGCTTAAGTAAATAAAAGTCCGCCAGTTTCCAAAGCTAAGCTCTAAGTCGGATTTGCAGAAACTAAAGATGAATATTGATTAAGATTAGACGTTTTCGTAACCATGCATATATTTATCCTTCAAGTATATACAATGTTTCTTTGCCTCAAACAAAAACAAAACAATATAAAAACATTCTTGTTGGTTAATCATCAAAACTTAATCGTTTTGAAGTCCATTAATATTCAATTACTGTTCAACGGGATTATTTTTCGTTGGTTTCCTTTTCCCCTCTAAAAAAATAGCAACCAAAATGACTACATCTTCCCCCAGTTCATCTATAATCTAGATTTCATTAGTTGAACTCTTTGGCTTTGGGGTGTCGTTTCATTTGTTTCCGAGACCTGCACGCATTTGGCCCAGCTGGCGGCATCTTGGCTCGATTCAATTAAAGTTGACTTAAACCACACGCAAGCCCAGGCACTCCCTTTTGGAAAGGACACGGAGTGTTTGCAGGGCTTGTTGCAAATTGCATGTTGGTCGCCGCGGTGCAGCAGCACAAGACAACATTTTCACTTTTCCTCGGCTAGCTCAATGTTGCGCATACGCAGCGTATGCCAGATGTTACAATGAGCGAGCAGCACTCGTTAGAGACGTTGACACAAAATGTTATTTCACTTCAATTAAATGGATGCCGAGGGGGGTGAGAGGAGACGGCGCCTAAGCCATTATGCGAACTTTGCGCCATGTGTGTGTAAGTGTGTGCCAGAGTGCGGTGTGTGTGTGTGCCGGTGCATTGTCAGTCAATTTGGCAAGTGCCGTAACCGCGAAAGTTTCTTAACGCATTTGCAGCTTGTTGCTACATGTATTTTTAGAGTTTGCCATCGGAGGAGTCCTCTCTCATTGTTGTCATTCTGGTAGAGCCTTTCTCCGCCTGTAATTACGTAAGCGGAGAAGTTTTCTCGCGCAGCAGGCGCTTTCAATTTCCGCATTCCGAAATTGTTTGCCAAAATCAAATTCAAATTACAAAACGATTTTGGCTTCTGTCGCTGGCATCTTTCGTTATCTCTGTTTCTACAGAGAGCAAAAATAATAGTATCCCAGAAATATTTTTATCTTAGTTGTGATCTAACCAATAGCAAATTGCTAGGGTATAAAACACCAACTACATAAAACAATAATTATTAATAAAATAATATAAATACAAAATTTTTACAGTGCATTTCTATGCTGCTTTCTTCTACCTGACTTGTTCATAGACTTCGGCACAGACATCCGGCGGATGTGTTTGTCTCAGATACCGCTCTTCAAGTAGGTGAAAATTCGTAGCTTAAAATTATTCCCAAATTCTGTTTCCCAGCGGAAAGCTCTGCTTTTTTAAATCAGCGCCTGCAGGGTGCCGGAATGCGGTGCCGAGGCCTGCGTTTGGAATGGCAATCGAATTAGCGCTGCTGACTTGTCGCTTTGTCGACTCTGATCGCATATGTGCGAAAAACACGCATGACAAACTGCACTGACAATCGGCGGGGTGTATGTATATGTTCTCAAATGGGAGAATATTTTGGGGGGTAATTCGGGGATTTGGTGCCCACATGTGACGGAGATAGGCTGCAGCTGGCCGCTGGTCCCGCTGGGTGTAAATATACTCGCCAGTGCACTCTGATTTTTGGCCATTTTCGCTGCATTTTTGGACCCGGAGGGGCTTTGTCTAGCTCATGGTGTTGGCCTATTGGGTTCGATTTGCTTTGGTCACCACTAAGCTAACTGATTTTTACGGTCTGTGTGAGCTCCATCAATAGATTTGGCTTGCAAGGATGCCCATGAGTAAATGAAAATATTGATATTTGAATTAAGGCGAGGCTTCGGTTTGAACAATTTCTAAGAGTAATTGATTGCTGATTGGGTTTATCACTTTTCACACTCTCAGTGAAACATGGAATAAAAATTAAGCTGAGAGAGAATGAAAGCTTATTTTTTGCATGCTTTCAATTTCTATTTTACTTATAACTTTAAAAATGAAATTGCAGGTTATTTATTTTCAGGTAATTAATTTTATTTTCTCTTTGAAATTCTTGAAATAAATATCTTTGCTTGTTCTATATTATTTTTTTTAGAGTTGGCTTATGATTTATATTTGCATTTAAATTGAAATATTCAGGTATTTTTTTTGGGTCAGAAAAAGGCCTTTAAATTTTTATTAAATTGGAAAATTTTTAGACAGAATGCGAAGAGATTTTTCATACATTGAACTGTAGCATTTTAAAGTATTAATCTAAATTAATCTAAATATAATAAGGAAATTTAAATTATTTTGTGAAACCAACAAGACATTTTTTAAATTTAAAATCATCTTCAATTTAGGTAATTTCTCTGACATGGCTTGTTTAATGCTCTCTTTTCATTGTATTTAATTTTAGTTTTATGAAAACCCTTAATGACCCTAAGGGCAAGCGAATGCTTTAAAGCCTGACACCTGTACGGTGTCTTTTAAGACGTTTTTCAATTCAAGTTAAATTGCTGGAAACATTTCTGGGTGGCCCAAAGTTTTCGGCCCTTGGCCAAAAGTGGCCTTAACCCTTAACCTTTTTGGGGCACCCCTCTCCTTGTTCATTTTTGCTGCTTAGGCAGCCTGCGCAAAATGCTCGTAATTTGCTTGTTTCTTTGCACTTGAATTAGACGTGGATGTGTGTTATTTTGAGCCATGTCCTTGCAGCTGCGCCACTTGTAAAGTCGTTTGCTTGGACTGTGCAAACAAAATGAGCGAGCAGCGAAGAAGACTAGTAAATGCATTAATGGATGCACCCACCCGCCGTTCCAGCTTCACCTGTCCTGCTCCTGCTCCTCTACCGTCTCTACCGTCTCCTCATCATCCTTTCAGCACGTGTGAGTGGGCCAGGTGCTCTTGACATTGCCCTGAGTAAAAGGAGGCTTCAGTGTTTACGCTGCGACATGGCGAATGCTTCAGCCTGAAGAGTTCTCGCTGCCCTCGTCGTCTTTGATTGCGTGCTCGTCTCGCTGGGATCAGAATATATACATATGTATTTATATATACAATATGTGTGTGTATATAGTGGGACTCGTCTTGGGCTCGTTAAGTGTCGCCTCCTTATGGCATTTCATGCTATTTTAAATGCATTTGAATAAATAAACACTCCTACGGTGGCAGTCGTAAAATGTTTATTACGTGGGCAAATGTTTGTGTCTGGCCTCATTAGGAATTGAAGCCGAGGGCCAAGGCACGGGGCGAAGGCGACAATGGAAATGCAAATGCAAATGCAGCAGGCTACATTTCGCACTTAATGCATTTTTAAATCAAAATCCCACAACGCACATCCCGAAGACGTTTCGAAATTGCATTGAAATTGCTTTAATTGAGTGGATTTGCAACCGAATCAAAGTGTCCCTGAGGGCATTTCAAAGGACCTAAAGGGACTTTCCAACGAGGTGTTAAGTAAATAGGTACTTAAAATAGTTACGGTTGATTTAATAATCAATATTTAAGTCCATGTTTTGTTTAATCAGTGAAATTTTGTTCTAAAGTCTTTCATAGTTGAATAAAGAGGTACAGAGCTCATAATTTGCACATTTTTATTAAATAACAATACGTTTTTACCACAGATAAAGACAAGCCAAGTTAACATCTCAAGACATATTTTAATATTTGAAAAAGTAAATGTATAGTTTATTTTCACGATTTGTCTGCCTTCTCCTAAAACATTTTTTTTAGACAGAGAGAGAGAGTGAGATTTAGTGACAACTCTTTAATTGATTGCCCCATCAATTATGCACATCGCGGGGCCCACGTGTGGTATGCGTGATATTTCATTTGGTCCTTGATTAACTCACTGCCTCAAATATTTGCCAGCAAATACAGCATATATATGCTTAAATGTTTGCCCCCAAAAGAGTAACGAAACTATTATATTTGCATATGAATTGGCCCAAAGCCCACCACCTACCACCCTCCACCTCCTGCAACTGCCGCCTCTCTGTCCTCTTTGTTTGACTGTCAAATGCTGAGCAAACATGGCGAAGATTCATGTATCTCAACTTCAGGCTGACACTTTAAGTGGAAGTTATGCAAATAAATAAATGTGGATTGACTTGACAAGCAGGGAGATATATAGACACACACTGACAGTTCAAGATGGAGTGGGGGCAAACATGCAAAAGTAATTAAACGATATGGCAATTTCCACAGACATAGAACACAAATAGGGTTTAGTTTCATGTTTGGTTTAAGTTAAGACAAAGCCAATAAACATATTTAATAGTTAAGAAGTAATCAATATTTGCTTTAAAATATATTACAAGTAAATTTCTCCCTGGGAAATGCCCATATTATTGACAAACTACCAAGCATGTGGGCCCCAAAATACAGGATTCTCTTTATAGAATCGCTGGGCCGCATAATTATAATGAATCCTTTTTGTCAGCTAACTTAACCCTAATTTGCGCCAGCTCGCATTATCCTTGGGTGTAAACACATTGCCTTTGCCATTGTCTTCTCCCATGCAGGTGCGAAAACAGTTAAGAGCGGCGAATGCAAAAACGCCGCCGCCTGCTGCCTGCCACGTCTGCTAATTAAGCTCCAAAATGGTAAATGGAAACCGGAGAATGGAAAATGGAAAATGTAAGGGCCGAGGAGGAGTGGCTGAAAAACTCAACTATTCCTCTGCATTGTTGCTGCGACTTTTGTGCATGAAGCTGCAGCAGCAGATGCTGCCAGAGGAGAGCCTCAGACTCATCCCCAGCATCCCCATCGCCTCCTTCTTAGTGCCCCCTCCCCGATCCTCTCCAGCTGATGCGGGCATCGCGCGAGTTGTGAAAGCTTCAGCCCTGACCACATTTTAATTGGGCTAAGCACACGCCATGTGCCTGTGCCGGTGCTGGTGCCGTGCATGTGTGACATGCTATTAGTGAAACTTTTAAATGAGTTAGTTAAGTAAAGCGGGTTACGTTATTATGAGTTTTTGGCTTGGACATTACAAAAGCTTGTCAGCTCGGTCTGAGCTGGGGATTCAACGCTTTTTCATTCTTTGCTCCCTCGAACAATGGGTAGAGCAAAGGTCCTTGAAGGTATATCATGGTTTTTGAAATCAGAATGTTGCTGGGATGTACCTAAGTATTAATAGTAAAAAAATAACAAGACTAGGGTTTTTTGAATATAAAAATATCAGTGATAAATTCGAAACCTTATTACCTTTTGTATTAAATTTATAGAAAGAATCTTTCTGGCAGAAGACAAACCAAATTTCAACCAAACTGGATTTAATTACATGGCCTATATCCCTAGTTTACTAACGCTCACCGAAGGCATTGCATTCCCCTGTAAATTCTATTAAACTCAAATAAATGTTGCTTGCTAAGTAAATGCGTAGAAAATGCCTAGTAAATATTCTGCCAGGCATACAAAATCCCTGTGGCCGGACAAATTGAATGCAAAATCTATACACAGCCTCGCTACTCGATGTTTTATTGGGGCAAATATTATTCTGGTAATTATATTCGAACCTAGTGGGCGCAATCAATTTTCAATTAGTAACATGCAATAACTCCGAACACATTTCTTGAAAGGCAAAAACCGAGGGGATTGCCGTTGGTAATTATTGCAAATTATATGGCACCGAACATTGGTGTATATAAACGACGACGATTGCAGTCCTGCCAATCGAATTTACTTGAATATGGGAAAAGGAATGCGAGGGAGAGAGCAGGGCGAAAAAATATTATTCAATTACGCGTCATATCCAGGACAATGGTAACGATGAGCATAAAAGCAGCCGCCGCCGCCATCGCCATCGCCAACGCCTTCCCATAAATACACAAAGTCTCCCTTTCAGTCAGCCCCCCAATGCCAATACTGTGTGCCATAAATTGAAGTAATAACAGTCATGTGGGACACGCGGCATACCCATAATAGTTTCGTCCTTCCTGCGAATCTTTGAACTGTAATTTTCGAAATTAAATCAATGTATAAATGGTTGACAACAAGCCAAGCCGGACCGCATTCCGAGCCATAAAGAAACAACATTCCATTGCCCTTTTGGCATTCCCCGAGAACTCTTTGATTTATTTTCGCCTTGGCACATTCCTGATTGACTTGAAAAAATCAATAGAAAGTGTATTCCACACAATTAGCAGTGAGGGGAGGGGGCCCTCCTCCCACGGAGGCTTTCACCTGGGCATGGACTGCATTGATAAAACTGCCTGCCGACTGGCCGGGTCATCCCCTGGAGGAAATTTACATAAAACTCAAATAAAATAAAACGACAAACGTAATAATCATTAGGCGGCGCTCTCCTGGGTGCAGTCCACACAGTGGACAGTGGGCACAAGATGCCTGCAACTGGGAGTTGGCAGCAGGAGCTGACTTATTTATGGAGTTTCCATGTTAACGAGCCACTCGCAGTAAATTAATTTGGTGCGAGATAAATAATACCTACGGGTCGGGCATCAACTCGAGGAGGTTTAAGGTATTTTAAAGGTTACAAAAATAGCATAAGTTTAAATAACAAATTTAGAGTCTTGGGAATAAATTTTAAAGAACTTCGCTTTTATCTCTCCAGAATACAAATAAGCGGGTGTACATTCCTTTTAGTAACCAATCCAATCTTGTAGAGCAACTTTCTGCTGTTCAATTTGCTCACCCATCTTCTGGGTCATGGCAAACTGGATAAGGATGAGCAAATAGTTGACCAGGATCGAGGTGAACTAAAATTATTAAAACAAAATAATACAATTTCACAATTCTTTAGAGAAAACTAATTACCAGAGCAATAACCCTCCTGTTGAGAACGACATCTAGGCCGCTGGTGAACTGAATCCTGGCCTGCCTTCGCCAGCACATCAGGGACTCGACCAATGGACGGAGCGAGGCAATCTTTGGGAACCAGTTGTCCAGCTGCTCTACAAGACGGAGGCATCGCTGGGCCTCGCGGATGGTTCGATCGCAGTAGAAAGGGGCGATCAGCAGCTTGTAGAGCGGAGTGGCCATGCAGAGGGCCACGTAACCGAGCATTCGATAGTTGATGCCCTGCTCCTCCTCCTCTTCCTCCTCCTGCTGGTCAGCTCCACCTCCACCGATTCCCACAGACATTCCGAATAGGATGTACAGCTCGCTGGTGGTCATGGCCAGATCGTGGGCAATGGCCGACCACAGGCTAAGAGCGTATACAGCATTAATCTCCTGGACAAGGTAAAGCAGCTCCTGGACCATGACCACCATTTGTCGAATGCGCACTTCCCTCAGTTGCTTCTGGGGAAAGCGCCACTCCAGGAATTCTGGATGGAGCAGCTGCTGCAGCAGGCGGAAACGAATGCCCAGCAATTCGGCCAAGTTCATGTGCACATAGCCCGTGAAGTGGGGTCCGCCCGTAACTATGGCATAGCAAAAGACTGAGATCAGAAAGAGGACTCGGTGACTACTGCCCACTTGTATGGCGGCACTGTTAATGGCCACCAAGTACAAAACACTGACCAGGGCCAGGATCACAATGTTTTTTTTCAGCATTTTCCTGTAATTCAAATTAGCTCCAAAGTCCCGCATCAGCTTGAGATCCAAGGCGGCCAATCTTTTGTAGATTCCCAAGTGGCGACGGGCTGCTAACTGCAGGGATGCGACAGTGGCCACAAACACTAATGTGGATAGTGCCAGTTCCTGGACAGCGATGCTCAGAACCAGCTTGTCGGCGTGCTTTAGTTGCTCTTGAACATCGTCGGCGGCCAAGAGGACACTCAGAGAACCGAATAGTCCTAGTAATGTCAGAACAGTCACCACCAGGGAGTAAATCCTGCGCCACCGGCTGATCCTGAACTGTGATCCTCGACCACTAAAACCGCTGCAGCCCATCATGAACTGGAGGCCACAGATGAAGCTGGCGCAGTCGTAGACGGTTTCCGGTTCGCGGAAGAAGTACAAAACGGCCATTGCTTTAGGCAGAGGAATATGAACTGATTATTACAGGTATTATGTCAAAGATGACCTCAAATATTAGCCCCATTCTGTAGGAAATACACTTAAAATTTTGTATGAATGTGCTTTAAGTCTAAAATATAATAGGTAGGTCTTATAATATTAAAGAAAATAAACCAAAAGAGGCTTTTCGTTAAGTTATAATTAGTTGAGAGTTGAGTGCTGATGTGTTAACACCAATATTTCTATATTTTTCGAAAAGGATTAACAGGATTCTCAGTGTGTGACATGCCAGCCACCTTTTCGAGCATATAAAAGCTATTAAAGTAATTTAGTAATTACCTCGATTACTTTCGTGATAACTTAGACAAGTGCTTTTCCTAATTTATGAACAATTTCCCCTTGCCATTGTCTGCGGCCAGCAATCTCGGTGAGCGCGGTTACGCAAACATAAATGATTTCTAACAAAAAACAATTCCTAGCACAAACTACTAGCAAACGTTTCAATCGCAAAGTTGAATTTCAATTAGATTGGTTTTGCGGCTAAAAGTTACTATATAAACTGGTGAAAGGAAAATAATTTAATTTTTGCAACAGTGGAAGTGCTGTCAGTTTAAATACCATAATCCGAGGGATTATGGCCAAGCTGGAAAAGTTGTTAATGCCTGGTGACAGAGCTCAACCCTTCGAATTGGGCCAGTTCGGCAGAGATGATATCCGGCATGATTTACAGCTTGCCCGGGAAGGTAAGGCATCGGAGGGCCATTTTGTTGGCTTTAATTAATAAAACTTGATTAACGGAAATTTTATGATTGTCCAAACGGCAGCAGGAGGCAATCAATCATCGCCTTGGCTCGCTCTTTCCCTCTCATTCACTTCTGTTAATTATTTTGCATTAAATATTTATGAAATTCCCGAAAGAAAAAGCCAGCGCACGGGGACAACTCGGTTGGGAAGAAGTGTAAAATTAATTAGCCTGTGTCCGGACGGACGAAGAACCGTCAAATGGTTGCAAATGACAACTGGAGAGTTGGTTAATAAATTGTTTGCTGCACATTTGTGGTTCAATAGACAGGGACACACATGGGCATAAATAAATGCGAATGCGATTTCGAAATTATTTATGCGCAACTGTTGATTTTCTGGCTGATTAACCTTTGGGAGCTTAGCCAGGAAATACATTTTATAAATTAACTGAATGTGGGAAACTGGATGCTCTGCCTAAAGTGCATTTAGTTTAGATAATATAAAGTATTTCCAGCAGTGAAGAGACTCCTACTTCCACTTAGAGTATGTCCTTGTAATTACAATGATTTTTTTTGCCAATTTTGTTTATTATTTATCGCCTTTCGCTTCAATGCTCAGCTATGTAGTAACATATGCGCCAACATTTGCATTAACAATGGCAATTACCAAATCCAATCGGAAACAATTGGTTGGGATTCATTGGACTTGACTCGGGTCCGGCAGGCCTGCACTTTTCACAGGAGCTTCTCCGCCTTTTCAGCCATTTGTCCTTGTCAATTAGGCACTCCTTTTCTACACACATCCTGGCTGACAGCTGGCTGTCTGAGTGATGGGCCGGCTGATTGACTCGCCGAAATGTCCAAAAGTAAAACAACACCGAGACACCGAAAAAAAAAGGGAAATCAAATCTCCGCCCATATGGATTCAATTAACGCTAATTTAAAATGCCAACATATCTGGAGAGGCCTCTGGAAATGGGAAAAATGGGAAAATTCGCAGCCCGTTTTCCACATGACCCCCATCAAAATTCCGTTGTCAGCGGTTCAGGGTTTGACACTCCAAAGGGCAGAATCGGTAACAACAACTTTTTCGTGTCAGGCCAAACAAGCTTTGATTGAGGGCAATAAGCGAGCCAAATTGAGTTTAGAATGTGTTGGCCATGTTTATGAAATTGTCAGATGGATCATATATAAATAGTATAGTATAGTGGCATTTTCAATAACCCTTTTTTTTGCGAAGGTGTACTCAGGGAAAGGGTCTTATAATTTAAAGCAAAAGTGAAGGATGTAATATAACAATTATTCTTAAAATATATTTAAATATATCAACGTACAGATAGTTGAATATGTTTCAAGTTTGAAATCAGATTTTTTAGTTGTTAAAAATTAATATAATAATAATGATTTCATGGCTATTTAAATTATTTCTAAATATGGTTTTATTGTACTTAAAATTTTCTCTCGTTATATATTTCCCATTAAAGCTTATTATTAATTATTTATTGAATAGCTTTTACCGTTTGTGTTTTCTCTTAGAAGATTATTAATAATTTTTGTTAATTAGCTAAATTTCAAAAATAGTCAGCAACTGTTCCAAACTAAACTCATTTAAAGGTGATTTACATTAAATTTTTTCATTTTTACCTTAATTCTTGTTTGTTTATTTCCCGTAAGCTTTGACTATTTATTATTTATTTAGTGCCACAGGAAAAAGCTTTTCCTAAATAAACAAATATTTTGTGTTGAACTATCATTTAAAGATTTAAAATACATATATAATATCCTTTGAGTGCCAACTGTGTTTTTCCAGCAGTTTAAAAGATTGTTGTGGTTTGTTTTTTGGGGGGCAGAAGAAGAAACCCATTTGTAGGCACTTGCCCGACTGAGTGCGTCCTAATGCCGCTCACAATTAAATTAAATAACACCATAATTAATTACTGCCCACGCACACACACTTACGGCAGTAGGGACTCGGTTCTCGGGACTTGATTTGCTGGCCAAGAAGGTGCTAATGTCCTGGCCCATTCATGGTGGATTGGGGATGGTGTGCGTGAGTGAAATAAAGAATGATTTATGGCGGTAAGCTAACTAGCGTTCTGTTCCCGAGCGGGCCACGCATGTTCCTGTTCTCACAATTAGGCGGTGACCCCCGTGTGGAAATGGTTTGGAAGGGGAAGAAGGGCATAAGGGTATGGGAGGCACCACTCGCTGAGCCATAAATCGCATCATAAATAAAAGGGCAGAGTCGCAATGGAGCCATCAAGTTTGATGCAACTTATAACCGTATTTGGTCATAACCGAGCCAATGGGCCTGCATTGATTGGATATATCGGGTGTCCTTAAGCGTCGCTGACGAAGGCCCATCAACATCTTGAATGTCCGCCCATCAAGGAGCAGTGATAACGCTCCTCTGCACAAAGGCGTTTAATGTTAACGAGCAAATGGCCCCCAAGTAACTGCACTCCTTTCCTTCCCGCCACTTTTATAAATTGTGTTATGCATAAAGTTTATGCGAACGTAATACTTACAGATATATACTTATAAATATATATATATACATATTTATAGTCAAGGGTTATCATCGCGGCTGCTTTATCTCGCCCAGCCGCTGAAATATGCTTCTGTTCCTTCTCTTCCTATCTGCCCGGCATCTTTCCGCGCTGCATGTTCATTTGATGCCGGTGCTCTCCGGCTGCTGCCGCACAGCATAAAATCCACTCAGCCGTGCCACATAAAACCCGCAAAAAAACGATGGAATTATGGTGCCTGCTCATTGTGTTGCAGCTTCTCACCTCGCGCCCAGAGCCTGCAAGCAGCACAAGTTCCCTGCATTCCGCAAGAGAGCTGCTCCTGGGCAAAATCAGGGGTATATTAGTTCACATCATCTGTGGGATTTCCGCAGAGGGGGCCTTGACAAAGACTTCTTAATTTAAATGAAGACGAGGGACTGAATACACTGGGGAATAAAACTCCACACTATGTTATTAAGGAAGTTGGAATGGGGTTGCGTTTAGTGCGAAATTCGCACTGCGAATCCTTTTTCAATAGGGCTTCTCGGTTTCCTTGCGAGACTCCAGAACTAACATATTCCAATCGGTTTTCTTGGGTGAGTGTTCAGTATCAACCCTTTTCGAATCCGGTTAAGTAGTAACCAATTTCCAATGGGTTCCACGTTTCTTTTAATCATTCTCTAATAGGGTTTTCTGATGACCGGTATATTATAAAATATATTAAGTTCTTGTTCGACAATAATTATAGATAATTTTATTTTAATGTTAAATGCAGTTAATTAAACTGTTTTTTTTTTTTTCTGAGTGATTCCTTAACCCGAATAGAATATTTTCATTAAAAAGATTCAAGATTCAAGACCTGGGCTTAGTCCAAATAAATTTTAATTATGTGAAACACAATATATTGGGAGATATGCAAGATCCGATCCAGCCTATACGCACTTTGGGCTCTCCAGCCACAAGGCTGCAAGCTGCCTTTGAGGCAGCAGGCAAGCCGATTATGTTGCACGTTCCCCGGGAAACGGCAACTTTGCTGCCACATGTCGGTTGTCGGTTGTTGGTTGCCGGTTGCTGGCTCTTGGTTGTTGGTTGTCGGCTGTTGGGTGCTGGATGTTGAGGCTCGACGTGTGTCAGAACTGATTAATGAGCTGCAAATGATGTTATGCGCAACGCCCGCTGCTAGGGCGTAAATCAGAAATAAGCAGGCGTGCCGAGGAGAAGAATGCTGGATGCTGGGTGTTTTGGAAGTGGTCTTGGAGGTGATGGCTGGGTGCAGGCGCTATATAATGATGCTAATGATGCTGCCGATGTGGCATTGTTCGCGTGCGCAGACAGCTCGGCATTCATCGCCTGCCCTTGCATTTGTCACTTGTTGCTGCACAGCTGCTCTCTCCCCTTGACACTTTGTGTGTCCGCCAAATATATCCTCTGCGGAGTTCTATTCTAAATATCTTTGGTTGAATCCCCCAACTGGGGTCTAGAAACTTCCCCGCCAATTGGCAGATGTCAGCTTTAAGCCATTTTAAAAGGCAAATGTCTGACAAAGCAGCAACTAAAACTTTTTATGCGCCACTTTGCCCGGCCATTCACAACTTGTACGTGGCAAATAAAAGTGCACCCGGGGACCGCCTGCGTAACGCTTGCCAAATGGGATAGACAACACTTTGCTCCTTCCCCCAGCTCCAGCTCCAGCTCCTGTTCCCGGCCTGGAAACAGATTTAAGTATGCAGTTGTAAGCCATAAAATCAGCTTAATACTTCCGCCGAGCCACAAAATCTGAATTTATAGTCAACACAAGGAGTACAAGCCAGAAGGAGAGTTCGAATTCGAGGCTTTGATTTGGGAAATGTCTTTGGGAATACCCTTTCAACGGGATTTGAGAATAAATGCGAGATTTTATTTTGTATTGGAAAATTAAACATTTACTTAGAAAGGCTGAAAATAACAAATTTAAATCATTAATTATTTATATACATTTTGTGAGGCTTCTATCTTTATTTCCTTTGTTCTTTATTTCAAATTTTATATAAAAATATTATTAGAAACTTTAATCAATTATAATATTAATATCTAATACAAAGGAGGGTATGATAACCCTCCCTAGGGTATCTGGAAAAGATTTAAAATAAGAATCTAGAACACTAACGAGGAGAAATGTGCTGGGCCCTGTCAACGACTGGCTCACATTACATAAGACCAGTTTCTGGGTTTGGTTTCCACTTTGTGACACGGCTCGATGGGCAGGTCAGCTGGCCAAGGGAAAGAATATATCTACGGCAAATGCAAATTCCGACGACCCCCGATGAGATTGCTTTCGCCTTCTTCGCTGCTCGTTTGCCATAATGTTTCCATATTCATATCTGGCAAAGTGAAAGTGCTTGATTAGCAAAAAATAAAGAAATCTGCCTGCTTTTGGCGGCTCCGAGACTTAGACACATGCGGAGTGACTGATTGCCTGGGCCTTGTGTCAGTGACTAGTGATTAGTGTTTATGCAAATGGGTTCTAAAGACCTGGCCGGGGCATATAAATCAATGTGGATGTGAGGAGGTCGCGCCAAGTCTGAGCGAGATGGGCGACAGCCACAAGTGGATGAGGCAGCTGCTCTTGGTGGGCCTGATTGTATTGCTGAACTGCAATGGAAACCCCTTAGGTGGGACTGGCAGAAAAACCCTTTTTTTCATCAACTAATGAATTTTCTTTGCCCCACAGCCAGGCGGCTAAGATTGCGTCCGCTGAATGCCATAGAGATTCGGCATTTAGAGAACTCCTTGCCCGCAGGTCGATCGGTCTCTAGTGGATTCGCTGGCCTCACCGGCTTTGCTTTGGGTTTGGGAAAAGCCCTGACTGGTGTGTTTATCTATGACGTCATTACTGCCAATATCACCGAAGCCGAGGAGAGCAGTGTCTCAACCAGTGGTTCTTCCTTGAGAGAGATCTGTCTCAATACGGGTAACTCCAGTTCGGATATAACTTGCATTGTTTACTACACTAATAATTAATATAAAATATAGCAATAAAATGATACAAGTCTAATAAATTATTAAACACAACACATAAACCTAAAGGTTTGCATGTTAATTCACACTACTTAAAATTATAAACTTATCTCATTTTAAAGCCTTGATAAATATGAAAAAATATATATTTATTTATACATTTTTATTCTGTATTTTGTATTTTAAACATTCCTGACCTGGCGCATATTATTTTCTAGCTGATTGTTTATTCTACCAAGCTAAATGGAATTTGCGAATTAAGATAACATATTATTTTTGGCTACCGCGTGGCGTGAAATTATTCAATGTATCGCATATAAAAACCTGTTTCGGGGTCGCCACTCTGTCAGAGGTCAAACTTTTTATGTTTTCAGAGGAATCTATGATTTTGGGAATGGGAATTTGCATATATGCAAAGCTAGGCACTTTCTTTGCTTCATCGTCACACATAAAAGTGACGCAGAACCCGTTGGCCGTGTCAGTTGTGTTTCTACGCGATTACGCGAAAGATCTTCGAAAAGATGAGGTCGTCCCGGAATTTGACATTTAGCATATTCATCCTCATTGGAGTTATCAGTGTCGGCTTGGAAGGTGAGTAGTGAAAGTTGATCTTTACTCAACAGGGTGTTTTTTTTTGTGGGGGGAATAAATTTAAAATTTTATAATATTTTATACAAACATAATACTAATCTCCTTTAAATTTTGATCTGCAGCTCGTCGCCTGGTCCTGCGACCCTTGACGCCGAGGGAATTGCGAAATGCTCTGGATGAATCTGGAATTGGTTCAGAATCTGCAGCTGGAAAGTCTGTGTCATCGGCTTTTGCAGGACTCACTGGCTTTGCCTTGGGCATTACAAAGGGCATCGGAGGCTCAATCCTGTTTGATGTGGTCACCTCTAATGTCACCATTGATTACATTACGAGTTTGCTGAACTCCACTGCCAATTCTACGAGCAGCAGTGGAACCGCCCAGGAGATCTGCTTCAATAGTCGGAGTGTCGACGGGGAGGTCATTAATGGCAGAAGCAACGATGACGCCTACGTAGATGACAGTGTATATCCATCGGGAGAGTGGAGGCAAACGACATCGGGTACTGGTACTGCTGCTACTGGGACATCGACTGGTACTACGACTCCTACGACTACTTCCGGCTCTAATGGAGTCACCTGCATTGTCCTAGGCTCGAAGGGATATCGTCGCAGGCGCCTACTGGAGATAAGACCAGGAACATTACCTAGTCGCTCCTCAAATCGATTGAGAAAGTATCGCAGGACAAGGTTTTAAGAAGGATAAACACGCCTAGCCTAGTTTAGCTTTAAGTTTATTTATTTATTTATTGAATTCGATTAGTTTATTAAACTTTAATTACTCTGCATTCTGTCTGTTGTCTTTATTAGTTGTTGGATATCTGAGACTCCTACCAAATTTGTAAAAAAAAGTAAAATTAATTTTATTACATCATCAAGAAATGGAGATAATATATTTTATATATACACACTACTATATACTTCTCTATATTTTCGAGAATAATTATTCAATGCATCGCATCAAACCAGTTTGGGGTCACTGCTGGGTCAAAGATTAAACTTTTTATTTATTAAGAATTTGAATATGCAAAGTTTTTAACTTTCTTTGGCTTTTCTCCATGGTTAAAAGTGAGCCGATCCCGTTAGGTGCTTCAGTTGTTTTTTTGAGCGAATACAAAAAGGATCGTCGAGAAGATGAAGTCGTTTCTGAGTTGGATATTTTTCTCACTCATCCTTATAGCTACTATCAGTGTCGGTGTGGAAGGTGTGTAAAGGTTAAACTAAAAACTTTTAAAAACATTATTAAAAGTTCAGATTATTAATATAAAAATTAAACCAAAAATTGAATAATGAAGCTCGTCGTCTGGTCCTGCGTCCTCTGACGAAGAGAGAACTCCGCAATGCTCTGGAGGAATCTGGAATAGGCTCCGACTCGGCAGCTGGAAAATCGGTAGCTTCAGCCTTAGCAGGGCTAAGTGGACTTGCCCTGGGCATTACCAAGGGAATTGGCGGTTCATTACTGTTCGATGTGGTCACTTCGAATGTCACCATCGATTACATCACTAGTCTGTTGAACTCCACCGCCTCTTCCACGACTTCGAGCAGCAGTGGAACCTCCCAGGAGATCTGCTTCAGCAGCCGCAGTGTCGACGGAGAGGACCTTAAAGACCGAAGCCAGGATGAGGCTTACGTGGACGACAGCGTATATTCATCGGAAGAGTGGAGACAGTTACCTAGCAGCACCAGCACCGACAATTCCTGGACAATCAATAATCCATCAACGGATACCACCGCACCCACAACAGATACAAACAGCGGAAATACCTGTATTGTCCTGGGATCCAAGGGATATCGTCGGAGGCGCCAGCTTGAGATTCGACCAGGAACCCTGCGTTCACGCGCCTCAAGGCGCCTACGAAAATTCTACAGGAAAAGGTTTTAGTCCGTGCAAATTTATCGATTTCGATTAGTTTATTAAATTTTAATTGTTCCGCATTCCATTGGAGCTGGAGCTGGGTCGTCTTTATTAATGGTCGGATGACTTGGGAAAATTTTAGATTGACATATTTTATGATTTGCTGACATGCACTCTTGGGTTCGCCCCGAGGGATTTTACGGGGCGTATGGACTCGCCTTCCGAAAATAAACATTCATATGTGTAATATACACCTTCATAAATATCTTAATCAGGGGAATCTTATGTATTAAATGTTAGGTATTAAAGCTGTAGTATTCTATTTAAAGTAGGTTGAAATTTTCTAAGACAGAGCGAGCCAGATGGGCTTGTCTTTTAACACAGCTCACGAAGCTACTTCCTTCTCTTGGGAAAAACTCTGTTTTATTTATTTCAATTTTTTATTTCTCCCCATTTCCATCACTTTTTCTCTGTGTGCACTTTTGCAGCGTCACGCATATCGCCGTGGCAGAATGGTTATTAATACAAACAGCCACGCACGCAGCCGTCCATCTCCGCCCTTACCCTTTGAGTGGCCCACACACCCCCTCGTTTCCTTGTAGCCTTATGTAAACATTGAAATGTCATTGCCGTCGAGGGCAGCGGCCCGGCACATAAATCCTCCTTGGCCACAATTTATTAACTTTAACACTAGCCGATGTCAACGGCACCCCCCTGTTCGCTTCCAGCTCGCCCAGCTTCCAGTTATTGATTTGGATGCGAAATTTATGTGGTCGAAGGACCTCCAGCCAGGACTCTGTTTAGCGAACTATTAACTTTGAATCTTCTTTGAAGTGCAGTGTTTATGTTATTGTCTGAACCCTGCCCGGCCTGGCTTCGACCGGAATTGCATTAGGGACCATTTATTATTTATGTTAATGCCGTAGCAAGTCCTGTCAAGATCTGAAAAAGTGGTTAGTGATTAAAGTGCGGGATGAGGGGCAAAGCAAACTATTGCTTCAAGAAAACCAAACTCATATTACCATATCTCTGCATCTTCAAAAGGCCATTGAGACGGAATTTGGGAGTAGGTACATATGCTAGGTACAGTGGGACTTCTGTAATTGTAAACTATATGTTTCAATTTTAGAAGAAATTAAAGAAAATTATTTGTAGTGAATTAACATGAAAGTAGAGAAAATATTAAAAAGAAACTATATTTATAAAGGACACTTTCCTTTGAAAGCTTTTTTACTAGCTAAGAAAAATTCCTTTTACTCGAAACCAACTGTGCGGGACTTGTATGAGAGAATCAGCAGCAAAACTACAATTATTGTGCACTTTACCATCGTAGAAAAAGCCGGCTTAATGACCAAGGCCATGACCCCAGTAGGGCAGTTGCTGCCCCTCGGCCCTCCTTCTTCCGTCTCCCTCAGAAATTGCGTACTAAATGCGCTAAATTACTAACTAAATGCCGCAAGTGCCGCCCTTGGGCATGGCTAGAATTTCACAAATGAACGCCCTTTTCGGAAGGGGGGTGGCAAGTGGCAAGAGGGGGTTGGTTGGCTGTTTGGGCCAAAGCCGAATACTGAAGTCGAAGTCAAAGTGAAAGCAAAAGCAAAAGCCAAAAACTGCCGACAGTCGATGACATTTGAGCGATAAGAAAAACTGTTGTGTGGCTTACTTGGTGGCTGCTCCCCTTGTGATTTTCCTAGAGGAGGGTAAGGGTAGCAGTAGGCCAGGGGTCAGGGGTCGAGGCCAGGTCCTTGTGGTTGTTGTTGGCATTAAGTATGCAGGCGTGTGAATTGCGAGGGAGCTGAAATACAAATAGTGAACCACCACCCACCGCCTTTGGCATTGCCCGGGTCTCCTTCTCAGGTCTTTTGCAGGCATTTTTACAGTTATTTTTACAGCATTGAAAATTGTTTTAAATGTTAATGTTGATGTCGTTGCCGCCGAGCTGATAATAAAATCGGGGCATCCCAAAGCCAACGAATAATTGAGTTGTTTTCGCAGGGGTGCCGAGAGTGTGACATACACACCCCCAATGGCCACCCTCCCCCCCTGAGAGTGAGCTGTGAGGAGTCGTCGCACTTGTGTTAAATTATGCGGGTTTGATTTTTATTGCAACGCCGCTCATTTCGAAGCTGTTTTTTTTTGTGTGCTTCTTCCTTTTCCGTTTGTTTGCTTTGCCGGGGTTTCCATTGTTTTATAGAAGGACCTCTCCGCTGAGGTTATGATACATCCCACCCAGGCCCCAAATCAAAATCATCTTGAAAGTATAAACAAGTTACAGGACCCTGCCGTGGAGTGGCAAGCACGCGTGTGAGTGCGGCTGTAATTTGGTCATGCCTCGTTGCCCCAACGAGCTGTTGCCTGGCATTTCAATTAATGGCACTTGCCACCCCTGGAATCTCTTCTTTCCCTTCTCGTTTCTCGTTTCTGAGCTCCAAAGGGTCATCACTTTCACCGCTGCACTCCTAATGAAGCTATCTCCAGCAGTTCCAACCCTTACTCCGTCGCCAAAGAAGAAGTGCTTGGCACTTTTGGGTTGTCAACAGGAGTCAAGAGATAATCATCTGTACGCTGGTAAAAATTTATGGTTGAGTTTGAAATTGAAACTTGGATGGGCTAACTATAAGAAACCGATTTGATTATCTGATAATTGGAAACTTTAACTTTAATAATAAGAATACAAACCAGTTTAGTAACTGAAGAAGTTTAAGTTTAAAAAATAAATGAGCTGAAGGTTAATAAATAAAAGACTTTTGTTGTATTTAAACGCCTGATGACTTGTTTCCCCCTGTTTATTTTTTCCAGTGCACAATTGCAACTTCGCGGCGACACGTGACCGCAGGGATATCGGTTGAGCCCGAATACGCCGCATCGCACGTCTTAATAGATTTTTGATTTGTTTGTTCAACCGCCCCCCAAACCCCTCACAGTCGATTTCACCCCTGCCCCATATCCATATCCCAACTCGAATCCGAATCCAAATCCAATTGTGAGCCGCGCGTGCGTCTCTGATTGGAATAATGATTTGGCAAACGAAGCTAGAAAACAAACCGTGGCCAGATTTTTCCAATTTTTTGGGGAGTAACTTGTTTGTCAATATGGAAAATCAATACGGAATATTTTCGTTTTGTCTTTTGTTAAAGCAGGCGCGTAATTCAATAAAGTGGGAGAGGAGAAATCCTTGACTCCGGATACTGCTAGGTGAACTGAAGGCTCAAGGCTTCGAGGACGAAGATTAAAAGCGCGACCTGAAAGTTTGTCTGCCTCAATTTTGGGAAAGGGAGGTTCCTTTGGGGGAATGGGCCAACAATATTGAGCAACATTTTACAAATTGTTTCAATTAAAAAGTTTACTGCCTTTGGTTTTTCGCCTTTTACTTAATCTATAATCGGCTTGCGATTGACACGTGCTATCGAATGGGAAGTAATGGCTTTCGGGGGCGCTAATTGCGGCGACCTTGGCTGTGGGGTAGATATTTATAAGTCCGCAAAGTTGGTTGCATAATGCCCGCGCAACGTCCGAAACTGTCCGAGTTTCGTAAGCTGGGAAAGCCAAAAGCTGGGCCAATTAATTAAATATATAATCAGTGCGAGAAAATGTTGGGCCAATCCGCAATTGGCAATAATTAATTTAATTGATTTAAACGATTCGAGTTGACCCATTAAGGGGGGGTTAGGAGGGGGGGCTATCGAGTGCATTTGATCTGTTTGTTTGTTCAAAATTAAATTGACTTGTAATTAAAAGTTTCGCAAATTGATTGAAATTCTCGTGTGTGCTTTTCCTTTGTTTACGTGGGGGCGGGGGGCAAAGCGGTCGTCGTTTCGCAACAAATAAGGGAATCCCCGCTGAAGGGAAGTAGAAGCGAAAAAACGGCTAATTACAGGCATTAATTAAAAATGCACTTTTTGTTGGTCAGTTGGACTGCAGAGAAGTTTAGGCAAGAGTCGCACAAAAGAGCTGTCTGAGACGGGGATTCCTTGCCTGGGATATTTTCTCTTTACTTTGTGAGAGTATAAGAGTGAAGGTATTCTCTTATACGCATCCTTAACTGACCTATGCCAGGACATGTTTGCTTACTTTCCACCATTGCCTAATATCTTGTGTTGTGTTGTCCTTTTGAAAGTATTCTGGATTGAGCAGGACTGCCGCTTATTAAATTGTAATTGAAATAAGAGATTTAAGTACAGGAAGTGCAGAAACTATTCAATATTATTAATTGATATGAGAATCCTTTACGCTTCTCGGACTAAAGGCAACCTTTATTTTATAGTAAACAAAACTAATGCTTAGTTATTTTCTTCTTTTGTCTTCTAAAATAAACTGACTCAATCGACTTGGCAATTGATGCTGACAAAAATAAATACTTATAGGGTCGGAACTGACTTCTAAAGTACTTCTTAAGTACCTTTCAACTAAAATTATACCTTTTCAGGGAATAAAAATGATTAAATTAATGAAATACATTTAAGTTCATCATTGCGTATACGTATTTTTTATTATACCTATTATGAATACCTAAGGACTTTGATATTTATTTGTTAATATATTGGATAAATTTTCATAATTTTCAGTTTACCTTAAATATTTTTTAAATGTGTTTCTAGCTCTGCTAGAATAATAAAATATTTATACACGTACTTTTTCAAGCTGATATATTTTATCACTGTTAAGTAAATAACTAGCTCAAAACAAAACTAAACATAACTGATTGCATACGGAAACCACATTTACAGCAGCCAAAACAAACACAAACATTGGCCCTTTTTGGTAATGAAAATTGCCTGAAAATTAAGCAGCAAATATGAAATTTTCATAACACATCCTTGGAAAAATAAAGAAATATTTACAAATATTTCAATGCAGATGCAAGTACGATTGAGTGCCTGGGCAATGCACTTGCAATAAACAAACAAAGACTCTTAATAGCTCCACTCGAAAGTTGCTTGGCAATTTCGTGCTCCAATAACCAGGCCTTAAGAGCTGTCGTCGCTGTCGCTCTCTCTGGGAGCTCTGGCAGATCTCTCTTAGCCGCAGGCCGAGCGTTAACGAAGGCCGAATGGCGGCTGTTCTTCGCTTCCGATGGCGGCTGCTTTCGTCACACGAACACCCAGCTTCGAGCCAGTCACTTCCTGCGCCTCGAACGAGAAGCACGCGTCCCTGATTTATGTGCGCGAGTTGAGCTCAGAACCAGAACCAGATTCAGCTTCAAATTCATTTATAGCCTCAATTGTAGCCTCAGTTCCATATAGTCAGACTGGTGTTGTGGAGGAAAGAGAGTGCCTAATGAGTGGACGGCTTCGGCCCTGCGTGTTAATGGCGAATTAATGACGGCGATTAAAATGCAATAGCCACATGCATAGGCCCCTTAATGAGCAGTTACAGTTACAGTTACAGTTAGAGTACAGTGAAAGAGTGCTATAAATTAAAAAAAAAGGAAAAGAGAAAAACCCGCGCCAAGTGCTGCCTACTTAGCGGCATTTTTGGGGCTGGCGATCTCTGCGGCCAAGTGCTCGTAGCCCATTAAAACGAAAAAAAAAGTTGTGTAAAACTCAATCCGCAGCAGATTAAGACCCCCCGAAAAAACAAAGGGCAGACTAACTGTCAGTGCGAAAAAGAACCAAAGAACGAAGAACTTTCATTGCTCCCCAGGCAGAGCTTAGCCGAGAGTGTGCCCGGCTCTAATTTGACGGAATCGTTAGTTGACCGGCCAAAGTCCTCCCCCAAGAGCTGCCGCTGGATCGCGTGCCGAGTACAAGCGTAATAACAATAAACTTGCGGATAACAACCACGGACACAGATACAAAAATACAAAGATACAGTTACAGGAACAGGAACAGAAACAGCAGCAAAATGTCCCTGCCATCCAGAGCCAATTTTGGATTACTCAACTGGCTCATCGGCTGGCTGCTGCTGCTGTCGATGGTGCTGCTCAGAGGTGAGTCGCCTCGTCCGTTGTCGGGCTTTTTAATTAAATAATCCAATTTATTTTCATTTAATTTCTAATTAAATTTAATTTGTTTGCGCCAAGCGCTGGCTTCTCTAATTGCCCCCGACCGCCACCGTTGCCCGTTTTGCCGTTCCCACCCCTCTTTCAAAGGTTTTCCCTTTGTCGCCTAGGATTTCCCTTCTAATTTCCGGCAACCAGCGAACGAGGTGAAGCAAATGTCAGAGGGGGAATGGAAAACTGGGGGAATGCGAATAGAAATTCTTTAATTTTTGTGCTAAGAATTTTAATTCCGCTACAGAGTCGGAAAAGTTTCCTTTTGTCTCTGTTTGCCCTGGCGCAAGTCAAAAGGTGAAAGCATTTAATGCCCATCTGTGTGTGGCCCCCAAAAAGCGGAGAAGCCACAAACGTTCTAGGAAAACTGAAGGCGCACACAGTAGGAAAAGCAATAAAAAAAAAACAGGGTTTCTCTCTGGGAAAATAGAATATTTGTTAAGTACAAATAGACATGGTAGTTTCTGAGTAATTTCTACTAAAAATACTTGACTTGTTTAACTAAAAGATATACATTTTATTTATATAATAATTCAAGCTCTTTTATTTGCTAAATCCATTTTAAAATTTATTTCAAGAATTTAGAAAAGTTTTTAAGACCTTCAGATATGAAATGGGGTTGAAATGGTATTACAAGTAAATTGAAAACTAAATAGAGTAGGGTTTAAAAGGTTGAATATATATTTTAAACAAAAAATCTTGTCTTGATTTTTTATAGGAAAAAGGTAATAGTTTATTTTTCCAACTTAATATTTTATTAGCTTTTTCTCTAATCCTCATTTTATTATTAAATTATCTTTATATAAACTCTTAGATCCTTTTTCTCTGTGCAATCCTGGCTCTGTCCTTACTCAAGCCCGGGTGTTAGTCCTAGTCCTAGTTTCGCAGCCATCAAGGTCGGTCCGGAGACCATTTGAAGGGTCTGAGGATGAATGGCGAACCGCAGAGTGTATCCTGCCACATGCAATGTGTGTGTGTGTGTGTGTTTTGTGGGTTGGGCAAACAGTTTTATATAATACTCTGCAGCACACACTGGGCCGAAAATCTCACTTTCAATGCATCAAATGAGAGAGGGACGGCCGCCGAGATAGAGATAGAAATGTGGCAAATAAAAAAATAACGCAAAAACTAACAAATACTAACGAGCGGCAGACACTTGAAAAATGCTGTTGAAGCTTGGTCAGGGTCAAAACGCTGCAGGCTGCAGTTGCCGTTGCTGTTGATGTTTCAGCGTTGCATGCGGCATGTTGCAGTTGACACACGAAACTATTGCCATTGGGCTTGGCTTTTGGGATCTCAGTTTTCAGTTATCTAGCTTAACGTTTTCAGTTTCTGGTCTCTGGTTTCTGGTTTCAGCTGTCCGCTGGCTGGCCTCAGCTTTCGGTTTCCACTTTTCAATTTTCTGCTTTCCGTTTGTCATCTGAGAAAGCGGCAAATTGCATCTTTATATAATTTTCCATCATTTGCCTTGCAGTTGTTTGTCGGCGCTTTGTGATTCTCAAATGAAATACTTTCCAAATGCAATTCACTTTTGCGCAAATTGTTTCCTTTGCCTTCGCCGCCTTTGAGGAGGTCCTTCGCCCCGCTCTTGTTGGCTTTTCCTCCTCTGGCATCTGTCTGTGTCTGGGCATTTCATTTGGCTAAAAGCTACTTGAAGTTGGTTAAGCGCAGACAAACAGAAATTACACATTTTGGCAATTGAAAACCTGCAAAAAGGCAAAGCAATCAAAACAAATTCCTGCCGAATTACTTACTGTGTGTGTGCGTCCAAGGATTTTGTTTGGCTTTGTTGATACATTTGGCCAAAGGCGGTGATTATTTGAACTAATTAACATTTTGGCATTTATCCTACAACTGCAATTGATATTGTTAAAATATGTAATTATAAAATTGTTAATTGTTTATTTTCTTTTCAAAATGATTGAAATTTAGTTTATTTTCGGTTTTCATTAAAACTAACCATCGTAAATATAATTTTGCAGCCGATGAGAGTGAGCTCTCTTTTCAATAAACTTCCCCGGGACTTAAAAACTGTTCATTTCATCTAAAAAATCTGAATTTTTTATGAATTATTTTCCATACATGCATTTTATATTGTTGTTTTGGCTTCAATTAAATCTTAATTGAAAAAGTAGTGTTGGTTTTATTAAAAAGTGTATATATTTTTGTCACTTTTTCTTCAATTATCTGACAGGGAAAAACTCGATAAATGCGTGCACATATTTCCATAATGAATTCATAAAACTTTCGATCGTGTCCTTACGCGGTCTCATGTTATTTGGTTTGCTGGTTTATTAATAAATAAATTTTGTCCTTGCGGTTTGCCCGTTTGCCTGTGCGTGTCACTCGGTATGCAAAATTGCAGTTATTTGCACAGCTGTTTGCCATTTAAGGCAAACAAACGGTTTTCCCCTTTTTTCACCACATAACTCTCGCATGAAGCGCGGTTTTTCCGAGTTTCTCGGTAAAGTATTTTTGTCAATATTTTTCATGACGCTAAAAAGGGAAAAATTACACAGGGAACGGGGTGGAAAAAAAATGAAATGATAATAGCTGACGTGATTTTGCAGTTGAGTCCGGTTAATGCAAAAGCCATGTGGCTGTTATAAAATAATTGATTGGGAATCGCTGGAGTGGTAATCAGTGGAGCACATCATTCAGCGGTGTCAGACTGATGAATGAACCGACGCATTGGCCCAGACAAGTGCCTGGCATCACGCACATTTCCCAAGGATAGACTCGAGCTCAATGAGCTCCTCGATGGCGACGGCACCTTGAAGTATGCAAAGCACATACTCAAGGGTTCGGCCGGGGGAAGGAGTCGCCCAGGTTATTCATACAACCTTATGTTATCAGTGATTTCCCCTTCTCTAAAATATATGTATATATATATTTGCACCCACAGACAAATGTTCTTGAAAAAAACCCATATTTTTTATTCCCCAAAGCGGCTTGAAGAAACAAACTTTCTCTGTTGTTGATTTTAATGGCATATGGCTTCGCTGGAATTTGTGATGAATGTGTGGTGAAAAGTTCAGCCGGAAGGGCTGCAGACTATGCTTTTTAGCATAAGCAACATAGAGTGGAGCTCAAGGGGCACCATTAATCATTTAATTGAAGGCTGGTCACTGAAGCTGATTTGGCTTAAGGCTAAGGGAGCTGTTTAGATAAGTATATATTAGGAAACTGACCCAAAATTAAAGTTCATTTGAATAAAATTTAAGCGTAGACCTTGGAAACATCTTTCACCTCAAAACAAAACACTCTAGAGAATTCCTGGCTAAACGAGCATTCAAATGTATTATTAAACCTACCTACCTACCAAATCTCTGTGGGTTTTTGTAGCCAAATTTAAAATTCTCTGAATTTCAGTGAAGAACATTTCAAGGAGTATTGTTTACCACAAATTAAGACTTCTACAAGATTCAAAAATAATTATATTGGCTAAGCTATTGAAACCTTGCTAAGGCATGATTAATTTCTCATAACACCCCAAAGATAGATACCAATTAAATTTAATAAAAAAACAAGTGTAAACTCAGGTAATGTCTGCTTGACATATCTCATAAAATACCTCTTGGCACCAAGTACTTTCAAGAATTTCCGAGTTCTCAAAGGTGTTTCAGAGGCTAGAAGGAATCGCTAAGTTCTGCCAACTAGTTTGTTAATTAAACTTGTACTAGAAAGTTGTTGCCACAGCAAAGATGAAAAGTTCCCAGAGCCGTGGCACATCTATTTCTTTTAAGGAAATCTAAAAGTTTGCCTTATTAAGAATCCGTTTCTAGGCAGGTCAAACCACCGGCATTATTTTTTACCGTTGCCTTCGTAACACTTATGGATTTGACATTTATATGACAGCCAAGGTTTTTCTGCGTTATGTGTATGAGCAAGGTTGTTGTTGGTCCCCTGAGAGTATTCTTTGTTGTTTTTAGGTTTTCGCCACGAAAAAAAACAACAAGAAAAATAAAGAAAATTGTTTTTATTTTGCTTCAATGGGAGCGAGTGGTGTGGTTTAGGAGATTTTAGGGGGTGCGGAAGCCATGTGCGTATATATGAGCATTATTTTTTGATTCACTTGGCACACAGAAAGCGTCTTGCCTTCGAAACTCAACTATTTTGGTCACGTAGCTGTAGCGCAGAGCAAAAACGATGCGAAAACTGAATCAGCCGAGAAAGAAGAAAATTTATGCATTTGATTTCAACTAATTTTCAGAGTCCGAGCATGGCTGTGAATTGTTTTGTTTATTGTCTTCCAAATTAGATGCTGCCATAAATTAGCTTAAACTAGAGGGGAGAGAGCAGCTCCCTGGAGCTACCCATTCCCGCTTCCTGGCCATTGTTGCTTTTACGACCGCCAATAGCCTTGAGCCAAGAGAGACGTGGCTATTAAAAAGCACTCCGCAATCGAAAGCGGGCAACTCCTTGCCAGCTGCGCTTTCTCCCAGCTTTCAGCTGTCGATTTTAAAGCCTTTAGCCAAAGTGCCAGCCCAAATTGAACCAAAACACTCAGAGCACAGCACAGCTCACACAGGCAGACAGACAAGTGTCGTAAAAAGGATATTCTCGACATAAGTTTCGGGTGGGGGTGTGGGGTGCCTGTCGATAAATCCACAGGAGCAACATAAACCAGTTGCGCGGCTCTAAAAATCGTGTAGGCCTCAATCATTTCCCAAGTAAAATTCGTTTTATTAACACGGGGACTCCGGGACACGTCACACGTGCTGGGGACAAAGTTTTCGCCATCCATGGCAGGCCAGGCCAGGCCAGGAGTTCCTGGAGGAGACTGTGTCTTTGTTGCTGTTTTTGCCCGGGGCGTGCCAGTAACCTACATGAGATGTTGCTTTGAGCCCCCTGTCTGAGCCGCTTTTATTAAAAATTCCTCACACAAACGGCCGGGCTATGGCGGGGTATAGGATAAGGGATATAGTCGGATTCTGAGATGGAGATGGAGACGGAGTGGGAGATGCCGAAATAAGCATGTTTAAGGCAACCAACTAGCAGGAAACAACCAACAATTGTCTATGTTGCCGTTGGTGTTGCTTCTGGCGTTGCTGCTGCTGCTGCTACTGCTGCTGTATCTGCTGCGTGCTTTCCCGGCGAAGCAGTTTTATTGCTTTGTCATTCCAACATATTTCACACAGACACATCAGCAGCAACAAAATACGGCGTCGACATCGCTGGGAACTGAGCCGCATCGGCTCCTTATCCTTTCGTCGCTGTATTTTTGGATGCCCCAGCCCCAGAGGGTAGCCCAGGGGTAGCAGTGGCTATACCAATGGATCATAATGAAATTGTATTTCTATTTATTAATATTTAGGCATATGATAACGATATTCTGCAAATTTATATTTTGTATCTCATAGATACAAATATAGCTAAGCGGCACAGAACTTCTAATCATAAATCATTTTTTTCAAAATTATGTATCACTTTCCTTAAAATCCACCCATTTATTTCATTTCAATGTGGTCTATATTCAATAAATCTGCATACTAGTTAACTAATTAGCCAAGAGTTTTCATTGCTTATAACTGTTCACAAAATTTATGACCTATCTATACCAGATTAAAACACAAAACAAAAGCACTTTTATAAATTATAAAACTTAAAGTTTTAATGCCGTTCAATTCTATCTAAGCTGATATTAATTTTCTGTGACTCAAACAATATATCACTATTTAAGTTTACATTTTTATGGCCGGTAACATAATATTTAATTGTTATCAATTAGCAGAACACAAATATGACTTAATTTTCTTGAATTAATGGGATAGGATATAGTGGTTATTGTTTGGGCAGACAATAAATTATTGTTTGATATAGCCTGTGATATAACTCATTGAAAATGAATTTATTTTCAATAATTGAATTGCTCTGTATGTTTTCTAATTAAGTTGATTGAAGTTTTGAAGTTTAAACTCGGGAAAGTTGTTGCTTAGTATTTACAATTTATTTTCTAATTAGATTTAAATGGATTTTAAAGTATCTTTCTTTTGTCTTTCAACTTATTAGCTTTATTTATTAATGGCAATGGATTTTATATTGTTTTAATAGACAATTAGCAGAAGTATTTTCTTGAAAGCTTAAGGATTGGCATCTCATCTCATTGTTTCTTCTGCGGCCTTGAAGGGGTATCACATAGTCGTGGACTGGAATGAGTTTGCTCTACTTGTCCCTTATTTATTTGTTGTACATGTCTGCCTCACTGGTTTGTTATTGTTGCTGCAGCCTCCCGCTGGCAACTCGCCCCTCCCACCCCCTGTTGCCAGTTGCTGGTATTGTCAACAGCGTTTGGCGCCCGGGGGGCTGACGCATTTCTCATGCGCTCGCGCGTGTCATATTTATTTATTTCGCCTTGGATCGCCTCTTCCAGCATTTCGCCCACTTTCGTTTTTTTTTTTCTGCTGCCGCTGCTGCTGCTGCTACATGTGTGCCTCACATACAAACTGTCTGCAATTGTGTTGATGTGTCATTTCCTTTTTTGGAGCCCTTATACAGTCAAAGCGTTTTTCATTTCCCGTTTCCTCAGCCATTGTTGGCCGAAAGTTTGCCACGCCTCCCTAGTTAATTTTGAGTCCTTTGATATGCAGAGTGTGAGCGTGGGAGGCATCCGCTACGAATTGATTTGCCCCAATCCAGAATGCTGAGGCTGGAAATCGGTGGAGAGGGGTGCGCGGAAGACAGAGCACACTTAATTAAACCGGCTAGCACTTTTGGCCAAAAACTTCACTGGGTTATCCAGCTGCGAACACGAATTGACAGCCAACTAACATTTATGGGCGCTTGTCATGTTCTACATTTTTATGGCTCGCTCTCGACAATTATGCGCATTTGCTTTCCCTGAAAAGCGGAACACACACACACACACAATTTCGCCACAAAAAATACAAAATAAAATAAAAAATAGTACAGAAAATGGAAAAAGAATTAATGAAAATACAAGCAAGCAGCCTACCAACAACTGTTCCATATTTGGTTCACTGAACTCAAGCATTTGCCTTAATTTTGTGGTGTCCTTTGGCGAAAAAGCGAAACCGATAAAATATCTAGCCGAGTCTTGGAATACTCTTGCGTGATTTTAATTTTATTTCTAAGAAATTAACGAACTAATAAGACTTGTTTCTATCTAAAATGAACTGCATTATATAAATAATAATTTTAATTTAATAAAAATATTTAATTATGATGTTTAAACTCAAGCTAAAAGCACAAATGTTTGATGATTTATAGTGTTCAGGTGCTTTAGCTGAAGATAATATAACAAAACCAAGGCAAACCGTCTCCCAAAACCGAGATACCCCTAGTTAGGGTATCGAATTTCAGTGCCTGGGAATATGCAACAGCGGCTGCAATGCAACTGCAACTGCGTGCAGCTGTGTGTGAATTCGAGTGCATTGGCAAGTGGCCAAGAGCAGCAACAACAAACAGGAATAAAAGTAACAATTGGGTGGGCCGTTAAAAACAGCAGAAAGCAATTAAACTTGGTCACGAAAAATACAAAAAAAATGGCAAGCGGAAGACGCTGCGTATACGTAATAAACGGTTGGGAAAACTAGGCAAAGGTTGCCGCAACTCCCACGAAGAATAATTATAAGCAGAAGGGTAGAGGCAGCCACAAGCTTATTCCCGTCTAGTCTGGGGCAATTACAAGATTGAAGGGAAAACTTTGCACGCTGGCAGCGAGCGATGACCCCGAAAATTATATTCTCGCTTCTCTCCTCGCCGGCCTATAAACATTTGAATTTCATTTCATATTTCTCCGGGCAATGCGGGTTATGTGGCACAGCTCGCCCTCTCATTGACATTCATGGCCGGCCATCTATTGAACTTTTTACGCTCGCTCGCTGGCAAAATGTCCTTTTATGTAGCCATAGCCTCGCAGGTCCTGCACTTGGCCATTTTGTTGGCGGGTGTTTTGGGGCCATCACGCTGCCTGGTCGCAGTAATTAAGCCGCCTCAATGGCTGATCAAAATGGCATCGCTCGCAGACATTTTCAGGCCCCAGTCTGAGCGCGACAATTTGCTGGTGTTTTTGTGCGTGGCGTTGGGTAAATGTTTGTTTTGGGCGAAATTCCCATAACGGCCAGCCATTTTTGTTATTCCTTTTTTTTTTTTTTTTGTAGGTTTTTGTTTCGCGTTTGTGGTGCCCGCGTGCATATTAAGCTAGAATACGTGGCAGTTTTGGCGGCTTTGTTATCTGCGTGCGCGGTGCTTTGACAGCTCTTTGAGTTATCAAAAAAAAAAAAAATAGGGGAAAAAAAAAGAATGGAGCGAACCAATTAAAAAATGGAAAGCCCCAGCAGCAAGGCCGTTGTGTAATTAAAGCGAGTCTGAGCCGGGGAATTGCTTTCATCTGCGTCGTGTCTGGGTATTATTCGAATAAATATCGACAGCCGTCTGAGTCAGCGAAACCTTGAACAAATATGGAATGCTGATGCCTCTGACTTTTGATATTAATTGCGCAAACAGCTAATGACCGAGGCCAGAGGCTGTTTCGGCAGCTCCACAGCTCGACTGTGTCCTGGCCAGGACCTCAATTCAGTTTCAATTTGTTGCCACGCATTTGCCGGCCTGCTCACAATAAATTACGGTATTAAATAAAGTTTGTCAAGAGGAAAGAGGCCGAAAGAGAAAGGCCTGCCTCGGTGTCCGCAAGGAGCAGCAGCTCCTCCGGCCTCCATCTGGTCTCAATCTGATTATCCCTGGGGCCCGATGGGCCTCTGTGTGTGTGTGCGGCCTGAAAAATTGCACAATTCTCAAATACACAGGACACACGCGCACACTTACAAATTGGGGCACATATGTTAAATTTCACAGGACCAGAGTGCGAGAGAGAGAGCTACTACGTGCGGACATTAGATGACTCTCCCAGGGCGGCCAGAAGCAGGACCGATCCTATTCCCCGTATCCTTCCGTCGGTCCCCCAAGCCCAGGACAGTGCGTAGGATGGATTTGATAATTTGCCGGCCGGACCATAAGCAAAGCTTAGCTAAAAGCCGAGTGAATGGCCCCTAGAACGGCCCATGATGTAGAACAAGCTCTGTTTTTGTGCGGCCCCGCCAGCTCTTCTGTCCAAACTTTGAGCGACAATCTAAAATAATTTCAGTAGGAGCAGGCCCAGAGCTGCCCCTTTTTGCTAAATGCTTGTCCTTGTCCATGTAGCACTTAAGCCACATCCCATTATCAGGCCGAGAATTGTCCACACGTGTTGCCTCGACGAAGCCACGGAGGAGCGAGAGTTCCCCAGGGAACTGCTTTAATTATGATTTTGTTTGATATCGGAATGCGAGATTAAAAGTGCCACGAGTTTCTCGAAGCAAGCACAAGTCGTAAACTACAACCTGAGCTCTGAGCTGGTGTGAAATTCCAAAATCTGATGGAATACTCAGCACATCGTATGTACTTCTTACTTTGTTACGAACAACATTGCGTATACTTAATGTGTGGCCTTAGCATGTTGCAAGGGGGAAAAAGGGAGAAGAAATCTCCAGCAATTGCTGTTATTACAAAACTGCTTGGCTTCTGAAAATGCAGTGCGCCAGCTTCTACACAGAGAATAAGTTTTATAATCCAGAATAACACTTTTTCACGAAGAAAAGTGGTTGAATATTTGGAAGGTAGGAGTTTTTATTTTATTTTATGTTTCCAATGATAAATAAGCAAAAAAGTCACACCTTATTTCTCTGCGTGTACTTTAGAATAGCTGCTGAGAAGAAAATCTGCAAAGAAATGACAGGGCCTGTGGATGCTGGTATACTGTGTCCTGTGTGCTTCTTTTTGGCTCGTGTGTGCAGTTATTAATTTTACTGCAACGACTACGACTGAGACTCCGACTACGACTGTCATTGGCCAGCTCAGAGAGAGAAAGAGAGAAAAAGACTGGCATCCTTTGAACGCAATCCCAACTTCATATCCCAGGCCGATCCGGCTGGGCCCAGTCGTTGTGGCTCCTGTTTGCCAGCATGGTCGTAATTATTTTTAATTATTTCTCCTGGCAACCGCAAGCTTGCTGCAGGTGCAGCCGTCCTGATGTATGCTAGGAAAGTTGTCAGGCAGTTAATAAGCTGACTCTTTTGTGGCTGCAGCCTGGAGGCAATTTGCAGTTGGCTTAACATGCCTCGATGGCTGTTAGTTTTATGTTCTCCGGGATCCTGAATCCAGAACTCAGAGTCCTAAATCCTGGCTTCTGTGCTGGCTGCTGGAGGCCTTAAAGTTGATTTGTGTGCACGAGCTGCTAAGCAAATGTTGACATTTTCTGGGCAAAAGATATAGATACAGATACAGAGGGTCACGGCGAGAGAGTCACACTCATGGGTGGATCATTTAATAACCTTCTGAAATAAAAATCCAATATGGGACCGCAGTCTAATCCCACTTTGGCTTTTAGCTGCCACGAAAGTCGCTTAATGTGCGGGCAGGGAGTCGACTCGACTCCGACTGTCTGTTGACAGCTTTTGCGCAAAAAGTGGCAGCAGAAAAAGTTTTGCATACTTTTTGGCGCATTATATATTAATGATACATTTGCCAACTGTCTGGCCCCGCGGGGGGTTCCCAAAAAAACGCACAGAAAGAAAGAAACCCCAACCGAGTGTAGCTGCTGACTTGTCTCTTTCGCCGGCTCATTTCGCCGTCCTGCATCAGTCAGTCAGTGGCACATTTTATAATCCACAATGATTGATATCAGTGTGTGTGCGCGTGTGCTGGAGGGATATATGGGAGGGATGGATGGTCGCATTATGTGCACTCACTTGACGGAAGCAGCGAGACAAACGAGAAAACAAAGAGCTAGCGCCTAAAAGCCAGCAACACGAAAAATATCGCCACAGTTAAAAATGTCACAGTAAATTCATATTCATTCATTATGTTAAAATCCCCCACGGGACAAACACAAAAGGTCCATGGAAAAGTGCACAAAAACCCAGGCACCGTAAGGGAAGGATATGTGGCAGGAGGACACACCCTGCACACCCATACACAGTCATGTGCATAACGTAGATTGTATATGACAAAAGTGTTGAGCCCGACTCGGTAGAGCTGCGAGTGTCGCATTCATTTTCATTAACCCGTTTTTAGGCCTGAGCCCCGCCCCATTTCGCCCCCATTCCGCCCGAGAAGCTGATGTATCACTTGCCTAAATCTCCGGCATTCCAGGCAGCATTTTGTTGCTGCCTTTGTCATGCCCAGCCAGATACATACCTATTTGTAGGATACATTCAACGAAAATATAGCACTTAACATGATAGTGATCCCGAGTTCAAAATTTGATCATACGGGATAGTCTAATCGAGGTTATAATATTTTTGAAAATTTATAATGCTTTGATGGTTATTCCCAATTTTCATAATCATTTTTGAAGGATTTCCATACCCAGTATTGGCCTTCGACATTTTCTGACTGTGTATTCATCAGCAACTATAGTAGGGGCCACCAAGGCAGGCCTGTGCCTTTCTTCGGCTGGTGGGTACAAGAATCCGTGCCTGGGAGGGAGACAAGTGTGCCATGTTTGGGGATAATTGCTCGTGTGTGTGTGCGTGGTGTTTATGCGAGTGACACGATTTCGTCAATTCGATATTCAAGTAGTGAGCGATGAATAAATCGATGATGTTTACCCCCTAACGATTTATTGATCCGAGAGAGAAACACCTTAAAGCAACTTTAAATTGCTATGCCAAAGGCTCGAGGTCCAAATAATTGAAATGCAGCGAAGCGATGGAACGTCTATTTGTGTGAATGTTTGCTAAGCTTAATCATCTGACAGGCAGCTCTGTGAGTGTGTGTATGTACTTATGGCTTAGGCACACACATAATTGCTAAGCAGAGACACAGATACACAGCTATATAGCTGTACAGATACACAGATACTTGAATACACAGCTGTATAGCAGAAGGAGAAAGTCGCAGCTGCCATTAACCAATCAGGCGAAAATTCGCCAAGGCACTCGGGCTTTGAGATCTTTATTGAGCTGTGTGCGGATGTCAGGTGGTTGCCGTTAATTAAATCGCTCAGATAGAAAATTAAAGCAACAGATGGAGCTGGTAAAGGCGATGGCGACAGCGATGCCGCCTGGCCAAAAACAAATCAAAAGTCTAAGCGACATTGCAGCTAATTAACATTTTCTACTGCAAACAAGAAGCGAATAAGATTCCCCGTTTATTTGCGACTCTCATTTGAAGTTGGGGTGCGTATACGTGATGTGGCCACAGCAGCCCCCAACTGTCAGCGTAAATATTTAATATGCTAATAAACAACCATATGGCATTTCATTAAATACATTATCATAAAAAAATTCCGCACGCACTCTCATAATTTCATTAGCACTCTTGCCCCGGAGTTTGTGTTCTCGAGAAAAATTTCTCTTTAAAACAGGAAAGAAAAGCGGGAAAGCCGGAGACGAAAGAAAGGAAGAAAGCTGTGTAAACATACCCGGGCCGATGATGAGAACGAAGCGCCAGATGGAGTGGGCCGAAACCCTCTTAGCCACATCAGAGGCGTGTTGGAATTTAATTCCGCTTAATGTTGTCGAAAGAGCTGGATTGAAGCGGGATCTGGGAAGCCTTCAAATATGGTGAAGTATTTCTTATTTCTTTTTTTGGGTTGGCTCTCGGATTGAATTAGCATACATTGCTCATTCCGAAATGAACACCGCATCCGCTGACCCAGCTGCGATTGGATCTGGAGTGGATTCGAAAGATATGGCACCACTCACACGCGCCGGCCAAGGAGTATCCACTCCTTTGCTTTCGCTACGCCTTGCTTTTCCTGCTTTTCCTGCTTTCCCAGCCTTCCCAGAAATATGCAAATAATAAGCCCCAAAGAGAAGCAGCAGCGGAGAAAGGGAAAACCAACGAAAAGAAAAGCCTCTCAGCGGCAGCTCTAAACAGCATTTACAAATAATTTCCAGGGGATGAGGACTCGCGCGCACACAGCGACAAAGGGAGATCCGTTTTTTACACATCCTACACTTGTAATCATTTTTTTGTACCGCCCGGCCAGCCCCGCTTCCTCCTCGAGCCAGAAAGGATTTATTCTCGTGCTTAACTTGGCTTAGCTGACGGTTTTAAATGTAATTAGTATGCATGTTTGCATTTCGTTAGCGCTGCCGACCGGCGACTGTGAACTTTTCATTATAAATCACGCTTGCACAGCCACCAGGGGGGAGGGCAGGAAAGGAAACTTGAGCTCGAGCGCGAAACGTATCCTTGCAGGCATAATGATTGCCGAAAAAAATGTATTTAAATAAATTTTAATTAAAGCCGGTACGCAATATAAAATAAATAAATAAAATGAAAGCGAAACTGAGTCTCAAACCGCGACTGAAATGCCAGCAAATTGCTCGAGGGGCCTTTGAGTACGGTGAAAGTTGCAGGAGAAGTCGCAGGAGGAGTCGCTGGAGAAGTCGCAGGAGGATCTGGAGGATCTAGAGGTGGAGGCGTGGCTGCTGCTGTTGTTCTACTTACTTTGACTGATGAAGATTTATGCGGCAAAGTCGAGGTTATTGCTGTTGTTGCCAAGGTGCACAAACCCCAGACGAGTCGAGACGAGACAAGCAAAGACGAGACATCCAGGATGTGGCAATTTGTTTCGAGTGCTCGTGCTCGTGCTCCCTCTCGTTGTCGGTTGTCTCATTGGCAACCAGCAGGTGAGGAGCCAAGCAGAGCTGTCAGCCACTTACTGCCAACAAACCGCGACAGTGACAAATTCAAAATAATTTCATTTTCTCTTTATTTGCACTCGATTATTCATGGGCCCGACCGAAAGTGGCGTTTAATTAAATTTGACAACATCTACAAATTTCCATTTGCCAGTTATGAGTTCACAGCAAATGTGCGGCTAGGCTGTAACATCCTCAATGGTCTGCAATAAGTCCGGTTCCACTGGCCAACAGTCGATCCCAGAGCTTTATTACTTAATTTAAGGTGTTAAGCCGCTTAAGTGGACTCAATGGAGTCCATGTTTTAAGCACTTGAATATATTTAAAGTTACTTTAATACGTTTGAAGCAATTAAATATAATATAAATAAGTTGGCCAGCTCATTTGCCATTTATAAATAGGTGTAAAAAAAGCTTTTTCTTATTTAAAATGTTTTTTTTTTAACTACCTTAAAGCTTAATTACCATTCAGTGATTTATTTATAAGACTTGTAAGTATATTTTTATTTATTTTAAAGTGATATTTATTTTACTTCTTAATTATATTCAAAATCACCATTAAAAATTCTTTTAAATGTAGCTGTAAGTCCCATGTTTATCCGCTTGTTGTGTAACATTAACGGGAAAAGCGCACTTAAGTCCGGAAAAGTGTTGGCCAAGCAATTTGCCATTTGGCATCGGCTATTTCCACCCTTTTTTTTATGCTTTGCCCTTTCGCTTTTCCCATGATTTTTGCTTGCCAGCTGCAATTTGCAATTTGTTTGTTTTGCCTGTTTTGGTGGATCTGCCACCGCTCTCTGGGGCCTCGCCTTAATGAATCTGGATTATTAATGTGCTCTCGTATTTCTTCACTTGATTATACATGTAATTTGCGCCCAGCTCTCGCTTTGTCCATATCTCAGTCCTTTCTGCCTTCTGGGTTTCGTCCTGTTCTGGTCACCCCCCTTGCCTTTGCTGTTTGCTGATGTTTTCCTTTGGTTTACATTTCATGATTTCCCATTGTCAGTATCCGCATCCTGTCGCACCCCTCATGCCCCCGCTCGTTCTGCCCATGTCCTGCGAGTATCCTGTTTGCCGGAATGTAAACAAAAACTGGGCATCAGGAACAAAGTGGACACCGACAGCAGCTTATAAATTAGTGACTGACGCAATTAATGAATGGGCCAAATTAATGGAACTTCTGCTCCACTGAGGCGGCCTGAAATGGCAAAAAATATGAAACTGAGACTGCCTGAAGCGAAGGTAAAAGCAGTAAGAAGGCTGAAATTCGGTATATCAACCAATTAAAGCTTGGCTGTGTTATTATGGGTGACTTTCTGATGCGTACTAGAATTATTTTCCTATGTTAAAAGCTTAAAATATTTAGTTGAAATTCATCAACTTTACAGAGAAATACAGTTTAACCCCTAGCTCTACTCTCACCAGGTATAAACTACTTTAGTCTAACCCAGTTTCGCGTGAAATTGTTTCCCAGAACCATTTAATTGACTTCCAAGAGGCGTGTACCCTGGGCAACGTAGTTTCAATGAGTTACTGGGAAATGAAATTTCATGAAAATTTTAAATCACTTCCCGGCTTAGTCTGCACTGCACTCTGCAAAAAATACTTAATCATTTAAATTGCATCAAGAGCCAGCCAGCCGGGCAATCCAAATGTATTTAGCCACAGAAAGTATGCCACAGCGGATTCCGTTCGTTCGCTGGCCATAAAAGAAAAAAAAAAACAGTGCAATTCAAATGGCCGCAAGGAAGAAGGAGCCGAAAGCAAGGAAGGCGAGTCACAGAGATAAGTAAATCATGCAACAAGAGGAAGCTGAGAGCTGAAAACAAGCTAGGAGATTTGCAGGAAGAAGGGACGGGGACTGTAAAAGGGGGAAACTGTATATAAATAAGTTTTGTATTAATCATAGAAATAGCCGGCAACAATGTGCCTGCTAATGGCGGAAATTTTATGGCTGCCCTTGCCCCAAAGTATGCAACATTTAAATAAGGCAGCCTGGCGAAGGAAACGAGGAAAGGACTCGGACGGAGGTGTTTTAACTGCATTGCGCTGCTGGCTAAAATTTTTATTACATTTTCTGCTCAAAAAGCCAAGTAATTAGTTTGGATACTCGACCCTCGGGCTCGGATACTTTCTCGACTCGTGTTTCCCGCCAACGCTTTTGCGGCTTCCACAAGCATCGGACGGGCGGACGTTATCCTTTGGCCTGGCGTGGAGTGTCCTTTTTATGCTCGGACCAGACTAATGAATAAGAATGTGTCTGCCCTCTGTGAAGGCGATAAACGTTTGCTGTGATTATTTGATTGGAAAGCCGTAAAAGCTGGCCAGGATGTGTCCGCATGTGAACACATCCATTACCCGCACACACACCGCCCTTTAATGGCCTCTTTTATGGATACGGACTGCAATGCGTATGCGTACTGCCTGTCATTGATCGCCCTTTTCGTCAGTCATTAAAATGTTTATGCCCCCCATCGGCTGTCCTTTTGTCCGATTCGCGTGGCCTAATTGAAGAACTCTTGAGTCGTCTCCATACGGTTCAGTTTGGTTCGCTTCGGTTCGCTGGCCTTAATTAGGTTGTAAAACTTTAATTACGACTCGGTGCAATCAGCGCAAATCATTTGGAATTTATACCTACAACCCAGCTCCCAGATCTAATTTGAATGGCCTTGGACTGAGTGACAATCATCCATCTGTCCCTGTCGACGCATTAATGGAATATTCAATGCCTGAAACATTCATGGTCAGCTTCTGGATCGTGTCTTCTCAGTGGAGCTGAGTGATGAGCAGTGCTTAAAGTTGCCAAAGTGTAGGAAGGGAATATGTCGGCTCCTGCCAGCTCCACCAAGGCGTAAAATCGATTTCGTGATATATTAGAAGCACACATTAACGTAGACACGGGCTTGGTATCCAGCTCCGTCTCCGGCTCCCGCTCATGTGAATGCCTTCTCCTGATAGTCGTAGTCAGACGAAAAGAGCCGTGGGCATAAATTGGATGGGCGCCCGGCTCACAGACAGACGCAGCAGCAACTCATCAAAATGCAAAACAAAATACGCAAAAGTAATTCCCATCTACATCAAGTTATTTATTTTCTCATATTGCTACAAGATGTTCCAGGCTCAGCATCATTTACTTTAATTGTGGGTGTGTGGGCCGGGGAAAGTGTGTGTGTGTGAGACCAAGTTTACTGTTACTGAATTAAGGAGGATTTCCCTCGCTTTAAAAAAAAAAGAAAATATTTATCAATAGGAAAAGCCCGCTGGAACATTTTCCAATTTTCCCGCTGGCTTTCATGTGGCTGCCGCCAATTGAGTGCCTGAAAACGAACCAGAACTGTAGGGACAGGCTGCAGGCAGTTGAAACTGTGAAATGGCAACCGCAAAACGTTTTTGCCATATTCATATAATTAAGCAAACTATTCAAATATGACGCATACGCCATGTGGTCGGGCGTCAATTAGCGTTGCCCACTGACTACAGTTAAGCATGCATAAATCACGCATTGCGTATACGTGGCCGCGACTGATGCAAGTTGCTTGTGTCACGCGGCGGCTTAACCGACAAGCAAACAATAAAAAATGGTTGACAACACGAATTCACATCGAAATGCACTTACATTTCAGTTGTTTTACATTTCAACTGCCGGCCAAGGACGCTGTTCGCGCCAATTGACTGCGTTTTGACTTTAATCCCTCGTTTGCACTCAATTACTTTGGCCAAGTTAAATTGGCTTTGTCGGAAAGCCAACAAAGACAAACTTAAAGTGGCCTTTGTTAGTTGACTCGTCGCTGTGTCTGGCTTTCAATCCAATTTTGACTTTGTCACTTTGCAATCCGACATGCATTCATTCGATCAATTATTAAATGTGTGGCCTTCATATTTTATTGCTGCCTGTAAATCTGAATTGATTAACTCATAATTAGTGCACTTTGCAATGTATTTGATGAGCATAGAAACAAACAACACGGCTAATTAAAAGCACAATTTATAAATTTATGAATTATTAAACTAATTGATGGCAACGCGAAATGTATGCGTGTATTTCATAATTTATTTGGGACCAAAAATGAGCTAAAATTTTCAAGTTTACAAAAAAGGGAGAGATGAAGGGGACAAGGCAACAGCTCGAGATTAAAAGTTTGTATGCCCTGGGACTCACAAAGTAGTGTAACCCAGGCACGAAATCAGGTTTTGGCCCTATGCTGCCAGGGGTTAAATGAGCCATGCTTTCTTGGGCCAGTGTGTGTCGGTGTTGGAGTTCAATTAGTGGCCCAAACAATGAGCTGCACTCGCTCCTAGATGCTGTCCCAGTAGCTGTTGCTTTGTTGTTGTGGTTTTTGGGTTACATAAGTTTCCTTCTAGTAGATGGGCCACCACCGAGTGCTAATTTCCAACTCCCGTGGCATATTAGTTGCCGCTGCCGCTGCTGCTGCCACTGCCACTGCCACTGTTGCTGCCTGGGAAATGATGTGGAAAATTATGCGGAGCATGCCTCATGCAAATTATGATTGTGTTGATTATGACGCATTAAAGCTAAACGAAGCAGAGACTTTGTTTTGCAGCCCCGGCAACAGGAATTAGCATACAGATTCCCATTGGCGACACGTAGCCAACGTATTTGAAGACTTAAAGTTTTCCGTTTTCCGCTTTTCCGCCTTCCTGTGTCGGCTGCCGTTTGGTGTTGATGTTGATGTCGCAGGCCAGGCATAAAATTACAAAGGCCTCCTGGAATGGCATACTTTCAGTCGCTTTTATGAGTGCTAACAAGCTCATAGAGCAGACCATTCCATACCGGGCCCAGACGGGCCGAGCCCCGCACCACACCAAAGTGAAGACATTAGCAGTGAGCCGGGCAAAGTAACCCAAAAATGAAGTAGAGCCCCGGCACAAAGGAATCTAGGGGCCAGTTCCAAAAATAAAAAAAGAAATATCCAGCATACAGAGCAAGAAAACCATATGGTTACCAAGTCACTTATAATCTACAGAGCCTTAACGTCAATATAGATATTGATTGAACCTCAAGGATAGTTTAATTGTTTTCATTGACTTTCTCTTTATATATATAATGTATGTATTTTTAATGAATTTAATTTGAATCAGTTCATTCTCTAACCTTTGATATGTCTCATAATTTAGGAAATAAAAAAATCTGATTAGTTACTTGCCTTTAACATTGATTAACTATTCAATAAGTATTTTCTCCCTGTGCAAAAGGCAACAACACACCCTTAATTCCACTTCTCGGGCTGAAGAGAAAAAATGCCGTCATTTGCATGCATTGTCAGGCGCAGGTTGAGGGGTGGTGGCATCTCAAAAAAAAAAGGTCAACTTGGGTCCCCAAATTGGCACAATAGTTGCGTAGGTGTTGAATTTGTGACCGGACTATGAATAAGCTCCATTCGCTCCCTGGCTCCTCGACAGCAGTTTTCCTGTTTTTTTCCTGTCCTTTTTCCCCCAGCAAACATATTTATTTGCACACTTTCATTCGTTCGAGTCGTTATGAGTTCATTGTATAGTGTGTGACCCAGCCAGGATGACAAAAACAGCAACAACAACAATGATACTCAATGCAAATTGAATAGGAGATAGGAGCAGGACCAGGACCAAAGCAGATCCTTCGGACGTGGCGGGATGAACTGTGGCCCAACTTGTTGACTTTTAAGCCCAATAGAGTCGACCATTAACTTGAGAGTTTTGTAAGTAGATATATTTACTTGGCATTCACCCCTGTCCGGGGCGGCTTTAAAGTGCCACCTCATTGTGGCAGCGGAATATTTAAGAGCTCATCCTCCATTGCGGCGAATGACGAGGCATTGCTGTGCCGAAAATCAATTCCAGGGAACACGAACAGCTCTGCGCCATTAAAAACACACGAATATGCAAAGTGGCCGCGACGGGAGATGAAGTACAAACCAATTTGCATTTACATACGACTGATTTCCATGGAAGGCTTAACAACATGATGCTCTTCCAAGAATCAAAACATGCCTTGGGCTGTTTCTATTCGACGAATTCAACGTGAAAATGTGTTCTTTAAAGTAAATATTATAAGAGAAATTTAGTAGACATACTTGATGTTAAATTATAAAATTATAGGAGATAAAGTAAGCTCGGAACGCTATTTAAAAGGGTTTGAATACTTCAAGTTCTTAATTGTTAGCTTACCTATAACATTTATACCTATAACAGCTATCTCTATAACATCTATATCTATAATCTACTACATTTGTACATCATTAAATAAAATATAATTTTATACATATACAATTTAAATTAAAGCAATCACGAGAAGAAAATTCCTTTCCAAATGGGCTTTACACAAGGCGTACGATTTTTATTTCAAAAACTCAAAATTCCTTATCTTTGTTAGCTTCAAAAAGTCTATAAACCGCTTTTCATTAAAAAATAATCAAGCAGATATGCGTTCGGCAATTAAATATTTTTAAAACTTCCAATAAAAAACTCCACGCAATACAGGTGGAATATTTTCCCTCAGCTGTCGATACAAAAAACACCTTGTCAGGCCGCTGTATTTCCCTAGAATTTTTCTCACTAATTGCTTCAGCTTCCAAGGAGAGGACCCTACACGTTGCAATATAATTATATTGCTCGGCGGTTGTGCCTATGTCAAACCATTAACTGTAAAATTATGGCTGTCATTTACAAGCACTTTCCTCCGCTCCACGACAATTTCTCCTTAATCCCGCTTGCCCTGAAAATTTATTTCGCTTTCATTCTGCGGGCCAAACGCCGGTAAAAATTTCAATAAATGCTTGGGCCATTCATTACAATTTATTCACGGGATTTTGTTAATATTTTTGCAAGCGAAATTATTCCAGAAGCGCTGGGGAAAATGGCTTCACCAAGAGGAGCTGCTGTTTGGCATATTTTTGTGGAAACGTAGCTCGCCCCATCCTGTCGCAACTGTCGGCCGCCGGTTGTCAGACATCCAGCATGTGGAAATTCGTGCCACACAATAAGCGAATCAGCTGCGTGGCCAGGGGAATATCCTGGGAGGAACTTGGAGCTGACTTGAGCCTGGCTGAGTCTATTGTCTCGCAAAAGAGGATGTCAGCGACAGCCAGTTCGAGCAATGCAAACTGCAAATGCAGTAAATCCATTTTGAGGCGCATGTAAGACGAGGGAAGACGCAGAATTGGAAAAGAAAAACGAAAGCGAGCGAAGGACAGAAGTCAAGTCAAGAGAGAGAGAGGGAAAGGGGATCCCCCGATTTCCCCTATCCTTTCTGTGTGTCCCTTTCCGCTGCCAGTTGCAGTTGAATATTTTACGCACTGATTAAAGCAAACGAAACGAAACTTTGGCATCACCATTTGCATTCCCCCACTCGCGAATCGCAAGAGACTTTTCCCCATCGCGCATGCATATTAAATGAGATTTTTCTTAGCTTTTCTTTCGCTGATGCAGCATTTCGTTGTAAGTTGTTTACTTTGTCGGCGAAAACTTTTGCAGTGTTAATGTGCTTAACAGTTCGGCAAAGGCGGCAAAGGCTTCATAAACACCGCGGGCTAATGAGGAGCAGCCAGGAGGATGCCGTCTAGACAAGGCTTAGTGGGTGCGCGTCCTCGTATAAGCCCTCAATCCTCAATCCCTTGGACCAAATAAAAATGCCATAAAAATCACTCATACGCAGTGTTGAACCCTTAGGGCGAGTTACAGGGTAACCTAATTTGATGTGAGAGAGTCTTCAGGGTGGCCACGACCTACGTTAGATGTCCAGGCAGTGGCCAAGGAGTTGTTCACTTTGAAAAAATAGTAGGAAATTAAAATATTGATTTAAAATAATTAAAATGATGTTTTATTATTGTATTTTACTTAAATTATAAAGCGGAAAATTATTACCCATCAGATATTCAACACGATAAGTTCCAGCCTTCGTTTAGACAACACTCAGGCAAGCACATTTGTGTTGCCCTAATTTCTTTCTGTGCATGACTGCCTGTTTTTATCGACCAAGCAAAAACGGCTAATAAAATGTGCTAAATTATGACAGGACACAGTCGCAGAAAGAGAGGAAGATAGGAATGGAGCGACACACAGCGACACAGATACCACAGTCGCATAGTAATTGACCAAATGGCAATGGCCCAGAGGCCAGAGTTCTTAGCTGGCGGCATTTTGTTAAATTAAATCAGAGCGGCTAGCAAAAACGCCCGCTCTATGGCTATCTCGCTCCGAAATGAGGCACATAATCATGAAAAAGTCAGCAATAACAGCAGCAACAACAACAGCGGCAGATAGCCATAAAAGCGTCGCCCAAAAGTCTGCATGATTTTTTGCTTGTGTGTGTGTGTGTGCTTTGTTTTCTATCCTGCCGCCTGCCTTAACTTTTGCCCTCAAAGCCAGAGAGAGACAGATAGAGAGAGAGAAACGTACGTAACGTAATAGTGGCCCGTATTGTATTGTTTCCTCGTTGTCCCCTTCAATCGGGGAAAAGTTGGGGAAAACTGGCGAAAGTTCAATGCCTGCATACAATACAAAATTCGGTTCTAGGTAGTCCTTTGAGTGGGGCACTACTACTGCTAGTTGTGAATGTCATTTTTGCATTTTTGCTTTGAAGTCAACTGGAAAATTTTCAAGGCAAACTCTCTCGTACTTTTGGCCAACTTAAAGGCTGGCCAAACAAAGCGCCCGAGAGAGATGGCACAAATGGAAAGTTTGCCAAGATAGAAATCAATGCCAGGACTTGTTTATTGTTCAGCCAGGACACTTTGTTCAGCTGACTGGATTCCTCATCCCAGGCCCCTGAAACTATGTCATTGCCGACTATCTTTAAGTGGTCTCATCTGAGCTTGAGCCGGGAGGCTCCTGTGCTCAGTGCTGATTGCTTTCGAGTTCAATCTGTCGGATTCAATCAGCAGGCAATTAGCTGCAATGTAACCAAAACCAGCAATCGACGGAGCACAGGCAGTTGTGTCTTTCCGTGTGTTAGCATATCAGCGGGTAATTAATCAACAGTATACGTTATGGCTACTTATGTTTCATACAGAGAGAGAAATAAAGGTGGGATACTTATATTCCTAAAATATGATACACTATCAAATAGAAAAAATAAGCCTTAAAGATTCATCTTTCTATAGAAGATGTCTTACCTGATTCCTTGTAAATTATACTTAAGGGCAGTCACTATTTTCTTCCTGTGTAATCATGTCATTGTGTAACATGCCTGGCTATCAACTCCCGTTACTCATACGCCACGTTGTTCAATTATTGCGACCAGCCGGCAACGCTCCACTCTCGCTCGCTCGTTCTCATTGGCATTCGGAGGCATAATTTATGGGCTGGCAGAGCGTCTAGGCCATAAATTAATTGTCGCGCCTAAGTGCGCACACTGTCGTCTGAGCACTCGGATCGACCGAGTGGAGGCAAACTTAATAGAAAATTGCCAGCATCGGTGGCATAGGCATGGGGGGGGGGGGATCCAGGGTCCTGCGTTGCAGAGCTAAAGTGAAATATGACCGCTGGCAGAATGGCTGCGTTTGCCAGCGAATGGCCTGCAATATGCCAATGATAATTGCTCGAACATTACACATACGCCGTGTGGCCGGGGCTTTACGGTTTTATCTCCGCCATTAAGTGTAATCAATTTTTCGAAAAGGCAAGGCGTTGCAACAACTTTTACCCTTTTTGTCGGTTAACCAATATAGGATTTCATTTACAAACAATAAAGCAGCTGAAATTGTTTTCACAATTGCGTTCCATCGAGTGTGCAATTGCAATTGCGATTGCAATTGTGATTGTGATTCTGATGGCGATTGCGATTGTGAACAGGAAGCGGAGTCAAATCGATTTCGATCATAAAGTATGTGTCACTGGGAGTGGAGCATGTAAACAGCTCGAAGAGGAGATTTTGTGCTCCGATTAATGTCTGTATTTAAGTGAAGCACACTTCGAGGCGAAACTGCTGAGCTCAGCTGTGGAAACCTAGCCCGAACCTGCCAACGCCAGCAGTTGCGGCCCCAGAAAATGATTGTGCCTGTGCTGGTGGCGTTGTCAACACACCCGAGGGTGCAGCGGGTGCGGTGGCCACAAGGAGCCATAGATACGTACGAGTATCTGTGGCAAATATCTCCTTTGGGCCTTGCCCACCTGCTCCTCCTCGTGCACTCACCTTCGTGTGTGTCGGCTGGGAGTCCTTGAAGCGATTCCTGATAATTCCTGACTTTTATTCCTCATTTGCTGGTCCATCTAGCCTCTCCACACATCCGTCACATGTCCTAGTCGCATTCATCGGTCGTTTATCTGATTTCGCTTTCGATTTTTGTATATTTTTTTTTCTCTTTGCACAGCTTCAAAGTTTTTCTGCTGGGATTTTTCGGGGTTTTCTGCGTGACATGTGATGCGCATGCAAATGCCAACGGGGCGGTTTTTAAATAAGGCACGGTTCTGGGTGATAGAGCGGTTCATCTTTGCAACATTTTCATGGGATTTTATGCTCATTGAAATGCGACATCGCCGGGCTGCTGTCTAACGAAGTTCTGCTCGAGCCACACACACATGATGGCCTAATATGTCGCCGCTCTCACTTATCGTGCCTCATTGTGAGTCATGACCGCCTCTTTTTATAGTTGGCCCCGATTTGTATGCGTATTTGTATTTAAGCATTCATATGGCCACATTAGCCAGGCTCTACAGAGGGAAGAGGGAACGAAATGCGAAAGAAAAATAATCATAAATTCCAAATGCGGCACTTATAATGCCAACTGAGTGATGAAATGACTGGGCGGAGGAAAGTCAGAGGAAAGCGCAGAAAAGCAGACATTGTCAGCCATAAAAATGGCGACACACGACAAAAACTTTGCCCGACACAAGAATATGAAAAACCCAGAGACCCAAAGGACCTTATTTAAAAAGTGTCCCTAAAAAAACGCGATCTGCTGGAAGACAAATCTGCTTAATCCCGGTCCTTCTTTGACTTTGTATTCAAACAGAGCTCTGCTGATTAGATGCCCAATAAATTTATCTGTCAAATTTTCATTTTGATTTAATTTTCCCTAGTAAATAGAGTGGCAAAGTGGCAGAAGCAATTTGCTGCACAAATATTTAGATGTACATCCGCTCGCTTGGAGCCAAAACGGAAACACTTTGCCGGCATAATCGATAGAGGAGCATATTTAAGGAGCTCCAGCTGTGTGAGTGTCCTGTTAGTCTAGACTCCCAACTCCAGACGGGAAGGAAGCCAGAGGAACCCCGTTGAGTGCATCGACAGACTGCCACTCAGCGCGTCAGGGCGATGTCAGTGAAACTTAACCTTAAGTGGCCGGGATCATGGACAATCCAAGGCTTCTTTAAGGCTGCTCCTGGCGTTCGTCTCCGCTTGGTTACACATGCTGATGTTGGCAGCCGATTGAGATTAACTGGGCCAAAGGCAGAGCGAAAGAAAAACAGCACTAGTCTCGTGTCAATTTATCATTTTGCTTTAATTGTGTTGTTAAGGATGTTTTTTATACCCTTGCAGGGTATTATAATTTCAGTCAGAAGTTTGCAACGCAGTGAAGGAGACCTTTCCGACCCTATAAAGTATATATATTCTTGATCAGCATCAACAGCCGAGTCAATCTAGCCATGTCCGTCTGTCCGTCTGTCCGTCTGTCCGTCTGTCCGTCTGTCCGTCTGTCCGTCTGTCCATCTGTCCGTCTGTCTGTTTCTACGCAAACTAGTCCCTCAGTTTTAAAGCTATCTGAATGAAACTTTGCATATAGTCTTCTATATGCTCTCACTGCTATATATGTCGGAACGGGCCGGATCGGACGACTATATCATATAGCTGCCATACAAATGTTCGATATATTTTTAGAAAAAAAATTATAACTTTGCTGTTTTTCAACATTTTTGCACCATTTTTTAGATATGGCCACTCTATATTATTTAAGAATTTTGGTAAAAATTTTATGAAAATCGGACGACTATATCTTATAGCTGCCATAGGAACGATCGGGAAATTAATCGAAAAAAAATATAACTTCGTTGTTTTTCAACGTATTTTCATCTACTTTAAGTTATAAGCTTTTTTTATTATTCTAGAATTTTGGTATAAATTTTATAAAAATCGGACAACTATATCATATAGCTGCCATAGAAGCGATCGGCAAATGTATAAAATATGTAAAGCTGGGAATGTAAAACTGTAACTGTCAAACTGTAAACATAATAAGTATAGGTAAAATGTAATGAAACTCTGTTTTGTGAGTGTTTTCAGCATTTAAATCTATAATATAAACATCGAAACCAATCTGCAAGGGTATAAAAACTTCGGCGTGCCGAAGTTAGCTTCCTTTCTTGTTCTATTTGCTTTTTGGCTTCTGGTAATTGTTCTGGCTGTAATTAGTCACCAGTGATGGCTTCTTGGCTATGCAGTTCATAAAATATCTTGATTAAAATAGAGAAAATTAACTTATCTGCTTTTAATTGTATATTTTTTTTTATTAATAACCAAATCTCCTATATTTTCTGTCTCCCCCACCAAGAGTTTTTACGCTCAATTAGAACGTCCTTAGTTTTACAGTTTGGCCTTCGATTTTCGGTAATTTAAATTTATGTTCATTCGGCGCGAATTGGCTCCATAAATATTCATATGTTGTGCCCCATGACCCCCACACACACACGACCGCAAACATTTTCCACCACATTTGCTAATTTTCGGGTTGAAAAGTCGACAAATATTTTGGGTCCTTCAACCGCAGCTCAGGACGTGGCAGGCAGGCAGGCAGGACCTTCCCCCCTTGGCCGGGCCATGCATCATGTTAATTTGCAGGCGCCGAGCGTTTTTGATTAAGCGCACGCTTAAAGGCCAAGCCAAAATCTGACAGCAGCCAGCTGCCGGCTTGGCCGTTATCGATAGCCAAAGCGGCCCAGAATGGCAGGGCGGCAAACAACAACCAACAGCCGGCAACGAACAGCCATCAGCAAACAACAAACAAACCGGCTAACAACAAATCGGAGGCATCGACAAGTTGGGCAAGGCATATTTCCCGGCCGCCGCATCGTTAATTTTCACAGCGTGAGCAAATTTTCCATGCATAAACTTAAAATTAGCCCAAAGTTCCACAACGCGCACAAAACAAAATTGGTAAGAGGGGGGGCTGGGCTCTGGCTGGGCCTAAAAATGTTGTATGTGAAAATCTTTGCCATAAATTGCATGCTCGCTGATAAACAATAAATTAAGTTCAGTTGCCGCCGCTTTTCCCTCTGCCGCCGCATCGCTGCGCGTTTTCCGCCCAGCGAATTTCCCACGCTTTTCCGCGCCGTTTATGCGCCACGCACGCATACGTGCAGCATTTCTAAGCTAATTTTCGCTCGCTTTTGATACCCTGTTACCTATCTCTCATCTGCGGGAGGGGGAAGTGGAGGTCGGTAGGGTATTAGCGGGTCTTTATGTAGTTAGAATAAGCTGCGCTTAACCCAGCTTAAGCACAATAAACATAATATATGGGAGGATGCAGCATTTAAAATGAGTAGCAAACTATGATTATCTTTCAGAAAAAATACTCTAATATACTGTGCAATTATTTAGGAAAATGTTCGTTTATATAAAACAAATGGAGACATTTTAAAACGCTTAAAATAAAACATAATTAAAATTATATTTATATTTGTGGGTAATTACAAACCACAAATAATATATATTGATTACTTAAAACTATAAAATTAATTGTGTAGATTTTTCTATATAATGTTTACTATTTTTGTCGATATATCTTTTTGGGATATGTCATATTAAAAGGGCATCTCCCATTCGACTTTCCAGTCAAACTTTTCCCCGATGCTCCTCTTACATTATTATCTATGCTGAAATGTTTTGCATATTGCCCGAAGATGGAAAGCCGCACGTACGCAAATGTTGCGGGTGCGCATTAAATTTAACTTTGTGTTCGAAATTTTTGAAAAAAAGTGCGAGTAAATCGTAAAATTTGTCATGTCCCACAGAAGCCCAGCTTTCCCACATCCCGAACCTACGCAACCGCCAGTGCTATGGTTGTGGTGGCGTCGATTCATGTTTTCACGTTGCTACGCATGTGGAAAAGTTTGCGTATGTTTTCCAGCTGTCTCTGTGTGAGTGTGCAAGTGTGTGTGTGTGTGTGCGTGCCTTGGCGAAAGTTTTCACTTCTTTTTCGATTTTTCGATTTATTTTTTGCACCCCCTCGTTTTTGGCGCGTGCGGAAACGGAAATGTGCAACAGCAGTTTTCCTCCGTCTCCGGGCGATGGATAGCGGTAGCTCTTTGATTCCCGGCTGCCAGTTAGTTGAGTTCAGTTCAGTTCAGCCGGAGGAGTTCGATAAATCAAGGAAGAGCAGCCAGCAGGAGAGCTCGTCGCGTATCGCCTCATTCAATTATTCGTATTCCAGTTGGCTGCATGCGATCTACGCCGATTTGTACCGGGCTTTGATGTGCGAAACTTTTTCCCAGCTTTTCCGTCTTCCTTTGAGCCACAGCTGCCTGGGCGCCACGAATTGATGAACTTATTTCACCCCGTTTTTGCCTGCCTGCCCTGCCGGCTCCCCGGAGTCCAGGCCGTTATCTAACTTGGCTCTTAGCGGCTGCAGGACACAACTTTTGTCCTGCTTTGACATATTTAGTGGGCCAACTTTTGCCATGGCCATAAACTTGTCGAAAGTGTGCTGATGACCGGAAAACATTTTTACCATCATAATTAGCATCTTTTCTGTTGACGGAGAACAAAAGAGCAAATAATTGAGCATATAATTCTTTCGATAAGTTCTTTTTTCTAGCAATACCTACCTTTTTATATCAGTTTCTTAATAAATCATAAAATCTGATAAATCATTTAAAATTGAAGAACCTTACTTACTTACAAACTTATATTAAGAACCCTCCAATATAATTCCTAATATTTCTAATGTTTTATTTAAAGGAAGTTCGATTGGGTTCAAAACCCCTATTATTGCCATATTTGTCATGGAAATGTATGCTATGTTCAGGCATAATCTCTTACTTGCTTCATTATGACGAGGCTTGAACCTTAAGTAAACCATATCTATGGCTTGAAAAGGACATCATCGATTCCGGCCTTTTTGAATATTTTCAAGTTGAAGTCCCTTCTCATCCTCCTTTTCTCTCAGCGAGCACTCACAAAGTAGCAAACAAATGCCCAAAGAAATAAAAAAGAAAGTATAATTGTTTGTTGAGGATTTTTGTTTTTTTGTGTGCCACTCACACATATACTGGTCCATTCCTCTCAGCGTTCATTTATTTGTTTTTTCTGCCTCGGTTTTGAGCAGAATTTTTATGCGAATTTTATTACTTTTCAGTTTCAGTTAGGGCTTTGGCAGCCACCAAAAGTTGTGGCCAGGGATCGGGGCCATGCTAAAAACCAACAATACGCCGCTGCGTATGTGCGAATGAAAATGAAAATAAATTTCCATTTGGCACAAGTTTTTTTATGCCGCAGCTCTCTGAACCATTCTGCTTTCTCTTTCCTATTTCTAGGCTACAGCGCGGCTATTGCGCCCACGCCGCCCACAACGACGACCACCACCGTCTCGCCCTCGAACCTGCTGCCCTACTTCGACTTTGATGTGCCGCGCAACTTGACCGTAACCGTCGGCCAGACCGGCTTCCTCCACTGCCGCGTGGAGCGGCTCGGCGATAAGGATGTAAGTACAAAGTTCCAGTTGAAAAGCTAAAAAACCCTAAAGGCATTTTGGGGGTAATACCTTTTGGGCAAATACTCTGATTGGGATATTGAAGCGCTTTGAAAATAGAAAAATATTTAATAATAAATAATAAATTCAAATAATTTTATAATAAATAGTAATTTGATGTTAGGTTTTTCTTATTATATGTTTATAATTATCATTAAAAACTTTGGCCAAAGAACTCTTAAGTTCCAAGCCGAATTCATTTATTTTTTAATAGTTTTAAATAATATTATATGCTTACCTTTTCCATAATTAGTCTTTATTTTTAACTTTACTCTAAATATTTTCTCCCAACTTCAGAAAATATTCCTAGATAGTCAACCCAGTCAGCTTTAATATCCTTCCCAAAAAAAGGGTATAAAAGTCAATGGCTTAACATATGGAAATTGTGCAAAATAAATGAAAATTCCGCTTGGGATTTGCAGGCACTCAATCATTCGGCCTGTGATTGCCCAAACAGGGGGCCTCGGCTCCTACGTTTCGGTTCGGTTGGGTCCACTCCAGTTCAGGGCGAAATGATTGAAGGTCGCACTGGGTTGTTAACCCTTTCCAGCCAAAATGTGGGCGTTGCCGGGGCTAATATGTCAACATCACGGGCATATTAGGTGGGCGGCCAGTTTGGCCAGCCAGCTCTGTTCGGCTTGGCTCTCTCTCTTAGCCAGGCTTAGTCTTTGTGGCCGGTGGTGCTGTTCCTGGTCCTGGGTGGTGACAGATAGTCCAATCATTCAAAATTCAGGCACTCACGCTCGGTCCTTGAACCAGTGTGCATTAGCAAGCAGGACTCGTGCTGTTATTAAATGGCAGAGAGGCAGGCAATCGGGATGGTAATAGGGGGGCCTAGACCAAATTACCGGGTGATTTCGAGGCTGCACTCGAGGCTGCGGAGAAAAATTGGCAAACAAGACAGGCGACAACTGAGCAACGTCCTGTGGGAGTTGCCAGCCTTAACGAGTGCCCCCGAATGCCTCCTTCCACCCTCCCCCCACACTCACACACTCTCAAATAGACTGCTAAAGCAAAATGACTAATTTATGAGCCATCAATCACGTGACTGGCTCAGCCATCAGCCTCGTGCGCCCGTGTTATCGGCTTTAATTTGCCCGTTTTAAGGTTAAAGGGGGAGGAGCGAAGGCGAAAGGATGAGGCGTAAGCCGAGGCCGGAAACCGGAAGTTGTGCGCCTTGGAGGAAGCAACCAAAGTGCAGGCACGAACCGAGACAGGAAAAGGAAGAGCAACTAGAACAGGAGTAGGAACAGGAGCACCGTCATTACCATCACTATCATCATCATCATCATCAGCTGGGACTGAGACTCAAGTTTACCCATTTAATTCAAGCTCTCATTGGAAAAGTTCATTAAAAGCATTGAAACTACATTAAACAAATGACACGCAAACAGCGAAAGCCAAGCTAAATCCTTGCCCTTGAGCCTTAATTACTTGCCCAGCCCAGGCAACCGTTCACCCTTCCCCGGAGACCAAGTCCAGTATTTGTCATTGGCCCTTCAGTGGATGCCATCCGGTCGAGGTTGAGGTTGCTGATGATGATGCTTCTTCTGCCTTTGCTCCTGCTCCTCCTGCTCCTGCCTCTGGTCGCACTCGATGGCACTGGCGTCAGCAATCGATTGCACGGTGGCAGCCACCACGGCGGCTAATACCTCGCTGTCCAGGCGGGCGCCCCATTTCTGGGGTGACTTGTCGTCCCCAGGCTCATCATCGCTGGAGGTGATCGTCAGGGAAGTGTTCCTGGCAGGCATGTCGAGCTGATCATGGTGGGTGAACATGGAGGCTGTCGTCGAGGCCGTTTCCAATTGGATAGCCTTTAGTAGGCGGCTTGGATTAGGGAAGGGTCGTCGATTCTCCAGGATTAGTTTGATGTCCCGCGCAGATTGCCACCAGCTAAGAGAATATAATATAGTATTTGACATTATAATTGGAAATTAAACTCACCGATACCACGGCGTCAGCTGGGACTTGATCAGCATATAGATGTTGGCAAAGTAGACAGTAATCTAGGGGCAGGCACATTTTAGGAGCTTAGATAATGGAAAAGGGATCATCATCACCGTCATGAACAGGAAGAACAGCATCCACGACTTGGTCCAGAGCTTGCTCAGGCCCCAGGAGTGGGTATGCATGGCATAGTACTGGATGCCCACCAGCAGGGTTCCAATGATGCCAAAGGCCACCAGGGTGAGCAGGGAGAACATCTGGCAATCCTCCTGCAGAGCCCTGCGACTCATGGCCCGCGAATACCACAGGCGCAGCGACTGCAGGCAGGTGTACCTGCAACGGAAGCTGGCAGGTGAAGTGAACATCCCACAAACACAGAGGCACAAAGTGACTAACAAAGCTAGCCTAGCAATTAGGAGGCGCCACAGAAACAGGAGCAAAAGGCAAAGCCAGCTCAGCTGATTAAAAAGATCTGAGCCGCAGGCGTCTTTTATCTGCTGACGCTTCGAGTGGCACCTACCAACTGTCGAGGGCCAACCACACTCGAAGAAATACCAGGGATATTCATAAATAAGCTCTCTAAAAACAATTTCCCTTTTTCAAATGACATAAGTATTTTTTTCCAGTATAGCTCGAGCTCTTAACTTACCGCAACGTCTGCTCCGTGGAGTACTGGAACTGGCACAGCTCGCAGGTGGTGCAGCGCGAGGTGCTAATCCAACGCTCCAGGCAGTGCACATGGACATATGTCAGGGAGCCCTTGCACAAGCACGGCGACACGAGTCTGCAAACAAATCGGAGGCGGCACAGGCAGGGGTGGGTTAATGGGCAAACAGCGGAAACAATGAAAAATCAGGGGATTAAAAGCGACAGCCAACCAGATAATCAGGGATAAAGTGTTCGATGGTGGAAAGGGACCATAGGAAGCTACTCTGTTCTGTTCTGCTGTGTGCAGTGTTCAGTTTTAATTATTAAAATAAATAAATGCACTTGCTTGCTGACCGTGCGCTAAATACATTAAATGCCATGCAATTAATTTATTGCACAATTTGCGGCTGCACGTTTGTAATTTCGTAATTAAATGGAAGTTACAGTACCCTGTTTTTGATTTAAGGAAATGAAATGATTTATGTAAGGAATATCATAAAGAATGTAAGAGAAATAAAGCTTAAATAATAAAAAAGTTAAGTCAATAAGCTTACAACTACATGGTTAAAATGACAATAGATATAGATATAATTGTCAGGTCTTTGAAGAACAGGTTGAACAGAATATTTATAAATATTTTAAGAGATATCTAAAGAGTCCATAAAGGCGTACCAGGTATATACTACTATATAGATATACTATATAGATTTATATACTCACTGTTCTGGGTTATCGGCGTTGTGACAAATGCGACAGACGAGCGATCCCACTGAGGGCACCGACTCGTTAGATGCCGACTCGTATCCCAGGCCCAGGTTGTTGCACTGCGTGGTTCCGTCGATGCAATGACGCAACGTGGCTATGGACTCCGTCCCACTGATTATGCAAACGGGCTTGGGCAGCGGCGTGGGCGGTCCATAGGTTGAGCAAGTGGCGGCGGCCAGGGCGGCCTCGGTGCTGACCATTGGGTGGCTGGGCTGCGGCAACTTTTTAAACTGGTCATTCGACTTGAGGCCCAGGGACACGGAGCAGGCGGGTGTCTCGATTACTTCTGGTTCCGGAACGGATACCTTGTCTTTGGACCGATGAGGCTTCAGGTCCCACTGACTGATAGGCGTCTCCACCACTATCATGCCCGGCGGAGTATCGTCGGCACTGCTCGAGGATAGCGCCTCCTCGAGCTCCATCTCTAGGGTGGTGGTATCTGGCTTGATATCCGCAACATCTCTGATGTCTGCGTCTGGCGGAGATTGCGGGATTTTAAATAGAAACGATTGGCTATCAAAAGTGGTACTTACCACACTTTTCGCACTCCATTTGTTTTTCTGTATAACGAGTTTTACGCAGGTAATTACCGAAATAAACAAGAAATTTTAAAACATCTTCTGTTAAGTAAGAAAGGCTGCTTTTCTTCTCACTTTGTTTTGGATGAAAGTATTACCTGTCATCAAACTCAAGGAGTACTTGCTTTAAGACGAAAGTATATCTAAATGTTAAAGAAAAGAAATGAAGAAGGGATCGGGAACCGTAAAAAAAATTATTTAAAATCATGTTTCATTAAATTTGACATATATTATTAATTTAATCGGTTAGAAATCTTCAACAACTATACCTTGGAAAATAGTATACTGTTATGATTTATGAATTTTAATTACCAACACATTTTCGCGATACCGAACGATGATGGTGACCTATTTTTCTTTCATCGACACCCTCAAGTCAATGTAGAAGGCCACTTTCCCCTTTCCTGGGAAGATGCATGGCCTAATGGAGGCAGTTAAGCATGCGCTGGCTGGAAAACAAACTTGTCCCGCAGCCAAGTCGCCCACATTAATTGTAATTGACAGACTGGAACCGCGCTGTCAGTGCCCACGCAAAAACTGGCTCCTCGGGACAGCTCCTGCTCCTGCTCCTTCTTCGCTGCACCCATAAACTCAAAATTGAAAGTGTAACAGTTACGGCAAATAACTTTGCCGGCGCTTGGCTTCCATTACGCGCCACTCCACGCAGAGCAGGCTCCTCGGGTAATTTATGCCCGTGCCGTTAGTTCGTTAACCGTGAGTTTTCCTGGCGGGAATGCGGAGGGATCGAGGGATCTGTTGTTCGAGGGTTTCGGTGCTATTTTCATATCAGCTGACACTGCCACCGCTGTGATGCTCTTTATGCTCTTTTTTGGGGGGAATTTTCTATGGGATAAAATATTTGGAAGAAATGTATAAGTTAAAGGGGTCTCTCCTTGAAATTTATAATTAGTTTAAATTATTTGAGAGCTCTGAAAATTATATTTAAGGCAATGGGAGTCTTATCCTTTCCAATTCCTCCATAAAATATTTTAAAGATATAACAAAGAATCCAATTAAATGTCTCCCATATCACCCTTTATATATTATCAACAAAAGATACTTAATTCCCCAGGCTGACCCTGGTAGGGTGCTTTACAATTCGGTCCCCGATGATTCGTCCTTCATTCTTGTTTTTCGACTGCCCTTGCCGGAAGCTGGCGATGAATCCGCTTGTTCAACTTGACTTCACAGGATTGTCCGTTCGCTGTTGATTTATTGCGCGCCGAGTGCCGCCAACATTTTCATAAACGCTCCACGGCTACATCAGCGAACATGAGCACGAGCAATTTACTCGTGTAATACCAAAAGCGGCAACAATAAGGCTGAGCCTGGAGAAAAAAAAAAGTATATTAAACAAAGTTTTAGGCTTTGTAAAAAGGCAGCGAACCCTTTTTAATGCCAACAGGACAACCAGCCAGCCAGACAACCAGCCAGCCAGTATCCTTCCCAGAAATGCGGCAGCGGAAAAAAAGAAATCAAAATCTGTTTACAACTTTGTTTACAAAATGCTGCCATTGAAGTCTCCATTTGTTTATTGTCAAACCCGGGACGGGGGACTCGACTCGGCTGGCTTTAAAGGCAAACAATTTAATTTGGATCAAGTTCATTAGGCGAAGCCCCTGTAATTTGCGAATTCGAACCGCTTTTCGCAGCGCTTAATGAAAGTTTTTCACACCATTTTCTAAGCTCGGACAAAGCCAGTGGCAACAAACTAACAACTGCAACGGCAACTGCCACTGCAACTATTTTTGGCTCTGTCGAGTTTGGGCCAAGTCTAAAGTCTCTCTTGGTTAGAGACGCAGAAAATGCGTCAGCAAAGTTTTTAATGTATTTTCGCCAAGTTTTCCACACGCTCGCACAAACACACATCTCAAGTATACACACACACCCATGTATATATAAATTTTTGTACATATATATATATATATATGGTATAGAGAGCAACCTCAGCTGAAACTTCTTTCATTTGGCCGTGCTGCTAGATGACAGAAAAACAAAGCGAAAGTAAGAGTCGAAGGAGAGTGGTAGAGCGAGGTAGAGCGAAAGTTTCTGGCCGCAGCGAACACAAAGTGTTAAATAATATAAAACTATGCTTGTGGTATTTATTTAAACCTAAAGACATTACGAAAATTATACCCAGAGCAAAGTTTTCGCCACTCACGGGGGACTCCAACCTGTCCCAAGCCGGGGAAATCCGACGTGCGGCAGAGATTGGGACAACTTCTTGACAGGGGATAGCGTTGGGAACACGGCTTAAGCTCTGCCTGCCTCGTCCTGGGTGGAGTTGTAAAACTTTTCACTTTTGATTTTAACCGTTTTCCAGCTGGAAAATTAAATATTTAAGTGCTGGCCTGGAATACATAATTGAGCGGGGGCTTACGGCGACCCGGTTTCGTTTCCATTTCGATAGTTATTTAGTTTGTGCCGCCTGTCGCGTTTACAGTTCATTTCGATTTCGCTATTGCCTTTGCTTTATGACATGGCTCATACGCCCAGTGTTACTCATACGCACCGAGGGCCGGGCGACAATTGGCCGGGTAAATCGAATCGAACGGGTAAATCGCTGCTGAACTGGGTTTAACTTCTGGCAATGTCGTCTGCCGAGATTTGACCTTTTTCCCCCAACGGTCCGCGAAAGGCGGTTTTCCCTCCAGTTTTCCCTCGTTTTTCCCCGCCTTGAAGCGGTTTAATTTACATTTGGCCGAGACAATTCGCCTATGATCCGGAGGGGCGTAAAAGCGGCAAGCGCATAAAAGTTTTACAAGCGAATGATTTTTATTTTTACGTATTACGTGACCGATTTTTCCACAGTCGGGACGACGATTCCGCCTTAAATCGAATGAATTTATTAGATGGCCAATAGTTGGCCGGTCATTTGGCTTTCGAAAAACACGACGCCACAAGCGATTGGCAAATAGTTGAATGAATGGCCACCTCAATTTACCCCAAGCCCCACGGGGGCAAAGGTAATTAAATTTATTAATGAGGTAGCATATTTTCAACTTTAATGTTGACAGCCAGCAAACATTTAAAGTTTCCACCGGGAGAGGGAGGCCGAAACTTTTTCCATGTAATTAAAATTGAGTATCACAATAGAAGGGCACAACAACGGAAACTAAGGTCATCAAATAAATTGGAAACAATGTGCCAAAAAGGGCACAAAGTCTGTGGGCTCCGAAGAAATCACGGACAGTTTTGGGGAGAGAATGAGAGAGAGAGACACACAAAATCATGGTTAATGGCTTTCCCCAAAAGATTTTCCAGCTAAGGGCGAATGGGAATGCGAAGGCAAAGGCGCTAGGCAATCAAATGAAAATGTAATTCAAGCAATAATAAAAATGCTTCCAAATAAAGGCTGAAAATGGCGTCAAAGCTGTCTCATTGCGGGCCTTTCTCTGGGCTTTCCCTACCCCATTCCCGCTTTCTCGGCTCGAAAAGGTTTGAAGGCTATTTGAAACAATTGGAAATCGGGCTGAGCAAGCAGCTTTGACAAAATTGGACCGACGACCCACTGACAGACTGACCTTTTGGCCAGTGTCGTCTGGCTTACACAGTCTGCAATTGTCGAGGGCCATTTTGCGCATCTCTCATCTCCTAGCAACGCGGCGTATACGTAACGCCGGCCTTTTTACGCTCTAATGTACTTTGGCTTTGGCTTGGCTCGGCGGCAGGCAACTTCCCGAGGTGCTCGCACCCAACTTGGCTTGGCTTTGTTTGTCCGCTGATTAAATGCCTGAAACAAAAAGCAAAATGCTAAAGATTAACCAACGCCAGAACACGAAAAAAATAAGAGGAAAGTAAACTTTGCGCTTTGTTTTCATTTTGCCACCTCATCCTCATCCTGTTCCGCTGCTGGAGTTGGTGAGCGAGAACAGCAGACAAAACACGTTAAACTCACGGGTGGGAAAAAAGTTTTAAGTACGGAATTTGTAATGCTCCCCAAACTTTTAGCAGCAGCAGCAGCAGCAAGCGGTCCTGCGACTGAGAAAAGCACTTCATTCCGATCCCCTCTTGTTTTCATTGCAGGTTTCCTGGATACGCAAACGTGATCTGCATATCCTCACCGCTGGCGGCACCACCTACACGTCCGATCAGCGTTTCCAGGTGAGTGTGTCACCACTTCCGGTTGAAACGGAACCCCTAAGGATATCCATCTGTTGTTAACCCCGCAGGTTCTGCGACCCGATGGCTCCGCCAACTGGACACTGCAAATCAAGTATCCGCAGCCACGTGACTCCGGCGTCTACGAGTGCCAAATCAACACGGAGCCCAAGATGTCTCTGTCCTACACATTCAACGTAGTGGGTGAGTTGAAGTCCTTATTCTAAGAGAAATTTGTAAGGGAAATTATATTTTCTTGTTGATTTAATTTTGATTTCTCATAACATAACACCGAGATAAAGTGCCTGAATATTAATAAATAATTATTAAAACTAACTATAAGCTTTGGAAAACCATTAAATTATATAATCTATGTAGGTTGTATTTTAAATTTCTATTAAAAACAAGAAAGAAAGCTATCTTTGGCCAGCCAAAGTTTGTATACCCTTGCAGGTAACAATTAAAATATATCATAACTAAGCCAAAAATGCATTAATTTCGATTCGGAAAGCAGTTTTGTGTTAGTTTTCATTAATTTAAAAAAACTGCTTACCAAATTTAAAATTTTAAGAAATCAAAATTTTTGGCCATTTTTGCTAATTATAATGATGTAACCCCTTATGTAATTTCGCAAAAATGGCCAAAAAATCGATTTCTTCCGGACAATTCTAGAAAGATTCGCATGTTAATGCTGATCAAGAATATATATGGTTTATGGGGTCGGAAATGATTCCTTGACTTAGAAAAATATTATTTTGTATTATAAAATCGGATTTTTTATATTAAAAAAATTCTTGATTTTTTTAAAATTAAAAATATCATAGCTCGGCCAAAAGAGCATTAATTTTAAATCGGAAAACTGTTCTGTGCAAGATTTTCTACAGTTAATAAATCTGCATACTTCATTTAAAAATTTTGAAAATTTAATTTTTTATCAAAATCAAAAATTTTAATGATGCAAATTATAAAATTTGGTAAAAATGGCCAAAAAATCGATTTCTTCCTAACATATCTAGAAAGATTCCCCTGTTGATGCTGATCAAGAATATATATACTTTATAGGGTCGGAAACGTCTCCTTCACTGCGTTGCAAACTTCTGACTGAAATTATAATACCCTGCCAGGGTATAAAAAGTGTTGAGCCTAAAACTTTAAATGATGCTATTATTTTCACTTTATTTTCTTGAGTTTTCCGCAATTAAAGTTAGTTTTTAATGCGGAAAACTAAAGCCTCCTTATTCAGCTAAGCTTAAAACTTTTCAGAAAACTTATTAAATATGAAATGAACCCAATTTCCACTATTTTTCAAGCACATTTTGAGTTTAAGGAATTTAATAAATGTTTTCAAAATATACTTTCCAACTTTTATGGCTTATTTCTGACACTCAAACCAAAGAGAAGCAACCTTTTTTGACTGATATCCCGGCAATCTCTAATATATGCAACAGTTTTTGAACATCCCATAACCATTACCCATGATTTGTCTCAGAGCCTGAGCCCGATAATCAGAAGTTTGGCCCATTATCCGACACAGCAAAATAGGCCAATCGAAATGGAGGGAGATGGTGAAAAGAGGCTGGCCTGAAATTGGTCGCAGGCCACTGAAGTGATTACTTTTACGGGCCCGGGCTCTTGAAACTTGCTGGCAGTTTTAAGCCAGCTATGCAGGTTTCATGGTCTTAAGGAAGCCATACAATATGCATGTTACGAGCATTCTCGGAGCGTGTGAGCCACGTTAGCAGTACTTTCGGCCACCCGCCGAGCGAGTGAGCTGCCTTTCGCTTCCTCTGTACGTGATTATAAAATTTTCAATTCGATTATGTGCAAATTGGCTTGCCGAGCGGCTTGAGCTGTGGGGGTCAAGTGTGAGCAAGTGCTTACCTCTTTGTCTTGGCAATTGGCCGGGTAATTAGTTTGCTCTCGGGTCAGAACCCTTGTCACACATCAGCAGTTGGGGGAGGGATGGCCGAATGGATGGAAGGACGGATGGATGGGTTAACTGGGCTCCGGCAAGACGTTATCCTTGGGAGCACAAAATCTGAGTGCGGCATGCCTTTGCCTTAGCCTTTGCCTTTGGATTTTGGGCTTCGTTCCTGTTCGGTGCATTTTTATCGCATTTGATATTAGCAAAATGCATTTGGCTAAGAGCCTCTGGTGCGGAAGAGTGCCCTCAATGAGCTTATTTGATCTCTGATTTCCCCACAACATGTGTGCGTGTTTGTTTTAGCCGCACGGACAAACGACTTTCAGCCAGCATAAAGCACTCCGGTCAGCCCCGACTCGGTTATGAATCTTTTAGTGCTGCCAGGACTATGAACGAGGGTTCTGAATATAAGTTTCCACGCATGCAGGAGCAGTGATCCAGCAAGCAACTTGACAGACTGACAAGTCGCCTTCAAACTCACACACCACACCCAGACACCCAGAGCGTCATAAATATTACATTTGCGGAAATGCAAATGACTACGAAACGGCTGCATGCACCCGGCCACGCCCACATTAGTGGGCGGGCATAACTCCCAGCCAGGCTGGAACTCATTTGAATGCCCAAAAAAGAAATGTGCATATAAAATATTCGACATGCCACTCACGCGGAAACAGCAAACAGCAGGTCAGTGAACACAGTGGAGTGAAAACAATCAAGTCAATAGGGTTCTAGGCTCTCAAAAAGCAATTCATTTTGGCCATAATGGGCATTTATATATATTTTATGATCTTCAAAGAGGATTGGTTTGAGTAGTAATGAAAGGTTTTTGCTGAAAATAAACTATAATGTGATTACTTTCTCTACTTAAAGAGCTCTTTGTTAGGAATAGGGAGATTTCTAATATCTAAAAAGAAGAAGAAACCACAGGAAATGTCTTTACCCATTTTTATTTGTCAGTCCATTTTAGTCGCTTAATTGTAAGCTCCACTGTGCTGTATCTGCTGTCATTGTCGGTGCAAACAAGTTTGTTGTTATGCCAGAATTTTTATGCGCTTATGCAAATAAAAAATTGTGCACTAAAAATTCCATAAATTTGTGTGTTTTTCTTCCACTGCTGCCTGTTTCTTTTCAACGCCAGTGAAAATTCTATTACACGCCTCCCGGGCAAGGAGCAGAGCGAGATAAAGAGAAAAAAATAATATAAAATGGAGAGCGCGGCGAGTGATAAACAAAACAGCGCCAAGTTGACCAGAGAATCATAAACATAACAAACATCGCCTTCCGTCTGTGCCGCCTCTTCCGCCACCCATTGGTCCTGCCTCCTTCCTCCTTCCGCCCTGGCCGCAATATTTTTGACATTTTAATGCTGCAGCAGCCGCTCCAATTGCTTAAATTACCAAGTTTATGTACTCAACTCGACTCGACTTCAGAAAAATGGCAAAGGAGGATACTTCCAACTAGGTGTCGGCCGTGGAAGCATGTTTATATGAACATAGATAACTTCAGGCGACTGCGAGTTGTCGCCCCGACTCGATTTAATTTTGAATTTAAGGCAAATTACCAAACGCCCTGATAAAGCGAGCAAATTGTAAATTAAATTATGTGTCCCTGTCCCACTCAAGTTGAGCGACAAGAGGAGAACAGGACCCATCAGACGGCCCAAGGACGAGGGACAGGATAAGTGCTGAAGCAAAGGTAAAAATAAATCGAGCAAGAAAGCGTACCTGGGGAAGTCGCAGGTTGTATGCCCTTACAGTTTTTCAAACTAGAAATATTATAGTCCTTGGCATATCCTTTTAAACGAGATTTGTATTTTTTTGATATTGAATTTAAGCCATTTCCTTGTTTATAATTTAGACAATGGAGCCCAAAAAATACTTTAAAAAATGATTATAATTTTATTTTGTCTTTTCTTTTAGTTTTTTCCCAATTCATATAAGATGAGAACCTTTTTAGTTCCCTGCCTTTGCCAATTTATAATACCCTTGGCAAGAGTACTTATATTAAGAAAGGTGTTGTTGATGCTCCTTGGAAAAATTTGTTTACCAACGCGAATGTAATCAAGCGTGAGCGCTACCTGGCTTAGTCAACCTGGCAAGGGGCGAGTGAAAAACAAATTGCACAACCGGAGCTCCGGAAGAGCTGCTGCAGCTCCTCCTCCGGAAAGCGGGGGGGATGGAGAGCTGGAATTGAAGGCAATTTGAATGCGTAGCTGACAAGATGGAGATGCCAAGTAGATGGCTCATTTTGGGCTCCATAAACCAACACTTTGGCCCAAGAAGCTGTTGACATTAGCAGCCAGCAAATTGCATGCAATCAAGCGCAAATAATAATCTACAGTCTGAACGAGCCAGGATGCAAGATTAGCTAGAGACCAAAGGACTTTGGTCCTCTTTCAACCTGAATATATAGTTTGAAATTGAAGAAAATGTAGGACTTAAAGCATATGGTTTTATAGAAGATAAATATAGACAGCTGCCCAGACATATTTGTAAAGTAAAATATAAATAGATTTAAAAACATAATTGATGTTTATGTTTAATTAAATTACAGCAAAACCCCAACTCACACGGCTCATAACTTCTAATTACTTCCAGCTTGGCATAAAATTTAATAAATTGTTCAATTTTCAACCATAAAAGTTCACAAACTTAACCGATAATAACTTCCACTGGGACACTTTCTGCGATAAATGCTCGTTTCTCTCGAATATTTTCATTCAAGCAGCACTAAATTAGTTTCTGCTTGGGGATTATTCTTCATCTTGAATGGAAAAGTAATTGTGCGCCCCCAAAAATCCATTAACGTGGCCTTGTCAGAAACAAAGAAATCTTGGGCGTCTCCCCGGCAATTGTTCCTTGAGGTTAATAGACGAAAACCGAGAAAATGTTGGCAATTATGATGCACATTGAATGCTCAAGATGCGAACACTCGAGTAGCTTAAAAGTTAAGCGATTCCCATTGTCTTGGCAGCAGGAATTTGTTAGCTGCAGTTGCTTGTGCCCGCCTGACCCAATTCGCATGCAAATTGTACGTGGGCCAAAGTTTACCTTTACCTGTGCCTCCTTTGCTTAATATATACAAAGCACCGGGCTAGGAAAATTCCCAGGTGAAACGAGTGGCTGTACGAGATAGAGCACAGTTTGTGGAGGCGCATCGAGGGGGATAATGAATTTTTATAAATAAGTTGCCGCAAGGACGACGACGACGACGACGGGAAAGGACTCCGGCCTGGGCCGCACAATTTGCCCGGCAATCAAATGTTTTACTTCCCATTTCATTCATTTGCGCTCAAATTACATTCTACGGCGAATGCCTAGACCAAAAAATACCCCAATGATAAATTACTAAGATATTGCCGAGAAATGGGATAGGAGCCGTGCGGAGGAGGAAATGATTAATGTCTCTGCAGCAATGCCGAATTATTAATAATAATAATCACAACAATGGGGACTACTGAAAAGGCCCGAAACGGGATCCGGGCAATGATGATGTTTTGGCATTTTCATTTCGCCATTGTTGGGCTTTTGGAGGCTGGGCTGAGTCCTCGCTAGAATCCTGACAGGCGAATGGAAATGGAATAGTAGGCGGGGCCGGGCCAAATACTTCATCAATTGTGCTGGCAATGCGGCTGACTTTTACAAATTGAATTTGTTTATTTGATTTGACAATTAATTCCGAGCAATTGCACGTCCACGTCCATGTCCACATCCGATTAATTGTCGGCCTCGAATTTAAAGAGCTCGCGGCGGCGCCGGCTTAAAGATAATGCCCGCTCAGCACGGCCCAGTTTGATATTGTTTTTCGGGCAATAAATACCGAGATGTTGTTACATGTGTGCAAACATGCATCAACACTGACGGAGGGTAATAAATTTTTACGGCCCGGGCCACACAACGAGCATAAGGGCCCAGAGTCGGAGCTGGATGGAGCCAGGATACCAACGAGCTGGCTGCAGCGGCTGCCCCAAAAAAGTATGCCATGTTTTGTGCCCGGCCCTAGGCAAAGTTCATCGCTCCAAATGTTTATGGGCATATAGGCTTATGCGCATTTTATGCGCGAAATCAAGAAAAATGAAAATGCATTTTCCACACACCCCCACACCCCGTGCCGTGGCCCATCTTTGGCCGCATCCTTTCCACTTTCTGCTGTGGCTGCACAAAAATTCGCCACAGTCTGAGCCGGAGCCGTAGCCTGGCTGTGTGTAAACAAGGCTCGGCAAGGACTTTTGTTTGCCAGAACGAGGGTTGGCATGTGGCCAGGAGTAGACTTTGCAACTTTTTGGTTCCTGGGTCAACTGCGGCCAGGTCTAATGAAAACTTCAAATACGACCAAGTGGCTCTTGCTTGACTGACTGGCTCTGAAGGACTCACCTGCCCCCCCCTCCTTCTGCATAATGCAGCTGGCCAAGTGTCGGGCCCACTTAATCTAATTATAGTTAAATAAGCAATTTCCCATTTCCCGGGCAGATTCCCTCCAGTAGGACTCCCATTTATCCAGCAGCATGCGGGTTCACACCTGCGAAGGAGCCCGCTTCTTGGAAATCCCCCCATACGTGGGAACCGCAGACGCGTTGTCAGCTGCATGTGTGTGTGTGTGTGTGTGAGTTGGGGTGGCAATAATTTTCCCGGCCGCAAGTCCTTGCTCCCTGCACCGGGGCTGGCAGAAGTCATAGACGGTTAGCTTTCGCTGCCACAATTGTTTTGCCAGGTACAACAACAGCCAACAACAAGGTGCCGCACTCAGCGCTTTCCTCGGGAGGGAAACTCACACCTACATGTACATATACCTATATATATGTGCGGGTCTATAAAACAGCCAGATAATCGCCCAGCATGTTCGAATTCCATTTGGGGTTGCTCCGGCCCATTCGTTTGGCTCCGCTTTTTGTTGGCCTTCTTTGTTTCGGGCGGTATATTACTTTTTCTACTTGGCATTTCATTTAGATTAACATTTTTGGGACGCGGACCCCAGCACGACAGAGAGTCACACTCGCACACCTGATTTAAAGACCGATTTAAAGTTGGGAATAGAAGGAAATAGAGAGAGTTATGGAAAAGTCATCAGTCCTAGTTTTTCCTTCAGCCTCTTGTAGCATTCAAATTTGGTTTCATTCGGTTTTTGCCACACGATTGAATGGCAGGCAACCCGCAGCAAAGCTTAGCCACATCTAGGCTGGAGTGTGTGTGTGTGTGTACTATACAAATGTGCCAGTTGCAAGCCATTCCATTCCCTCGTCTCTTATGGCTGCAATTTATTTCCACGGGCTTTGCGGTTGTTTAGGACCTGAAAAGTTTCCATTTTCAGCTGCTTACGAGAGCGAAAGTGGAGCAGGGAACGGAGTACGAAGTCGCATTTAACGCTCGCTTTGGGAAGTGAGTGAGCTCGAGAGGCGGCTGAGACATTTTCCATTAAGGCAACTGTCAGCCATCATAAGCTTTAAGTACAAATCGCATTTTTGGGGCTGTCCACGATGATATTTCGCAATTGAAATCATTGACGCTGTAACAACAAAAGGCACTTCAATGTTGACATTTTGATTTTGTGCCCCAAATGGAAAGCAGAAAATTCTTTCCAATCTGCCAGTCGCGCGCGCTTTGTCTTTTTTAGACAATTCCACGGAGAGTCGGGAGAGAAGGCAAGGAAAAAGAGGCAACAGCTTCGAGGTGCAGGTACCACGGGGCGTATGAGTCGACGACTGCCTTTTATATGGCATAACAAAAGCTTATCGCCAGCATAATAGAGACACGCGTCTGTGTAATAAAGTAGAGCCCAGCTCCCAGTTCCAGTATCAGTCCCAGTCCTTCCTCCACTCCCAGACAAACGTGCACTTGGACGTTATCATTAACATTATTATTATTATCATTGTTACGGAGCAGACTTGGCATTGTGTGGCAGCAGCAACTTAAGTGACTTTTTGTCCTCTTGCAGAACTCAAAGCGGAAATCTTCGGGCCCAGCGATCTGATGGTGAAAACCGGCAGCGACATCAACCTAACCTGCAAAATTATGCAGGGCCCCCACGAGTTGGGCAACATATTCTGGTACAAAGGTGCGTATGCGTAATGAACTCCGGCCTCGGCAGCATGCACCTCATTTACGCAATTCAATTTGCTACTCCTCGCATTCCATTCCATTTGCAGGCAGCGAAATGCTCGACGGCAAGGGCGAGAACGAAATCGACAGCTCCATGGCCCGGATTCGTGTCGAGGATGATTGGACCGACGGCCTGACTTCGAGGTATGTACAAGTATAGTAACGACTCCTCTCGCCCATCATTTCGCCATTTCGCCATTCTGCCACCTGGCAAACGTGCAAATGTGTGCCGAGCATTTCAGTTATTTCGCATTAAAATACCGCCTCACTTAATTAAGGCCAGAGCCGCCATTTGGAGCGGGGAATTTAAAGCACAGCCGGCAGGCGGTAGTCGATGTGGCCTGCAGTCCTGCAGTGCTAGCAGCATGGACCCCGACTTTGAATGACATTTTAAGGCCAAAGCGAAGGACGAGTTCCGGCTGGAGGACCCTCCGCCAGTCTGGAAGTCCAAATCAAAACTAAGGGTGGATTAGGCAGGTGGCCCTGCCTTCACACTGGAAGGGAGAACTAGAACTAGACCTAGAGGAGCTTAAAGTCACAGGAAATGTGGAAGAAATATATTAAACGATGATATAATACATACCATAATTAGCTACTATTTGGAATCAATTTTGAAAGGTATAGTAAGGAATCGTCCGAATTTAACATTTTACAAATACCCCAAAGAACAACTAATAAAGGGAGAATTGAAGTATAATCTTAAAACATTCAACACAAACTAAGTTTCATTAGTAAACAAAACACTTTCTTTATATATTATCCTTAAGTTGAGCTTAATATCTCCTCAAACTGCTCTCACTCTCCCAATGAAGCTTAGCTCCAGTAAGTAGGGTATCATCTGGTTTTGATTCCCTCGCCGTGCCCTACCATCACTCTACTTTGTACTCGAGTTAGCCGTGTGTGACTTTTAATTTGCCTTAGTCAAAGTCGCAAAGTCTGCGGTGTCACAGTAGTAGCAGTCGGATTTGGATCCGTATCCGGATTCCGGGACTCGGGGGCTACAGCAGTAGTTGCTTGCTCGGTTTCAGTTGCCGCCACGTGATCATTGCCCATTTATGCTGTTAACTAACGACGCAGACGACCATAAAATGCAGGTGCCGCTGACAGAGATGAAAGGAGAGTGGTAAAAGCAAGGATTAGGAGCACTCTGGAGAAGCTGTGGGAAAGGGCACTGAGGAATTATCTTGGAAAATGTTGTACAATATAAAAAAGAAACATGAACCTTTAAGAGATGCTTATAGTAATAATTAATAATTATTAATTATGTTAGAGATACTACATATTTTACGAGATGGATATTTAAAAATAATAATATTTAAACTTAAAATGTCAAAAAAAAAGGGTTCGTAGACAGAAGAAATTTTTGAAAAGATATGTGTAATTAAATTATATTAAATTAATAATATTTTCAAGTACTTGCTTCTTTAAATTTCTCCAAATTTTTCTGAGTGCAAAGTGACTTCGAATTAGAGTCAGTGGTGGAGGCAGCTCGGTACACATTGTGCCATCGCATAAAGTAGCAAAAGTTTTGTATTTTTTTCCTTGATGTTTTTCCCCGACATTCTTTGGCCTTTTCCCTTTTTGCCTTTGTTTCACATGCATTCCCCCACAGCCATTCACTTTCTCTATGCTCTTCTCTTTCCCGGAACTCCTCCTGCTCCTCCTGCCCGCGGCACAGATTAAAAATCAAGCGCGCCATGCCCGGCGATACTGGCAACTACACCTGTGTGCCGACGGTGGCAAAAACCTCGAGCGTCTATGTGCACGTAATTATTGGTAAGTAAGTAAGGACTGCAGTCCTGCAGGTGTGTGTCTATGTGTGTGTGTGTTTGGGCTCCTGCCGGTGTTTGAGCTGTCAGAGAGTTTTGCATGTTTATGACGGGAAGTGGAAGTTGCCTGTTAGCAGCGCCACTTTCGCAATTTGTAATGCCAAGTGCAAAACGGGGCGTGGCCGTGCAGTAATTGCATTGCAGCCGAGTCGGCGAGAAATTGCTGCTTGCCTCTTTTCAGATTTTGTAAAACTTGTTTTTGTTTTTGTTTCCCTGCTGCCTCATGTTTGTATTTGTGCAGCAGCACGGAAATTATTTCTAGTTGCTGCTGCAGCCAGCTAGAAAGTTTTCTGCCAGCCAATAACGGTGGGGCATGTGGGGACTCGAGGAGCTTGTCAGCTTTATGGCAGCAGAGCTTGTGTGCTCGAGAGCTCATCGAGAACTATAACAACTTGAGCGGCCGATGTTTTTCTTTGGCACAAACAGGAAACTCAGGCAAGCGAGCCCAAGTCGATGTTATCAGGCGAAGACTCAAAGGCGACTGATTGCTTGCTTCATTTCCGGTTGAGCGATATGAAAAATAAAGTTAATTATATTATTTTCTTCTTTTTTTTCAAATGTTTTTTAATATTTCCCTCTTAACGTAATTAGAAATGATCATAACCTTAAGATATTGAGAACTGTGTCGAATTGCAATTAGGACACTAATGGCTTTCACCATTTCTAAACCCGTGTTTGCTTTCGCTTTTCAACAGGCGAGCACCCGGCGGCCATGCAACACAATTCGAGCAGCAACAGCAACAGCTTCTACTGCGGCATCTGCTGCATGCTGCTGAGCATTGTCTCCTGCTGCCTGCAGCACTTCTACGAGGCCGGGTGTGGATATATCCATGCTGCGGCAGCGGCGGCAAACTCGGCGGCACTGCGTCCCCCGAAGCGAACGGCGCTAACGAACAGCGAAACACGAGTAACTGCAGCAGCAGCAACGGCAACAGTAGGAGCAACATCCATGCCAGCGACGTGCAACATGTTGAGAGAACGCCCAGCGGCGGTTCAGTGCATGAGATGAAGGAATAATCAACACGCAGTGAAACACTAAAAAGGCAAAAGTACACACACAACCACACCAAGCCACACACAAACACACGCACTCACTCATAGTACACATATTCAAGGTGATTTAAGTTTTTTATGTATCGCATGGGGGGTCAAGCATAGGTATTTACAAACTTCTAAGATGAATGCACTTAGTGGACAGAAAACATATATATTAGCTGATAAGTGAAAAAGTATTTAACGAAGATAAGAGAGACATAACAATTGGTCTAAGATAATATTATTTGCCATACGTTCTGATTTAGTTTAATTACCGATAACCGCTAGGCAGTAAGTGATCATCACTGATAGACTCCCCGCAACCATATACTGATATTTCTTGAGCATTACCTATATATCTGATTCTAAAACTAAACTCCGGACTGACTGTATCAATTTCCCGTTTAAAGAAACCCCACAAGTGACAATCGATGGCCAATAATAACCGAAATATCTATCGATTTGCGATATCCGGGTATCGGTATCTGTTGAAGCAAGGACAATATAATAGTAAGATGCATAACGCCACCAGACTCTTTCGAAATACACAATCTTTCATCTTACTTATGGAAGTTCAAAGGTATTGGCGTTATGCATCTTACTGTTATGTAGCCTTTGATTGATCCCTTTCTGCTGCCAAATATCGACTGCACAACCCACAGAAAAAATAAAATATCCAAACTCTCATTATGAAGTAAGACTTACTAGCTATAAATACTCTGAAATGCCCGGAACACCCGACAAGCACCCTTTTCCCTGGACTCACAGTAATCTTCTTCTATGCAATCTCTAACTGCCAACGACAACCTTGCACCCAGTAGCCACCCATTGAGTCAGAAATTGGATTGAAATTCGCTGTAAATAATTGCCGTTCGAGGGAAATATTTAACCAAGAGCACTTGGAGGTATTTGCAAAACAATTAGGAGCAGGAGCAACGCATTGTTTTATGTTCGAGTGCAACTCATTTGCTTTGCACACTTATAAGTTTTAGGCATTAGCTACGTTAGATACGATTGTGAATGTATAGTCGATAAGCCGATATGTATGCTTTCATACATGCGTCAGCACTCGAACCTTGTTTGTGTCAGACCCAATTGCGGGATAAACTCGTTTAATTGTATATAATTAGTTTTGGCTAGAACACAACAAAAAAAAAAAAAAAAACAGAAAACCAAAAAAACCAAACACAAAAGGGGGCGAAATTTGAAAATAAATGCAATTTATAATTGTGCTTATCGATATAATTGATACGACTGCCATGCAAATGCGCAGGCACTGTAAATAAATTCATTAGTAGACGAAATTGTAATTTTAATTAACTCTTAAATGATATAAACAGATAAAGCCGATAAATACGATTCGAATGTTGCGGACCGTTTTTAGCTGGTAAGCAGCACCCCGACGCGAGCCTGGAGTGCAACACACGCAACCTAAAATTAACTAACACGCAACACGAGACATAAAACAATTTGAATAATAGTAAAAACTAGTTAAATTTAATATGGACCCCTGGCCAGGACCTCCGTACGTCCTGAAATTTGTAAATAGAGTGATTGGATCTCGAACTAATCTGAGCTGGCAATTAACTAGAGAGAGCGGAGTCGGTTCCCGATCGAAAACAATAACGAACGAAACCCTAGCAAATACATTACCCATGAGTGTATGTCACAGCATTGCAGCTACAAAAGTATATACATATTTAAACCAGGTACTCTCAATACATTTACGTGTGCGTATCCATAGGTACCCTACATATGCATATACAGATAGGATTGTTTAACAGCGACAACTAACACACACGGACACTGCAGGCGAGAATTTTTGTGAAAAGAAACCAAATCGATTCAATAAAAATATGATTTAGAAAATTTAACCAAAGGTTTGAGATTATTTCTTTTAAGAGGAAATACTGGGTAGGTATTAATTGGGTCTTCTTTAAATATTTTAACTCTGAATCTGCCGACACATTTGCCAGCTTGTTGAATTTAACATTTAAAAAAATCTTTAAAAAACTTAATGACTTAGCCCACATTCTTTTGCAGATTTCCATTAGCATGCACCCTTTCATTAACCCTTTATATTTATCCAGATTGACATCTGATCTGAGTTGAATTTGCTCAGGCAAAACCTGTTCGTCTCAGCTTGTCTAGGAATGCTTATAATGCGTTCATTGACTCTGCTCTGGGGCGTCACCGAATGTGTATCAAATTTGCCTAATTTATTCAAATCGATTCGGAGCGATGTTGTCGAGAGTGATGCTGATGATGATGATGATGCGATGCCTGAAGTCCAATATTTATTTAATTGCAATTCGTCTCCAAATTCGGGGCGGCTTGTGTACCGTTCGATTTTATTCGCTCGACATAAATTCTAGAAAAATGTATAAATAAAACCAGAGCAGAGTGAACGCATTTTAGTCCGTTCTTGTCCAGGTGTTGGAGCATGTTGCAGATGGCAATGGATAAATGCCTGGCCCTGCTGGTGCTGTTGGCCCTGTGCGCCAGCCTAGAGACAGGTGAACCTCCGAATCTGAAGCTACTCCTAGAACTCATTACGAACCAAATAAATTACAGCCCCGCCACCTTCGCCATCCGAAGCTAACCGGGAGCAGCTGGTGCGAGTATACGAGATCAATCAAGAGCAATATGAGCGCATGCTGCAGCTGACCAAGGGCAGGAAGGTGATATCGGAGGCCAGGCTGATCAACGGAGGCTTTGCCACCGTCAGCGAGTCGTTCAGCGAGACCATCAGCTCCGGCTGGCACTCTCTCCTTCGGATCGTGGGTCTCACCACAGTCAGCAAGGCTGACGAGGCTGAGAAGGTGGACTTTGAAAGTCAGCCCCTGTGCGTGATCAAGACCCGAGAGGACGAGCCTGTGGGTAGGAACGAGGAGGTGGCCTCCGCTCGCAGTTCGGGCAAGGGCATTGAGGCCGATGATGAAGATTCCGCCATTCACTGTATCGTGGTGCTGAAGAAGGAGCCTGATCAAGAGTTGCTTAGCCAAGATCCTCATCCAAACTACTCCCAATATTGGGCGACACAACCTGTGGAAGATTCCGCTGCGGTCAAGCAGCCTGAACAGATGAAGGATGAACAGGAGGAAGTGGAAAAGGAGGAGGTTGAGCTCACCACTGCAGCCCCATTGAAAAGGCAGAAAATGAACAAGAGCACTTATCCCAAGTCAGCCAGCTTGGATGAGGACTCTGACGGTTCACGCCAATATAGTGGTTATCCACTGCAGCCTCAGTTTGGGGCGCCCTATCCCCCTTCCTCTGCCTATGGTGGCTATCCCTACAGTCCCTATCCTAGCCAACAGCCCTTTGGTCCTCAAGCTCTATATGGACAAAGTCCCTATGGATCACTGCCACCCTACGGGCCACCATACCCTCCCCAACCGCAATTTCCGCCGCAACAGCCCTATGTCAATCCCTATGGTCCACAGCCTCAAGGGTATCCCTATGGCTATGGTTTTCCCTACCTAGATCAGTCCCAGTTGGCTCAAGCGGCTGCTATTAAGGAAGCGGAGAAACCCCAACAAGCCGAGGAGGAGGATGATGAAGATGAGGACTCCTACGAGGAAGAAGATGACTATAAGAAGCGTTATTATCCCTACTATAGTGAACCTTATAATTACAGACAATAAAATATCCGAAAAACTATATTTATACCTATTTTATTTGGTTACTATTTTGTGGGTCTAGAATTTTATATTCTTTGAGCTGAAATATTTACTTAATTAATAAAAACTAAACATTAAAGAAGTCTAAAGAATCCACTCTAATAAATCCATGTTCTTAGCTATGACTAATACCCATGAGCGATCCATTGCTGTGATGAGCCAAGTCATAACTAAAAGATCATTATCACTCAGTCAGAAACATGGACAAGAGAATTAAGTTTTGGCCATAAAGCTGCTCCAACTAGCCATTAGTAAGACCAGTATGGGCAGGGCGCTGGTCTTTGCCAGAAAGAACTGGGTCAACGCGTAAATTATGGAGATCAGAGTCGATTAGGGAGATGCCTTAACTGTAGATGAGCAATTTTGGGTTGATCCATTTGAATGACAATGCCGAAAGGGAATTTCATTCCGGCTGCTTACCAAGAGCAAGACTTTTAAAATATATAAGCGAGTGAGCGCTGTCAGTGGAGCTTATTCGCAATCGGCATGAAGTTCTTTCCAGTTCTAGCAGCGATCGTGCTTAGCCTCGCGGCAGTCCAAGCGGGTAAGTTCTTTTGGCCCGAGTCTTTGGAAGAAAGCTAATCTTCGCTCCTTGCCACAGGCAGGAGTCGTCCTCAGCTGGTGAAACTGCACCCCGTGACTCGGCAGGAGTACAACGAGCTCCTCAGGCTGACCCAGGGCAAGGATGAGGTGTCCGAGGCCCGTCTTCTTAGCAGCTCCATTGCTGGCATCAAGGGTCTGGCTTCTGGATTTGCTGCCGGCAGCTTCATCCCAGCAATCTTTAGCTCCGGCTCCAAGGATCAGAACAAGAAGGGACGTCCCCTGTGCGTGATCTCTACGAATGATCTGGAAAATGGAGAGGAGGACAGGCGCCTGGGACGTGTGGTGAGCATTGAGTACGAGCCCAATACCGACTCCAGCTCGGGTTCAGGATCGGGTTCGGGGCATGGAAGTGGACATGGCAGTGGACACGGTAGTGGACACGGAAGTGGTCATGGAAGTGGGCATGGAAGCGGAGGCAGCAGTAATGAAGGTGACGACGATGATGTGACCACTGTCAACTGCATTCTGGTGGTCAATGGCACTGATACCTCTACAACCACAACAACGACCACAAAGAAGCCCGAACACGGTCATGGTCACGGAAATGGTCATGGTCATGGCGGATATCCCTATCCTCCCTTCTACCCCTACGGCTACCCACCCTACTACTACCCCTTCCCTCCTCCACCCCCGCCACCCAAGCACCACCACTCCGATGGAGACAAGCGTTCCGTCGGCGACGAAGTAGATTTTGGCCACCTGATCGACGCCTACAATGGCTTCTACTACCAGCCCGTAGGATTCCCCTTGAGGGGCGGTAAGCGGTCGAGGGCCAACCAGGAGGTCTCTGCTTATCAACCAGCCAGCTATCCCAAGCAGGAGTATGCCTCCAACTACCCAAAGGTGGTCCGCAACTACGGCCTCACCCACCCGGCACCCGTCTACGTTCGTTCTCCGCAGTTCGAGCGGGAACAGTGAGCAAAGCACCCGGTTAGAAACATTTCATTTACAATAAAATAAATTAATAGAAACTTTGAAAATTATTTTGAGTTTAAATGGGAGAACAGAGGTTTTTGAAGGAGGAGATCTACTATAATTTAATCCAAGAATTATAATTTATGACAAGAAGTTTTTAGAACTAATGTTCATTCCTTTAATTTTCACAAAAAAACTAAAATAAACATAAATTAAAGCTACTATTTAAAATATATTTATAGAAGGGTTAACTATTCAGAGCTATGAGCCGTCATAATTGGACTTGGAATTGAGTTTCAGAATCGTTCATTTGTTGCACGTTTCCGTGAGTGGATGTGTGTTTGTTGTTGTGCGTGTTTGATCGAAAGTGTTACAAGGTCCTGCCACTAACAATGCCAGAAAGAAGCGTTGATCTAGGCAGCAGAACATAGCCACCATGTAAACAAGGAGCATTACAAACATCGCATCCCACACACACACAGACTTCGCAGTATTGAGGTACAGCGACAATTGAAAGTGTAACACATCGTTGCCTTTTGTAGAGCATCTGCTGCTGCTGCTGCTACGACAGGCTCTTTAGTGGAGCTGCACAGGGAGTAAAATAGTTTGGAAAATTAGAAAAAAAAAAATTTGGTGTTTTATGTTTTAACATGTGTATTTGTTCGAAGAACATCCGGGATCTGACTGTTGGAAACACTTTCTATATAAAAGAAAACAATGAAAGTGGTTTCCATAAATATTTTTATATATTTAGATACCGATTTAAGTATTTCCAACTAATATTGCTAGTTTAAGATGTATTTTAGTATACTTTTCTCTCAGTGCTTGTACTAATGCCGACATACACATCCGTTCACTGGTGAAGGACAACGAACGCACAGGCATGAAAGAGAATAAATTAAAGAACAACTCAAAATAACCGCGGGGCAATTGACAGTGGTGCGTCGCATCGCATGTGGGCGTGGCAGTCAGAGAGGCGTGGGCGTGGTCGGTGGGGGGTCGTGGGCATGGCGATTTGAACGCCCGTTTGCTGTTAAGTGCAAGTGCATCGGATCGGATGCACTGAGGCAATGACGAAAGAACAGCACTCGCCTTTGGCCTCATTGCGTTTTTAGCTGGGGCTCCACACAACCAGAGAGCCACGCCCAGTGGCACGCTTACGCCCCCACCATCCAAGAGGACGAACGACTGGCAGTGTTGTGTCTATGCACTGCAAAATAATTACTTTCATATCCTGCGGCAATTAAATTCATTTAGTTTGCCACCAATTTCCCACTCTTACCGCCACTGCCCCCACATCCCAGCATTCTGATTAAGACATTCATTCCGCTTCGCATTCAACGGCTTACGCTTGTGGCTGTTGAACCCAGCACCCAGCACCCACCCACTCCCCCTTGACGCCGCACTTGGCAAATCCCCTCGAAGCCCCACGAAACCCCTCGAAACATCCCCTTGACAGCCTCCGTCTGACCAAGCAACTCTAAACTATGTCAACTGTTAACTTTTCCTTTCTATTTTTGCTATTTGTTGCGCTGCTCGTTGTTTTTGCCGCCGCTGGCATTCCGCTCCTATGGCCTGCATGTTTTTCAAGGACTCTACATAGTTTATCCAACAACATCAAGCACACACACACAGCAGAAGCAGAAGCAGAAGCTTGTTGCTGCCATTTTGGACATGGCTGAGTTGAATGTAAGCAAATTGCTGAGAGCGCTGCTAGACTGTTGCTGGGGCCAAAACAAAAAAAGATGGAATTGCCCAAAAATTGCAGCAGCTTACTCCCAAAAAAGGCTGTAAAGTGTTGCCAAAGTAGTTGTCAACGTCAAGAGAAAACAGATCGATGCGTCTAAGTGATTAGTTTGGTCAAAAAACTTGTGTTGAAATGGAATAAAATTAAATCAAAACATGTTGTCTTTTGTCCTTTATACGAGAAATCCTTTTCTCATGTGTTTTAATTGCAATTGTTATTTCTATTCAGGCTTTAATTTCTACTCATATTTCTAGCTTAGGCTGAAGTAGCCTTGAGTTATTGGTTTATTTATAATATACTATATATATGCCGCCAGCAAATGGTCTTTAACTTATATACAATACTGCCAGTGCAAGTGCGCTGCAAATAATTAATAATTATTATTTAAGCTCTCAGCAATGTTGATAGTTAAAGTCTCAAATGGCAAATAAACACTTGTGAAAACTGTTTTGGTTTCTGATTTTCCATGGAATTTATTGCATTGATGAAGATAAATTAGATCTTGAATAATTTCACCGGGGGAAAAGTCAAGCAACCATTTAGAGCGTTCGTCACCAGCGCCAGCGACATGATCATCGCCTTCATCATCATTGTCTTCATCATGTAAATGTCAATTTAACGGAATATTAATGCAGGCACCCACACAGCAACACCTACACACACACCGTCTCATGGCGGCTATACATATGTCTTTGATATCAACGGAAGTGCGCACACAAATACACGCTCGAGTGCCATTTTGTTAAGGCGCAGAAATTGATAAGTGCCTTGTGGTTATTGCGGTCTTTGGCGGCCATTAACACAACCAGTCGGGGAGGAGCGGACGGAGACGAGGGGGGCAAGGAGGTGTGCACACATACATGGATAATAAAATTTATACAATAAGAGGCTGTTGGAGCATCAGAAGCAGCAGCAGGCGTTTGCACGTCAATCAAACATGGCGTCAAATAATCATTAACAAACGCCCGCACATACACAAACAAGGGTGTGATTTTTAAGGAGGAGAGCATTGCAAGGATCTGTGGGTGTAAGTGCTGTGTGTGTGTGGCGTATGTCTGTGTCGGCTGTCATGTAGTTGTCGCCGGCGTTGGTTTTGCTGGCTGTTGATTTGGTAGCTTAACTGATTTGCGGTTGCCAAGCCATAGAGAGCTGCCTCTCCAGGCTTGGTGGATATCAAGGAAAATCCACTGTAACCACAAAAAATTTATAGAAATAAATATAAAACAGAATTTTCTTTGATTGCTGTTTGGAAAGATTTTAGGTAGAGCTTTCCTCAAATCAAAATTATTTTCAACATACAACAAATGCATTTTATAGACTTTTAACTTGTTTATTAATAGGTGTAAACTTTCATTCTTGTATTCCATATTTTTAATTAATATAATAAAGTAGCTGTTAGTTTTCCTCTTTCAGAAAGAAACTTAATCGCTTGAAAAATCCCTGGGACTGCCTGCCTGTTACTGGCATTTAATAATCTGTTGTCAACCTGTGCTAACTGAAAATCGGGAATGGCAATTTGGCATCAATGGCAGATGGAGAGCCCCTTGCGCCATTACCAGTTACCTGGTACCTGGTACCTGCTACCTGTTAGCTGTTAACCCTCCCTCTACCGGCTTCACCCCCACGAGAAGGAAACCTGAAACGTATGTTCGCAGCACTAACGAGCTGCGATTTTTCTTGCCATCAGCAGAGGCTGAATGGAGTGACTGCAAGTCAATGCGATTGGCGTCAATTAAGTGCCATAAGCGACACAACAAGCCGTCAGTCCGCCATTCCGTCCATACGCCCTTCAGTCCCTCCGCCATCCGGCCGGAGTTTAACGCTCTTCAGCTCACTCCAGCTTAGTTGGGCAACGCTTTTGACACACTTTCGCAGAGCGGCTGCAGATTGATTGGCGCCACTCAATTGGCAACCTTTTTGGCCTGGTCGGGTCTGGCCTGGCCGGGTCTGGTCTCCGGTCTACGGTCTCCTGCTTTGGTTTACCGTTGACTTCGTATGCAGCATCGTTACACGCATCGCCTGCCATCCATCGGGGTTCTTTTTTCTCCGACAAGCGATTAGAATAAATTGCAACATGCCGGCAAAACGACAGGCCTCCTTCTGCTGCCGCAGGGTCCTGGGAATAGCTATCGCCATCGGTATTGAGCTCAACGTTATGCATTTGACACGAGTGCCGATTTCTGCTTCAATAATTTCCCCAATATCTCAACGCAGGCTGCAGTACAGAGCGAGAGTATCTCGAAAGTTTCGCCTCGAGTGGCGGGTCTGCTGTGAGTGTAATCAATTTTAGTGGCAACGCAAAGTTTTTCAATGCGCTGCCATTCAATTAAAAATTTGTACAGAACTTTATTTCGCTGTTAAGTGGCAATCTACATGCATCATCCCTCCCCCTTGGGGGTGAGTGTATAAAAGTGTGTGTATACATATTTTGTCGGTTGCAACGCGCTTTCGCATCTGTAAATACAACTATAAATGGCTTTGAAGAGTTTTCCCTTTTCGGCTTTCCTTTTTCATGGTTTTGTTTGGGTTGATTTATGTGCACATGCCAGTCAAATTGATGAATTGCCTTTGAAAGACGATCAAATAAAACCAGAAGCGAAAGCGTAACGTGCGCATAAGTTGGCCGATTGAATTGGTAAAGGTAAGTGGCCAGGTTAACAAGAAATTTAAATCGAATTTAATTGCAAGCAATTCTGGGTACTATTTTCTGCAAATGCTAATATTTGTATAATGAAAATCACCTCTGACATCTGCGAAAAATGAAGAAAAATAACTTCGGGAAAGCCTTGCAAGCTCTTATTGTTTTCGATGTGGCCAACAAAATTGAGTTTCCCAGCAAAACATAATCAAAAATTGTTTAGCAATGCACAGGCTCCGGCCCGCATACACATAAGCCACTTGAAAAATGACATCAATTCTCTGGCTAAGAAGGAACAGCAACCGAGAAGCACCAGCAGATGACGAAGAAATTGAAAAATAATAACAAAAAGTTACCTTGGCAGCCGTTGCTCTACCTCAGCTCTAATTTAATGCGATGAATTCTCGGTATATATCCTCGTACTTTTTGTTTTTAATTTATCCAGCAGCCCGCAGCACTTTCCCCACTTTCTCTGCCGCCGACGAGGAGCACCTGTGCCATTATTCAATCTGTTGGTGTCCTGGCTGGCGCTGTCATAGTTGCTGATGCCGCTGTTGGTGTTGGTGTTGCTGTTGGGGGGATTTTGTTTGTGTTTATGTTTTAATAAAACATTGCCTGCTACGCCCCCTCGAAGCAGCTTCCCCCCGCCACAGATGCTGGCAAAGTCAAGAGTAAGTCATGAGTAAATCTTATTATTTTATCCTTTGTTATTGCATTGCCGGGAAGTCCTCGCCTGGCCAGGCTGAGGTCCTATCTCAGCCCCTGGCAGCTTTCCATCCCCAAACCCTGCCCCACGCTGCTGTTATCATAAATCTGCATGCTGGCGAGGCATGTTTCGACTGCTCCGAGTTCGGCTCCCAATCCGATCCTGCTGCACACAACGTCATATGTCAACTGCATCAATATTTGCATTTTGATTGAAACTTACAAGGAGGCAAAAGTCTGTCCCAATTTGCATATCCTTCCCTGCCAATCCGGCTTCGTCTGCAGCTCCGTTTCCATCTCTAGCGTCGGCAGCAGACCGTCCTAATCCCCGGCCAACAAGCAGCTTAAATGGCTTTAAGACATGGCCGACGGTCGTCGTCGGGTGGGCACTCTTTGCCTATTTATGTCTAAATTGGCAAATAGCAAATGGTGATGGCCGAATGCAGTTTTGCTGTTAATTTCACTTACAACGCACATTAAATGCAGACACCAGCAACAGCAACAGATCCTCCAGCAGAACCACCCACAGCAGCAGCCGGCAAAAGGGTGTTTGTCCATTATCAGTGCAAAGTGCAGTTGCAGTTGAACAAGAATGGAGTGCATCCCCCCCTCGACTTTGGCTATTTGGGCATTGCATGCCAGTCGTCGCTGTCGTTGCCCAATGTCCGGTGCCCAATGCCAATGAACGTTGCGTTGTTGTGCCAAATTAGGTCAAAATTGCGTTCAATTCCGCACGAAATGTCAAAATAAACAAGTTAGCTAATGGTCAGGGCTCCCATGTGAAGATTTTCGGACTAGAGCACTGCTAATCAGTGATGCTGTTAGCCAACCGAACAAATTTAATTGGTATTAATTGGGTTTAACTGGAGGAGAAGGAGATTAATGCCCAGATGCTAGCGATGGGTCAATCTTGGTAGAAACTCAATGGACTTAGAACTTCCTTTCTTCTTTAAAAGAAGCTATCTCTGGGGTAGCGTGTACCATGAACTCTCCATTATCTGAATCTCTAACATGTAGCTTGCCTTGAACTCAATATATGCCAAAATACCTAATCTCCATAGCAAGTAAGTGGCCAGCTGCTCAGTAAGGAGCCTTAGCGTTGGCCAGGTATTGCAATTAATTGGCACTTGCAACTGGAATGGATTCAAAGCCAAGCCTCCTTCCATTTAGAGGAGGAAACTACCCAAAAGGGAGAGATGGGCGGTACAAGACATATGCCCAACAATAGTGCGATAATTTCGTTTAATTAAGCCTGGGCCAAGGCTCTCTGCCTCTCGGTGCCTGTGTGTATCCCATAATCCCGCACAATGGCTGTGAAGGAGGCCCAATTTGAATGGGAGAAGAGGCGAGCAGGGAGGAACGTGCTCCGGGACAACTACAACAACAACAGCTGCATTTCATTACAATTTTTCAATTACTATTAACTTGATGCGGACTCATTACAGGACTCGGTGCGTTGCCTCATCTCTGCTCACCCCTCCCCTGTTCTCTGGTTTATCGTAATTAATTTTGCGGCTTCTGCTTGTCTCCTGTCCGTCCCTTTTCTTGTTCCCCTTCCCCGTTCCCTTAGGCAGACATTTCATTAGGAAAATTGTTTATTAAAAAATAAATAGAATTAAACAATAAGCAAGAAGCAAATGGCCAGGACGTCCTCGTCGTAGCTCCAAGTTTTCCTTTTTGCATGCAAAGTCACGCCCCCTCAACCCTCCGCAGGCCGTCCTGTAAGTTGCGCTTATCACGGAGCATAATCATAAAAAGTTATGCGCTCGCTAATTTGATTAATGGCATTTCCTTGGCCGCAATCCAAATTCATAATGACTGTGCTCGGCTAGGAAATTATTATTACTTCTAATTACAACGAGACAACTTCATTAAGCCAGCTCCCCCGACACGGCTGCGGCTGTGGCTGCTCGCAAAAACGGAAACCGGGCGCTGGACATTAAAACAATCGCATCTGGCAATCAAATAACGTAAATCATAAAATCCAATTATTGTCTCCGGCGGCGGCGGCGGCCTTTCAGCAGCTGCAAAAAATCAAAATCAAATTCAACTTTTCCCTCCTTTGATTGTTCGAGCGTCGGATCCAGAGCCGCAGCGTATAGGTAACTCAATTAAAATCAAACAAGCATCACTGCCGGGAGCCAGTGGCCATAATAAATTCCAACAGAATCGCCCGCAATCAGGCCAAATTCCGCTCCTAAGCCCCATTCAAATTTTACATTTGACTGCATCAAACAATCCGAAAGTAAATCGCTTCAAATTGACTATTAATAAACATTCGCGCAATCACTAACAAAAATAAGCGAAACTATAAAAATAATGAAATATGAGCTGAACTAAATACTCTGCCAAACAGCCATCATATTCTATTCAGAAAAACTATGAATTTGAATTTGGAAACAAAAAAATTAGATACACCATAGAAATGAGACCCTGAAATACTCCTGTTTATCCCTAGAATTTTACTAACAAAATATAAGAACCAAATCAGCTTTCATATTGAAATACACAACTATTTCTATGTACCCTGTGCTCTATCAGCACAGCTTAAAATGAAAATCCATTTTAAGGTCACATATAAATATTGGCTACAAAAATACATGGCATTTTTGGCCAAAACTGTTTGTGAATAAAAATTAAAACGTTTATCGAGCGTTTTACCGGAAAACAAAAGCATATCTCTGGCTCTCCAGGAACCGTAATTGATTGGTCTTCCTCGTGGAAGGGAGGAAAGCTTTTAGTCGATCTTAATTATGATATCTGCTGTCTAATTGAACGCACCACCGCTCATCTTGATGGTCGCCTAATGTCCTTTGAGCTGTCGCTGAGAACTCGAGGGGAGAGCCAAAGTGTGACGGCAAACAATTGCTAAGTTTTGTGTCATCTCCGGCGATTGGATCAGCAAATATTTGCATGCAAGCAAGCGGGGGGCAGTGACGAGCAACATGTCCACACAACTGTTTCTCTTACTGCTGAGCAACGCCTCCAGCATGAGGGTGTTTCAAGAGGAAAGGGGGTTGAAAGGATATTCAGGGTATTAACTACCTGGAATTTCCAAGAATATACTACTTAGACCAAGCTTTTGTTTTAGTAAAATCCTTACTTTAAAGTATAAATATAATTTAACCCAAATCACTATAGGTACACCCTTCATACACTAAATATCGAAACACCCTGCCCCGCGGGCAACAATCCAGACGAGATGGGGCCTGGAGTTAGCGGCACTGCTGACAAAAGCTGATTATTATGGCAATGACAAGCATATTGGTAACGTTAGCACGCCTGGCCAGTGGCCAGTGTCCAGTGTCCGGATCGTGGCATGCACTTTACAGGCAGCCCGCTGCCGTTAATAACTGAAACGTGCCTCAAATTGGCCGTACAGCATTATGGCCTATTTGCCTGCCAACTGCGATTGTCTGTCTGCGACCGACCATCTCCCGGCACTGGCACTGCCGGGTTCGCTTGGTGGGTTAGCTCATTGAACTCCAGTTGGCCACCGCATTCTTTGTGAAGCTCCTTTTTGCCTTGCGTGCGAATTCCTAGTCCCCAGTCTTGGGCTCCTCTCACGTTTCCCCACTTATTCCCTGATTAAATAGCGTATACGCCCTGTGTACATTTCATTTAATTCCGCCCCCAGTCGCCGCCCACTGCCCGCTAATTGCATGCATGACTATTGAATAAGTGTCCCGAAGTCGGGATCTAGATGCTGATTGATGCCCCGGAGCAGCAGAGCTGCAGTGCAGCAGAGCAGCGAAGCAGGGCACATAATAGCATCAGCCATAAACCCCAAAGCCAGCTGGAGGACAGGCGGAACCGTTGGCTATGGCAAAATTGCATAATTAATCATGCGCGCATAAAAATGTCAACTGCTGGGGGCAGAGGAAGAGGGCGAGAAAAGCGGCAACATGTTGCTGCTGTCCAATGTTCCCCCCTGATTCCCTTTTTCCTTTCGCAGTGATAGGGAGCGGGGAAAAGTTGCAAGTTCGCCTTGGCTTGGGGCCGCATTGCAACGTCGAACATTTACAAACAAATCAAATTTGCATCAGAATTTCATTTATCTTGTTTTGCTACTATTGTGTGGATTTTGTGCTCACAGACGCAGAGCCCGGAGTGGGCGGAGGGGAGTGGCAGACCCGGAGGAGTGGAGCTGGGAAAAAGTATAAAAGTGAAATTGCATTTGGCCAGATGCAGAATCAGGAATAACAAGTAAAATAGCTCTGGCCAAAGACAGTCGGACTCTGGGCTAGGAAGTACCTTTTAGATGGTTGGGTATATACTTTTGCAGGGTACTACCATTTCATTTTGAAGAACGCTAAGTAAAAGTCATTTCCAGGCCCTTTAAAATCATATATACCTTCTTACCAAAACCTTATTATTTTAGTAAATATATTTTAACTACTAAAAGATCTCTTAACCCATCCACCTCACTTACAAAGATCCCTCCCTATTTGAGGCACAACTTCAAAGATTCCCTACCAAACCCACTCTCCACTCTGCCCTCGTCCTTCTCCCAGGGCCATTTATTAATGCCAAATGTTATTTCTTTGCAAGGCGCACAAAGGGTAATGGCAAAACAGCTATGCAAAAAAAAAAGAGAACTCACATAATAAATCGAGCCAGTGTCCAGAAACGACTTTAATGAAATAAAACATTGTACATTGTATCCGGTCTCGTTTTTCTATGCGTATTTGTGTGCAACAAAGTTAATAACCGTTTTATGAGTCTATTAAAAAGGGATAATCGCCGGGTTCAGACTGATGTCTGGGCCCTGTGCATGGCACTTATGTAAATGGTTCCACAAAAACAGAGAGATGAAACCGAAGAAGGGCCAGCCGCTGGCCAGGCCAGGCCCCACCACACATCATCAGCTCGGAGAGGAGCTAGAGGAGCTCCGAACTAAGCCCGAGAGCTCTAATCGCTTGCCCTGCCCATGTGAGGTCCGTATATTACCAAGTCGGTCCAACCTTTTCCCGCTCCTGGCCATGGCCAGTGAACCACCTAAAATAAATAAACAAGTTAAGCGGTCAAACCCTTGAGGGAGGGCAACTTAAAAATTGTTTTTTATTCGCCGTCGGAGCCTTTTTAATGATTATACACACTGTGTAAATCAAACCGCTTGTGAAAGGGACCGAAAATTATGTAGATTAAGCAGCAGTAGCAGCAGCGGCAGCATAAAAAAGGGTTTCACTACATGGTATATGTGGTTATATACAGGCCGTGTGTGTGCGGGATAGATATTATTTATGGTGATATGTGCCCGACAAACTGGCAGCATAATAAATTATGAAAATGCCACAAAATCTACATCGAACTTTTATTTTTTGCCAGGTAACTGAGAAGAGCAGGCAGGTGGTGGAGCTTGTTGTGGTCTACGTAAATGGCCCCAGCCTGGGGCCCCCAGAGCAGAAATCAATAACCAAACCGGACAGCTAACAAGGGACTATTTAATTAATTGTGTGCTTTATAAATGGTTTTCTAAACGCCGCTGCAAGCGGTTTAAATGCATGTGCGGCTGCTGCAGCAGCATGCGGCAAGTGGCAAAAACTTCCGCCGCCTCTCTTGCTTTTGGATTGCGGCGGAAAAGTTCTTAAATCTAACGGCTACGAAGCCAACTTCCCTTTTCCGCTAGGCATAAATAACAACAAAAGTCGTTGCCCCGCTGCTAGCGGCAATTGAGCAACACGCATACGCCGCGTTGGCCCGAACTGTGCAGCAGCTGCCACTAAATATTAAGCATAAATACGGATGTACATAGGAACGACCAACCGGCTGTATCTCTCTGGCCATACATCTGCATATGCATGGTGCTGGCGGAAGGGAGAGCCCAGGACACAAACAGGACCCTCAGACACTTCCGCCGGCAGTAGCAGCGCCAAACACAGGGCTAAGTTGGTAACCACTTGGCTAGGGCCTGGCCAGGGTAGCCTCCAGAGAAGGCCATATTCCATATATGTACACCCGGAAAAGCAAACCTCTAAAACGGCTTAAATTATTAAAGACACCTTGCGGTTATTTTGGTTAAAGTCATTTCATAAAAGACTGAGCTAGAAACTATATTATTCTTTTCGAAAGCGTAATTAAAAATGATATTCGTTTTGAAAGTATACATACACTTTTTCAAAATGTAAATGCCTTTTTCTAGCGTAAATAAATTTATCCAAACTGAATACTTTAGCAACTATCCATAAAAATGTATATATAAAATGTGCCAATAATATATAACCATATTAATTACCTACAAATTCCACCCGAATGCTCAAGTGCTTCACAGTAATTTCCCAAAATTCAAGGGCCAGAGTTTTCCAATTTTTCGAGTGCACAAATATTCATAACTCCAACTTTTTCACCCACCCACTTCTATGTGCATATGCTTATGTTTATCTCTTCTGAAGCTGGACCGCAACGTATGTTGATGTGAAAAATATTACATCCGCCGCTGCGTACGGAATTTTTCATGCCCCGGCCACAGAGGTCAACCCAGATTCAGTCCCCCAGCCTCCCAGATACCCAGATTCCAGACCACCGAACAACACCCCAACCGGTTCTCCATTTGATTCCAGGAAATGAGGACTGCAGGCAGGGAGGACATGGGGTTGATGCCTGATTTCATTAAAATCCCAAAATTCAAGGGCCGACTAAACAGCCGGCTAAGAGAATACAGAGGACGTGTGGTTGTCGGTCCTCCTTGCCGCCTGGAGGCACTTTCCGGAATTACCTGCTCTGCGTAATTAAGGGCGTTCGACAGTGACCGCTGGCTGGGAACATTCGGCATTCGGCATCCGACAGTGTCTGAGGCAGCAGCCTACGAATGCGGCTAGACGGCATAAATCTAGGCAATTGCAGGGACGCAGCTGCAGTGGCTCCAACTCGCATCGGTCCTTGCACTTGCCAAATGGACATGTTTGCCCGCTTGTTTGTCCTGCCAGAAGCTAAAATGGGTCTACGTCAGCTGGACCGAGTTGAAAAACAAATATGGCAGTTGGCAAGGGCTCTGTCTGACTGCCAAGGGTTCGGTTCGCTTTGGTTCAGTTTGGGATGTTCCAAATGCAAGTCAGCTGGCTGGATGATGGGAGTGGCTGCGAATCCATTGGAAACGCCTCTCCCTCACACATTCAATCAACCAATTAGATGGTAATGTCCTGGCCGGAGTTTGCAATTTCCCCGCTTAATGCTCTGATTAATTTTGAAGTGGAAATCGTTTTGCGCATTCGATTGAATCAAATGTTTGTGGATTATCTATTTGAATTTGGAAATGCATCAAATTGGCAGACACTCATCGGCCGTCCGATCAATTTGCGGCCCTCTCTGCGGTCAGCCGGGCATGTCCTCCTCCACTCTGCGTAGCCAATTAAATATGCAGCTTTTTGCCAAACCAAACACCATGGAGATGCACGCAGACAGCCGGATGTATTCGCGCTGACAATGTTGCACGCACTAAATTGCTAATTGACATGTAAACGCATCGATTGCCCATCAGCTGCACTGCCAAATTGATAAAAACACCAGCCAATGGCAGTGGAAATGGGTGACCATAACGACGACGGCGGACAAACAATAACACTGAAACATAGATATCGAAAATTGAAAATTCAATTGTTGTGCAAATTGATTTCAAATGTCACATAAACGTCAAACTTTTGCGCTTCAAGGGTGCCTTTTTCACCCTCCACTCGTGTTTCTATCTCCTTGTCCACCTACATCCAGTCCGGTCCAGACTTCCCTTCACTTATAGTGTCTCGACCTGGCCAGTGGCCACACACTAACAACCCCCTGACTATCGGTTATAGTTAGATAAATGGTCCGTTTGGGTGCGAGAGCAGCCATGAATTTAGGTGGGCACCAATCAATAATCACGTTCTCCCAGGGTCTGCGCAGCCAGCCACATGGCAACATGAAAAATGACGGATGCCAGCGACGGTGAGGCGGAAAAGTCCAGCGGGAAGGGCGGTCAGGGTGTTGTTGCAGGAGCCATTGGCCAGATGACTTTGATTTACTTGGCCAGCATCGACAGTTTGACACAAATCACATCTGAGAGAGGCATTTTAAAAAGTCCACAGCTCCCACGTTGCAAGTGAAAGTTGGTTGGACTTTGGTGTAGTTTTAAGCGCTACAGATTGTAGATGAAAGAATTAGGTTTAATTCCTCAATTAATAACCAATTTAAAATTATTATAATTTTATTATTTACTATAACATAACAAAACTATAAGAAGTTGTTTGAATAATTTGCACATATATGTGAGTAAAAAACTTAACAAATATTTTTAGTAAATTGTAAATTAAACCTACAAAATGTTAGAAGAAATTTTACAGTAGAAAACCCGGCACATATTCTCAAAATTCCTACCTAGATAAAATTCCCATCACTGACAGCATAGAGAAAAAAAGCTGGCCAACAAACACAATTTTCACTGCACGCCCTTTGTGCCTGAGCAAACGATGGCCAGTGTTTGCAATCATAACAAACTGGACTCCTGGACACCAAGGAGGAGAGTGAGTCCTGTGACGGCCTAACGACTACCTGTCGGGAATAACAAAAATCCGGCCAAACTTTCATTCTGCGCCCGGAGTCAATGTCGCATGGCGCACTTAATCGTTATTAACGCCAACTTTTTGCGCACACGTGTGTGAAAAAAATCATCATAAATCTGTGTGCACACACATATTCTCATACATTCATATTTAGTATGTGTAGTGGAGCCTCGGAGGAGCAGCGAAAAAAATGGAAACAGCATCCGAGCGGAGCAGAGAACTCCCTGCAGATGAGATCACGTGCCGGAGATTTTCCGTCGCACAGTGACAGGTTCCGGAGACCGGAGTCCGGGCCCAGATCCTTTGTCTTCTCCTCCGCGGAGGCGAAGCCGGCTAAGCAGCAATTGGCGTTCATTAGCCCTACTAGATGCGTCGCTGACGGGATTTGTCAGACATTTGTCAAGTTCGGGGCATATCAAACTTTTGTCAGCATATCAGCTTTCCATTCCCATTCCCAGTTCCATTGTCATGCCCTGCTCCTTCCGCATTGCCTTTGTTTGAATTTTCGACTGTTCGGCATGGCGAAGCGAAATTCGCGATAAATCCGCGGTCCACATACGCACAGGTAGGCAGGTGAGAGGACGGTAGCGGGTTGCGGGTTGACTCTACCAAGCGGTAGGGTCAACGGACAAGCCTACCAGGAACAGTGGCTAAAAATCAGAGAACTCTGGATTCTCAAAATACTCTAAAATAAGAGCTCTAGCTCTAAACCTCTGAGAATTCCAAATTAGGTTACAGTTGCAAAGTACCTTTATCTTAAAATATATTGTATATTTAGTAATAAATATACTTTAACTATCGCAAGTTCTTATCATTATAAATTAAGTAGTTTAGGTTTTTGAAGGCCTTTTAGCACACTGTCCCGGCTTCTGTGATTGACTTTAGTTGGCTTCTGTGTCATTGTGTGAGTGCGATTGGGCTGTGTGTATGGGTTGTGTGGGTGAGTCGTGGCGACAACTTCATCACTCAATGGACGCGGCCGCAGCTTGCGATGACAGTTACAAATTATGATTGATTGGGGACAAATTCCCCGCTCTCCACCGCGGATCCGCTCTCTTTGACCGTCTCTCCCAAGGAGGAGCATTGTGTCCTGGCATCGCCGCCATAAATACGCATTAGAATTAAGTTGCATAAATTTCACATGGAAATCTGTGGCAATTTATTGCAAGCGTTTTAAATAAATTTAGAGCATCACTTCATAAATAACTCAGCTCGGCATTATTTTGCTTCCAGACGAGACTATTAAAATTTAATGCCCGAACAGAGAGCATTTATTGAAACAGCAACTCGGCCCCACCAACAACTACACCACACCACTCCCAATAAGCCAGTCACACCGAGCAATCATAAATCATCTCTGGCCAGGCTTCTTCAATACAGGACGGCACAGGACAAGACAGTGGCCCAAGAAGGCCAGAATGCCAAAAAGTAAAGAGGGGAAAAAAATTACAAGGAGGAAAAAGGGATCAGACTACGAGATACCTGGTAATTAGTGGATTTTTACTTTGAATTGATGCTTAGTTTCATCTCTGATATGGAATTGTAAAGTGATTAGAAGCTTATTATTTCTAAAATAAAAGTTATTATTAATTTTTAAATGTAACCTTAATAAAATGATGTAGAAGTTTTCACTTTATAAACTCCTATATACCCCTACGACCCTGCTCTTCTAAGAAGTATAAAAAGAAGTCAACTGCCCCTGGGTCCATTACACGCTCACTTGCTTAGATAATTGGCAATGGCGAAGGCCGGTGGTGCTGGTGGAAGCAGAGGGTACACAGTCCTCCTCCTCTGTCGGCGCTTTAATCACCAGAATTCGAAATTTGCAACGCGATAAATCAAACAGAAATAGTTCCCGGGCTTCACTTTCCTTAGACCAATAGCCCCCATCGGGGCATATCGCATTACAGAGCTCAGCAGTGCTGATAATTCTCAATAATTAAAATCATTTAAGTTTAGGAAATCCTTTTAGCTGACTTAACGGGCTCAGGGCCCAAATTGAGTTTCGCTCGTTGTTAATAAATCATAAATTGCCCTGCCAGGCGATGGCTTGCTGCTTGTCTGCTTCCCCAGCTGATTGCAAAAGTTAAATGAACTTAAAGTTTCTCCTTTTTTCGTGTTCTTTGTGTTTTAAGCGGCTTAGTGGGCGGTTCGACTTGCTCGAAACTTGCTTTCGGCTTTGCATATTGATGCGGCATTAGGTGGCAGAAATTGTGGCCCTGTTGTAGCAACAAGTTCTGCGAATATAACTATGGAACGCTGCGGCAAGACGATAAACTGTATCGCGCATACGCACTGTGTGACGCCTTGGGGCAGGCTGCACATTGACATTCAGGCGGCGTACGCCGCAGAGACAGACACAGATATAAATACTGGCGCGGATAAAGAAATAGATAGAGATGCTGCTGGGGAAGGGGATTGGGATTGGGATGGGGATAATCATGGAGCTCTATGGATTGCGTGGGTGGCGGAATGGGGCTTTTATGCCAGCCATAAAATTGCCGCCTGCATTTCGGTTTCGTTTTGTTTGGCCATTAGCTTTGTTTTGTTTTATTGCGGCTTCTGGGCCACTGTGTCTACTCGGTGACTACTCCTCGCCATTGTTGTTGCACTAAATCAAAGTGTCGTTTGTTTTGCGGCATGCAAAGGCCATCCGGCAAATCAAACACGAAACCCCCAAGGAGGGGGTAGAGTTTATTGGCGCTCGGACTTGGTTTCGGCTCCAGATTCTGATTCCGATTCGGTTACGTATAGGAATTGGTGCCCGTATTTTTATGGCCTCATTTTGGCTTTTGCATAACAATTAGCCAGCCAGATTCAATTCTCACAGTGCCTCACCACAGTAGCTATCTTTTTTCCACTAGCTTAACGTGCGGAAATTGGAAAAGGAAAATAATCAAAGCCTAACAAGAGACAGATAAAACAAAACAGGGACCAAATGAGAAGGATAAACCATGTTTCCGTTGGAACGAATTACAACTTCCCTAACTGCAAGCTGTGGCAAGAGAGTAGGCTCTAAAAATTATTTGAAAATCAGGAATATACTACATTTTTTTTATAAAAGATTTAGCAATTTCTGTGGCACCCCTGCGTTTCTAAAATATTTTAAAAATCACCAAGAATATATCTGTTTCAATTTGTGGATTCATGAAATCTTTTCTGTCAATTTTCATAGATATTATACTTTATTGACAATCAAATCGTGTTAGTTTTGGAAGCACAAGCTCTCGATGTCTATGCAGCAGAAAGAACGAATAAAAAATGCCAAGCTAAAGCTATCCATCCAACTGCTATTCATGGGGATTCCCCCGCTGCCAAGTGCTGTTAGACAGTGGAACTACCTTATCGGAGGATATTTCCCAGCGAGTGGAATACAAATATCAAATAAACGACAGCGCACTGAACCGCGAGAGCTGCAAAATGTGCAAAAATACACAAAGAAAATTGCAATAACAATTTGGTGCAGACAAAAGCAGGGATACAAAAAAATAACCAAAAATAAAATAGAATTATTTAACGAAAAACAGTTGAATTTTTGGAGCTCTTTTTTTGTTGTTGCCACCTCCCCAAGTGCACGGCATTTGCATAGAAAAATTCAAATTAAGCGAAAATGTGCGAAATGCTGTGAATGGTTCTCTGTCCTTTCCCGGCTTCGGCTCTGTCCCTCATCCTTCCTCCTCCATTTTCGTCCTATTTGGGCAGGCGAATGCAACAAATGAATGGTCAAATAAAAGCTGGACAAAGAAATGGCAAGCTGGAAATGAGCTGCCAAAGCAGAGCAGTTGACAGAGGGCCCCCAGAGGGAGGAAGGAGCGCCATCGAGTGCTTAAAGTGTGCGTCTAATGACAAAGCAAATTGTGTGTATTTGCCAGCACAACAAACAGAAGAGTCAGCAGCAGCCAGAGCAAAAACAATCCAACTGGCTTTGCTGGAATTGGAAAAGTTTTAAAGTTTCTGCAATTTCCCTGCTGAAATTTCAATTGAATTAATCATGGAATAAGCCTCTTGGCAATCCGACCACAAGTGCAAGCAGTGCAGTTGTTCAGCCCACTTTTTGCTGTCTCTCTCTCTCTTTGTCTCTATCCTTGCTTATCCTGCCATCTCTTTCGACCACTCAGTAGTCTGCAACAATAACAATCAACATCGCTTGAGTCGCTGCACGGCTAATTGTTGTTGCTGTTTGGGCTGCTTAATTAAGAAGTCGACGACAGCATTCGCTCGATTGCCTTCTCTAAGGACACTATAAAAAAAAACGTATATTATTCCAAATATAATTGTTTTAATACCTAAAAAATTAAAATTAGGGAGCTCTGAATAATTTAGTATATCTTGAAGAGTAATTTTCAAATTATATTTACATTTTTTCCTAAGAAGTGCCTTGTTTTAATGTAATTTATTTTTATTTTCAAACTATTTTGTAGTATTAGTATTTAATTATTGATTTGATTTATTGTTTTGCCAGTGCACTTGCAATCTACAAACGACTTTCTCTCTTATTTTCCTCTTAAATCGCCCGGCCTCTCCTTGTTTTTATTTGCATAGGCCAGCTTCGCATTCACTTCCGCATCCGCATCCCCGGTGCAAGTGTCCAATGGAAGCCATTTCAACGTCAGCGGATATGTCAACGTCTTTCCCAAGCCCTCAACTCGAATGACGAATGAAAAGTGCCACTTCAATACAGGGATCAAAGTTATTGTAATTGCTTCCATTCTTGACTTCAATGCCGTCGTCCATTGCAGCACTTTGTTTTTGACTTTATCCTTTTTTGAAGGACCTTCCACTGGGCAATCGCATTAACGCATCAGTCCTTTATTTTGACAGATATTTACATAATATTTAAAGCCACTCCAATTGCATCTGGACCACAGTGCGACGAAAAAAAATTATGAGAACCCTACACTCAAAATAATTAGGTTCAAACAAGCTAGGTATATAACTAATTAAAATTTATATAAAACTAAAAGAATGATTATTCATCTTTATTTTACAAACCTTTTAATCAATGGCTTTTATAATCAGGCTTTACTATTTTTTCCCAAATCATAGAGCCATTTTTCCGCAGCGTATCAAAGATGGAATAGGAGCTGGCTAACGATTTTATAATTTTTTTCCTATTTCACAATTTTTTCCTCTCGTAGACTGACTTACTTCACATGCCAGCACAATTGCCTTTGTCCGCCTTCACTGCTGTCATCTGGCTTTTTTCACATTTCCCTGCCAGCCTGGCAGCCTGCCTCCTAGTGGTCTTTTTGCTCTCCTCCGATTCCTTTTGCATTATGCCCGTGCACTTCGTGGTCCTGCGGCCTGCATTGTTCGAATGTAAATTCGGCTGCCTTGAGTCCGCTCAGAGTTTACGGTTCGAAGGACTAAATGTCAACAGTTTTCATAAATCTGCCACTGCTGGTGGACATCATCAGCTCGGCTCCGTCCTCGTCCCGACTCCAGAGTGACTGGTCTGCTCGACTCGTCTCGAAGTTATCTTAAGTGCTCCGAGTGGAAACTGTCAGTGCTTCTGTTTGTTCGCTGTTTGTTTGCTGCCTGCTGACTCTTGGTCAACTGCTTTTGACAAGCTCTTTAAGATAAATCAGTTTTTCGATTGGATTTACGAATTGCAATGTCGCTGTGATGGGGGTAATTAACCCATATGGAATATAAATAATTAATTAACGCATTTAAATACTACAAATACTACAATTATCAAGTTATTTATTACCAATTAATCTTATGTCTTGGATTATTTCGACTCAACTGTCGCTTTAAAAAATTTAATAAAATTCTCAGGGATTTCACTAGACCTGTCTAACCCTAATTTAATTTTCTTTTGGCCCCTTAAATGTAAATTTTACTCTAGAGATAAGTTTTGTAAATATTTTTCTCTTGATTCGGCGTACCTTGTCTCACATAAGAACACTTTAATCAGGGCTTGTCTTCCCATTCTATGGAATTTCTAGGCAATTACTTTCCATTAGCTGGCCATTGTAATGCTAAGCACAACTTTCAACTTTCGCTGCTTTTGGCCAAGCATCCGAAACACACAGAAATTGGCCAAGGCTCGGTCGAGGTGGCAACACAATAATATTTTATGGCACGGCATTAACATGGCCATTGGCAGGGCCGAAACTAAAGCATTGTTTGTCAGCAAATGCCAAAAGTGCCGTTGCTCGGTATCGATTCGGGGAAACCAGTTCCCGGGGACGGACAGTGGAGCACCGTCACCTCGACGAGATTCCAATGTCCGTAGCATGTTCGATCTTAATCGATGAGAGCTTCGGGGGTCCACTGTGTTTTCACATTCCCAGAACATTGGCGAACATGAATCGTCAATGCAAATTAGTTGCGGACTGACCCAAATTGGATGGCCATAAAATTGGTCGAGTGGTCAAAAATCGGTTTAGTCGTAGCCAGAGCCAACGCCTAAAATATGTATTAGCCGCCATGAGACTGTCACTGCTGCTGTTGCTAGTCCATTCTTGGGCCCTTGTGGCCACAGGTGAGTCTGCACTGTCGTTCAAGCGAAAGTACAGTGAGTGCTCACTTTCAACTATCCACAGCCACGCCCGCCAAGCACTGGCGCCGAGCCCCCGCCCATGGGGTCTTCAACGTGGATATCTATGCCTATAACAAGCCCCGGATGAACCTGGCCCGGCGCCAGGTTCAGCTGCAGGATCCCCCGCCGATGGGACACCTGCTGCAGCAGATCGCCCAGCACAGTCGCCGATCCCCCGAGCAGAGGTCCCACTACCGAAACCTGGACGAGAACGTGGACATGGTCATGCCAGTGGCACAGCCAGAGAAGAAAACAATTGTGGACCAGGCTATAAACATGCAATTAATGCCGCTGCAAATGAACTCGGGCCCGCACGCACGAGAGAATTTATACTCGAACGAGTTCCATGTGCAAAATATAGGGGTCAAGAAGATAGTGCAATTGAATACCCTGACTATTGGTCATGAACATAAACCAGTCGGCGAAGAAGTTATGGCCCAGAGCCAGCAGGAGCAGGAGCAGCAGCCCCTGAAGGTAAAGCTGACACTGCCAGAGCTGGGCGAGAACAATGCAGGAGAAACAGAAATCGTGCCACAAGGGGATGAAATTGTAAAAAAAGATATCTCTGACTTGGCCTCGGCCTCTGCCTCTGATCCTGCTCCTGTTCCTGCCACTAAAGCCCCCGTGATAGTGCCTGCAGGGGAATCCCTGACTAGTGTGAATAAAACCATGGCCTCGAGTGGGACAATTATCGATATGGCATCGACAGGAATGCAACAGCTTGTCAGCCAGCCGACAGCGGAGAATGCCGGTGACACGAGCACAAAGGCTGAGTCCGGCAAGAAAAAGAAGGACGAAACCAGAGCGCGCCTCCCTCGTCCGAAGACCAGGCGCAAGCCAGTGCAAACTTCCAATGAAACTGATACAAAGATGACAGCGAGCCAGGCTGTCACAACGCCAGTTCCTATTCCAGCTCCTGCTGCTAACCCCATCCTGGCACCAAGTCCAGGTCCATCGAATGTCAAGCAGCCGGCGAAGGAATTGGAAACACAATCACCGGAAATCAGCACGCATCGTCCCTTAACAACGAAGCGAAGCAGGACCAAGACGAAGAGCAAGGGTAAGGGAAAGGATAAGCGTCGTCAGGGCTCCCAGAGACGTCCTGCCAGCGCTGGAGTAATGGAGGAGGAAATTGAAACTACGACAAATTGGTGGCAGATTCTCCCGTATGCGGAAATTAGAAAATTTTTGAATACGATTTATGACACCATCGCCGACGATGTTGACGACGACCGTGCCACGGATGATGTGTGAAGCCAACGACATAGTAGGGACTGGGTAGGGGTTAGGGTTTACCAAGGGTCCGGCCAGGCGTCGAATTGAATTTCCGCCAGGACCCGACTTTGTGTACTGATCAAATAGCTAGTAAGTCGGGGATGTGATTCGATTGGATCCGATTGGTGTCTTATGGTCACAGTAATTTGCAATAAAACGGAACATTTAGATTGATTAAAATGCTATACTATGTCTGACTTTATTCTTGACTAAAAATTTACCCAAAAATATAGCTTTAGCTCCCCGCCCAAATAAATCATAATAGTACAGTCATCAACGTCTCATTTCGATGCGGGATGCTGTGACAACAAAGATGACTTAATTAAATGCCCCCCGATCAGAAACAATAACGCGGCTGGGCACTTAAAAAGCCATCTATTAATATTTGAATAAACAAATAGAGAATGCGAGAATCCCCTCGGCTTGTGCTTCACGCCAAATAAAACTCTTATAGACAGCTTAATGGGCATTAGGCCCGGGCCCAGACCCCTGGCGTAGCAGGTTAAAGTTGAAAGTGGTTGGACGGCTTCCATCCTCGGCCAAAGGGGTCACCGCAGGTAAAGCGTGAATCCAGCCGACATTAATGAGCTGAGAATTTTGTTTATGGCTGCGGAACAAGACAAGCTGTGAGTCAGCCGGAATAAATCTCTGGCAGCTGATGGATAGGTCTTAATGGGGGATAATAATATAAATGATTAAAGTGTATGTTCCTTTCGGTTATTTATTGAGCCTCTTATGGCAGCACCAGCCATATAAATCTGTGTTTACTCGAGTAGTTAAAAGGGGTTCGGCGCGATAGCTTTCTTCTGTGTCGCACTTTCCTTTTCGGCTTGGGTTCCACCTCGGCCACAATGAATAGCTGCGGCCCAGCTTCTGGAGGCGTCAATTCGAAGGTTTCTCGAACAGGAGCGGCGGTGGCTTGTACGACCGGCGCAAGTGGAGCACTGAAGGAATGACCCTCGTATAGATGAAGCTGCCAGTCGCACAGATTCGGGGTCAGGCTGCACTTGATGGTGGAGTTTTCTGCGATCAGCTTAGCCTGGGTCAGGTTCAGCCTCTTTAGGTCCTGCAGGACATCATCATGGATCACTGGGCCAGCTGTGCACCACCGGACTGCGAGACAGATCGTGAAAAGCACTTGCCACGGAGAAGCTTTGAAGGCTTGGACGGAGCTCATTTCAACTTCACCTACCACCTCCTCATGGAGCTGAACTTGGACTGGTCGCTGGGCCAGATGAGACGGTGGAGTGGGGCAAGTGAAACCAGTTTTCTTGAATAGATCCGATCTATTGTCATGCCAAACGAATTGCGGCTGACACATTCCAATGCTCCCTAATGCTGGGGTATCTTGGACTTCAGATAAGGTGTTCATAATCTTTATTTCTGAAAGAGTACACTACTTGTTTCGGTTGCTCTGCTGGGTATCTTTCTTTGATTGTCTCTGCCAAGCTGGTCTTCGTGTGGGTCCCAGCCATTCTGTGCTAGAACGCCCAGACGCTCGCATCTTCTTTCCTCTCGTATCTGGTAAAATCAGCAGCAGAGACTGTCCCTGCCCGTCGACTAGGGGAACGAATGGTGGCTCCTCGGCGAAGTTGGGATCAGTACTCCACTGAAGCGGTTTGGAGTTGCCAACACTCCTTACCTCTTGACACAGGGGAAGTTGAGGAAATTGATCGCAAATCGAGGGTTCTGGTGTATTTGTTTCCTCTTGACACTGGGGGAGTTGTGGATATATATCGCAAATTGAAGGTTCCGGTGTATTTGTTTCCTCTTGACACAGGGGCAGTTGTGGATATATATCGCAAATTGAAGGTTCCGGTGTGACTTCCTCTTGACACGCCGGAAGGTTTGGATAAAGATCGCAGATATCCCCGTTTGGACCTGTGGGTTTTGTTGGTGGAGTTGGTCTTGTAGATGTCGTGGATCTTGTAGGCCTTGTAGGTCGGCTAGTTGAAGATGGGTGCCCCTTGACCAAGTCAGAGAAAATATTTCCTACATTCCACACGGGTATTCTGACTTGTATCTCGTGTCCACTGGAGAGCAAGGCGAACCAGCTGGGCACAGCTATCAAAAGCGAAAACAAAGCTTTATAGAGCAGCAACATACTCCTTGTCTTATGACAAACTAAAACCCACACTCTATTGACACCTTTATATATTCTATGCCTATTAAATGGATTCAAAATTTGCCACAATAGAATGCTCGTCAAAAAGAAGACAAAAGAAGAAAGTCCAATAAACAATGAAGATCAGCATCCTCGAACTTGTTTCCATTAGTGTCTCGAATTGCTAGAAAGTGAGATCTGATTTGATTCTATTTTAGCATTTGCGAATTTATTGATTGCAAAAACATATATACGACACGTTCTTCATATAAATTATCTAATAAATGGGTGTGTCCCAAGGCAGAGGAATATACCTTGCCAGTCGGTCTTTTCAGATAATAAATGTATGTCTTCTGAAAAAAACCATATTGTGCTTAATTTTAAAGTTAAAGTAGAGCTTTTCTTTTTTTCCAAAAAGTATGTACTTTATTTAGCAGATTTGTTCTTGAAATAAGCTTAGATCAGCAAGAAATCCTTTTTCGCAAGGCTACCCTTTGGAGTGAGTTGACTTCTTCTCTGCCGGAGATATTAGCAGCAAAGGTTTGCCATTTTCGTCCGATAAACTCACAAACTGAGCTTCCTCCGGCTTCATACAAAGTCGAGGATAATAGAAGCAGAGAGACGTTACTGGGTGCGGTTCGGTGTTAATGGAGAGCTTGTGATCAGGCTGAAGGACATTGTTCTGGGGTTTCTTGCTCTTCGTCGGGTGCACCGACTTGATAATCCGGCACTCTGGAAGAAGGGGATAAATTTGGCAGAGATCCCGCGCAGGTGTGCTCGTAGTGGTTTCATCAGAATCACTCTCGGTTGTGGTTGTCTCAGCCTCCTCTGTTGTTGTTTGGGTAGGGGCCTCCGTTGTTGTTGTGGTAGGGGCCTCTGTTGTTGTTTGGGTAGGGGCCTCCGTTGTTGTTGTGGTAGGGGCCTCCGTTGTTGTTTGGGTAGGGGCCTCCGTTGTGGTTACGGGTTTTATAGTCGTGGGTTCTGTTGTAGTTGTCTCAGGTTCTGTGGTCGTCGCAGGTGGTTCCTTTGTAGTCGTCTCTGGTGGTTTTTTGGTAGTTGGCTTCTTTGTTGGTCCTTTCGTTGGTCCTTTCGTTGGTCCTTTCGTTGGTCCTTTCGTTGGTCCTTTTGTTGGTATTGGCGGATACGTTGGTGGTGGATATGGCGGGTATGGGTAATAATAAGGTGGATACATTAGAGCCGGATCGTAGTATGCATAGGGCCAATAATCTTCATGATGAGGTCGATCCTTTTTCTTTGGAAGGTGTCCTGAGTCCTGCCCTGTCATGTAACCAGTTACTTGTTTGATTACGCCTCCCACATCCCAGAAGGGTATCTTAACTTGGACTTGATGGCCAGTGGCGAAGAAAAGGAAGCAATTGGGTCCAGCAACGGCAAGCCAGACCCAAATAATGGCAGTTCTAAGCAGTTGCATGCTCTTAGAAAAATGTTGGACTGTTCTCTGCTGGTCACTAACGCCTTTATATATTCCACGGATTGCCCATTAAAAGATGATTATCGTTTATTGAATGCAATGGAAACTAAGGGCAAAAAACTAAAAACTCAACCGTAAATCAGTCAATCTTCAAACACATCTTTAAACTGTCGTTAGTTAAATTTTTCCTTGATAAACACATCATTGATATCTTTATATGTTCAATATATTAAAAGATATATTCTAAACTGGAACAGACGTAAGTTATTGTGTACAAGCACACTCTTGGCTTGATCTTTGGCTTATTCATATAATTAATGAGCTTTTCTCCACAGGCTGATAAGCGGTAGTGATTCCAAAGTGTATTTGAGATACCTTATGACACTGAAAAATTCTTTATGTATTTAACTAGGGCTTAAAGTTATAACCAAAATTATAATTTAGCATTTTAAAAAATATTAATTACATATTTAATAGATTACCATTTAATTAAATCAGAACAAACCAAATGAACGGTTTATTAATTTTATTTTCCTATAAGAAACAAAAGCTCATAGATTAAAAATATTAGGCCATAAGAAAACTCACAACAAATAATAAAATCGAATCGTCATAATCATCGAATGTGCTAATTTATTGATTTCGACATTAGTAGTGATTATAATACTTAATTGAATGCCATTTAATTTATGGAGAGTATAACTTTAAGAGCATTCCCAAGTCCATAACATTTAATAATAGCTAAAATATTTAAAAGCCTAAAGGCTTAAATAAATTTATTCAAGTCGTTGATTTTTCCTTTTCTTAATCAATCGGTAAACGTACCGGCTTCTAGATGGCCTCTTTCGTCGGGATGGCCGCGTTCTAAAAGGCCGCTGCATAGAGTTTATTGGCCTCACAATGGGCAGAGTTGGTTCCTCCACTGCTCCAGGCCTTATGAGTAGCATAGGTTTTCCGAATCCATCTATTAGCCGCACATATTGCGCCTCCTCGGGCTTGGCACAGAGCCTTGGATAATTGTGGCATAGCGAAGTCAATGACTGAGGTGGCGACTGTACTGTTAGTTTCTGTTCAGGTCGAAGCTCGTCAGGAGCCGATCCTTCTTGACTGAGAACAGTGGGGCTCCTGATGGGAGTATATTGGAACTGGCTGGGATGCGAGTAGAAAGGATTGGCTGTTGTAGCTTGCATATTTATTTTGGGTGTACTGATTGGTAAATATTTGGAACTCGAAATTATAGTCGAGGATGATGATGATTCTGTTGGGAAAAATCCTGTTGTGGACGATCCGCCCGTTGTTGAAGATCCTCCCGTTGTAGAAGATCCTCCCGTTGTAGAAGATCCTTCAGTTGTTGAGGATCCTGATGCAGTAGAATTACTTGTTGGCTCGATTGTGGTGCTGTTTAGCGCCTCGGTCGTTGTTGGAACACTGGGAGTTGAAGTACTCGAAGACGAGGAGGATATGGGAGATGCAGTTGTAGTTGTCGTAGTTGTTCGAGTGGTTGAGGTCCTTCTAGTGGTTGTTGTTGGCCGCCTGGTTGTCGTGCTTCTTCTCGTGGGCTTTTGCGTTGGTCTGGGCCATGGTCGAGTCGGTCTTTGAGGCCTCAAGGGACGCAGAGGACGCGGGGGTCGGGGAAGGGGCACTGGCACAGGTATAGGCAAGGGCAAAGGCTCCACTGGTATCACCTCGCTGGCAGCGTACAATCCTTGCTTTTTGTTATAATATTCCTGCAGGAGGGCATTATAGTAGTCGCCCCAAGGAGCGGCGCCAGCTGAATTCGCAGCTTGAGGTGCTGGCGTGGAGCTAGCTCCTCCAAAAACAGTCGAAATTCGAGAGTAAAGCGTACCCACATCCCAGAGAGGCACGTTTAATCTTAAGGACTCCTCTAGCTGTTGGCCCCTCACCGCGATTGAAAGTAGTAACAGGAGAAACGTGCGCTTAAGTATCATTGCCGCGTATTGATTTAACCGTCTAAATGCCTAAATGAAAACTAAACCTATAGCTGTGGCCAAAATTCGTTTTTATATCTGAAACAGATAATAAAACCACTGATGATGCCCTACGGCCAGCAGCGACCCCAGAGCTTTGTAGGCAGTAGAATTGTCAAATTAACTCGCTGTTTGTTTTTTAATAGACGAAGCTCTTTCTCAGTTCCCATTAAAGAAACTTTCTAGACGGGGTCATGGCGCTTTAATGACCAAACATCCTGGTGAGTTTTTTTCCATTGCTGACTTACCGTCTCAATGTCGAGAGAGTCTTAGTAAAAAAAGGGATCCATTCAAAAACCACAAGCAATAAGTAAAAGATGTCATATTTGTTCTGTCACTTATAAGAATTTGTTATATAAAAAATATTTTGCCCATTTTTGGTTATATAAATATAAAGTTTGCTGGTTGTAAATTTTAATACCCTTGCAGGGTATTATAATGTCAGTCAGAAGTTTGCAACGCAGTGAAGGAGACCTTTCCGACCCTATAAAGTATATATATTCTTGATCAGCATCAACAGGGGAATCTTTCTAGACATGTCCGGAAGAAATCGATTTTTTGGCCATTTTTGCAAAATTTTATAAGGGGTTACATCATTAAAATTTTTGATTTTGATAAAAAATTGAATTTTCAAAATTTTTTAATGAAGTATGCAGATTTATTAACTGTAGAAAATCTTGCACAGAACAGTTTTCCGATTTAAAATTAATGCTCTTTTGGCCGAGATGATATTTTTAATTTAAAAAAAAATCAAGAAGTTTTTCAATATAAACAAGAAAGGAAGCTAACTTCGACACGCCGAAGTTTGTATACCCTTGCAGATTGCAATTGGATCACTAAGAATCGAGCCATTCTGGTTAAATAATTGAAATTATTCGAATTGAATTTCATGAATTTTTAACTGAGTTGTGAACCTTTGAAAATTAGTTTCTTGCCCATTTTTGTTTAAACAATTATTTAAAAATTACAGGTAAGTATTAAAGCAAAACTAAGTAGGCAGTTTTGTTAAGCTTAGAATAACCAACTTAGAACAACTTTCCGAAATGATTTTCATGGATTTTTGACTGAGTTATGAACCTTTGAAAATTAGTTATTTTCCCCAAAAATAAATCGCACCATTTTTGCAAAAATATGTAAGGGGTACCATCATTAAAATTCTAAAAAATTGAGAAAAAATGAAATTGAAAAGAACCCTAAACGTAGTATGCAGTTTTGTTAGGCTTAGAAAAGGCAACTCAGAACAGCTTTCCGAATTGAATTTCATGCACTTTTGGCTGAGTTATGAACCTGAAATTAGTTTTGTTTCTGAAAAATTATCAAAATAAATCGCACCCTTTTTTTAAATTTAATTGCAGCAAGTTGCCAGGAACTGAAAGCGGGTGCCGAAGGCGAGACAGAGAGCGTTGGCAAGGAGGATCAGGACGACGAGGAGCAGAAGTGGACCAAGTGCCACCAAGACCGAGTCGAAACCACTGGGAACGACCTCCGACATTCCTACATGCCTCACCTTTTCTTCTTTTATTTATTTAAAGCCGAAATAAATAATAAACCTTACAAAATGTGTTATTTTTGAGTTATGAGAGGAGGATGCGGTTTTTTTTTGGTTGGAATATTTTAAACAGGCTCAATGGAAGGGCATTCTTGCGGTGGAAAATGAAAGAAACATCAAAGCAAAATAGCTAGATGAGCTAACTGACAGTTAGTAAGATGCCATTTTGTCCCAATAATGCAAAATAGCTAGATGAGCTAACTGACAGTTAGTAAGATGCCATTTTGTCCCAATAATGCAAAATAGCTAGATGAGCATCACTGGCAGTTAGTGAGATGCCATTTTGTCCCAATAATGCAAAATAGCTAGATGAGCATCACTGGCAGTTCGTGAGATGCCATTTTGTCCCAATAATGCAAAATAGCTAGATGAGCATCACTGGCAGTTCGTGAGATGCCATTTTGTCCCAATAATGCAAAATAGCTAGATGAGCATCACTGGCAGTTCGTGAGATGCCATTTTGTCCCAATAATGCAAAATAGCTAGATGAGCATCACTGGCAGTTAGTGAGATGCCATTTTGTCCCAATAATGCAAAATAGCTAGATGAGCATCACTGGCAGTTAGTGAGATGCCATTTTGTCCCAATAATGCAAAATAGCTAAATGAGCATCACTGGCAGTTCTTGAGATGCCATTTTGTCCCAATAATGCAAAATAGCTAGATGAGCATCACTGGCAGTTAGTGAGATGCCATTTTGTTCCAATAATGCAAAATAGCTAGATGAGCATCACTGGCAGTTCGTGAGATTCTATTTTGTCCCAATAATGCAAAATAGCTAGATGAGCATCACTGGCAGTTAGTGAGATGCCATTTTGTCCCAATAATGCAAAATAGCTAGATGAGCATCACTGGCAGTTCGTGAGATGCCATTTTGTCCCAATAATGCAAAATAGCTAGATGAGCATCACTGGCAGTTCGTGAGATGCCATTTTGTCCCAATAATGCAAAATAGCTAGATGAGCATCACTGGCAGTTAGTGAGATGCCATTTTGTCCCAATAATGCAAAATAGCTAGATGAGCATCACTGGCAGTTAGTGAGATTCCATTTTGTCCCAATAATGCAAAATAGCTAGATGAGCATCACTGGCAGTTAGAGAGATGCATTTTGTCCCAATAGAGCATCACTGATGCAGATGAGCATCACTGATGCAGATGAGCATCACTGATGCAAGTGAGCAAAACTTTTCATTCAAATTGGCCGCTTTCCAAACTGGGGTAACAGGCGAAAAGAAACCAGCAGCAAGCAACTGAAAACTGGTATAAACTGTTATAAAAACATTTGGGCAAAAATAATAATTGGTATAAACTGTTATATTTCATTTTATACATTTATACCTATTTGTTGCCGACAACAATAGTTTATGGCAACAACAACCTTTTTACAACAACATCCCTACAGCAGCCCATCCAAATTTCCGAACATTTCAAAGCAAATTGCCCGTTTCCCAAATTGGGGTAACAGGCGAACAGAAGTCAGCAGCAAGCAACTGAAAACTGGTATAAACTGTTATAAAAAGTCCAAGTTTCGAACCATTGATCTTGGAGTAAGCGAAGACTTAAACCAGATGTGACCATATTGTAGATTTTTTGGCTAAAATGTTGCTTAAATGCACCTGGTCACACTGAAACGGAGTCCAAGTTTCAAACCATTTAGGAGCCGGCGCAAGTTAGCGGAGACTCAAACCTTTTGAATCCAAATTTAGGGGTTATTTTACAACTGCACCTGGGCACACTGAAAGCAAAGACTCACACCAGATGTGACCATATTGTAAATTTTTTGGCTTAAATGTTGCTTAAATGCACCTGGGCACACTGAAACTGATCGTCGTTAAATTCAAATTCAAATTTGGCAGTTAAATTCAAATTCAAATTTGGCAGTTAAATTCAAATTCAAATTTGGCAGTTAAATTATTTTTAAAAAATTTGTTTAATTCTAAAAAAATTCTTAAATACATATAAAAAATCTAAAAAATGTTTAAAATTCAGAAAACAAATTTAAAAATTTAGATTTTGCTTTCAAAATAATTAGATTTTTCCCCAAAGGATCCCAAATAAATGCCGCCTTCACAAAAAGTGCACATTGATTTCACCATCTTTTATTGATTCATATTTGTGTGTTCCATCAATTATATTTACATATTTAAATTGCATTTATAAATATTTTATTTATTTACGCCTGCTGCAGGGTTTTAACTAGCCCGGAGCCAAGATCCGATCACCGTCCTCCACTGCCATCGGGTTGAGATCTGTCATCCCAGCTGCTCGCTCCTTCCAGCTTTTTAATATAAAAAATCCGATTTTATAATACAAAATAATATTTTTCTAGGTCAAGGAATCATTTCCAACCCCATAAACCATATATATTCTTGATCAGCATCAACAGGGAATCTTTCTGGACATGTCCGGAAGAAATCGATTTTTTGGCCATTTTTGGGAAATTTGATAAGGGGTTACATCATTAAAATTAGCAAAATGACCGAAAATTTTGATTTCTTAAAATTTGAAATTTGGTATGCAGTTTTTTTAAATTAATAACTAATAATAACTAACACAAAACTGCTTTCCGAATCGAAATTAATGGATTTTTCGATTAGTTATGATATATTTTAATTGTTACCTGCAAGGGTATACAAACTTTGGCTGGCCAAAGTTAGCTTTCTTTCTTGTTTTAAAATGTAATCCTCTGATCCAATTTCAAACTGCAATTTAACTTTCCCAAGTCATCTTGTTTTCGTGTTTATTTTGTAAAAATAAAATAGGTAGATTCAACTTATGCATATCAACACATTATTTTTTGTGGTTTGTGATGGCTCTTCTCATGGCTCGCCATAAGGCAGGTTGATATTGATTATGAGATCTTCCTTCAACTGATGATATCAACAGCAAAGGTTTTCGATTTTCATCAGCTAGACGCACAAATTGAGCTTCCTCCGGTTTCGAGCACAGGCGAGGATAAAAGAAACAAAGCGATGTCACAGACTGAGGTTTTGATGTGATCAATAACTGTTGCTCTGGCTTGAAAACCGTGCCTGATTCAGTGATTTCAGAAAATTCCGGTTTTTTTGATACCGTTTCCTTAAAATGTGCAGCTTTTGCTGTTTGACAAATTGGAAGTTGCGGATACTGTAAGCAAAGAGAATTTTCTGTCGTTGTAGAATCTGTCGATGTTGTTGAATCCGTAGTCGAGGAAGATGATGTTGCTTCAGTAGTCGTAGAAGTAGGAAGCGCTGTCGATGTTGTTGAATCCGTAGTCGAGGAAGCTGATATTGCTTCAGTAGTCGAAGAAGTAGGAAGCGCTGTCGATGTTGTTGAATCCGTAGTCGAGGAAGATGATGTTGATTCAGTAGTCGTAGAAGTAGGAAGCGCTGTCGATGTTGTTGAATCCGTAGTCGAGGAAGATGATATTGCTTCAGTAGTCGTAGAAGTAGGAAGCGCTGTCGATGTTGTTGAATCCGTAGTCGAGGAAGATGATGTTGCTTCAGTAGTCGTAGAAGTAGGAAGCGCTGTCGATGTTGTTAAATCCGTAGTCGAGGAAGATGATATTGCTTCAGTAGTCGTAGAAGTAGGAAGCGCTGTCGATGTTGTTGAATCCGTAGTCGAGGAAGATGATGTTGATTCAGTAGTCGTAGAAGTAGGAAGCGCTGTCGATGTTGTTGAATCCGTAGTCGAGGAAGATGATATTGCTTCAGTAGTCGTAGAAGTAGGAAGCGCTGTCGATGTTGTTGAATCCGTAGTCGAGGAAGATGATGTTGCTTCAGTAGTCGTAGAAGTAGGAAGCGCTGTCGATGTTGTTGAATCCGTAGTCGAAGACGATGATGTCGATTCAGTAGTCGTAGAAGTAGGAAGCGCTGTCGATGTTGTTAAATCCGTAGTCGAGGAAGATGATGTTGCTTCAGTAGTCGTAGAAGTAGGAAGCGCTGTCGATGTTGTTGAATCCGTAGTCGAGGAAGATGATGTTGCTTCAGCAGTCGTAGAAGTAGGAAGCGCTGTCGATGTTGTTGAATCCGTAGTCGAGGAAGATGATGTTGCTTCAGTAGTCGTAGAAGTCGGAGGCGCTGTCGATGTTGTTGAATCCGTAGTCGAGGAAGATGATGTTGCTTCAGTAGTCGTATAAGTAGGAAGCGCTGTCGATGTTGTTGAATCCGTAGTCGAGGAAGATGATGTTGCTTCAGTAGTCGTAGAAGTAGGAAGCGCTGTCGATGTTGTTGAATCCGTAGTCGAGGAAGATGATGTTGCTTCAGTAGTCGTAGAAGTAGGAAGCGCTGTCGATGTTGTTAAATCCGTAGTCGAGGAAGCTGATATTGCTTCAGTAGCCGAAGAAGTAGGAAGCGCTGTCGATGTTGTTGAATCCGTAGTCGAGGAAGATGATGTTGATTCAGTAGTCGTAGAAGTTGGAAGCGCTGTCGATGTTGTTGAATCCGTAGTCGAGGAAGATGATGTTGATTCAGTAGTCGTAGAAGTAGGAAGCGCTGTCGATGTTGTTGAATCCGTAGTCGAGGAAGATGATATTGCTTCAGTAGTCGTAGAAGTAGGAAGCGCTGTCGATGTTGTTGAATCCGTAGTCGAGGAAGATGATGTTGCTTCAGTAGTCGTAGAAGTAGGAAGCGCTGTCGATGTTGTTAAATCCGTAGTCGAGGAAGATGATATTGCTTCAGTAGTCGTAGAAGTAGGAAGCGCTGTCGATGTTGTTGAATCCGTAGTCGAGGAAGATGATGTTGCTTCAGTAGTCGTAGAAGTAGGAAGCGCTGTCGATGTTGTTGAATCCGTAGTCGAGGAAGATGATGTTGATTCAGAAGTCGTAGAAGTAGGAAGCGCTGTCGATGTTGTTGAATCCGTAGTCGAGGAAGATGATATTGCTTCAGTAGTCGTAGAAGTTGGAAGCGCTGTCGATGTTGTTGAATCCGTAGTCGAGGAAGATGATGTTGCTTCAGTAGTCGTAGAAGTAGGAAGCGCTGTCGATGTTGTTGAATCCGTAGTCGAGGAAGATGATGTTGCTTCAGTAGTCGTATAAGTAGGAAGCGCTGTCGATGTTGTTGAATCCGTAGTCGAGGAAGATGATATTGCTTCAGTAGTCGTAGAAGTAGGAAGCGCTGTCGATGTTGTTGAATCCGTAGTCGAGGAAGATGATGTTGCTTCAGTAGTCGTAGAAGTAGGAAGCGCTGTCGATGTTGTTGAATCCGTAGTCGAGGAAGATGATGTTGCTTCAGTAGTCGTAGAAGTAGGAAGCGCTGTCGATGTTGTTAAATCCGTAGTCGAGGAAGCTGATATTGCTTCAGTAGTCGAAGAAGTAGGAAGCGCTGTCGATGTTGTTGAATCCGTAGTCGAGGAAGATGATGTTGCTTCAGCAGTCGTAGAAGTTGGAAGCGCTGTCGATGTTGTTGAATCCGTAGTCGAGGAAGATGATGTTGATTCAGTAGTCGTAGAAGTAGGAAGCGCTGTCGATGTTGTTGAATCCGTAGTCGAGGAAGATGATATTGCTTCAGTAGTCGTAGAAGTAGGAAGCGCTGTCGATGTTGTTGAATCCGTAGTCGAGGAAGATGATGTTGCTTCAGTAGTCGTAGAAGTAGGAAGCGCTGTCGATGTTGTTAAATCCGTAGTCGAGGAAGATGATATTGCTTCAGTAGTCGTAGAAGTAGGAAGCGCTGTCGATGTTGTTGAATCCGTAGTCGAGGAAGATGATGTTGCTTCAGTAGTCGTAGAAGTAGGAAGCGCTGTCGATGTTGTTGAATCCGTAGTCGAGGAAGATGATGTTGATTCAGAAGTCGTAGAAGTAGGAAGCGCTGTCGATGTTGTTGAATCCGTAGTCGAGGAAGATGATGTTGCTTCAGTAGTCGTAGAAGTAGGAAGCGCTGTCGATGTTGTTGAATCCGTAGTCGAGGAAGATGATGTTGCTTCAGTAGTCGTAGAAGTAGGAAGCGCTGTCGATGTTGTTGAATCCGTAGTCGAGGAAGATGATATTGCTTCAGTAGTCGTAGAAGTTGGAAGCGCTGTCGATGTTGTTGAATCCGTAGTCGAGGAAGATGATGTTGCTTCAGTAGTCGTAGAAGTAGGAAGCGCTGTCGATGTTGTTGAATCCGTAGTCGAGGAAGATGATGTTGCTTCAGTAGTCGTATAAGTAGGAAGCGCTGTCGATGTTGTTGAATCCGTAGTCGAGGAAGATGATATTGCTTCAGTAGTCGTAGAAGTAGGAAGCGCTGTCGATGTTGTTGAATCCGTAGTCGAGGAAGATGATGTTGCTTCAGTAGTCGTAGAAGTAGGAAGCGCTGTCGATGTTGTTGAATCCGTAGTCGAGGAAGATGATGTTGCTTCAGTAGTCGTAGAAGTAGGAAGCGCTGTCGATGTTGTTGAATCCGTAGTCGAGGAAGATGATGTTGCTTCAGTAGTCGTAGAAGTAGGAAGCGCTGTCGATGTTGTTGAATCCGTAGTCGAGGAAGATGATGTTGATTCAGTAGTCGTAGAAGTAGGAAGCGCTGTCGATGTTGTTGAATCCGTAGTCGAGGAAGATGATGTTGCTTCAGTAGTCGTAGAAGTAGGAAGCGCTGTCGATGTTGTTGAATCCGTAGTCGAGGAAGATGATATTGCTTCAGTAGTCGTAGAAGTAGGAAGCGCTGTCGATGTTGTTAAATCCGTAGTCGAGGAAGATGATGTTGCTTCAGTAGTCGTAGAAGTAGGAAGCGCTGTCGATGTTGTTGAATCCGTAGTCGAGGAAGATGATGTTGCTTCAGTAGTCGTAGAAGTAGGAAGCGCTGTCGATGTTGTTAAATCCGTAGTTGAGGAAGATGATACTGCTTCAGTGGTTGGAGAAGAAGTCGTTGTTGAGGAAGCTGCCGTCGTTGATGTGGAAATGGCTGTAGTTGTAGAAGTTATTGAAATCGCGCTCGGTGTAGTTGGATCCTCTGTTGTCGTTTGACAAACTGGCAGCTGAGGATACACTGTACAAATTGGATTTTCTGTAGATAATGTCGTTGGATCGTCTGTTGAAGTTGGCAGTGCAGTAGATGTAGTTGGAGTTCCAGTTGAACTCGGAATAGCAGTTGATGTTGTTGGGCTGCTAGTAGAGGTAGGTAAAGCTGTAGATGTTGTTGGGGAAACAGTTGTTGTAGATGCTGTTTCTGGCGGCTGTTGAAATTGGTTGGGATCATACTGTCCATAGAGTCCATATGGCCCATAAAGTCCATATGGTCCATAGATTCCATATGGGTCATAACCAGCTGAATTCTGGTATACATTTTCCCAATAGTTATTATAATAGTTATTTAAGTTGTTTAGATAGTCATTGTATTCATTTTCCTGCTGACTGCTAGTCTGTGGCCGCTGGTTATTGTTATTGCCCGGATTGATTTGAATGCCGGTAAGACGAGTAAACAAAGTAGAGGCATCCCAGACAGGTATTCTTATTTTCACTGATTGGCCCCTAGCTTGGCTAGCCAGAAAAATCCACAAGCTGATAGTGCTTAATTTCATTCCGAGCAGAGATTAGCCTGCGCCCAGGTTAGTCTAGAACTGAATTGGTAGCGGCTAGCCACCTGGAGTTTTATACATGCCAAAAAAGTCGTAAATTCAAAATGACACTCTACACAAACAATAGGCTGGGTAAATCTAATTTAATAAATTTGAAAGGCTTATAGATTTGGTAAGAAGGAATGAATTCAAGCTAGAGAATAGCTATCACAGATGATGCTAATTTGTTCTATACTAACCACTTAGCTTTGGCCATGCAATCGGCGCATGATTGGGGTGTGTCTACTGCTTCTGGGGACTTCTTTAAAACAAATTCTATTACACTAGACTACAAATTTTAGGTCGAATTTTGATTTAGATAAATATAATAGCTACACAGAAATTTATTTGTAATATAAATAATAAATATAAACTGCTTAAGATATACCGCTAATTGTAAAAGGTCATCAAAACTAATTGAAATAATTGATGTATCACTGTTAACTCCATTTATAAATTTAAAGATAACCAATAGATTGTGTTTTATTGCTTATTTGGCGAGATCAGTTTTACCCAAAAGTCGGACTCATTTTAGGAGCAAATCTAAAGTTTCCCAATGGATGTAAGTTAGTGTATTTGGTAAAAGAAAGTCCATCAGCAACTTGTATGTTTTTTCGTACTTTTATTGAATTAATCAATCGTCGTATGAGTTAAATTTCCTAGCGTCGTAAGCGAAATAAGGAGCTGGCTGAGGCCTGCGGTAGATGCCGCTGTATGGGATATACAAGGGCGAAGCCTGCGCCGAAGAGGATGCTATAGCTGTTCCACGAACGTAGATTGGGTTTGAACTGATTCGGTGCAGATCGTAGGGACTGATCGGGGAGTTGGGCACATAGTGGAAGGGAAGTGGCGTCGTGTGAGCCCGGCCTGGATTAACTGCATCCACAGTGGTGTCCGTATTCGGGGTGCCCACTGCATCCGAAGTCATCGTAGAAGGCGTCGTGGAAGTGGTCACAGGATTAACTGCATCCACAGTGGTGGGAGTTGAAGCCGTTGTTGACGGATTAACTGCATCCACAGTGGTGGGCGTGGAAGCCGTTGTTGACGGATTAACTGCATCCACAGTGGTGGGCGTGGAAGCCGTTGTTGATGGATTAACTGCATCTACAGTTGTGGGCGTGGAAGCCGTTGTTGATGGATTAACTGCATCTACAGTTGTGGGAGTAGAAACCGTAGTCGTAGAGGTGGTAGAGGTTCCAGGAATGGCGTTCGAAGTTGAAGTTCCATCATCGGGCGTCGTTGGAATCGCAGTTGATGTGGCTGGAGCTGGAGTAGTTGTTGGTGTTGTCGGTGCTAAGTTGGAATTGGGGCCATAAGGTCCATAGGGACCGTAAAGGTAATTCATGTACTGAACGTACTGCTGGTACTGCTGGTTCTGTTGGTACTGCTGATACTGCTGGTACTGGTTATAAGCCGCCTGAGCTTCGTAGTACTGCTGCAATTGGCTATAATATTCGTATAAGTCAGCCTCATCTTGGGCAGCATTGTTATTGTTACTGCTACTCGAAGAGCCAGGACGCGCTCCACCGCCTCCGGCGAGGGCCGAAATAAAGCCTGCCGGTGAGAGAGGAATAGTTATGGTCTGGCCACAGGCCTGGCCGGCCACCAGGAAAAGCAATCCCAGAGTCGTGATCAGCATTGCGATGCTCCGGTTAGTTCAGAACTAAGTGGCCAGTATAATATGCGAAGAGTTTTATATAGTCCGTCGGGTGTCATAAATTGAAAGCGACAAAAGACTGGACTGGAGCATGGGCCTCGAGCTACGGAATTGGGAATGTAGAAGATTCGAATTTGCGATTTGAATTTTTATTGCCTCACAGAGCTTAACAGAAAGCGACCACCGCATAACTTAGCAGTCTGATGACCTGTCATAATCAGAGTTCTACTTAACGGACCCCTATTACCAAACCTCGCTAATTTTCTAATCATTCTTGTGGTATAAATAAGGCAACTTTATTGATCTCCACTGATTGATGCTCGCTTAGCCAACTCTGTTGTAATATCCAATCGGTCTATAGGCGGGTCTATAATAAACATATCTCACTGGCTGTCTATAATAGACCACACTGCTAGGGCTTTGGGGACGAGCCACTGGGGGACGGGTTGTGGTCTGCTGAAGAACTTTATTCACCGGCTGCTCCGCCCCATCCAGATCGTACTTGATGCGCGATCCGTTTTTAAAGTCTATATAGTCGTAATCCTCGTCGTTTCCAGGAGCCTTCAAATCCTTTTCCACCGCTGGCTTTCGAGTTGTGGTGGTGGCCTGGGCGATAAAGTCTGCCAGCATGGCGGCTGAGGGTGAACTTGCTCCGCCACCAGGTTGCTGTAGACCCTGTAGGATTCCCTGCAGGAACTGCTCGCGTACCAAGTCGCTAGCTGGCTGGCTGTTCGTCGTCTCATCGGAGAGGGGCAGCTTCATGTTAGAGCTGGATTGCGATGTCTCGTCCAGGGGTCTTCGAACGGGTATTCCGGGCAATGGGGCACCAACCTGTGGCAGGCCCCCCGGATAGGATAGTAGGAGCAGCCATGGTATCGCGGTTCGCATCTGTTCCTGCTTGGAGTCCAGGGCAGCTGCACCCGACCGGAGACTGGTCACAGCCAGTAAACACAGTAGAAATCCGATTACTTTCATATCGAAACGCGTTTGGCCATCAACTAAGACTGCCCGGGCATTGGGTTTGCATATTTAGGAGATATCTGCACTCGGCGAGACATAAATGCTAATTTCGGTCCATTAATAAGTTGGCGATCAGAGAAATCGATCGCGTCTCTCTTTTCTTTCTCTTCGCGCTTTTGTTTACCCATTTAATTCGATTTAAATCTGTTTATAAGAGCTAAATCAGCTAATATGATAACGCGTCGGAAGCCGTCAGCTTTGGGAATGTTTTTCGCTTTGGCGAATGTGTCTTTCTCCAGCGAATCTGGTTTCGGTTGATGATGTTGCTACGGATACCTCTAGTTGAGATCAAAGCTAGTTTTTCATTAAAAACAATTTAATAATAATAAATGTGGATTTCTTTCAGGGTGTTTATGACTTTACTCAATTTATAGGTTTCATAAATATTTCTATTTCTTTCCCACGAACTGAACGTAGGACCCTGGCTGGTCCGCTTGATAGTAGTTATCATATGGGATATAGACTGGTGCTGGTGCTCCCACATTCGATCCAAGAACATAATTTGGAAGCGACTGGCTGATCAGATTACTGGCCACCAAGCGGAAGGGAAGAGGCGTTGTGTTAGCTCGTACTGCCGGAGCAACTGCCGTTGAGGTGGTGTCCGTATTCTGGGGAGCCACGGCAGTGGAGGTCGTTGGAGATGGTGTCGTTGTGGGCTGGGTTGCCACGGCTGTTGATGTGGTTTGTTCTCCAGTCGATGTGGGAATAGCTGTTGAGGTGGTGGGCGTTCCCGTAGAGGTTGGAATCGCAGTGGATGTTGTGTCTGTGTCGGGAGCTTTGGTGGTCGGCGGCGGTCCATGGGGTCCATGAGGTGGGTAGCCCCCAAAAGGTCTATAGGCCCAGTAGGCATAGTAAGCCGCCTGGGCTTGGTAGAACTGCTGCCAGTAATTCTTGTAATAAGCATTCAGATATGCATCATATTCCGACTGGCCCTTGTCCTTATGGTGACTGCTGCTTGAAGAGCCAGGACGGGAGCCAGAGCCACCGCCTCTGATGTGTATAGTGGCCAAGTTGGGAATACCAAAATGGGACAAGTCTCCCAAGGACTGACCCGTTAACAGAAGAAGTAGGCCCAAGGTCTTAATCAGCATGGCGAAAACTAACTTAGAACTGAAGAAGTGATGGCAGATCGCCGCAGTTATATACAACCTTTAGGCTGTAAAAAATAGTGTTCTGAATTTTAATTTCTCTGAAACATGAACTTTGGCCAAATCTCCGAGTTAAATATATATAGTCTTGGCTAATGAATAGCATAACTTAATAACTTAATGAGCTTTTGTAGGGCCTCAAGACATCTTGGGTTCTAGTATCCCCATTTGAATAACTTATCTATACTAGCCACTGATTGACATGGATTTAAAGTAGGCCTAGCCAGTGGATATTTTAAATAGGCTCCTAACTTGGGTGCGTAGAAATTTCGATCGGATGGATGCCACTGGTCGATTCGATGGTTTATTAAAATATATTCCAGGCTGTTAACCCAAAGAAAATGCCAAAAACCAAGGTTGGCTTCGTTATCAAATACCTGATCTCATGTGGTCAAAAGTTGTCTCGTTTGATGAATAAATATTTACATTTGAATACACCCTCGAGGGTATTATAATTTCAGTCAGAAGCTCGTAACGTAGTGGAGGAGTCATATCCGATCCTTTCAATCATATATATTCTTGATCAACATCAACATATTGATCACAAAGACAGTTCATATTAAAATAAGAAATATCAAAGACAACACAAATATTTAGTTAATCCAATAGGAAATTTTAATTTTTTCTTTCTCCATAGCTGCTAAATACACCACGCATTTCACAGATATCCACTCTAAGCCATCTATTTTAAGAAGGAAGAATTATAATTAAATTATGTAAAGTTCCCACAGACTTTTCCTAATCACTCACCTGCCACTCGTCCTCGAAGACGGGAAAGCTCAAACTCTGCATATTGGTTAAGTGAGCCTGGCTAGATCTGAGATTTCGTACCAGCATCCGTCGGGGCACATTCTGTCGAATGACCTGGACCCGCGTTCTAGGCACATCCGCTCGACTGCCAGCCACTGGGCGGTTGTAGTCAATCCTATCCTGCGCCAAGTTCCGGCGATTACCAAGATCCCTTCCTTGAGGAGTCAGAAAGTGGACATTGGAGCGACGGTCACCTCGTCTTGCGCCGAATCGAAATATCTTGAATATTTTTCGCAGTGAAACATCATCATCATCATTGTCATCGTCCTCATCGTCATGGCTATGCCTTCTCTTAGGACCGCTGTCGCCTCCCAATTGGATAACTTGAATACTGGAGGAGCCTTGGTCCGTTGTGATGTTCTGACGCTTCAAATAATCCCTGATTTCGTCCGGTAAGTTGGAGTTTCGATCTCTGTCATGATTGTGTCCATTGTCACTTCCCAATTGAATAACTCGAATGCCATCCGCGAGGTTGGAGTTTCGATCTCTGTCATGATTGTCTTCGTTGTCACCTCCCAACTGGATAACTCGAATGCCATCTGGGTACCTCTCCCTATGTTTGTGTTCTGGCTTGGGCTCTGAATCCTGAGACGATGTCAAGAAAAATATCTTTCCGCCACCAGGTAACTCAAAAGCCTGGTTGCCTTGTGCAGCTGTAAAGCTGGCTTGGAGGATCAAAACGAAGCCGAGGTAGGCGACTAACATGATTCTGGATTACTTGCTTAGTTCCCGAGTTCGAATTCAGACTACTTCTTGAATGACCAGCCGCTGGACTTTTTATACTGGGAGTATAGAGATTTATCTAAATTGTTATTAATGGTTCAGTTTTTAGGGTTTTTATGCGTATTAATTACATCTTCCTATAGGTTTCTAAACAAATGCTGGTTAGCTAAACAAAATAGTAGAGACAATTCTAGTCAAAGTTGTGTAACAAATAATTAATGGGATGTATAATATCTATCTGCTCAGTTCTAGGAAGATGCTGAATGTATAAATATAATGAGATTAAAGCAAATGATACTTCAATGGCTTTGTGTAAAACGTATGTCGCTTAAGATATATAATAAGCTTAAATACTGGAAGGTGTAATGATTTATAATTAGTTTAAATAATTAAGGCAGTATTTGTTCTAAAATTCAGCTAATGCCATAGGTTTCTTACAAATCCCATCATCACCTGGAAAGTGAATTCTTTTTGCCATCTGCCGAGCTGTTATAAAAAAGATTTTATCATTTGGACACTCCACATTGTGGATAAGCAGCCAGCTGGCTTTAAGCAATAAAAAAAACTCAAAAAACAACCAAAATGAACCGTTAGACCAGCAAGCTAATCGGTGACGCCGATCTAAGCGAATAAAACCGCGCGACTAGTAACTTCGCGGGGCGTGTTCTGAGCTGATTTTAATAGCCGAATAAATTAGCATGCTAACTTGGCGGACTAACTGCGGTGACTAGACATTTTCTCGGGAGATCTTTTGAAATGCCGGGCAAACTGGGTTAATGTTCAGTGGTTCAATGGTTCGTTACCGTTTTTGGCAATAACTTAGGGGGCGCGATCGCATTTCTTTTTGCGAATAGGACAAGTATAAATAGCGCAGGTGCTGCCATCTGTCAATCAGTTCGAAGCAAACACCTTTCATACCATGAGCACCAAGTTGGTTCTCTGCCTATGCCTGGCGCTCTGCGGAGCCCTGGCGATGGCCCGCCCCCAGGAGGAGACCCTCGGTCAGGAGTCGAGTGTGGAGAGCAGCCAGGAGTTGAACAGCGTTGAGAACGACGCGGAGACCGATCCCTCGACCTGGCGCAAGCTCTTCGGCAGCGATGGCAACCTGGTGGTGACCTTCCCGCAGTCCTCTAGCTCCACCAAGAAGCCCAAAACAACGACGACCACAAAGCCCTACCCGCACTATCCGCACTACCCGCCGCCACCACACGGCTATCCCAGCTACCCGAGCTATCCCTATCCTAGCTACCCCTATCCTCCGTACCCGTTTCCTCCTCCGGGTCATGGACACGGAGATCACGGCGGACATGGAGGCGGACATGGCGGTGGACATGGCGGCGGACATCATCCTCCCACGACGACCACTACTACTACTACTACAACCACCACGAAGAAGCCTCATCCCACTCCTCCCGGACACGGCCACCACACACCTCCCCCTCACTACCCTCATTTCCCGATCTACCCCCCCTACCCACCACCACAGTACTTCCCACCCTACTACCCACTGCCGCCGCCACCCCCACCACCACGACCACCACACCACAATGACTCTGACGAGTCCACCGAAGCGCCGATCAAGCTCTGCAAGAAGTTCTTCGGCCCATCCTGGTGCATCTCGCGGTAGATAGCCTGCCATCCATCTGACACTCATTAAAGGCTCAATATTTATTTATTTATAAAATCAATTTATTAAACAAATAAAAAATTGGCATACAAACACAAGGATTTAATTTTAATCTTAAGATTTATAATGTTCTATATACGTTTTATGGAATTTCTGAAACAATTTGGCATTGCAAGAGGAGTGTTTAGCAGTCTGTTCTATTCGTAAGTTATGAAGGCAAATATTTAAATATATATTTAGCCAAATGTAAAACATTTTCTGCCCAATCTGGAAGTTTAAAGTTTTTATTTTGAAATTTTTTATTTACTTTGTTGACACTTGAAAAAGACAGCTCGAACTTGTCAACCCAAGCTCTGAGATATATTCATTCAGTGTGGTCCCAGAAGACCTGTTCATATTGTTAAAAATTCTTCATAAATTCTCGATTTGCATTAGGCAGCGCCACAGGTGCCCTGGAGATTCGTCTCTAATTGACAGCGACAGCCTCATTAACATGATTGTCGGCCGCGGAATCGGTGTAACCAAATGTTTTGTTTGTCTCCCGTTTAACATTTCCAAAACGCTCGCGGCACACTTAACATATTCAAATTGTATTTGGTGGTTTGGGATGTGGCCATCGGGAGAGATGACTTCACCGCCAGCTGAGGTGGCCGAGCGGCGTGGAGCTCATTATAGAGATAAACTTCGATAAACAATGGCCGATGTCTGTCATCCGGGGGTCGGCTTATTTATCGGGATCTGGCCTGCACGCAGACTTTCTGGCGACACTAATTAAATGTCCGCCCGCCATTACTAAATCAAAACAATTCCCAAACAGGACAAACAACAGCTCCGAGATGCAGATACTCGCACAAAGGCCAGACGACCAGTTAACTATTTTCTATACAACTTAGCTCCGAGCTCCACGCGGCGGCTCGTGTTCCGAAAATCGTAAATTTCGGATGTTGTTAAAAAAGTTTTGGCAGCGGCATAAATCTGCGGCCAAGAGGGCAACAACAGCCACGGCGAAGTCGGTTCACTAACGAGCCAAAATCGTTGACTGGAAATCCTTGAGTACAGCAATAATGCCTATAAATATGCTGGAGGAATTGTCTGAGCCCCTTTGTTGGATTCAATTGAGTCAAAGGCAAAACTTTTCCGAAAACCATGCGAAGGTCAACAGCGCAATTTGTTTTCCTCGATGGGGATAGGGATGTGGTGATCCGATGGCTCAGATCTAGAGTGGAGCAGCCTTAGCTCAAGGTGGGCCGCAATTACCACTGTTTGCGATGCCTCCGAGCGATCCATCCATTCCGGGAATCGAGGGAATCGAAGATGGGTTATGAAGTGCCGCGAAGCCTGATTGTCCAAACAGAGAACACGTAATTACCCAGCATCGCTCTCAGGAGGGGGGCGCAATTACACGCAGATTACCACGTAATTTATGAAATATGCAGTAACGAATAAAGCGCTGTAAAGCACGTATACCCCGGACCCCATAAATATGCCAGCCGGCTTAGCCAGCTGCCCATAAACTATACATTTGCCCGGGCCATCCTACGGCGTCCATTCGCCGTTCAAATGTAAATAGGCCCCCTGCCAGCCTCTTGGCCAACTGGCAATTCCATCTTGACTTTGAGCCTGGCAACCGGCGGAAGTACTTGGAGCAGCGGAAATACAAATGAAGCTGGCCATATCAGTGGAACTTACTTAGCCAACATTTTTATGTCATTTCGCATTGTTAGGACAACTTTTCGGCCAGAGAAAGGAAAGCGTGGCCTGGCCCGCGTGCTTTATGCGCTTAGAGACAGTTATTAAAAATTTGATCTTCCTGGAAGCCCCCTCAGAACGTACTTAAATTGGATGCCTCCCAAAACGGTTAGGGAAAAAAAAGAGCGCCGTCGAAATGAAACAAATTCCCCTTGATTCGTTTGTGTAACGTTTTTGCTGCAACAAATTGCTCGTCAAATTTTGTACATTTCTGTATAGAAGTCGAGTGTGTGTGTGTATGTGTTTCAAATATAATTTGCACTCAACAAATAAATCGCCCGTCCCTCCTTCAGCCAGAACCCTCGTCTCTACTTGGCCATTGTTCGCGACAATAGACGTCTGCGTATGGCTTTTCACTTTAATTGTGTGAAATTATTTTGAAAAAGTGTTTCGCTTTTCATTTTGTTCTGCTCCCTCTTTATATATATATATACATTTTTTTTTTTTTTTGTTAACGATTCGTTTAGCACAAGGCCATATTTATTTGAATGGCAGCCTTTTAATGTCGATTTTTATTGTGCGCTTTATAGACACAAATTGCCTAGACAAATGAGACAGGGAAAAACAATTTATGGATACGCACACTACCCTGAAATATATACATATATATATTCGACGGCGGGAATATTAAATACATTACGTTTGATGGAAGAGCTCTTCGAGTCCTTAGCAAATATAATTTCATACTTATGAATTTCTTTTGCAATTGAGGTTTTAATTAAAAGAAGAATCGCAGATCTCTGTATAGGTAGGTGAACGTTAATTAACATTGATGACCCAGAGGCTCGCTTCCTGACCCCGTCATCCCGGCCAGACGGCATCGTTACCAAATTTTATGTGCTGGCCATCCTTGTGGCCCATTAGGTCTATTTTCCTTGGCCACATTTACGTCAGAAGTGATTGTAATGAGTTTTTGATATTCGCCCAATGGCTGGAACTCCCTTCAGGGCTGACCAGGCCACTCCAGGCGCTTCCTGTTCTTGTCAATTTGAAAATGGCCCCATTTCGGGCCGACTGTCGGAATGTCAGGCTCGGACACAGTTGGCTGTCAAACATAAAAAATGGCAACACAGAAAATATATGTACAGTCCTGCCAGTTGCTGTCGAAGTAATCAAAATGTGGCCAGAGAAATCAAAGCAGCCTAGGATAAATACTGAATTAAATATCAGCAGGATATATATTCAGGCAAATTTAAAGGGCCGTTGAATTCGGATCCCTGCGGGTTTTTCACTTCCTTGGCGCTAAGCGAGGAGTTTAGGGAACACCACGTTTGGGGTTTTGTTTTCGCCGAGGGCTCGCCAACAAAAACAAAAGTCGTCTAAGGCAAAGGCGCCAAAGCGAAAGACACACACACACTAATACGCAGCCAGGCGCTGCACACGCACACATAGACACCCTGAAGGACCTTGGTACCTCGCGGTTTTCCTGTCCTTTCGCTTTCACTTTCGCTGCCCCCTCCACTGGCGCTTCTTTTTTTTAATTTCTTTAAGAGCTAAGCAGAAATGGCGAAATAAGCATAATTTCAGGCGCCATAAAAACAAAGGCAGGAAAAAAATAAATTCACACAATTTGAAAAACGCAAACACTCAACACGCCAGCCAGGCTCTACAGACTACAGCTGCTTAGCTCCGCCGCTCCACATTCAGACCTAGCTCCCTTTCTGCACTGTGAGAAAGTAAAAGAGTTTTAAAGTGTGAAATAAAAGCTAATACTTTAAGCGTTCTTATAGATATTTAAACCAGATGATAGATCTTATTCCTTGATCCTTATGAAGTAAAATCTACAATTAATAACAATTTTCTCACAGTGCCCCTGCTGTTTCTGCAGCTGTTTAATGGCTTCCCCTCTCATAGTGTAGGTGCAAGTACGCGGGTGTGTGTGTGGCCAACATTCTTGGTTTTCCTCCTAGTGTTGGATGAGGATGAATTAAAAAAATGTTTACGACTCGACCGCTTGATTTTCAGCACATTGGTAAAAATAGCCGGGGCCAAGGAAAAGCTGGAAAACAAAAACACAGAGCGTGGAGGAGACCATAAACCGAAAGAATGTGCAGAAGCACACCTCCCCATTAGCAGCCGCTGCCCTTCATCCACACTCGCATTCCCATCCTCGTCCTTGTCCACCGAACCTGCTGTGGCCATTACACAGCTGAACCGAAACCAGACCAAACCGAAGCGAATGTGTAAGTGTTTGTGGTGACGGTTTTTGGGTTACGCTTAAATTTCACCCACAAAGTGGATAGCGGAGTGACCGAGGTGGAAATTTATTGAGTTGGCCAGGCATAGATCTCACTTTCGAGTCTGTAAACTTCAACGAAAGTAATACTTAAAAATATTTATTCAATTGATTTATTAAGTGTAAGGAGATATATATTCCTGATATAACCATTAACTGATATTCATAATTGAAAAAATACCACGCTCTCATTACCTTTTCCAAAGACCTCAAGCATTCTCTCCACAACAAGGACTCCCTCTTGAGTTCCCTCAGAATTTCTCTGTTTTATGGCCATCTTATAATTTGTAGAGACTCATCAGCGAAGGCAACTCAGAGTCAGCTTGTGGTAATTTTTATATCTCTCCAGCTTACTCCTCCCTTTTTTGATTCGTTGTATTTTTTGGTTGGCCCCAAAGTTTTAATTATTTCATCGGCGCTTGAGGGCGCCCCACCGAATGGTCAGCATGTGCGGTAAATGAGGCTAGAATTTCCAGCTAGGAAAACAATTCAATAATTGGCAATCGTACGGCAGGCAGTCGGAGAGATATAGAATGGAGAGGAGGCTCAGGATAAGCCCGAAAATTAATATTGAGTAACTTCGATGGCTGCCACGCGAACTCGATAAACAGGCTAATTAGTTTCTGCTCTTCGCCAATGAGATTGTAATTAGCGGTCAGCTGAACTACGGCCCGACTGGGCTCGGACTCGTTACCGGAATGAATAAATTGTTGCAGTGCCGCCAACGGCAGCATTCTGAGGTAAGTACGCTTAACGAAAGTACCCGCAACCAATTAACGGTCACACAACCCCAGCGAATGGCCAAAGCGTGTTGCAATTGCAGTTTAATTGAGCGCACGGCCGTCGGTATAGTCGGTTGAGGGAGGGTCCTTTGGCAGGGACATACAAAATTCGTCTCGATAAATTTCAGGACACCACCCCTGGCATTTGACAAATTATTAGCGGGTTTTTGCGTGGACGGGCGAGCGTGCGGCTTTGGCTTAAATTTATGCGCCAGCCCGCCTTACAGGTAACTGCTCTTCAGTCTATTAAATCAGTTGTGGAAAAGAACTGAACGAATTATTTATGGCACGCATTTAGGCAGTGATAAAATATGATAAATGCCCAGGGAGGTTGCCAAGATCCTGGCACTAGGCCCTAGGATGCACCATCTCCCCGCCATTATCTGGGCCCCTCAGCTGCCTCTGCCACATGCATAATTTAAGACAAATTGACTATAAATCAGACACCCGAACATTTTCGGCTGCCTCAGCCACCTTAACGAGTGGGGGGAAGGGCCCTTCACAGAAAAATTTGGAGTACCAGCGACAGATTCGACATCGGCCTGCGAGCGTGTGCTGCACACCTGGACACAGGTGCCACAACAGCGACACATCTGAGGCGGGCGAGGCAGGGGAGCTGGGAACCGCATGGCCCATTGTGATGCCGCAAAACAAGCGCCAGGCAGCCACATAACGGCAGCAAACCAACAATTTATTTTAAAATGTTTTTATAATTGCGATACCCTAGGCTAAAAGCCGACCCCAACGATTTTCAGAAGGCGAGAAAAATCTGAATATGGGAGAAGGCAATTTGTTGTGTTAAATAATTAATATTAAAGATAAAAAGTGAAATAAATACTATGATAAATTAAAATATTGTCAAATTAATACATTATTATATCGCAATTAAAATATGACCTATATTTGGCATTCTTCATTAAAGAATAATTAGCAAGATGCCTTTTTATGGCATTGCTATATTCACTCTTTATCTGCTTGGAACTTAGACTATCAGTGTCTTCAACTGATTAAATATAAACAAATAATAGGTGAAGTGCAGTGAAGATCAGATCAGATCACAGATCTTTCTAGAAATAATAAACTGCCTTACTCATGCATGGTTGGCACTTTATCAATGTTTTTTTTTTTATGAGTAATTGATTAATTAATTGATTAATTGACCTACGTCACTAGTTTTAACGCCCACAAAAACCTATCAGAGTGTCTAGTATAGTTCGCACGTTAATAAAACTGTTTCGTCATACAAAGTTTTCTCTTTCTAAAAATAAAAGACCCCCAATTTCAGCCAGTAATCATGAATGTTTACTACGATTGTGGCATGCCAATCAACTATTGATATAATAGACATTTCCAGACTTGTATTTAAATTTTTTATATTTATGATATATAATATCACACAAAAATTGGCTAAACTCTAGGAAGGCTCTGGTAACGAACCTAGACAGACTTTAAAAGTCCTTTTTTATCGAAAAACGGCAAAAGCACCTTCATGGCATTGGCATAATACGGATTTATGAAGCTCTTGTAACGCTGGGCATCAGCCTCGGGACCTGGGGCCAACATCATTTTCATATTGGCATCCTTGTCGGTGGGCATTAGGATGGCCAACATCAAACCCATGGCGTTGAGCGGTCCTAAAGCGAAATAATTGAAGGTCAGGCTTAGAAAGAGTTCATTCAAGGAAAATTAATATTAAAAGTTGGATATTAGTAAAATTTTCAATTAAAATATATCAGTTTAACGGCTTAATTATCGATTTTAAATCTTTATATATACCTCCTTTTCATATACAAGTAGTTGCCATTAAACTCACCAAAGAATCCGTACTTTAGCATCATGATATGGGTATCTCGCAGGGATGGAATGGGCTTCGAGTACTTCAGGAGCTTGAGGCACTCGACCAAGCGTTCGTGATAGATCTGAATAAAGTGATCGAACTCTTTGACCTTAATGTCCAGCGCGGCGGATGTGGTGATCAAATACCAAAGGTCCTGGGCCGGAGTGCCCCACTTGCCCATCTGCAAGTCCACAAAGATGGTCCTGTCGATTTCGCCGTTCTCCTTGTAGGTGAACATGATGTTGTTGGACCAGCAGTCGCCATGATTCAGCACATTGAACTCGCTCTCGTCCACCTGGTTAAGTTTTAGGGCTTCCTCGAACACCTCCTGTGGGCTCCACACTTTGGCTATGTACTTGTCGACGTGCTCCATTCCCCACTCCCTCATCGCCTTAAAGAGCTGCACTTGACGCATCTCGTTCAGCTTCTCAAAGAGATCGCGGCTCTGCTCATTGTACATGGACATGGAGTACATCTGGTCAAAAGGTCCGTTGATCTCTCTGACCACAGCAGAGGCGGCATGGAGCTCGGCCAGTTTCTGGAGCACTCGTCTCATATGCGCCATATCTAAGCCCTTGAGACGATCGGCGTTTTTGAAGTTCTGACGACTTAGGTCCTCAAAGACCAGTGTTATAAGCTCAGCGGTGGACTCCACATGAAGACACCTGGGTGCCAGCTCAACGTCCAAGCCCGCCTCCTTGTAGAGCTTCGCGTATTGCGGTATATGCACCTCGTACATCTTCTTTTCTTTGGGAAACAGGCTCATGCCAGCAACCACATCCGCTCCACTGTCCGCCTCCAGCACGGTCTTTAGGATGTACGAGACTTTCTTTTCGCTGCCATCTAATTATAATATTTAAATAATAATAAATAAGAAATATTCGAATATTGCTAATATATTAAGATACCTTTTAGCAATACATCCACAACAACCCTGATCATAATGGAGGTGTAGTTCTCCCCGGGCGCTGTGGCCGCAATTGGAAAGAACTTGACGATTTTGTCAAAATTCGGAACATCCTTTTCGAGAATCGGCAGGAAGTAGTCCTCGTTGACCCACTTGGGGATGTGCAAATACTCGTTGGGATTTACGGGCTTTTCCGAGCTGCTGTTCGGCGACATTCTGAGTCAGCTGCAATCAGAAAAGTCTATTAATTGTCAGAGAGGGGAAACCATGAACGATCCAAGATCGAAGCAAGATTAAAATTTTGCAAGTTTTTTTATTGTCAAGTCATCTTGATAAAGCACATTCTCATCACATCACAGCCATTTCGTTTAAATAAGATTCCACTTAATATATTCCGAAATTTAGGTAGATTTTAAGCGATTTTCAGCGTGCAACATAAGATGCAATTCTCCCACAAATCGGGGTTTCCTTCAATTGTTATTTATTACTGACCGACTTTTGAAAGATAACTAATTTCAATGAAGATAATCTTGGGTAGCGAACAGTGCCGTAGTGTGTCTGGCGATTTCTACCGACAAACAAATACTGAGCATTCCGCTGGAATCCCATTCATTTTTATACCCAAAGGCGGAGCGCGCGACAAGTGAAATTGTTGTTGTGCTGTTATCTGATAAACGGGGTTAAGTCTAGGCGGCATAAAAATCGGTGATGGGGGGGAGGAACGGAACTAAATTGTCGCAGAACAAAGTTTAACAATGAAAACGCATATTCGCTTCCTTTATCTCACTTCGGTGACCCCTTCGAAGCTATATTCATAATTGTGTGCAGAGAAGGCAGATTTTCGTTATCATAAGTGATGTGTAGGTAAGTGTTTTTTTTTTTTTTTTTTTGTTTAATAAGTGATAAAGAACGTTGGAAAAAAACAGAATGACTGCCAGAAGTTGTACGAGCTGTAAGTTCACACCTTCAGACCAAAGTCTGTGCTCTTATTATATTTTTAGCATTTTAGATAAAGATTTGCCAAAGATCTTTACATAGTTAACCAAGTTTATTGATTTTATTAATATTGTTATTTCACGTCTTCATTATTTTAAATAAATAGTAAGTACATTATATTATAAGAAAGTCATACAAAAAGATTTCTTAGGGCAAAATAAAACCCAAAAAGGGAACCCAGGTTTCGTCGTGGAAAATCTATTGCGAAACCAATGTTTCGGCTTCTGGCTAAATAACAAATACATCGTATTTACTTGAATTGATCGATAACAACGATGCAGCCGCTTTTGCACAATTTAGATTTATTTTACTGATTTTGATTGCCCATTGCTGGTTTTATAGTTTTGTGTATTCCACACCTTGTTTACGTTTTTGTTTATAATTGCCGTACAAAAGAACAAAAAAAAAAAAAAAAAAAACAAACGACATATAAATCTGCCGGAGAATACGAGGAAAAATGATTTTTTAGAGCGGGGCACGTGCTTGTCAGCTATTCCCCAGGAATCCCCGTTGGGGCAACCCCCACATCCGGCCAGGTGCTGCAGCTGCTGTCCCCTGCACGCAATTAATCACCTGGCTGGCGACCCTAGCGAATGGAAAACGCTGTCCCGAAATTCAATTTCCCAGCCAAAACAGGATCGCTTTTCCCTTATGCTAAAGGCACCGTGGGGGAAATATCGAGATTTTTTAGATTATTTTTTAAGATGAGCGAAAGTTGATCTCCAGTAATATTTAGTTAAAGGATATTATAAATGGAAATTAAACACTACTATAAGTGGGTCATTGAAAAGAGTTATAATAAACCTTACTTCCTATAGTTGAATCTCGGGAAATCCATATCATATACTTTCATTTTTTGGTAGCTCTTTATTTTTAGGTATATTCAAATGTGAACCAGGTAATTAACTACTCGTTTCCTGAATATATAAGAACATTTTCCCAAATAAAACAAATATAAACACAAAATATTCCACCGTCCAGGGAGCTGCATTCGAGACGAGGGCTATCAGCTCGGCTCGTTTGCCTTTCAGAATCTGCAAATGTCTAAAGCCGCTAAATATGAGCGCAGTTCCTCCAGCTCCTCCAGCTCCTCGCTCCTCGCGCACTCGAGTGGCTGAAGCACCTTTTAGACAGCAGCCAGGCACTTAATTTTGCGCACTTTTTAGCAGTTGCCGGTCGGGCCAAAAGCGGAATCCCAGCCCAGAGCCAGAGACCCAGGCCAAGCCAAGAAGCTGGCGCGTCAGTCAAAGTGCAAGTGGCACTTGTTGCCACTCCAAGCGTGCGGCACAAAACGGAAGCCAGCGTTCTTCTACGGAATTTTCCGCACCGCCCTGAGCCTCTCATTCTTCTGCCTCGTCACTGGAAAACTAACCCTAATTGCATCTACGTTGCTTGGCCAACATTCATTCATTTATGGAGCGTAGAAAAACATAGGGCAAAATGTATTTTCGGTTTTCCCCCAGGTAAATTTCGCTCACACACAGATACTGTAAATAACAAACATCTCATGGTGCCCCGGCAATTATTTGCCCAAAAAAACATGCAAACGGATTTTCCAGAAATCGTATGAGAATTTTGCTGACAGGTCAAGGGGGGAGCGGTGAAAGAGCTCGAGACACTTGGCTGAAGTCCGGTTACTCTACAAATTAAAAGTTCTGGTCCGGCTGCGGCTCCCCAAAGAAACTATAAATTCACAGAGAGAAAGTTTACAGAGAACGAAAATTGTGGGGAAAAAAGGGAATAAAAGTCCTGATTTAAGAACAAATAGCGCTTAGAGTTAACTTTAGAATATAATATATATTAGTGATGGGTTTTTAGCCTGCATTTGTAAAGCTAAAAAGTAAAAGCTACCACATTTCTCTCAGTAGTTAAATACATTTAACTAGAATTTCTGATGGCCACAAAACCCATGGCAATTTGGTTTTGTCCTTGAGTCTCCCCAAACACACTCACACACACACACACACTCGTGCGGTATCGATGAAGGACATGGAGAGCCATATGAAGTTCGTAGGCCTGCTGCCTCGCCCCTATGCTGCATTGTGTGCAAGGATGTCCATGCAAGCCTGTGTCTGTGTGCGCCATTTCCCAGGGGAAATTTATGTAAATAAAATAACAAATAAAATTTACAATTTTACAATCATGTGCACGATACTCGGTCTGCATTCGGCGAGTCCCTCTTTCATTCATTCATTCATTCAGTTGATTTCGTTTCGAATTCAAGCATTGCACAGCCCACTTCCGCGTCCTTTGTATTCCGTGTGTGAGTATGTCTCAATGGGTTTATTTTCTCGAAGAAAAGCGCGGAAAATCTTCCGTCAAGGCCGGGCACTCCATTCTGGCCACTTGTCAATATCATTAAGTGTGTAGGGGACTGGCAGTGCCGTCTAGACGGTGACCTTAGAACTCGGGGAACAATAGTTATGCAATCGGTTTGATGGGCCCGAAGAACAAACTTTAATTGCTTCGAGGCAGGAAAAGTTTTTTAATCATGATTTTGCGCATTTTACAGATGTGCGAGCTTGGGTATTTTTAGGTAGCAGCCACACACAGCACACACATGAGCCCAAGGACTAGAGGAATTTTCACACTCAACTAGATGTGTAATAAGCACAATCCCCTCTAATGCCCACCCACCCGCACCGTCGAAATGGATTAGAAACAACTTTGTCTGCGCCAGAAAGTATGCAAATTTATTAAAATTGAGCATTCAATTTATTTGCAAATGGCTTGCCATATATATTCATCCGAACGAACAGCTTTTGCCTTGTTTTCCGTTATCCGTTCTCAGGACTTTGCTTTTTTACCACACAACCCCCCCATATATGTACATATGTGTGCTGGCAGCGGGCGGAAAAGTTTAAGGATAACTGAAATGTACGCACGAAGGCGCCAACATCTATTAAGCTCCAATGGAGAATATAATACATTATACATATCCCATATACACGCACACATTCGTGCACAACTCGTGTGTGTGTGTGTGTTGCCCGCACAACACAATCAATAATTATTTCCATATCATTAGATGCCAGATCGCAAAATGAAATGCAAGAGCAAAATGTATGAGCAAAACAAAAAGTCGTAGATTCCGCTTCTATATTGGTTTATGAATCACCGACCGGGGCTGAGTGCCTGCCTTCCAGCAAAGTTGAAATTTTCTATTTTTCTTCTTGTTGGTTCCGCCAGCTGCTTCTACATTCCGGCCAAGAAAGCTAAAAACAATCACGGGAATTTGTTAGCCAAAATTGTTTCTATTAATTTAACAGGAAGCGTTTTGTGAAACAACCTGCGTGGGTCGCTCGAGAATTGTTTTCCTTTCCACCGGGTTCTGCTGCTCTCCTGGTTCCTCGGTCTAGACTAATGCCCCACACACATGTGTGTGTGTGTGTGTGTGTGTGTTTGGCACCATCAAAGTTGAAATTTAAATGAACCGACAAAATTAAGTTCATTTCCAATTAAGGCAAATGCAGCAAGGCGACCAAAAAGAAAGCCCATAAATAAAAAAAGAGAGGAGAATGTTGCAAGGGAGTCGCGACTACTCCATACTGTGAGGTTACAAAATTAACAAAAAAAAACGAAATTTTAATATATTTTTAAGTTGAAAATGAATTTATAGTTTAATCAAGTATTTTGTGAACATTTTAAGTAGGATAATTTGGGTTTATCAATAGGTCATTTTGTAGTAAAGTTGTGATTAACCCATTACTAAGTTACAACCAATAAAATATTTATTTTAAATATAATAAAAATGTTTTTCAAATACTTAATTAAAAATCAAAAAATAAACTCTAAAAACCATACACCTTTCATCTCTAAAATACCCCTTAAAAAGAAACAAAAAGAACGCTGGAAAAGCCATAAAAACAAGTGGGGAAAACACGTGGCAACTGCCAGCGAGAAAAACAACCTACGAAAAGGTGAAAATTTTCTGATTGCCCGTGAGTGCTTGTGTGTGTGTATGTGTGTTGAGTCTCTTGAGGCGACAAATATGCACAAGAGCACACACACAAACACACATGTCGACACATTAAAGCTGATTTTGCAGCTGATTAAAAATGAATGGCAAGCACATATACACACAACACTGCGTATACGCAATGTAATACATTATTCAATGGAAGGCCTTGCAATGGTCGCCTTGGATAAATTGCAATTAGAACAATGCGCATCATCTAGCAGCAAACACTTGAACAATTCAATTATTAATAAACGAGCCCCTTGTTGTTGTTGTTGTTGTTGCTTGCCAAGGGGCAGTGTCCTTTAACCCCAATTAATCAAGTTTGATTTATGGCGGGGCTGTAAGGTGCAGCAAACGTTTGGCTCCCCGCCAGTCAGCCAGGCACGTTTAATTGGGCCAGGCCAAGAGAGCCATTCGGTTAAAGCGCAACAAAAAATAAGAGGAATGGCCACAAAAAGGCAAACAGAAACAGCCAGCAATTGCACTCTGCTCTCCAACTCGATTAAGGATCATTGGCAGCAGGCAGCAGGCACCGGGAAACAAGCCACTCGCAAAGGTAGAAGAATAATTGTATGTATAAATAATTGATGGCAATAAACGGAACGAAGGAAAAGAGACCGCAAATGAGAGCCATCGAGTGTCGATGTGGCAATTGTTTCGCATTTGCTTTAATGCCCCGCACAAAGGGACCTATTAAGGGAATAAAACAGTGGGGGGTGCATCCATCCAAGAGGTCCGCTCCAAAATAGTTGGATGGCCTCCTTCGACCAGTCTGGCAGGAGGATAAACAATGCATTGATCCCCGTTTGCTTTAATTGACAACATCGTTTGCAGCTCGTATACGTAATCATTTATGCATGTGCAGCTTTTCTGCTGTAATTACATTGTAAATTTACGTCCCAAAATCCAAGCTCTGACTGGCGGGAAAGAGAGTGCGATTCACGACAGTGGTGTTCCTCAAAGGGGGTTTGTTAAGAAGATATTGAATTTTTAAGTTTTGATGTTCTAAAGATAGCAGATTAAACTATGTTTTAGACTTTGTAATTTATCAGCTCAAAATAATGTGTAAGTATATGTTGTACATCCTGACTTCGTTAAAATATCCTTGGCACGCCACTGATTTATACATCACCCCGCCAGTGGAAACAAAGAGGCAGTCCTCCCCAACTTCACGCAACTCCACTTGACTCGCTTGTAAGAAGCTGTTGGCAACATGCTTGTAAAACTGTTAACACACCGAGGCAATAACAAAAGCCGGGGGGCAAGACTCACACAGACCCACACAAAGACAACCGCCCTTCCGGGTTATGGCGAGTGGGCGTGGCCGTGTCATTAGAGGCGCTCAATCTCAGTGGCCTGTTTGCTCACGAGACGCAACACAAACACTCTGATTCAATTTCACTCAAGCAACTGTGCAACTGCAACTTTCCCACCCATCCTCCTTCCTGGCTGCCACTTTACCAAACCACTGGCAGCGCGGAAAAAGTTTCGGGTGGCACTAATGCAAAATTTAAGAGAGAGCATAAAATGCCACGGAACGGCACGCACAAGTTAACAATCATTTAATTTCCATGTTTCAAATAACAATTTCGCGCGGCGCAAACTTTTGCCTGCCTGATAAACTGCCATTGCCGCAGACTTCTAATTACGAATGCAGAATAATGGCTATGGACTTGGTGGTTCGAACTGGTGCAGGACCCCACCACCATTCATGCTCGTTCAGAAATGCTTTCAGCAGCAAACTTAACCGGCGAAATAGTTGTGCAGTTATTCAATAGGCTCATTGTTCGGCTAAAGCACAAATGATCCGAAAGCCAAATTCAAAAAGGAGGAGGTTCTTTTGCCAAAAATTTGCTAAAAGTACGGATGAAATATTTTTGCTGGCGAAATAGTTGCACAAAGAGGAGCGCATTCTCTGCGAATATTCGATATGAACAATTAGTAATTTTCAATTTTTTTGAAGAACCAGAAAGTTAAGCTTGGTATTTGAAAGAGTTTATAATTTTTATATACTTTAGTTGCTAAATATTCTTTAAAACCCAAAGTTAAGTAATTGAAATTGTTCTTTATTCTAATCTATCATTATAAAAGAGTTTTCCGCTTGCAACTTTTGTTTTTCAAGTGAGTTTTTTAGAATAAATAGTACAGGAAGTATAAATATTTATATTTTTAAAGATCTAATTTAATTTCAGCCTGATATACCCTCTCTGTCAGATATATTACATGAACAATCCCCAGTAAAATGTTATCCGTCTCCATGTAATTGCATTGAATACCCAGTCAGCACTTTATTTACTCAGCTCACCCGCCCAGTTCATTATGGGTTTCGATGCGAATTTCCATTGCCTGTGCACTATTTTTATTTGGTCGATGGCCGGATGGGCGGTGCGGTGCATTCATTTCATTTTGATGTGGCCAGGAGGAGGAGGAGGAGTACCATACAAATGCTCACTGGCATAATGAGTCCGTCCAGTGGCAAATGCAGCGACTTTGACATGGCCAGTGAGATGTATCTACATTCTAATTGGTTACACTTGCATGATGAATAGTTCGAGTGAACAACGCACTCACATATTGCACTGTTATATATTTTGGATGGGAATATATGAAATCATATATCGCAGGCCCATCAATTAGGGGGCAAGAAATTCGAATACGCTTCCTCATTATTATTATTATTATTATGGGAATGGTTATGGGGCCATAAGCGGAACATGCTACACACATCCGAATGGATGTTGGTTCATTGGATTGCCTCAACCTTGGCGTTCGGTATTTGAATTTAGTAACTGATACGAACATCGCAACAATGGCCGCATATCCCGGGTCCGGCATTAGCAACAGGGCCCGAAAGAAAGCCATTACGGGGAATCGCTTCTTGGCGAAATTGCCACAATAAATGCTAAAATGTGATTGTGCTTTAATAGTGCCCGCTTTCCACTTTGACTCTGGCCATATTCTATATGCTCTATGCCATTGGAACATTTATGGGAATGTGCGGGGTGCTCTGGGCTCCACATGTGCCTGCACTAGACAGCACGTGCCAGACCAAGAAAAAAGGTTTCGTCCTGGCTAAAAAACTTGTCTGAGTCCTTTGAGTTTGGCTTGTCACTGACCGAATTGCCGGCGCCTACTTGGCCAACTCTTCTCCGCATTTGGTCGCCTTAAAGTGTTTTTTTTTTGTGTGTATGTGTGTTTGTGTGCCAGAGGAATGCGTATGCAACTTTAATAGACTTTCTGTCCGAAGGAATTTGAGGCCATATGCAGCATTGCCTGATCCCGGGACAGCTGTCCTTCAGCGTTAGCTTTGACAGTGAGGTTTGTCCTGGCAAGTACGAGAGGGAAATACATATGTATTTAAATACACAGACGATGTGGTTTGAGTCAAGATCAAGCCAAGTGAACTAATGGCAGAGGAAACGTATTTTAAAGGCTTTGCTACTTGGAAGTTAACACAGAGCAAATATTTGCGAAAATTAAATCCGGATTATACCTGTTTCGAAAGTAGTTTTTTTCGTTTTTAAATTTTGATTTTCATCAAAGTATTTAGTCTTGTTTTTATAAAAAATTAAAAGTTTAATGAAGAAAGAGCATCCTGTGTTTGCTTCGCTTTCAGTGCTCCACTTATTACCACTTCGTTTCAATCCTGACTTCCTCGAAGCGTCTGTCTCTGTATGAATGTCGGCTGTCAATAACCATTGTGGTGCTCATACATTGCTCTTGTCTAGCAAATTGGTTCAGTGGATTAGTGGTGCGGGTGTGTTTATGTATATCTGTCGTTTCATGTGCTTGTCAGTGTGTGAGTGTGGCTGTCATTGTGTTGGGACATGACTCTGACAGCGCCACAAAATGGCGATCCACTCGCACCCGCACTCTCGGTCTCGCCTTCAATCCTGAGAGCTCAGTATCTGCTCCGAGGGTTTCCCGTTCATTCTTTTAAGTGGCAGGCCAAAAAAGGAAATAATTGGGCAAGCCACTGGACGACTCCCCCCGAAAAGCCGCATCTTTCAAACTCTATCAAAATCTCGCTTGTGTGCACAATGAATCAAGCTGACTTTGGCTTTAAAGGGCTTTCCTTTCCTTTACTTTCACCGAAATGAAAACGAAACGAAGTGGAGCGGAGCGAGCACGCTCCATTCCATCTGCACAATTCACACACAGCCGTGTTAATCCGCACTAATTTGTTGGCCATAATTCACTGGCCCGGCCGAAACCAAAACCGAAAGCCAAATCACCACGGGCTGAGCCATTTTCAAGTTGGCCCTCATACCCTTGGGCTAGTTTGCCATTTGCAGGGTGATGGATATCAGGGAAATTATCCTTTTTAATTGACAGCTGTTATGTGGATTTGGCCAGCCTCAGCATTAAACCCTGATTACGCGCTAAATTTATTTTTTGGCCCACCAACAGTTCCAGCACCAATAAAGTATAGCCCGGATACAGGCCTGGGCAGGGGACTTTTATTGCCGTAACTTCTTGTTCTTGAATTTGGTTTCCAGCCTACGACGACGACGACGACTCGGAATATCCTTCGAAGCGCATTAGGCTGGCCATTCCTTTGGTTCTCCCTTTTCGCAGGCGATACTATCGCCGGCATAATGAAGGACCTCCCCCCGAGAGCACCGCATAAATAAGGCACGAATAACCGAATAACCGAATAGCCGATGCCGGAACGAAAGAGTGGGCTTTAGGGGGATATGGCGAGGAAGGACAACAATGGAGACAGCGCTGGGGATAACTAAGCCGGGCGGCCTTACGTGCGCAGGATTTAATCGATGGACTTAGTTTATTGTTTTCAAATTGAAATTGCAAATTCAAAGCGCAACCCCCGCGACACTTGCCGCCCCCAATAAATTTTGGAGCCTGTCCCCAGGAACTGAATTTCTTCTCATAAATATTTCGCATTCCCTTGTCCCTTCCGCTCTCTCTCTCTCTCTTGGTTATTAAATTCTGCAAAATTGAAGTTTGAAATTGTAACCTTTTAATAAGAAGGAAAGAACAACAGCACACGATGTAATTCAAATCGAATTGCAGAGCCCGAGTCTGGGCCTGATTCTGCTTTATGGCATCCCTGCCTCTTTCAGGCAACATCTTTCCATTGCTTTCCTATTTTTTTTTTTGGCCCTCTGGCACACCTTTTACTTTTATGGCAAAACAAGAAACTTTGCTGCCTCACCGAAAATATTTTTGGCACAAATTTCGAATGTTGCATAAAAACTTTGGCTATTAAATGAAAATAGAAATTGCCTGCCTGTAAAGTCAACTTTTTGGGAGGATTCATTTAGTAACAACATGTTGTTAGTGGAAGCTATGCTCTAAATAACCGAACTACACAGCAGCAACTTCACAGAAGTTTCTTGGCTTTTTGGGAGTGAAGTTGACTGACCTGATACGAATGTTGTAGACTTAGCAACAGCAGCCAAGTGTGAAATAGAATCACACAAAATGTAGCTAAGGTCACTTACAGCTGTATAATTGTATATATTTATACATATATATAAACTCTAAAATATGGAGCCCAAAATTAATATATTAAACTGAGATATCCTTGGAGCTACTTTCCTGATTTCAGGCCACATCAATCGGTGTGGTATTTAACCATATTTATGGGCCTGTGCTCAATGATTTGGCCCTGATAGCACAAGTCTTGGCTAATAAATGTTGCGATTACCATTTGTCTTGTTTCAGTTTCATAGATTTCCAAGTACACAAAATATTTGTCGCTTGACAGCAACGAAAGGATATGCCCGTGCGAGCGTGCATAATAATTTATGGCCAAGTGATATTTCAATTTGCCAAAATATATGTGACTACATTAATTTTGCTTTGTTTCTGATTGCAACTTTGTATTCAATTATCGCAGATGGGAAACCGAACTGAAGAGAAAATTTCCCTGTCCACCGGACCTCTGCTCGCTCTCTGCAGCTGCGCAACTGGCCAGGATGCGACTCTTACTTGGCCACGGACAAATGAGCTTAACTAATTTCAATGCACATTTATTACCTGCCTCGGGGTAATTACAAATACCAAGGGTGTCGTTGGGTTCCGTGCTAGCAGTGTCCTTGAAAGTCCGCACCTCCAAAGTCCAGAACAGCCTTCCTACCGAAAAAAACAAAAAAGTTAAGAAAACTTTTCCATTTTTCTATCAATTTCTGCAGGTAGGTGTTAACGGGCAGGGAAAGGGCTGTGTGTGTGCGCCGCCTCAGGGCTACACATGGGCGATGAAAGTTTGCCACAAAAAGAGCTGGATTTTCTGCCAAATCGAACCCGGCTCGCCTCGAAGGCTCCGCCTGGTGACAGACTTAACAAGCACACGCACTGGTGACCACGACACCTTCCATGCCCTGGCTACGTGCACAAAATTAAGAGCTTAGTGCGACATGACCTTAAGTGTCAATTCATTGAAAATTTATAATTCGCCAGTCGACCATGAGTCTTGTGTGGAAGTTCTGCCTTTCACAGCAGAGGGAACCTTCAAATAATTTAAAGCTGAAGCTGAAATTAATTAACTAAGTTTGGCCATAGGTTTTAGTTTCTTTAGATTATATTGAACCAATTTTGGGTTTAAAATATAAAAGACTTTGCTAGAGGGCTTGTATTTGAAAACAAAGCAGCTTGCTTAATAATAATCAAATGATTTTCATAATTTAAGCCTAAAGGGTTAGGCTTAATTGTTTAAAATTCATGGTTAAACTCTTCAGCAAAAGAGATGATATTGAATATACTTTCAAGAGATGTTTCCTTCGGTTTGCCTCAATTTTAAATATTTACAAAAATAGGTTGAATTATTCTGAATCGAATACTACAAATATCTAATTTAATGACTTTGATTTGGTGTAATTAGGATATCTTTTTTAGGCGCTATCATATCTTATTATCTATTTAATTTCATTCTTATTTTATTTTGTTTTCAGTAGTACATTTTATTCTTCTCAGTGTGTTGTGCAGTCCTTTAACTTTTCACCTCTTCATCTTAAGACTTCATGACTTTTACTAGCTTATTTCTGTGGCTTTTACTCAATTATGCTTGTCCTTCTTCAATCTCTGGCCTATTTAATGTGATTTAGCTCACAATTAGATTTATTTCAAGCTTTGTGTTGTGCACATTATTAGTCTGTGTACAAGTCAAAATCAATCAAAGGAAAACGGAAATGTTTAACATGTCAAACAGCTCATGATTTTCCCGAAACATTTGTCACATCCTTGTGGAGCCTTGGATGAGTACAGAAAATTACCCTGTGCGAATAAAAGAGCCGGGTAAATATTTTATTCCAAATACTTCTACTCAAGCACTATTCGGCGTCTATCTGCTCCTTTGCATCTCGGATCGACTGGCACGCCCACAAAACTACACCTGATGCAAGCCTCCCCTCAACTATGCATCGCAGCACACGGACAAAGGCACAGGAATCGCGGGGGGAGCGGGTGGAGGTCCTGAAAAGCCGAGAAAAATGGTGAAAAATTCAACCTGCCTGCAGAGGGCGACGTTTTGCGGCATCCTCAGCATCTTCCTTGCCGTGCGGCCTGTGCCTGGTGGCTTTCCAATGCAACTTATGCAAATTTATTGGAAAATACTTCGTTATTTTTTTTCTCAGTTCTTTTCTCGCTTCGCTTTGCCGCAGAGAGAAAGAGTGAGTGGAGGCGTTTCTCTTTTTGCGGCATAACTTTGAATACCCTTTTTGTCGAAGAAAAGCTGGGTTACTTTGATTGGTAAATGTTGGAAAATGATGCAGGTTTAAGCCAAGAACTGTGACTAATATCTCTTGAGAATTTTTGTGTTTTCTGTACTTAACTATTCAATATATTTATTACAATTCGGTAATAAGACTATTATTTAAACAATATATTATGTGTCCATAAAGATAGGCTTCAAGGCGATTGCCATTAAATTCTTTAAGGGAATTTATTCTTCGACAACCGAAGCTCAGACCCTTTCAATAAATTTTTTTCTCCCTCCGCCATTCTGCATTTTATTTATACATATCTGACGTCTTTTGCAGTTCGTCTTCAATTTTATTGTGGGGAACCGAATTGTGGGCGTTTTACATTTATTTTCCATTTGGAATGCAAGTTATTTCGCTGCGCAAGACAAAGGCCGATGTCTTTGGCTTTTCCCACTGCAATCACCAAAAAAAATAGAGGGAAAAACTAAGGTGGAAAAGTGGGCGTAAGCAGGCGGCTTTCCCTTTGACTTTCTGGCTGCAACTGCAACGGCAAACGCATCTGCATGCGAATCGGGACTCTAAGCCAGCAAAGGGCAATTAATCAAGCTGATCCGGGGATTGCGGAGCAGCTCCAGCTCCTCATTTGCTCGGTTCATTGTTCAGAGCTGTGCCATCATTAATTCGTTGGCCAATTGTTTGCTCTGGCTGCTCTGGCTGCTCTGGCCCCCCCAGTATCCACCGCAGAAGTGTTTACAACATTTTGCCTTTGTCATCCTGGCCATTTTCCGCACGACAGCACAAACTATTTGTGCGACATTTTTATTTCACTTTCTAATATGAATTGTTCCGCCCCTAAGCCCCTTAAGCGGATGAGACAGAAGTGGAGTGCCTGGACTCGGATTTGGATTCGTATTCGTATTCGCCGGGTGTTCAACGTAATTAATTATAACGGAATTCATTTATTTTCCTCTATGCAGCATCTTAGAAATACCGTCAACAATTTCCCGTCGCACTTGCAACGTGTAGATGTTGCTAATTAATGAGGAGATTTCTTAGGAATTATCTGATAAACATTCACGAGTGGAGAACTTAATCAAACTCGAGTTGGGTTCGATTTGAAAAAGTTTGAAAAGCAAGCTGTCAAAGGTGTTACAGAAGTATAAGAAATAAATAATAAAGTTCAGCGATAAATATATAATAATACAAAATATTTCACTTGTTAGTATAATATTTAACCCGTAAGTCATGTTCCAAATTAAGTTTCATCTTAATATAATAATCAAGAAATTTGAAATTACCTAGGCATGTAGTTGGCCACTTTAGGGGTTCCCAACAAATTTGCCTGGCAGATGAATCTGCAACCCTTCCAGAGAGGCCTTTCCTAATTTGGTTTCCTCTGGTTACTTATCAAATCCCTCATTGACCTCAAACCTGGTGAATTACCGCATTTTGAGGTGAGGCAGGAAAACAGAGAGTAATAACTTGGCCTACAACCAAACGGGTCGGGTTGAAATGAAGCCTGGGACATGGACACACTAATTTGCATATGTCTGGGGCTGGCAGATGGAGTGAATGTTGTAATTTAATTAGCTGCCACTTCCATTTCAGCCAGTGGTTAGCATCAGTTGTTGCAGCCTAATTAAAATTACCTGCGCTAATAAACCGATGGAGCAGGTGAAGCGCCCCATGCATGGCTGTGAAATGCATTTGTCTGCCATAGATCTTCGATTGAAATTCCGCAAAAGAGCGATGCTGCCAGGCAGAGTCGAATTTCTCACACACATAATTGGAAAGCGCTTTTGACGGGTCGAACGACTGACGAGCCATCAATCAAACGCTTAGCGAGTACATCAATCGAGGAGCGGGTCCATTGTGGGAGTGTGTGGGTATAAATCACGGGTGCGATGGGTTAAACTACGTTGCCATCGCTACTGTTATCCGAAACTATTCATCAAAGGTCTGGCCAAATATTTGGCAATTGCTGGAGCTGCCAGCACTGGGATTCTGCTTGGCAATTAGTTCTTCAGGAGCTGGAAGCGTGGATGTGCCCATTAAATTATCATAGAAATTCAATTATTCCCCGATGCGCGATGGGTGCCCATCAAGCGAATTCAATGGCGAAAAAGGGAATGCTTTTTAATGGGCGCTCGTAAAAATTCCGGGGATTCGGCCAGGTAAGCAGCAATCGATCATAATACAATTTTTGATATCGTTGTTAAGCTCGCGGCGCGCATAAAACTCACATTATACCAAATATCTAATGACCAGAAAGTATGCAAACCGAAATTTATATGCTTGCGGACGCCTCGAAATTGCTGCAGCGTGCTCCATTAGCAGCCAGGAGTATGGAATTTCGATGGATGCAACGAACGCTGAACTTTCATCGCTTCCCTTGTGAAGCGAAAGCCCTGAGAAGTATGCTATTAAAATTATACCTTGCTAAAAGGCGAAATTACAAGCAAAGTTAACAAGAGAAGCGACTGCCTCATAAAAGTTTTCCATATTAATGAGCTCCATTCCCCGCCGAAAACGAACCCACCCCGCTGCGTACATCGTGAGCATTAAAATTGTTGAAACGGCGAAGGGAAGCCGCGGCACGGAATGGGTAGATTCTGCGGTTGGTGACCATCTCCTGAGGGTGTCACTGTCTGAGCCGGGTAATGGAGTTGAGTGAGTTTTCATAAGCCATTTAACGGTCTACAAAGCTGCTGTTGGCCACAATTTTTCCAGGCTTCCAGGGGGGGGAGTTGGTCAAAGACAGCAACAATGTTGATTGGCTCTGAATGGACGACCATTAACATATTGAAATAGAATAAAGTTTGGGGAGCAGTAAAATGTATGCATTTAAATTGCTAACGAAAGGTACTCGGTGGGTTGAGTAACTAAGTAAAGCTTAGGTTTAGTTCAAAGAAAAATTTGCTTTATGAAACTCAATAACAAAAATTTCTTTTCATATGAATTGAATAAGATTTTATGCACTTTTAAAAATATTTTGGAATTGGAAAAAAATTAAAGTACAAGAACCTTTTCCCATTTAACAGAAAATTGTAATGTCAAAAGCTTACAACAATCAATAAATAAAAGAATATGTTTCTTTTTAAATGAAAGCTGGCATTAATTTTTAAGTCTTGTCCTTTCTTTCCTTGTTCTTCCCAAAGTAGCCCATTATCTGTAATTACAAACCGCCCCGAAAGAATATATGCAAGTGTACTTGACTTCTCTGCAACTATTTTTCCTTAATTTATCAATTTTTCCGAATACTGGCAGAAAGTAAGAAGAGGGATTTGGTTCGGCTTTTACACAGGCAGAGCACACACAAGCAAATTAAGGCAGACGTACGTACTTATATTCCAATCCGACACATTGGGTATATGTTTTCAATATAAAACGACGACGGCAAGGCCGATGGAGGAGGAGAAGGGCAGGATGCTCCTCATACGTTGGCTGCTATTTAAGCAACGTAACTTAAAATAATCGCACTCATATATAATCCGAGGCATGCAACTTTCGGATCCCGTGCCAATGCCACACACACTCTTATACCTCTATATGTATGTATATATTTGCTGCTTCTTAGCATAAGTAATAAATGTACTACGCCGCATGAGAGAAATCGCTTGGAATGGCAGGAAAATAAATTATCGAACTTCGATTTCACTACTCGTCCTTTCAGGACGTTCGCCGCCCGCCTCCCCCCCACTTGCCTGCTCTATTTTCATTTTGTATTTTATGATTTTGTACGCTTTCCCGGTCTAAGGTTATAAAATTGATACGTAAAGAGAAAGAAATTTCAGCTGAGTTCGATTTCTCCCGCCCCCCCCCTTCATCCGCCTATAGTTTAAAGGAAAATTCAACTCGAGTAGCACACACATGTGTATGGGTGTTTAATGCGAGGGGTAACCAGATACCCCGCACATCGGGGTGTTTGCCAGCTTAGGGCTTTTCAGGTTAGGCAAATATTATTATTTGACTGCGCATCGGATTTCAATTTCAGCTTGGTCCGGCAAGGTCACGTCGCTAAGCGTTTCCACAACATATAGCACACACACACACACACACACATCGTAGTGTGGCTTATAGTGAGAGCGTATTTTTCACAAATTGAACAATTGAACCAAGGAGCCAGCTCAAGGCTAACAAATTGAACGATGTCGCCTGCAGTCGACGCCGAGTCGAGTTTAATTTGTGCTGCAAACTAACGCCAACACCAGTCTACAAATGAGACTTGGAGAAAAATGGGTTGCTTATAGATAAGAAATAGTCATATTAGAATCTTTAAAATGCTTAATTAGGTACTGAAAGTGCCGAGGCATAAGTAATATTGAATTTAAGTAGTCCCAATAAACAGTAAATATATAATCAAAGAGTCTTTACATCTTACAAATCAAGATCTTAATAAATCTGAGGGTATAAGACCTTTCATCCCTAAATTAATAAACTAAATATATTTAATTTATTATTTATATTTAACAATTTCTTAAATAGGTTTGGAAATCATCAAAGAAGGCAATTAGTTATCATATTTAATATACCATTATTGACAGTTAATAGTATAAACTTTATACTAGTTTTCAATAAGTTAAGCTAAGCCCGATTCCAACCATCAGGATAATAAAGGACAACTGTTTTTCCTGTGGACTAGTGTCGCCGCCTCTGAGGATGTGCTTATCTGTGTGAATGTCCGTGTGAGTGCGGCTTTGTGTGTGGCTGGGTCATGTCAAGCAAACGTTCAACACCGTCTCATTAATCATGCCGGCCACACACACACACACACACTCTTGCAGGGACAACATGTGGCCTCTTTCTTTGTGTCTCTGCGGGCTGCAGCTCCCACTCCTTCCGCTGTTCCCTCTCCAGTTTTTTCTTTTTTTTTTGATTAAAATTCAACTTTTGACTCTTGCATTGTAATGGCTGACATCATTTGCTTGCCACTGCTGACCACCTGTGCCAGCTCCTGGCTGCTGGCACACAAAGACAGACACACACAGAGTATTAGCGAGCGAAGGGAGGCGGCAGGATAACGCTTTGTGTAACTTTCTCAGTTTGGTAATCTCTTAACGCAAATAAAAACAGGAATCTGTGTTGGGTGAATCAGGATATACACTTCCTCGAAGGAGAGCTTCAAAATTGCATTTCTAAATAAATAAATAATATAGTTCCAATTTAAAACAATTAATAAATTAGTTTCTTAAACTTTTTTATATGAAATGGTGCCGAAATATTTTCTTTAAATTAAATTTATGACACCTTGACTTTATAAAACATATTAAATAACATCTTAATGATGATTTCTAAATTTTTGCCAAGGCATACAAGCAGCAGCTCTCTTCTTAATACCTTAATTTTAATTGTATACTTCTAATATATTTTCTAATAATTTACAAAAACATTATTATAAGCCTATCTTCAGATATAACCCATTCTCAATTTAAATACAATGCTCAATTATTTAATAAAAAAAACCATTTCATTCCATTTGCCTTTTTAAATATTTAAATAAAATATTTAACCATATCATGATTCTGTTACAAATTTATTGTCAAATTTCGCTAAATTCCGTTTATTTAAACCAATTCCTATATATCTCTGCAACTTTTCCCAACAACTTCAATCAATTAGTTATCGGATTTATTTTTATTTGTGAACGCAATCTGCCAGCGAATGTACTCGTTGCGTGAATCACATCTAAAACACACCGTCTGGCAAAGTTTTCCATTTGATTCATTCGCTCGGTTCTTTTTGTTACGGCTCTTGTTGTTGCGGCCAAAACATTTTTAACTTTCCGCCTGCCGCGTGATATTTTCGGGCATTCATTTATTTAAAAAAGAAAACCTTTTCATATAAAGAATTCATTTCGGTTGCCTACTTTCGGGTCGTGGCGAGCCACGGTCCGGTCCGGTCCGGCATTGTTCAGCCTGTCACGTCCGTCATCAGCATCAGCATCAGCTGTCGGCCGGGACGGGACCCGGTTTTGGCCGGGCTCTCGGACCTACGTGCTGCGAGCCCTGCGGGAGTGTGCTTATATGCGGTTCTAATGTTTTGCCGGCTTTCATTACGTGCATCCAACCACTCCCGGCTCACTCAAATTGCCATCAGCAGCGGCGGCAGGACGAGATCTGTGTGCCGTTTGCATTTGACAAATGACAAACTCAACTAGCCTTGGACGCTGCCTCCCGTCGAAAATTGCTAATGATGTCATTAATTTTGCACAATTTTTAATGCGTTTGCAATTGGGGGTTTTTTTGTTGTCTGTCTTTTTTTTTTGTATTTTTTTTGCTGCGCTAAAAGCCTCTCCAAATGTTTGTGATAGAAATTGCACAAAAAGGATTCGCTTCTGGCTGTTTTATTTTTGCCAGCAGTGTGGGTAAACGAAAGAAAAAGCATTTGCCAAGCAAATACAAGGCAGCAGCGTCAAATTTGCTCTGCAGCAATGCAAATGCAGCATCAGAAGCTTCCAGACTGGCATTTTGCCCCCTGGGCTAACGACTTTACCCCCATTCTGACACAGCCACTGCCAATGGCAATGGCAATGGCAGCCGCAAAATATTTGCGCTAATTGAGATAAAATACAATTTAATGGGCCAGCGGAGGGGGAGAGCATACCAGTGCTATTATTTCGCACTGCACGGCCAAAAATGTGGTTAGAAATATGGAATTGAATTCGCTTTATCTCACATCTAATATGCATAATGAAGTATGGAATTTTTAAATCATTCACAAAGCAGTAAACATTAAAAATATCTTCAGAATTGGTAGAAAATCGAATTGAAATTTGTATCATTTTTATGCATAATATATACAGACTTATTTGTTTATCGCTTAAAATCATATCTCTAAATATTCCTTAAATACTTTTTCCAGTGTGTTGCTGGACAAACTTTCATCAGAACCACCTAATCGAGCTGAATTCTTGGTGCCTGCAATTGTGAGCCAGGGAATTTAATATCTCTTACCAGTATTTGCAATTATTTGGCGTTGGGATCTGCCCTCTTTCCCCCCTCTCTTGACGATCCTCTTGGCCACATTAACCAAACCTCATCGCTCAATGTGTCAATTTTCAAGGCAGGACACTGAGCTGGGGAGGGAAGGGGAGGCAGGGCCGGGAAGAAGTAGATGTTGATGCAGCAGCTACTGCAACCAGATGTGGCAAAACAAAAGGCAACATCAGCCAGCGCACAGACACAGTTTGCCAATGACAAGCAAGCCGAAGACAACACAACACGACTGAAAATTGACTGCATTTTCCCCCAGTTTTGTTTGCACAATTTTCAATATGCATTTTCCTGCAGCTGCAGCTGGATAAAAAAACAAAAAATCATACACAAAAAGACAACAATAAACGAGGAGCTGAGCAACAATGAAGCTGTTTGCCTGTCTTGTTTCATATCTCTGGGAAAACTGTGGCAAACATAACTTCCGCCCCCCGAATTCCCTGAATCGCTTAACCGCAGAGCTAAAAACTGGCAAAACGAATGGCAAAACCAATTGCTGCGAATTGCGGTCAACAGTTTTGATTGTTTTTGTGGCCAAGCCAAGGGTGCTCAGCCTATGTCCCACCCCAGCCACCCACAGGCCCCTGATATCTGCTGTCTTTCTGTGGTAAACAATGCCAGTGAAATACTCACATTCCAGCAGCTGGCGGGACGCGAGCACTCGAACAGGAATCAAACAGAAACAGTCGGAAATTCTCCAGTTCTCGTTATGCACTTACAATCAATTTGCGGCCATAAATTCAGCTGCCACGCCCAGGCGGGACCAGCAGCCAGGAGCCTCTCCGCCCCCCGGATTTTTGACGCATCTTGTGCACGTCTGCGTGCGAGGCAAATAAAAACCAGGGAGAACCCAAAAAAAAGAAACACATAGCAAACATAATGGCGACGCTTTACAACCCTTTGCTGCAACAAATAAAAATTTATGACTCTGCCAAGAGCGGAGCCAAAGTAATGTGTATGCTTATGGCTGTGGAGCAAATGGTGTAAGAAATGGTGCGAAATAAAATATTGGCTAATAATCGCATGATAATGCCGAAGGATTTGGTCCGCCGGCCTGCGGCAAAAGTTCTCACTCGGGGGACACGTTGCGTATACGCAATCCATTCTCCACTTTTTTGCGGGCAGTTAATAATGCTTTGGTTTATGGGGGAGAAGGCGGTGGGCGGTGGGTGGTGGGCGGTGGTGGGTGCCGGTCGAAGGGCAGGCATTAATAATGACAACTCGTTTATGGCCGCATCAAAATGGAGCTCAAAGCCCAGCACTCAAACTCGCCCTTCGCGCTTTATCCTAATTGCACTGGAGTCCCCGAAGCCGGAGAAAAGCTCGTGTGTGTGCGAGAGGAACTACGGGTGAGGGAGTAGCTCCTCGAGGGTATGGGTGTATGGTGTACGGTGTATGGGTGTTTGTGTTTGCGTGGCCCGGCGGCAAAAGTCTGATAAGCTGGCAGTTCACAAAAAAAAAAACAACAGCAGGCAGGAGAGTGTAAGGAAAACATTGCAGGAGTTGCATTTAAGTGCAGTTCTCACATCCTGCATGTCCTTGGCTTCAGCCGAGGTGGGCGAACGGCGGCGTTCGAGTAAGTGCCTATGGTAACTACAGCCCCTAAGTGGAGTGACGTAAAACTTATCCCAGGCCTTATTATCTCCCAGATAGGGCATGCACCTCTGCACGAGGGGTTGAGCCTTCGTCCTGGCTGTGAACTTAAAAGAAACTCCTGCAACCAAAGCTGCTGCAGCTTTAGAATATTTTTAAAACTATTTAAGTTTGATTTGAAGACAACATAGTATTTTAATTATATTTTCTGCTTCGAGTATGATAATAATTGATAACAATTCTGATTTTCATAAATAATTTAATACAAGTTGTAGTATTTCGACAACTTCATGTCTAAAACTATTTACCTCCGAAGGACGGCTAGGAACTTTCCTAGAGTAGGATACAATGAATCCATCCACTCTCCATGGCAGATCCATCCCCTTCTCTGACAGAGTAACTTGGCTTCGGGGTGGCCCGTTTTGTTGTGGCTTCCAGGACACGGAGTTTCGCCGGCTGATTGCCGCTGTTGCACCATCTTTGTTGCACTGGCGGCGCTTCGGAAGTGCAACTTTCGCCCAAGTGGCAACTTTTAACGCTTTTAGCTGTTGATAGTGGTCGGAAAAGTTTCGGGCCAACTGTTATCGCCGCGTTGCCGCCGCCCTGAGCACGTGCAAAAGGCTCTAATTATGACACAAGAACTAGTCCCCCGCACCGCTCTCCCAACTATTTAGCCCATAATTGTTCCAGAAATCGTTTGTTTACGCTTCACTTGCCAGCTTTTGCCACCTCCACTGAACATGTTTTCCCCCCGTTCCTTGCCCTCGAGCCATGCATTTTTCATGGCATTTGTCTGAAGCGTTTTTTTCCGGTCTCGGGCACTTTAAAGCCGTTGGAGAAAGGAAAACAGAAACCAGAAAAATAGAAAATACAAAACAGAAAAGTAAAAAGGCAAGGCAAAAAAAAAAGAAAAGAGGAAAAGCGAACACATTTCAAAAACATAAACGCACAAAATGTGTCAACCGCAATATGCTCGCTGTGTAAACAGGGCCGAGGCGGGCACATGCGGAAATCACTAAAGGCACTTCCTGCACCAGCAACAAATGCTATAAAAATCATGAAAGCAGAGCCTCAGACCCGTTCCTCGAGACTCACCTATAGAGCACATATATATAGATAAGCCGGGCACGATAAACTGACTTTAGACTGAAGACTGGAGCCGAGGTCAATGGGTCGCTCCCGATGTGGCGGTGGGTTGTCGCTTTTCTAGAGGAAAGAGATGATCACGTGAAGTGTAAGGAGACGTCAGCTTTACAAGGATCTTAAAAAGGATTTAATAAAATTACAGTCCCTGGAATATATAGTTCGTTATACTAGGTTTAGTTCTCCTAACCTTTATTCACGTTTATTCACGTTTATAAACAAGGTAAAGACAAGCCTCATGATATATATTATTTTAATCTTAAACTTCAACAACAAAATATTTAATTTATTTGAAAGTTTTCACCTGAATTAAATAAAGTTTGATATATATTAATACAAACACAAAGAATGCCCTGAGCGAGTGCCCGTTAAAGTTTACTGCGAAAGCGTTCATAGAAAAAGTTTTGGTCTCGGACATTTCATCGCATATGTCCTGTGTGTGTGCACCTCTGGCTAAGATCCTGTTTCTTTACTATTTCCCCGCTTTTCCCGCTCGCAGATGTCAGCCATACTTGTCATAATACGCACACAACCATACATATACATATATGAGAGAAGGCATCAAATGCCGCAACACTTTGGATCTGAGTCGGGCATTCCGCATGCCACAAGCAAACACACTCAAGCTCGAGACGGGGTCTCAGGATTCTCCCCGCTTGTGTGTGGCACATTTCAATGGGCACACACACACACAGCAGCAGCCATGGCATAGCATCTCCTCTCATTCCGGGCTCAGCCATGCAAAATATGCCAGCATTATAAAACTTCAATCTACTCTAAAGAACTTGTTTATGCCCGATTCGGATATCGACAGACAAGGATTGGAGTGGGGCCGGAGCTCAGAGTGGGATGTGGAGCTAGCACGCTTTTTGACATCTTAGCCAGGCCAAAGCACTTTGCATAGTTTGAGCAACCCTATTTAAATCCGAAATCCAAGCCGAGATAAAATATGGATTGATTCGCTTCGGTGACTCACAGGTTATTCAATTCACGTAGATATGAAATATTTGACTATTAAGAACTGTCTCTCTCTCCCTATTTCAAAAATATTAAATTATGCTACAAATATTTCTTATAAATAAAAGCAAAGGAAAAATGTCACAGAAAATACAGAATTTCCTTTGCTTTAGTAAGTGAGAGTAGTCTTAGTAATCCTTTTTAGGTTGTAAATAAAACTAATTTGATACTTCTTTTCTACAATAAATTCTTGAATTTTAGAAACACAAATGAAAATTTTAATGAAAATATTTTAAAATCGCTCAATGGCTTTAAAACCTTAACTTTCCTTTAACCGACAGCTATAAGCTTTGATTCCAGGAATAAATCGCTTGTCTCCTGTCACTCCCACACTTGCCCGACGTCTAACACACACTAAGCTCTGATTTCCAATGTCCGATAAAGTGCTAGAGTGTCTGTGGGTATCTGTGGATTTGCACACCGAGATGGCGATCAGTGGAGTATTTACTTTTGTATGTTTTCATTTGGACTCCGGGCGATGTGAGACTATTCTGTGAACCACTGTAGGTGGACAGGGCGAGGTGGCGGGAAGCCCGGACAGGGATAACAGTAAAAGTATGTCTAACCCCCGTAAGCTTGTTCTACTGCTACAAAGCACACATAATGTTGTGAACAAAGGAATAAAAAAACTATGGTCAGAGCTAGTCAGGGAAAACCAAAACAGCTTTGAGCATAGCACAATGTTGTTGAATTTGCCAGTAATTCCCTGTTATTATAGTATAAATCCAATGAACGTTTACTGAAAGACTTCATATTTTGTATAATAAAATGATAATAATACCCTCTATTCGCTAATAAATGTATTAATATAATCAACATCCAATCATCCATCGCCTAAGCAACCATTTCCCATTGCACAATTATACAATTAAGCCTTAAAAGCCTTCTCAAAATATTAAATTTCAATACGCAAATAACACACTTTCAATTTATAGTTTAAACAACTCAACGTTTTATTTCAACGTATTAATTACAATGTAAAGTGTAACTTTAATATATAGTCTTATAATAAACTTAAGTTTGGAAACCGTAAATATTCATACATAGATACATATATAATACAGTGTTATGCAATACAATTGCTTTAAGTACAAAACAAATAAATTGTTTGCATTTTCTTTTCTCAGTTTATTTGGCACAAAGGACTTCGCTCCTACCAGCTAAGGAATTTTCCGAGTTTTTGGTTTTTATGTTGCCAGCCGTATGGGGGTTTTGGTTTCGAACTGGGATCAGGGGAAAATATTTACAATGAGAATGCAAAATGTCAAAGTTGCATTTGCATTGAATAAAACATAAAATAAATCTGGCCTGCCGAGAGGGGGAGAGCACTTTAAGAGCATTTTTGTTATAAGCACACAAGAATACCAAAGTTGCCTCGGCAACAGAAAAATAACCAAACAAAAATTGTATTTCTATTTATTTTGTTTGCCTCGCCCCGTCCGGCTCCGCCCCCTTAGTTTGTTTTGTTTGCCTGAGTGGAAATATAAAAATTACTTCGTTTACATCCAGCAGCAAGGATAATATCGTAGCGAGGGGGTGGAGAGGCGGGAGCGAGGCCAAACGGGTCACGCAACATCCTAGACAAAGTAATAACACTTGACGCACGTCTGCGTTTCCGGCTTGTGTCCGGCCAAAGGACGTGTCTGCACAGAGAGAAAATATTTGCCAAATATTTGTGAAATTCTAGGTATTAATATATGGTACATAATTAAGGAGTTTCTTAAGGAAATTATGGTATTAAATTTAAATAAAATATAAGTAACAAACAGGCTCTTTAAGGTATAAACAATATAATTTATAAATTGTGAGGCTGTGAGTTACTTATATTTTATTAGTATTGTCTTATTACTTTGAAGATTAATAAACTTTTACTTGATATTTGTAACGTTTTGTTAATTTTAAATAATAACTATAATAAATTTTGAGAAAAGTATTGTAGAATATGGCTTTATAATAAATGTTATATGGTTGATAAACATAAATTGAAAGCCATATTGTTATATTTTCTCTCTGTGCAGCTCGGGCGGGCACTCGAACTCTTTCATCCGTCCAAAAACCTCTGCTCAGGTGGTGAAAACTAGACGAAACTCTCCTGACGTGTTAAATTGAATTTGAGCAGCGTCGACGAAGACTTGGCCTTGGTTTTCGAGTTGACGCTGGAACTGGTCTGCGTTTGGGCCTCGGGCGTCTGGTGGCCACTGGAGAAGGAACCGATTGGCGTGGGAGTGGCCAACAGCTGCTGCTCCTGCTGGTGGACGCCGAGCAGTTGTCGCGCCAGCTGGGATATATCCCTGCCGTGGCTGCTGTCCAAGTGCTCCTGGGGAGAAGGCAGAGTGGTCGAGGCTGCTTGAGGCTTGAGGGCCAGGGATTGGCGCAGCAGGTCCGGCAGATGCCACTGCTCCAGGAGCTCCGCTCCCAGCGTGGGCGAGTCGCTGGCCAGGCGCGTCAGCGTGTGCAGGATGGTCTTGATGCTGCGGCGCTGGGCATCGCTCTCCGCACGTGAGCCGTAGGTCTTGTAGAATTCCGTTTGGTACACGGACGTGATGAAATTTATGATGACGCCGTTGGCCAAGTGGCTGTGGCACTTCTTGTTCAGCGACATGTTGTGCAGCATCCCAACGATTTGCTCCTGTGCGGATGAAATAAAAGAGAGGGGAGGCAAATGTTGATGAGTAAAAAATAAGCAACTCAAAGTGGGTCGGATGTGTGTGTGTGTGTGTGTGTGTGTGTGTGTGTGTGTGAGGCCTGGCCAAATGAAAAATCGTGGCCAAGATTGCGAAAAAATTGCTTTGCAAATGCACAAATAAATTTTACGAGCCAGCGCCCCGAGAAGCTTTCAATAAAATTGCCCAAAAAATTGCAGGAAATCGATTCAGGCGGTTCCAAACCAAGGTCAGGTTTGAGCACACAAAGATATATAAGGATACGGGAACGTTTATATCCTTCAATAAAAAGAGGCCACATCTTTCAAATTGTCTATATTAATTTATAAATATTTCAGGAATTTCATTTTAATTAAGTTTCATTCCGGAGATAAGTTAAATTTGTGATTACTAATATGTGATTGGTGATTACTTTCAATTCAATTTAAATTAGTTGCCTTTTTTGCATTGTAATACATTTATAACTATCCAGTAAATTTGTTTATTAAGAGAATTTTAATTGTTGATTGCAATGCTGCCCATGGAGAGGGTAATTTATGTCAGGAAATTAAAATTTTATCGGAAAACTGCCTGGTCTGTTGGGATTTTGTGTGATATTAGCTAGAATTTAATAACGAAATTTATGGAAAATATTTGCCTTTTCTTCATAAATTAGTAAATGAGCTTAAACTTTTTAATTTAGCTTATTTTTGTACGGGCATTAAGCATAATAGATAACCTAATATGTGGTATTATCTGAACCATGTTAAATTCTATTATTTAAATTATAAAATAAACACATTTCCAGAGCTACTTACATAGAGAAAGACACTGGTGCCGCAGCTCTGGTGTTCCAGGGTGTCAATCAAGCGGAATATGGCCTCGTTGGACATGATGGAGTAGTGTGACGTGGCCTCCATTCGGCTCAGATTATTTAAAGCAGCGGCGCAGAGGAGCAATGTCTGGGCACAGCACTCTGGCTGCAAGAGGGCAGCCAATCCGGCCACCAGGCTCTCGGCGCAGTCCCTCAAGCCTGGCACTCGGTGCTCTGGTCCATGCCAGGCGGCGGTGATTTGGGCCAGAAGCGACACCGCCTCCCTACGCTCAATGGGTCCTCTCTCGCCCGCGGACTCCACCTGGAGGATGTCCCTCACAATCTCGATGCCGCCACAGCTGCCCAGCTGATTAATGGCCTGGAGAGCGCAGCATAGAGTAGCCAGAGCCCGGAGAGCCAAAGCCCTGACGGAGCTCTGTTTGTGATCCAAAACAACCACTAACAGAGTTCGCACTGCCTCGTTCTGGACAAAGGCATCCGACAACGAAGCAAATCCATCGTAGTCAATGTTCATCAAGGTGGCCACCATATTGATATTGGCCCTGAGCAGCAGGTCACAGCGACTCTGCTCAATGCTGATCACCAGAATGCGAACCAATCGCTCGAAGATCAGGCGCAGCGTGATCAGGGTGTGCCTCTTCAGCAGCTGCACATCGTCCAGCAGGGACTCTAAGTTGATGTAGTGTTGCCGCTCCAAGGAGTACCTCGTGTCCTTGCTGACCGTCCTGATCTGCTCGAGATGCTGCTCATAGCGCCGCCTCTCGATCTTGGCATCGTTGAAGAATATGGCACGGCGCTCCAGCGTGCAGGTGAAGTCGTCCAAGTGGGAGAGCAGCTGTGTGGCTCCGGCAAGGGCCTCCGGCAGGGAACTGGCCTGCAGTCCGCTGAGCACCCGCTCGCTGCGCTCAAAGTGCAGCTGGAGCGACAGAGCCTGCTGCTGCAGCTGGCGGACCAGCTTGCAGACCGCACTGGTGGTAATGGTGTAGTTCTTGTACGCCTCCTGGGCAATGGATTTGTGCTGAAGGGTGCACATCACCTCTGGTTCTCCGGCCCAGCGTTGCTCCTGCATCCAGCTGGCCACGGGTTCGGGGTGTTTTCTTGTCTTCTTTGCGATCCTCGAACGACTCTTAGGCGTACTAGTGCTAGCCGTGAATCGCAAAGCGCTAACTCTCAGGGGAGAGGGCTGCGGCTGGATTGTTTCGTCCTGTTCGGTGGTGCCAAAGGTCACGGTCTCGTTGTTGTAGGGCGGTGGTGCCTCGCCCAAGTAAACGGTCTCATTATTATAGGGAGGCGGTGGAGCAGAAACCTGCTCCTGCTCCTCCTCGCTGGCCGAACCCTCTTCCGGTTCCGGTTTGGCTTTTCGCATAATTCGCCGACGGCGTCTTATCGCCGGACGTGGCGGCGGTGAACTCTCCTCCGCCGTCACAAGCTCCGCCTCATCGTCCAGCTTCAAGCTATTCAGCTGCTCAAAAAGCCGACTGCGGCTAGCCGCCAACTCGGCGTCCACAGCATCCTCCTCATCGTCCTTGTCGGATTTCGCCTTTGGTGTCTTTTGGCCACTGGTGAATGAAATCCGGCGAGAAACACTGATCAGCGGTGAGTAGAAGGCTGAGTTACCCACGCGACGCACCACAGTTGGGGGCGTGGCTACCGAACGCACCGAGGTGGGCGTGGCCGTGGGCGTTTGATTGTCATCTGACTGAGGCGATTGCGGGGACTGTGATTGCTGCCGATGCTGCAGCTGCTGTGACTCCTCATTGTCCGAAAAGCCTGAATCCTGTGGAAAAAAGATATAAATTAGCATATTGAAGGAATTTAGGTAAAGGTATTTAAGTTCATTATTATATCATTCCAAAATCCATACTAATATATAATGAAAATCTGTCCAATTATTGTAGTTACATATATCCTCTTAAAGCTCCCACTAATCGGAGCTATCTTCAAGTTAAATTAGAATAACGCCACGGGATATATAGAATCAAATGGACTACATGAATATGCTCACCTGACTGCGCAGACTGCCGGGACTATCGTGCTTGTGCCAGGAGAGCTTGGAGCTATTCTGCTCGTCCTCCACCTCCTGGATGCAAGAGAGATTGCCCAGGGCGCCGAGGGAGGTGGGCTGCCTCTGTGCCCCTGCCGAGTAGCTGTTATTGAAGCTCGAGTAGAAGCCGCCGCTGGTCAGGGAGGACTGCTCCGAGCCCCACCACACCTTGCTATAGCTGCGCTGGAAGGACATGCCTGAAATTGAGAGACGGAGAGGAAATCAGTAGTGTCCATCATTTAAATAAATTGGACTCATTCGTTTAACAGGCTTAAATTCATTAAATTTAATGCAATTGCCGCTTGGCTGGACTGGATTCATTGCCAATACACCCGGGTTATTCCGGGGTCATTCCTCCCGGAAAGAGTGGAGGGACGCAGAGACAGAGACGCACACACATGCCTGAACATTGGCGTAATATCCGTTACAAAAAAATTAAATTTCCGCCCAACCGATACAAATCATTATTTTAATCAATGAAATGCCGTATGCCGGAGCCAACCACCCACCCACTCCAATTTTAAATTTCAGCTCGACTCGAGTGATTTAAGGAGCTCCGAAAGTTGGAGGAGACTCGAGGCCATCAAAATGATATTTGGCATATGGCTGGCCAGGCGTCCAACTGTTCCACTGTATACATTACGGTGCAATAATTTCTAAATAATTGATGTGAATGCCCCAAATTGTGGGCATTTATGCAGATTTTACAGGCCAAATCTGTTGAGTTACAAGCATAAAGAAGGGGCGGTGGTCACCTGGCTGGATGCTGGAAATGCAAATGATTTGCTGGGGGGGCTTGGTAATGGTCATGGCAATGGGATTGGACTGAGAGTTGAACCCACAAAGCATTGACAAAGCATTCAGTGTGCGGCATCGGGGGTCTCTATTATGCAAATGGAATAAACTAATTATGCTGCAAAACAATTTTCGTGTGACATCGCAAACCAAACGAACTCGTGTTTTATTTTGTTTAATTTTGCGTGGTTTGTGCACTTTGCAGTTTACATATTTATTAAACTTTGTTTTTGCCATAATTACATAATATAGCATCCATATGCATGGGTGTATTTGCCTAGAAAAGGGACTTGTTGGCAGCACCTCGGCGAGAGAGTGTGCAACTATTTGTGTTATGCATGAGTGGGAAAGTTTATTTTGCATGCCCAGTGAACTCTGACCTCGCGCGCGCTTTCTCTTTCTATCACTCACTCTTTTTGCCCCACAAATGTGGCATTTGGTCAACTGCTGCCACTCTCTCCCTCGCACTCAGTGCAAATATTGACAAAGTGCTTGTTTCAAGTAAACAAAATGAAATAAATAAAGGACGAAATGAATTTTTTCTTCTGCATTTTTTCCCAACGGTCAACGAACGCACACATAAGCGCCGCACATGCATATTTATTGAATTCATTAAGCAATTAATTAAAATTATATTCAATTAGTACAAAAAGCACGGCAATAAAAACCAACAAATATTTGCTGCCCACTCAAAGTTTAATATGAAAAAAATTAAATATTTCTAACGCATTTCGTAATAATATCGTGTTTTTTGTTTAATTTTTATGTAATAACCATTATTTTTTACCTATAATAATGAGAGTCGACGATTAAAATGCTCATTATGTGATACTTTACTTACGTTATATAAAATATTTTAATATTAAAATTTCATTTGTTTGTAAAATAAGAAAAAATAGTCACAATTTTTATAATACTGCCTAAAAATAGAGAGACGGCAGAGAAACTGGCTGAAACAGGGCTTTGGGCAACACCGATCTATACTATCCTCACATTGAAATTGAATAATCTACTACGCTTAATTAATTTTTAACAATATAACATAGTTCACTTTTACAGACCATAATTTCTCCATTTAAGACCGCTCTCATATCCCCATTCCGCTTCCATATATCACTAAAGCCCCTTCGAAATCCCGAATCACGGGGTACACAAATGAAAATCACTGTCCCTGGGCCATGGGCTAATTAATGGAGAGCTCTGTTAGCTTCATGCCCACATTACAATTTCGAGAGCGCAAAATCCTTTTCTCTGGCACAATAAATATTGCACAATTGACGCTGGCGGCTGGCCGGAGAGGCTTAACAATGCTGCAAGGCGATAAAAATTAACGGTGCTTAATAGCAACATTGAAAATCATTAAGTGATTTATGGTCAGCCGCAGACAGAGCTCCAATAAGTGTCAGCGCTCGGACAGCCCCACGAAGGACACTGATCCGGCATGTAAAATGTATATACGTATATTTATTTATCATTTCGTTTATTTACATGAGCATCTTAGAATACGTAAACGCACTTTATAATACAGCAACATACATTTATATATATAAAGACAATAACTGAGTTCTCTCCTCGTCTTTTTCTCCCCGACCATCTCAATTTCGTCCAAGTAGTTCGATTCCCGTTCACAATGATTTCGTAATTTAAAACAAACTTCAGTTAAGGCCACACACACAGACACAAAAAAACAAAAAGAACAACCAAAAAACATGAAGCCAAATAATATTTATAAATTTTCCTAGGCTGTATGTGTGTGTTGGTGTGGGGGGCGTGGCTGGTTGGCAGTCAATTAGCACAGGCGCCACATAAATTTTAATATCGAATACGTATTCGTTTTTGGTTTTTGTGTTTAATCAAGATAAACGAGCTCGTTTTCAGTATTTTTTTTTTTCGTGATGGGAGAGTGGCCATTACACCTTACAAGCCCACATACCCGGCGGCTTTACATATATGCATCCCATGTACACCCAATGCCAGTCCCGCTTCCAGTCTCAACGCGGCAGGTCGTTGAGCACGAGCGTGGACGTGTAGCTGGGCCCCTGAATGTGAGCCGTTTTTGTGGTCGTCATCGTGGTGGTCGTCAACGTGACCTTGCCGTTGACATCTGCATGCACCTGCTCCGCCTCGCCCTCCGGCTGAGCGAGTATCTGCTCCACATAGCCCGTCGTCACCTGGACGCTATGGTGGGCGCGATTCAGCGGCGAACGGGAGCCACTCAATCCGGTCCCCGTCGACTCATCGTCGCTAAAGTCGCTGGTCAGGGCGCTGCCCGTCCGTACGGAGCTATCGTAGGAGTACTGGGTGTGATAGGTGCTGCTGGGCGGCTCCCCGCTGCCGCCCGTCGTGCTGCTACCACCTGCTGGGGCTCCTTCCATCTCGCCCTGGATGTTGTTGTTCGATTGGCTGTTGCCGTTTTGCTTTTGCTGACGCTGCAGCGTCGTGGTGGAGGCTGCGGTTATGTCCTCCTCGGAGATGTCGTCGAAGGCCGGCGGCGGTGTTGACATACCGGAGAGCATGGTCAGGACCGGTTGCCGTCCACCACCGGTCGGTGTGTTCAGGGAGGGCAGACGCGAGGCTGGTGAGCGCATCAGTTGCGTTGCTGACGTTTTGCGCTTGGAGGGGGAATGTTTCAGTGGAAATGTGGGCGTCTTCTTGAACACCTGCTTGGCCATGGCGTCTTGGAAGCGTTTGGCATAGAACGAGGGACGGCACACGGACACCGTGTCCCCGTTGTACAGGATGCTCTTGAAGGTGTGCTCCAGCTTCTTCTCCAAGCGATATGACTGCAGGATGTCGATAATGCCAATGTAAAGGATCAACCTTTCGTCATTTTCCGATCGCGCGGGTATACCGCCCGAGGGCACATCCTCGTCCTCCTCCAGAGGCATATCCATGTCGGCTGTAATCGATTCTAGAGCTGTGGAATGAGCCACCAAACGCTGACGATTCATACTGCGAGTGCGATTCAAGGCGGCTCCTCCCGTTCCAGCAGAAGTGCCCGGAATGGAGGCGTACGAGGCCACCGTATGGAGTTGATTTTGATCCGCCTCCGGGGCGTCGTCATCGGGGTTCAGGGATGATGGACCCTGGGCGGCGCTTTCCTTCCGCTGCAGCTTAGCCCGTGCGTTTAGGATGCGCTCCTCCCTCTTCTCCTTGGCGGCCAGGTCCAAATTGTGAATGCCCACCAGCAGCGAGTAGTCCATGATCTGAAAGCTTTCCAGAACCATGCAGTCCCGCTGAATGGTGCGCATCAGTGCATTGTACTTGTCCGTCTCCAGGAAAATGCCGTTCGGATGGTGCTCGGCAAAGTCGAGGTCCTTGAATGTGGGACTCGCCTTCTGGCGCTCCGCCTTGGAGGCCTTGCGGCGGAAGGACGAGCCCTTCAAATCGTACTTGGCGTGCATCTTGATGTCCGAGGGCAGCAGGTTGTTCATGGCCACCAGTCGCACGTTCTTTGAGTTGTAATGGAAGCAATAGAGTCCAAAGAACTTGGGCAGCAGGGTTCGGGGATTCTGCGAGAGGTTCATGTAATAGCCGGGCAGCAGTTTCTGCAGGAACTCGCACTCCTTTTTCTGCACCGTCTTGATGATGAACTCGTCGTCGTCCGTCAGGTAAAATATAGAGCCAGAAGCCCCCGGATTGGAGAGCTCTCGCAGCGGCGAGGCACACATGGACATGAGGAAGTCGTCGGGTGCGATTCCAAACAGATCCCGGAAGTAGCGAAAGGCAATGGGTGCGTACACCTTGAACCGGAAGTCGCTGTAGTGGTGAGCTGGCGTGATGGAGGAACCATCTGGCGGAAACGATATGGTCTCCATTTCCCAGAAGTCGTTCATCAGCAGATCCCTCTTTGGCTTGCTGGCCAGACTGCCCACCGTGTGCTGGATGCCCAGCTGTATGGAGCCCATTATCTGCTTGGACTGGATCTTCTTGTAGGTTACCTCACCTCCCTCGGCCACTCGCCGGTGGCCGATCTTTTTCTCATGCTTGCCCCCGGTGGTGGAGGGGTTTCGCGAAATACTGGCATCCAGCGTGGAGCTGGCACTACGAAGCCTGGAGACCGGTGTCTGGGTGGCAGCGATATTGTTCAGCTCGTGCTGCAGCAGCGCCGTGGACTCCTGGCCGCCGTGGGCCAGAGCAGCGTCCCTGAATAGCTGGCGGGATGTGCCCGGCTGCATGTTCATCGGGGGCGGCGTTCTGGGCGTCCGCGGCGTGCCCTCCAGCTCCTGAATGGAGTTGCCAGTTGGTGACTCCTTTGAGGAATCTTGGGGAATGATCTTAACGGGCGTAAGAAGGCTTTTTCGCTGCAGCTGGTATTCCTCAGCCTCTGGTGTTTTCTGGGGCTTTGTGTCATCCTGCTGCTGCTGCTGCTGCTGCTTCTCCTCCTCCTTGCCAACCGGCTGGAGCTCCAGCTCGACACGGGTGTCCATACTGCTCTCTGCGGAGGAGAAAACCACTTATTGCAGTGCCGCTCAAACTGTACAAAAGGCAACAACAGGCAACGCGTTCAATGGCAGCTCGAGTAATGCAAATTGGTGAGTGTTTTTCTGGATTTTGTTGTTATTCTTTTCAATGGGTGGATGAGTCAGTGTGAGATGGGGCTTGAGCCAATGAGCGAATGATTAAGCATTGGAGCAGCAGTTGGCACGTTCCGCCTTCTTTGCTCGACACTTTCGAGCTTTCGAGCAGCTGCTGCCCACTAGCAATTGTGTGGCTTATCTTTTGTTTGCGCAATGAAGAGCAGCTACAAAAACATCAACGACAACAACAACAACAGCGCCAAGGCAAACATTAAGCTTTTATCGAGAATAGTAATTAGCACACAGTAACTGCAAAACTGTGAAGCGGTTGACTCCCAAACCATAGGCAAGTGCATGCAAATTCAGGGGAAATCGCACGAAATCTCATGAAATCACTCATTACGAATTTCCGAAATGCAGGAGAGACAGGTAACAAAAACAGCCCAACCATAATTTCGATTGTTTGCATATGGGAATCCTAAATACCCGACAGACACGTTCGAATGCATAAACAAACGTTCAACAATACACACAGAAAAAAAAAGAGAATAACAAAATTTGTACACCTGAAATAATACAGTCCCCAGATCTGTTTAAATTACAGTTTTCTATAAAAATAATTGATTACACATATGCCTTGTTTGAGACGGATAAATAAATCGAATTGTTGCTTTAAATCAAGGGTGCCCAAGGCCGTCTGACTCACCTATTTGCAATTCTAGAGTAAATATTACTAATTAAAACAGTTTTTTTAAGGCTTTTCTATATAAAATTTATCTTATATCCCTTAGATACCAAATTTCTTCTCCACAAAACTATTCTATATTTTCTCTCTCTGCATCCAAAACGAATGGCAAACGGTTGCTGAAAACGCAAACAATTAAGGCCGAAATCCTCAAAATTATTATAGGAAAGTCATTATTTTTGCGTGTGTGTGTATTGTGGTATTATTTCGAAAAATGGAAAATGAAACCAAAACATGGTCATGGGCGTAGAATCAGAGCGGAAGGGGGCTGCACGGCGGGCGGAGGCCATTCAGCTGGCTCGTGTGTGTTTATTTTCGTAGATTGTCGCTCGGCGGATATAGCGTCGGCATCTCCTCTATATCTTTTCCCTCCTCGTGTCTTTTTTAATATTTGTCGCACGCATGACAGGCCAAATAATAATAATAAAAAAAAGTAGAGAAAAGCGAAAACAACAACAGCTAGTAGTGCTTTCGCAGCGGAAAGTTTTTCCCGAAAATATTCAGTGAATGAATATGAAATATGGGCGTCCTTTGGCCGATAAGCAATATAAACACCATGGATATCATGGATTAGTAATAGGTTGGCACTGCTAATGGGTCTATTAACCTTCCAAGAGTTAGTTCTCTGCTGCTGCTGATGTTGCTTTATCCGTTGTTGCGGGTTTTGCCTTGGGCAATTGTTAACGATGAGCTTGCCATTAAAACGTTTTGCCATTTTATTCGTGAATTAATTAGCGTACTTACACAGAGAAACACTCGAGATTCAAATTATGGCGCTCCCAAAGGTCAACTATCCAGCAACAAGTACATGGGCCCACTCTCTCTCGCTCTCTTTGTGTATCTGCTGCGGATCGAGGCGCGTTCGTCTCTCCCGCTCTCTCGCTTCCGTAGCTCAAGTCGCCGTTCCTCTTCCTTCGCTTTTATCGCTTTTCCTTCGATTTCCAGTTTCCAGCTCGGGGTTCAGTTGATAAATTGCTTTCATAATTTACAACAATCTCAACGAATTCTCTGTGAGCACCTTTAGTGTGGTTGTGTCGTTGTGTCGGTGTCTCGGCGCGTGTGTGTTTGTGACTGGCGATGACGTCGTCGTGCGGCAATCGTCTCGGAATTCCACTTCAAAGCGGTCTCATTTTCCCCGTATTTTCAGCCACCCCCGCTCGCGAAGAATGAGAAGAACAGTAGACGTTTCCGGACAGCAGCGGAATTTGTGGCCGCGTCTGTTTTGTTGTTGTTTTTGGTTTAAATAAACTCTGCGATTTGCAAATTATTTTATTTTCTACGCGATCAGAGTGACCGAAGTTTTGTGTCTGGGCGAATGCGATCAGTGTGACTGTGTTGTCTCAAAAGAATTTGGTACCGAAAATGCAGCCGTGAAAAAGGTGCAGAACATTGATGAAAAAGCGGTAGAAAGCGTATTTAAATTTCGTGATCACCGTTAAAAAACGTTAACTAATTAATATTCCAATCTGTAATATACACATTTTCCTTCAAATCGACCCGAAAAAAAGGGTGAACAGCTTTATAACAAATGGTAAGTCTTTCGCGCAGTGTGACCATTGCTGCGCCCTTGTAAAATACCATTATTTTATATTACGGAAAATAAGTTGTTGGCTTATTAAATGTTTTAAGAGACTTATTTTAACTTTAAGTAGCTTATTTAAGATCACAAATACCTCCAGAAGAGTATAAAATATAGTGAAATCTAATTGGTTCTAGTCTATGCTAGCAGGCTAACAAAATTTGTGATCGTCACGCAAGCCAACAGGTGGTGCTTTTGTCATTTGTAGCGCCATCTGTCGATTTGTTGACTTGTGTAGAATTTATGTAAAATGTTTAAAAAAATGGTGTATAAAAAATAATATATTTTTAAGACTGTAATTTAAGAAATTAATTTGATTTTTTTTTAACTCGTCAGTTTTTAAAGCTTTGAAGACTATATTTTCCGAATTTTTTTTTTAGTAATAGAAAATAAAATAAAATTAAATTAAAAAAAATAATTTGCCTTGACCTTTACCAATCTACCGATTTATCTTCACAATTCTGTCTTCTTGTTCAAAATTCAATTTTCCTTCACGAAAACAATGAGTTTCTTGATTGGAAAAGAAAAATACCCAGCAATTGTCGTTCTATTTCGGGATGAAAAGTGTCTGGATTTCGAGACGAAATATTAATTTAATTTTTCGCACGGGAAACCGCCTGACCGGCGAGAATCTAATTAGGAACACCTACAAAGGCGATTTCCCGGCCGGCGGCGTAATTCTAATTGGATTAGTAACTGAAGCCGGCGAAGGAACGTTTTCAGGACCCTGCCTCTGCCTCTGTCACTGCCCTTGACCCTGCGACTTTCCTTTTGTGGATTTTTTTTTTTTGCGGGTGCCTGTCTCATTACCACTTCCCCGCCCCGTTTGCCGCTTAAATTGATTGAAAAACCGCCCCTTAATCGATATTTATGGCCAGCCATGAGTAATTTTAATAGCCGCTTCCCCCTCTGCCCCTCATTAGTAGTAGGCAAGGCGAAATGTAAAAAATGTTTAGCTAACAATCCGGTTCGCAGCCGGAGCGGAGAAATACTAATGGCTGGGACGAGATGAGTAGGTACGCCTCATTACAAATGCCCAAGAGCAGCAACAAAGCCGGCCACAAATTGCACTTAATTGGGTGTGTTAAATAGTGTAAAAATTGATGTAAATTTAATTTCGAATAAGGATTGTTCGTGGCTGACGAGCCAAGTTCTAGCTTATTGGTTAATTAGGAACTAAGCCGAAAGCCAGGCGAAATTCATATGCAAATGCCGAATAGAGATGTCAGCAAACAAGTTTCGCGCCAAACCAAATGAAATACAAATTCTAAAATGTGCGACAATCTGCCAATTAATTTGGAATCCTAAAAAAAGAGTGGAACGCATAATTTATGCAGTCCAAAGACACTACAAAGCGAAAGACCACAACGGAACTCTACGCCATATCGCGTTGAAGACCCAACAAAAGCTGAGATAATGCTTCGTTATCAAAGGCATTTCATTTCGTAATAAAAACAGAAGAAAAAAATTAAAAAAAGAAATGTGAGAGAGCGAGGGAAGCGAATTGAATAATAAATTTATGTTCTGGTCAGCTTAAAAAGTGGCCATGTTGGCGAGTTAAAAATATTCATAAATATCGAAAATTGCATTGTAAAATTGCATTGAGAGCGGTGGCAGAAATTACACTGAAAATGTTAACTATCATAATTAAGTTAATATGCGGGGTGGTTATGTGTTAACTGAACTTGGCTCATTGGGGTCGTTGGCGAAATACGAGGCCAACCTGATGGGGGAAAGTGGGAAAGAGGGGGCCCGGCTTAATTAACCGAAAGTTAAGGCCCAATACGAGAATCAAAATCGATGGGAAAAGCGCAAAGGCAAAGCGCTCAATGATTAATCCGCCATCGACCGTAATCATTTTAATAGTTTTGACATTTAAGTGACAAATTAAAATGGAATAAATGCAAAATAAGCGTAATAAATTTTAATTGCCACCGCCCCATTGGCAGGCAGCTGTTGCATTGATTATAATGAAATTATTATTTATTTATTTGGCATCTTTTTGTTATTGCATAATTAATTGTTGTCGCTCGAGTGGCAAACAATTAAATAATAAATCAGTTTTTAAACAATCATTTAATTATGTAAAAAATGGCCCACTCTAGATGCATTGAAATGCCATTTAGCGAGTGCAATTATTCAAGCCGCACTTTGCTGATATTGTTCAATAGATTTTCGCCATTGTTGCAACCTGACACATCGAAAATAAACACAGAGTCGGTCGGCGGATTACAGAGCTCTTTCAATAGAATCCAAATAGAATCCCCTTTGCACTGCTGCTCCATTTACGGCGTTGTCTGACATTTCGCATCGGAGCGCTTCAATGGAAAATCAATAAACTAAGCCAAATTAAACATTAATCCCATTCAATTAGACAATCATCATTGCTTTGGCATTTCCCATCTAACGGTAGCCGCATATCGGAGATGCTGCCGTGTGTGCCGCACGAGTTTATGTATGTTGCCGCTGCTGCCATCGACACCAATTGTCATTGATATCGATCTCTTACTGGAGAGTGAGTGGCGGCGGCAACAGGTGACTGACTCCCGGACTGGTTTCTGGGCACATCGGACTTAATAACACCTCTCACGCTGACCGGTGTAATGGCCAGTGTTTAGCACTCTAATGGAGCAATCGCGGCCGCAGATCTCAAACCGCAGGGAACACACTCTCCCCGTCGTCTGGAACTAGATCAGTGCAATCAGTGTTCCCTTGATTATTGCAATTAGGTTTAAGGTGTACGGAAATTATGCGAATCTTCTTGTGGTGCCAAGTGAAGAATTTCGAAAATTCTTCGGCAGCTAATAGCAGTCTTTGATCTTTGGTTAAGAGGTATTATTATAATTTCGGGAAAGGGGTTCCAGGGAATGATTTAATTTTGTTGTAATGCAGGTAAAGTGCATGAACAAATTTTTTGGTATTATTTAATTATACAAAATCCTTAAAAAACATAAACTAGTATTTATTATGATTGGTTCTCAAAGAGTATAAATAAATAAATCCATTATTCCCATATCAAAAGAGTAATTTATTATTATTAATTTATAAAAGAGAACTTATCGCATACTTATTTATAAAAGCGTAGATAGGAATGTCAATACAGCTGCAAGCTATTTTTAATTCATTCTCAACTGCCTCGTTACGTCTAGTATATATGTATATCCACAGCACCCAAGCCCATATCATCCGTACTCCTTTACCTAACCCAATTATTGTTATGTCAAGCCAAGGCTTAGTCACCACCCCACACGAGCATTTCATTCACCATCAACCTGATCAGTCACCTTTGCCCACACCCCCAAATATAGTATATATCTCCCAGTTGTGTATCCACTCGGTATCCCCAAGCTCGTGCGTGACTCATCGGGGGATCTACGTTATAAAGAACATTCAGAGGAAAGCTGTTCGAAAAAAAACAACCAAGAAAACAATCATTACGCGGTCTGACGACTCTGGGACGCTCCTGAGTCATAAAACCAAGCTTAGCGGAGTCCTCGAAAATACAGAAATAAAAGCAATATTGCCGCATAGTTGGGTTATGAGTTCAATAAATGGGCGGCCCCGACATATAGTGTGTGTATTAAAGCGCGTGTAATTACAAGGGGCGTATGCGGAATCGTATTAAATATTTGTGTTTATTATTGATAAGCCTATTGGGGTCAAAGGGGCCCATAAACAGTTATGCGTCTGTTGGGCTGGCATCCCATATACGGCTTTTGGTGACCGAAACTTACCGTTTTCTTCTTGAACAAACAATGCCGAGGTAATCCCAAGTTTAGCCGCTGTTATTGTTGTCGGTTCCTCGGTTGTGGCCGCTGAATGATAGTAAAATTTATATTTCAAGCACGTGTCATTTGATTATTTTCGGTCACTTGGCACTTGGGGGCGTAGTGGGTGGCAGGGGGGTGGTGCACCCACGAGACAGAGTGTAAATAGTTTAACACTGCACAACGGTAAACGGAAAACACAGGCGACAAAAACGAAACACGTAAAACCCGAACGAAACTAACCCGAAGAAACTGGGCGAAGAGAGACTCGCGGCGATCGCGGTGTGTTGCGTCTGCGTTCTTCGAATGCTAACAAGCGAATGCGAGGCTATAGACTTCTGATTCCGAGGGAGGGAAATACCTTGGCCCGCAGCAAGAGAGAGAGACAGAGAGGGAGAGCAGAGAGCGAGTCACAGAGTCATATTACCTGGGTGAGTAAGGTGCACTGGAAGAAATTTAAATATCTTTGAAATTTTCCTTACAATTTTAAAATATTAGTCTTAAAAAATATATATATTTTATTACGGAACCGTTTGAAAAAAGAGTTATTTCTGTAATTCTAAAATATTACAAACTGTTTATCCCTTGATATTAGTAAAGTTAAAAAAGGTAGTCTTTATAATAGAGTTTTCTTAACAAAAAAAACTATATTTGTAGTAACCAATTTTTTTTTTCTGTGTATTGACAACACTATCAGCAGCTGCTCTCTCTCCAAACTGGCACTCTCTCTGACTCTCCCTCTCTCAGCATGTTTGTTTAATCATAATGTACATATGTACGCTTCGCATAATGCATCGCATTGTTCACATTGTCGCCTTCGTTGTTGTAGTAGTTGGTGGTGGTTTATGCTTTTGTTGCTATTTCGCTTTCTTATCACAGGCTCTCCCTCTGACCAGCTGTTCGGTAGCATTTCCAAAGGTGCGATGTGCGATCTCCCCTCTGCCTTACCTTTCCCGTACCTTCAGCGCATGCGCAGCTGCCTGTGATTTAGTTCCTTGATTGGACTCGCTTGTTCCTCCTCTGGCTGTGATTTAATGCTAATTTTTTGCGCCATTCCCGGGAGTTACTGACATTGTTTGCAGATTATTTTTAACCCTTAGGAATTTCCGTTTCGACATTTGTTTGCCCAACTTGCGCAAGTTTGTCCGCTCGGTCGGGGTGCCCTGATAAGATAACCGAAAGTATTGAAGGGCCAGTAAATATAGTAAATGTGGACTCATTCAAGATCGATCAGCGGCGATAAAACCTTAATATGGCACACATATTTTTGACTGTTGTAACGCGACAGCAATTAGGCAATTGAACAATTGCTGCAAACACTATTAAAGCGCTAAGAGATCGCCCACCTCTAAATAAAATACAAAAATTAAGAGCAGCCCACGGTGTGTGCTGTTTTTGTGCGCTGTTTTTTGCTATTGCCAATTTGTAGCAATTTCCAAATTGCGAAAGTAGTTAAAACTGTCGGGATGAGCTTGGTGGCATGGAGGAGGAGCTGGATAGCAGAGTAAGCAAATTAAAACCGAAAACAACTGCTGAGCGATGTGCACTGGGAAAAATAAGGAAGTGAAAAAATTATAAAAATAATACTGAAAAAAGTAAACCTATTAGAATAAAGTTGAACTGCCCCTCAATCTTTTTCCTGCTTCTAGTCTTTAGGTATAATTTTCTCTTTGAATCCAATAATAAAATAATTAAATAAATTATTAGATACTTAAATGGCATACCAAATACAACTGAAACAATTTGTTTCTTCTAATGTTCTCCTCTGACCCGAATCTTTCATATGCCACTTGAGGGTTTGAGTTACACAAGTTTCCATCGATTGTGGAACTTGCAAAAAACTGTCTTGTTGGCAGACATTTATTTATTTTATTTATTTATTGACAGCTAAGCTTAACTTTTTATTGATATGAAATGGCGTGACATTGACCCCGAGGCTTTTCACTGTGTGCAGCACACAGCAGCTCCACAAAAAGCGACAGTTTGAGGGGCCAAAAAGAAGTTCAGAGTGCACACGAAAGGAATTTCCCCCCATTTCGTTGTCAATGTAATTTGTCAGTTCAAAGACCCCGTGCGACACGAGGATTCCGTCGCCTGCCGTGCGCCGTATTTTGTGTACCATGTAACCGGGATGCACAAGGACCCGGATCCTACGTGCAAGATGTTTACATGGCGGTGCCGCTCTGACAAATGTGCCAAGTGTGCGGACGTGCGCCCAGCTCACAGAATATAGAGCCCAGATCCCGAGACGAGTGCAGCTACAAAAAATGTAATCAATGTATTTTTGTCACGTTAACGAAATGCACAAGGCTCACATCTCAGCTCAGCTCAGTCACAGCTGCCTCAAAATCTACACAGAGAAATAATTAGTTGGATTTCTTAAATACAATCTTTGGGCTAGGAACTTATCAGATAAAAAGTATCTGAAAGATACCTTAAAATCTCTTTATGTAGATTTCCCGTTCTTTAATAAGATATCCTGGAATTTGTATCCTTTTTCTCTCTGTGGCCTTCACTTCCTTCGTCACTGCTCTCCAAACATAAATTCTGTCTGTCTTTTAGTCTGTTTGTCGAGCTGCCTGAATTTGCACGGCACAGCAACAATAACAACTACTATTACAACTATAACTGCATCTGCAAGTACAAGTACATCCACAACTACAGATGACGGAGAAGAATGAGTCCAAATCCCAGGCAGCAGGAGCAGCAGCACAAAGGATTGTCAGGGAGAAATGTCACTTCGTTTGGCAGCAATTATCCCCAGAGCTGAATGAGCATTGACTGAGCCGGCGAATGAGCCTGCGAAGGATTCAGATCCTGTGCCTCCCGAATTCTAGACGGCAGCTGCCAGACTTTGGCGCGAGCTAGTCTGCAATTGCCTGACAGTGAGCTCTGGCTAAGGGTGGCAATTGCCGTGATTTGTCTGAAAAAGTAATAATCTTTCAACATTACCAAAAATATTCCATTTTACTCTTGAAAGGTAAGAAAGTGGGATACTTTTTACAACAAATCAAATGAATTCTCGATTTTTAAAATATTTTTACGTTAAATTTCCCTTGCCGGAATGCTCTTCATCTTTTTTAATAAATATCACTTAATTTTTATAAATTATTTACTGCCCATCGAGTACATACTGCAGTCATAACTGAGGACTGGCATGCCTTTGCTCAATCGCGCAAAGGACTCCCTTTTTCGCTGGCAGTGATGTGTGCCTTATGCCACGACTTCCTCCCCGAAAAAGCAGAGCCCAGAGCGAAGAAAACTTAAGTGCATTTTATGCCACTGCGAGTCGCGTCGTCTGCCAGCTGTCTGCACCCCCTGTGCATAGGTCTCGTCTCTCATTCCCTGGCAACCCTCGTGTGTAATTAAGTCGAGCATTATCGTTTGGAATGGAGCAGCGTTTTCGATATGCTGCATTGGTGAAATTTATGGGCCAGGCATTTGCTTTGCTAGCTATTTTTAGACAGAACTAATGGCAGTTCATAACCTTACCTATGCATATCACAGTTGGCTATCAAAGTGGGACAATGGAGTAAAAGAACTCTGGTTTCTGTAGGCTTCTTTGTGCACCATCGATGAGTAATTCCTCTTTGACTGTATATCCACTGTAATGTCAGTTAACTATCAGTATTATCTGAGGAATACCTAGGTAAGCACAGCAGATAAGTTGCTCAAACAAGGGGTGACGATTGCTTTTGATTAAGTTGACTGTAAGCCTCTCTTTGTATAGGGTTTTACTACGTTTTAGGTAACTTTGTTGTTATTAGTAGAATTGTATCAATAAGACTAACAGTGGAAGTCCATTGTAACTCAGATATGGCAAATCTGATAGCCACCAAACTCCCAGAGCCAAACCCGGAGACTCTCTGACTCCCGCATACCCAAATTCCAACTTCCAACTCCACCAGAGCGCCGGCTTAGCTTGGTCAGACTTTCGGCGGCATTTTTGCAGCATGAGTTCAAAGAGATATCTCTGAAGAGACTACATATAATGGACACTCTCTGGCGTCGTGAGTCACCCGCGAACTTTACGTGTGTCAGCGCCAGAAAGAGCTAAGGAGATCGCCAAGTGATTAACTGTCTGTATCTGACAGTCGCAGATTCACCTTTCGAAGTGCCGAGTTGGCGGAAATCGTAAATAAGGGAGCTGGAGAATATTCAATAGCCCGGATCGAAGCGGAAACCCGACGCCTTCGCAGGCGCCTCCGGTTGCACTTCGCGCTGCCTCAGCTTTTCCTGGGCTGCCTCCCTCCGCCTTATCGCCGCGACTGTGTCATCAGAAAGCCATATAAAGAGCATGCCGCAGCAGTAAAGAAAATAATTTAACGACGAGCGACGAGTGCCCAGCCAAGATAGAAGATAGAAGATAGCAACAAGTCGCTGGCAGCCCGCTTGTTTACCTTGAGTTAGTTGGCCGCAGCGGCGGAACCGCCAGCAGAAACTCTAAACTTACAGCTGCAGCTCTTATCAGGTGCCACAGTGCATTGACATTGTTTTGAGAGCGTAGCTGGAAAGCTCTTCAAAGTGGCCACACAAGCGGACAGAAAAGCTGTGCCCTGTGAAATTCGGAAGTTGCATTAACTTATTCCCCTGCAGAAATTGGGGGGAAAGGGGTTCGGCGGAGATAAGAAGGCAGTCTGTATTCAGAGGTTTTTCAGTTATCTTGTATTCACTCTTCAAAGCTCTTGGGTTTCGCAAAGGAAGGAAAAATAAAGTAGAAAAAATTCTCTAAATAAAGTATTTGGTTAAATGAAAGAGTAAACGGAAATTGTTCAAGTGCAAATGGATATTATACCTTTGAATTTAAATCAATTTAAGTTTTTATTGGGTGTTATATAAGATATGGGGTATATAATAGTAGAATGGTTGTAAATGAATTAGTGATTTGGAAACCCTCAGCAAAATATGTTTATTATTCAATGTGACCAATAAAAGGTATAATAAACACTTAAACCTTTCGATATAATTTTATTTTATTTTATGATATTTTTGAAGATAGCAACTTCCTATTAAGCCATGTTTATCGTCCGACTTAAACAACTTGTTTTTTAAGAATATTTGTTATTAATTTATATGGTAATTACATTTTCCTTTGTTATAATTAGTAATAAACACTAGGTTCTTAGATTAGCTTTTCCTGTAAATTACCGACTAAGTAGCATAGAAGTTTTGCGGATTTTTCTGCTATGATTTCTCCTTTGGTTATCAAGATTTGGTGTCCTTTTAATCGAGATTCTAAAGTTTGCATGTTAATGGAGTTGTTTGCCTTGCTAGCCAGTTGCCTTAGCCTTGACCATATAGTATGTACTTGCTAGGCGAATTCCTTGCATGACAGTGGGATTAGCGTGGTCCGTGCATGTCCTTGTCATCGCCCCGCTCTAGCCGCTGCTCGAGAGGGCTGCTTATTAAGTCATAGCCAATGCTGAAGGCAAAGTTCACAGGCACTTGGCGCCCACATAAGTATGCAGCGCGTTTATGTTTGTCTCAAGCGCTGCATGCGGCAGGATGCCTTTGCTTGTGTGTGTGTGAGCTGCCATAATTTACTATTTTGAGCGGCTTACACATACACATACACACTGAGGGAGACACTGGAGGAGCAGCTTTGTTGACTTTTGTTTTAACGCCTTTCCCGCACACACACACACACGGCCACACACGATAGCACTCACGTACATGCTTCACTTGACGCACATTGTTGTTTAAACTGGCGCTGGGGGGAAATCACACAATTTATAAGTGCGGACCAACAGAGCGGAGCTGGCCTATCTGGAAAAACAACGATGCGGCGATGGCGCCTGCTTTATATTAACAAGCCCAAAGAAAGAGCGCGAAAAGGGGCAGGATATGGCGAGGACGAGCAGAATAAAACTGTTGACAATGCCGCAAAACAAGCGAAAAAACATTGCATAAACTCGGGCGTACGCACCGCGAGGGAGGCAGAGGGTGGAGAGGGAGAAAGTGAGATGGCGATGTGGTAAGAGAGATGTTGTGGGTGCGAGTGGCGAAAGGATAAAGGATACTGGCTGAGTGTAGAAGGAGGTGAGAAGGTGAAACACTCAAAGAAGAGTGGGTGCTTTAAGATGACAATTATGGAAATACATAGAGGAATAATAAATCCTTTTATAGAATTATGTCGTTTAAATATATTATTATTATTAGAATTTATATTATATTATTTTTCTCCTATTTTCTCCAAGTGTAAGACTGGATTTATGCTGTGGCATATAATGCGATGGCAGTTTGCGAGTTGCCGCTTTAAGAAGGCCGCCGAAAGCAAAACTCTTTTCACTTTGCCATTATGCGGCTTCTGGGGGAGTGAGTAGCGGGTCAGCAAGTGGAGGGTGGGAGCTTGGGGTGGCTGTGCAATAACATATGTTTTTTGAGGCAGCGGGGATTATGTAACAACTCGCTGCATTTGAACAATGTTTACCGCTCCCCCCCCCCCCCCTTGTTCTTCGGTCCACCAGCGAAAAGAAAAGAGACAGCAATGTGGGCCTGGAGGTCGCTGGGCTGCATGTGCGCCTGTGTGCGTGGCAAAGCCAAAATATTTGAACAATTTGCGCTGCAGATTTCTTTGGCAGCCGCAAAAGCGAAGCTAACACCCTTCGCTCTCCATGTGTTTGTGTGTGTCGCATCCTTTGGCCTCTCTTTCCATCCTTTCGCTCCGTCGTCCTCGTCGCACTTATACACGCACAGACTGCACTCGTTTAGCATCGTTAAGCTTTCCACTTTCCGCTTTTGTGTGCCGGGCCACATTTTTCGTGCTAATATCGTTAAAATGTTATTACAACGTAGTTTTTGCTTTAAGCTTCCCTTTGCCCCCCTCCCCCTCCCGCTTCCGCTCTCGTCCTGGAAAATTATCGTCAGTTTGGTTGTAGTTCCGAGCCATCTCCTCCCCTTTCCAGGATATTCTTTCATGTTTCTGGGCTGGATTTTCGCTACATCGTGTAAAATTAATTGAATGTAGCTGCAGCGCAGCAGCAAATCCAACCGGAACAGGCCCAGATGGCCAGGAGCGACTGCAGGCCAGGATCTCTGGCCAGTTGGCCACTGGGCCATGTAATTTAGATGCTGCCAAAGCTACTTGGAAGCAGCAGTAACTAACCAAAGCTCGAAGTGCCTTACCAGGAGAGCTTAAAATAAATATTATTTACAGAAGGAAGGAGCTAGAGAATGAAAGGATCTTTGATCGAGGCGAAAAGAAACTGTGGACTTAATCCAGTTAAAGGCATAAATTCCTTTTTTTATATTTGCCCATACAGTATCAAGATATATTTACGTTTTTTCCCCTCCCAAATTTAATATTGTTACAAGGAAAATAAAGGACAATATTTTTTTGTAAATTACGACAGACAAATGGAGAGTAAAGCTCAGATCGAAGCCGAAATTATGATGTCATTGGCAACAAAAGAACCCATAGTTTTTTTTTTTTAATTTGTTAAAAAGATCATAAACGTACTCACTTTTTCATATATATTTTATATTTTACTCTTCGCTTTACCGCGAATCATCGCAATCAGAAAGTTATTATAGATTAAATAAGAAAAAAAATAGTTTTCCATGTTCTCTTTTATGCTGTCTGCCATAAAAATGCAATTTCTTTTTGCTGTGTCGCTTTTCATGCTGAAAAAGTGTGCTCGGTTTATATTCGTGCCAGCTTACAAAAAAATATAAAATGGAAATAACGAATAATTTGAATGCTAGACCGTATCGTTCTGGAGTTCGTAACAGTTTCGACTTGGAGAGGCAATATGCCTTATCATAGGGCGTCGATTGTTTGCCCAACTCCGACGACGACTCCGACTCCACCTGGCCTATCTTATCAGCCAGCTGAGAGCCTCTGCCTCAATTTTCCCAACCCTCGGCATTCCTGAATGCGATTAAAAACCCCGCTGGATGTGATGAGTTCCCCATTCGCTGTGACAAATATTGATTTATGCTTTAAGCTCTCAACGTTTGCTCTGCTGCATCGCAGCAGGGTTCTGGAGCATATCAAATATTTGCTTAAATAAAGCAAAGGCAAGCTTATTTTTCTGCCAGAAAATGAACTAAGCTCCGGAATCGAAGGGCAGGGGGTTTGTTTTTCCCTCGCATTGCACGACAAACATGGCATGAAAATTCTATGAAAATTTCGCTCTCTTTTCAACAGCCTTGGTCCAGGGCCAGGATAAATGATTTTTTCATCTTCTACTGCTTTGGCTTCTTTTTCCTCATCTTTTTCTTGGCAGGCGTAATTTAATGATGAATTCTAGAATACACAGAGGAAAAAATGCACATACTACATGCTCATTAATAAGGGTAATAGAATTGTAAGAGAATTGGTATTAACAACATCCTAATTTTCTTAAAATAATGTATCATCTAGGTTAATTTTTTTTCTGTGTAGAGCTTGGCCTAAACGTGGGCGTTTGTGGGCGTTCAGTTGCGTGTCTACAGAAATTATAATCCATATAAAAGGAGAGAAAAAGTGAGAGACAGAGGGACGGAAGCGACTGAGAAGGAGGCTGAGAGGGAAGGATCTGCCATTCGTGAATGCTTATTTATATATTTCCTTATCTGCGATGAAAAGTGAACTATTATTCAGTGGGCCCTGACCAAGACGCGCTCAACTGAGACGCCAGCGGCGTGTGCCAGGACCTCGTCCTTGCACCCACCCCCGTCCCCTAAGACGTATGTATATGTATCCTACTGCTCGCTCCTACCCCTATCCCGCTATGGTCCTGCGTAGGTGCTGCGAAGCGTGGCCAGACAGACGGCTGGCAGGCGTTAGGACACGCGTCCTTTTTTCCCAACTACCGCAGTGCTGCTGCTGCTGTTCTGCTGCTGCTGCTGCTGTTCTGCTGCTGCTCCTGCTTTTCTGCTATTGTGCTCCCATTCAGGCCAAGAAAGTTTTCCGGTGGTGGGCTTCCTGTCCCAAGGAAATTAAAGCCAGCCTAGCAGCTGCGGATCCTCACGTCGGCCAGTCGAAGGAACTATCGAGCTAGGGTTCCACGAATTCGTATATATTGAGAATCGAAGAATTTTTGCTTTTATTTATAGAATTTGAGCTTCGGCTTACAATGAATTCCCATTTGTTTTCTGCTTTTATGGCTGCTTTAATTAATTAAATAAATATTAAATAGATAAGAATTTGGATTGAAGTGCCTATGAATCCATGCAAATGCAAAACAAATTAGTAAATTATTTATAAAAAAAACTTCCCTAAGTTCATTTTAGTTTATAGTTTAAGTTAGAGCATTTTAAATCCTGTTTAAAGGTCTTTCCGAATTTTTTCAAACCTCCTTTGGCTTATCTAATTCCGGATGTGAAAACGCTTTAAATGCTTCGCCACTCTGTGCCGAGCTTAAGATGCACCTTTTCCATTCAAAGTCTTATCAGGCCTACTTTTGTCACACCAACACATAAAATATACACGCATTCTGATTCTATTGTGTGGGGATAAGTTTTCTGTTTATCTTTTGGAGGCCCGCAGCTTTACATCGAATCCGATTGTAATTTTGTGTGTTTTTGGCGGTTTTGGAGATTTTGGAGAGCCTTAAACAGCCCCGCATCCTTGAAGTCGGCATCAGACCAGTATCGTTTGTACACTGAAGGAAAAATTTAACTTATTACCAAAAAAATCTGAATATTCCTTCAAGAAAACATGAATCACTATCTTAAACAATAATGCTAAATTTCGATAAAGCTATAAAAAAACCTCCAACCTATCCAATTTGTATGATTTTTTCTCTTAGTGTGGTAAGGATTTTCGCACTTCCTTTGCCATCAATCAAAAGTGCGTGAAATCAAGAATTTATGCCTCATTGGCAGCCAGGGCACGCTCGAGCGCATTGAGCAGATAAAAGCATCAGCCGCAGCAGGTCGACACCGGGAAATCGCATAAAAATGCTTGATAAAGGGCGGGTAATATATGCAAGCTCCTCCGCAGGGGGTGGTGGGTGGCCTGGTTGGCTCGGACGACCGCAGGGCAACAAATACATACATTTTATTAACCGACAAACATGGCGAAATGTCTCTGACCATTTCTAGGGCCACGCACACTTGCTCCATTCTTCAGGGACTGCTGCCGAATGACCACAAGTCAGATGCACGTGTAGGCCCAACGGTGGGTGGCAAGTGGTTGAGTGGCTCAGAGGCTCAGTGGGCGGAGCATAAAAATTGCATGAGCTTGAAGTTGATTTGAATGTGGCCCCTGCGCTAGACCCTGGAGGTGAGCAAACTGCTATAAATATCACCTTACCACAGACAATTCACATTGCAAGTTCCTAGCAGCCCAGTTGTGGTTTCAGTTGCCTCTGTCACGCGTGCCACCTTTCGGCCACTTACTGCGGTCCTCGAGGCAAACTCCAACTCGGCTTTTATTGTGGAAAATTAAAGTTAAAGGTTAGGCTTACATTTGGAGCAATAAAGTTTAAACTGTGGGAGTTCGATTTAGAAAGGGGTTTTTATTTAATAAAAAGAAAAAAAGGAATCCTGGGTTAGGGTTTTATTTGAATAAAGTAATTATCAAAGCCTTTAAAAATATCCTTTTTGGGAGTATATATGTTTCCCCTAGATCATCTAAAGTATAATACCAATAATTACTCTTCTATTTAGTATCCAGCTTCTACAATTAAAAACCCATAATACTTGCATTTGCATGAGGACTTGTGCCTGGGCGATAACCCACTCCATCCTGTTCCAGGTGTGCTCTGAGCACCATTGAAAGTAACGGCTTTTTCCACGAGTCCTTTGTGGCTGCAATAGTTGCCACCACTATGAGCTGGGCAAACACTTTCAACCCTCCTCGGGCGAAATCAACGCACGGCAGATGTGCGAGTTGAGCGATCGAGGCGCAGGACATGTTCCCTATCGCAGGACATATGCGGGATATCTCTCTCTTTCTCTCTCTCTCTCTCTCTCTCTTAGTGGATAGATCCACACGGGGTAGCGCCGAAAATGCTTGTTTAATTACAGGACCAACCTGGAAACAAACTTCCCTTTATCCCGAATCGGGTTGGGTTGAGTGGGCTTGGTCCTGTTTCTGTTGCACTTTCCGTGCTCCTGTCGGTACAGTTTTATTGTTGTCCTTGTTTACATGTGATTCCATATGCTGCGCATTTCCTTGATGAAATTTTAAAGCATAAATTGTTGCTTTTCGTTTCCTGAAAATATTTGCTGTGCGCAAAAAGCAAATAAAATGCAAACAATATGGTTGTGTGTGTATATATTTTTATAATGCTTACCTGCTGGTCAAATGAAATTGCATAACCAAATAGTTTTAACTGAGGCATTTAGAAGATGTACTTTTATTTGCAGTAAGAATGCCTCCTGCCATATCCTGGCACATTTTTGGTTTTAGACTTTCGAAGGGAAAACTGCCATTTGATATTTTAATTTCACAAAGTGAGCCACTGAATGAAAATCGAATTTTTGCCGACAGACAACAGACTTGGTACCCTAGAAATATTTATGTAATTTGTTAGAAATTGAATGGTTTTAACAGAGTTCAGCTTTCCGCATATTCCACCGGGAAAAGAGGCTTATGAAAGAGTGCAGGGAATGTTGACCTCCTTGGGTTTATCCTCTAGCCGGAAATTGTTAAGCAACTCACTTGCCTACGTTCATACATTCACTTACCCCATTCATTCATTCACTCACCGACTTAGTCCTGCCTTGATTCATTCAGTTATTCGTTGGTCATGCAAATCCCGGGCACACAAATTTACACCTTGGGTGCAGTTTGCAAAGCCCGGATAATCCGCATTAGTTGCAGAATGCAGACGGCCTCAGGACACCGAACGAGACCGGACCGGCAGAGGCTAAGACCCTTTCCAATCCGAAAGGACCATGTGGTTATAGGGCTTAGTTTCGCCCGCTAACTGATGCTATTACGCTATTTGCACAGGACACAGGCGGAGGCACAGGCAGAGGCACTGGCAAATTGAATCGTGTTTTGTCGAGCATTTCATTTCGGCATTTGTCAAATGTCGAATATGTCCGGACTGGCTTCGGTCCTAAAAGTCCTTAAAACCCCAAACAGAAACAGAAACCAATGAAATATGTATGTTTTGCCCATCGCTCGTCGCTGCCCATTGCCAATTGCATATTGCAATTTTAATTTTTCAATTCATTTTATGTAGAATATCTGTCCGAGTCGATGTCCCTAGCCTCCCCCGGCCAACTGGAGTCGGAGAGCCACAGGGGTGCCACAAATAACAAATTGCTTGTCATTGGCATTGCCTCAGCCTCAGCTTCGGCCTCGACCCCAAACTGGGGCCATTCCTCGCAGGGCCTGGCCCATAGCATTTACAATTTGAATCTCGATTAGAATTCATTGAGTTCCCGGCATTAGTTAGCTATCAGCCTCTAAGCATGCACAGTGGTTGGAATGGGTAAATTTCGTCCTGTAAGAATTTGTAAATTTAAATATATTTGAATAAATTTTTAGTACATTTCTGTGATCTCTTTACAATCTAATTGAAATATTCTTAATGCCTTAAACCCAAAGAGTCCGCTTTATTGAGCTTTTATTCCCAATTCTTGCACAAGTCCCAGCACCTTGCGCCTTTGCAGTTTGTCATTGGGGGTTTTTGGCAGGCTATCTATAAAATAAATACCTCCCCGAATGTGATAGGCCCCACTCAAGTGCCGCTCCACAATGCTCCGGATTTGTTCCGCCTGCAGGCGCTCACCCTCCAGGCTTTTGGTTCTCACAACAGCGCAGGCCGTGAGGTTGGTGGACACCTGATCCGGAATGCCAAAGACACAGGCCTCACTAACGCCCGGTAGTCTGAGGATGAACTCCTCTATCTGCTCGGGATAGATCTGGAAGTTGTTAAACTTGAAGACATCGGTATCACGCGTCTGGATGTATAGGTAGCCCTCGCTGTCCAGGTAACCAATGTCGCCGGTGCGGAACCACAGTCCATCCGAGCTGAGGGCTCTCCTGGTGGCCTCCGGATTCCGGTAATAGCCCTCCCACTTGTATCGCAAACGGGCGTATATTATGCCCACTTCATTAATTCCCAGCGGCATCTTCAATTTGTCCAGGACACGCAGCTCCACATTCCGCATGACCTTGCCCTCGCAGCCCACCGGACCGCCCACATTTTTGCTCAGCCCTCCCATTTCCGAGAGGCCGTAGCCCACGATGAATCGTTGGTTTCCAATCAGTTCGTACATCCGCCGGGAGACTGCCTTGCACACCTTGGAGCCAGCTCCGATCAGCACCCTTACAGAGCTGAGCTGGGCCTTCAGCTCCATAAGATCGCAATCGTGTTTGGAGAGCAGGGCTATTTGGTGCGAGGCCAGAAAGAGGAAGGTCACCTTGTGACTGGCCACCAACTGCAGAAGATACTCCACGCTGTAGGGCCTGTTGGTGATAATGCGACGGCAGCCGTTGAGGAGGGAGGCCAGCAGGATTATAGTTCCCGATATCCAGTAGAGGGGACTGAACGAGAGCAGTATGCTGTCCCTGGTGTAGGTGTTGGGACTGCAGAAAATTAAGCAAAGTATTATTATTATAATACTTATAAGCAATATGCCTTAACAACCTTTTATTAGTTATTGAAATTCAAAGGGAGATATATTAACAAGGCTTATAGAACTATAATCCTCACTTACTTTTTGCAATTGCAGAGCAGACTTCGATGGGATCGTGTCACACCCTTGGGCATTCCCGTAGTCCCCGAAGAACAGACAATAAAGGCCGTATGATCTCCATGCAACTTTGGACAGGGAACATAGCTGAAATGAAGGGGAGATTTTTTCAAATATTTTATTTAAATGTTAACCGATCGACTTACGCTGCAGCCGTAATAGATTCATCATCATTGAGCAGGACACTTATGTCTAGCACTCCTTCTAGTTGTCCATTGACCAGATATATCCTGGCAGGGTTGATCAATCTCTCGTTGACGGACTTTATTATGTGATAGTTCTCCACATCGCAAAAGATGAGCTTGGGCTCAGTGATGTCATACATATACTTGACAGTCTCTAAAAGAACAAAAAACAGATCCAAAAGATCATCCAACCATTCTTTTTGATTCTTTCAACTTGTTACAAGTCGGACAGCGTCTTACCCTCTGTGAATTCCGGATGCAGTGGGTTGATAGGGATGCCCCTTAGCAAAGCCGCGATAACCACGCTGGTCAGGTAGGTGGAGTTGTTGGCCGAGATGCCGACGACATCGCCCCGCCGCAATCCCAGCCGCTTGAAGGCCTGAGCGAGGCGGGCGCTCTGCTGGGCCAGCTGGCTGCCGGTGAGCTCCTGGCCCGTAGGATCGCAGTGCTGCATCACCTGGTCGGCATTGATCTGTAGCACGCGCATGATGACCTCGCCCAGGGTCATCTCCGGACCGTAAAAGTCCTTGCCCCGCGGTCCAAACCAAGTCCGCGAAGCGGCGTCGTAGTGTACCTCGCAGCTCATCGTGCTGGCGAACGAATAAGTGATTTATTGCGCCTCATTTGGGTCTTATATGGCACCGGCTAGAGGAAACAAAAGCGGAGCTGCTAATTAGTCGGACACGCTGCGTCGCCCCAAGACGCCGATGCCGCATGCCTGTCCCCGGTGACATCTAAAATAGATGCTGATTTACTCATTCGCATCTCTTGCTGGCCGCTAATCAAAACCGGCAGTCCACCAGACAGGCCAGATATGGAAACTTTTTGATAACTCGAAAGCCTCTTCGGCTGACTCATTGTGTTTACTTCTGCAGAGCACGACTTTGTCCAACAGGTGACATTTATTTATAACAAAGATTGCCTCACAGATGGGTGGTGGCCTCACTCAGCTCCGGCCAGATTCTCCTTCGCTGCACTTTGTTGTTCTGCGTCTTCGGGAGATTGTCCACAAAGAAGACACCGCCCCTTATGTGAAAGGCCTCGCTCAGGTGTTGCTCCACGATTCCCTTTACATCCCGATCGGTGAGCTGCTCCCCCCACTCATTCTCCTCTCGGACCACGGCGCAGGCTGTGAGATTGGTGGACACCTCGTCAGGTATGCCGAAGACGGCCACTTCATGGACTCCTGGCAGGTGCAGTATAACGTCCTCGATCTGCTTGGGATAGATGGGAAAGTGGTTGTACTTGAAGACGTCGCTGTCGCGTGTCTGGTAGTGCAGGCAGCCTTCGTCATCGAAGTAGCCGTGATCCCCCGTCAGCAGCCACTTTCCGTCGGGCGTGACCGTCACCTGGGTGTCCTGCGGGTTGTGGTAGTAGCCTCCCCAGCGGAAGTTGAGTCGCGCCAGAATCTGACCCGTCTGGTTGGGACCCAGGGACTGACCCTGTCCATCAACCAGTCGCACCTGAATGTTTCGCAGCAGCTTGCCCTCGCTGCCCAGCGGGCATCCCACATTCTTCGAGATACCTCCGATCTCGGAGAGACCATAGAGCACGGCAAACCTGTCGGCGCCCAGCAGCTCGTACAACTGCCGCCAGATGCCCAAGGGAACCTTGGATCCACTGCAAACAAACGACTGGACACACTGCATTTTCTCGGCCAGCTGAAACCGTTCGGGACTGCGGGCCAAGAGGGCCATGTGGTGGGGAACGGTAAGCACGAAGCTCACCTGGTGGCGCTCCACCAGGTCCGCAAAGTACTCCACACTGTAGGGACGGTTGGTGATGATCCGGCGACACCCATTGACCAGAGAAGCGAGCAAGGTGAAGATGCAGCTGATCCAGTAGAGCGGACTAATGCAGAAGAGCACTGTCTCCGAGGTGAAGAGCTGAGGGCTGACGGGTTATCAGGCATTAAGGAAAAGCTTGGAGGGAACGCCACAAACAACTCACATTTTGGCATTGTTCAGGAGGCTGCGGTGCGAACGGCTTACGCCCTTGGGCAAACCAGTTACGCCCGAGGAGGTGATTATGAAAGCCGTGTCATCGCCGCTCAAATGCGGGCAGGCAAAACTGAAAGGTCGAGGCGGAAGGTTAGGGGTTTGCTACCATTATACGGTGTCTGGCCTACGTACAGGGTCTTCTCGTCGTACTCGGTACAGCCATCTGCTAGCAGATCCTGAATGTTGCGAACTCCTGGCAGTGTTCCGGTGAGCAGGATGAGCTCCGTTTTGAACTTGAGACTGCTCTTGACCGCGCTCAAGGTCTCGTAGTTGTCCAGGTCGCAGAATATAACCTTGGGCTTGGTGATCTCGTACATATAGGCCGTAGTTTCTGATGGGTATATAAAACATTTTAAATTCTTCTTTGATTTTTGTACTACAGACTTACCAGAATCAAAATCCGGATGCAGTGGGTTGATGGGAGTGCCATTGAGCAGAGCTGCAATGACCACTTCGGTGAGGTAAGTCGTATTCTTGGCCGAGATGCCCACCACATCGCCCCGCTGTAATTTTAGCCGCTGGAAAGCATGGGCGAGACGGCGGCTCTGCTCCAAGAGCTGCCCTCCGGTGAGCTCCTCACCCGTGGGATCAAACACCTGCATCACCTTGTCGGAGTAAAGCCGCAGGATGATTAGGGCCACCTCGCCGAGCGTCATATCCGGACCATAGTACTCCTTGTCCTTCGGGCCCGACCATATCTTCTCAAAGCTGTCGTATTTGGTGGCCGCCATTTGGCTCGCACTGATTTCTCGATTCCTGTCGGACGGTCGATGGGACAAAACAAAACTTCCACGCACAGCAACTGAGTTTCGGCGAGTGTGGCCTGGCCTATATATATAGGCCACCACCACCTCGGTCGGCGGCAGAACTAGATGTGCGATCTGCTAATTGCCCAGACACGTTCTCCGTAGCCATGCCCTCGCCCCGTGCCCGCTGCCCGCTGCCAGCCCCTCTAATAAACTCTGGCGACAGTTGGCGCTGTCGAATTGTCAGATTTGTGTGTTTGGGCATAGCACATGAGCCTGAACGCGAACTGACACTGGTATCGGTCCCGCAGGGATGTCATTGCGGATGTCTGAATCCCAACTGGTTCCCAACTCCAATTATTTGGGATTTTGGGGGGTAGCTTTAAAGCCGTTTGCCAGAGGGGTCTATGTATATTTATATGCTGATTGGAGTGGTGGCCTCATCAATAACCATTCATCATCGAATCCCAACTATCCTGTGATTTTATTTACCTAACCAAGGGGCATAAATAAGGTAAATGTTATTCTTTGGGTAACATGTTCAGCATGTTCTTCGTGCATGGAACCACAGTGCCGGGAGGGATTCAGTCTCTGTTCGCCGCCTGGCAATTGCATAATTTCTACGATTAAACACGAGCTGAGCTCCAGCCCCTCCGGAGTCCGGGCGTCTCACTTCCCCCGACTCTGCTCTGCGGTTGTCGCACGATTCCTGGTTCTGCGCCAGGTGGATATATACGCGCAGTCGTCTATATATGTATAAATGGCATGTGCAACCGCAGAGAGATAGAGTCGCATCCTTGATGGGCACACGCTTCATTTGCGTGCTTAGTTAGGAAATCAAGCGTATGGCTCCGGGACACCGATAGAAGCGGACAAGGGGCGGGAGCAGTCAGAACTTAAAATGCAAGGAGCATCCATCCACCTGCAGTTGGGGCGGAGTGGGTTGGTCTCTCTCTTTGAAACTTTGTTGCGTAGCCGGGTAAAAAGTTACCCAGCATTGGCGGACGGAACTTGGGGTGCGGCAGAGATAGTCCTGAGTCCTGTGCCGAGTGAAAAGCACGGATTTGCCTTGCCTTTGCCAGGGGCAGGTCTGATTCATTGATTTCACTTAAATTCTCTTGATGCTGCCAACTAAACTTAATTAATTACGCAGTCGGCAGAAATGTGCAACAAACTGGCAAACTGGAGTGGGTAAAACTCTGTGATCAGCAGCTAATAAAAGTTGCGATCAACTTTTTTATTGCCGTTTTATGACCAGGACTCGACGACGACTTGACTGGGGCACAAAACAAGGCGACTGCAAACAACTTGTGCCACATTTAACTAACTTCAAATCTCGGCAATTAACTGAAAGTCACCCACAGCGAGAGTCCCCAGACGCCCCGACATGGCAAATGTAATCAGGCCCAACATTATAATTAACCGCAAAATGCAGTCCACCAGCCAGGAACCCAACGCCGAGCACTATGTCCTGCAGCCCCTTTCCTCGCTGGCCTGCTGCTATTAAAACTTTTACGACAAGTAGGCGAAAAAAAAAAATTACTTAATTAAAATGATTGACTAAACAGAAAAGTTTGTGCGAAATCATTTTTGCTTTTTTCTCCCTCCTCGTAACTAGCTGGGCATACTTTTCCGGAACAATAGTTCTTTCCGGTTTGCGGTCCGCCCTATATATCTGGCCCTCTCGCTTCCTCCTAGCCCTTGCTCTTTTGCGCTTATTTATTGTTTGCCTTTGGCCGGAGGCTGTGAACATTTTTTCTTCTTTTTTTTTTGTGCCTCGCGTGAAGGGCGGAGGGCGGAGTGCTCCAGTCCAAGAGAACCTTAGATGCGACAGCAGCTTGTTGTTCATCTAACAAATTAACGAACGCCTCGAGTGTTGTTGCGTGCTATCCCCCTCTCACTTGCTCCTTAACCGAGAAAACTTTGAAGTGTTAATGAATTGAGCGGCAGTGGGAGCAAGCGAGATGCCAGAGAGAGGGAGAGAGCCAGATAGGCAGAGTAATGACCGTTGGCCGCTTTTGTGGTCAATTTTCTGGTAATTGAAATTATGATTTAATTTAATTTGCCACAAAAAGTGTTGACAGTGAGATAAGAATCAAAAGAAAAGGCCAAGGGGACGGGAGCAAGTCAAGCTAAAGAGATTAATATCATATCTTGATGGGAAATTACAAATAATTCGAGTTAATGTTGACACAAGATAAATCTAAAATGTCAATGCTTTTATTTGTCAGAGTCAACTTGAAGATAATATATTGCATATTTCAAGCAAAGCCACCAATTCAACCCTTGACCCTTTTAAAGCTGTAATTAAATTAATCAACTCAAAATCCCCTATTCTCCCGATATATACATACATATGCTAATGGCATTCAAGTGATAATCGGTCCAACAGGACTGAATAATTCAAATGGGATTATGTAATGTGGCATTTAATAATTCACATGCGAGAGATGTGTTTTAGGCGTCATTACAAATCGTTACAACACTAATAATCCGTCCAAATGAGTCATTAACAATTAATTAGAGCGCCTTATAGACGGCTCTCAAGTGTTTGTGTCTGCAAACACACAAGGACGTGCACACACACACACCCCCCTATGCATAATGGATGTCATGGAAGGCGGTGGGAAAGCGGAGGAAAATGAAGGAAAACGGAGTTCTATTTTACTGCACTTTCAAAACTGGCTTTGTGTGCGGTTGCCACAAAACCAATTACAGCTCGATTCCAAAGCTTTTTCACTTTGAGCCGAAATCGGTGCCACACACACACACAGTTAACCCCAAGGAAACTAGGCAGCTGCCTAATAGAGCAAAGTCGTGGAACGAGAAGGACTTAGTCCCTGGTGGCATATAAAAAGCATTTAATTTAAATGATGTTCAAATGCCTGGGATGCTAACTGTTGATACAGCTGAGGAGCTACTTACTGCTGGATTTAACTATAATCCACTCGAAGTGGCATAGAGTTACCTCACTTTTCCTCTAGCCTCTAGTTTTATAGTCTTAGATAATTCCTATTTATTTAAAGCATTTATTTCTCTTGTTTAACAGCTCGTTCTTACTGCAAACGAAATGCATTTTTAATTTCACTTTCAGCTGCACTCTTGAACTTTTGTGTTAACTACTGATCTTTCACTCGCTTTAACGCCCACTGCCAACACCTGCTACTAAAGTCCCACCGTTTACGGCTTTTCCAGCAACGGAAAATGAGTTGCCAAAAAATTTTAATTAGAAAATTCGCACATATGCACCTAATGTGCCCCGTTAACGGGTGCCATTGGGCGGAAGAGGAGGGAGCATGCAGTGGGACGGGGCCAGGAAATCGCCATTTCCGATTAGGCACCTGGCAGGACTAACTGGCAATTGTTACCTGGCAACTGTGCCACCTGCCCATCGACAAAGGCCATTCGCAATTGTCGCCGCTTTTCGAGGTGCATGAGTGTGGAAAAGCTCTTTCCATAAGCCCCAGCACAGGTGTGTTCAACAGAATAGTTAGTTGTGGCTTTAAAATTAAAAAATGTTGTAAATTAAATTTATTATTTTTATGAAGAATTTTTCTGTTATTTTATTAGGAAAGTCGTGCCACTGAAAGTCTTAAAATTTTCTAATAAAATAAGCGAAAAATACATTAATATATTTTTTAAATGAAAAAGTAGGATTATATTATATTTTTAAATACTTTAAAATCAGTTTAACTTCAAGTTATTTTTAGCTTTGTTCAAAGAATTTTTGTTTTTACGCCTAAAATAAAAATTCCACATTGTTGCATTTAGGTGTTAGTGGAAAAGTGTGACAGGACCTGGCCATAAGTGTGATTGCACGGGTATGCTGTTGCCAATTAAACTGTTCATTTTGCCGGATTTTCTTTGTTTTGAGCCACTCGCAAGAGCGTCATGTCAGCCTTGTTTGCCACTGCCAATTGATGCCTCATAATTGCTCATTAACCCAACAATCGAGGGGCTCGCGAACAATTGCCATTTAATTACACAGCATTTCAATTCAATGTTGGACAATTTAATATTCGGTGACAATGAAATCAGGAATATATTTGTGTTCAAATGAACATGATTCGAGGCATACTTTTGGGTGCCACTCAGTCGTTTCCTCGACTACCTTGGTCAAGCAACTTTCCCCTGCTTCGTTTAGTTCAGACAATAAAATATATCATTCCACTTTTACCAGATTTTTATTTGTGAACCAATTCCCTTGACTCGTTCCGGGCCAATTGAGCTGACAACGAAAACACTTTGCCGGCTATTTAAGCCAAAAGGCAGACGAACAAAACAAAACTTTAATTTACTTGTGGTCAACTTCGGTGCCCCTCCGTCTCAGTTCGTCCCTTTCCATTACTGGCACCGCTGGCTGTACATAAAACATAATAAAAGCAAATACAGCAGAAAAAGCAGGGGGCAGCAGAGATAAAAAAAAATTAATTTTGCACAAACTAAAGCCTTAGAAAATTTATGCTCTGCCTGCATAAACAAAAGCACATAACGAAAGGCAAAAGGCAAAAAACAAGAACGAAAAACAAGCAACAATTCAATTCATTGGCTGTGAAAGATGCAGACATGGGCAAGCTCGTGGTCAAAACGCACTGGCTGACCGGAGGACGAACTTTTTGCTGGCACAAAAAAAAAAAAATGGGGGAACTGCAGAGGACAGAGATGGAGGAAGGAATATAGGGGCAGGACGGTGGCCAGGAGTCATGCCATTCCTGCATTGCGAAGACGGCGTTGCAGCTAACCGCAGGCATTCAATTCAACTAGAAAATACAACTTTGCTGCTGCTCCAGCTCCAGCTCCAGTTCCTGCTCCTGCTCCTGCTGTTCTGACTGCTACTGCTGCTGCTGCTGCGTTTTTATTAGCTCAGACACAATGCAAAAAGCCTCTGACTGCCAGGACCTGCGTATAAATAATGAAAACGGAGCAACAACAACAGGGCTGGCAACATCCTTACGCAGCATTAACAGCCAAAGAAAAATACTGGAAAAGTAATTCTCTTGCAAAAATAGAAACATACAAAAACAGGACGAAAGTCAGTCCAAGCTTGAATCGAATCTGAAAGTATCCTATTTTACTTTTGACTTGGATAAAAATATATAGTAAATTTATAATAATAAAATATTATTATAATTACATTTTTAGTTCACACTTTTAATAGTCAATGTATTTCGAGAAAGAGTCCTTCAAAAAACCCCACAAATTATTCTAAAAAGAAGTCTACACTTCGATTTTAGTTATGGAATAAAAGAATTCACTTTCTTACATTACAAAAATACTCGGTACTGGGGCGGAGGTATACAAAAAAAACGCATTTAAAGTTCCCCAAGCAATTGGAGCGAAGCGCAGAACTTTTTACTCCTGCTGCTGTCAGTGGGTTAAGTGCACGAACACCAATAGTCCTTCCACCAGTGCACACATACAGACACCAGGGCACATAGTCATGCTGCAAATTCGATGCATTGAAACCATCATTAATCAGGCAGTAGCGAATGGCAACGAATGGCAAGGAGCCTCGCAGAAACTTCCCTACCTTCTCTCGCACATCAAGGACTGCCATCGCCAAACCGCTCCTTTAGGCTTCCCAATTCGACCCTGCAAATTATGCAGTATTTTCCCAGGAAATTTCAAACAAATGTTGATTTAAGATTGAAATTCTAATTTGAGAATCTGTAAGAATATTTGACGAAAGTTCACTTAATTTTAGCTTCCATTAAATCTTTGAATAGCTGATACTCTTCATGTAACTTTTCTCATGCTGAAAGATGTCTTTGAAATGGGGTATTCTTAATTTTCGTTGTTTTTAAATACCTGCTTTATTAAACGTTTGATTCCTGAGCTGGCTTGCGTGTGACTTAGTTGTGGAGTTTGGGGGGGCAGTGAAAATGTCACACTCGGGTCACACGGCGCGTCCTTGCCGGTCTGACGTCCTTGCGTGTGTCGCATGTGCTCTGCGTCCTTGCGCCCGCCAACGAGTTATAGCTTACTCCCAGCTGCCACAGCACCTGCAACCATCCACCCACTTGGCTAAATCCTTCCATATCCTGTCGAGTGTGTGTGTGTGTGGGAGGTGCAATTTATTTTGTGCTCTGGTGCTCGACGACGACGACGACTGCGTTCTACTCCTGATGTAATTAGCGAAGTTTACCGTTGTGTATTTTTATAATACTATTTCCCCCTGCAGTCCCCATCTCCGGGTTAACAAATTGAGCACTCGAAGGAGGATTTACTTTCATTAGCGTTTGATTTACGCTTCCAATTCCGCTTGAAGTTATAGCACAGCGTCCTGCCGGGATATATGAATATGCAGGTTTAGAGATGGGAAGGATAATATTTTTTAGGTACATTTATAAAGATTTAAGGTACCTAAAGATGAGTGAAAAACTTAGTTTGCACATCCTTAAGATCAAATTTTAATTTGAACCTTAAACAAGAAAGGAAGCTAACTTCGGCACGCCGAAGTTTGTATACCCTTGCAGATTGGTTTTGATGTTTATTTTATAGATTTAAATGCTGAAAACACTCACAAAACAGAGTTTCATTACATTTTACCTATACTTATTATGTTTACAGTTTGACAGTTACAGTTTTACATTCTCAGCTTTATATATTTTATACATTTACCGATCGCTTCTATGGCAGCTATAAGATATAGTTGTCCGATTTTTATGAAATTTATACCAAAATTCTAGAATAATAAAAAAAACGTATATCTCAGAGTAAATAAAAATGCGTTGAAAAACAACGAAGCTATAATTTTATTTCTATTAATTTCTCGATCGTTCCTATGGCAGCTATATCATATAGTCGTCCGATTTTCATAAAATTTTTACCAAAATTCTGGAATAATATAAAATGGCTATATCTCAAAAATGATGCAAAAATATTGAAAAACAGCCAAGTTATACTTTTTTTTCTAAAAATTTATCAAACATTTGTATGGCAGCTATATGATATAGTCGTCCGATCCGGCCCGTTCCGACATATATAGCAGTGAGAGCATATAGAAGACTATATGCAAAGTTTCATTCAGATAGCTTTAAAACTGAGGGACTAGTTTGCGTAGAAACAGACAGACAGACAGACGGACAGACGGACAGACAGACAGACGGACAGACGGACAGACAGACAGACGGACAGACGGACATGGCTAGATCGACTCGGCTGTTGATGCTGATCAAGAATATATATACTTTATAGGGTCGGAAACGTCTCCTTCACTGCGTTGCAAACTTCTGACTGAAATTATAATACCCTGCAAGGGTATAAATATAATTATTTGCATTAAATAAATGCCCCACAAGCTACATTTTTTTTTTTTCAATATAAATAAAGGAATATTCTTGGGTACAACAACCGGAAAAATCTCCAACACTGTCGGCTTGTTTGCTGGCCCTGGCAGTGAGTGGAAAATTGTATGTCAATTGAATGGCCAGAAATCACTGTTTAAATTTGCATGCATTTGCAAAGGCAATCGGGCCAAAGGACAGAGGACAAAGGTCGCAGGACGCAGGACGCAGGACGCAGTCCAGGCGGAAGCAGGTCAGCGGGATAACAACCAGCGGACTCTTAGAGCAACCGGCAACGGTTAACGCGCAGTTGCCGCATGCATAAAACATAAGGATAACGAACGGAGCACCCACAGGACAGGACAATCAGGACAGCGACTGAGACCGGGACCGGGACTGGGACAGGTTGCTGCTGCTGCTGATACAGGACCCTGCCGGAGGCATTGTATAATTAAAATTGCATTCAGATGCAAATGCAAATGCGAGTGTAAGCTACAAAGCGTAAGGCGAGCGAACGCTCACAGATTAGACAACATCCTCTCGGTGCTGCTCGCTCCATTCATGATCCTGACCGAGCCTTGGAACAGAGGTAGCAGGACCTTTGTTGTGTGGGCCGGTCTTTGGAAATCCTATTAGCCGCATATCGGCCCTGTTCAATGAGGCGATGAGGAACACATTAGGGCCTGGGGATTTACACGGACTTTGGCCAGTTTAGTGCAGCAAAGTCCTGGCCAATTGTGCCTGCCCTGCCCGAGCGGGTGTTGGCCCAAAACAACAAAGCGCATCCGTTCTACCTGAAGGTGAATTACTGCCTCCTTCCTGGCAGATCCTTAAGCTCGCTCGCTTGCTCGCATCGCACGCATGCCTGGTGATAAATTTCAATTTATGAAATAACTTCCCTCTGGCATATTGCATTCGTGCCGTAGCTAAGTGCTTTTTTATCCCATGCAAATCCCGGGCTGAGCGGCGTACGCCAGGAATTTGAATGGATATCCATTGATGCCGGGCATACTTTCCGAGTTCATTGCATTTTCGCACCTCGGATTAAGTCAGCAGCCAGCAGCAGCGGGGTACAAATGGGCGCGGCACGTCACCTCTTGCCGCTCTTCAGCGGCTTAGGTGCACACGTGTCCCGGCAACAGGTAACAATTGTTGCACTGCCCGCAGGTCGTGTGCCGCTTCACCTGGCCGGGCACGCGCGCTCCACAGAGCCCGCCAGGTGACTCCTTGGCCGGTACAATGTCAAATGCGGGCCAGAAGGGGTGGTGGTGGCACACGTGCGCCTCTAATTGAAATGCAATGCGAGTGCTCCACACTCGAAAACCTAGTTCACGGCAATTTTTGTAAAAATATACCATACATTCGTCTGCCAGCACTCACCTGGCCAGGCCCTCAAGGCACTAAGCATACATACATATGTATTTATTTATTGGAATTTGTTAAAAATATTTCACAGTTGTGTATCCTTTTGTGTGTTTGCTTTTTCAGAGCTTAACAAATATTTTGCATAGCAAACTAATAGGTGAAAAAGTATAAAATACGACATTCTTAGAATTACTACAATTACTGTAATGTTTTAATTGTTGTATGCGAAATATTTTAATTTAATATTATACATTGTTTTGTGCTTGGAACATTTGTAAGGGTTTATATTTTTTAATAATAATATTTTTAGACAAAGTTTACTTTCAACAAAAGTTTCTATAACCATAACCAATTACCTTGATATAAAAAAAAAATCTTAAAAAATTATGAAAACATCATACATTCTATTTAACTAAAATCCTTCCTATTTCCCTTTTGTCAAGTGCATAAAAATCGCATTTATGCTGGATATCCAAGCATAAACTAGAGCTTCCGCAGATGCCTTGGCTGATGTGCTCCACTAGTTGAGCTCACAATGCACAAACAATAATGCGATTAGATTTGACAAATCCAATTTCGATGACACTCGCTAGCACAACATTAATGAACTGCAAATATTTGTCCCTCACTTTCCATTTCCCTTCCCATTGCCCCGCTGTGCGGCGCGTGGCTTGCGTTTCAATATTTGCTGCATGTAAATTTAAGCTCGCCCAATCGAGTGCAACAAATCGCAGCTCAACAGCATATCATACTTTGCATATTAATGCCACCGGCAGAGACAGCTCCTAGTCGTGGCGAACAACTCCACGGTGGATTCACTGCAGCGGCTAGGAATGTCACCACCAAAGCACAGTGGGATTCGAATCAAAGCCCGAGGGCATTAATAGAGAAGAGGAGAAAGCAGCAGGTGATGGCTTTTATATGAAACTTAAACTTTAAAGATTATTTTTAATTATTTACAATTAATATAAATAAAAGCATACTTTTGGGAATTAAAGAAATCCAAATACCCTTTAAAGTTCACACCAAAACAAGAACCGTCACCCAAATTTCTAAGGAAAATTGAATTGGATAAAGTAAAATATTTTATATTTTAAAATACCTCTAAAAGTAGCCAAGTTTAATTGATTTGAAAGCACGTCAACAAAAAATCATTGCAAATATTGATACTATTGATAATAATAATTATATTAAGTACCTCTACCCCGCTCCTCCCACTGTGCCCCGCCAGCGCTTCAAGGGCAAGTGCCAAGTGCCGAATGGCAAAGCATCAGCTCCAGAGCAAATGCTGCAAATGAAAGAAGGAAAATTATTTGTTTTCCCTCATTGAAAATCGCGCAGAGTCCGCGCGCTGTACGAGAAAAAATGAGAGAATGGCTGAATAAAATGTAAATGAAATTGTGTTGGGATTGGAAATGGTAATATGAAAGTGGCAGCGGGAATGAGAAAGAAAGGCCATGATAGCGAATTGATTGGCGAAGCTTCAAGGAGAGGAGACTTTGCAAAAGTGAAATTTCAATGAGTTTGTTGCACAAAGATTTTTAATCGGACTCTGGTGGCAACTAGGATTCGGCCACAAATAGAGCATGAAGGGTTTTAATATTGCCAAAGAATATTAATAGCGGTTTTTTAGACTTTAAGTTGATTAATCGAAGTGGAAAGTGCAAGCAGTGTTCAAAAACCCTGTACTTAACTCCAATAAGAAAATGGGTACAAGCAGGGACCCAAAACCATGTATGTAAGCAGTGCAAAATGACCTACCAAAAGTCTATCTATCTTTAAACACAGGTTAAATTAAATTTAAGTATTAACAAATACAGTAAATATATAAACCTAGCTAACTTAAACCGTCACAACGATTAACTTTTAATCTGTTTCAGACACTTTATCGTTATTTTTCAGCTATCCCTCTTTGGCCACTGGTGGCACTCAAATCGAGAGTGTCTTTTCCGAACCCCTTTTTATATTTTGACACATTATTTTCGCTTTGGCACTTCCCGAACTGCATCCCCCTAGAGCTGAGATCCAAGGATCCAGCAGCTGGCAAGGTTGAAAGGCGCATTTAGGACCCATTACCATTAGAGGACACTTTGCTGTGCTCGAAATCAGCCATAAGCCGTGCCTGGCATCCTTTGGCCAGGACATTTGCATGATTTTTGCAAGAGTAATAAACGTGGCGAGCGAAAAAATGGAAAAAAAAGCTATGGGAATCGACCAAGGGCGATGGTGGCGGAAAGGCCAATGCCAATACTTATTGTCAGGCACGTAGCAGGGACACTTTGCGTCCATTGACATGACCAGCTCTCCTGTTAGCCAGCTCTGTGCCACTCTTCAGGCCAGCCGGCAGTTGTCTGGAGTCATCCTGCAAACTGCAGGAGTCGTGTCCTGGCATAACTGCCTCCTCTCGGACGGATGGGTCAGTTAGTTAGTTGGCATGCAAAATGCTTTATGCACCTATTCACTTTGTCATTGATTTGCAGACTATAAAAATATTCAGGTTAAGCTCTGATCAGGGTTTAACTATATAAAAAAAACCCAATAACAATTATGGTAAATTGGTTGGGTAATTGTTGTCAATTAACCTTTATGATTAATAATTCAAATATTATTTGTTCTGGTTGTTTTTCAAGCATATTATTTGTTGAATGTCATTTGTTTAATTAATTATTGTTTTATTGATTTCTTATGCCAAGGCATTAGAGGGATCAAACTTTGTCAGTAATATAATTTTTTTCAGCTTTACTGCTCCAAAAAAAACCCACTAATGGTCCCATTTTTTCATCGTGTGACCAGTGGCAAAGAGAGCAAAGTATAGACAAATGGAATACTAAAGTGGCATAAACACGGTTATCACTCAGTTGGCCCTCTAGCTGTGTCTGACGTGTAATTCGATAAGCTTGGCTTTAAAAAAAAATAGCCATGGCTCAAATGAGTCGATACACTTTTAATAGTTTTTGCTGCTACCGCTCCTGTGGCTCAGGGGGGGAAAAAGTTCTTGAAACTTTGCAGCTTCCAAAGCAAACTTTTGCGCTTCGATAAACAACAACAAAGGGTCGGGTGGTGCGGTGCTGTGTAGGGGCAAAGGAAGCGCCCGATCCCGGAGTCCGGTCCGAGTCAAAGGCAAAGTGTTGACAGCTTGATGCGACATACAGGGGGACCCTGAACTTTGGACAGCTCGAATGCATTGTATACAAATGCAGTTTCTATTGGCTCAACTGCAGGCCAAGTTTTGCTTTTCAATTTCGAGCAAAACTCGAACAAAAACACAAACACACCAACACACACATATGGAGAGCAGTAACGCCGCTGTGTGCAAAAGTTTTTAGCAACACAAAGCAAGACCTGGCAAAGTTATGTCCCGCTCTCCTTGGGGTATTATTAGAAATTGAATTAGATTTCATTTGGAAGGAGGCAAGATTGCAGGAGCAATCATCATTCGAGATCCACTTAAGGTGCGACACACTGTTTGAGTCAGCCGGAAGAAGATAGGTCTGAAATGGTGTATCAATACAGCAGGATAACTGAATGAAAATATATATTTTTAAGAGATTATAGAAGATTTCATTTCTTTACAACATTTTTGTTATATTTGTATTGACTCCTGTATTATGTTCTTATGTTTGTTTATCTTTTCCCAAAGGTATCCTTGATTAATATTGATAATATCACTGTAATAATATTTTACTTTTGACATCCTTGAATAAATAATGTTATCGATATTTCATAAGTATTGGCAAACTCAACTTCCCTTCCTAACCGGAAGTACCACTGCTTGCAAGCAGTTGGTCCGCCCTCTTCATTTGCCAAGAAAACTCGCGCTGCAGTCACATCGAAAGTTTGCAATCAAAAAACTTAGCTAGAAGCCCAAAATTTGCGTGCTGAAAAAATAACCTTAGCATTAAATAGACTACAAAGTTGTTTTTAACCCACCCGCCCCCGCCTTTTTCCCTTCCCTTGCTAATCCTTTTAATTTTGAACTTTAACTTTCGCCGGGGAGCTAGGAAAATAAGATGGAAAATAACCGAGTAGAACCAAACATGCGACGCACTCGGCGAAAGTTTTTTAATAACAAGGACGAGGCAGATCCATCGCAGTTATCAACGGGGCGGGCGAGGAATAAATTCCGCCCTAAACTGCACGTACACTGCACACATTTCCCTTTCCAGTCCGATGCCGTGACTTTTGTGGCCCGAAAAACCCGAAAACTTTCAGGCAGCCCGAGGCGCTCCAACCTCGTGCCTAGCTAGAACCCGCTCACCCCTTCCCAACTCTGCCGTAAAGTCCGGCCAGCGGAATGCAAATACAAGTTATAATAATTTCTTTTCAATTTCCAGCCAGAGCAAGCACTTAAGGGGATCTTAGCTACGGGTCCGGCGACGGAGAGTGCAACTGAATATATTGCCAGGATGGCGAGCAGTATTTGTCATTGGCCTCATCACTTCTGTGATTTCGCTGAAATTTGCATAATACCAAGTAAACAAGCAATTTCATTGAGTGGGACTGGCAGTGGAAAGGGGACTGGCAGCCGGGAGTCGGGATTAATAACTCTTTGCAGACAGAAATTGGATATCATTCGGCGGACAGTCAGGCCCCGAGCAAGGCCAATTTCATTAGAAACGAAATGAAATGGCAGTCAGGGATCGAGGGCAAACGGACGACAAGGTGCACTAAGGAGAAAGAAGATGCTTATAAATGTTAATTAGAAAATTTGATTCTTAAGATGGGTCTTTGAACGAAAAGGTACTTAAAATCGCATTTAAAAGCTTCCACTTTTATATATATTTATAGATTTATTTCAAGTGTAGTTAGAAATGTCCTTGGAGCTCGATTTGTTTTACGTAGTGCGAAACACGTTAGCCTGGAGAATGCTATCAAGTTGAAACTTTGATCATTTCTCGTTCGAATTGTTATGCACTTAAAAGTCGAAATCCTTGGCGACAATACCCCCAGGCTTTCCTGATATCACATTGATTTGCTAATTCCACCCAAGCGACGCTATAGCGAAGAGAAAAGCAAAGTAAGTTCAGCTCCCAAGTTCCGGCACTCGCAAATCAGGCTCCACTTTCCACCGGCAAAGTTTCGTTTCGGCAGCGATAAAAGTTGCCCCAATATACGGGTATTTCCCCGTGAGAGTGCAAATAAGTGGCACAATAAATTTGTTATTATGTTCCTACTTATGTCAACTCACCTCGTTGCAGCGATATTTGTGTATTGCCATGTCAAAAGTTATCGCCCGACCAAGCCGAGCAGCAGCGCCCAACACTCGAGTGCTTGTGACAGGCTTTGGGAAGTCATAAATGGAACCTGCACCACCGTCGGGCAATAATTTCCGACCTTCCATTCCCTTCCCCCAGCAGTCTGCTCATTCATTTTTGTGTGTGCCTGCCAGGGTCTCAATTTAATTACCGTGCAGCATTGACAGTGGCCCATAGCCTAGAGCTCGCCGTAAAAGCATTTTAGCTGAGAGCGTGAACCCATAAGCCTGTCAATCGCAAACCGTCGCGTCGGTTGTTCCCCCTCAGAGCAGTCATTTTTGTAAAGAACTTTACCAGGTAACCACAACAAACAAAAAAGCTACATTTTATCCAGGAATATAGAGTTTGTAATGATAAAAAGAACTTGGGGGATAACTTCAAGCCATTTTTTTGCCAAATGCTTTAGAATCTTTAATTACAACACATGCTACTGTAGTTGCCCATAATGCTTTGTAAATCCATTATCCATTTCAACGGAAATTGAAAAAAACGTTCTCTGAGGTCTCATATAACTGCAGTTCTTCAAAAAAAATCAAAACATTTTTTGATAATTTACACCAACTTTGCTTTTAATTAATGCAAACCCTGCCAGGTATTTTAAAGCATACGAATCCCTAAAATCCTGCCAGCATATATGACTGCCGCTGGCAATAGATGATTATTTCATGGATGCCAAGACCAAAATCCCAATGCAATTTCACTTCTTTGGTTTTACTCTCCCGGGCGACTTGGCAACTTTTAATGGCCTCACTAATACATTTAAGACCCGGCATAAGCACACACACACCTACACCCACACCCACAGGAGAGAGATGGATTCGAGTCCTGTATACAAATAATTACATGGCAAAATATTTACATTTCGGTTTTGGCTTATGCACCAAATAGGCTAGGCCAGAAGCCAGCAGTGAGTTGGGTTCTGGCTTCTCTGCTTGGGTAGCAACTTTTTGGCCACTTCATATTTCATAAAAACATGCATTATGACTATTTTATGAAGCACGCGCCGGGAACTTTGGCAGTCAGGATGCAGGACCACAGCCCAGCAGTCCTGTGTGCGCTAGGTATTTATTCGAGCTGCCGTAACGCCGGCGAACGAGCCCGATGTGCGTGTGTATCCTGGCACAAAGCCCCATAAACCGACATCGTTGTTGTCCCCTGTCCTGTCCTGTACACTGGGCCTATCTGCTTTATGGGCCAGCGCTTCCAGTGCATCCAACGGGGCAAACAAAGGATCCCACATTCATGGCCTGTGGGGGTCACAATTTCATGTGCCCTAAATGGCTCACTTTGGAGCAACAAAACTTGGTGTGCCCATGGACGCAAATAGTCGTAAATGTGCCTAGAAACGTAACTGACCGAGCCTACGTTCTCGTTCTCGAGGCCCGGTTAGAGATTAATAATTTGGCCCAGAGTTCGGCCAAGTCTTTGGTTATTTGAGTGGCCATCGGCCGTCATTTGCAAGCCACTCGAGACTATAGGAGGCAATTCAATATCTGAAACTGCACCTGACTCGCCTTGCCTACTTGAGGTTTTGATTAGATTATGCTCAGGCCCCATATTCATCTCTCGAAAGTGACGGGCTGGCTCCGATTCCAGCTCGTTGTTGGGTAATTAGTTGGGGGGCTCAGCGAGCTGGCTAATTGAATGGTGTAACTAAGCGCCGGCCAAACACAATGCCCAATGCAATGAATCCTGATCACTTAACCTTTGCTGGCCAGGAGTCCTTCAAGTGTGCTGTGCACCAGAGAGTATGAGCGCCAGCTTAGTTGGGGTACAGGGTTTCTTAAGCAGGTTTTAAGACAGGACTTTATTACCTCATTATTTCTGTTCTTATAGGAGGGCTTTAAATCCCCTTTCTATTATACTGTAGAGATTCTAATTAACCTATATTATCCTGTCCCATAGCCATGTTACTCTCAATATTTAAGATATGCTGGCACACGCTCATGAACTATTTCGAACGGGTAATGGAGCTGGCCGAGGAATCTCGCTTCGGAACTTTTTTGGTCAGCTGTACGATGGCCTTGGTCGTCATCCTGAATGTGCAATCAGGCCGGGCATTCTTCTATGAAGTGGATAGGAGGATGACCAACAGAAGGATCAATGCGAGGCTGGTCCGCTATCCATCGCCAATTGACATTACGAGCAGTAAGGCCTGCCGGCGGCAGCTGAGGCTTCCTTTGGTCTGGACCCACTACGATGAAACGCCCCTGGCTATGCTCCTGGAAAACAATGGCAGCACGGTTATCCTGCGAAGTTTCTACCCACCGAAATCGGTGCCCTACCTAAGCGGCGGCGAGCTAGGCGGCAGCTACCATTTTGTGGAGGCCATCTTTAAGTGGGGCGTCACCAAAACCGAACACTCGATTGATGGACAACAGTTTTCCCTGGAGATGCAGGTCCTTCACAGGTGTCCTCAACGAAAGGAATACCTGGCGCTGAGCTACCTATTCTCGCGGGCTCGCTTTAAAAATGACCCCTTCAAGCAAATCACTGAGAACTTGAGGTGTATTCGATGGCAACGATCCTCAATTGAGCTGCCGCCCTTTGAGCTGGGTACTCTGCTCCGCAGCTTCGAAAGGGGCTACTACAGCTACCAGGGCACCTATGACAACGGGGAGCAGGAGCTGCCTGTCACCTGGCTGATTGACGCTCAGATTGGCAGACTTTGTTACCAGCAGGTGGCTGAGTTTGCAACTCTGTGTGGAAAGGAGGGAAGCAGGATCACGAGCAACGCAAGGGAGGAGAAATCTTTGGGCAGACGCTCTGTACAGTTTCATTACTAAGAAGTGTCCTAAGGAGGAGGTCCTTCTAAATGCATTACAATGTAGAAAATAAATGCATTTCTTATTTCATAAAAAGAAAGATGCCCCTCCTATACTGTTCTCAAATCCTTCGCAGGACCATTTTTTTAGTTCTAAAAAAAAACCAAAAGTATTCCAAATCTATAGCTATAATGCACAATTCGTTACAGTTATTGAAAATGTCCTTCATAGCCACTGCCGACGACGTGTCTGACATAAAGTTGCCATTGCTGCAGTTCCAGTCACTGCGTTTCACATCTGAAACTTTAACATTCACCTGTGCGACGTGCATGGGATTGCGGTGAGCTGGGGCCCGAGGAGGACCCCATCCTCGAGGAGCAGTTGAGCATTTCGATTCGTGATTCGCACGCCATCGGCAGTCGATCAGCCTTTGAGTTCAAATGCCGGCCAGCTACATATTTGCCTATTTGACCGACTCTGTCTGCAGGTGCAGCCAGGCAAAAAGTCAAAGTGCAGGAGGAGGCTCACCCGGGGAATTTGTTCATTTCGCTCCGGCTGGTGGAGAGAGTCGGTCGGGGAAATGCCTGCGAGCTGCAAAGGCTAAAACAGTTGTGAAAATTGTCGAAATTAATTTTCAATAAACGCCCGCAGCACAAAAGGGGATATCGAATACTGATTGGCTTAAAAGTTCCGCTCAAAATCGCTTTGAATGGAGGAACCTGAACCAGCGTTGGCCAGGAGCAAATCGTAGAATTCCAGTTCGGTAATACCGCTGACGTGGGCGCTGCAGAAAGCTCGGCATTCGGTTATTGACTTGGCCAGCACCCACATCCACCACAGAGCGAACCGACTGGATGGGGGGAAAGCAGCATAGTTGGCCACTTCAAACGCGGCGCAAATTGTTCCCTTGCCCCGGGAATGCCTTCGCAGGGATATCAAAAGGATTAGCCGAGAGTCCGGGTGGCCAAGGAAATATTCGAGGGCGAGGCTGGGGTATCCTCCAGCCCCACCTTGTCGCCGGCAGACATTCTGAGCGGCGAACTGGTAACTCCTATTACGATTTATTTCAGGCGTAAAACCAGCGAAGGAAATATTTGCGGCGAAAGTTTAAAATAATTGTTGATGTAACGAACCATATACAGGCGGAGCCAGGGCGGGGAGGCGGGGAGGCGTGGCTGAAAGTAAAACAAAGGAGCTGTAGCAGGATCTGTAACTAAAGCTGAGGCCCCAAACAGGACGACCAAATAGTTTTCGCTTGGCAAATTGTTTAAAGTTTCGCTCGGTTTCGTTTGCATGCATATATAAATATGGACGCGTCTATGGTTGTTGTTTCCGAGTGGCCACAGTTCCAGTCCAAATCGCAGAACCCCAAAACCCAGAACAACTCACCCATCACACCCATCGCACCCGCTTGGCCGGCAGCAGTTTGCAAGTCAAACAATTAAAACAAGCTTCAAACAATTTCCATTTAGATGCGAATAACAAGTTGTACGTATACTAGACACATGTCTAGACTGGGGCGATGAGTGCGAATTTCGCAGAGATTGGCCATCAATCAGGCCTGGGCTGTAAACAAATCAGTCCCCAGGTTCCGAGCTCGGGTGACAGACAATTGTCCGTGTGAATTTGTGCTAAATTGGGCTGGATTTTTAATTAAATACAGTTTCCCTGGCGATTTTGCCTTCTGTAAGCTGGCAAAGATATTAGCTAAAGTGATTCCAAGTATTTCTTGCTATTTGTTTATCTTGGGAGGTGATTTCTTGGCAGCTCAAGTCAAAGTTGAGTAAGCTGTGACTGAGCTGTAATAAGAGGATAAATACTATTAAGGTCTATATGAAAAATTACTCTTATTTATTACCAATGCTATAATTATTCCAATGTGGTTTTGATGGAAAATAATATATGTAGGCTTTGCACGTTTGCACTTTTTACTCTGAAACTTTTTTATATTCTTGCTTTTGCTAAGATCATTCAACTCAAAAATTAATCAATCTTGCTTCTATTTGCTAAATAAGAAATAAACTTTATAGTTTATAATATATAATACTCTATTTGTTTATATTATACGCGGTTTGTCTGGGATTTTTGCATATTTGAAAGAGTGATTGGAGTAAATTTTCCATTTACAAATTATATTTATTAATTTTTATAAATTAACCTTCTTTCTAATAAATTCTCATTTAATTTATATTAATTTAAGTGCACCCATTTGAGAATTTAAAACACATTTTATACATTTTGTACATTTAATTATTTTTATTTGAAATTTAAATGGAAGACATAGGAAATTGTTCAGCTGTAAAGCTCTAACCGGTGCGAATGTACTGGGTGTTGTCGGTCTGGATCAGCACGGTTCCAGCTGTAAAAGTAAACAAATAATAAATATTTTTTATTAATTAATTATAATTTAAGTAATTTTAGTAATTTAAGACTTACGTTCGGGAGCAGCATAGGCCAGGGAAGCGAACATGGCCAGGAGAACAGCGGCAGCTTGGAAGATCTTCATGTTTGTGGTTTGGTTTGGTGGTTTTTTGGTTGCTGGTTGACTTGAAAGTATGACTGAGATACTGATGCCTTTACTGACAAACGCGAGCTCTTTTATAGCTGGGCATTCGAGTGGCTGTGGTCTGGGCAATTCCACGCCGGGGGATTGCACAGGTTCAAAGATCGGCGTAATCTCTTCACTCGTCAATCAGAGATTCGCTTGTTGTTGATGCGATTTTATGCGATTCGAGGGAAGCGAGAACCTGTCTGGGATTCTACGCAATTCAATTAGTGCTGGTTATCGGCATTCGAATATATGCGCACACGTAGCGCATGACCATTAGAATAACTGGAACTGGGTGCAAGCAGCGCAGTATGCAATCCAGTTTGGTGTGGCAGCAGTCACCTGTCCACACCTGGAGTTTCTCTGGAAAAGGCCGTTGGGAAGTGTTGTTGTTGTTGTTGTTGCGCTGAGACAGGTGCTTAGACCAACAGCAGCCGCCGTATGAATTCTTAATTAATTCTTTGCGTGTTTGTAAACAAAGTATTTGGAACAAAGATTGTGTCTCAGGGCCTTAAGCTATGACTCTTCTTTGTAGATGGAAAAATACTTTATTATATTTAAGTATATAAAATAAAAAATTTAAAGTAAAATTTTGGAAATTTTTAAAGAACTTTTTATAACAAAATGTGATTTTTTTAGCATTTATTTTTTAAATTTATTTTACAAACATTAATTCTTGTTATATTATTTATTATAATTTTTGTCAGAGGCTCACAACGCTGTGAAGGAGTCACTTTTGACCCTATAAACCATATATATTCTTGATCAGCATCAACAGGGGAATCTTTCTAGATATGTCAGGAAGAAATCGATTTTTTGGCAATTTTTGCAAAATTTTATAAGGGGTTACATCATTAAAATTTTTGATTTTGATAAAAAATTTAATTTTCAAAATTTTTAAATGAAGTATGCAGATTTATTAACTGTAGAAAATCTTGCACAGAACAGTTTTCCGATTTAAAATTAATGCTCTTTTGGCCGAGCTATGATATTTTTAATTTAAAAAAAACAAGAAGTTTTTAAATATAAAAAATCCGATTTTATAATACAAAATAATATTTTTATAAGTCAAGGAATCATTTCCGACCCCATAAACCATATATATTCTTGATCAGCATCAACAGGGGAATCTATCTAGACATGTCCGGAAGAAATCGATTTTTTGGCCATTTTTGCGAAATTTCATAAGGGGTTACATCATTAAAATTTGCAAAAATGGCCAAAAATTTTGATTTCTTAAAATTTTAAATTTGGTATGCAGTTTTTTTAAATTAATAAAAACTAACACAAAACTGCTTTCCGAATCGAAATTAATGCATTTTTGGCTTAGTTATGATATATTTTAATTGTTACCTGCAAGGGTAGTTAGCTTTCTTTCTTGTTTTTTTTTTTTAATTTAAAATTTACAGCTATTTTAGAACAAATGAAAATGTTAAAAATGTATACAAATTTCATATGATGCTTGTTGGTAGATTATTTTAAACTTTTAAATAACAGTTGTTATTATAAAAAAGTTAAAAATATTATATAAATGTTCATGTTATTCACACCCATTAAGGGCTTTTAATAAGCTTTACGCATAGCAAAGTAAAGTTTTTTTAAATCCACTCCTAAAGACATTGAAGTCATATAGCAACCGATTAACCCCTGGGAAATATTCATTCACGTGCACAACTTATTTGCAATTAAACACTCCCCGTATCAGCTAGAAGTGAATTATCAGCTCAGACCCAATCCCGAGCCGATCGTGACCCTGGGGTATTTCGACTCGTATTGGAAATTCCTGATTTCCAGCTGAGTGCACCGAAGCCAGAGGCGGGGACGGTGCTATATAAGCTTCGATCTCGGCGAACGCCAATCAAAGTAGAATCTGATTTTACACTGCAAACATGAACTGTCTGAAGATCTGCGGCTTTTTCTTTGCTCTGATTGCGGCTCTGACGACAGCAGAGGCTTGTGAGTAGCTCAAATCTTAGTAAATATTTGATTTTTACTTATCAGTTTTAAATCTCTTTTCCCTCTTTCAGCAACCCAAGTGTTGAACGCTGGTGGCCACACGCTGATTCAGACGGATCGCTCTCAGTACATACGCAAGAACTAAGACAATGCACAGACAAGAAATAAAAACATTTTAAAAATATATACAAATTGTTTTGTGAATTTTGAATTTGGCGCTCTTTATAAACAAAAACAGGTCACACTGCTGAGAAATACTAGATTTTAGCTGGGATTGTTGCCTTATGAGGGTGCTTACACACTGAATATGATCTCAGCAATCAGCTGTTCGCATAAACAAATTTTACTTGTTACTTGCAAATTTAAAAGTTTTAGTGATTTTAAGTAATTAAGCTTTGTTTAAGCTATAAACTAAATTTAAAAGCAGTGTTTCTTAAAAATGAAGCAATGAAAACATGGATTAAGTGTAGAATTAAACAAAACAACAGAGGTACGTACTTATTTACGTTGTTTGCAAAGCCGGTTTTAAGGGGGAGGGGGGCTTAGGTATTTAATTTTTTTTTTCATATTTTTTTATTTTTAATTTTTAAGGCTCATAACTTCTTTAACTAATTCTACAGGTACTCATGTCAAGCTAATTTTAATTTTACATTTTATTATATTTTTTATTTAGCAAAATAACTGAAATTTTTAGTCAGAAATCGGGGATTTGCCTTTTAATTTTGATTAAATTTGATTAAAAATTAAATTAAAACAAACTATATCGGGAAAAAAATTTAAAAAATAAAAACGCCACGTGAGTACCTTGGGAAACTTATCCTTTAACTAATGAATTTTAGGTTTTTGATATCGGAAACCATCTTTTTTTTTGAGGGGTATCAGGATATTCTCTATTACTTGTAGACCTCTAAATATTTTTTAACAAAAAAAATTAAAGAAAATTGTTCAAATGTTGTGTTATTATTTAAATTCATTAAGCAAACTTTAGCCACTTCACAACATTTTAGTTCGGATAAATTATACATTTGGGAATATTTCCTTAAGCGATGGATTATAACTAGTTGTTGATTATGTCAGCTTTTTATGGACCATTAAGTTGGGGACCATAAAACATATATGTTTTTCTGGTTAACAATAAGACAATGGGGCATACTGCCTTCAGTATGCAGACTTGGTTTTGATAATTAAAGCTTATATTCCAGTTCAGCATTCCCAGGTCCAATATCACCTAAAGTTCTATTCATTGAAATTACCAAAATGTTCCCCAAGAAAATAAAGACAGGGATATGGTTTAGAATCTAAGTTAATAGCTTATCATAGGAGGATAGGAGAGGCTTTCAGACCCAACTAGTTTTTATTAAAAACTGACTTGCACATTTACAATTCCACTATGTATCAGATTTCACTACGATTTATTAATTTTAATTTTGATTTATTAATTTATTATCCTAGTCTACACCTATAATTGAAGCACTAGTCACAATGAATTTAAAATATATTATTTTTTTACTACTTTAATTATTTAGTTAATGGGGTACAGGTCAAAACATTTATTTAAACGATTTATCTTTTGTCAATAAATAAATAACACAGTTACATATATATTTTATTACCCTTGGGGTATAAACGTTTGTTCTGTTTGATATTTGCTTTATTTCTAATCACTCAGTTTTCTTTTGCAAAGCATTTAATTTATTCTATTTATTTTTTGAGCTATTTGTTTGCAAATAAATTAAATTTAAAAAAGATGTAAAACAATTTAGAATATTCATGTTAAAGATTCCATTTCTCCTCAAGCTATTTGACTTTTTCAATAACAAATTAGGTTTATTTGATTAACTCAAGCTTTCTCTCACTTTTAATTGCATAAAGACCACACTCTCACAAATAAACATTCTATAGAAATTAAGAAACTAAGAAAATATTTATATAAATATGTAAAGTTTAAGCTTAAACAACTTTAAGCATTCCCATAACTTGTGTTGCTCAAGAAACCATTTAAGCTCAAACTCAATTCTTATGCCACCTCTTTCAGCTCCGAGTGACCCGACCCGGAGGCCGGCGACGACGACTTCCTGGCTGCAGCATCTTATCGCCGGTCAATAAATGTACATAAATGTGCCCACGACAGGACAAACAGCCGTCGCAGTCGCAGCCACAGCGGCAGCAGAAACAATAACAATAGTGAAGCCGCAAACTCAACCGCAACAAGCCACAATCGGCAATCATCAACACTGGCGCGCCGCAGACCAAGGAGGGGTCATCAGAGGGCCAGGATACCAGGACGCCTTTCGAGGGCGCCAGTTGCATTTCGACAGCGACAGCGGAGAGCCCCCACCAACGGCAGCGAACCAAAAACACCCGCGCATAAGCCATGACAGCTGTAGGAGAACAACCCCCAGGCCCCGGGCAAGACCCAGAGCCGCAGCCGGAGCTGGAGTTCCAGTTCCAGCCACTGCCACAGCCGCATCAGGCGGCCAAGAATCTGCACGCCCTGCTGGATCTGCCCGCGGCGATGGAACTGCGCCAAATTGAGTTGATCTATCGGGCGGAGGGTAATGCAAATTTGGTGCTCGCCTTGCCGCAATTTAAAAAAGTTTTACGTTTGCCAAAAATGATATCCAGCAGACTGCGGAATGAGCGGGCAGAGGTTGCTCGGCCGGAAGGGCAAAGCGAATCATCCGTTGGAGCCGGGCCTGAAAAAGGTTTGTACATTGAGAAAAAATACGTAAAGTTGTCTTTTGTAATGTAATATAACTGTTTTTTAGGGGATAAAACTAAAAACTTTCAAAAAATATTGAATATTATTATTACTAAAAACTCTATGACCTAGTTTGAGTTATAAATTTGTAAAGTTTGGTCGTACATTTTACACAAATAGTTATTTTTGTACCCGTTTGATTTATTTTCAAATTTTTAAATGAACTTTCTACCTATTTTTCTCTCCGTGAAAGGCCATCCGCCTGTTATTGTTAGCTGTATGTACGGCAGCCGACATTTTCCCTTTTTTGTTGGACAGGAAATGGTTGCGTGCAACTTCAAACACCCAGACAAGCTGCTGCTCCCAACGCCCAGCTCCCAGCCAATTTGAGTATTGTGCTTTGGTTATTGCCCGCTTGGCTGGATTTCGACCCACCCACTTCCTATCCGCCTCGCCGTTTGCCCTTTGCCCTCTCTGCCTTGGTCTCTGCCATCTCCCTTCGGGAAATCTCTCTATCTTTGTGCATCTTTTTGGCTATTGCATCAAATGTGTTTATTTCATTTATCCACATTTCTTTCATGCTTCCTCCGTGGCCAATGCCGGTCCATCGCCTCCATCTCCAGCTGGCGACTTGACAATGCCGGATTTTATGGCTTATATCGGGATAATGCGCCGTCTATTAGGAAATGAGTTTGTCTGCGGAGCGGATATTGTTGCCATACCAAAGGAAGACGATAGATTCTGGATAAACGAGCACATACGCGCCCACAGACCGGGTAAGTGCACTGCGGGCAAAACTAACTAACCAAAAGGAAACAATAAGAATTTGGATTAAGTGTTTAATCTTCTTTAAATCATTCAGTTTGCAAGGAATCTCTAGAGAGAAAATAACGTAAATTGTTACTGCATATTAACACCTATAATAGTTTGGTTTTTAGTTAAGCTTCTTTAACTTTTTCACTTTTATAATCTTAAAGATATATACACAGTACGACCTAAATTCAAGCACAACTTTACTGTACCGTTTGTGGCTACAATTTAGTATTTGATCAGCTTTCGCTGCAGTGCCTCCTTCCATTGGCCTTTGGCTTTACTGCTGAAACTGCCACATCCACAACCTCCGCTCCTTTTCCTATCCTGGCTCTGCTCCTGGCCGCTGTCCAAAGCCTTTCAGAGCCACTGCAATCAATCATAAACGAGCGTTTTAGTGCTTCGTCCCAGGCCAGTCCCTTTCACTGACGTTTACGATGCGGAGGCTACCAGGTTCGGGGCTCCTTTGCTCTAGTTTCCAGTTCCCAGCTCCCGGCTTCATCCAGCCCGTACACATGGGACTGATTAGTGGCGGACGCCATAGTCGTGGCCATATATCAAAATCGGGTTTATGCCCGGCAGCGAGCAACAGGCGGCTGCCCGGTGCATCCATAGCGCGCGCTCTGGCCAGCGATTTATCATTCACCGGTGTAGTCTAACCCAGCGGCATCTATATATCAATAATCGCCGGATGCTGGCGCTTGCACTTTACATTCATTCGGGTTTCCCTTTTTCCTTTAGCTACCATTCCCACACCTGACTTTCCCGCTCTTCATTTCGTCTGTTTTTCACCCGTTGCAGTTTCGCGTCTGGATAAGGAATTTGTGGGGCCATTCGGCCTGCTGCTGCCAGATGTGACCCAATTGCCTGCCACGTTCGATGTTTTACTTGCCAATTTACAGGTGAGTTGGTCGTCGCCGTCATCTGCTGTTGCTACTCCTGCTCCTGCTGCCGCTTTTGGAACTGGGATGCTGATGCTGCTGTTCCGCCCGCCGCTGTCCAAATAAATTGTGTATTTTGTACAAGGACAATATTGGCATTTTTGGCCATATGTGCTGGACACGTTAGCCGCCGCCGTGCTCTAGCTCCCTGCTCCTGCTGCGGTTTAGTTTGCTTTGTGCCGAGGCAAACCCCACCATCCAAATTCGAAGCTAAACCCTGGCCAAGTCCCATAAATCAACGGTTCTTTGTTTTGAATTAAAGTGGGCAACAGTGTAAACACTTTGTTGGTGCTACTCGCCAGCTACTCCGTCCACTCTGCCCGCCGATATGCCGCTGCCCGTTTCGATTCGTTCCGTTTGGTTTGGGCTTGTGCGGTTATAAAAGATGCTGAAATTGCTTTGAAAGTGCCCGCCATAGCTGCAACTTTTATTATATGCCCTATGTACCCGAAATCGGACATAGCCGTTGGGTAGCTTAGCTGACACACATGAGGGGATCCCCCCGAAGAAGGCCTTTACCACCCCTCGGTGTTCAGGGTACTCTCCGGTTCGATCATTCCCGGTCCGCCGTTTTTCTTTTTTTTGTTTGTTGCCATTTTTTGGCTATTTGTTCGCCGTGCTCGGTGGGTACATATTGAATTTATGGCTTTGGTGCCAAAGCATTGACCGAAATAAAATTGCCAGCAAAGGAAACAAACAGCCAGCGGAGCGGGAGAGCCATTGAGAGGCGTACGTATACGTAACGTGGCCATAACTAACGCCATATTGTGTGGCGGCCTGCGAAATATAGGAGAAAAAGGTGAGCTGGCTGCTGTAAGAAAAAACCTTTTAATTGCGGCTTTAAATGTTAATTTTCAATTTCAAGTTGAAAAGCGAGCGAACCAGCCCATGCCGTGCCGACCGTTGGCTCCATAACTCATCATACAATCAGCGCAACAACTTTTGTTTTATGTCACAGCGGCGGGTAACAGCAGCAACAGGAGCAGCGATAACCCCAGCGAACCCCAATCCCGACCCATTCGAACCCATGGAAGCTTTATTCATGGTGGCTTTTTTTTTTCCTGCTGCGCTCGTCGCTGCATTTTCAAGTCAAAATGGCATCAACGCCGGGGCCAAAAGTTCGCGGTACACGGGAGGCATAATATTTCATGGCAGGACATGCCGGCACCTTTCTTTTACTCCATTTACTCCCGGGGATCGGGACCGGGTTCGGGACACAGTGTGAAGGAGCGACGAGAGCAAATAAGCGAAACGATATAATTTTGCAGGCACAGGACACAACAGGAGATGGAACCGGAGCAGCGGCCAGAAGCAAGGAGTCGGGAGACAGGAGAGGCGGTGGTGTCCGTCGTCTGGGCGATACATATGCCATCGAAATAAAACCCAAACAAGGCTGGCTCCAGTTGGCAAGTGATGTCAACGATTTATTTGATTTAATGCCAACAGGAGCAGAGACAAAGCCAAACAGAGACCGTAGAGAGAAGCAACATCCAGAGGAGAAGCCTTGGGATCCGGACAAGTGCTGGTGTCGCTATTGCAGCATGCAGCTGCTAAAGGTGAGTGGAGGAGGAGAGCGGCGATAACGAAGGTCGTTTTAGTTCTTCATTCACTACCTTCGACAGCTGCACAATGGGAAAATCAAACGTTTGGGCCACTACTGTCCGCTGGAGCTGTTCTCAGGGTATGTCATCGAACCTGCTGCGCTGAACAATGAGCACGCAGGAAGGAGCACAGGCGGAGGCCGCTCCTTTGGCACGAACACCGAGTCATAAATTTCAATCTGCTCCATTTGCGTGTCCTGTCGTGCTTCATAATTCCAACACTTTCGGTTACTGTTTGCCACTCCTTCTGCCTTAGTGCAGTGCTTTTTTTTTTGTTGTCCGCCTCTACAGACAGGACCCTGAACAGTCCGTACCCGGGGTTCGGGTCGCCAGGACTCCGGGTCTTGGTCCACTTCAATTGCAATCCCAATTCCAGCCCCGCTACTACACTCATTCGTTTATTTGCGGCCCGCTGTTTCAAGTCATGCGTGCATCCGTGCACAAAATTCAATTTGCTTGCGCTTTCATTCCGGTTTACCGCCTGCTACGCCTCTCCTGCTTCCTGCTTTCCCGCTCTTCCATATTTTTTTTTGGCCCGTGCTCCTTCCTACGGCCCCTCGAATATTGTTGCCATTTCTTTTGCCTTTGTTTTGGGCGCCAGCATCTTCCATATAACCCATATGTATCCCATATATACATCAGTTTTAATAGTATTATTCATAAGTACACTACGTGACAAAGTTATTCGATCTCTTTTGAAAAAACTGCGAGTCAAGAGTCATTCGACAGACTTTTTTGATAGATGATTTCATATTAAAATTTATAAATTACACAATTTATTACCTAGTAATTGATTTTATTCCAACTTAAATGAAAGATTTATTTAAAGTAAAGAGTTTTTTCTATATATCTATATGATTTAAGAATATAAAATTAATACAAATTTGGTTAAGATATTACACTATTTGTGTAAGCAGAGAAAACCATTGTTTTCAGACATCAATAAAGTTAGTAAACATTTTAAAATACATTTTATATTCAATTTAATCGCCTAGCATCACCATTATCTACCTCACTGTATGAGAGGCACTATATTTTCATTGGTTTTTCTCTGCTTTTAGTGCACCCAGTCGTATGCTCGATGCCTTGAATGCACTTTTCGCCTGCCCGCAAAATAATTTACGTGTATTTCAGAACGGCAATTTAATTTATGGCGATCACGCGAATTCGATTTCCTTCGACGAATTGAACTCGCGTGTCTTTCCCGGGTAAGTCAGAAAGGCTTTTAAATAAATATTATATTTAAAAAGAGAATTTGATCATGAGCGCAAAAGTATACAACCGGGAAAATGTAAATGAAACATATTTTGAACTATCTTAGCCTTTGTTATAATTACTTTTTGTCCTTCATAAATTTCCTTGGCTAGTGAAAAAGTAACCGGGAAACTCCCAAACAATTCCGGGCAACACGCAAATATTCAATAAATAATGCAAGAAGCAACAGCCAAACACAAATTCTCGAGTGCCAAATGCTAACATTGCCATTTTCCCGGCTGCATTCCATCTCTCCTACCTCGTTTTACCTGGTTTTCAACTTTTTCTTATGCTTTCCACTATCCCAACCCCGCCGGCTATGTTTTTCCCTGGCCATGTCGCCTCAACACCTTTTGGCACAACGTTGACAACGCCGACGACGTCCACACGAAATGGGAATGCGCATTGAAAATGCTAACAAACAAAATTTCACCAATGCCACCGCCACCGTTACCACCACCACCATCGCCATCGCCATCGCCATAAAATCTCTGAAATTCTCCAGTGAAATTATGGTGCTTATAAAACATTTGCTGGTGGCCTGCCTGCTAAGGGAATATAAGGTAAGGTACACTGTAATAAAATACCACCAAATAGTGGTGTATAGTAGCTATTCTCTTGGTGATTGTTGGTGAATTTTTGAGTTTTCAGTCTGTTTTTAGTTCGAAAACTCTAAAGTAAACTTCGCTACTTATCTTTTTTTTTTAAAGAGATTATTTATATAAAAACATATTCTTTTTTTCCTCTCTGTAGCAAGAGGAATCCAACCATACAGAGAGCCCCAATCAGATCCAGAGCCACGACCAAGAGCAGCTGCAGCTGAATCAGATTCGCGTTTCAATTGCGGCGACAGAGACAAAAGTCGGAGCTGCTGAAATTGGCGTCGCTAATGTTGTCCTGCCGTCCGAAGCCAGGACTGTTGTCACTGCCGCTGGTCAATCCACGACCCGTACACGACCAGCTGCCGCAAGAGCAGCAGCAGCAACGACCCAAAGGTACACAAAGCTGGCCAGAATGGAGGCAACTACAACAACGGCCACGGTCGCTGGAGTAACATCGAGAAGCCAACTGGCCGGCAATGTGTTGGCAGTGGCCACTCGAACGGAAACAAAAACGGAAACGGAAACACAGCCAACTCCAAGTACGAGTCGGTATGAGAATGAGAATGAGGCTGCGAATCAAACTCGAGCACAAATCAACAAAGCGGAAATATTTAGCTTACCAAAAAATTGTGTGCTGCAAAAAATTTTGAATTTGCAATTGCTGGTAAAGGTAAGCCAACCAACCAATCTTAGTTTTGCCCACTCCTATGTCCGTCTGTCTATTGTTTGGATTTCCCGGCCCAGAGACGCCAGGCAATTGAAGATAGCTTTTCGTTGGCTTTTTATACTCTAGCAAAGAGGGTATTGTATGTGTTTTTAGTACTTTTTGAAGAAGTAAATAAGGATGTTTTAGATATTTATAGTTTTTTCTTTGTTAAACAAATATAAAAACAACGGCAGTTTTCTATACCTGAAATAGTTATAAAGTGTATTCAATTCGTCGCTTCTAAGCTTACCTTTACGCTGAGTTTTTTCCCAAAAATGCTCAGGTGAGTAGTTGAAAGTTGAAAGTTTACTCGAAGAGATGGCTAAATGGCCAATGGGCGGCAAGTGGCTGTAAAGTGGCTTTGTCCAGAGAGAGAGAAAGCGAGTAACATTTCTTGGCCATTGCAGGACCAATTCGCCTTCATGTGGCAATCCGGCTATGCTCGCTCCACCCACTCCCTGCCCACCTACAACACGCTACGGGACCTGCTGGCCTCCGCCGAAGAGGCAAAGGAGAAGGAGCAGCTCAAACCGGATCTGGAGCAGGCTTACATGCTGGGAGCCACGGCCCTTGACTGCTCGATAATGTTGACGTTTCAGGAAATCGAAATCGAAAGCCAAGCCGATTGCCCCGATGGCCAGAGGTAAGTTTTATCCACACAATGCCGCCGCTGCTGCTGCCACTAATCGAATTCCAAATCCTTTCGCAGCACGGACGCTCTGCAGCCTTGGTGCATCTCCCTGCTGGGTCATCACTTTCTAACCAAGCTCAGTGTGCTCGATTTGGACCCCAAGCCCGACAGTCACTTTCATAAATTCATAAAGCAGACACGTGAAATTGAAAAGTGCCGTCGAGCATTAAATTAATTAATAAACTTTACGCCCAACTAAAAGCCGCACGCATCGACTGTCGGGCTCACAAAACTGTGCTACAGTTTTTCCCCAACATATTTAGTTGGATTTTCGAGTTCTTTTCATACCCGTTCATCGCAGCACCCAGGGTATGTTGTACTGGGCTGAGGGCTTCTAGCTGAGCGGACAAAGGGTTTCGGATATCGTCTGCTTAACAGGCAGCTTTACTATAATACCCAGCGATGTTCTTGCCTAAACTTCATCTTAATTGGACGTAATTTAAGGAAATCCTGGTTTGAGCAGACATTGTCAAAGGATTGCTGTTGGAAATGGAAGCAGTGCTTTAGCCAGCTGTAAAATCTGTATTTGTTAACGTTATTATTTTGGAAATTAATTGGACATTGCCAATCAAACTTAGATGAAGAAATGTAATATTTTATAGGTGTATACGAAGAGTACATCATTCTTTGATGAAGGATAATATATAGTTTCTCATGTTAATTGGACGTAATTTGAGGAAATCCTTGTTTTTTTAGAATTTTTCTAAGGATTTCTCTTGTACTGAAATGGGGGAAATGCTTGAAATTAAGCAAGTTTACCTGTAAAATCTGTATGTGATTACGTTGTTATTATTTTGGAAATTAATTGAGCATAAGTCTTAGCAACTTTATAAGTAAACTATTATTAAAAATGGCCCTTCTTATGATTGCATCCTATCCCATACATATTCAATCATCGGATGGTACCCATTATTTTTTAGATCGACACAGTTTGGCTTAGTTTTTCCATATTTTTTTTTGCGTTTTTACTTTTCTGGGCCGCACCTCTAAAAACGGTTTTTCCCACAGCTTGATAGCGTAAAAGGCAGCCGCGGCAAACAAACGACAGGATACACGGCGCTGTCCTGGCTGCGGCTGGAGGAGCTGCGAGCTAGGGCATAGTTATGGAGGCATGGCAGTGGAAGTGGTTGTGGTAGTGGGAATGGGAAATGGAACGCCAGAACACTCCTTAATTAATTTCCATGCGAATGCGGGCGCCATACGCTGTCCGGGCGCCGCAGGATGTGTTCGTAGCCGTGGAACCACGGAGCTATGCAAAGTTATAGCCGGGGAAGTTGGCCCGCCCGCGCCACAGTGTCAGTCGCCATTCATGCTCGGGACTAACCAGTTTGGCCAGCAGCTACATTTACGCGAAAAACTAAAAAAAAAAAAACTAAATAGAAGCGGACTTTCAGGCTGGCCAGGAACGATGGGGAACAAAGTTGTGACGTTCACCGAACAGCAGTTGGACGACTACCAGGTGAGCTATCAATCAGTCGATGAAAAGGATCCCACAGCTAATTTGGTTTCATGCATTGCATCGCTGCCGCCCCACAAATCGGAAAGGATTGCACGTTCTTCACGCGCAAGGAGATCCTGCGGTAGGCCATTTGTATTCCCTTAATAAGCCAAAACTATTCCATTTCATATGGCGGCAGACAAAGCCCGGCCCGCCATTGTTCCCAGCATCCTTTTGTTTGCCAATCGGCGGCAACAAAGAGCAGGAAACAGAAGAAAATACCCACACGACAGGCCACAGACAGGCGCTCGGGACACAAAGGCTTTCATCGCCTCTATCGGCCTCTCATCCGCCATCGCGTTATCCATACCCTATTAGAGGGGTTCACAATTTCTACAGTCTCCAGATTTCCAAATCGATTCAGACATGATAGCTGTTCTATTTGAAGGATATATATGTCAGAGGGTATCTTTTTCGTAAGAAGTCAGTCAAAGTGTCTAAATTATTTTGAAAATTCAAAGAAAACTATTGGAAAAACTCTAAAATAACATGTCTTATTCTTAAAGATGTTTATATATCAAAAGATTTTTTTAAATTAACTAAAAATTCGGAATCCCCTGAGTCTGTGCAAGAGTATTTCCCACTTTGGTTGCCGAAACTAACCCATCATCTTGTTTTTCCTATACGTTACAGCGTTCATAAACGTTTTCGTGAGCTCAGACCGGATTTGGTGCCTCGCCAAATGACCGAGGGTCAGGCCTCGAGTGTCAAGGTTCCCTGCGAGTGCATCGAGAAGATGCCCGAGTTGCGTGAGAATCCCTTTCGTCGACGTATCTGTGCGTAACAAAGGACCGAAAGCCTGCATAAGCAAAGCAAAACACTATAGCAATTTTCATCCATTTCACAGGCGAGGCCTTCTCACGCGATGGCCAGGGCAATTTATCCTTTGAGGACTTTCTAGACGCCCTCTCCGTCTTCAGCGAGCAGGCGCCGAGGGACATTAAAGTTTTCTACGCTTTCAAGATTTATGGTAAGTTTTCTCTATACCTTTTTCGTGTTGCCTTGTGGTTGTTGTCCTCAGTGATGGGTAATGATTATATGTTTATAATAATATGAAAAGGAATAACTTTATATGATTATTATTACATGTCAGGAAGTCCTTGAGTACTTGAGAGAACTGGAAAGCACTTAAAATCTGATAGGAAATTAGTAGAAATTAAAGATATAGACACATTTTTGTCTGTCAATTTTTAGAAATAAATAAGAGAGGAAGCCTGAAATTGTATGTTTATTGCGAAGGCTAGATAGCTAGATAAACCTAGGTGTAAGGGTTTCCAATGGTCAAAAGAAGTACCTCTACCTAACTAGATACAACCTAAATTGCATGATTAAAATCCTCTATAGATATACCCATTGTACAACCTACTACCTAACTGCCTGGCATCACTGTTTGTGGTCCAGGCTTGTCTCTCCAAACTCCATCTTCAAATGCAGTTTCAGCTGTTGGCCAGCAGCCAGCATTTTGAGCTTTTGTTTATGCATTTCCGCAGCCCCTGTTTATTGTCTTTGGTGTAGTTTGCCTGTGCGCCGGCTGCGTGTGAGTGTCTGTCCTGCTGGTCCCTTTTGTGTCTCTGGCCTTTACACGAGGAAGAGGAAGAGGAAGATGCTGGAAGCCAGAGGGAAACATGGACATACGCAGCTCCACAACTCGTGACCCGCGACTCGCCAATTTGTGGCGCCGTGCCAGGCCACCACTGTTGTTGTTTGGGCCACGGCAACTGCAGGGCCAAAGTTCAAGGACAGCCATAAATTCTAATAAGCATTTTAATTGAAATTTAAATTAGAATCCCGAAAATGTCACCATAAATGGGCGAAAGTTTTCGTGCAAATTGATTGTGCACTTGGCACTCGAAAATTAATGGGCCACAAATCCCACAGAGAGTGGGGTGGGCCTGCCATCGATGGATTGCAAAAGTATCTCTCAGCTCGAGTGCATCCGAAAATTTTTGCTAAACTAAACTAGTTTCGACAGCGAGGGGGACAAGAGCAGAACGGCGCCTACACTTTATTTCAATGTGCATTATTAGATTGACACAAATTGAAACGTGCAGCAGGCGATTACCTCTGCCACACACACACACACACACACACACACACACACTGAGAAGTACGAGGATACAAACGTGGCAGGCAGCTAGGCAAACTCAGTTTGGCACACATCACTTGACTTTTGTGTGCAAGAAAATGTCAAGTTCTGTAAGGCAGCTCGAATCCACCACGCCCCTTGCCACTTGTGTGTACTTATGTCTGGCATAACTTTGCAGATTTCGATCAGGATGGCTTCATAGGGCACGCTGACCTCATGTCCTGCCTGACGACAATGACCAAGAACGAACTGAGTCCGGAGGAGCACCAGCAGATTGCCGACAAGGTAATCGAGGAGGCCGACGTCGATGGTGATGGCAAGTTATCAATTTTGGAGTTCGAGCACGTTATACTCCGGGCCCCCGACTTTCTCTCCACCTTTCACATCAGAATATAAAATTGCTGCCTCGCCAGCAGACAGCACACCGAAAAAAGTGGCAGAAAAAGGGTCATTCACTTGGAAATTGTGTCTTTTAAAGTTAAAGAACTAAATTTAAAAATGAATGGTATGATGTCTAAATAACTATTTTACTCTTAGTTTCTTTTACATTAATCTAAATATTTTATAGTTTTACTTTTAGTTCTTTACATTTTCTTATTTATTCACGAATCTATCTTAAGGCCAAGAGTATGCCATGTTTTGGCATGAAATAAATATAAAACATATAGTAATCCCCCATTTGTTCTCTGTGTATTGCTTGTATTATTTAATTGTTTATGTTCCCTCGCATCGAATATACATACATATCGCATAAAAGTGCCATCAGTGTGATTAAGTTGGCTCCCCGGCTGCAGCCCCTGGGTTCTGGGTTTTGGCTACCGTTCCGGGCTCTGGTTACGGGTTCAGCTGCAGGGGCTCCACGGGCCAATTGTCGTGACAATGTGCATGTCAAATGTCAGCCGGGCATTATAAAATTTATAAGCCCATGCATGCAGTCGGTTCGAGTTTCGTCCTGCTCTGGCTCCTGCTCTGGCTCCTGCTCTGGTTCCTGCTCCTTGCTGACCCCAATCAAACGTACTGGGCCACAAACTGGTGTCACGGCCAATGGAAATCGTTCTGCCCTGAGGTCCTGGCACTCTCACACTCGCACTCTCACTCGTGCGCCACACAAACCGGACTGTTATCAGAGTGCGAGTGTGTGTGCACTGTCAAAGTTTTATCAATTTTGCCAATTTTCAGCTTAAACTTGTTTGGCATTTGAGCATCTGCCTGGCGCTCCAATCCCATTCAATTATTGTAATTGCATCTGCAACGAAACATGGAGCAAAGGCGAAGGAGTGTCCGGCTCCAGGGAAATTCTTGACTTGTGAAAAAAAATATATATGCAGCCTGCATGGCCATCAATTGTTGTCATAAATGATATTCTGGTAACTGAATGGTTTTATAAATACCTTTGAGTAGAAAATAGCAATATTGATATAAATTACAAATTAAATTATTTTTTAATAATATTTTATCTGGAATTATTTTGAAGTCAATGGAGAGTCTTAGGATGGGAAAGATTTGGTAATGGTTAGGGTATTTTGAGCGGATGGACTCGACTAAGAAGTCGAGTCAATTATCATCTTTAAACTTTAAATTGTTTAAGTTACAAGTTTTTAAATAAAAACGTAAACTTATTATGATCTTCCTTTCTCATTCTATTACTTTACCCCCTTATGAACTCTTGGTTAAAGTAAACTCTCTGAAGGGATGTGTAATATAATATCAGAAATAAATTGATTAGACCTCTTAGATATTACAAAATAGCCACCGATGAGTGGAATTAATTTCAAGTTTTTTGTTTCAAAAAGCCAACTGAAATCAATTAGCCACTTAATCGGAGCACGCAGCCAGCCACTTTATGAACTTGTTTTTATTCAACCTCGATGCCATTGTTATGCAAATCTCGTTTAATTTTTAATTTAGTTTACTATTTAATAATACGCATAATTACATACATAGTAATTGTTTTCCATTTTTTGTTTAGTTGGATTTAAATTTAGGCTTAAACGATACAAGAAAGTCTATTACAAGTATGCCATAATCGTATGCATGTATATATAGTTGTATTCGTATTGGTATAATTTGTAATTGGTAATTGTAAAACTAATCCATGGGATGCGTGCACTCTGAAACGGTTTCGGGTTGAGAATTGAGCTGCCTTCGCTGCATTTTGCTATGTCGGGACTTTCGCTTGATACTCTATGGGTTATGTTAGAATCGGGGGGATATATAGCAACGGAACGGAGGTATACTGCCTATACACAAAAACAACAACACTTACATGAGAATAGATCTACTTACATACACGCCTAGGCATAAATACGCTTACATACGTACGAGCTCCGGGAAAGTCCCTTGCCAAAAATTATTGTGCCGCCCGGGGACACGAAGATACTCTCCTATTATCTCGCGGGCGGTCTTGTTTTTACAGTTTTCGTATACGGCAAATGTTACGGCTAAGGTCTACATATTCATGCGGGAGGGGGCGACCACTCGGGGGTGGTACTGGGTTGGCTTACGATCCTAGTTACTTGCGGTTATCCAAGTCCTCGGCATCAAGCTTCGATTTTCGTATACATGTTTACATTCATTATAGTCTTTTAAGTTGAAGATACACACTCCTTGATCTTGGAAATCATTAAACAAATAATGCAAACACATAAATTGTACAGTAATTTAGCCTAGTTTTGGTTATCTTATAACGCTTCCTTCCATCCGCCGGAAGAGTCCCTCCTCCTTCCGCCCGACTCTACACGGACTTTGCGCACCTAGCCCAGGTCGTGGGTGCCGCCGCAGTTGGCGTACCCGTAATCCGAAAAGCTTTCGAAGCTCTTCAACAAATTTCAGTATATTTGCTGCTGCTCGTAGTTGTTGTGGGCGGCGGCATGGTGGTGTAGGTAGGAGGGGATCGCCGTGGCGTTTAGTTCCGAAGCCCGGCGGCGTAGCGCCGCGATGCTGTGTCCTCGCCACACATCCTCGTCGGTGGCGCCATCGGACGGTGACTGCATGGACTGGTGGCAAAGCTCCTGCTGCTGTGTGGGTGTCGGTGGCGCCATCTGCGGTTGGTTGAAGCCGGGTTAACATGAAGCTGGTACACAAACCATTGTGGTGACTTACCTGCTGCTGTTGGTGAGTTTGCTGCTGTTGCTGTTGGTGAGCCTGCTGCTGCTGCTGCTGTTGTTGGTGTGACTGCTGCTGTTGCTGTTGTTGGTGACTCTGTTGCTGGTGATGAGGCTGGAATTAACAGCGGAAGTGTAAGATGTTTGTAAAATAAGGACATGTACATGTATACTGTTAGTCCTTGGAAAACAAAATGGCTGAAACTACGGAAAACTAATAGAAAAAGCTATACAATGTTTGCTGTTATTTGTTTACTTTTATTCCAATATTTAATATTTATATTTCTTCAACATTTTTAAAGAATTTAATCTATTCCTATTTATCTATTTTATTACAACAAAGAATCCAAAATGGATAGAGAATATGCAAAAATATACGTGCTGTTTAGCTCGTTCTAAATTATATTTTGATTATTCAAAAGGTGGTTCTAATAAATTAAATTTTTAAATAGTTATTTTTAAATTGGCTGACGTATGTTCTTTGGTTTGATTTAGGGTTATCTTATTCAAGGACAACTCACCATAGGCTCGCCATTCAACTCGTTCTGGCTGGCGCTCGGCTGTGCGGAAAGGGGTGGCGGGGTCACCGAAGAGCAGCTGTTCATGTTCGGCGGGGTGGTGGCGCTCGGCGAACCACTCGGCCCGCAGCTGACCCCGCCCACACTGTGCTGGTACATCATGGAGTCGCCTATGGGACAGAATTGAGAAGAGTTGAGTTAGTCAATTAATCATAGGTTAATATGTAATTAAATAATACTGGTAATCATTTAAGTATTTTTCTAAAGGTTCTACATATAATAAAATGGTAAAAATTATATAAGTGGGTATAAACAAAATAAGAACTTTTAGGAACCCAAAAATAATATTTCTTTTTAATTGATTTGTATGTGTTTTTATGTACTGCTGAATGAATATATCTATTTTTTCCTTTTATAAGTATTATTGAAACTGATGATACCAATTTTTTCACAAACTTCATTTTATGTCACCCCGTAGATATGTGCAGCCCCCCAAAAGTTTAAAATCCCCAACTCGAAAAAAGTGTAACAATGAAAAACTTTGCTGACGGGCTCTGGAGCCGGAGACAGAGACAGACAGAGCCAAAAAAAATATATATAAAATTGACATGAACATGTCTCCAAAATGTCAATTAGCACAACTATACGAAACCAAACAAAGAAGACGAAAAAATGCCTTTGGGTATTCGTGAAAATTAAACGACTGCCTGTTAATTGATCGAGCAAACAGGCAGCCGGGTATAATAAATGATACGATGCGATGCTGTGTTTTGGGGCTACCGAAAAAAGTGTTATGAGTTCAAAGAAATGAGAGTCGTCGTCGTGTTTGGTCAATTGTCGGCAGAACTGGAACTGAAACTGGAACTGAAACTGGAACTGGATCTCGATGGTCTCTCGAAAGCCAAGCAAATAACTCCGACCCAACAAAACACAAAAAACGAGAATGAGATAAAAAACATGGCAGGCAAAAAAAAAAAGTGTCAACGCTTGGCCTTTGTCAGCAGTCGCATGCAGATGGAAAATTTTCGGGCATGTGATCATCGGGGCGGGACTTTGGACTTAGAGGAGGAGGAGGAGGAAGTGTTGGGAGGTGGCCCCCGGCCAGAACGACCTACCCAGAGCGTTGAGGCCGTAATGCTGATAGCTGCCTGCTCCGAGGGCGGAGCCCATGTTAATGCCTGAGTTCAGGCCGCTGTTCAGCGAGGACGAGAGCGGCGAGGACTGATTTAGCTGGCCAAAGCCTTTAAGCCCAGTTAGTATATCCAAAAAGCAGCAGTTAGTAGGAAAGGCACGAAAGTTAGTTTAGGCCTTCTTCGAACAGGGAGGGATCACTCACCTGCCGTCATGGGATTGACGCCCACACTCCAGCGATCCCCGCCAAACATTCCGGTGCCGCAGAGGCCGTCGCCCATGGCTATGTTGGTGATATTGGCCCCAAACGGCGGCAGGCCGTGCGAGGGCAGGAGGGCGCCCGGGGTGCGGAACACATTCGTGGTCTTCTTGCGCTTCTTCCACTTGGCGCGACGGTTCTGGAACCAGACCTGCAAAGGAATGTTAAAGTGGTATAAGTATTATCTTCAAATTGAATTTAAAGTCATCAAGATACATATATGTCCTATTCTCAGTACAATTTCCCAGCTTAATACGAGACTCCTCCTTCGACAGCCTTGCAAGTGTTCATGTGGCCACTGCCACTCCCCTTCCAGGAAACGCCTTCACAGAACCTTCTCCAACCCTTCGGGCTCCTTCCGCCGCCTACGAACACGGTCTTAATCGAGATCAATTACCGCCGTGACAGTCAAAACATGTCTCGACACACGCACAGAAGCAGATTTACATGCGCATAAATTCCGTATGTAAATTTCTCGGCTCCACATATTGGCGGAGAACAAGGCAAACACCGATTTCCCCCTGCCCAGGACGAAGGTCCGGCAATTTGGCATCTTTGGCCAGCGAATCCGAGTCCGGGGCCGGACTTTCGATACGCTTTTGTCTTAGGCCCGAAGAGAGCGAGGGAGGTCGAGGACCGTGTCGGATGTGTTCGCTTGAAATTGGCATTTCCATATGCATAAGAACAACGCAGACATGTTGAGGTTTTGACATTTACAAGGCAGCACACAAGCACTACCTCCTGTCCCTCCCTCCTCCACCTCCCCCACCTGAGTCACAAACACTCAGATGAACGGGACAAAAGGGTTGCCTACATTTCGGCGGAGGAACTGCAGGCTGCAAAGGATTCTCAAATTCAAATTCTCCGTTCTCGGTTCTCGACTTTCCTTTTAGCTTTTTTTTTTTTTGTTTCCTTCGTGCGGGGCTACAGAAAAAAAAGGGGGAATAAAGTGCCAGGCGGTGAATGACTAGTGACATGAAAACGATTTCGCCAGGCCATCAGGCCTTCGCATCCACATCACTCGCAGGCGGGTTGACAACTTAACCGTGATTCTCACACACAGACACATAGACACACCTCAGCCTGGCCATATAGTATTTATAAATCCCAGCATTTCGTGGCAAATCTTGAGCTGTCACCGACTGTCGGCGTCGACTGTTTCTGTCTGAGTGCGCGCCAGACTAATGGCAAAGGAATACGGCCAAAACAACAAGCCCGGAAAGTGCGAGCCGGAGAGCAAAGGAGGCGGAAAGAAAAATGGCAAGTTTCCAGCAAAGTAACTTTGCTTGTAAGGCCTTCTGATGGCCTGATGGTCCCCAGTGGGTTTGTCATATGTCGGACACTGGCTGCTGACGGAACCAGAACTAAACTGAGAACAATTCTAATCGAAAGATGTATTTTTTTGAGTGTAAATTAAAGATTTAAATCAAAAATCAAAATAGGATTGATTCGAGCTTTATGAAATAAGGCTTGTTAATTGTTAATTGTTAGAAAGACCTATCTTAAATTAAATGTATTAAATTTATTAGATTTTTCTCAGTGCACTCATCGCAGTTGAACACAACTGGAACTATCTCAGGTTGTTTTGGAATATCACAGCCTTCTCGATGTTACTCTAGGGACGCTAATGTGCCACAATCCAGGGGAGAGTCCTGACAGCTAGGGGTAAAAGGATGCTATGCTACATATACATATATATATATAAGTATGTACATATGTACATATATACCTCAAAGGGGTTGGGCTGGAGTGTCGGCGACCTTGACTTGTTTATGTTTTTTACGTGTTTATGCGTCGCCCTATTCATTAACTTTTAATTTAATAATTTAAGGCAGTGTCTGACTGTCTGCCCTCGGCTCGCTGTCTCTCTCTCTCTTTCTCTTTCACTCTCTCCCTCTTCTTCCCCTTTTGCTCTGTTTCAGTGTCCGTCTCTCTTGCACTGTCTATTGCCATCTCCTTTTGGCTTATTGAGTTTGCTAAATTAAATTTAGCTTACTGTTTTATTTTGCTAGCCACATTCGTGTGAAAGCATTTTCCTACTCACAAACACAACACACAGACACACCCACACGAAGAATGCGAACGGAAATAAGAAGCACAGGAGAGGAGAAAGAATGAGCAGCGGAAACGGAAACGGAGGCAGAGAAAGCCAAAAGTCATTGCCTGCTTTTTTGGTCTAAGGCTGCGAGCCATTAAATTGGCATAACGTGCATGACGTGCACGGCACGTAAATAGGCGTTAAAATGTCGGTTAAACAAAACATTTATTTTTTATGTCTGCCTAAAAAGTGTAGGTATGTATGGCTGAGGTATATATCCAAAATATTTGAGGGTGTGTCAGGCAATCCCAATTTGTGTGTGCGTGTGTGTGTCGGTCTGTTTGCCTTTGATTTGTTTTTATTTCCGCTTCCTTCTGTCTCTTTTCGTTGCACTCAATTTCAAGCCTGAATCCCAAAAATAAAAAACACAAAATCGAATACATAAAAAAGAAGGCGAGAAATGCTCCTTATGTCGCGTTAAATTGTGTGTCTAACGGTAATTTTTTAAGCTTCACCCCTATGCATAAATTATAAGTGAGTGGCTGTCTTCAGCCCAAAAGTCAAATCATACGCATTTTTCCTTGGTCCTTTTTATGTTTTTAAAGGGTAGTTGCTCAGGCGAAGGGTATATAGGATATTGTCTGTACTTCTTATCAAGACAAATTAGTTTTAAAAATAAAATAAAACCAATTTAAGAGATAATAAGATTTAAAATTGTAATCCATTAATTCAACAGATATCTTAAAGTATTTACTATGTAGTTATTTGATGTATTTTATATGTTGTTGTGATTTAAATAAAATTTAAAAAAATATTCTCAAATTAAATAATGGAAGTCCAGGCTTAGATGGAGGGACATAAATAGATTGAAGAATTTAAATGTAGTTCATAGGTTCCTACATTTCTTTTTCAATGCCTAGCAAATTTTAAGTCAAACGGATACAACTTCAAAAAAATACTTTGATTTAAAATAAAAACTAAGCAGTCATGGGATCCGGGTATTTTTATATTTTAATCAATTTAATTTATAACTATGACAGCATTATTTTGTGGCTTATAACCCCTGCTCAAGTTTTATAATTGATTAGGCTACTTCTATACTATTTTTGTTCAGAAAGAAGCTCTTTCTTTATTCTACTAATAATTCCACTTATTTAAATTAACTTTCTTAATTGAAATTATAATAAAAAGTTATTCAAGAATGAAATCTAACTTTATTAACTAACTCTAAAAAAACAACACACCTAAATAAAGTATCATTCTCTATCAAATCCTGTTCCCTTCCCAAAAAAAACCTTCGATCTGCAGACAAAAAATAAAAGTCAAAAAATTTCAGCCATATGTTTCATACAAAAGCATTTTCATGTTTGGACTTTTAATTTTCACTTCACGACTGACACCAACAAAAGCAGCAACAAAGAAGAGTCACCACCGGCAAAGGCAAACAACAACAACCAGGAGCTGGGCAGGGGAAAGGGAAGGGGAAGGGTACGGAAAACTGTTGCAAATAATAAATGAGTCAAGTTCATGAAAAAGCAATTTCTTGTGGCAGGCCGCAGATATTAGCACCCGAAACCAGGACCAGATCCAGAAATGCTCACGAGGGGCGAGCCAGCGAGCAAATGGAAGCAGAAGTCAGAAATTAAGTATCGGCCAAATTACACGGCCGGGGGAACTGCGGCTGAAAATGGGATAACAAGTGATTTGCTTTGATTTTATGGGCTGGCTGGTGGATGGTGCTAGCTTCCGGGGGTGGCAGGATCTATGGCAGGACGAGCGCTGGGGGTGGGTGCCGGTGTCGAGCTAACGGCTTTTTATTATGAACCTGTTTATTGTGTCATCCTCACCCCGCTTATGATTGCAGTTCCGTGCCATAATGGTGTGTCATATATATCCGAAATCCCCCTCTGGCCCGCCTTGTTTACGATATCCTCCGCCCGGTTCGTTATGCAACATTAATTGCACATTATGCCTAATGGCTGATTAAACAGCTGTAAGGATAATATGAGCACGGAAGAGACTCGGCAGTCCTTTGAATTGCCAGCGACAGAAAAAGCAGTATCGATGCCAACATAGAAATGCACTTTGCCCCGAAAGCCGCACTTCAAAAGCCAATTTCAAAATTATCAATCAGAGGCCGGAGAGGCCAGAGAGAGAGAGAGTCGCGGAGAATTGCAATCAAAATTCGATTAGCCTGCAATGCAAATATTATTTGCAGAGCTACTAGTCGGTGGCACACAGGACACGGAACTCGGCACAGGTGGGACAGGTGGATGGTGTCTCTTAATAAACGCTTGATTGGCAAAAGCCAGAAAGTGCAATAATATTTTTCGGCTCGTTTGCGTTGACAATTTTTGCTGGCCCTGTCGATTGCAGATTGGTTATTGCCTCTTTCCCCCACTCTCTGCTCTGTGCTCTTGTTTGGGGCATAATCAAAAATCAATTGGCCAGGTTATTGCATTTTCTTGAACCCCCCCTTTTGTAGGATATATTCTGCCTCGCCGCACCCCCCTGAGGCTGCCAGGCAACCGAAATATAAAATGGCCACTCAGCAAAGTCCACACCAAACTGTCCCCTGGCTGCCGGCCTTTGATGTCGTCCTGGCCAAAGTCCTTGGCGTTTGTTTTCCTTCGAGCTGCCTTCATCTTCAGCTTGAGCATCTTTTTATTATCATTATTGGTCCTATCTCGGCTTTCATATCCTCCTCTGACTGCGACTCCGACTCCGGCCCTGAGTGGTTTATGGAAATCGCTTTTCGGCCAATATCTTTTCATTCCCGAGCATATAAAAAATGCGTATAAATTCATAAAATGCCGTCTCGACTTTGGCTCCCTTCCCCAACACTCCCTCACACACACACACACAAATGCCAGTCGATTTATTTTATGTTATCCTTTAAATCCTGCTTTACGAGTCAGCCCCAGCAACACTTGCCGCTGGCCCAGGCACCAACCCAGCCCACAACCCCAGGGATTGGAGCTCCAACCCGCCGAGACCGAGTCCACTACGGCCGTCTCTCTCTCACACCACCCGCAGCTGAGTCTAGCCGTCTCTTTCGTCGCTTTTGGAGAAATGTGTCGCGCTGGCCTTTGATAGACATCATCAAATCGTCTCTTTGGGGGTTGCCCAGGGAGCAGGCTCTGCTCTGATTTTCCTGATTTATGAAATAGTTTTGGATATCTCTGTTCTTTTTTTTTTTTTAGATTTCTGGGTTTGGTGCCTTTCATTTTGTTAGCCTTTGTGGGTTGCCGGGGCAACTGCAGTCTCTTCTTCGGAAGCTCGAATTTGGGGCTGAGGCACACGGAGGCTGGCCAATGCAACCCCCGAAAATTTGGAATGTTGCGCTGCATTCGTGGAGCATGCGCAGCACCACAGGCTGCTCCCCTCGGATTCGCTTTGTTCCATCTTTGCCAAGTTGTTCAACCTTTTCCATTTTTCCTTTTTTTTCTCCTTTTTGGGTCGTGGGGACTCTTGTCATTCTATCAATGGCAACGGCATTTGGAGCAGCTTATCCGGGATAGACCCAGAGCGCCATGGCATCCCCTGCCAACCGGCGGTGTCCGTCCGGCACTTTGGCACGCCATTTTCACACAAACATTTCAATGAAAAGTATCAACGAAATTGCTTTCGGAATTGCTTCATATGCCATAAACAGAATGCGTGCCAGATTTCCTTGATGCTCTTTATGTGCATTTTATGGAGAATCCTCCTGCTTCGCTCCCTACTCCCTCCCAAGTCAGTCTGGCTCTTTTTTTTTAAAGCTCTCGCTAAATTTAGCCCGCCACAGGACCCTCCTTCTTTTTTCCTGTTTGCTGCATATTTTCGTTTTGGTATTTCAATTAAAGTTTAATTAAAATTTGCGATGCCATGGTTATATCAGACGCGACCCAGTCGCCTTTGGCCCGACTTCGAGTGCTTCGCTGGAAAATACTCGTTACAATGTCCCCAGCTCCTTGACCCCTCCTGCTCGCTCGCTTTTAATAAAGATGCTCACTTTTTATGAGAATATTTCGTCTAATTTTCACGAAATATTCGGATATTGTGGCTGGGAGTCACACGGTTGGGTTGATATCCCTGCTCCCCCTAGTTTCCCCCAACCCTCCGCTCTTGGCAGGAGCAGTCAGTGGACTATTATTAGAGGGGCATTAAGCGGCTCAGCAAATAAATTAGTTCTGTCTGAAGTCGAGGCAATAATTTATCAGCGCTCACAGTGGGATGGCCAAGGCGGTCCTTCTTGGCCGGATGGTCCTGGGATTGGATGGCCTCGCAAGGACCTCGCCTGTGGCTTAGGTCAATCGATATTCCCTATGCCTGATAAAGTAGCAAGAGGTGTGATTTTTTATAGAGAAAATATGTGGTGGAGCCTTGGGTTCATGAGCTACATTTTAAAAATAGAATTAAACAATAAAACGGGAAACAGCAATGTTTAAAGTGTACTCCATCGCCACAATAATTTTAAAAATACTACAATGGATCAATTGCTTAGAAATTGTAACTTGATTTTAAACTTTTGATATATTTTGGATATGATTAATATGGATTTAGGTACAAAAGCCTAGTAAAAAAGCAAATTATAGTAGAAAATGTATTATTATAAAACAATAATGCATATTTTCGGTGGGAATTTTAAGAAAAATTAAATCTTTTCAAATGACTTTTTGAGGAGCAAATAATTTTACAGACCATAAATGTTTTTTTTAACAAATTGCTGAATTTTTAATTACATTTCATCTCTAGTTTACTTAAATATCTCTCTGACAATAATATTTTAGTTTTATTGAAACAATTCTAACAATAAAAGACTATTGTCTTACAAAGAAAGCAATTCTCTATGGTTGCTTGGAATAATTCTTATTTAAAGATTTCATTTCAACGGTTGTCAAGGTTGTACCTCTCTCCGTAATGACCCTAGACCTGGTTGCCAGGCAAATTAATCATGTGAGAAATTCATTTAGTGCACTGGCACACACCCACTCGCCTTGCTCGCCACGTGCTGGGCCGTCGCTCGCCTTGGCCTCTGCCCCCGGCCCTGTGACCCCCCACCCCGTTGCAACAATTTAATAAACAAACCAATAAATGCTGCAACATTCAACACAAAGCCGAAACAGTGCTTTTGACAATGCCGAATCACATGATAAGTCAATTTCGTGGGCCATCTTTTGGGCCATCCCCGGACAGCCGAGGGATCCGCTCTCCCGCGGAGATGTCACGTGTGACAAACAGATTGTCCTGGGCAAATTGTCCAATTGCCGCCCACCGGGGGCAAGGCGGTGTGAAAACACACAAATTAACAATTTTCGGGGGTACCTCCTGCTGGTCTCTGCTATTCTAATTTACCCAAAGTCGGAAAATCGGATTAGGATTAGAGCTGGCTTGGCTGATGCTCCTTGGCACTGACTTTTATTTTTATTAAATTATATTTACCATAAATGCTGCTCCTGGCAGCAACACACACGCTCAGCCAGTCGGCACTACGTGAGCCTCATAACTTATGCACCTGCCCGCCGAACCCATATTCCCGGAGAATATATACTACATATGTGGAGACTCGCCTTTCTTGGCTAATATGGACAAGCGTTTTTCGGGCATTTATAGTAGCTGCGAGGGTCGGATGTTGGATGTCGGCTGTCTTTATGCCGTCATTAGCTGCAAATCCTTGTAGATTGATTTAGGGCCAGACGTGTGTGTGCATATCGAATGAAGGTCCGACCTCATATACGTACGGCAGATTTTCCCGCATGCGGGAAAAGTGTGAAAATTTCGAAGCTCTAAATGTTTTATTTCGCCTTCGACTGCGAACTTAATTTATATGCTAATTTTATTAAACAGCAATCCCAAAACTAATCCAACGGCCTGACATCCTCTAAGCCGCAACGACAACGCAAAATCAAGCATTAAAACAGCAGGAACTGTCGGCGGAGGCGGAAAAAAGCGAGCTGGATAAAAGCCGACGGCAGTTCTAACACAGAGTTCCACACCCCGGAGAAGGAGCAGGCGGAATCCGCATCCCAGGCCATCCCCCGCTTGCAGCTTCTACCCCCCGGCAGGTGATTGCATTGTCCTTTTGGACAACCGGATGCGTGGCGGGGGTAGTGGTTGGAAAAACAGCATTAACGGGCAACACTGATACGCAATTATTAAAACAATTTATCAAAGTAGGACACATCCGGCGGCAAGCACGAGCCCGGCCAGGAGGTCGGTCGGCAGGATCATCATGAAGGTGTCGTCGCCTGAGTTGCTCACTCATGGCTAATTGTTTTAGCCAGAGCAGAGCGTATGGCCAATAAGCCAAAGTTTTTGGCATTCATTTCCACCGCAAAACAATTCTCGCACTCAAAGGACAAGGCGCAGTCGCTGCGCGAAGGAGCGAGATGCCAGGCGGAAGCGGAAGCTTAAACACAAATTTAATGAAGCAGTAAATTCGATTGTCGCATAAACAAAGCCCGCCCGCATGCAAAAAGGACCTCCGGGGAAGGGGGCCGGTGCCGAAAGAGAGACAAGGATAATGGCAGCGGTGGCACAGGGGAGCTGTGCCAGCCACAAAAGGATAATGCCCATTGTGTGCTCCTGTGTGAGTGTGAGCTCCGTGCAAACTTTTGCAGGCGCAAAGGAGGGGCTTCCGAGGGCGTGTGGCTGGATGCCCGACTAAATGTGACTTTATGTGCTTTAATAAAGTATAATTTTGGGCGCTTAAATGGCGTTCGGCGGCGGCAGCGGCTTTCAGCCCAGCCCAGAGCCGAGCCTCGTAAACTGTTGCAGTTCGGGGAAGTCCCCCACAAAGTCTCTGGCCTCTGCAGGCAAAAGCCGAAATCCAAAACGTCCGCTGCGGTTGTGTGCAACACAAGTGAAATGTCATGTCGGCCCTAAAACGAACTAAACCCGAAATTCCGACAGCTCCGACCACTGACAACTGTCGAGCCGCAGGACAAAACCACGTAGAGTTCAACGGAAGAGACAGGAATGGTGTGGTCCAAGTCCTAATGGCTACTTTAATGAAGTAAATCAAGAATTTTGTAGAAGTTTTGATATAAATATATAATAATAAAATGCGAATAGTTGGAATGAATTATTTAGACAATCTGCTGTAAGTTTAGTTCTCTTCATTCAGACAAATTTCTAAAAAGTAGAGTCTAAAGTTATTAATTCCTCACATATTTAGTTCACCCAATACAAAATCCATAAAACTTTCCCTTTCTAAAGCTTTGAAATTAACTTTAATTAACTCATTACCTACTTATTTCGCACAGAAAGAATATGGTAATACATTTATACATCAGATCAATCTAATCTGTCATGAAAAAACTAAGATAAATCCTTTAAAATCCGATCCCAAATAATGAATTACCTATATTATCTACTCTATAGACTCACCTGAACACGGGACTCGGTGAGGCCGATGCGCATGGCAATCTCCTCGCGCATGAAGATGTCCGGATAGTGGGTCTTCGAGAAGCAGCGCTCCAGCTCGTTCAGCTGGGCGGGCGTGAAGCGGGTGCGGTGGCGCTTCTGCTTGTTTTTGTCCAGGTGCTGGAAGAGAGACACAGCCAAGGCGGCACAACGGCCGATGAGAGATGGGACCACAGCAAAGGATCTTAGAACACAGAAGAACTACCGGACTAGGAATGCAAGCTAGGCACTACAGACTACAAACAGATTACAGACTATAGACTAAAGACTACGATTTACAGTTTACAGTTTCTATGGGAAGATACAGTTAGGCTAGGATAGAGGAGTTCTACGGTTCTAAGTATGGATATCAAAGTACACTTACTTTTGTTTATAGAGTACGGATATGATTCATAGAGTACAATATGATTCATGGCACATTTAATTAGGTTCATTACACAATTCAGAACACAAACATTCACGTTTTTGGAAACAGATTTTCGTTTCGGATCGAATTTCGGATCGAATTGGTTTGTATTTTTTGGATTTTTTGTTTGGATTTTTGGCATAGCAGAGTAGTGTTTGAAGGAAAAAATAAACATCGAAAAGAACATGGATTATTAAAAAAGTTTCGTATTAACTAAGCGCTATAGTATCTCTCTCCCTGCTGCTCTTTCTTCTGACTCTTCTTCTCTCTATCTTTCTCTTTTTTGCTCCTTATAGCGCTGGCCTGCTCACCTGATCCTGTTGCTGCATGTTGTTGTTGTTGTTGCTGCTGCCGTTGTTGTTGCTGTTGCCGTTGCCGTTGCCGCTGCCTCCGCTTCCGTTTCCGGCGTTCAGAGCATTGGAGTTGTCGCACAGCCCACCGGAGATGTGCAGGCGAGCCACGCCCCCGCCCACTGGGCCCACTCCGGCACCAGAGCCTCCGCCGCCGGCTCCGCCGCCCAAGTCGGCCAAGTTTGGACCCACGGGCAGTTGGCCGAAACTGTTGACGCCCGCGTGCAGCGCCGTTAAAGCGGCCTTTGGCAGATCACAATCCTTGGGACCTATTTGGGGTGATGGAAAAGAGGGGGATGTGTCAGTTATTTTATCTAAAACTATGATATTTAATATCTTAAATTTACAATAAATATCTTTACTACTTTGTAAAAGATAATTGATTGTTCGTATTTGTAAAATACATTTTAAGTTAGACATTATTTGGAAAGCTGAATTTTGATTCCATTAAGTGTCTTCTGGTTAACATAATATAAATAGTAAATGTTAGGTATATGTTAACCTTTTACAAACCAACACAGAAATACTTTTAGAATTAAAATGAATGCAGTTTTAGCCCAACTTTGAGCGATTTCTTAACATTTCCAATGGCAAACTTCAAGGTTTAATGTTGAATTATTCACTTGTATATCTTTATAATCAAAACTTAAACGCACAGATGTTTCTCTGACTTTTTCTCAGTAAGCTTGGAGATATTTTTCAAACGTTTCGACAGGATTCAGCTCCTATATAGCATTTAAACTTATCGGCTTGTAAACATTAACATTAAACAATGATTATTCACGTTGTTGCATGGTGCCTAGACTGCATTGTCTTCAGTTTCATAAGCATCATTTGGAGTATTTGTAAGTTGTTCCTCGTAAACGTGGGCTTCTTATTGACGGTACTTGCCATAAAACACTTGTGGACTGGAGGATCCCCGAATCCTGCAGAGGCTAAGCCCAGCGATAATAAACGTAAGTGAACTCGAGCTTTTTGGCTTCCTTTAATGAGGTAGCCACGAAAATTCACAGATTCAATTAAAGGCACTAGTACTCGGCACACACACACCCACGATGTTGGTAAATATTGTTAAATTGTTGTTGAAAATGATTCTCAATCACTTGTCCCGCGTTTGTCTTTAATTAAGGTGCGCGAACTGGGACCGGTGAGCTAACGACCTAGAGGATTGCTCGCACTGAACTGCGGCGATCGGATAAATTGAATTTTTCAACAACCTGTCATTCAGGAGGAAAAAGATGCCAAAAACAGTAATATACGTGGGGAGAGCGAGAGATAGAGAGAGAGAGAGAGCGCACCAAACAGCGGACACAGATACAACCTGAGCTACAGATACAGATACAAACTGAGGTGCAGAGTGGGAGAGAGCTAGAGTGAGAGCAAGCACCAAGTGCTAACCCTTTTCATTTCCTACAGAGAGAGAAATACCATTTGAACCATTTTGAGTTTAGTTTTTGTGTTAATTGTTAGATTTTTAATGTTTTAAAATTATATTAAATAATTTTTGTCATTTTGATTTCATAAGAAAATATATTGTTTTCCTTGTATTATTATATTCAGAAGCTCCCGTAAACATATATAGCTTAAAAGAAATTTATTTTTAATTAATTTAAATTGTTGCCTATTATCCTCCATTTAATTTAGGTTAATTATATTCAAGATTCTTCTTACACTCATTTTCCCTGTGTGTACCTTTCGGCATCACTTGGCTACGTAACGTATTTTGTGTTTTATTTCCATTTTATTTGTACGTGTATATCACGTCAGTTGTGGGATGGGATTGGTAGTGGGAATGGGAATGGGTATGGGTCTGGGACTCCGAATCCGACTCGGATTCACGGGAGAGTCATCTTCATCGTACGCCTGGAATTTTTAACATGTACGTGCGAGAGAGACTCCGGCTCAACTCTTTCTACGCGATTCCCTTTGTTGTTGCTCAACTGTTGCTACAAGTCAAACATTTACTCATCGCCAGTGGATGCGAACTCTCGTCCCCGTCCGTCGTAACCTTTGGGGGTCGGGGACCGGGGTTCGGGATGCTGTCATGATGGCCATTCGATTTAGGCCCAAAGTGAAGGTGTAGGCGGTGGACACTGGCAATTGCTGCTGTCTGCCATTTCCTTTGAAAGCGAGTCCGAAATGCAAATCGCAGCTAAGCAGAAAGCCCTACCCTCGCTTCCAATTCCTTCGCGGAAACAATCCGTTTCAATTTCATCTTAGGTAGAGACACAAGTCACTCTTGATTGCCGACTTTGATGTCAGGGGCGGTGGCGGTGTTGGCGGCTCTCAATGATTTTTATTGTTTTCGAGATGGACTTGTTAAAATTTCGGCAAAGATCAGAGGCGCAGATCCGGAGCGGGATTCGGTATCAGGGCCTCTGGTGAACAGGTGAACGAGTGCAGCGACGCCACATAAAATCATAAATATAAATATCAACAAATAAAAGATATGGAGTTCCTACAAGCGACATTCCCTGTAACTGGCTCTCTGGTTGTTGCCGCTGCTGCCCAGTCGCGTTTTAAAGCGCTGCCCGGAAAGTGCTAATTTTTACACATACACCCAGTGCGGCTACTGTTCATTAGCGATTTTCAGATGGTGACGTCCCCAATCGGGACCAAAGCCCCAGCCCCCCTCTGTCCCCCTATGCTCCAGCTGATCTCTGGGGGGGTTTAGACTCAGACTCTGCAACTGTGGCAATCTGTAGCACAACTGCCACATCACTGACATATTTTTAGAGCGTTACGCAGCACGCACAGATCGGAGGTTGCTGCGGGGCTGGCAATATGCGATCCGAAACACCGGGGGGAGCACATCGAAACTCTGCTCGTGATTAGTAAATTTAAGGCGCGGTGTTAGGTGCGATATCTCCATCGACACTCTATCTCTCTCTCCGGCTAGAAATTCACGCTCGATGGCCACAGCTCAAACATGGACTCTGGGAGATACTAGTCTTGGCCGCCGGTCCGTTGCTCCAAAGAAGTGCGACTTTTAACATCCAACTGTTCCCGCTTCCTTCTGTTTTCCGTTTTCTGTTTTCTCAAATCAAAGCCACACACATCCACAGCATCTGTGTGTGTTTGGTGTGTAGTATGTGCACGGAGAGTGTTTTGGCCACGTTTGGGAGCCATAAAATAGCGCCACTTCTCGAAATCGCACTTGGCTGGCAATGGCCATGGTCCAGGCCCAGGGCCCCAGCTCCGTATGTCCGTAGCTAGTTAGTTAGTTGGTCTAACTTTGATTTTTTCACCTCGCCTTTTACAGTTGTAACACATAAATATTAAAAAGCAGCAGCCCTAACTGTTCATTGTGTATGCAGATCAAGGTGATGCCATCCCAGTGCAAATATCGCTTTAAGCTGAAGATTTAGCTTGTGTACATTGAAGAGACTTGGTCATATTTAAAGGGAAATCTTCTATGATTTAAGCTTAAAAGCTTGAAGTAATCTATTGATATAAATTACGATTATTGCTTTAATTATTTATTTAATGGTTTTGCTTCAATATTATATTAGTTTCCATCTTGTAGTACAGGAACTATTTGTTGAAATTAATTTAAGACTTGTTTAACATCATGTTAACATCTATTTCTCAAAATCTATATGCTTTAGTTATGTCTTGGAACTAATTTATAGTTAATTTATAATTTTTATCTTAGGAACTGTAGACTCTTATTAGTTTCTTAGTATTTTAAAGATAGCGCATTCTAACTCCACTGAAGCTTATATAAATTTACCTTGAAAAAGGTATCAATAATCATTATAAACTCTAGATTTCAGTAAGAATATCTTACTAAAGCTAACATTCTTTGGTCGTCACTCCTTCCTTCTTGTACATAGTATCCAAATTTATCAAATAACCCCTGATGCACCTGTACCATAATTATCCCACCATAATGCAAAGAACGATGTAAACCTCAAACTTTGTGCAGAACCACAAAATTTACTCGAAAACATGTTCCCAAATCATTACAACCCGACCTAATAGGGCATAATTTTGTAATCTATCATCGTAATTTAGTTAGCCCGCCATTTGCGACCCGGCGAGAGCTGCGCTGGCATTAATACAAAACTGTAAACATTGCTGGGGCCCCACGAAAACCGACAAACAGAACAGAGATACATTTACATCGGGCCATTTTAGTTGGCCTGGCCCGGTCGGAGCGAAACGAAATGAAAACCGCACAAAGCGATTAATTAATTAAAATTGGCAAACATGAATTTATCGCGCAAGCAATTTGCACAATTTGCGCAAATCAGTTTGTCTGTTTTTGGAGGCGAACGCGACTATCTCCCGGAAAATGTATGCACCTGGCCAGAGTCCAGGATGCACTGGGAGAGGACGTTCCCCCAGGACACAGCCAGTCGTCAGTTGCATGTGCAATGTGCATAATTATTGAAATTTGGAAATTGTGCGGTTTTTAGCAGCCGCCTACCAGGACATACACTATAGTACATAGGCCCCGGGTCCGGATCGGCTGGCTGGTATCTAGGCTGCTCCAACAACTAACCGCAACAGGGAACAGAATCCGCAGCAACCGCAAAACATTTCAATGCACAACGGATAGCGCCTATGGGGGGCTGTAGGGGGTTTAAGCACATATTTCACTAGCACAGGACACCGCAAAAATGCCAATGCACAAAGCAGGGATACTTGGGACGCCAGAGCGGGGCTTACGCAAATTACAAATGCAATCGTGAAATTAATTTAATTAATGCGAGGCTCACGGAAAAGCGTCCGAAAAAGACCGAGAGCGGAATAAAATGCCATTCGAATTGTGCTCCTCGCGTTGCATGCAAATTAAGCATTAGTACCGGGAGAGAGATACGGGATTCGGAAAGTTCTGCCATTTCTTTCGCATGCAAATTGCTCTTAATTGTATGGGGCGCTTCACTCTTTCCCCGATATGCAAATGTTTTCGGTGCCCCATGCTTGTTGCTGTTGTTGTTGTTGTGCGGGGAACTCCGAAAAAGGCTTACGAAATTTATTATGGCAGACTCCGGCACTGCAGGCAGGATTTGGGCAAAGGATTCCGCACTGCGAGTCATTGAAATTTATAGTTTTCACACTAGGAGTCAGGCGTTACTTAAAGCTGGGCTGAAACTTTAAAAGCGAACTTTTGACAGAGACTAATTTTGCCTGGAATATGAACTTTAAACCAACAATTGCGCATTCGATTTATTGCAGGCTCTCGATTGCTCTCAATAAAAATATTCCTTCACACTAGACCTGCAGGCGCTGCAACTATGGTGCACATTAAGCATACGCCGCGTGGACCGCAAGGGGACAACTGGCGTGTGAAAAATGGCAATAAATTAATAAAAGTAATTAATTGCAATGCTTCGAAGGACACAAGGGCGAATATCGGCAATAAAAATTGAATAAAAACGCGAACCATAATTCATGGTTGCAGCAAGCAAACTGCAATCGGTGGTAGTGTCGGGCGGGCTAACAACAAATTGATTGCCGAAATTGAAAGTGCTTGAACCATTGATCAACAATGTGGTGGAAATAATTTATTCGCCTGCGCGTACACACACATATGTATGTACATATATATAGGCATATTTTCGGATTTATTAATTTATTAATATGTGTACAGTTTGATAATTATGTGCGTGCGACCGGCCATGTGCAAATGTAATTCACAATTTGCGGCATATTTAAAAGAGCAATTATATCAATTAACACACACACCCACCCACATGCCGGGAGTGGGCTCCGCGTTGGGCCTGGGAATGGGAGAGGCTTTGTCGAGTTAGTTAAATATACAACTTAATTATTGCTAAATGCACGCGACACCTGGCGCCATCTGGTTAGACGCCTCAATTATAGGCCATTTAGCAGACATCGGAGACTCCGATCGGAAGATCGGAAGTAACTACGCGAGAGCACACTCGACGGGGCATGGGGGTGTGCTCAAGAAATTAGTTTAATTATGGCCAGTCGGATCGGAGGGATTAATACACACATTATTATATATTAGCGCAATTCACTTGCCGATCTTAATTACAATATTATACGCTCTGAACACGGACTTACCCAGCACATTGGCCCCAAGATTGTTCAGCATGTTTGCCGAGAAGTTTCGTATCGATAGAGTCGACAGTTTGTCGCCGTTTCTGTTGGCCGCTCCAGGAGTTAAGATCACCTTGCGTCTCGCTGTCGCTTTCTGAATTTCGAATTCAATTTGATTGAATCGAGATTCGTTGTGGGGGCAGCTTCCCAAGGGGATTGGCTGCTCGTATACTCGTCTATCACAGAACGTTGGTGTTCACCTTCGGTGCGAATTACATTTCAATTGTTCGGTGGCGATTCAAAGCGATTTGAAATGGGTGTGGCTGCAAGTAAATAGAATAATCAGATTGTTTGCCTAAAAAGTTGAGAAATATCTTGAAAGCAACTTAAGATTTCAAATGCCTTGATTTTATTTAGTTATTAAGATAATAATTAAACTTAAATTTAATGAAAGTATGTATAGATATGGGAATGTGATTTGTCTTTTTGAGGACATTTTCATACATAAATTGAATTTTGTTAAGATCATTCTTCATATTTTGAATCCCTTCTGATCTACATCCCTTTAGAACTACAGTTTAGATCGTAACATCTACTTGTTCCATTATTCCACTTTTCAACCTCAAACTTAAACCTCAAGTGGATAAATAAAACAAATAGTATTATTATTCAAAAAAACCGCTTTAGTTTAATATACCCCTTAAACTCTTGATAGGTTTAAATTTTCTTCAGTTTATTAAACTTTTAATTCAATACACCCATTTCCCTTACCTTCTTTCGTTTTATTTTCAAATCCCATAGATTAAGATGACCGAAATTCCTAAGGAAACTAATTAATTTCTTTGCCCAAATGTTTTCCTTGGCCCTCAGCCTGAACCCTGACCCCTGACCCTCGTCAGGTGTCCAGCTATTTGGCTAATTCAAGTAATGTACGATTTACTTGAAAACTAAATCCATTTCACTTTCCTTAACCGCAGAAACTTTAGCAAGACGTTCGATGCGTATTTACATTGACTTTTATTGCTCATTTCAACGAAAACTCACCTCAGTTTTGGGTCGTCCGCCTCCTTCTGCTGCTCCTCGGGCTGCTTCCTTGTCCTTATTTTGTATGTGGCACAGGGTTAGGGGTCAGAGTTCAGGCCAGACGATCAAATTGCCATAGTAAAATTAATTAAATGCCTTGACCATAAAAAAGCCAAAGAAATTAAATCGAAGTCACTTGGCCGGAAGTTGCAAAGTTTCCTCCGCACACACACACACACACACAAACGGACGACACGCACGCACACACACACTGGCATGCACTGACAACATGCACAGGTAAGAGCACGCAAGGAAACGGAAGTCAAATCGTTTATTGATGGAATGTTTGACCAACTGACAGCCGGACACTGTCCGCCGCCGTCTCTGACACCGTGTCCACCTCCTGCGGGCGTGGCCTCAGTCTCGCCTCGGTTTTTATTGTTTAGTTAATAGATTTCGCTGGATTTCTGGCACATTTTCACTTTTTTACAACCGCTGGACTCGATAGCTTTCATTGTTAGATCATTGTTGGTAACAGTTTTTGGATGGCGGCGGCTTTCAGAAACTGACAAACGGGATCGGATCGGAGCAGAACGCCGGAAACGTAGCGCTGCCAAGGCGGACTCGCTTGCATTTGAGGGCAGTGCGAAAAAATCAAAGCGAATTGACTCCGCTGCCTGATAACATCGACATCGACGACTGCGCAATCGCCTACACCACCCCAGCCACCCTGGCCACCCCCTGATGGCACCCCCTTTGGCATTATGGTGCCAGCGGCAATCGACGCCTTATCTGCCTGCGGGTTATCTCCTGCATTGATTTGCAAAAATCCCACGAAAAGAGAAAGGCGAGAGCGGGCGTGGAAGAGGGACAGCTACCAGAGCCCACTGCCATCTTGCTTTCGTGGCCAGCAGGCTGACTCGCTCTAGCGCACGCCAGAGCGGGATGGTTAGTGACAGTGTGTGTGCTGTAGGCCACGCCCTTCGTGGAAGCTGACGAATCAGAGAGCAGGCCTGCGGAAAGTACAGTGGTTACAGAACGATAGCCCACTTGGCGCCCTTTTCGATAGCAGGCAGGTAGCAGCTCCTTGGGCGGCCTATCGATAGGCAGGCAATCGATGGCGGAGCAGGCTCTCCTGGCTCCCCCGCAATCGTCCGCCAACTACTCGACAGCTGGTCGCGTTGGCAACCTGCTCTTAGCCCACAGTTATTGCCGAAAGTCCACTCCCCGAAAAGTGCTTTAAATTCTTTTTCAGCTTCTCTGCCACGTGTCAGGGCCCGACTTCACCTGTTGTCGTTTATTAGTTTCTGTTTCCGCTGTTTTGGGCGGGTGGGCGAAGGCACGAGCCGTGTCCCTCCAGCGCTCGGCGGAATTTTGATAATATTTTGCATGCTGCACAAATGTTGAATTAGCCAGACAACGGAATGCCGGCCGAAATGAGAACTTGTCATGGCAACCGCGCTATTCAAAGGATCTCTGCTCCGCCCCACGGAACTCGGGCCCCCCCTTCCAGGTAGCGCCCTCCGCCTCCTCGGGTGTATTCAATTTGATGGTGTCTCTTCGCTTCACATACACACACGCACGCACACCAACACATGACGCACTGAATGGAGGGCGTTAATTAAAAAATCAAAGTAAAAAATAAAAACCTCAAAAAGTACGCAGAAAACAGAAAAGAATTGTAGAGGGAAATGTTGGTGTTTAGTAGAAGGGGTGATATTTCTGTTAAGAAGAATTTAGCTGATGAATATGTAATTCTAGCCACCAATTATATAATAATTGAATGGAGTACCTCGCATCATTATGGGTATTTTTTTTAAACAAATTATATAATTAAACTTTTTGACAATTTCAACGATGTAACTAACCCCTTACCAAATTATGAAAAATGTCTAAAAAATGTTTTTCCTCTAGTCATAGCTGAAACGATTCGGATGTTGATGCTGATCAAGAATGTATATGATTTCTAGGGTCGGAAATGACTTCTTCACTGCATTACATGCTTCTGACTAAAATTCAAATATCCTGTAAGGGTATACAAATATTTCTGAAATGCAGGTGGATCCTTTTGGTGAAATCTGATAATCAACAAGAAAGAAAGCTAACTTTGGCCAGCCAAAGTTTGTATACCCTTGCAGGTAACAATTAAAATATATCATAACTAAGCCAAAAATGCATTAATTTCGACTCGGAAAGCAGTTTTGTGTTAGTTTTTATTAATTTAAAAAAACTGCTTACCAAATTTAAAATTTTAAGGAATCAAAATTTTTAGCCATTTTTGCTAATTTTAAAGATTTAACCCCTTATAAAATTTTGCAAAAATGGCCAAAAAATCGATTTCTTCCGGACATATCTAGAAAGATTCCCCTGTTGATGCTGATCAAGAATATATATACTTTATAGGGTCGGAAACGTCTCCTTCACTGCGTTGCAAACTTCTGACTGAAATTATAATACCCTGCAAGGGTATAAAAATGCGTAAGAACAGTTCAAAGTTAGAATACATTTGCGAGAGCCAGCATAAATTATACAATAAACCTTCAAAGTAATAGCTATTTTTAGTTGCGCTCGTCTCAGATAATTAGAAGCCTCTATTAACACCGTAGTTGTGAGTTTTACCTCTTAGCCTAACCATTGGGCATCAGTTTAGTTACAAAGAATAAGAAAATCTCATATCGATTATCCATTCCGAATTAATCCATTTAAATATGAAAAAATAAATACAACTGAGACGAGTTATCGAATACCTATGTATATATCATAAACCTCCTTTCCTACTTTTTTGGTTAGTGTATTATAAAGTAAACAAGCTGAAAAAATCGTGATAACATCTCAATTCGGTGTTAGGTTCACTTATTAGAGCTTCTACATCATTTTTCATGTCTTTTACTTTTTGCCATGAAGCACATATCAAATCTCCGGTGTGTTAATTAGGCAAAAGGCGCAATCGAATACCCAAACGAATCTATAGATTATACAAAGCCAATAACAAAAATCAAATAACTAGTAGAATATTGTGCTTGGATGGCATTGTATTTGGAGTAGTTGAATTTCACAATATTTGCCGAGAGCTAATCATCTGGAGGAGGTCTCAATTAGACCGAATTTTGAATGCTCGGCATGAGCGGGTCGTAAATCACTTTGGCCAAAGCCGAGCAGAGGATAGTGACTGTGACTAGGACAGCTACGAGATCCTTGAGATGCCTGGCCCAGCATACCAAGAGCCCGGGCAAAAAAACGCAGCCCAAATGCAAAGGATTCGCTCAACATGCACGACGCCTTTTCGACTTTGTTTGGCAATCGCTTAAGCCAGGCCAGGACATCGAAGGGGAAGGGGAAAGAGACGGGTATATATGTGGAGGACCAACAAGTACGTGCAGTCAAACAGATTTCCAGTTAGCAGCTCACAACAATTCGCTTTTAAGCCAGAGCATAAATCAACCTCAAAAGATATCCCCGAAAATACGGGGCGGAGGAGGAGGAGGAAAGTCGGTGGGGGAAAAGTTTTTTTTTCGGGCCGCGGCATTTTATTGAAAGGATAATCGATTGCAGCGACTGCTGGCAGCGCATTAAAGGATTTGACTTGGGGCAACTTTAAAACTTAACCCAAGGCGATGTCGACGAACTGAGCGATGAGAAATGCGGCTCTTTGCGGTCAATTTAATTGAATGATGAATTGCGTCGGACACTTGGGAGGTGGGGCTTGCATGCCGCAGAAATTTCTTCAGTTGTCACAAGTACTTGTGTCGAAGGATCCTGGCTCGGGGCAATGGGAGCCTTGGAGCAGGAGGTGGAGAAGGCGACGACAAAGACGAATACGCATAATCAGTCAAAATTTATGACAAGCTCGAACCGAAAAGTCAGCTTAAGCATTTAATTGGCCCAGGTCCAGTCGGATGTCCCTCAGGACAGGCCTAATTAGCACGGAGGCATATGCGCTGGGCTGGAGTCCATTTTTTGTCGCCCTTTTCATAGCTCCGGAGCTACGAGGACCCAAAACGATTTTTACTGTTTTCCGGCTCTGACTGATGACTCCGTTGGAGAACTGGCGAGCTCGGTGGTAATTTGTCTAGGCCAAAAAGGCTTTTGGCCTTCTTGACTGACAACCAGGGGAGGGAGGGAAGTTTAAAGGCTGCTCCTCCTCGTCGTCGTCGTCCTAGAAGAGTCCTTTCACTCGATTTGCGCTGCAAGGAGGCGCATAAAAGATGGATAAATACGGGAAAAGCTGAGCAGCGTAAAACCGAAAATGTTGTGCTTAGTGCAGTTCCGTGTAACGCATTATTCTTGCTTAACATTTGTCGTCGGCTCTTGCCATTTTCTTTGTTTATTTGGCGGAGTTTGATGCTGTTTTAAGGTCTTTCACAGGCTGTTCTAGTTTTACGCTAGTTTTAACCAAAAAGAAAGGAGAAACAAAATATTTGGAAAAATAACTGACTTTTACCAAAAACAAATTAAACTTTAATTTCAGTTTATATGTTTAAAATTTAATTATGATTTTTTAAGCTTGATTTTTGGTAAGCTTTTGGTTCTTGAAACTGATATGTACCTCTGAGCATATTTCTGAACCAGTACCTAAATCTTTTTAGTACGTTTCAGAACCATAGCGGATATTATCGGAGACCTTCTGACTCCACCTTGGTCGCTGGGATCGAAAAGTCTGGCAACACTGGTCGCTGGGACCGAAAAGTCTGGTACTTTTGGTCGCTGGGACCGAAAAGTCTGGCAACACTGGTCGCTGGGACCGAAAAGTCTGGCAACACTATCGTGTACAGTGGCGCCGCCATGAAACTGATGAGGCTACTCTTTGAAACTCTGTTGTTCTTATACCCCACCAGGAGTCGCTTTGGTGATGTCAAATATTTTAAGGGGGTCTTCTCATTCAAAACCCGTTTTTTGGACCCTTTTTAAAAAAATTCTTGTTTGAAAACGCAAAGAATAATTGAAAACTTTTTTTATTTATTGTATTCAAAGATGTTCAAAGTAACTAAAAAAGTTGTTCTTGCCTCGATACGAGGGTTGTTCAAAGAGTAATGAGACTTCAAACTTGGTGGTCGAAAAAAAAGGTGTCGCCCTGGCGGCCACGATTCAGGGTCTCCAGAGCATCCGAAATGAAAAATAAAAACGGGGTTATAATCAGAATAGATGTCATTCTCGGGTGACGGAACAGATTTTTTTTTTAAATTTTTAAAACAAAATGGCGGCTATTCAAAAAAAAAAAATTCGATTTCGGGCGTTTTTTTTTGTAGTTTAGTGTAAAAAAAAAATAGAAAAAAAAATTTAAAAAAAAAATCTGTTCCGTCACCCGAGAATGGTGACAATTCTGCGTCGATTCCACTTTGTTTCATGAAAATCGGTTGAGTTGAACTGGAGATATCATGGCCGCCAGTTCGAAAAACGTGGTTTCGAGATAAACGCGTTTGAAGTTTGAAAAAAGCTCATTTTGCATAGATCTTGCTTCACAAAAAAGGCTGTGTCTTCTAAAGTATTTGTCCTTTTGGGGACATATACACACCACCCCAAGCTATAAATAAATGAAAAAAAATCGAAAAAAAAAAGTTGCCCAATGAAACAGGTTGCTGCTTTGGGTTTTTGGGAATGGGAACTCAAATGGGAACCCGAAATGCGAACAGGACGATGACATGTCCTGAAGTAGGCGCTTGATTTAGCTCGTTGATCATAATAAACGATTAGTGTAGCAGAAATAAAATAAATAAATAAAATAAATTAAAATTAATTAAATATTTAAATAGATCACGAAATTGGGGAAAACACCTTTCCTCCCATTAATAGCAGACAGTAAGAAAAACTCTCGTATGTAAAATAGCTGTCAATTTATATTGATTTGTTATTTATTCAAATATTTATTAATTATAACTAAGTACCACTTATTTACATTTATAAAAAATTTTAATTAATAATTTAAACATAATATTATTAATAAATTTGATTATTTTTAATAATGGTAATGACAATACTTGAGAACCTTAACATGTTACAAAAGTTTTGTGGGATTACATTAAATAAAATCTCTAAAGTTTTTAAATACCTTTAAATTTAATAGTTTAATTACATTTGTCATAATACATTTATTATTTGTATTTGTTAATATTGGGATATGTGACTTACAAACTGCCGAATCGTATCGCAAATAAATGAAAGTCTTGCTGCCAAAATTGGTAACTGGTTGAAGCGGCGTCTGGATGCTGCTGTTGTTGTGGTTGCTGCTGCTGCAGCATGTGAGGTTTTTGCTGTTGTTTCTGTTTTTGTTGCTGCTGCTGTCACGCAAACGTCAGCGGCCGCAGCCTTAGCCTCCGAATGTCCGAATGTCTTTTTGCCAGCCGATTGCCAGTTGACAAAACATGCGCCTGCGCAGTTTTCGCCTTCGCATGAATATTTTCTTGTGAAAAATCTCAGCTTTGTGTTCGACGATCAACGCGGTTTTTGTGCTAACAGGAGCGTAGTAAAGGTATACCTTTAAGTTTAAAAATTATTTGGATATCAGGCATAATTTAATATCAAATATATATTCTTTACAATAAAAAACTAAAAATATTCTCAAATTTTGTTTTAATTTTACAGTGATCACTCGCTTTCTTATACAATTCAGACTTCCCTCCAACTACGCCACTGCACTGGGCATGAATAATATCGCAACAAATCGAAAACGAAACGAAAATCAATGAGGAACGCAGTTTGCAATGCCAGCACCAAATGCAGCAGCAGCAGCAGCAGCCGCCACTTGGGCGCTGATCGATCGATCTCTGGAGCATCGGAGGATCGCCTCCAATGGATGGGAACAGCCCGATGACGATGGCTCTGATGGCGTAGAATGGCGACCAGTTGGTGTGTGCGTGCCTGGCATTGCGAGAAGATTGCAGCCACCATGCTGCGCGCGATTCGATCCTCTTAGCTGGATTCTGCCAGCGAATAGGCCAGGAACTCCCAGCCCCAAAGCTGACCTTGACCCAGCTAAACGTTCAAGTTGCTGGCAACGGTAAAGCCAGGCTCATTGCCTAGACAAACCAGTTTTGCAGTGAGAGAAATATATGTGAATGAAATGAAATTATAAAGAACAGCTAAGCTTAACTTAAGTTTCAGCTAGCACAGAATTCTAAACTTGCATATATAGTATAATATTTTAAATACATTTATTCATAAATAAATAAAAATATAATTTATATTACTTTGTGTGTTTTTCATATTTTCTGTGAAATATTGTTGTTTTCTTAATATTCTCCCTCTGCACAGATTGAGACCACAACCAATTTGGTTAGAGCGACCTTCGCGTCCCTCTGCCGTCTCAGAAGTTGGCTAGAACTTGGCGGTGGCCTGATTACCATGAAGCCGCGTCTGCCTCGCCTAACGAGCTTGTTGCAAGTTGATTACGTTGATTAGCGACCACCTGCGAATGCCATTTGCCTGCTGCACTCGCAACTCGCAACTCGGGACTCCCGGACTCGCTGTGTGCGGGGCTTAGACTGAAAAATAGTTATCGTTTATCGAGGCAACGGCGTGATTAAGCTGGGAGAGAGTCTTTGGGTAATGAATTCGGGGGTTATGAGCATTTGTCAAAGTAACTTGGAGGATTTTATGGAAGATTCAGGTTTGCGGGGATGAGTTATGTGTGGAAAGATCAGGCAGGGATCTCTCTGGATATCTATCTTTCTGGGTTTATATACCCAAAAGTACTCCAGTTTTGAACTCAGTTACTTTACTTGAAATCCGAATACCTGCAGTGACATTCCAAAGAAGCTCGCGAATGCCCCCTCATCGGTTAGTCACGTACGAAGACTCGCCACCCTGCTCATCCAATATCCAATCCCGTTCCCATTCCTTTCTAGGAATGGGCCCAGCCGAAAAAGTGAAACTACAGTTATCTATATTTAAGCCCAACTGCATTTACATGATATCATAATGAAAATAATGGCGTGTGGCGACTCCAATGAACTCTCCCAGTCAGCGTAACTGTAATCGCCCCGACCCCAAATAAAGGCGCCCGCTTTGATAGTTGTCTTTCGAACCCGAGCCGAATCGGGCGATCACGTTGCCGCCAGCCAGATCATAATGTAATAATTTTTTGGCCAGCCAGCGAACAAGCCTTTGTAGAACAACACGTACGAACAATTAAAATAACCAACCGAGAGCCGCCGCCTCAGTTCGCTTGTTTATCCGACTTTTGAGGGCCAAAGAAGGCATCCGAAAAATTACACCTAGACTGAAAAGAGAAACAAATAAATGTCCAGCGGCCAATGAGCCGTAACGTGCGATTTCCATATACGGATTTTGGATTCCGAGTGCACCCCCCCCCCACCGATGGAGTCGACTCCAAATGCAGTTGGTTATGAAACTCGGCTGGGGGGATTGACGGTTAATTGTGAATTTCCGGTTCATTGCAGGCCCCCATTAGCCAGAAGCTGAGCCGGGCTACGGCTCCATCGACGATCCATTGTGGGACACAGTCAGTACCGTCACTCGTCAGTCACTTTGTCACTTAGTCAGTGAGTCAATGAAAGCGAAACCCCGCCATATAAATGGCCCTGCAATGTGGGTCAGCCATTTGCATTTGATGAGATTCCTCGATGCCACCAAGAACACTATAATAACATCGGGCAAATGGAAACTTTTCCCCCATCTAGAGTTATATAAGTTTTGCATTCGAGCCAAAAAGTAATCGGGAATGCACACACAACGCACAATGGAGATATCGTATCAATATTTACACAGAAATTAAGAATTGTCAAAGCCGCAAAGTCCCCGAGAAAAGTTAGTCAGGTGCTCTAATCAATTAAGTCAACGCCGAAACACCACCCAACCAACACCTTGGAACTCCAGTCAGCTGCGGCCACACTCTCCGCTCTGTTCCGTTCAAGGGAACGACGCCTTCACCTTGAAGTACCAGGTTTCCCCCGGATTGGACAAACAAACAATCCTCTGGTTCTGGAAATTGCATAACTCCAGTTCGGCTAGTTGCCAGCTGATTGCCCATGGGAGAGGTGAGAAGTGATATTTTTGTCAGGCGAGAGGGCTAATGTTATTAATAAATATCACGACTATCTAATCGAGAACAGAGCCAATTTTGGTCAAGTGTTTCGATCGTTCATGCGGCAGGGGAATCGATGAACTAACTCCGTGACGCATGACCCTCCTTCTAGTTGCGCAAGGGCTTCGCCGGAAAGCGACTGAATGTGTAATATAATTAGTTGGTAAATAGATCGTTCTCCAAACAATAATCTGAGACAAACAGAGAGCCCACCGGTAGGGCGCCGCGAAACTCAAGCCCGCCAGCTCCTCTATTAGCTCAGCTTTCGCAATAGGATCTATCTACTGGCTGGCATTGCACCCGGTCTTCCAATAAATATTATTCCCAACTCTATATATTTTATTTGCAATCTAACAATCGCCCACAGCACCCAGCTTTTTCTTCACTCTGACGTCAGTTTGGGTTGGATTTGCAATTAAAATTTGGCAATTGCCAAAACAGAAACCCATTCAACGGTTCTCACAATTTTTATCAGCCTGCCGTGGGGCGTTGGACACTTCCGATCAATTGACGTATACGAGAGCTGGAGAGGATCGCTGGCAGGTGCGTCGGCCGAGATAAACAATAGCCCGAGAACCGAACCCGTCAAAAGTAGCTGCTGCCTTTTTATCGGTCCATAAACAAGCGGATACTTTATTTTTGATCCACGGGATACCCAGTAAGTGAAAGGGGATATAAACAGGGCAAGTCAACTATGTACATCAGCTGGCTCTATTTTCATTTTTCTAAATTTTACTTTATTAAGAATAAATAACAATTCAGCTTAATTCCAAATAAATATTTATAGCTGCTGCGGATTACTCAGCTTTTAAATGTGGTTAACATTAGTTTTCAGCTAGAAATTAGAAAGATATTTTCTATATCTAACACCTATTATAAGGTGTCTTAAAGGCTCTATATATAATATTCCTGAAATCCAGAGAGAAAAGAGAATTACCCTGAATTTCTATACAAGTTTATTTAAAATTTGAAGATTTTCTCCCTCCAGGTCATCGCCCAGTCGTATTATTAGCACTTTTTTGGTCAAAAGGTAAGCAAATAGCAGAACCTGGCTGCTGGCATTCAGTTTTGAACGATTAAAGAAAAACTTTTGGGTGTGCGAGTGCGAATATTTAAATGGTGAGATAATGATGTTGTTCCGCCACCCCAAATCCCTTCCTCTTCTAATAACACATGGATTTATATTTATGTAGTACATATACATATGTAAAATGGAAATCCGTTTAATTAGCATTCACGTAAAATGGGCAAAGGGCTTCGAGTCCGGCCAAAAGCTCTGCCGAAAAGAGGGTTTCGAGCGGGGTGATATCACCTGGAAGAGTCCGCCCAATCGAGAACAAACACCGCTAGCGATAAGATAAAATCAAACTCAAATATTTAACATTGGTATTAACACAAGTTTTGCCACTCAGCTGCCTGAAAGGCACACACACATAGGAACACACGTAGCTGTGATCGTGGGCTCCCCCCCTCCCGGAAGTTCACTCGATTCATTCACGAATGAACACTATGTTAACTTTGACCCACAAACCCAATAAAACGTAAACAAAATCCACCCACGCATTAACTCGAAGTTGTGGGAGTTTCACCTGGAGTTTCCTCCAACTGGGCTTAATTAGCTGTTGCCAAAAAAAGAGACAAAACGCAGAAACGTGAAGAGAGTGTTGGGTGTTTATCGGGTGGCGGAAAAGAATATTCAGAATGATAAGATATAAGTGAACTTGCGATAAAAAAAAACGCCAGAGTTTTATTTTAAAACATACATATGTCGCATTTCTTACAGCAGGAAATGGAAAATGCAAACGTTGTAAAGGAGAACTTAAGTTCATTTCGCACAAACCAAATCGAAAAGTCAGCTCATCAATTGATAACGCCGGAGTGCCGTGATAAGCTTTTGCCAGAGAGCTCATAAGCGGGCTCTCTTGGAGAGTAATATTTGCAATTAGCAAGCTTTTTTGCCGATGAATTTCGTAATCCAAACAAAGTTGTGTGCGTTCTAAGGCGCGTGTGCCGCTGGCTATCCACGTGTTTCCTAGTATTACGCTTATATGGCAACGGGTTTTTGGCACTCTCTTTCAAAAAATATCTTTCTCTTGTACAGCACTCTCCAGTACACTGGAAAATAGTGGAGGCTCTTGTTGAAAATTATGTCTAAAGATAGATCTTATGAAGGTATTAAAGATATTTTCTTACGTTTTTAAAGGAAATGTACAGGCTTTCAATAAAATATACAAAAATTGTATTTGTAAGTTCAAAAAAGATATAATTCCATTAATTACTAAGAGCTTTAAATATTTTTAGTATATCATATTGAATACTCTGTGTCATTTATCAAAACTACAAAATATATCTCATAAATAAAAGATATTTATTTCACTTGACAAAGCAATTTCATAAATTCTGAGCTGTTATTCTGCATTGTTCTTTCAAAAATATACAAATATCTACTCAATGTATCTCTAAATCCATGAAAGATATAAATTCACTAATTATTAAGAGCTCAAAATATACTTGGGATCTTATAAATGCAAAATGTATCTCATAAATTAAAGATATTTATTATATATGTTCAGCTTTTATTCTGTATTATATTTTTAAAAATATATATCTATCCAATGTATCTTTTCCTTCAATATACCGACTATTCCTCTCAGTGTAGCTTTCGCCATGGGCTTTTGCTCTCGCGCTCCGGTGAAGTTTGCGGCTCTTGGAAACCGGGGGCTCCGATAGCGTGTCATTCGGTGCTCAGCTCTCTCCGCGAACGGTCGATCCGATCTCCGATCTCCGGTTTACGACCCCCGATTTTCGCCAGGTAACCGAGCTTTTGTTTCGTTCGGGCAACTCCAGTGCCGAGACGTGTTGTCGGGTGCGTGCGCGAATCCAATCCGATCCGAATAGGCAGCGTTCCCAGTTCCCCTCGCCGTCTAGGTAATTAAAAATTATATAGTTTCCGTTGGCACACACACTTGTCGTCTGGCCCACACGGCGAACGCAAAATAAAAACCAACGTAACGTAAATGAAAATCATAAAATATAAAATGCGAAAACCAAAATCAAACCGCCAGAGAGCTATCAAGACACTTGCATTCGGCGATTTACGAGGCTAAATTGTTTGTGACGCGCCGTTGTTGTTTTTTGCCTCATTGTCATCCCCCTCTCGGCGTTGCTTTTTGGGTGCTCTCTCTCCCATTTCAGATACGAATTTTGTATCTTTTCGCTGCTTCCTCTGCTGCTGGGCTCTTTTTTTTTGTTGGGTTTTTGCCCGCCATGCGACACATTCGGGGATAGCGGCGGTCTGGGGAATCTCGGCGAGAAGCGATCTCCGCCAGTCCAACCGCAAGAGCCCGTTGGGTAGCATCGTGTGTTGAAGGACTCTTCAGTGGCGGGCATCTTCAGTGCTTTCAGAACAAACGACAGTGAAAAATACGTACTCACGCGCGATAGCGCTAAGCAAACACACATATCTGATCAAACAAAAGTGCTCTCAAAACTGAAAATAAAGACCGCAGAAAAACAGTGCGAAGAATTCAAGCAATCCGGCGTGTGGTGTGAGTTTGGCTTCAGACTCGGTCGGGCCTTGATAAGCTCCCGAATTAATACAAAGCCCAGCAGTCTGCTGGACGTGATAAGTAAACCGAAACCGAAAGTCTGAAAATAAACAGCAGCCGCGAGTGTCAATCCAGATAGTAATTCGCAAGGGACTAATCGCGGAATCTGGACATTCCGCTTGATGTAAAAGGCCAGGGTTCGGGGTCGGGATTTTTGGAACTGAAACTGAAACAAGTTGCTTGCTCACTAGCCTCACTTTTATTACTTATCTGTGGCTTGCATTTGCGGTCGCCTTGCGGCCTGTGGCAAACTTGACCCTATTTCCCAACTCGGCCGAGTTATATAATTGCCAAAAAGTAAGAAAGATACGAGAGCCGGGGATGAGCCAAGCATATAATAAAAAACGGTTACTCTCTTAACCCCCGGGCGCGGGTACTTAAAGCTACTCGAAGCCCCGATTGCGAACTCATCTGACTACAATATATATATTTCGAGAGAGGCACGCATTCGCGTGAAATCTCCGCTACCTACGCTAGCTGCAACTCAACCCCGATCCGATCTGTCCATATTATGATGTGTATATAGTATTGTTAGCATTTGAGAGCAAACCCACCCGGCTGGCGAGCTTTCGGGGCCCTGCAACTCGGGAATCGTTTACGTAAATCATTAGAAAACCGCACACGGCGGAGGCAGTAGCCCACCAACCAGGTTGATTCATCCAGACACGGATAGGACAGCGATCCGATCGATATATATTCTTTCCGAGTTTTCACCTTTCCTATTGTGGTTTCCCGCAGCTCGGCACCCACTTGAAACGCTGGGTGAATCACTGGGCCACGAAATGTGTGTATAAAAAGAAATATTAATAATACGCGTACAAACTTTTCAGCTTGTCAGCTCTAAAAGCAAGCACTCATGCAACGTCACCGCCTAATGAGATTATCAATCAGCCGGGGAGAGAGATAGGGTGAGAGCATCGATCCCGGGTTGGGAAATCCAAGATCTGCGAAGGTGGAACGGAACTCCCAGTCGCGCCGAGTGGAGCCATAAAGCCCGGCTCTTGCGCAATCCTCCTCCGACTAAAGCCAAGGTGCTAATTTCCAGCGCATAATTCACAGAGGTGTGCGAGTGCGAACTGAAAACTGTTTTTCAGGCAATTTCCAGAAATCGGCTTTATGGCCAATAACTCGGCGGCGTTGGCCAAGCCAGCCAGGCGAGCGAAAAAAAGCTGAAGCTCCCGGGGCCCATCACCTTGGTGGGTGCTAATGTCTGTCTATCTATCTGTGAGTGTGTCTCAGACACACTTATCTCTTTCCCCGGGGTTCGTTAGGTTATCGGAAATGTGCGGAATACCTTTGCCAAATCATATTCCCCATTTTATCTTTGAAAGTTAAGAGAAAGCTAAGTTTGTTCTTTCTGAATTCTGCTCAGTTTGGTGTTTGAATTGTTCAGTTACATTGGTTTCCTGTTTTTTATCTTTATTCCTAACTTAATTTATATTTATATTTATAAGCGAGCTTCAGATAAGCACAGAAAATATTGGAATTTCCTGGTATTTTTTTTTAACAAAATTCATTAACAAATGAACTTGACTGAAACATCCCCATTGCTACCCTTTCTGCCCTGGTCATTTTTCCATGTTTCAAGTTCAATTCCACAAAGATTTTTTTGGCTCGTTTTCGGCTCTGCCTGGGTGAGTGATCGCAAAATTGGCGCCCCGCGTCTGGGGTCTCGGCTTTCCTCGTTTTATGTTTCGTCTCGATCCAAGGCAATCCGAGATCGAATGCAGTCAGTCACGTCACCTTCTCACACCCTCGTAGAGCCTAGCAGTTGGGTGCACTTCGTGGTCCCATTTTTGGTGGATGTGTCAACCTTGTCCCCATTAGATATTGAGGCAATGTTTTCCAAAGGGGATGAGCAGCAAATGTGTTTCGATAAGGCGAAACAAGCTGTTATCGAGGCGCAATCAAAACAATATCATTGGGCAACTCCACTGAGAGTGCGGGGAAATGGAAATGCCCCGACATTGGAGTGCTGCATTCTATAGTATTCTTAATGAATAATGAAGAGTGGAGGACGGGGCCCAAGTTTTTGTCAAACGCAAATGAATGCCCAAAATCCCAGGGCTCAAGTGCACATGACTCTGGGCTCTGCGCTTTTTTGGGGTTCGGCCCTATCTATAATTAGCAAATGTCCCGCGATAAGATAACACTCCGTCGCAGAGATAGTGTGGAAAGCTCTTCGAAATGAAAGGAATTCCGCGATGGGGCATATGGAGAGTTCCGCTGCCGAGAACGATGGAAACTATGACGCAGACTGGCCCAGCGATTGTTTATCGGTTTTTCCGCAATTTCCCTAACATAAACAGCACTGGGAAATAGTTTCGTTCTGCCGCCCATTCAAGTTCAACAGCCCAGAAGAGTTCGCCAAGATCTCTCGACATCTGTTTCTCAGATCTGTGGGGCAGGTGGCATTCCAAAGTTCACAGAAGCCAACGAGTTCATCAATGGCAGCTAATTTGCATGTGATGTGATCGGGCATCAAGCGATGACGACCTCAAAGATTAGATACATTGTCACATCACTCCAGACCAGTCCGAGACCACTCCAATCCCATCCAATCCATTCACAAAACCCGCACAGTGGGCGTTCGCGGATTACGTGACAGTATTTTCGGGCACGTCCCTTGAATAGTAATCAAGCAGCAGGTTATTGGCTCTTTTGGATCTAACAATGGACAAGCAACGCCCTGAGAATCGACGGGCTAGTGATTCAGTCAGGCATTTATTGTCCAAGTTAGTCTATTTTCAGCCCAGGGAAGCCGTAAATTCTTCACCTTGATGCTTATGATGATCGGGCTGATCGTCGCTATGAACTCTGCTGACCCTGGGCCAATTTGATGTAAATCTCCTTTTCGTTTTCGTAATTTTGGGCAAAACTTTCACACTTGGCTGACCATTAGGCCGGGCTGGACTAGGGGATTAGGCAGCTGCAGCAGCTGAGTGACAGCCTGCCGACGAAGCAAAGTTCGTTAAAAATGTATTTAGACGGCCGGGCAATTAAAGCTTTAATTGCAAACAATTAAAATCAAAGCCAAGAAATAATTGCACAGATAAATCGAAAACGCTCAATGCAAGTCACTCGGGTGCGCTCTCTCGCCGCGAAGTCGGTATTAAGTTTTAAGGTTCCATTTCGCATCGAATCGCAGATACTAAAGCCCCCTTTTATCCATTTCTTGCAGCTCTGAAACTGGCCATTAACCGAGGACGGATCGTATGCATGTCTTATAGAAGGTACGAATTGAGTTGTACACACGCCTCGGATTGGCATTCCCGAAACATGGTCAAGACCAAGCCAGCGAGGCTGGGGTATTTTTCGGCACTCTAAGCGGGCATCGGGAGAGTCATGCTGCGGCGTCAAGCAAACCAGTTCAGATTGTGTGTGTGTCTGCTTGGTGTGTCTGTGGGTGCCGGCCGGCTTCGGTTTGCTTTCTGCCTGCTTTGCTTGCCAACTGGCCTAGCCGTTTTTGGCTCTAAAAATAAAGCAAGTGGTCATAACTGTCAAATGCCGCTCTCCGCTTTATCGGACTGCCGTCGATCCCCCATCTCTCCATCTCTCCATCTTCTGGCCAGTGGCAATGGCCAAGATGCTGGGACCACTTAAATGGCCGGCAAACGTGCGTGCTCTTAACGTGTCAACTGCCAAACGAAGCCATGAAAAACGGCCGTAAGATCATGCGATCTTTGAATGCATCCACAGCTAACCGCAGGCTAATTTGTCCAAAGGAGTGTCCTGAGTGTGCACTGGCAGAAATTAGAAGGCCATAAGCTACAAAGTGTCTAGGGGTCAAACTTTATTTAATTGTGAATCTAGGGATATAAGATACAGCTATAAGCTGAAATATAAATAGTAAACAATTATTTAAGATACTTTATTATATCTTAAAGATACAATTCTTGAAATACCAGTTAACCTTGTAATTTCTAGTAGATTTTCCAGTAGTTTAATTCATGAATTATGAATCAAATTCCATATAAAATCAGCACCTTTTTAGCTCTCCTAATTAGCTAAATTTTCCCTCAGTGAGTGCACGAATTGATGGCCTGAACTGATGGGCTCTTCTGGCCTGGAATTCGCCTTCTGTGCTTCGAAAACCCCAGCAGCAGCAGCAGCAGCCGCCAGTGGGAATGTGAATGGGTTACTGGCCATAATTACACTGCACTACACATGCTCAACTCCTGGGAAGGTCAACACTTGCTCTTGAATCGAGGCCCCGGGCACAGGGTTTCTGGTTTCTGGTTGCTCTTTTCTGGTTTAAAGGGAAATAACCAAACAGCTGGGGAAATTCACGTTTAAACCAATTCCATGTGTATATATTTTGAGAAACAATTGATGACGAGGCTTCTCAATTGGCCTTGCCATATTTTCGTCTATTTTGACGAAAAATTTCGGCTCATTTCAGTGACGTCATTGGGCGTTAATAATTTCGTGAAATTTCACCAGCATGGTTATGACATCACCTGACTAACTCAATGAGTTTGAGTCAGTTTTCCTGTCACAAAACACCTCTCAATGATTTGGCATATACCACACACAGTATATATTCTGGGAAGACCGACAAATAATGAGAGTCAACAATTAAATGTAGTTTACGGTGACTGTCAATTTTTTAAATTGAATTAAATGCTTAGGATTCCATAGAAGCTGCTCATCGGCGGCATTACTTGCTGTCACTTGTTTACAAACATAATTGAACTTGAACTCGAGATGTGCAGTGTAAATAAACCAGAGAACGACGTCGACAGACGGCGGAATGCATTTTGCAGGTGCAGATTGGCAAATAATTTCTCACAGGGGGGAACGCGGCAGCAGGCAGAGGCGTCATCCCGGCATTTATGGCATGTAGTAAAAATGCCTATCGGCTAGACACAAAATTGTTTAAGCTAAAGACCGATTTCGGCCATAGATACAATCGATCGGCGGATCTTCAATTGATTTTTTATGAGGCGACTTGCTGATTTATGGTTGTTATTGAGGCGAATACATTCGAACTCACCTCGGGCTGTAAGTAATTCCTCGAATTACGCCGTTTGTGCTTGCTTTCAATTTAATCGGAAGCAGAAGCAGAAACAGTCGCAGTGTTAATGAGATGCAATTCGCGCGGGGAAGGTCGGCGCACGAGTCCATTTCAGCGGCGGTTCCAAAAAACGCAGCCCCCACAAAACGCGTTAATTTGTTCAGATACAAATATATATGTGTAGTATATAAATATTGCCAAGTCTGACTTTGGTTGCCAATTGCCTCATCGGATGCCCAAAATGAAAGCGAAAACGAGAACGACGCCGACACTGAAACCGAAACTGAAACCGAAACTCATGACTTTAGAACGATCTGCAGGGATCTTGTTCGTGTTCGTTTTTTGCCAATTAACGAGAGTGTGGCTATTTATTTAACTTGAACATTAGTATGCACAGCTACAGCATAGATGTGTATCCGTATCTGTATCTATATCCACACGTAACATTCTAGCTCGAGTCAGCTAATTATGGCTACGTGGCGCGAGTCCCGCTGAGCTGATTTGATCTCCGAACTAAACTTGTTATTGATAAACCTCAGACAATTATAAGGCATTGATCGGGGGACAGAGTAAATTAACGTGTTTTTAATTGAATGCCAGGAAAGTTCATTGAAAAGTCAGGCCCAGTCATCAGTTCCCGGTTCCTGTCTGCCAAGTGGAGAGAACTTTTCGCACAAATCACTGTCTGGATCAGTCAACAGAGCAATTACCAATTAATCGCTCAACTTATGACCAGAGAATTATGGGTTTCACAATCACTAAGGAACAAAATAATAAAGCAAAGTCATGGTCATGTTGCTATTTGGTTTTAGATTTATTACTCAAACATAAAGTGTTTTAATTTAGAAAAGTAAATAAAATCAAGACAATGAAGATAACCTTAGTAATAATTAAATGAAGCTCCATGGAATAACATTTTTAATAATTGAGTATGCCTTCTTTTACTTTATTTCTTTCAATTAGCTTACACATTAACTTTTAATTGGGGCACTAATAGTTTTATTTTCTAAATTACCAGGGAACCCAAGGAAATCAAGAATAATTAGCTAGGCCTGGCTCTATATTAATTATTTACTATTAAAATTAAGTGTCTTTCCAAAGACCTTATTATACATTATGCTTTATGTTAGCCAAGTTTCGGTTCAGAGAAAAATTCATTCACTTTTCTTCTGTGGCTTTTCCCATTGCGATCTCCTCGGCCTTCGGTCGCACCTATGGCCACTGACAGAAACACTTATCCGAACTGGCGTTTGGCACTAATCAGAATCAACACTCGTTGACACCCAGGTCCATCATCAATTTCTCATGTGTGTGTGTGTGCTGAGACTTAAGATTTAAGTTTGTGCGACGGGGCGTGGGTGTCAAATGTTTGCACAGATTGCAAGAGGAAGCCCGAAAATAAAAAGAAAATAAATTGGGAATGGGAATGAGAATGGGAATGTATTTTTAAGGCAGCCTTTCTCTTTCGTCGGTTTCTGTTTATTTTGAGAATTCCCTGCAACTGTTTCGAACCTGAGACTGAGAGGGAGAGTATAAGTATAATGTATTCGAATGTCGAGATTCTTTGCGCCCTGATTCCCCGTCAGCGAGCACATTTTCTGGCCGCCTGCCCAGAGGCAGAACATCAGAAAAGATCAGCCGACAGCTGATAGTCGCTGATTTCGTAGGTCAAGTTCAAGTGTAAGATGTGCGTACGGCCTTATTCCTGCACGGGATTATCAGCGAAACGGGGACTACGCGGCGTATACGCAACACTGGGCCAGAGGGCCAGCCTTATGTATGTGGAGCTGGTACATTGACTCCGCTTTTTGTGCCTCGCTTTCTGGTCTGGCCAACACAACACACGTTTTGCATAATTCACATAATTTCAGCTTACGCCCTGCACTTTTTCCCCTCGATTTTGGGGCTCATATTTTGGTTATGCAGGGCCCCGGTGATTGGTTTTCTCTCGCTTCGTGGAAATCAATTAAACACTGGCTCGGGCTCCGTTAAAATTCGAAAAGACGAAAGAGAACGGCTGCGAACCTGAATATGGGAAAGAGTTTTTCAGGTTACGCCAGAATTTAGGCTCATTTGCACTTGATTGAACAGTTGAATTGCAAAATGCTTAAATGGCTTTTTATTGATAATGTTGACGGCGGACTCCGCGGGCAATGTGGGTCATTATGCATGGAACTGCACCGCACATACGCGAATCTATATATAAGTATAAGTATATATATCAGTCGATCTGTCACCCGCCCGTCGGAGTCAGTCGGAAATTAGAATATGCTAATTTGTCTTTCCATTGCCGCCGACGACGACTCGCTGACTCTTGAATGGGCATTGTGAGCACTGTGAATGGAGCTGCGAGATCTGTGAGCTGAGCACTCTGTGCTGGCCAAATCCAATGGCCTGACTGACTCACAAGCCTTGGCTTAGACGTCATCTCTGTCTGTTGGCGGTTTTGCCGCTTTTTTTCCCTGGCTTAATGCGGTCAACACATTAACGTTTGCGGCAGCTTCAGACCCGCTCCACTCGGCGTTGTCTTGGCCCGGCAAAATGCCCAAATCACCTGATGTTTTAATTGCCTGGCGTCATCAGTTTTTTTCTCCGTTTCTTCTGTATTTTGCAGAGAAAGAGAAATGAATATGGAAATGAAAAGAAATGTGGCGAATTTGTAGAAGGTTCAATAGAAAAGTGGTCTGTATAAGCATAAGCGTATGCTAAACGAGGCCACTCCAAATCCACATCTAGCTGCAGTTTGCTCGAAAATAGAGCTTATTTTAATACATAAATTTATATGGCCAAACAAAAGCCCAAACAAACACTTTCATTTCATCATTGTGTGGCTGCGGCGCGAGCGCAGGCTAATTGAAATGTATAAAAAAGATTTGCACAAATCTAAAAATACCCATATATAACAATTTATTTCGCTGGCGATCGCAGCATGACGTGATTTAATTTTTTCACATTTTTCGTGGCGTTGTGCGATCTTTTATTGTATTTATTTTTTTGTTCGAGTGCGAAAGAACGAGTTGAGGAGGAACAGAGGGAGATCTTTTTATTCCAGTTGAACTCTTAAGATTTTACCCGTCTCCGTCTCTGTCAAGGTTGAACATTTGTCATCGTTTAAGATTTCGCCGCTGTCTGGCGCTGATTTCTTCCAATTTGCAAAACTTAGAATACTAAGTTGGTCTCGTTTTTGCTTCTGCTTGCCATTAAGTGGGCATTTGGTGGATGTTTTAGGGCCCCCGCTCCCAGTTCCGCCCCTCTCTAATTCCCACTTCCTGTCGCCACAACATCAAAAGGCTCTTGTGTGTGTAGTCTATGCCCGTCTGAAAGTAATTAACCAAGTCCCGTGATCGAATTATGATATCAGCCCCAGATTGCAGATCTCAGAGAGCAGAGCAGTGCAGTGCAGAGATTTTAGCAAAAGGCAATTAACCGCATTGATTGCATTTTGGCCGCAACAGGTGGCAGCTGCAAATTACGAATTCAGCAATTGACAGATTTTGATAAATGTCCAGGTGAAAGTTCCGTTTATGCCGAAGCATCCCCGTCGCACTCGCAATCGCGGCAATTTGTCAACACCAAAGCCAAAAGAAGACATGGCCGGTTGCCTGTTTAGCCAAAAGAAGTGACACAATTGCTGGTAACCACTTTTCTCATGTGTCGTCGCCGAGCTGTGCCTCGCATGAACATAATGACACTGACCTTGGGCTCTGGCTCCCCCTTCGGAATCTGCAACTCTGCGGAGATTTATTTTTTTGCCTGGTCGTGTGACGCCTCATTTCCAGTTGGCATTTTCTGCGCCCGATCTCGATCCCGGTCCCTCGACCCATTCCAATCCCTCAATTACTTGCCCAGCAGCAGCAGCAGCAGCAGCTGCAGATCTGCATGTTTCAGGGTTGTGACCATTTCCAATTTGCAGCCTCATTGCTTCGAAAATAGGGCGGAAAAGGGGCAAAGAAAAGGGGAATCCCCGTTGGGAGACACGTGCAGCAAAGGGGGAAACTAGGAGGTGGAATCTTAGCATCAACCCTTGCGAGATCAGTGGCAATTTTAGTTTGCTACTTGCATGCAAATATAGTCCGCAACTGTTGAATAATTCAGATCCGCGTTACAAATTGCAAATTTAGCTGGCTGAGCCACTCACTCAGACTACTCGGCATCTTTTCTAGATCTCGTCTATCGCATGATTAGGATTGGGCATCGCCATTGTGCCGCACAGAGAGAGAAATGTATTATTATTTATTGAGTAAATGTATGTTTAATTTATTATTTATATAACAAAATCTATTACTTAATCTCTGGAAAGTATATTTTCTTCAATAAAATAGCAAAAAAGTGTTACGTTTGTTGGGATTTATAGTTTTAGCAGGCTTTGACTGGAGAAATATCATTCAATTAAGCTTTGAATAGTAATCAGCGACTTCAAGTTGACTGCCTTAAAATATAATTAAGATCTATATATAATATAACAGGGAAGTTAATTAAATATTTACATAAATTAATCTGAATCTAATTCTTCGTGTTTGCGAGAGAAATATGTACTTCTTATAATATATAACCTAAATTAATTAACTTTCAGTGTTTGTGCAAATTAATAATATAAAATCTGGTTTTGATTTCGATTTCTTTCTTCTTGACGCATTCTTTTTTATTAGTTTTTTCTTAATAATACTTAAAAAATTTGTATGGAGAATACTTATAAAATTGTTTATATAAATAACTTAACTTTTTAAGAATTTGAGATAAATACTTATAACATATTTACGATAAACTTAAAAACTCTTCAAGAAAAATACTTATAAAATTTTAAAGAAAAATACTTATAAAATGTTTAAGAAAAATTAATTATAAATAACGTATTTCCTTGGAGATTTTCGGTTTCCCAGAATCAGGCTTCCGATTATAACGAACATATATCTTTACCCCGAATACATTAAGATTTGGCTCCGTGCACGTCAGCCGTTCAGTTTTTGCGGTCAGAGGCTGAGGGCGTCTGCTTATCAGTGGTGGAGGGGCTTGTTGCTGTGGGCCGGAGGGGGGGTGGGTTCCAAGCGAGCGCCAGTTGCACTTAAATTGCATCCACGAGACAGCCGTCAATCAGTTTGCGTAGCGTGGCTCGTGGAAGGCGGGCAATGGACGTTCGCAAGCCGAAGATTCGGATTAAAAGCGGGCCGCTGGCAATCTGCTCTGATTAAGCGAGTGCAAGTGCCCAAGGCCCTCGCTCCTCGGCTCCTCAGCTCCTCAGATTCTCCGCCTTCGATTCTACCCAATTCTGCCAGAAGACTGACTCACTCTGCGGTGGCTTTTCAAAGGGATTGGCGGTGCTGGTGGGTCAGGTGCCTGCCTCGACTACTGATGTCACGGAACGAAGGGGTGAAATATTAATTACCCTTCGCAAAGATAGCGTCAAATACAGAGGTGATAGCTGAATCTAACACCGATAACAACTGTCGATAAGACTGGGAGAAAGAGAAAGATAGAGAGAGCTCTGGAAGATGGTAGAAAAGTAGCGGGGATGACGCAACCAATGACGATGACAAGTTGCCAGGCGGAGAGATACCATAACTGCCAAAGCTCTGTTAGTTTCCGCTCAAAGGTGTTGCCGTTAGGATCGACCATCTATAGCTTCGGCGATACACGAAAGAATCAAGTAAAATACTTCCATAATACCGTGCTGTTGAGAGCATAGTAATTGCCTCATTTTAGACTTCAAAGTACACTTATCTTCTGCCAGTTTTGCCACTTCGAGAGCTTTGGCTAGCTTGTGATTCATTTATAATGGTTGTCGTTAAGTTTTTTAAGTTAAAACCAAAGTTCAATTCTGCGAACTTATTAGTAATTCCCATATACTTCTTAATTTATTTCTAATTGAACTATTTCTTTTGAAATATCAATGTTGATTTTGAATTTCTTGCCTTCATTTCAGTTAAGACACCCAGCGAGGAAGCAAGTAGGATCCACTGCCATCACAACACACTCACACAGCACAAGCCAACGCCACAGCCATGGATCACTCCCACATAACCGCCTGGCTGGCCCTGCTCCTCTGCGTGGCCGTGGCCGCCACTCCCACTCCTGTCCTGGACTGTCCGGCGGACTGCAGCTGCACCCTGGCTCAGCATACACACAAGCCGCTGTACCACCTGAAGTGCAACAGCACTGCCGGCCTGCGGCTGGCCGAGAAGCCCTTCCAGACCTCAGTGCCCGTGCATTCGCTTGATCTATCCCACTTGGGCCTCACCCGGCTGGGCCATGTGCTGGACAAGCTGCCCGAACTGACCTCCGTGGATCTGTCCCACAACGAGCTGTCGGAACTGGGGCACCTGAGCAAGGGTCTCAAGCGACTGAACCTGAAGCATAATCTGCTGACCTCCGAGAAGCTGAAGAAGCTGCCCCAGCACCTGCAGGTGCTGAATCTGCAGCACAACCAGATCGGCCAGCTGCCCTTGGAGCTCACCCACATGCACCAGTTGCAACAGCTGGAGCTCAGCCACAACGCCATCAACTGCTCCTGCCAGACGCTGGAGGTTCGCAACTGGCTGGTGGAACGCATTGTCTACATGGAACACCCGGTGGTGTGCTCCTACCCGTTGGAGTACAAGGGCCGTTCCTGGCTGCAGCTGAAGCAGGCGGAGATCTGCCAGAAGGAGAAGCAGCATTGGTCCGATCTCGATTTGGAGGAGAACGAATTGATGATGGGCGATCAGCCGGCTGCTGCGTCCGGAGAGCACGAGAATGAGGACGAGCTGGGCAAGGACTTCCTGCCGCTCAGCGGCCAGGGCAAAACTGTCACCTCCAAGAAGGCGCGTTCCCCGCAGGAGCCCCTGCCCGGCGACCAAGTTGAGGGCTCTGGAGACCTCAGTGAGACCAACATGGAACTGTCTCTGCCAGTCGAACCAGAGGCTGCCGCCTCTGAGGTTTCTGAGGCCACCACAACCAAGCCGGAGAGCATTCAGGACATAGTGGAGGATGAGGAAGACGACGCTGAGGCCTCTGGCAGCGGTGGCGGTTTGCTGATCATCCCCGATCCCTCCAAGGTTAGGATAGCTTCAGAAGAGGACCTGGAAGAGGACAAGGAGGCGGAGAGTCCCACGCCCCAGGAGAACGATGGCAAACCACTGGAGAACCCCGGCAACGGCATCTTCACAAGCCACATGGGCATCTTCGAGGGCCAGGAGAAGGAGGACAAACCCGTCGAGGAAGAGCCCATTGTGCCGATTGTTCAGACCAAGCTGGATGTCACCGATGTCAAGTCCGAGGTGGTCACCGACGGCCCGCTGGACAGCAGTAAGGAGTCCGAGGACGTCCAAACCGCCAGCGTGGGCAAGCGCACGGACGACAGCAGTGCCATCTACTACCTGCTGGCCGTGATCGGCCTGATTGTGGTCGGACTGGTGCTCTTCGTGGCCATCAAGCGCTGCAAGTACGACAGCAACGCCGCCGCCCGCGATGCCGAGGCGCAGCGCCAGACGGAGCTCCTGGACATGGACAAGAAGCAGCTGGGCAAGCCGCTGCAAAAGAACGGCCATGGCAATGGCCAGGAGCACTCTCCGCTGATTGGGGAGAAGACCAAGCTGGACGAGGCCCAGATCGTAAAGAAGCCCTACGAGAATGGCGACGCCAAGGACGGAGCCAACCAGCAGCCGCTGCTCAATGGCAACGGATCGGCCAATGGCGGTGCCAAGGATGGCTCCGCTCCCGGAGAACCCGCTCCCCACGAGTACTACCCCATCAGCCCCCGCTACCCCACACCCCAGTCGCCGCGTGCCTCCAAGTACGCCCAGCATCAGCAGCCCGCTGCCGAGCAAAACAACAACAATGAGCCGGACGCCGCCTACCTGCCCTCGTCCCCGAAATCCGGCCGCTACTCGCCCGTCTACTCACCAGAGACGGGACGCGTCAAGATCAAGCTGACGGAGACCCCCAAGCCCAAGACCCCCATGCTGGTGACGCGCAGCAAGTCCAATGCCGGCGACATCATCACCACGCCCGTGCCCACACACCTGTCGGTGCCCGTCAATGGCCACTGATCTGGGCCCAGCCATCAGCTCTCGACACAGCCCGACTCACGACTCCACGACTCGCCCCCGAAAGAGTGGCCTGTTCCTGCCAGAGCTTGAATCGCACTCCTGCGCCATGGTGCCTTCATCATCGTCCGAGCTCTGAACCAGGCACACTCAGGGGTGTATTCATCACCAGCAACACACATAGCCAACAACAACAGCCATGGATGCAGTGCAGCATCCGGCATCCAGCATCCAGCGACGATAACAGCAAACTATTCGATTTAAGCACCCCGCTCCCCTCTTAAGTGTAGCCGAGAAGTAGTGTCTAGACATAAGTAAATTAATTACGCCTAAGCATAAATCTAGTGTAATACCAAAGCTAAAATATATATATGCCTGATGCAAACAGACGACGTCGAGGGAATGCTGAAAAACTGAAAAATACCGAGTAACTACTACCGAGGAGCTGAGAGACGAAGGAAACTCTTTTGGAAAATAATAATAATAGTAATATATGCTTTCAGCCTGCTTCTTTTGCATGTGATGTGTACACACCATACTTATTGTATATGTACTTTTATATCCTACCAGCATACTGTAAACTACTTAAGCTCCCTTCTCTTGTGAAATTACAATGTGTTAAATCATTAAATGAGCGACTTTTCAAATATAAATAAATCGTTGGTTTTTTATGTTGGGAAAATCAGCTGAAAATATAAATGAAATCAAGGATTTTCATCAAGATTAAGAGGGGTTTCAGGGATTCTATAACCATCTCTGATGGCAAGTTTCATTTCTCCATTTCTTCTAATAGAGCGTTATTCTTATCGTTTGTTGAAATACAAATTCAAATTTGGCGGTTAAATAAATGTTTTATATCGGCAAAGCTTCCTAGCCAATATTCCAACCAGAGCTTTCACTCAAGAGAGTTCGAATTTGACTTTAGAAATCTCAATTTTTCGAAATTGCCCAACAACCACGCAGAGCTTTCACTCAAGAGAAAAAACTCCACTCAACACTTGTGGCCGAATAAGTGGATACAGTGTTATGTATTTTTGTTTCTTGGTGCTTTTAAATAGTCTTATTATGGAAATGATAACTAACAGGGAAATGGTTCGTATGCGGTGCCTAGAACAGAGTCTCGCGCATGGGTCTGTGCACCCGGGCGTGCTGCTCCGTGTCACTGGAGGAGGAGGAGCCATCACCGGCATTGGCCGCCGTAAAGCTGCCGCTCACTCGGCGGCTGGACGAGTTCTTTCGCTTCCGGCGCTTGGCTCGCTCCAGGTCGTGCTCCGATTCGGATGGGGACGCACTAGAGCGGTTCTCATCCGGCAGGGATCTTAGCTCTGGGGCGTGCAGCTCCTGGAAGTCACTGCCGATGGTGGACGAGGAGGCCTGCTTCTTGGCCGCACTGAAGTAGTCCTCGACGGCTGGATCCAGCTCTAGAACCGGGCTCTGCTTCAGCGTATAGACCTGGGCGCTGACCTTCATGGAGGGCGGCGGTGGAAGGGATTTCTTTGGTTTCCTCTTGGCAAACGGACTGCCCGGCTTGCTGGCCTCGACGTCATCGTACTCGGGATCCGTGAGGAACTCTACGCTCGCGGCCGCCATATTGACGCGCTTGAAGGGCGGAATTTCGGCTATCTTGGGCTTTCGCTTCGTGTAGGGACTGTTCTCGTAGCTCTGGAAGTTGCCTATCTGTTCGGCGCTCTGCAGGTTCTGGGTCTTGAGGTGGGCGGCCGGGAAGCGCGAGTCCTCGATGCTAAAGCGCCGGCTGCCAGACTGGCTGTATTCCATGTGGCCTGTGCGGCGGTAGGGTCCGTACTGCGCTGTGCGCTCCTTGTCCCGGTTGGACAGCATCTCCACGCTGCGGAACCTCTGGCGGCTGTCCAGCTGCAGGCTAGAGTCCTCCGCCTCCGACTGGGAGCCCTCGCCCTCGGCATGGGTCTGAGAGCGTCGAAGCTTGCGGGAGTTTCGGGCACGCTCCGGTCCCGATAGGTCCATCATTGACTTGACCGGCCTGACCAGCTTGGGCATGCGAAGGGCGTCCTCGTACGAGGGAAGCAGGCTGATCTCCTGCTGTTGCTGATGGATGCTAGGAGTGGCATCTTCCAGGAGGATGCGGTCGTTGAGATCTCGTCTGGTGGGGAGAGGGAACAATTTATTTAAAAGAAATTGTTAAATAATTAAAAAGAATAAAACCCACATGCGTCTTAGCTCATCATCGTTCTCAGCATACTCCCGGTGATTGTCCCTGACCTTGCGCTTCTTCAGGAACTTTTGCAAGCAGGCATAGGCCAAGATGAGGCCGCCCAGCAGGAGCAGGGTGATCATGATAATGGACCAGGCCTTCTCGCCACCACTGCTACTCCTGGCATTCTGGATCCACACATCCGCGCAGGCAAACTCCCAGAGTTTGTTGTAGAAAATAGCAGGAGCGGCACAACGCAGGTGATTCTTGTCTTTGATCTAAGAAAACCAAGGATTTGTAGTAAAAACATATAGTAATACAAAGAAAACCCACCTTGGCTGGCTTGGCTGTTAAAAAGTCATAGAACTCCACAAAGAGCGGGTTGTGACAGTCGCAGATCCAGGGATTATCGCCCAGCCAGAGCTGATCCAGGAACTTGTTGCTGCCAAAGTAATAGGGCGGAATGGGGCTCGTCAGGCGGTTGCCATTCAAGTGGAGATCCGCCAGCTCAGGGAACTCCCTGAAGGTGTTGTTCCGCACAGTGCTCAGTCTGCAAAGAGCAGCCAATTATCATTTTTACCTCTCTCCAAGTATAGAGCACCCACCTGCAGTTGGCCAGGTTCAGTTCCTGAAGCGTCTCCGATCGCATAAAGGTGGGAAAGTCGCTGATCAGATTGTTGGACAAGTCCAGCTTCTGTATAACCGAGAGACTCGACAGGGCAGAGCTGTCGATGAAGGTTATTTCGCACCAGCTCATGTTGATGGTGCGCACCGAGTTGGACACGATCCTGGTCAGTTTCTGCAGAACGTTCCGGCTGAGATTGAGCTCCACTAGCACATCATTGTTGCGGATAAAGTTCCTGTCTAGTCGGGCTATTTCGTTGAAGGCCAGGTTCAGCTGCTTCAGTCTCTTTAGGTTGGCGAAGGCATCTTGGCCCAGCAGGCGGAGCACGTTCTGAGAGAGATCTAGCACCTCTAGCATGGTGTTGTTGGCGAAGGTAGTGGCATCGATGGATCTCAGAAGATTGCCCCTCAAACGTAGCTCCGTGAGCTGGGGCAATCCGCTGAGATCGATGCTGTCCAAGTTGCAGTAGGACACATCCAGCTTGCGCAGCTCAAAGGTCAAAACGGGATCCTCTTCGAGCCCGCCAAACTCTAGCTGTGTGTTCCGGGATAGGTTGAGGGCCTCCAGATGCTGCAGAGAGTCCAGGAAGAAGCCAGACAAGTGCTGAATGCTGCAATTGCTCAGGTCTAGGCTGCGCAGACTTCTCGAGGGCAAGGCCGCCATCTGAGTCAGCTGGTTGTTGGCCAGATTGAGGCGTTCTAGGTTCGGTAGCTGGTTCATCAGCTGGTCGCCGCCCAAAGCGGAAATGTCGCAGGAGGAGAGCTCCAGCTCGGTCAAAGACTGACTGGTCAGCAGCTCGAAGCTCTCGCCGCTGCCAAAGCTGCCCAAATGGTTACCGTCGAGGCCCAAGCGCTTCAGGCTCGGTGCATACTTAAAGGCTTCGTTAGGGCTGAGGGCCTCCCAGGACCCTATTGAGTTGTTGGCCAGCAGCAGGGTCCTCAGCGAGGTGAACCCAATCAGGGATTTACCATCCAGAGCCGAGATCTGGTTGTTGGAGAGATCCAGGTAGATCAGAGAGTCAATGTCTGCATATTGCGTGGGAAACTGGCCAAACTGATTGCCAGACAGATCCAGATGCTCCACGGGTATGCCGTCAAAGTTGGGAAAGGTGTGGAGGCTCCTCCGCGAGCAGTCGGCATACAAACTGTCCACCACCCAGGCACAGCGACAGGGCCAAGGACAATTGACGGCCCAGCTGGAGGAGGCCGTGGCCAGGAGTAGCAGGCAAACCAGCTCCAGGCCCATCCGCATTGCTGTAAGACAGACGGAGGAAGGTGATTGAATTTAGGCCTATTGCGCAGGCAATTCTTCCATTAGCTTTCAGCCTTTTCTGTTTTTGGCCTCTGCTTAAACGCAGTTCATAAACTGCGACGATTCCACGGCACTAGTGACGTCACTATCAGCTTGGGCTTTCACAATGTATGACTGAGTATTCACCTGCTGGATTTTAATCACTCGTATTTCCCCTTTCGAACTGCACTGCACTTATCTTATCTGTTTCTCCGGAGCGGAGGCACAAAACTGGAGCAGCCGAAAACAAACGGAAAACACAACGAGTCGAGGCGTAAATAACGCGGATTTGAGCCAAGGACTCCTATTCTAGAACTGCACTGCCTCTCCGCTGCAGCCACGCCCTCAGCATTGTACGCTCTAAAGGTCAAATTTCTGGAATTCCTTTGGAATTTTAAGTTTACTGCCAAGTTTTGTGGGCTATTTGGTAGGCTCTCCGCGCAACTGCTTGTCTAATACTGGGCGACCGAGGAAAATTACTCACCTGCTGGCCGCGGGCAGAGGCTTCCACGGCGACTGATAAGATAAGCCGCTGATAAGCCCGCCGTTAGCATGGGGTAAGTGCGAGTGTGGCAAGGTGAGCAAAAATGTATTTTTCCAGGCCCAGTGTGTGGGTTAGAGTAGAGGAAAATACCAGAAAACAAGCAATTCATTTTGAAAACTATGAAAAGCTTATTTGTAAACAACTTTTCCCAAACTTCATCCACCAATATAATATTCTTCTCTTTAATTCCCTAAATACCCTCTCAGCATATGTCAACAAATCAACCGTGAATACAAGGATATGGCCACAAATGGAGTCGTTTAAGGCTGAATAAACTTGTCACAAGATGAAGTGCAACTGCAGCACAACTGTTGGGAGCTGGAAATCCGGGACACGGGCCAGACGTGGCTTCCTCGTCTCCGACTGGCGCTGATAGGGCATTAAAATTTCCCGTTCCGCCGTAGGATTCGGCCGGAGTTCGGAGTGCAGCTGCGACCTGCAGACACCCGTAACCGGATTTATTGTAATGAAGCGTGAGCAAAACAGAAACGACGCCTCAGACGCAGTGCAAAGTGAAAAATAAGTGTAGGACGAACCCATCCCAGTCCCAGTTTCATTCCTGCTAAGAAAGCAGGAGCAAACAAAAAACAGCAGAACCAGCCACTGACGTGTTGACAGCAACATGTTTGCGGCTTGATTACGACGAAAAGCGTTAAGGCAGCAGGAAACAGCAAAATCTTAAAAAATGGAAAAGAAAATAAAAGGCTGGAAAGGTTGTGTTGAACTTGAAGAATTTTGAACACTCTTGGAAGTAAAAGACAGAATATTGAAACCATTTTAACAGAAATTATAATGAAGAATTAACTCCAACCTTAGCACATGTACTCCTCCAGTTTTCCAGAGTACAAAAGGGAAAACAATTTTAAATGGTTAGCGACAATACAAAATAGAAGTAAGTTCAGCTCAGGGGGCAGGGGTGCGCAGACAAAGACTGCCAGGCAGAATGCAGAGGTCGGCGTAATGCCGCCACTGATAAGCTCGCCAGGATACGCGACCTTCCCCCCGATTTTTCCGAACTTTTCACTATTCAAAGAGAGCGATTGTGGGGCACAAGAATTTGAATTCGGTTGCCACGGATAAGTGCACGGGATAATGAGCAGGGATGCGCAGCTCTGCTGCCTCCCACTCCGCTTTCCTTGCCGCGTCCTTGCCGTTTTAATGAAGCGCAACGGCTTTGTTGCCGAGTCCTGGCTTTTGTCCTGCCCGTGTCCCGCCTGTCCTCCCCCTTTCGGCCATTTGCCGTGGGATAATTAGCGGCCGCTGCGATGCAAAGTCATCGCTGGCGTTGGGAACTCGCGCAGTTGAAATCACAAGTTAATGCCGCACGGTCCAAGGACTGGGTCCTTTGTGTGCTTTTGTTAATGGATTGATTTTGATTTTGAATTTCTCCCGTCTAATCTGGCCTGACTTAGAGCTCTCGCCTGGACTTTGGCCTGGCCTTCGTCTTCGCTCCGTTTTATTGGGGCAATTTCCAGCGATTTTTTAATAAGGAATGAAGTGCTTTTTATTTATTTTCGGAACGCTAAGTCGCCCGCCACCCGGAGTGCAGCCAAAGTTAAAGTCAAGTTGAATGACAGCTGCGGTGTCGAGAGATAAGCACAGCGGCACCCGAGCCGCCGGAAAACCCACCCACCCAACTGTCCATCCATCTGCCAGAGGCAACCAAAGTGGGAACTGATAGCACGAAATGCGAATTCAGGTGAGGCCAGGAAGTCCTGGCAACTGGGAAATGGACATGGACACGGTCTGAGGCTGTAACTGGAGCAGGCTTCGGAATGGACATCCTGCTAGCTTAGCATTTCCTCAGATGTCATAAAGATATCCCGCCATTATGACGCCTCCTAATCGGCCTCATCAGAGCCAACACACACACACACACGCCCGCCCACATAAACGACCTCGAATTCCGGGCTTTGATTATATTTTATGTCTTAAGATTTTTTTTTATTGTCCTGGGGAGGGAGAGAAACAATTTGCTTCTATCTGCAGGACGATACGTCACAAGGAGTAGCGTTTTTGATACGCAAACATAATAGAGGGTATGGGGTTGGGAATGGTGGAGATAAAGCAATGGAGAGCTCGCAATTTGCATACTCGCTCAGTTGGCTGAGAATGCCTTATAGACAATTATATTTATTATTCAGTTATGCCGCTAGAGGGGGTGGGTGCTCTCGAACCAAAGACATTCCCATTTAATGCTTGCCATTCTGGATCTCAAAGAGAAGAACGTTCCCCGGGAAATATCTTGAATAGCAATAAATTTCGATTTTCGTCCACTTAAATGCTTTATGAATTATAAGCTTAAGACGCGCCAACCGAAACCCCTACCCCTACCACTTACCCCTTCTCTCACTGAGTACATACACCTAGCCAGGAAAAAGTTTCTTCGTCCTGTGACAGCAGGCAAAGATTTAGACAAAGACCAACTCCAAGGGAAATGCCAGCTACTGATAGCAATGCCAGCCTCCTCGGGGGGCTGGGCGAGATTTAAGAAGAAGCCGCCTGGAATGCCATCTGCAAGGGGAACCCCGCTCCAAGGACATGCCAGAGGAGGGGGCATAAAAAACCAAGGACCAAGGCGGAGGCAAGCCTTTCGCCAGGCCAGCAAAGAATGCCATAAATCAATTCGTATTAGTTTTATGAAATTTATACCTGCGGCGCACCACCAGCCAGCAGACAGCACGAAGGGATGGGGATGTGATTCGGGGGAAGAGTCCTTCGGCGGTTTAATGAGCAAATCTTTTTTGGCAACGCCACCATCAGGAGAAAGTGCTTGCTTGGCGTCAAGCGTTTCCAATTAAAAGCATAATTCATTCACAGGGCTTAGTCTCAGCCAGAGCCACCGAGTACAGTACATGTAAAAATGTAACGACTTATGAAAAAGAAGACTATGTTTTCTGAAATTATTATAAATATTAAATATATAGTGCGTCTAGATTTTGTTCACCTTTAATAAATGTCCTTGGATTGTAGTAGAAATTTATATAAAAACATTGAATCATTAAGTTCATGAAGTTCTTAATGTAATATACTTTACTCTCCTGTTCTTTTTTTTATAGAAGAATATAATATGAAAACAAGAAAGAAGGCTTTGGCCAGCCAAAGTTTGTATATCCTTGCAGGTAACAATTAAAATATATCATAACTAAGCCAAAAATGCATTAATTTCGATTCGGAAAGCAGTTTTGTGTTAGTTTTTATTAATTTTAAAAAACTGCATACCAAAATTAAAATTTTAAGAAATCAAAATTTTTGGTCATTTTTGCAAGTTTTAATGATGTAACCCCTTATGAAATTTCTCAAAAATGGCCAAAAAATCGATTTCTTCCGGACATGTCTAGAAAGATTCCCCTTTTGATGCTGATTAAGAATATATATACTTTATAGGGTCGGAAACGTCTCCTTCACTGCGTCGCAAACTTCTGACTGAAATTATAATACCCTGCAAGGGTATAAATATAAATGAAATGATTCGGAAATGACTCCTTCACTAAGTTACTACCTTCTTACTAAAATTAGAATACCCTGCAAAGGTATTAACACATAAAAGTCAGTGAAAAACACTTCAAGGAGTGTGGAAAAACTCCAGAAAACCCCTCCGGAAAACCCGTGGAATATTTATTGAAATTTTCCGCACCTTTAGTTGTTGATCCTTGGACGTTGCCCAGCAGCAGAAGCAAGAGGAAGCCTGGGCCTTGGCCTGGAAATGTGAATTATCGCCTGACATTGGGATTATCATTTTTACATTTTCCGCCTGCCCAGTGGGCGTGGAGCATGGGCTGTGGGCCTTGGCTTAGCCTCCCTGGGGGGTAATTCACAGTTGCCATAATTATCATCGTAAATTATGGCCAAGCGAAACTTTTGGATTTTATGAAAATGAATTGAGATTGAGCTCGACGCTCGGGCTTGGCTCTGCGAAAGCTCAACCGGCAAGCAATTGATTTAAATAGTCCTTAACAGCCGAAGGACGGTAAATCAAAGCGCCGACAATCTAACTTGTGCATCTCTTCCTAGAGCAACAATTTTTTGGGGCCATAATCTGGCCAGGCAGAGCCAGAGGAGTGTCATAAATAATAATTAAACAACTCGCGTTGTTAAGTCTTTTTATTACGCGCCCAAGACAAACGACAGTTGACAGCGGGGCTAGCGAGGGGGATTCTCGAAGGATGCAGCCAGCCGCCAGCAGGATAAGGTGCCAAAAAGACAGGACAAGACAAGGGAAGGCTTAGAGTGGTAGCATGTGCGCCGACACACACACACACACTCCCGCCCCCGGAAAAACGGGGGAAGCACAATTTTCCGCGCAAATACATTTCCTTGCAGGTCCGGAAAGCACATGAGCCGGGACACAGGATTCCGCTGGCAACTGGCAGGGGGCTTCACCCAAGTCTGCCCTCGCATCCTGTTTCTCCTAGGCAGGTGCTTGTCCCGCCTCACAGAGGATTTTAAGACGTAATTAAGATAATAAATAATAATCGCCCAATGCTGGAGCATGAGGGTGTTTTCGACCCCATTTCCTGCTGCCCGCTCCCTGAAATTCCCCCTTCTATGGGTCACGTTTTAAGCCTCCTTGTCATATTCTTACGCAATATCCTGATATGCCACTGGTTATATGCTGCTGACCCTAGTTTGGTGGGGGTTTTCTGTGACCCAAAGCAAATCCAAGTCCTTCTTAGTCCGGGCAACACACTTCTGGCCAGGCTAAGGTTGTTATCATTTAATGACCATTACTCATGCATCAAACTAAGGGAAAAGGAAACCTCTTTAGGTAAATTTATAAGACAGCAATTAAGCCCTTAAAACTAATGGAAAGTCTTCTTAGTTCTTAGTGAAAAATAGCCCGAGAACACAATTTTAAAAAGAGATTATAGATTTTATTTAAGTCTACTGAAACCTCAAGATATAATTATATTTTGAAAATATTTTTATTTGCAACTTGTATTTCTTTATCTTAGATTGTAAAAATATATATCTCAATTAGAAATCATAGCCCTAAGCTAGCATTCTTTCTATATATTTATAAAACCCAAAGCCTCTCTATTAATCCATAGTCTCAAATAACATATAAGCTATATAATCAGCTTGATCAATTTATTACCCATCGCAGTCGTGTACATTCTCTTGTTTTCTTTTTCCTCAAGTCCCTCATTAACTAATTTGTCCAAGTGCAACCGGAAAAGGAAGCTGCCGCTCCTTTGGCCAGGCTCTGCCTTACACTCTCAGTCCGGCTGGCTTCCCACCGCGGTTCGTGTAAACTGAATGTCACAAATCAAAGCGGAATTATTATTACTTATGACCATTTAATTGGACTTGCGTTATATTCATTTGACTTTCGTTACGGTTTGTTTGCGCACTCAATTTGGCAAATGAATCGCCACCGCCAAGCCAAAACCACCCCAGGGGGAAGGGGAGTGTTTCGGGGAGAGCCAAAGGAGCAAACCAACCACCAGGCCACTGTCAACTATTTTGGCTCGCACGCTCATTAGTTTTATTGCCCCCGCATATCAGTCAAAGCCGCAAAACTATTTATGTCCCAGCAGCGGAGCTTATTTGTCCTTTTCCGTACCCCACCGCGTGTCCTTTTTGGCACTACTGCCCGTGTCCTTTTTGTCGTGCGCTTTCTAATTGCTAAGAAATTTGTCTTTGATGGTTTCTCTTTTGGAATCTGCTAATGGAGCCAAGATCTCTGTCCGAATTCGATGGATATTTCGATATCTTTTTAGGGCTTGTTGTGAGCCTCACTTAATTATGATTGCATTATTCAGATTTATTCCCCATTTGGCGTCATTAAGGCAATATGAAAAAGTTTTCGAAAGCAAGATTTATGCTGCCACTCGAGCGCGCAGGACCCACCTTTGAGCCAGCACGAAAGTTGGCCAACAGCCGCAAGTGCGGCGTAGTTAACTATGTAAATGTTTTCTTTTCCACTCGCCTCCTGTTTATGTATATTTACACTTAATGCCCCTCGAAAATGGAGGAACTACCGGTCTGCGGCGAGTCGGTGAGCTGGGAGCTGGGAGGGCGTGGCTGTAATTTCGGTTGTGAGCCAACCACAGAGCGGGGCCAAGTGCTAGAAATTTTAATTAATGGATAAAGTTATGCGAAATTCCCGTACATCCCTTTGCCCCCTCTTGGAGCGGGGAATTAAATATTTTGCGTAAATATTTATGTTGTAAAAAGGGAAATTACGGCGGTGAGAATTCTTGCAAGTATTTACCTGGCCATTGAGTTTGTAATTTTGTCTTTAGCCCAGAAATATGCAACTGCTTCGGTCTTTATTAGGAAATCCATAAATAAGCAGCTAGTCCAATATGCTGCGGCCCAAAGATATGCCATAAATTTGTACTTGCTACCAGCCACTCCTTCCCGGAGTTTTAATTTAAAAGTTTGCGATAACAAATGATGCACATCCCCTGGCGAACACACACAGACACACACACATGGTGGTACCTACTCAAAATAAGAAATAATGTGGACCGCTGATTTAGTAACCGCACGGAAACCCACCCCCTGTGCTATCAGCGAGTGACTGTGGGATGTAACAAAGGCGAGCGAAATAAAGAAATGAAAATAAGTAAACTTTGGTGCTAATAAATTGTTTCATATCTGCTGGGAAGATGTGCGGGAGCGAGCGGGAAGGGCGAGGCGCGCAATGGGAGATAACTCATACGCCCCGTGTGCTCATATTGCCATTCGTTCTCGTATATGTACATATGCATATTTATTTCCCCTTTGCTTATCAGTGACTTGCCAAAAAAAAGAAAGAAACTGAAAAATGAATGTGAACAGAAATAAAGCAAAGATCTGGCGGGACACATGAGAAATGGCGAAACACATTACGACTGCATCAGCACATTAGCTCCAGGCGCCAGCGGAAATAGGGATGTCCTGACTCTTAGTAGACTGCAAATGCGTTCTCCTAGGGTAATTTATGAACTCCTAATGATGAGCAGCGAAAGGAGAGGGTTTTTCTTAAAATCTAATATTTATTGTCCATTAAGTTACGACTTTTACTGAGCTAACACCTTTAGCCTTTGTTAATAATCACCTAATAAGTTCCTTAGAAGTTTTCCAAACTTTAAATTTCTCTAAACAAAATTTAAATAAAAAACACAAGCTTCAAAAGATAAGAAAGCCATTTCCATACGGATTTAAACTTAAATTTCTTGGTAAGTCAAAGTCCTTAAAAAATCTCCTCATTGCCAATCTACTTTCTTTATCGTTTTCCCAAAATTTCCCCCCAAGAAAAGCCACCATTTGAATTTGACATTTAAAATTGTATTTATTTAATCATTTAATAATTGCTGGGGAATATATTTCTATGTATATTATATATAAAGATGTGTGGATGTGTTTCGCTGTATGTCTGTTTTCGTGTTGTTTTGTTTCTTTTGTGTATTGATGCTTGCAATAAATTACAATATTATTTGAATTAATTGTATTCTCTATCTGAAGGCTTACGAAACTAATGGAACAATTTCTTTAAAAAACATTTTCATTTCAGTAGTATATTTTAAGTCTGAATCAAAAGGGGGTGTAAGGATAGCGAAGCCGATTGGGTGTATCAGCTTTTTGGGGGTTGTTGGTATTAGATACCAACGAATCATATGTTATACATTCTATATGCGGTATCCGTGTGCAGGGGTCGAGGGGGATATGTGCTAGGCTGGGACTGGGATCGAAATAAGGCGGGACAACTAAACTAAACTAGTACTGGTACTCGTACAACTCAAACTTAGGCGCTAGCTTAATCCGCAGATACGAACGCGCAACTAAAACCGAAACAAATTCACAATGCTCAAAGAAGGCGTACCTAGGATAACATACTCTATATACAGATCGCAGATCGACTCTCGAAAATTGGCTTTCTTTGGTTTGCTTATTCTTAACGGGCCGCCGTCGCCCCTCCTCTATATCGATGGCTAGAACTAGGTAGAAATAGATGCGGGTATACTGGATAGGGCTAGGTCGCAGCTATAGGTTAGTCATACTGCTGCTCATGCAAGATCGTATTACTCGTAAGTGGCTTTATCTATTTGCTCTAATTTTCGCTAGACGCTCCTGGCTTCTGGCAACTGGTAACGCGTAACTGGGTTAGTTCTCGGTCTATAATACTTAGAGTGGACTAAACTAGGGATTACATATTTATCAGCTATCGTATAGGGTATAGTATTTGTCATCATAGCTGCAGCTGTGGTTTTAAGCTGCTTCAATTGGGGTGTGTGTGTGTCTCCTCCTCTTCGTCCAACTATTTACATGAAGAAATGCTGCTAATTTTGATTTCAAACTCCGGATCCCTTTAGTCCCGCTCCTCGTACTTGGGCACAAAGGATCCTAGGCCACCCAGCTGGGCGCACTGATTGCTGTCGTAGAGCGACATCTTGAGGCGCTTGCACTTGGCCCTGCGGTTCTTGAACCAGAACTGCACGTTCTTGCTCTCCAAACGCGGGAACTTTTGCCTGCAAATACCAGAAGCAAAGGAAGTTAAGGATTAATAAAGGATATATATAACAAGGAGGATATTATAAATCAAAGCAGAAGGAATGGATATATAATAAAAGTAGTAAAAAACTTGAACTCACCTATATGGCATCGTGTTCAGATCCTCGGTGTACTTAAGGATCAGGTTGTGCGAGGGATGCGTGTTCATGGCGAACCACTGCTCCAGCTTGGGCACCTCGGTCACCGGGTCAATGAATGTGCGGTTCCGCTTTCGCCGCTCCTCGTTTGAGATGCTGGACAGGTTCAGACCGCCGCCGCCCATGAGGGCGTTGGGCTGGATTCCTACTGCCGCCGCTGCAGCAGCGGCATGATGATGCGGATGTCCGGCGGCCGCCTGGCCAAAGGCCGGGATGTAGTGGCTCATGTACATAAAGGACTGCGAGAACATCGAGTTGGGCACCATGGGAAAGGGCAGCTGGTCCTTGTGCGGCACCACGCCACCGGCCATGTCCGGCGAGGGCGAACGGAACTCATCCAAATGGCTGGCATCGTTCTCGTTGTCCTCTTCGTCCTCATCCATATCCAGGTCATCGTCTTCCTCCTTGGGTGTGGTGCGTTTTGGCGTAGAGCTCACCTCCGGATCGTTGTGCGAGCTGTTATTGTGGTTGTTGTTATTGGTGAGGTTTGAGCCGGTCTCTATCTGGGGATCGCTGTCCTGGTGGCGCTCCTCCGTGCCAGAGTTCTCCTTTTCGTTGTCCTGTAGCTCGGCATCCCGCGATGACTTTTCCTGTCGCTCCTCCTCGTTGAGGCTTCCGTTCATGCCATCGCTGCCAGAGCTTTTGCCCTCCTGCTGCTGCTGCTGTTGATGCTGCTGCTCGGATGCCTCTTCGTCGTCCTCGTCCATCATCGGGGAGCTGCGATGGCGCTCGTGCGTGGTCAGTGAGAGCGGCAGCTGCGGGGTGTTCGGCCTGCTCGGCTCGTCTTCCATGTCATCCGAATGCTGGGACATGGTGTCTATGTCCTCGGACTTGAGGCTGAGCGGACTCTTTAGATAGTCGTGCGACATGGACAGGTTACCCATGCTCATTGGCTGGCTTCCGGCACTGCTGCTGGAGTTCTGTCCCAGCGGTGCGTGTTGGCTCAAATATCCATTCATGGCGGCATGGCCCAGAGCACTCATGGCGCTCCCCAAACTCCCGCCCCGCATCTCAGCCCGCTTCTGTGCTGCCCGGGCATTCTTGAACCAGTAGACCACATTGTTCACATCCAGCGGCTTGCGACCCCGCCGTGACTCCAAGGCATTCAGCTGGACCACGTAGGTTTGAATCTGCTGACGCGAGGGATGCGGATTCTCGGCGAACCACTTCTGCAGCTTGGGCAGCTCCATTTCCGGGTCAAAGCTGGTGCGCATGCGAGTCTTCTGGTTGGGATACTGCGGCCCATGACCACTTCCCCCATGATGATGGTGGTGATGCATAGACGCATGCATCGGGTGCACTAGCATACTGCCGTGATGTCCAGCCCCTGGAGCCGGTCCAGCGCCAGCATGGTGAGCAGCCTCATTGGCTAACAGCAGGCTCTCCCGACTGCCCATCGATCCTAGGGGATTGCCACCAACCGCTGCTCCGCCAGCAGCGGCAGCATGGGCGGCAGCAGCTGCCGCCGCAGCCATGGCCGTGCCCACCGGGAAGTCCATTTCACCGGGAACTGCAACTGGAACCGGCACTGCCGAGGGACCCGTCATAAAGGGCAGCATCTTGGGCGCCATGGCCGCTGCCTGGGGAGAGAGCTGGTTGGACCACCATTGGTCGAACTTGCGACGAAGATCATCGGAGATCTCGCCGCCAGGCAAAGCGTATGTGTTTTGGTGCGAGCTCCGGCAGATCTGTGAGAGCGTGACCTGGAAGGAAAGGAATTATAATGATTTTATTAAGTCTGAATTCGAACTTCTAGTTAAAATATTCAATTTATTGATTGCGCATATAATTCCATATAATATTAGCCCGCCTAGTTACACAAACCCTCATCGATTCGATCATCGAAATTCTTTTCCGTGTGGAAATCAGAGCGAAATGCAAGGGATTAGTGGCCAACCTTGGGCCGGGGCTTGCTTTGCACTGAGCGACTGTCAACAGAGGGTACTAAGACCCCGGGTCCGCCGCTCGCTAAGCGGCTGTCATAAAAATCACAGTCGCCGGCTCGCGGGGAATCGTCGGTATCGGTATCGGTATCGAAGGGGGGTGGCCCAGGGCTTCAAGTGGCGGGATTTACTTAGCCATAAATGTGCGAGTGCTACGGCGGGTTGGCCAAGTCCGAAATTGCCTATTACGATATAGAGAAACCGGGGTCTGGGGAGCACCGGGACTGATACCGCGCGGAGCTGATATTAACAGACAGTGCCTCGAATCGAAGGCGATAAATAGATAGTCCCTGATAGGCAGCGACACATCAGCTTATGGCGATTAAAATTGAATTTACCCAACAGAAATAGAATCGAAATGCGATGAGTTGGCCAGCCCCAAAGGGTGCCAGGTATGGCGTATTAAATGCTCATAGATACTGCTTTGTCTCCCAACTGTGGAAAGATAATGTCTGCTGTTGTTTTGGTGCTGCTTTTTCCACACACTATCAGCTAAGGAGGCGCCCCAAATCACTTAAGCTGCTCAGAGGAGGGTCTGGGGGGGCTACCGCGCTGCCTGGGTGGGTTAGGTGCTGGTACCTAATTGTAAATAAAATGGGTTGACGCTTCTTACGTGGCGGGGTATTATTAAATTGATTTTCCTATCGCCGCACCCCAAAGCTCCTCGGGGCGGGCGGACACTGCCGCCTCGGCGGAGGTGTCAGACAACGAATGTGGAAATTATGGTAAATGCTTATCATGTGATTAGGAGGGACGACAACTGCCGTGCTTTGCTTTGCTTTGCTTTGCTTTGCTAATATTAATCGGTGGGCTCGGAGCCCGGAGCTTCGGGGCCAATAAAATAGCAGTCGCAATATCAATTGAAGGGTATTTCTGGCAGTGATTTCGTGTTGTTCATCGCTGGCAATGATAGCGAATGCCGGGGCGTATGATTTATGGCGCTAATGCACCGATATCGCCTTTTCCTCCCCGCCCACGAAATTGGGTCATGTGAGCCATGCAGTGGGCTAGCTCCTCCTCCCTGAATTTAAACTAAGCCTTCTAAACCGATTGCAATAAGGAAAACAAAAGCCAGGCACACACACAAATGCACGCCCCAGCACACACGCATATCCTGGAGGAGGCAGGACAAGGCAGCGCAAAGCTGATTAAAATGAAAACTATTGCAAAAAAGGATTAGTTAAGTGAACCAAATAAATGAACTCGGCTTAACAAAATTTCTTTGTAGTCGCTATCAAAACATTTTCAATGCGTTATGCGTTTAATATTCCACAAGCAGCAGCCAGGACATGCAAAAGCCGAGCTCCTTGTCTGAGTGTCTTAGTGTCTGTGTGTATGCCTCACATCACGCAAATTAGCGTCGCCACTTCTCATCCAGAGACATTTTTCGGCAAGTTTTCGGCAACTCCAAGTCGGATAAGAGCTCGCAGGACGAAGGACGTGGGGGACATGCTCTGGGTAAACCGCTTATGAATCATTATAGAATTTCGTCGTCTTAGTGCACAATTTTAAGTGAAAGTTCAAAGTGAATCCCTAATTGGCTGCGCCGGGTACGGGTTTGGGGAAAAAGGAAATAGCTGTTGACAGTAGTGGAAACTCACCTCATCCAGCGGACAGCCGGTGGAGCGGAGCACCGCATGCGACTGCAGCACCAGTAGCTTGAGCAGCTTGTCCTTGATCTCGCCAAAGGGCGATGTCTTGGGCCGCAGGATCACGATCCTCAGAGTGATCACCGAAGTCAGCTCGCCCACAATGTCGCTGACCGGCACAGCCGGGTTATCAGAAATCTGCTCTAAAGGAATGGGCTTCCAGTGTTTGATAATTAAAGAGCCTGCAAGGGAGAGAATATTATCCTGATTAGTATATATTTTAAATATTTCTGAGACAGTGTATAAGCAGGGCTGCTTGTGAGCCTTTCGACTTGGCTTGAAGCTACTATAACTAAGACACCCACCTCTGGCTGTGTTGGCCACCTCCTGGGAGTAACCCAGCCTCTGGAGGGCCGTCTGGACGATCTCGCTCCAGGGCGTGGCCGCGGCAATGATCACGTAGCTGTCCGTCTCGATGTTGGGCCGCCGCTTCCAGGGCTGGCGCGTGTCGATGGTCAGGGAGGCGTGCAGGGAGTGCACCGACTCCACCACACAGTGGAGTGGAAGTGATTTGGCTGCAGGCGAGAAGAGGGGGCGGGAAAATAATGGTTAGAAATAATACGCGACTAATATAAGCCCGGTCCGCACTCGAGTGCTGTTTAATAATCGGTTTAGTGCCGTCTAGTTTCAAGTGCAAATCATCGACAAATTAAAATAAGCAATTAAAACATATTCGAAATGGGGCTTTATATGCAGATTGGCTCGCACGCACCAAAGTATTAAAATAAATTATTGCATGTTGCGGCTAACCGCAAATGGTTTTAGCCGCTTAAATAGCCACCCGCCCCGCCCAGAACCCCCTGAAAAAAAAAACTCCCACCTAAAAACTTGAAATTTCACAAAAATTATGAATTGTGCTCTCTTCTTTTTCACGTTGCATGCTAAAACTTACTATATACTAGTACTTCTCCGGTCGACCAATTATCAAAGGCTTAAAATTAAATTGCCAAAATTGGGGAAATAGAAGTTATAGCCGATTTACCATTACAGCGCCGAACAGGGACTGATGCTTCCAAGGGGGCGGGGCCTGGCACCAAATAGGCTTAACGCCCCAGGTCCGACCAACATAATGGTATTATTAATTATTCCAATTATAAAAATTGTAAGCAGCCAGAGATTGGCGAACGATTGGCATTTGCCGTGTCCGGAGCAGGGACGCGGGACTCCGGACAGCTGGAAGCGTTTTAAAGGCGGACAACGAGGGATGTACGGGATGGAAATATCGGACCAACCAAAAGTTCAGCCCAATTACGTGCGATTTTCATGCCATATTTTTGTGCGAGGAGCTGTGGTGTGGTATGTGTGTGGGCCATGCAAATCTTTTAATTGCCATGAAAACCTCATTGGGGGCCATTGGCATTAAAAATAAATACATCAGACCCGGCCCGACCGTATGTGTGTGCTGTGTGTTGTGTGCGTGGGTTGTGCCGAGTTGAAAAGGAATAAAGAATTCAACTATAATGTATTGTTTGTCACCGGCACAGATCAGCGCGCAGTGGGCTCTAGGAACTTTAAGGGGCCCCCGGTAGTTACAGCAGTAATCCCATTAAATTCAATCGATGCCGACTCTCTCAATATTTACACAAAATATGAAAATTTTAACGAAATTAGCCGCCCACACCAGATCTGGCTCAGATTCTGATTCGAAATTCAGGCATTATGCTGGCCGGTCGCTAATGACCGGCGGGCGGCACTCGATGCGCCAACTCGTTGGGCGGCCGTGCAGGCGAATTATAAACTCAATATATCCATTATCCATGGAGCCGTGTTTTGATGGGGCTAAAACAAAGCGGATTCCGTCCACCTGCATGTGCATTTAGTGTGCGGTGGAGTTAGTGTGCAGCCGAAAGCCATAGAGCACCCACTAATTGTTGCACTAGGCAAGCCCCCGACCTTCTGGCAATTCCGCAGCCACTGACGGCCACCGGGAATCAGCAGCTTTAAGTCACCCGGCCAACGATGGCACAGACAGAGCTTATCCTTATTAGCATTATCAGTGTCACTGGCAGCAGGGAAAAAATGGAAAGTAATCGAGACAGCGCCGAAGTCGGGCCAAAACAAATTGAATTAAATGCGCAGGGTTCTCTTCTCCTTCTTCCTGTTTGAGGGCATTAAATCTTGGCGAGGCAGTCAGACGAGTCCTTGCTCCCCCTCTCTATCTCCTAAGCAGGCAAACGATTTGTAAATGAACTCCAGCTTCGGGGGCTAAGGCGATATCTCCGCCCGCGAACCGCCACGCGGCTTAAGATTTATTAACCTGCATCGATGCCAGCAGAAATAATCAAGTTCAGTCATCGCAATCAACTGAAATTGGAAAATTCCCAGCTCAAGGATGCTGCCAGGTCTCGTCCTGGCTGTTTCCCCCGCCAGCTCGCATCTTTCTCAAGTCCCTGGCCCCGGGGACTTATAATCTTTTGAAAAGTTTCCAGAAACATCTCATGTGCATAAAGTGTGAGGAGGGAGGGAAGGGTAGGAAAAGTTTTATCCACTCGACTTTCTTCTAAGAAATTGACCAATTGGCTGACCACAGGCCGAGGCAAACAAATAATTATAAATTGCCTTGGCAAGGACATCAAAACGATTTAATCTCTACATGCACGCACACACACACACAGGCTCTCTCCTCGGGCGGGCAGAGCTATTTAGGTGACTCGGCAAAGGATTACTCAAGTATCCTTCTCAGGACTGCAAATATTTGTAGTCTTTCCTCGACTTTTTCGATGGAATAAATTGTGTGATTGTTTATTTATAGGCAGAATGCTCATAATTTACTTATTAAAATGATTTTGAGTGATTTGGGTATTTAGGAAAATTAAAATACAACAGACCAAAAGTTTTAATAACCAGAACGGACACGTGGCAGTGGCAGTGGGAGTGGGAGAAGGGTTCGTCTTAAGCCAAGTGAACTGTTGGGAAATTTGCTTATCATTGCTTGACCAGTGCAAAAAATCTCAAGGATTTCAGGGGACTTAAGTAGGCTTCTCTGTGTGTGTGTGTGTTGTGTTTTTTGGGGGTGTGTGTGTGTGTAGGAGGGTGCGTGTGTGTGAAAGGATGTATTCAAGGAAGAGTGACCGGAAATTAAGCAATAGTCTTAAGGAAATTGCCACAAGTTTTTCCTTCACTTCACGCCAGAAAACAAATTTCCATGTCCTTCTTAAGGGATCCGCATGCGCTCGAGTGTGTGTGAATTTTTATTTACACTTCAACTTAAGTCCTACTTAATTGCAAACTCTTTTTTACTAGAATTTTTAATGCGTGCATTTTAATTTATAATGCCTCCGACAGCTCTCTCTGCAGCAGCAGTAGCAGCAGCTTCAGCAGCATTCGGAGCGACTTAAGAACTTTCCCCAGGACACGTACGCACACAGCACACCCGCCTGAGCCTTTCGCTTGGCTGCCATCTCACACCTTTGGCTCCCTGGGCATATCCCTGCCTTAGTCCCTACGCTTTCCCTGCACTTCCTGCATCCCCCTAGCCTGCTGCACTCTCAAAAGAAAAACAAACATATTAAGCAGGACAATAAAATGAAAATCGGTTTTGCGTCTTGCCTCGGGTGAGTTTCGGTCCTTTGCCCCAGGACACGGGTAAAATAAGCTAGCTAACAATTGCCTTTACCTTGCAGAATAATGAATACCTTGGAAATGAAAGATTAACTACACAAAAAACCGCTAAGAGAGATTAGGAATCAAAAGGAAAATCAAGGAAGGCTTACCAATTATATTTAGAAATTTAGGTTTTGGCATTAATAAGTTTAATCTTCAATCTCCTTAAAAGCAGATGATAAAAGCAAATGATGGTGAAAGTATTTTACAGACTAGTTAAGGTAAGCCACACTTTATATTCCGATCAGATTATTAAATTAGTTTTTTCAAAAAAACTTTTACCTAAAAATATTATCTATTCTATATAATTCCTACATTTATATTTAGTATTATATTATTTTATTGCCATTTTAACACCATTTGCAGCTCCTTCCTAGCCCTCAAGGATTACAATTGGTCTGCGTTGTAAGTCGAGGGTCTTTTGAGCTGCCTTTTGGTCTGATCTCCAAGAGCCTGCGAATTCTGTTCCGAATCAAAAGTCAATGCTCTTCAGCAGTTCGAGTTCCACTTGTGCACATGCGAATTTTCTGCACTTTGCATTTGAGTTGCCGCCCTCCGGATTTTTTTACCCGGCTTGGTCTCCGCTCTGAGTCAGAGGCGTATTTTGAGATTTGAACTTTTTTTGTGCCGCCGTATTTGTATTCGTGTGTTTTTTTTCGAATAGGGCTTTCGGGGCTGGGAAAACATGTTGAAACTTTTAAGCGGATTATAATTAATGCCGCGAGGCATTTTCTTTCTTTTTACGAGTAACGTGGGCTGCTTGGCGCGTTTAGCGCCCTCTCACCGGCGAACCAATCGAAAGTTGCCCAGTCGGATATGGCCGGAAATCAGGGAATCCTTTGACTCGACTCTCGGCTCGACATTCCTCCAATTGCTGCCCGGGTCGGGGGGGCAGTCGTAAATGTTAGTCAAAAATAATCCTAATGAAATAAGTATGGCCCGTAGCGGTAATTTATTTGAATCCTTTGCCCCGAAACCCCTTCCTCCTGGCCATCTCAGCTGCTAAATTGGCCTCGGCTTTGGCCTCTTGGGTTAGGCTTTGGAATTGTCTCAAGTCTTGTTTTTGTTGCGCAATAAATTCATTTTTTGTCCTTAGACATGTAAAACTATGCATGAGCCCAGGCTGGATGCTGCATGCGGGTGTGTGTGTGTGTATGTGTGTGTCTTGGACTTAATCCTTTTTGTTGTTTGCTTCATATGTTGATTTGGGACCGTCATCAGGTGAGTTTTCTTTTGGCAGCAAAAACGACACCGACCAAACCTCAGACGGAACGGTTCGAAAATCCTTGCAGGACACTCACACACGCACCCGCACTGGCACAGCCGAAGGCAGGACGGCCAGGACTCTAGTTAGTTTCAGGTTGTGAATGGATTTTCTTAAGTGGTTCTAAGCTTTGTCTGTGAAGCAAACCAGAAAACATGCTTATACATGCGGCCAAGTGGCTAAGGAGTTCAAGAGTCCGGCAGGAAGCAGGAGCAGGAAAAGGACTCTAGTGGCATTAGCAGGCTGCTCAAGGAGCTGCAGCACTTCATTAGTTTTGCGAATTTGCGGACTGGGACGGGGACTGGGACTGAAACTGGAACTGGGACCCTGAGACAATGGCCAACTGCGAGGCCAACGATAATTGAATGCACAGGGGGCTGTGGCCTCCACGCGGACAGGGACAAATCCTTACAAAAGGATTATGATGTGTACTTTTCGGCCAAATGACTCTCTCGAGCCAACAACGACCAACGAACGACCAGCGCAAAGTTATGCAATCGAAGTGGCCAATGATAAATTGATGGCAGCCGGACTTAATCCGGCCGAGTCTCCAAGAAGTGAATAATTAAGGCACAAAGAATGCTGCCGGAGAAGCAGAAGCTTCTCATAAGAACACAAGAGGGATTCGCCGGCATCTCAGCGATGCAAATAAGCAGAAGTTTTTGTGAAACAGGATTAAAGTTATGAACTGCAGGATAAGGCCATGTGTGTGCACACAAGGACAAGCGTTCGCCACAAAAAGGATTTTCAATTTGTCAAATACTATCAAGTGGCAGGACAGGGACAAGGACACTGCTTCGGCAGACACAAATAAGGGATTTAAATGTCGATAATGTCTGCAAACAAACGCAGCCGAGATACCGATGGTCGGGGGTTCTGTCCATGGGGTTGGTGGCCAAAAATCAAGCTGAAACCAGTTGAACCAAACGTAATCGCAGCCGCAGCACAAAAAAGAAGGGGCCACTATATATGAGAATGTGTATATATGTATACCCATAAATCTGCCCAGACTGCATTTGTTTTAAACATTTCGAATGGCCAGGCCACCCACTCCGCCCGGGGATCCGATCCACACTCGGCTGCCAGCAGACAAAGCCACACACGGAGCCAAAAGGGAACTGGAACTGGGACTGGGACTTGCAACTGCAACGGCAAAGGCAACCTTAATCACTTTAGTTATCAATATTACTTATTTACGTTGCTTCTACTTAGCGCTTAAGACGCTTTGACTGTGTGACTGAATTATAGGCATGTATACATAAATGCATGAATATGCCCGAGCAGATGGAGGAGAGGCGGCGGAGGGCATCGGCTAGCATTACGTTTAAATCTTCCTGCTTAAAGCCAAACAAAGTCTCTGGTCGGCGGCAGAGGCGGCGGCGAAAGGAGCACAACATGCGATCTGTGCCATTGATTCAATTAAAGCGGGCAAAAAGAACTCGGAGCAGGTCTGAGCTGAGAGGCCAAGAAGCCATCACCAGGTGACGAATGGCGGATACCCAGGAGCTTAGACGGGAAGCGTATTAAATTCCATTTATAAATTTATGTATGGGCTTGGAATTGAATGAATGAAAATTTGAAAATTCACATATGCCTAATACCTTTATTCTAACTATGTATTTATTTAAATTCTTTGTATCCCTTGCTAAGCTTGAATAGCAAATAATAAATGCATGAATAAGTAATAAACATGAATATTTTTTCCAGTCTTTACAACTTAACAATAAGACATACATAATAATAAGTATTATTTTTGTTATTGTTATCAATACCTTCAGCTTTCAAAAATATTTATCAAATTATTAAAAAAATATTTTGAAAGAAAACTCGCTCTACATCATATTTCAACTGTTTCAGGCAACCACAGTAAGAAAAACAAGTATACGCCTAGTGGCTGTCACTCTGATTTAAGCCAAGTCGCTCCAGAAACGAGGAAGAGGAAGCAAAAGCGCGGAGCTGTAAGGAGCAGGGCTGAACAAAGGCCATATATATCACTGTATTGATTAATATAATCCGCTTGAAGACGCTGCCAGCCACACGGCGAATTAAGTTACATTCAGCGAAAGAGCGGGATGGAATAACTCCTCCTCCTCCTCCTCCTCCTCCTCCTCCTGCTCCTCCTACTGGCTTTTGGAGCGGTCCGCACCCCGGCTCAACCACCTGCCACAGTTTTAAGTACAAGTTAATGGTGCTTATGCATATTACCCTTCAGCCTTCAGCCCTCAGCCCGCGGCCACCCTTCCTGCGCTTATTAATACCCACAACTGATTTTTCTCCTCTGTCCCGCTTATTTTCCTTGCCGGCTCAAGTATTTTAAATCGATCCAATGGCAAAAGCGTCTTTTGTATTTGCTGCCTCTGCGAATGCGCGCCGGCTTAATCCGCTGCCAATGAACTGCGAACTGCGAACTGGGAGCAGGGAGCCGAGTGAGCGAAGCTGGAGCTGAAGGAGCTGCCAGATGAGCGGCTTTACAATGGCAGCGGAAGCGGGGAGGCATTGGGTTTATTAGTGGCCCACAGACGACGACGACGACAACGACGGCGGCGGCGGCGATGTCCTACTCAGGAGGCAGAAAGGATGTCGACGCTGTCGCCATATCGCATTGGTATTTTGGCATTTGGGCTTTGTCTGCCCAAGGCAGCGGGCGCGGCAGGGGCTGGGGCAGCGGCAGGGGCTGCCCTCCGAGGAGGATGAAATTTGATCCGGCTGCGGTGAGCGCGTAGCATTGTATTTGCATTAAGCGTAACCTCGAAGTTGGGCGGAGATGAGGAAGGGTGCGAGACGTCGATACGCGAGGCTGCCAAGGAGCTTAATTTGAAGGGGATTTACGCAGTGCCATTATAAGTCCCAGTGCCAGTGCGCTCCTCCCGCTCCCCAGAGAGGGACGGGACAGCAGCCTTTGTTGGATTCGGTGCAGAGATCTCTGAGCCCCGGCCGGGATTAGGTTAAATTTCTCAACAGATTTCTTCGCTAGTTGCGGATTAAGTGCTGCCGCCGGATGAGGAGTTGGGGGGATCGGATACCCTAAGCCCTGGCCACAAAAGCCAAACCACAAACACACCAGCACACACGCGGACTGTCGGACTGACGGACTGACGGCTGCCAGCTTAGGTCCAGTCGGCAGACCCGGGAATAAAGCCAAGTCACCCTGGTGCTCCAACTTAAAATCTTAAACATTTATCCGCGCGTATTATGTGGCAACTCTGGCTAATTGCCACAAACACGAGCAGCAAACATACGCCGGTCTCCGCCATTGTTCCCTTAACCCATTCCCTATCTCTCTGGTGTGGTCCCAGCTAACAGCTCTCCAGTTCCTGTTGCTCTCAGCCGGCAACACTAACTAAACCAGGCGAAACAGCAAAAGCAGCAGCAACAGCAACACGAGCAACACAGCCACGGCGACAGTGGCAACACCATCTGCGGCATTCAATTTAAGGGGATTAACTGCTAATTTTTTGCGATTCCGTCCAATGCCAGCGGTATTTGAGTTGGCGTTTTTTTCTTTTTTCTGCCAGCGAGTGAGTATGTTGTATGCATGAGCACTCGAATGTGGGAGCAATGCCGAGGGGGTTTTACAGTTAAGTCTTTGGGGATCCAGCGGCAACAGCACATGACACCCAACCAACCGCCTGTGGAGCCAGGGCATCGGCACAAAAAAATGCAGTTATCCAGCCAAGTTGAAGGGTTCGAGGTGGCCTGACTATGAATACCGAATCAGATAATCAAATTAGTCAAAAGTTGGAATAATCCCTAAGTGGTGTGGGCCAGCGTTCTCCCAGCCGTGTGGCAGAAGGAATGAAGCGAGCGAGTTGGTTTTTAATCCGAGGCGGAATTCGCTTTTTAGGCGTAATGAGCGAAATCACGCTACCTAATCACCAGCCAGCACGCTCGAGGAGTCACTCGGGGTTACATAATCCGATATGACAGAGTACTCTTACTAAGGGTTGGGTAATTAGATGCCTCAAAGGGTATTGTAATGAGCGAATGGAAAAGCTCTAGCTCTTAGGGTGAAACGTGTTTCCATCAATTGCTGTTTTATTCAAACAGTTGGGATCAGGGATTAACAGATCCAAATCAGAGCGAGATGTTGCTGGGTTACGCTCTTTAAAGGCCAAGGATAACATCTGGTCGTTGGTTTTAAAGGGAACTAAAGCCATTAAGTAACTGGGCCCTGATTAACTATCTTGAATATAAATTACTTCTAAACAAGAAAGGAAGCTAACTTCGGCACGCCGAAGTTTGTATACCCTTGCAGATTGGTTTCGATGTTTATATTATAGATTGAAATGCTGAAAACACTCACAAAACAGAGTTTCATTACATTTTACCTATACTTATTATGTTTACAGTTTGACAGTTACAGTTTTACATTCCCAGCTTTACATATTTTATACATTTACCGATCGCTTCTATGGCAGCTATATGATATAATTGTCCGATTTTTATAAAATTTTTACCAAAATTCTAGAATAATAAAAAAAGCTTATATCTCAGAGTAGATAAACATACGTTGAAAAACAACGAAGCAATAATTTTTTTCCTATTAATTTCCCGATCGTTCCTATGGCAGCTATATCATATAGTCGTCCGATTTTCATAAAATTTTTACCAAAATTCAGAATTAATATATAATGGCCACATCTAAAAAATGGTGCAAAAATATTGAAAAACAGCAAAGTTATATTTTTTTTTCGAAAAATATATCGAACATTTGTATGGCAGCTATATGATATAGTCGTCCGATCCGGCCCGTTCCGACATATATAGCAGTGAGATAGCTTTAAAACTGAGGGACTAGTTTGCGTAGAAACAGACAGACGGACAGACGGACAGACGGACAGATGGACAGACGGACAGACGGACATGGCTAGAACGACTCGGCTGTTGATGCTGATCAAGAATATATATACTTTATAGGGTCGGAAACGTCTCCTTCACTGCGTTGCAAACTTCTGACTGAAATTATAATACCCTGCAAGGGTATAAAAAGGCTGAACAGTTGGTAAAGATCTATTAATTAACTAACTTGGCTCTTTAAAGGTAGTGTTGAGTTAGGACCTGTATCGCAAGATATTTCTTCTCATAAATAATCTGATAATCATCTAAGAAACGGTTAGAGCCGCAATGCTATTCGAAGGCGCATAGTACGTACACTCTTACACTCGTATTTGGCTGATCCCGTCTAGACCCCAAGCTCACTGCTCCCCAGTTTTCACTTATCCTTCTCCCTTAGCCTTTATTTTATTTTCACAGCCTTGCCTCCTTGCTGGTTGCTGCCCTGGCTTTTTCTGTGGGCCACTGGTTAGGATGGGTTGGAGCGTGGCTTAGGTCAGTGGGTGGTGGCTAGCTAAGGACCTGCTTCCCTCGGGCTCTGGGGATGAGCTCTGCCCGACGGCTCAGTTCGGTTTAAGTGCCAAAGCGCGCCGTGCATTGTTGTTGCTGCTGGCAGCTCTCTGCCTCACTTCTCCCTTGCCAGCTTTGTGTCTGTGTGTGTGTGCGTTGGTGAGCTGGTGTCTGCCACTGTTGTTGAAGGGGGGACAACAAACAACAAACAACAACAGCAACAGCAACACCAACACAGCAGAGAATCTAGTGAACTTCATAGGGATTAGCCTGCACGAAAGCAACAGATTTAAAAGCTTTCGCTCTGCTTTTTAAGTTCATTTGAGCGCTTTGTGTGTGTTGTTGGCTGGTTGTGTGTGCTGCTGCTGCTGGTGTGCCGCTGTGTGTGCAACGCAACCTTTGTTGACAAATGCGACTTGACAGTGGTGTGGCAAATCTGGTCTGCAGACTCTAAGCACGCACACACAGCTGTCTGTGCCGTGCTGCGGTGTTAAAAGAGGAACTCAATGGCGGGACTGAGGGATCCATTGTGTGCAAGTGTCCTCGCCACATATACTTTCACTTCCTGCCGTCAAAAGGGTCACTCACTCACTCACTCAGGGTTCACAGTTCGCACTCGGCACAGATTCGGATTCAAGCACACACAAACACACACTCAATCAAGCTGGCTTAGGCCAGACTCCTGCTTCTGCCACTCATAATCCATCGCCTCAAACATAATCCCATTGCTGCTGGCCATCAAACATAAACAATAAACAACAACAAGTACGAGCTGGAGCCGCGAAGGCGCACTGCGAGTGTAACCGGCGCGAACCGAGCGGCAAAGAGAGTGTAACACCAACCTTCTTCCAGCATGTTTGGAACGATACTAACACCGAAGCCCGGAGAGTCGAGAGCTCGCCCCCATGCGATGGCATGGCACGCACACAGCGCCAGGCGGACATGGCACACAGATACTCGCACGGCAGAGCCGCAGATACGGATACACGCACACAAACGGATAGCAACATGTGGCTCTCTCTCGACTCTCTCTCGTTCATACACACACACACACACCCCTCTCGCGCTCTCTGGCTGGCCCCGCATTACGCTTATCAAAGTATATCTCTGGGATTATACGAAATGAATGGAATTAAGGATTAATTTCCAAGGGATGTCATTTCGTTTTGGGATAATGCCCTGGCTGTAGCTGTGGCTGTTCCTCTCCCCGGGTGTGTGTGTGTGTGTGTGTATCTGGGTGTTGGTGTTAGCAGCAGCTTAAGCTATAATGGATTCGGGTTCACAGTTTCCGTCGCTGAACGCTGAACATTGGAACTCTGGAGCTGTGTCGCAGGCGATGCGAAGATTTTAGTTATAAAAATACACCGGAGTTTATAATGCCAAAGCGGGTTATAGAGCAGTGGCGTGCCAGGATGGATAAAAAGTGGATAACCCATGGGATGCAAGGGCCAAAAAGAGGACAAAAGTGGATTAGACTCACTTGGTTTTAAATGAAATATTGTTATATAAAATATGAAGAGGAGATATTTTTAAGATTTGTATATGCATGGATTTTAAAATATATTGAATTTCATATTTTCAGATTTATCTTTTAAATATATCAAAAGATTTTCCTTTTCTTAAACAAATTAGAACATTTAAATGAGAGTTTTAAATTTGTATAATGTTAAAAAATAACAAAAATAATATGAAAAAGAGATCTATGATCTATGAATTCATAAAATTATTTATAAATTTCACGTTTTTTAGTTCGATATTTAGGGTAATACAAGTAAATATTTGTAAAAATAAAATATCTATACACAACATTTAAAATTTTGGTATGAAATATAAAAATATTTTATATCAAAATCTATAGATCATTCAAAAGATCTCAACAGTTATTTTATTTTATTTAATAGATATTTCATTTGTTAATTTATCATAATTTTCAATTTATTTAAATCATTTTTTATCTTCCTATCTTATACCGATATTAAACCCATACCAAATAATAGTTCCTGGTATTTCAAAGGCAATGTAAACTTCAAATATTTAATCAATTTTATTAATTACATCTTATTATGGCAATCCCCTTTGGTACGCCCATGGCCTGTGAGCGACGCCGCTGTTCATTATAATGCCAAGCGATCCATAAAACGAAGAGTTAAATCCGAAATAATAATCCCGCACGAAATAAAATCCCTCGCCCACACGGCCACCAAAAGCAAACGCAAACGCAAAATCCCTGGCCCCCACAGCCCTCCGTCGCACCCCCTCTGTAACCTCCGCCCTCTCTTCGGAAACCCCTCCTTCCAGGCCGCCTCTGTTTGCATGGAAAAAAGTTAATCTCCCAACAGCAGCAGCGGCAGCGGCGGCAGCAGCCGTCGCCATCGACTCATCCGCAAACCGAGACTCGCAGCAGGGTCGTCGGCGCAGAAAGTGGGGTGGTAGCACAGGGGGCGGGCTGTCACTGTGCGTCGCTGCTGTGTGAGTTTGTGTGGTCCCCGTGCTCCTTTGCTCGCCTTGTCCCCCCGAAAAAGCAGCCGCTCGCCCTTCGAAAAACTCCCAACTCATGGCATGCTTTTGGGCCTTTTTCGGTTGCAGTTGGCAGCGACGTAGACGCGGGCAGCTTTAGCTCTGCCGGTTTAAGGATTAACACGGACACACTCACACACATACACACTCACTTCGACAGAGAGCGAGAGGGAGAGAGCCGGCGGCCACCAATACACGGACAATATAAAGCACACGCAATGCCCAGAGCACAAAATCGTTGGGATTAATGCGGGATCTACTTTATTGCGAAAATATGCTCGACCCAACGGAAAAAAGGGGGCGGGGTGGGGAGCGCGGGGGAGTGAGCGAAGGGTGGGGGCTGCGATTTGGTGTATGTGCCAGTGTGCCTGGTCTGGGTGTTCGTTTGGGGCGTTTGGGTGTTTGGATGCGTTGCGGCATCGCCTGGGCATCGCATGGATTGTCAGTGACTTAAACGAATTGGGATTACGTTGCGTATGATTCATATGGAGGCTAAAACAACAAAGCACCAGACAGCCACTGGCTTTAAACAACAACCACAACAACAACAACAACAGCAGCAGCAACAATGCAAAATGCGCACGTACAATATATATGTATGTATTTACGCACATATGTACATATGGATGTATCCCCGAACTTATAGGCAGCATTGGCCGGGCATTCGAACGGATTACAGGCCCATTCCCCAAACCCAGAGCCAAACCCATCTCCATCCAGTGGCACCGCCTCCTCCCCTTACTCCGAATCGCTGGCGGAGCACAAATTGAAAATGGACAATCGCCTGCCCGCCCGACTGCCATTCTGCCAATATGCCAGCGCCCTGGATAATCCCCTGCGCGATCAATAAAGTCCACCAGCACACTGAGAGAAATGTTCTAGGCCCCCAACTATGGGATAATAAATAAAAAAAAAAAAATAATTGGACACAGAAAATAATATATAACAAAATAGGGAATATTTTCTATTGAAAATTAATTTAATAAAATTTTATTATTAATAAAGGTCTGCTTTTAAGCACAATAATTTATAATTAAAACATATTTTTTGTTCAGAGACTAATTAAATTTTCTTTAATAAATATTTTAATCATGTAAAGTTTAATATTTAAAATATTTAAATCATGTAAAGTTCAATATTTAAGGTTTGTTTTAACAGATAAGTTGACGAATTGAATTTCTCATTCTATTCAATCAAATTTTTTATTAAACTTTCCTCTTCAGTTCAGCTTATTTTTAATTTCTCAAGAGTAATATTTTAAACTGAATAATTTATTAATAAAATCCCTTAAATAATGCATGGAAGATCATCAGTATATGATTTTCTTCCCCAACAAACTCCTTTCTCCCAGTGCTTGCTTATCCCTGAATATTGTTTGCTCATCGAGGGGCAACTCTACTTTTAGTGATTCAAGGTTATTCACATTTCCCGCAAATCCGGGCATTACCTTTTCTCGCAGTACATCGCCTGCAGCTCGAAAGCGGCGAGGCTTGCGAGTTTGTCTGCCGGCAGTTTGGCAGGATTGCCAGTCGTATTGGGATTAGCATCCCCAAAGACTCGGCTCTCGGCTCAGCTCGACTCGACTCGACTCGCTCCCAAAACTGGCAACTGTCTGGCCCGTCGTCTAACCCACCTGGCTCACACACACACACAAACACAGACGCAGGCAATCCGCACACATACCGACACGGCAGAGGAACAGTCACAGTGGCAGGCACAAGGACGCATTAGCTGGCGGCCTAATCCCGACGTCGTTGCCATTGCCAAAGCACTTCAAACGCAAGGGCAGGAACAGGAACAAAAACAAAAGCTTAAGGAGGCACAAGGAGCAGAGCCAGAGCCACAGCCACAGCCGGAGCAGAAGGGGCAACTGGAAACGTGAAACTTCTCTTCATTTGTGTCTGATGGGATTAGAGCTAAAGCCAGATAAAGGGATAAGGGATTCCCAAATAATGTCGTGCCCTCTCAGCTGAAACTCGAAAGTTTTTGGCGCCAAATTCGCATGCAAAGCAGGCGGCAGACAGGGGGAGAGGGAACTGGGACAGAGCAGAGCGAGAGAGAGCAGGAGCTACCCCTTTTTCGGGGCTGAATATTCACCGGGTTCAGGAGGCTTAGGTCGAAGGATAAGTCGCAAACTTGATGCTTTCGCCTAATGTTCTTGGGTGGTTGCTCCTGCCCCGACTCCTGCTGCTGCTGCTTCTCCTTGATGATGATGATTTTGTTTTCGCTTGTGGATTATGAAGCGCCCAGTTGCATTCGCATTAGTTGCTCTTGCCGGGCGATTTTCCTAATTCCCCTAATACCCTTTATGTGAGTGTACAAGTGTGTGTGTGTGCCACATACTCGTATCTATGTGAAAATAGAGTTAAAGGGGAATATTGAATGTGGCTAGGAGCTGGGGAAAATTCAATATTAAGTGACAGGAAATAAACGGTTTAGCAGCAGCATTAATTGGCACGTTGGCATTTGCTTGGGGTTTAATAAAATCGCAAAAGGATGCTTAAGATAGTGAGTGTTTTGCTGTGTCCTTCGACCGAGAGCTTATGGCAAATCCCAGCTGCAGCTGCTAAAATGCCTAGTCTTGGAGCCTTCGAGTCTTATAATATTCATAATCGAACGAGCCCAACGGCAGGCCTGGTCGTTGTTGTCTAATTACAAGTGTGCTGCCGGCATAATTCCACTTGCGTATTAATAGATACGCACTCGGTATATTTACTCGCACAAAGGCGCTCAAAGTTAATGCAAGTGATTTATAGTTTCAGTTCCTGCCTCGCCGACAGTGTATGCATTTCTGTTTCGATAATCACTCGGCGCACACACTGGGAGTATTTATTCGATTATAAACCAAAGCGCACAGAGAGAGCCTTAAGCCGCTCGGTGCGAGCTTCGAGCTGGCACCGGGGACGTGGCACGTTGCATGTTGCAAGTAGCACGTTGCCGGTGAGAAGTGGAAAGTGGGCTTTCGGGCTCATCTTCTGTTGTGGCTGCTTGGAGAGTTCGATTTGTTCTTCCTGCCAACATTTAAATCCTTTAAATTTGTAGCTCTCTTTGTGCGAAGGATAAAGGGGAAAGCTGCAGAAATGGAGAGGTGTTAGCCACCCAGTAAATATCTCCTTTGGTACACGCAAAAAAATGAAGATATGATTTGGTATTTAGGGTAATAAATTCTAGGTAAATCGTATTTAAATAAAAATGTATAATTAATTACTAAAGAAATTACCAAATGCGTCTAGGACTTTGTAATTAAATCAGTTTTTAATTAAAAAAATATTTTAAAAAATTATAAATACAACAATAAAGTTGCAACTAATCTAGATCAATGATTAGGGATCTTCAGTTAACTTTATTTCAGTATCTCTAAACTTCCCAGTGCACTCGATGATGGTGGCTTAACTCAATCAGCATCACCTGCAGCACCTGCCTTCAGCTCCTGGCCATGTCCTGGCCATATATATATTTGCATGTGTGTGACTGCGTATTTGTGTGTGTTAGTGTGGCTGGTTGGCAACAACCGGCTTTTATCCTGTTGTTGTTGCTGTTGCTGCTGCTACTGTTGGCCCGGCCAATCCCTTTTTGCTTATAATTCGGAAATGTTGCCTCCTGTTGCTTTTGGCATTTATTCGAATTTGTATCTCAATCTGAGGCTGTATCTGTATCTGTATAGCTGTATCCGCATCTGCATCTATGCCCCGGCGCCGGCACATATGCTGGGATTGGGATTGCTAGTGGTACTGGGACTGGGACTGGGGATGTGGGTTTTGGAACCGGCTTAGGTGGCATCCGGTGAGTGGTATCATTCAGCTCCGGACTGGCCACTGTGCATAACGCTTAACACTTAAGCTGCTGCCGCTCAGCCCACCTGCTCTTTTGGCCCACCGAATCCATTGGCCCGGGACTTAGCCGGGACTCCTCTCACAGGTGAGTCGGCAGCCCGTTTCGAGTGTGACTGCGAAAATTGCTGGCCCTGCTTTGGGTATCTCTTATCCTGCAGCAGGAGCTGTGCAATGCTTTTGTGTCGCTTGATTACCAATAGCACTCTTCACTCGCTCCACAACAAGTTACTGCCCCGGCTTGGCCGACACTTGTGCGTCCACCATGGCTTATCGGGGCGTTCTTTGGACCCGGCTCTGAGCCGGAGAACCAACCCGAACCATCTCATTATACAATCCCGGCGCAATGACATCTGCATAATAGCCGATCGAATGGGTGCCCATTTTTTGAATCCTTGAGCGCGTGCTTATGTCCACAGAGTCCTCCTGCATTCATGGCTGCTGCTGGCTTATGACACATACGAATGCAAACGCCGCTGTTGCTCCACTTTCGGCGGGGCCGGGCACAACAATGATTCAATAGCAGCACCAGCAGCAGGGTCAGGTCAAGTGGGTGGAATGCGGGTAGAGGACAGTGGGCGGCGGTCGGTTGTCTCGTTTCCCGAACGCGTTGATCCACAAACGTGTCGTTAACTAAGGCGCAGTGATTTTCAATTGCAGAGCGCGACGCCTGTGTATGTGTGTGTGCATAGGCTTATAGGTGCCAACAGTGTGGCATCTGCAGGACACTGGGGGAGGGGCAGAGCCTGCATATTGACAAGTGCAGCCGGCTGGGGATTTATTAAGGCTAACGTATGAAAATGTTGCATACTAAACTCTGCATAAATCGAAGCGCAGCACCAGAGAGACAAAATCGCAAAAGCAGGCACATAAAAATAGCCCCAAAAACTGAAATATCCCCCTTTGCCGGAAAAAAGAGATGGAAATCGTAAGGGAGGGATCCAGGGGCAGGATAAATATCGTGTTGCGTCGCTGAGCAGCTTAGGCGCAATAAACACGCACACACAGCACACACACTGCTGGGCCATGTGCACAACAAAACGCAACGAAACAAAACAGATTTACATATGGAGCTCACACACAGCTGTTCGAAATGGCAATGTTAAATGACAATAATAACAATAGCAGCAACAACAACAGCAACCAAATGATGGCAACAATAAGCAAACCAAACTGCACTGAGCCCCATCGTTGGATCCTGCATCCGTCGGATCCCCTGCCATCCATCCACGTTTTGTTGTGCAAATCCTCAAAATATGCAACAAAGCACATTACATAGATACGCACGCACACACACACACACACACACTATGGCACGCACAAAAACGGAGCGATACATTCACAAATTCACAACGAAATTCAAATCAAATCCCTCATGGGCATTGGCCATGTGGCCATGTCACTAGTATGTGTTATTAGAGACGAATTTTCGGGAATGTGTCGCCTCAAAAGGATGGCTCAAGGTATTAATAGTGGACCTGAAATATTAACAGTGATACTTATCGCTCAAGTCAATTGTTTCGCACGAAATATTTTGTGAAGGCGAGGTCACAAATTGGCCCTGACACTGGCGCCAAGTCGCCGGATCCGGATGCCACCACCTGTTGCTGACACACACGTAGACGTGCTCTCGCACACGGCCAGATTGCGTATACGCAGGGGCTGCCCGAGTGCTGAGCCGAGGGCCAGACTGAAGCCAGGACAAACAGAAGCGAAGCACGCTTCCTGGGATGCAGCCCAAGCCCCGCAAATGACTCCACAAGTGTGTGTTCACTTAACACCCAACCAGGCACTCTCGCCCACACGCCACACACACACCACCCACTTTCTAACCAGAAGCGGCGAATGTTTGTTTGCACACACCGACAGGGGCCATAGAAACAGAAACAGAAACAGACTGGGATACACACATCCGTACACAGAATAAACGTTATGAATGCTTCATATGCTTAATCCAGGGGATTTCGATGCATATACGAGTGTTGTGTGTTCGTAGCTGTGGTTCTATCTGTATCTGTAGCTGGAGCTGTAGCTGTATCTCTATTTGTGGCTGTGGCTGAATGGAGTGAAGAAAGTCCCCTTGAGTTCGAACTGATATTGTTGGTATGCAAAAGGCTTCACAGTTTCCATTTATATCCGGCAGATACCCACACGCACTAGCACTCGATGGATGCATCCGCAACGAGGTGGCACAGGTTTACTTCTGGCCATGGCTAAACTATTGATGAACCAAACAAGATTACCTTGGCCATAGCTCAAGGAACGTATCCCCACTTGTCTGTGTGTGCCTGTATATGTGCTGGTGCTGGTGTGCTGTGAGTATCTGTGGGATACGTGCTTAATGCCTTGTGAGCAAATCAAATGAACTTTTCATGGATTAAGCCGGCTCCGTTGAGGCAAAGGAAATGCCTCGGCCATTTCCATTTGCCATCCAGCTGCTGGCCTGATTAAAGTTGTGTCTTTAAAGTGTGTTCCGAGATATTTCCCCTTCCTTTTCTGCTTTTTCTCTCACCCAAACCCCTTTCACAACACACACAGTCGCGCATAGGATTATGAATAATAGTGAATTTCATTATTTATGGCACTCCTCCTACTCTTTGTAATTACAAATTCACAATAATTTTAATTTTAAATCAATGCTGAACTCCGGCAGTTCGTAATCCCAACTACTCTAAGCAATTATTAGCCACAAAAAAAAAATATAAAATTAATAATGACACACTTAAAATAATCCCAAGTGAATCACGACATTTGATTGTATCTTATCTGCGCACTCACTGTTATTCCCATGTATACATTACCGTTCCATATCTACCATAATCTACCTATAATCACTGATGGAAGCCAAGATAATGAACAAGGCATGCCATTGTATTTGGAAACTTTTCAAAACTAATGCAATCGAAGTGAGAAAATAGAGTTCTTTAAATAAATATAGCTAATTATAACCATAGAATTTAATTTCCTCAATCAATGCCTGCATTTTTAAGTATTTCCTTAAATTAATTGATAACTAAAGCTTCCATTACTCACGATTCACTTTGCTGACGTCGAACTCCCGTCGCGAGTCCAAGGCCGGATGGCTGAGCAACTTCTCCGCCTGCTGCTGGGCCTGCTGGACGCCCACGGCCATGCCCAGGGCGGCAGGTGGCAGGCAGGAGATGCTGCCACGCTCCACACGCTCCTCCCGCTCGCGCTCCCTCTCTCGCTCCCGTTCGCGGTCGCTCTTGGGCGTGGCATTCTGACTAGATGAGGCCGTCGAGGAGGATAGCGCCTGGCCCTCGGAGTTGTGCGTGGGATGGGAGGAGGGCGGTGTCCCTTCGTTGGACCTTCGACCGGCTGCCTCTCCACCGACTCCTACTCCTACTCCGCCAGCGGAACCCTGCTGCGCCTGTTGCTGCTGGTGATGGTGGAGCTGCTGCTGCTGTTGCTGCTGGTGAAGATGCTGCTGCTGTTGCATCTGCAGCTGGGTGAGTTTCTCCTGCACGCCCTGCAGCGAAGAGCGACGGTGCTGATCCTCGCCACCAGCCACGCCCACGCCCACGACGCTATGGGGCGGGGATAGAGAGTGCTCCTTCTTGACAGCCAAGTCCGCCAGGCTAGCCGAGGCGGAGGAGGCCACAGGTGACTTGGCATTGGCGGCGGCCACAACGGCGGCCGCGTTGGCAGCTCTGGTTAAGGCCAAGGCCTGACTCTACAAAAAACGAGAAGAGAAGAGAAGACACAATGAGTTACTAAGGCCAGATTTCCCATTTGTCGCTTGTTTGCCCAGCTAAATGATCGCCGTCGATCGGGTGAAATTTCCACTCCACTCCATTCGAAATAGAAATAGAAAACAACCCAAATTCGCTTTATTGATTAAGTCAACAATGGCCATGAGAATCGTCTCAGCCCTGACAGGCGTTGATTTCTATTGATTTGTGAGCTTGGGGCCCTCAACGCCGATCGGCAGTGTTTGCTTTCTATAATTTAGCAAGTAATTTGCTGCACAAATCGTGGCGAATCACGAAATTGTCTTTAATGATGCAGAGATCTGCGCCGACTCGAGATCGTTGTCGAAGCGTAACTAAATTAATGTGGCTCTCGTCTCCAGTCCATTAAAGAGCAGAAAGCTCCGTCACAAAGCTACACACACACACGCAGTCACCCTGACCAGATCCCACTCCTATTCCCAGCCCGAGTCCGAGTCCAAGACGGAGACGGAGACCAAGCCCCCACAAAGCGGCAATTGATGACGGACCCAGCGGCTGAGAGTCGGAGCCAAAAGCGAAATCAGCAATGGCACTATGTCCATGAGAAGCGCTGACCGACTTCCGAGCTGGGTAGCTCCATTGATTGTTTCACTTGCTGGCGCTTAATTATTTATCAAATGGGTTAATACAGTAGACAAGTGATTTATAGGAAAACAGGTTCTTAAAAATTAAAAGATTAAATAAAATATCCCCACAAGCTTTTAAGATTTATTTATAAGCAGAAAACCATACCTATCATACCTTCTAAGTCTTGACCAGAAAATATTCCTAACCCTTTGAACTATCTCTTTTTGTGAGCCAAGCTTGTGCTACCTTATTTTCCCACTATCCATCTCAGATCGAGACCAATAATTATAGCGTCTCGCTGTGGCTACCGTTTTTACAGTTTATGCTGGCTGAGCACGCATGGAATTCCGGCAGCTTCTTCTAAGGCGGGATTCCTGATTCCCGATTTCTGATTCCTGACCCGCCGCTTTTTTCCCGTTGCCTGTGCGTGCGGATTGGCAAAAAATTATGGCATTGGCATTCGATCGGTATTGGCTTTTTGGCGCTGATCGTGCGGATAAACTTAAATCGATCCGAGCCAGCGAGATTTTGATCCCATTTGAGTCCAGGTCCCTGGTCCAGGTCCAGGTCGATCCTCGCCCCTGGCTAGTTTGTCAAATGAGGGCATAAAAACCAGCAGCAGCAGCAGCAGCAGCGGCAGTTGCGGCCCAAGAAGATCCTTCTTTTTGAAAACATGTTCAGAAACTTAATAAGGGCTCCCAGAATGGGTATCTCTGCAGCTCGGGAGCTTGGTAGCTCGGTGGCTCTGGCAGCGGCGTCTCTGCTTTCCACAGTAGCCGCATCGAGTTAGCGATCAGCGACAAGCAGCAATCGATCTTGTGTTATAATCATCACCGGCTCCCCACCTCTTCCTCTTGGCCATCAGCGGCGATTTAGGCCCGCAAAAATTCATTTACGCTTTAATCAATTTCATTCACTATGCAACAGCAGCCGGCCCAAGCAGAGGCAAAGTAAAGGTGCACAGAAAGAAATTAAGTTAGCTCAAAGAAAAACTAGGTTTCTTGTATCAATAAACATTCTTACAATCTCAGCAAGTTCTCAAATAAAATAAAATTAAATATTGAATACTAAATATACAAGTATAGGTTTTATATTTGTAGATAATTTTATCTTCCAAAATTTCTCACTGTGCAAAGGATGATGGCTGAATGGAATGGAAACCCGCAGACAGAGCCAACTTGGCCTAAGGCCAGCAGCCGACAATTTTAGCTTACATTGATCTCGCCTTGTCTCAGCTCCCCAGTTTCTCCGCCTCTTGCTCCTGCTCCTGCCCCCCCCCCCCCCCCCCCCCCCCCCGCCAAAGTTGCTATGTGGCTTCTGTTCCTGGCCACATGTCAAGAAATTGACGAAAATTCGATCAAAATTTTAATTGATCGCCCTGCAGTGATTTGGGTTCCCGAAAAATTGATCTACCCTTGCCGCCGTCTCTTCGCGCTGGCACTTGGCGTAATTTTCGGTTGGGCAGAGATCGACGGACGACCGACTCGTGTTGTGATTATGTTAATAGAGGTGCTCCCATATCCTCCCCAAGCTTGGGCCCTCTCCTCCTCCCGATTCTTGTTTCCGCATCCCGCCCGAGGGGGAGGACGGCGCTCGCCTCTCGCTCTGTCTGTCTCTGTGCCGGAAACTGAAATGCCAGCGGGCACAAATTGCGAAATAATCAAACATTTCAAGGGCTGCCACCAAATGTCTGGCATTAAGGCTGATCGAAGAATGCCAGAAGTCGCTGATCCTTTGAATGAGTCATCATTTGGAGAGGGCAGAGCGTCATCATCGTTCGTACAGGGAATCGCATCTATTACATTTTGAAAACTTCTTATTCTTTAGTATGAGTTATAGCATGATCTATAATCTTGCGCTACAAGAAGAACGAAAAAACCCAAAGTAATCCCTTTTCGAGGCCTCGCATATTAATAGCCATCCCGGGGACATTAATCAAGCCGGCTCGTTCCTGATCTCCCAGACGATCATCCTCGCTGAATGCTACCAATCAAGGTGAACACTCCCAGCCCCCTTGCCGGCCACCAAGCTGAACATTTTAATATTAACCTGTCAAAGGCCATAATTGACAACGATTAACTTTGTCTTTTGTCTCGCGAAAATTTACATTTTTATGGTTCAATAAAATAAATCAAAGTGGGGGAAAAAACCCGAATGCGAACGGGCAGAAGCGAAAAGATGCTCGGGGAGCACAGTGGCAGCGAAAAGTAATTGCAGCACATAATAATCTCGCATTTAATAATCCTCATTAAAGCGCAAAATCACGTCGGTCCACCGATGAGGAACGAGAACGAAGAGCAAGAACATCGACTTGGACCGCGCGCTGATGGACAGTTTACACTAACAAATATCACCAGCACCTCGGCGCGGGGATCCCTCTCGGATCTGCGCAAAATTAGAGGCCCAGCATTGGACGTGTTCTTTTTTACCCTCTCCAAATTCCAGAACAAGCACCAGGAGCTTCTGTTTCAGTCCCAAAAATATGCACGGGTCCACCAAAAAAAAAAAAAAAAAAAAATGAAATGAGAAGGAAAAGGGAGGATCGGAGGCTGGGAGTATCGGAGATCGGAGATCGGGAGGCGATGCGCATCAATCGATGATATGATGAGCTGACGTTTCGGGTTGACGTTTGCTTGTCGTCAATACGTCGCCTAATAACACGTCGCAACAGGTAGTCCCCGGCCATCAAGCGGACGGACAGTCGGGATGGATTCTGATTGCGACACAGATACAGATGCATCGGGATACAGATACATCGGGTGCCCAAGCCCAAGCCCAAGCCAGGAAGGAGTCTCTCTCTTTTCGGGGGCCTGATGGAATTTCATCAATTGCATGAAAAATATGAAATTAGTTTGGGCCCCGCCGTCCGAGAAACGGAGAAACCAACCAAAAAGCTGCTGTCCGGGGCTGGCTACTGGATTTTTAATGTGTTTTAATCATCGACAGCAGGCACTGCTCCTTGCGCTGGCTAAATGGTTTTTGCTCCTCTGATCCTGCGACTGATGTATGGCACATTCCACTCGGGCTATAAATCGTGGTTGCGCCTGGCACCATGGCGCTGTCCTGTCCTTGGCCAAATATCATTTGATTCTCTGCCAGGCATTAATTGTTTTTGCCCGAGTGCTGCGTGATGGGAATCGCTGATCAACGGTTTGGGATCGCAGGGATAGGGTTTTGGGCTGCAGAATCTGGTGAGAATGAGGTGAAATCGGTGGGAATTGGTAGAGCCAGCGGATAAGCTTTCCCCGTTGATCCCTCAGCTTGTCACAGACCTTGTTCTTGTCATGTTCCCTGTCAGTCTGCTTAGCCAGCACACACGCATTCCCCTCAAGTGTTGATCAGTTGAGCAGCAAACATCGATCGGAGATCTCGTTTCTGGGATCTTAATCGTTTAGAGACTTGTCACACTCTGAGAAAAGAAGTGTTTTACAATGATATAATTACTAGAAACCCTTAAGAAGAAATTTGTACTACTCAATCGATTTATTTTTTATATTTCTTTAATTTTCTTAAAGTCATAAAAAGTGTTTAAAACCCTCATAGCTTCAGTTTTCTTTCTCAGTGCTTAGCCACATTGACATTCCCCACAGCCCCAGATTATGTCCAACTGGTCTGTCTTCTTTTTTTGCTTATCGGGAGGAGTCTCGCTCCGAGACATTACCATTTCCATTGGCCGAGAATCTGGCTTTTTCTGGCCGTACGATTGGGTGTTTGCCAGCGTTTTTATGCTCTTTGCCTTGGCCGGGCCCCTGTTATTAATTATCATCATCAGCGGGAGGCGATCAGCAGTCCGAGATTCGCTTTTCGCTTCTCGCTCTTCAGTCTTCAGTCTACGCAATTCTCAGTTCGCATTTCTCATTTCGCGTTTCGTGTTCGCGAAATTCCCTAGCGAGGGGCGAGCAGGAGAATGCGATCATTCGGAATTCGGCGCGTAGAAATATCATTTTCGTGATTTCGGTCTGCTTCGCATTTGCTTTTCGTAATTTGTATGAGATTTTTGGAATTTTCGTTGGCCTTTGCCATTTATGTACGAGCATGTCTTCTTGTGTCCTTAACGAAATTGTGATTAAGTGTTTCAATATCGAAGTGACGAAAGGCACAAAGGCAGCCACTGAGGATGGCCTGGCCCAAGAGCGATGGCGAACATCGGCGTCGCGACGTGCAAAATAATTAAAAATCAGCGAACGTTCTGTCCAGTCCTCGTCCCAGTCGCAGTCTCAGTTCCAGTAGCAATCCCAGTCCCCAGTTGCAGTGGCAGTGCCAATCCCAGTAGCTACCTCCGTCTCCATCGACGCCCGCATCGCGATCGCTTTGGCGAGTGCGAAAAAACGCCATTTAAAGATGCCACAAAGCCGCAGATAAGCAGAGACAAAATGCGGGAAAGGGACGGCCGATGGGCATCAAGTTGGAGTCCGAAAACCTGTTCACAAAATACGCCGGACTTGGTATGCGATCAGTTTGAGCGATAGCCAGATCCAGACTCAACTCGCGGAAGAATTTCTGGCCAAATTACGAGCAGCTACCCGACTACGCGGACAGCGACATTTAATTATATTTCATTTCATTTTATTTTACTGCCGCTGCTGTTGTTGCTACTGCTGATGGTTCATCTTGGAGGGCTTTTTCGGTAATGCTCGCTGCACTCGACGCATTAATGATGACTTTGCCCTGAATTGCACAGGCCTACACTCAATAATAACAATAATCATAAAGGGGAGAAGCTGCGCAAGAACAGGCGAAGGCGAAGGCACAGGCAGAGGCAAATCGCCAATTGGCAATGGCAATGGCATGTCCAAAGTCGAGGAGCAGGTCCCTGGTCCCTGGTCATGTCCATGTCCCCATGCCTTGATTATGCGCGCGTTCCTTGCACATCCTCTCTCCCTGCAACGTCCTCATTATTTCTACTCGTCGGACATCAATTTGAGATCATTGCTACTGGTGCTACGGCTACTGGAAAGCCCAGCTCTGGAGCCCGGAAACTGGTACTGGCACTGGCACTGGCCCTGGTACTGGGCTCTTCTGGCACTGGGAAGAAGGTGTCGAGTGCTTGAAATGTTTTAAATACAAAAATTAATAAAGCTCTCTCGTGCTTACAATGTGTGTTGGCATTTTCCATTCTTTCAATTACCTGTCCAGACCATTCCCCCCTTGAAGTTGGTAGAGGGGATCTTGGAGCTGGGAGCAAATTATTAACTTAACACTTGAAGCCCACTTAAAACGATCGGGAGGGGAATAAAAAGTAGGAGTCTGCTATTTATTGCTTTTTAAATGCAGGATCTAGAGAGGGCGGCAATAAATGGTCTTAAAAGATTTTCGATTTCCAGTTTTAAGAGTGATTTTATGCGGATTTCGACTCAATATTTAATACAATTGTAAATGTTAACTCTTACTCATTCCACAAACAGCTTGGAATTTTCTCTAACCCCTCTCCCTGGCTAATCCTTTAAGTACACCAAGAAATGCCTTAACTACCTGCCTGCTCAGAACATTAACATTTCCAATAACCCAAAGGTGGTGGTGGATAATTTGATAGTGTTGCTGGCCATCGATCAAGGCACAGCTGACGACTTTCCTGGAGGCTCCGAGGAAGGAACCAGGAACCAAGAACCGTTAACGGAAGAGTAAGCTGCAGTGACAACCCCGCATGCGAGGCAAGTCTGTGTCCGTTTGTGTTGCTTTTTTAGGGCGACATCCTGGCCTATGTAGGTGCCCTTGCCAATGCCAAATGCCGAGTGCCGAATGCCGAATGCCAAATTACAATTTCAAGTTCAACATGCCGGGGCGGAATAATTTCCTCGACGGCAGCCCCTCCTCCTTTTTTGTCATCTTTATTCCTGTCCCTGCGACTCGTTCAACTGTGACTCTCTCTTGGCCGGACGGCTCTCTGCTAACTGTTTCACATGATCCTTTGTCCCGAGTTCCCATCCCCTGCGAGTCCGTGTTGCGCTTGAGGAATTCCCAGCTCGGCAAATTATTACCTACACACATGGCCCGGCGAGTGTGTGGGCTACTCCAATTATAAGTCAATTAAATAGGTTAAAAGTTAGAAATAAACAGGCTGAGAGGCAGGGAGGAAGCGGAATTAGGGGACACATTTTGTTACGGCCGAATGAGTGGGATACAATTTACGACAGGAGCTTCCCAGGCAGAGGATCCTCTGATCCTCTGGCTACCTGGGCTTCGCTTGAGAGGCAACCTCTAGCTCTTCTGCCTGATCTTATGCAATCGCCTGATATTTTATTATTATCAATCAATAAAAGAGACGACGTACCGCGCAGTCACTCCAATGCCGAGATTCATGCAAATTCTAAACTGATTCTCGCGGACAATTGGCCCATTGATCAATCATTTAAGCGACGCGAAGCGAACCAAGAGCAAAGCAATCAAGTGATCTGTGAGCCTAATCGACACCGAAAGAAACCGATGCACACTGTGTCCGTAGACCGGAGACCGGAGCTCGGAGGAGGTAGTGTAACCATCAAGTGGCAGCAAACGATTTTAATTCAATCGCACCAATTAGGCCAGAGCCGCAGGCGCCCCCGAAATGGTTCCTATATGCGCTCAATTAACTCAAATATCTCTAGATGTAAATAATCGCACTGCGGCTTGACAATTTGCGTCACAGTTCTCTCTGGCTGCGGGGGTTGGGGTGATGAGCTGGGAGCCATTGGTGCCGCTCTGGCCACTGTGGCCACTGGAGGCCGAGGAATGCTCGAAAGCAAAGTTCAACATTTCGTTCGCCTCGCTCACTAATCTGTCGGGGTCAATCGATGTTAAGTAGAATCACGAATACCAAATTAATTGATGCCGTTGATATGCGCAGCTCCCCAGTTTTCAGTGCTTCTGCAGCTCCAGCTTCCACTGTTCAGAGTTCTCTTTCTCTCTGGCTGATGATCCATCCATCCATCCATCCATCTCCAGTTCCAGTGGCAGTCCCCGCCCTTCGATTGCCATCGGAGATGTGTGTCAATCTGTGAGTGCGGCACCCATACGCGACCACTTCTAGCGAGTGTCAAACGCGTAAATAATACTCGGTTCATGTTTTGAATTAATTTTAATTGAGATTCATTTGTAAGCAATCAGTTAGATTGTTCTCAGCGAGCTCGGTTAGCTTACAGATTGGGCGCAGAAAGGCGCACGTTTCAAGTATCTGATGGATACACGGCATATCGAGATTCTTAGTTGTCTGTATCAGGATCATCACGGCATTTGTATCTCACAGAACTTGATCTTTATTTTGCATGAGAATCAAAGAAGTATAACTCTAATCTTTTCAATTATTTTATTACCTTGGCTAAGTTCTTTTAAGCCCGCTTCTTGCCCATAGAATTCCCATGCACAATTAAACCCTAATAACACCCCTAACCGCTCCCTTACTAAACGCTGTACTAAATGCCGTCTATCGCTCGATGGTTGTAATTAATAAGACACGCCAGCAATCATAATTGAAAACATGTCTCTTAGCGCCGAAAGCCTCGTAACAGCAACACGTTGCACCTTGCTGGGGGGGAGAGGGCAGGGGAAAGTGGAATGGGACCCTGTATCAAACAATCTTAAACTTAACAAGCCACAGAACACAACACACACACTCCCCCTACTTGCGGCGAACTGTCTTCCTCCTCCCTCCGCCAAC